>NC_045710.1:19675357-20997916 GCF_009834535.1 Camelus ferus | reverse complement strand
GTCTTCCAAGTGCAGCAGTTGGATGGGCCCCTCAACACCTCTCAGGCACAGTGAGAGATAGGAGGGGAGGAGCCAGAAGTGTTACGTTAATAGGAAGTAGAAAGAAAACCAGAAGATGTGAAGAAACACACTCCCAAAACTCACCTTCTGTACTCATTCATTTGTCCTTCAAACATATTTTTGAGTACCTTCTCTTTGTGCTAGGTGACGAGGATTTAATGATGTCATCTTGGCTATTAAAGAGGTCATGACCTTAGTAATGAATAGTATTTTCCCTGAAGTTTAACACTGGGTGAGGAGGGGTTATTAAACATAAATTCTAAGCAACTCAATCAGTAGTCCACAAAGTACCTTTTTCTGTCCTTTAAGATTGTTGAAGAAAATCCACATGTGGTATCATTTGCTGTAATAATACCCTCATCTCAGCTTTGCACAATCCAGTCACCATGAGGAGGGGAAAAGGAACTGAGTTCTGTCTTTCTGTGGTGAGAATGGAACAGTTGTTTCCCTCTTCCCTGTGGCTGCCAGCTGGCCGTGTCATGCTGTCACTCCCTGTGTCCCTCCTCTCTCCTCCTCCCCTTCCAGTACAAAGAATCTCTTCTCCACCTTCCCCCGATAAAGAAGGACCACCAGCCTTTGACTCTCCCAAAATTTCAATGACTTGTTTCTTTCTCAGAGTACATTTAACTGATGTCACAGTCCCCTCAGTTTGGAGGGGTTTCAGTAAGTGGATTTTCTGTAGGCTTATTTTTGGGTCCCCTAGTAGGAAACCCTGAGAGAAAAATATGGATGCAAGTTATTTATTTGGGTGGCAGCTTCAGGAAGGACCAGTAGGGGATTGAGAAAGTGATAGAGGGAAGGGAACAAAGTCAATCAAGTGTGGGGTAATGAGTAAGTCACTACTGTGGAACCTGGGGTTCTGTTCCCAGACCCTGAGAGAGCCTGTGCGCAACCTGCCTCAGAATTGTCCCGAAAGGGTGAAGAAGTCAGCATATTTATCCAGCTTTCCCTAGGTAAGGGATGCTTCTGGGGCACTAACTCCCAGAGCAGACTGGAGGCCAGAAAATGCTCCGAAGCGGAGAGACAATGCAGAAAGCCATCCACAAGGGAAAAAACCATGTGTAGTGACCTCTAGGGTAAGCTAAGGGTGTGGGCAAGGCACTGACCACCCTTAGCCATGTCTCTGCTAGTCTCTTAAGCCATTCTTTCTTTCTTTTGTTTAAAATATTTACTGCACTTATCACACTTTTAAGTTTTACATTAATTTGCAAGTTCATATGTCTAATACCTGTCTTATTTGCTACTGTATGTCCAATACTTAGTTCAGTGCCTGGAACCTAGGACATCCTCAATAATTATTTGTTAATTGAATGACTAAATGAATAAATGACTCCATGCCCCTGCATCAGCTTTCGATCCTTGGGGCATGTCTGGGACTGCCGCTGGGACTTTAATCACTGGGGGTAAGGAAGAAGGGAGGTTGGAAGTTACACTTGAATCTAGGTAGTTCTTTTCCTGAGAATCCATATAGGAACAGGGTGTGGCTGTCATTTAAAAAATGTGCCTTTCCTACTCCTGGAGCTTAAATCTGTTTGAAGACCCCAAGATCCCTCCAATGGCTAACTCATTTGACAAGTATCAAGTACCCACTATGGGCAATGTGTTATTTTCAGAGCTATAAGAAATACAAGGAAGGTACAAGAGCACGTCTTATCCTCACAGAGCTTACAGTTGAGTTAGGGATAATAACATAGCTTATGTGAATTGCAAAACACCTTATAATCAAGAGATGGATTACACATCTCAGACTAAATATTAAATATCTGTAGGCTTCAGAATCACCAGGGGGATTCAGTACAGCAAAGGGGAATGGAGCAAACTATGGGCTTGTGGTGAAGACACCTGGGTTTGGGTTTCTTCTCTATTACTACACTCTAAGACTCTTGAGGGCACAGACTAGAGTTGATCCTAACTGAGAGAAAAACTACTCACAATATATAGAGCCCAAAGAAGCCATCTCATTCTTTGCTCCAAGATGTATAGATTAGATGTATATGTAATGTATGGATTGCATTAATGGTATACATTCTCTCTGGTTTCTGATTGGTTTTAGCCAACAGAGAACCCAGTTAGTGAAAGGAGAGTGAAGCCAGGGTATTGGCATTCCATGACTCCTTTCCTATGGTTACCCTGGCCTAGTTACCGACTTGACCCCACTCTTTCCTCCTGGAATCTGTTTATCTGACCCTCTCTCATACCTGTGGGTTTCTGCTAGCTCTGGATTCCCACACTGTCCTTTGAGGTTCTCTGTATCTTTCCCATACCTTTGTAAATTAGTCCCTTGGTAAATAATCCCTCTTTGCATTATCTAATTTCAACATGCTGTCTGTTTCCGGTTGGGATCTGTTACAAAAACTCAGGCCCTGTCCTTAAGAAACACACAGTCTAGTAGGAGAGAGAGTTCCAGCCAAACCACTTCTAATCAAAGGTAAACTGAAGACAACATGCTGATGGTCACACCAGGAAGGTGTGATGTTTCAGATTACAGGTAGCTGGAGGACCTTTAACTTTAGGCCTTTACTTTGGGCCTTCAAATTTATTTCAGAAAGTACAGGAATAAGAACTCTTAGCGAAGAGGTTCTTCACCATAATTACACTAATGGTGGCAGCATCGTTACTGAAATGGCAATTGGGGCTTTGTTATTAAAGCTGTACCCCACCAAAGTCTCTGTTACCTCATTCCAGGAGCTTCTGCAGGAAACAGAAGTTCCCAGTCCCCAAAGATGACATGGATTCTCCTGGCTCTTGTTTTGCCAGAGTTTGTGCTTCAGACGGGAATGAGCTGAGCTTTAAGAGAAGGGAAGAAGGTGGAGGCAAGTGCTTGGCATCCAAGAGGCTCAAGATGTTGAAACTGTCAGAGGAGAAAGAGGATTTTAGAACATACCCTAAGACCAGGAGGGAAAGAAAAGTTCTTAGGGTCATCGGATAGGAGGCACCAGTGCGTGACTGGGGAAGGTACTGTGAGGAGGTGGCAGGATGTCAGGAGAGTGACTCCTTTGGGCACCCAGATAGGTTGGATGTGGCACTCTGGACATTCAGCCTTGGCCATGAGCCTAGGACAAAGGAAATGTTCACTTTTGTGAAATTTTCTGGGCTTGGACAATGACCATATTTAAGTGATGGACCATGGACCATAGAGCCATTACTGAATGATACACACTATGCCAGATCCCTGGGAACTTTTCCAATCCTAGGTGAGGAAACTATGCCATAATAATGACTACAGTTAAATTTCCTACCAATCCAATGGGATGGGGGCTCAGAAAAGATTAAATTTTATTTTAGGAGATAAAAGTATCATGAAATTTCTTATGTTCCATTTTGTGGGATAAAATTCATACCTCCTACACATGGGAATTTCATCTAGGCCTACTAAGAATTCCATTACAGAACACATCTGTACCACAGATTGATTACTGCCCTAGCAGTGGGACAGATTGGTTTTGAGGAAATGGTTCTTTCTCTGTTGGAAAACTGGTAGATAGAGATGAGTGTGAACTCTCAGAAATCACAGCTGATTTGGAAAACACCATGTGCTAGTGATGAAACTGAGTTTGAAAGAGTAGTTTAGAATGCTTTAAACCTCTGGGTTGAAACAGAGTGGCTTACGCAATGTTTGGAAGGAAGATACCACAAATGTAGCTTTGTTAGATTATATGAACAATATTAATCTCTCTGAAATTCCCAAGAGGATACAAAGACATTTTCGACTCACAGAAGGAGAAATTTAAGGCCCTATCTCTGGTTTTATTTTTTAAAACAAACAAAATTTAACCCCACTGTGGGATAGACATCAGAGACTGATATCACCAGAATCCCCAGTAAAAAAAACTCTGGGTCATGATGGGTATAGAGCAGATGTCCATGGATGATTTTACTGGCAATCTTTCGGGCTGGGGCAATCTTTAAAACAGAAGGTAGACCACTGGAGAGAGGAAGAGGCCTGTACTTTATTTGATGAAACCATGGCTAAGAAGAGGTGGGCTGAGTGTGCATATGACAGCTACCTCCCATGCTGTGCTCCGTAAAGAAAGGGGTTATAGCCCGAGGCTCCAGCTTCCATCAAATGGGCCCAGAGAAGTCCAAATGAATATAGGGACCACCACTCCTAAGTTTGGCCCAGAGCCTAGGGCAGGGTGATGATTTAAAACATGTAGAATGCATGGTTGGGCATTCTATTAGAAAGACTTATTCATGCACTAAAAATACTTATTGAACACCTATTGTCTGCTAAATGCTTTTCTCGGTTTTGGGGATATAACAGTACAAAATAGGCAAAACATCCCTGCCCTCATGGAGTGTGGCAGATTGTATTTTTCAAAAGTGACTCAATGTTGTTAAGATAGCAATTTTCCCAAATTTAATCTATAGGTTCAATGCAATCCCAGTCAAAATCTCAGCACGTTATTTTATGGATATCGACAAACTGATCCTGAAGTTTATATGGAAAGGCATAGAGACTCAGGATAGACAACACAATACTAAAGAAGAAGAACAAAGTTGAAGAACTGGTACTATCTGACTGTAGCTGTCAGTAATCAAGACAGTATGGTATTCATGAAAAAATAGACAAATAGATCAATCGAAAAAATAGCCCAGAAATAGACTCACACAAATACAGTTAACTGATCTTTGACAAAGAGTAAAGGCAGTTCAGTGGAGAAAGAATTGTATTTTCAACTAATGATGCTTGAACAACTAAACATTCACATACAAAAAAATTGAATATAGACACTGACCTTACACCTTACACAAAAGTTCATTCAAAATGGATCATAGGCCTAAATGTAAAATATAAAGCTTGCAGAAGGTAACAAAGGAGAAAATCTAGTGGCCTTGGGTTTGGTGATAAGTTTTTAATACAACACCAAAAGTAGAATCCATGTAAGAAAATAATTGATAAACTGGAGTTTACTAAAACTTTAAACTCCTGCTTTGTGAAAGACACTGTAAAGAGAATAAGAAGTAGAGATAATGATGGAAAAAATGTCTGCAAAACACATATCTGATAAAGGACTTGAGTCCAAAATATGCAAAGAACTCTTCAAACTCAACAGTAAGAAAACAAACAACCCAATTAGAAAATGGGCAAAAGATTTGAAGAGACATCTCAGTAAAGAAGATACACATATGGAAAATATGTGAAAAGATGCCCAAAGTCAGATGTTATCAGGGTATTAAAAATTAAAACAACAATGAGATATCACTACACACCTATTAGAATGGGTAAAATCCAAAAAACTGACAACATTGAATGCTGAGAGGAACAACAGGAACTCCTGTTTATTGCTGGTGAAAATGCAAAATGCTACAGCAACTTTGGGAAACAGTTTGGCAGTTTATTTCAAAGCTAAACATAGTCTTACCATATGATTCAGTAATTATGCTCCTAGATATTTACTAAAATGAGTTGAACTCCTATGTTCACATGAAAACCTACCAGTGAATGTTTATAGCAGCTTTATTCATAATTGCTCCAAACTGGAAGCAACCAAGATGTCCTTCAAAAGGTGAATGGATAAACAAATAGTGGTATATTCATACAACAAAATACTATTTGGTGATGAAAAGAAATGAGCTCTCTGGCCAAGAAAAGACATGGAGGGAACTTAAATGCATTTTCTTAGTGAAAGAAGCCAGTCTGAGAGGGCTGCATTACTGTATGATTCCTACAATATGACATTCTGGAAAAGTCACCATATTGTAAGGCAGTCTCAGCTAAATAGAGACATCATATGATGCTATTCCAAACAATAATGCCAGCTAATGTCCCAGATAACAGCATCAACTACCAGACATATGAGTAATTCTAGCCTCCTGATGTCAAGACACCCTCAGCCTTCTAATCTTCCAGCTGAGGACCCAGATACCATGAGCAGAGGCAAACCGTCCCCACTTTGCTTTGTCTGAAATCCTGACCCACAGAACTCATGAGCATAATAAATGCTTGTTTTGTACCTTTAAATTGTGGGATAATCTCTAATGAATGACTGGAACATTTTATCTCATATTCTAGCTACCATTTCATTGGTAGAAAATTAATTCTTACGTGGTGGCTATCAAGGAAGATGCGGAAATAAAAATATTTAGGAATGAAAAGAGTAGGAGGGTTCCCTTTTCTCCACGCCCTCTCCAGTGTTTATCATTTGTGGACTTTCTAATGATGGCTCTTTTGACCAGTGTGAGGTGATAATCTCATTGTAGTTTTGATTTGCATTTCTCTGATTATTAGCAATATTGAGCATCTTTTAAAAAACTGAAGTGTTTACAATGTTGTGTTAATTTCTGGCATATAGCATAGTTATTCAGTTATACATATATATTTCTTTTCATATTCTTTTTTTCTTGAAGTATAGTCAGTTTAGAGTGTTGTGTTAATTATTAGTGTACAGCATAATGTTTCAGTCATACATGTACATACATATATTCCTTTTTATATTCTTTTTCATTATAGGTTACTACAAGATAGTGAATATAGTTCCCTGTGCTATACAGAAGAGAGTTGTTGTTTATCTATTTTATACATAGTAGTTAGTATCTGCAAATCCAAACTCCCATTTTATTCCTTCCCATCTCCTTTCCCCACTGGTAATCAAAGATTTGTTTTCTATGTCTGTGAGTCTGTTTCTGCTTTGTAAATAAGTTTGTCTTTTTTTTTTTTTTAAGATTTCACATGTAGGTGATATCATATGGCATTTTTCTTTCTCTTTCTGGCTTACTTCACTTAGTATGACAATTTTCAGGTCCATCCATGTTGCTGCAAATGGCATTATTCTTTTTAATGGCTGAGTAGTATTCCATTGTATATACATATACCACAACTTCTTTGTCTTGTCATCTGTCAGTGGACATTTAGGTTGTTTCCATGTCTTGACTATTGTAGTGTGCTTCTGTGAACATTGGGGTGCATGTATCTTTTTGAATTAGAGCTTCCTGCAGATATATGCTCAGGAATGGGATTGCTGGATCATATGGTAAGTCTATTTTTAATTTTTTGAGGAATCTTCATGCTGTTTTCCATGCTGTTTTTTGGCTGCACCAAACTACATTCCCAACAGCAGTGTAGGAGGGTTCCCTTTTCTCCACACCCTTTCCGGGATTTATTGGTTGTATTTTTTAATGATCACCCTTATGCCTCATGTGAGGTGAGACCTCATGGTAGTTTTGATTTGCATTTCTCTAAGCATTAGCAGTAGTGACCATTTTTTCATGTGCCATTTGTACGTCTTCATTGGAGAAATGTTTGTTTAGATTTTTCTGCCCATTTTTTGGATTAGGTTGCTTATTTTTTTGTTATTGAGTTGTGTCAGCTGTTTGTATATTCTGGAAATTAAGCCCTTGTCAGTCACATCATTGGCAAATATTTTCTCCCATTGAGTAGGTTGTCTTCTCGTTTTGTTTATAGTTTCATTTGCTGTTCAAAAGCTTGTAAGTTTAATTAGGTCCCATTTGTTTATTTTTGCTTTTATTTCTCTTGACTTGGTAGATTGCCCTAGGAGAACACTGCCATGACTTGTATCAGAGAGTGTTTTGCCTTTGTTCTCTTCTAGGAGGTTTATGGTGTCTTGTCTTATGTTTGAGTCTTAAGCCATTTTGAGGGTTTTTTTGTGTATGATGTGGGAATGTAGTTTGGTGCAGCCATTATGGAAAACAGTCCTTAAAAAACTAAAAATAGACTTACCATATGATCCAGCAGTCCCACTCCTGGGCATATATCTGCAGGAAACTCTATTTCAAAAAGATACATGCACCCCAATGTTCACAGCAGCACTATTTACAATAGCCAAGACATGGAAACAACCTAAATGTCCATTGACAGATGATTGGATAAAGAAGTTGTGGTGTCTATATACAATGGAATACTACTTAGCAGTTAAAAATGAAATAATGCCATTTGCAGCAACATGGATGGAACTAGAGACTATTATACTAAGTGAAGTAAGCCAGAAAGAGAAATAAAAATGTCATATGATATCACTTACATGTAGAATCTAAAAAAAATGACACAGGTGAACTTATTTACAAAACAGAAACAGACAGAAAACAAACTTACAGTTATCAGTGGGGAAAGGGGGTGGGAAGGGATAAAATGGAAGTGTGAGATTTGCAGATACTAGTATATATATAATATAGATAAACTATAAGGTCCTAATGTATAGCACAGGGAACTATATTCAATATCTTATAACCTATAATGAAAAAAAATAGGAAAAGAAATATATAGATATATGTATAACTGAATAACTATGCTGAACATCAGAAACTAACTCAACATTGTAAATTGATATACTTCAATTAAAAATTTTTTTTAAATTAAAATAAAAGAGGTTTACTTGCAAATAAGTGCAAGATAGAAGAACTGTCCTTCCAAATTATTAAAAAACGAACAAACTTAATTCTTATGTTAGTTTCCTATGGCTGCTGTAACAAACTATCAAAAACAGTGGCTTAAAACACCAATTTATTATCTTGATTCCTGGAGGTCAGAATTCCAAGATGGGTCTCCCTAAGCTAAAATCAAGAATTCAGGAAGGCTGCATTCCTTCTGGAGGCTCTAGAAGAGAATCTGTTTTCTTGTCTTTTTTCTACCTTCTCACTCCAGCCCACATTCCTTGGCTCATGGATGCATTCTTTTCTCTTCAAAGCCAGCAACATTGGGCTAAGTCTTTCTCATGCTGCTTTCTCTCTGGTTCTCCCTTTTATGCTTCCCTCTTCAACTTAGTAAGGGCGCTTGTAATTTGATTGGGACCACCTGTAGTAAAATCCAGGCTGAAGTTCCCATTTCAGAGTCAGCTAATTAACAACCTTAATTCCATCTGCAACTTTAATTCTCTTTTGCTCTATATCCTTACATATCACAGGTTCTGGGGATTAAGACATAAATATCTTTGGGGACCATTATTCTACCTACCGAAGTTTCAAACTGGCTTTACAGTCGATGGATGGATATTTCCATTTCCTAAAGTGGTTGAGAGTGTTTTCACACTCTTTTGTATTCTCTACAAACTTTGCATTTGATAGGTTCTCAATAAATGTTAATTGATTTACTCCCCCTCCAAACAAAGTGCAAGTAGGAAAGTAAGCATATTCACATACAAATTATGATGTTCTGTGGAGAAAGAATAATTAAAATGACATGTAGAGCATTCTGAAACCCACGTGGGATGCAGAAACCTGCCCTTCTTGTTCTGGTTTATCTCATTGAACTCTTTTAGAGTAACTCAGTGAAGTAGATGGGATAGATCTGTTATCTGTATTTTACAGATGGGAAAGGAAGTTGCAAGGAAGGTGAATGACCTCTCTGAAGTTATCCAGGGGTCACTATAGAGCCATCCTTGAGCTTTGTCTCATGTTTCCAAATCTAATGCTTTTTGCTTATACATTCTGATGCTCAAGAATCCCCTTGGCCTCTTCATGGGAAGGTGAATTTCTGGCATGTATCAAAATCTTGTATTTGCTTTTGTTTTCCCCTTTTCATCCTTTCCTTGCCTAAGGGATTTCTGTTTTACTCACTCTGTCCTATGCTTTCATTTGTAGCCTGTTATTCATATGAAGCTTGATATTTTGGGGTGTTGTTAGGGACCAGCCAAGGAAAGCCAGCACAGAGCAGCCGTGTGAACTTTTTGTCTGTCTCTCCTCTATTGCATGCAGATGCTCTAAATTTTATGCTTTTATACCATTGTGTTTGGACTGGCAACAGCTGATGAAGTCTGAACTTCTTTTTTTTTTAAACACCTTTATTGTGGTGTGGTTCCTGCATAGTAAACTACACATATTTCAGATACACAATTTGATGAATTTTGATAGATAGGTACACTCATGAAACCACCACCACAATCAAGATACCTAACATTTCCATCACTCCCCAAGAGGTGCAGTTTTAGAATTCCCAGTTTATCCCTTCCCACTCCATTTACCCCCTGGTAGCCATAAGTTTGTTCTCTGTGTCTGTGCGTCTGTTTCTGTTTTGTAAGTTAAGTTCATTTGTGTCCTTTTTTTTAGATTCCACATATAAGCGACATCATATGGCATTTTACTTTTTTTCTGGCTTACTTCACTCAGAATGACGATCTCCAGGTCCATCCATCTTGCTGCAAATGGTATTATTTTATTCTTTTTTATGGTTGAATAGTGTTCCATTGTGTGTGTATATATATATACACACACATATACACACCACATCTTCTTTATCCAGTCATCTGTCGATGGACATTTGGGTTGATTCCATGTCTTGGTGTAAATAGTACTGCTATGATCATTGGGGTGCATGTGTCTTTTTGAATTATATTTTTCTCCGGAAATATGCCCAGGAGTGGGATTGTTGGATCATATGGTAACTTTATTTTCAGTTTTTTAAGGAACCTCCATACTGCCCTCCATAGTGGCTGCACCAATTTACATTTCCACCAACAGTGTAGGAGGGAGAGTAAAACATTCTTATAGTCTCAGTAAATGACTTAAATAGAAAATGATTGTCAGTGTTCTTCCCTGAATGGTACATGGTCCTAAGGCTGATTTATTTGGCCTGGATCAGCACCTTGGGGGCATGAGAGTCAGATCAGTTCTTGGAGGTTTTGGTATCCCAGGTCCCTTTGTAGAGTCCAGAATGGACATGAGTCCCTAAGCCCTAACCCTGAGCTCCAGTCTTCCTACCAGTGTAGTTGCAGGTACAACTCTCAATTTCCTAGTTGCCCATCAAGTTATGATCAAACTTCCAAGGGTCTTTTAGGATTGTCAAGGAGCAGAGAGAGCCAAAGTCACCAACAGCCCTCTCATTTGAGCATTCACTAATATGACTATCCAGCTAGCTATTTAGAAATATTTATGGACATATTTGGAGAAGTGGAATTGTTCAAGACTACTCAACCTGTTCACAGTAGAGATGGAATTAGAACCCAGTCAACTTCCCCAGCTATACTCATGACCATCATCAAACCATTAACAGAGAACATTATGGCAAGATGATGTGCTCAGGCTATGAGGGCTGCTCATCTCCATCAGCCCTCAGATGCCATTTTCTAAACATTTTCAAATTCAGTGGTTTGTTGACATTGGGAGATATCAAAGTACAGAGCAAAAGACGGAGGTTGGAGTGAGATTAGGATTTGCATTATAGCTCTATCAGGTATTAGCTGTGTGCAAGTAAGTTAAATAATTCTGAATCTTACTCTCTTAGTCTAAGAAAATATAAGTGTCCTTCTAAGACCATTGTGAGGAATAAATGATATGGTTCACGTGAAAACATGTAATGAAGTATGTGACACACAGCAAGTGCTCAGTAAATACCTGATTCCTTCTGTCTGCAGTGTATTTAGCTACAACTCAGCCCTGTTCCTGAGGAAGAAGACACTAAGGGTAGGTAAGGCATTTCTGGTAACTGAAATTATAGTCTTGGTTCTGCTTGGGTAAGATGCAGCCTAATTCTGTACATTGTTTTTATTTACATCCATAAAAATGTGGGTAGTAAAGCCTACTTCTCCTAACCTCATGAGGTTCGGTGAATGTGCCAAGCTCCTAGAACTGAAGAATCTGTAGAATGATTAAAAGAAGAAAGAGGCTCAGCTCCTTAATATCATTGTGCCAGTGTAAAATAAGCAACCAAGCAACTTGCCAATGATCAAGAACTGTAAATGTTTTAGAATAAAACAAAGTTAGAATTGGTCAAAAAGCATTTGATTAATGGCTCCAGGGATTGAAATCATTTATCAACATAGTTACTATTGTTAATAGACATGTATTGAATAACAGCTATGGTCTGGGCTGGCTGCAAAAAAGAATATTTAAACACAACCTCTCCCCAGTGTCTACAATTAAAGGAGATTGAAAAACAAGTCAAGCACACATAAATGGAAAATGTACTAAGGGGAGAAAGGGGTGGGATTAGACTCAGTGTGAATCAGGAGACCTCCTGAGCACTGCATTGCTGTGGGACTCAAAGTCTGAGAAAAGAAGAGGGAACTAGTTCAAAAGAAAGCAGTGAAAAAAATAAAGTGAGCTCTGAAAGAAGGTTCAATGCTTCGGGTTGATTCCCCTCTAGAAGAAAAAGTTCAGGTTTATGAGACTCCAGCTGTCCATTGCACACATGCACATCCATCCTCCTCTCAGCTATTTCCTTCTCTTCCCCTCTGCACTCCTTGTGGTCAATTTCCAGTTTAACCAGCCTGCAAGTCCTCTGAGGACAAGAATCATATTTGTCTTTGAATGTCAATCCACTGGTGCTTGTACAGAGTTAGGTGCCTGCTGCTTGTTTATGGACTGTTGAGTGATTAGAAGGGAGGATGGATGTAGAGTAGCAAGGCCACAGCTGGCTCAGAGGAATGAGAAAGGATGGTTGGTTGTCACTACTCAAAAAAGTGTTCTGACAAATTAGTGGGAAGGATAGTGGTTTGGATTTTGTACTGTATATATGTTGGTTGCTCACCCAACATCTGCTGCTGCCTCCCCCATCTTTTTAATAACACAGTTTCTTTTCTGTGCCTGAGATGGGGATTGCTTCACCTTCAGCCAGTCAATGTAATCTCATCTTCCTTGCCTGGGTGTTGGTCTAAGGCCAAGTGATAACCCAGGCCTAAGCTAATTATAATTACTGCATGGACATACCTTGGCCACTCTGATTCTTTCAGGTTGGTTCAAATCAGAGTGAAGATTATTAGTCTGCTCCATTTTGGAGAAGAGAAGTTTCAAGTCTCTGTGGATGATGGAGAACATAAATATTGTGTTGGAATCACTGTAATCACTTTGCTTTGGTCAGAGATAAAGCATGTACATGAATAAGGTTGAAACCTGAGAAATGAAACACAATTCTGAATTAAACTGCATGGAAGACAGCTCTACATTGTGCTTCTTTGTATGAATTGATAGATTTCCTTCATGTTTAAGTCAGTTTGATTTGGATTTTATTAATATTCATAACACAATGCATGCTAAGTGATAACAGCTGTAATTCTGCCGTCAAACTTGGAAGCTGAGAGATAGTGGCATGGTGGTTAGGAGTTCAGCTCTGGCTCCACCACTCCATCGCCAGCTCTGACATTGGACAAGTTACCTTCTGAGACTCAGTATTTTTCATATGTAGAATAAAGGAAGGATAATAGGCTTGTGAGGATTAAATGAGATAATGCATATACATTGAGAGCATATAATGAGAGTTCAGAGGAGAGTAGCACAACAGTACTGACATAAACTACACAACCTTGAAGGGTCCTATCTGGGATTTGGAGTATAAAATGACATGTCTTGTGTTACAACTGAACTTTCTTGTCACATTTCTCTTAATTACACTCAGTCACCCTAAGTTCTTTGTGTCTACTTAGAAGGTCAAGTCAACTCAAATGGTTAATTATTAATACCAACGCTGTCTGTTTTATTCATTGTATTTTAGTTAGAGTTCTCCAGAGAAACAGAGTCTGAAGGGGATGGAGATAGAGATATACAGATGTCTGTCTCTGTCCCTACCCACCTGCATATATATATAAGAATTTATATATATGTATATATATATATATAAATAAGAAATTGGATAACACAATTATGGAGACTGAAAAGCCCCAAGATCTGCAGTCAGCAAGCTGGAGTCCCAGGAAAGGAAAGGTGTAAATTCCAGGCTGGGTTGAAGGCTAGAGATACTAGGATTGCTGATGGTATAAGTTCTGGTCCAAGGGCAGGAGAAAACTGATGTCCCAACTCAAGCCAGCAGAAAGATGAAGTTCCCTCCTATTCAACCTTTTTGTTCTATTCAGACCTTCAACTGATTAGATGAGGTCCACCCACATTAGGGAGGGCAATGTGTTTTACTCAGTCTATCATTTCAAAAGTTAATCTCATCCGCCCTTGCAGACACACCCAGAATAATGTTTGACCAAATATCTGGGTACCCTGTGATAGAGTCATTATAAAATTAACCATTATACTTGTTAATCCAAAAACATTTATTGAATACCTCCTGTGTGCTAGGTATTGTTCTAGGCACTGGGGATATGGGAGTAGAAAAGGAAGATGAGAGAGAGAAAAGAGAACAGTGGAGGAGAGAAGAGAGAGAGAGGAAGAAGGAAAGGAAGGAGGGAGAGAATGAAGGGAGGGAGAAATGGAGAAAGAAGGGAAGGAAATCCCTGCTCTCATGAAGGTGTTTTTTGGTAAAAGTTTCTTCATAGTTTAGTGAGTTATTTCTCTTTATTGTCTCATTTAATCCTCATAATAATCCTGTGAGCTTATTTTGACAAGTATTATATCTTTACTGTACAAAGGAGAAGATAGAGACACAGATTAATTTGTTTACTTGGCCAAGGTCACAGAGCTCCTAAGCAGTAGAAACAAGACTAGAATTAAAATCTCCTGAATCCAGTGTAATGCTATTTTCACTATACTGGATTTTTATATACCTATTTACCCACAGAGAACTGCAAAGTTCAGAAGAGTCCATTTACAGAATTACCTGTCTCCATTCTACAATGTGTTTTAGGGACGGACAGTGCAATATGAAGTTTCAAATCATGTGTAATTATTATTATTACTCTTTTGCCAACGCAGTCTAACAGCCTTTCATGCCTTTGTCCAATGGGCAAATGCATTGGAGAAATACACTTGGGTTGGCATCAGTTGACCACTTAATTCTCAACTGAAGATGTGCACTTACTTCATTTAATAGCTCTCAAAATGTTGACATGCATAGGGACACAAAACAGCATTCTTTCTTGTTTTTCCCTCCTAAAACCACAAGAAATTATTTAAGGAAGTTTTAATGAAATGTATCTGTCATTTATTAAGATGGATGGCTGGAGTACAGCTTTCCATTACTGGAAATGGCAGAGTCAAATTAGGAAATAACAGTCCTCAGCATCTTCTCCAACTGGCTTTAGCATAATGTGTTGGGAAAAATGCCACCTCAGCAGAAAACTATGATTGTGTGGGCCAAGGTTCTTTCCCCAAAGGGGTTATGTTTACCAGTGAGGTTCCTCTTCCTCTTGGTGAGTGAAATGTCTGGGCTTGAGAGTGAAGCTTTTTTGCCTGGGACACCTTGCCTTGGTGTTTGGAGGTTGGGGCCTCTATTTCACAGCACTCATTCAGCATATACTAGATGTTGGTTGTGTGGCCAGCACTCTTTTGACCCTGCAGTTACTGGTGAAAGCAAAACTATGTCTGCTTTGTGTTGCTACTATGCATGATGGGAACACAGTAAATAAAGTTCATGCTGTCAAGGTAATAAAGCCAAGCTGCAAAGTAAAGAGTAGGAGGAGGAGGGATTTATTAGAAAGAGTAAAATCTCTTTCACAAGTCGTGAAACCCAGGCTCTTATTTCAGGGTAACTATTATATTTTATGTCTCCAGAGGGAGACTGTGCAGTTAGCATTTGTTGTTGTTGTTAAAAAGGATTTTTGAGATTGTTTAAGTCATCTTTTGTCTAAACAAAGGAGTCTGTTTTTCAAATGATAGTGGACTAGTCCCCTTTTGTTAAGTACATCTAGACTCAACTTTCCTTTCCCCAGTAATGAAGTTAAATCAACACAAAATATTTGTTAATCCATATAGTCTTTCAGCGAACAGTTACAGAGCCTCTGTTATGCACCAGACACTGGGGAGGGGGCAGTGAACAAGGTGCAGAACATCAGCACACCATTCATTTCTACAGCACTTTATCCTTATGAACAACTTTCATGCACGTGATTTTATCCTCTTAACCATCCTGCAAAGTAGTCAGGACAAGTATAATCAAGATACTGAAGTTTATGATTGTCATTAATGCTATTCTCTAAATATTTCTGTCTTTCTGTTTCATGAGCATAATCCTTTAAAGTAGCTAGAATGTTGTGACATGCTCTGGCTGGTGAAATATGAGGAGGAAGGCTCATGTCACCAATTAACAGAGGCTCTAAGGGGACCTTTCCTTTTTCACTTTTGTGGTGATCATGAATGGTCATGTGCCCATCACCAGCTCACTGAGGAATCACAGTGAGCAAAATTCCTTTTACTCCACATTGGATGTGTAGTGTGAGTGGGAAATCAAACTTTTGTCTTATTAGGCTGCTGAATTTTGCAGTGTTATAACTGCCCTCTAACCTGACCCCAACTAATAAACAAGATTTATTTCATCACCTTTCCTCACTGGGAGCTTACCCTCTTGTGGAACAACTTAGCATTTTGGAGGGAGTCCATTTCTATTGTTAGAAGTTCTAACTGTTGGGAAGTTCTTCCATCAAAACTTAAAGAAAATCTGCTTTCCCATCATTCTCCCTGACTTCTCACTCTTCCCTCTGGAATATTGAGGGGAAAAACCTATGCCTCCTTCTACATGGCTGCTCTTTGTATAATATGACAGCTGTCATAGCTACTCTCAGAGCTCTCCTCTCCAGGAGAAATGTGACTGATACCCTCAGACTGGTTCTTTGATGACAGGGTTCCCAGATGCCTCATTAGTCTTGTTTCTAGTCTCTAGATACACTGTAACTTACCAGTGTAGCTTTTAAAATGGGGAGATCATAATTTCAGATGTTTTATGATCACATCTGCTACTATGAAACTTCTATTTTTAATTCTCAGGTACTAAAGTAAAAAATTATTAAAATACTTAGTAATCTTTTAAGGTAAATTCAATTATATACTTCTTGCTTAAAACCCTTCAATAGCTCCCTACTGTGTTTAGGATAAAGTGCTTACAAGAGTATGGGTGATCTGACCTTAGCCTCCTTTTTCAGTTTTACCTTTACTGTGTTAGTCTTTTGCCCTTTACCCTCTGATCTCTTCCTTCCCCTCCTCTGTATTACATTGGGGATGAAAGAATGCATTCCAGGACGCTCTTTTCTTTTCAAGTGGATTCCACCTAGGTTTAGCACTGGCAGAGGACGAAGGGTAGGGGAGGGTATTTCTACCCCTCCAACCTCTCCACCTCAGATGGTATCTCCAGGAGTAGCTGCATTCCCTCCATCTCCTTTTGGCCCCAGCTCCCACCAGGCTGTAGTGTCCTCTGTAGCCCTACTCCTGCCAGGCAGCCACCACTGTGCCTTGGCCCCTGCCAGATGGCTTCAGCCACTGTCATGATCACTAAGCTGCTTCTTCATCCTTTTTTTTTTTTCTTTCTAATTTTCTCGATGCTTCCATCACAGTTGTAAAAAAAATTCCCTCTGTTAAATTTACTCTATTTGAAATACCTAGAGAGGTTTCCATTTTCCTGATTTACATCATTCCAGCATTCTATTCTCACCATAGTGAACATCTTTCAGTTCTTGGAATAAGCAGTGTTCTCTTGTATGTCTGGAACAGTTTTCTCTTTTCCCTCCTAAACATGACTAACTTTTATTCATGCTTCAGTTCTCAGTGTAGGTACTTCCCCTTTGAGCTCCCTTAGCACTCCATGCTTGCTTTTATTAGTATGTTCATTTACTGTTTAGCTGACTATTTCCCTTTGGAATTATGAGCTCCTGATAAGCAAAGGCCATGTCTACCTTACTCATTATTTCCAGAATCTAATATCTGGCTCATAGAAGGTTCTTAATGAATAACTGAAGAATAAATGAATTAGTTGTATATGTAAAACATGATTATAAACCCAGTGTTAATTATTTTGAAAAATGAAATGAGTGCCTTGGTAATTGTCAGTAATGTCTGGAACTTTGAAGGTGATGAGGAGTGTTTTGGTGAGGGCTTGTATTGTGGCTTTACTATGTACAGAGGCATGCATGATGTTGATTTATATTTTGGATATCCGTGAGACAAGAAATTTCCTGAGTTTTTTTTTTTTTACTACAAAGGGGATAACCTTGGATAAGGAGTTGTTGCTGTCATCATTTGTACCAGACGACCATACCATTGGCAGTGGCCCAAACTGCTGTACAAATGGCAAATGGGACATATTGTTGGCCAGGGCATCCTCTAGTGCTAAGGTGATCATTGGAGGTTTGATCAGTTGTGCTGACCTTGGGCCCTACCCTTGATTAGGGATGTCCTGGTTAGGGGATAGAGTAGCTCTCCAGCAGACTGTATGGTGTGGGAGTGTCTCTGCCACCCATAAAGTATATAGACCCCCTTTTCTGGTCACTCAGTTGATTCCAACAGGCTCTCCAGGTGGCAAGTGGGTCTGGGAGAGCGATGATCACCTCTGGTGTTTTTACATCTAGCAAGGGATTGAGGACAGGGAGGCTGTCTCCTCTTGTAGGTAAAATATTCCAGAGGGCCCAGGTTTGGCCCTAACCTGTAAGCACTATTTCCATTTCAATAAGGAGGCCTCTGTATGCTAAATAAGCCTGTAAGGTGCTGTGTTTGTGACCCAAGGCATAATGGGCAGCTAGGTAAAAGACTGGTCTGGTAAAGCTGAGTCAAGGCTGAGCTCAGGGCCTGTGAGAATTTCTATCCATCCCCAGAGGAACCCAATATGTGGCCAGCGATTGCTGCTTTAAAGGTGTATAGTATGACGCTGCAGAGTTTCTTGCACTGGAAGCCCATGAGCAATTTATGGCTGTCATAGGTGGTACAAAAACTTCAGGGGGAGGTTGCTAATGTCTTTACAGTGAAGGAATCTCCAAAGGCACTAATGGGATTGGCTGTTGCATTACAATTTGGACAGATTTTAGAGTCTGTTGTTGTAGGGAGCCCCATTCAAAGTGGGCTGATTTTTGAGTAACAACATAAGTGGGATTTAGTAAAATTTATAAGTGAGGAATATGTTGCCTCCAAATTTGAGTAGTTCCAGAAAGTGTTGGGCCTGCCTTAAATCAGTGGGTGTGGATAAGGTAAGGAGTTGGTTCCTTGAACCAAAATGCTCAGAAATGTTATTAATGTGGTAGAGGCTTGAATCTTATGGGGAAGAATGACTCAGCCCTAATTGGAGAAGTCTATGACAAATGTTTATACATCCTGTGTGACTGTATCCTTTGAATCTCCTCAAAGGAGGATGTAGTCAATGTGATGTCATACTTGTGTTCCTGGAGAAAATAGAATGCCTGCAAAGAATGATTGTGATGGCAGGGCTGTTGAAATACCCTGCGGGGAGACAAGTGAAAGTATATTGTGTTCCTTCAAAGGGGATGCCATATTTCAGTTGAAAGACTGTCAAAATGGGCAGTGCCGAGAACATATTAGCTAAATCTATAACAGCATAATACTTTCCAGTTGCTGATAGGGTGGAGTCAGTAATACCAATGATATCAGATATGGGGACCTTAATTTAGAGTATCATGGCATTAAGGTTAGGGTAAACCACTGTTAGGTATCATTTGTTTTCATCAGGTTTGAGCACTGTCCAAATTGGGTTATCAAAGAGGGAGACAGTAGAAACAATGACCCCCTCTTTCAGTAAGTCTTGCATAATGACTTTTAATTCCTGTAGATCTTGTTTCAAAATACATTGAGCTATTCATTAACTATCTTATGCAAGTGGAAGGGAGGTGTGGAGAAGGCCTGTGGGATACTATTTTGTGAAACCAACTGTAAGTGTCAAAGACTTTCTTTTATTCAGACTCATCACTTAACTGAATCAGGGCATGCCCACTGGGGTTATTTTAGGGGAAATGAGTGCTATGACCTTGGGGAATTTAGGTAAGAAAATAATGCTGATGGTTACGGTGAGGCATTGCTGTTAGCTGTATGTTTGAATGTCCCATAAGTCCTCTAAGAGCATAGATGGTACCTTGTTTAAATTTTGTGGGACCCCAAGTATAACTAACTTGAGTCCAGTATTGACTAAGGCCATGAAGATTTGCTGGTTGTAGGGAGACCAACGAACAACTAGGGAGGTATAGGGGCAAATTGTCTCCAGGTGTTGTACTTTATACCTCTGAGAGATGCTGAGTCCCTAGCAGGTTTGTGGTGGTTGCCACTGCTTAAAATCAGGATATTCAGTAGTTGGCCCTTGGGGTATTAGGGGCATGAGAGTCATGGAGGTCTGGAGGCAACTTGCTATATATGTGCTGTGGCCTGGCACTGCGGGCCTTGTAGCTTCTGCACAGTTTGCTGTAATAAAGCTTGTAACTCTTCAGGGGTTGTACCCAAGATTAAATGATTTGGGAAACCCAGATTTTAGAATCTCCAATATTAGACCTTTTGATGAGGTTATTGGTTTTGGCGGGGCTGATTGCCTGGAGGTCCTTTATTAGAACCATTGCCTCCTTTAATAATTCTTATTTCCTTGATTATCTCCTTGATAGGTAAATATTTATTTGAGTTTCCTCTTGTTCTTCATGGTAAGTAGATGTAGGCCATCTAATGCTTTCTTAATAGTGACAGCCTGGCTAATAAGGGGAAACAAGTCTACTTGATTCTTTGGGAGTGTCTTTCTTTAAAAGAATTGTCTTGGATCAGCATCAAAAGTCTCTTCTTGAGGCTAGTAAGTACTTCTGGTTGATTGGGATGTTCCAGAAAAAAATAGTAAATCCTTTGCACCATGCCAGTTTTCCTCAATAGCTATTGTTCTTCCTTTAAGTTTTTCCAACTAGTGAAAGCATGAGCATTTACAATGGTGGCAGTGGGATGGGCTAATTTTCATTCTATGAACACCCAGTGGATTAGAGAAAAGACAGGGAGATGAGCTCTAGAATTTTATAGAGGGTGCATATTACGAACCCATTTATTATGGTCCCATTTCAGTAGATCAAATGCGTTTCTCAATAAATTATTAATTTGGGGATCATAAGGTGTGCTTGCCAATTAACATATCTCAACAAATGTTAATGTTAATTCTGAACTAGTGTTATAGAGATACAAAAGCCAGTTCGTTCCCTTTTCATCTTCCCGTTGAGTAAATTCTTTTAGTCAGTTTTGAATTTCTAATAGAGTAAATCGTAGATCTCTGTTTTAGTTTCTCTTTCCTCAACCCGAATAGAAGTTTTTTTTGAGTAGTTATAAGGAACACTTTGGGGGAGGTCTTACCCTGTCCTACCTTTAAGTTTCTCCATCCATGGAATTCCAGTCAGTGTCATTAGGGTCAGGAATTTCACACACACCCTCATAACAACACCTACAAATATTACCTGCTTTGTTGCCTCAGGGGCCTCTGCTCCATGAGGTGGATATGGCCACTGAGCATGCTGATAGGTCGTGGCGCCTAGAGTCAGGTGATCACTTTTTAAATTTTCTGGTAAATTTATAGTTTCCTCCGGCCCCTCTGCGGAACTGGTATATTTTGGTATACTTTTATTAGTATCTGTGCTTTGGAGCATCATGGATTTCCCCTCTCAGAGCTGAGGATCAGGATCTTTTTTGTAACAAAAGTAAAACACCAATGACAGAGAGTCACTTTCAGCCTCACAGAGTCCCCGTGAGCCAGGTGCCCTGTGGAGCTTGTACTTCAGCGTGATAACATACTAGTTTTTCTTTTCTCATATGAGCAGCCACCAAAGGAATGGTTGTATGTTTGTCCATGAGTGTTCTCTAGAACAGGGGTCAACATCTGTGTGGTGCACACAAACAACAGTCACAGGGCAGGAGTCATTCTCTGAGCCTAGAATGGGTCAGGGTAATCTTATATTAAAAGCAAGACACACGGTTCAATCTGAAAAACACAGATCTGGGCCATGGCATACCATCCAGGGTGACTTTTGGAGGGCACCAATCCCTGTTAGGGACTCCTGTTCCAACTGCCATTATCAAAGTTTCTGATTTAGGTCAGTTAAATCTATAACAGAGCCTCAGTAGGACTCAGCCCATGCAGTACAAAAGAGCCCAGCTCAGAGTGCAAGCTTGCCAGCAGTCCACAACACAGCTCAAAGGGCACACCGGCTAGTTGGCAGCAGCTCCAAAAGCATGCATGCCAACAGGCAGAAGAGCTGGTTAGCGATCTCAAAACAAGAGAATAAGCACCCCCAGGTGGTTGTGGTCATTGCTTAGGCCATCATGCTTACAGTGCCTGTTCTCCTGTAGTTGCCCACGGAGGGTGGGATCAATCCCTCACCCAAAATTTGCTTGGTTGTCAAGACTGATGATGGCACACATGCACCAAGAAAGCATGAAAAAAAAAATCATTACTCATGTATTGAGGCTTTCTGGAGAGAGTAGGGCATGCACCCAAGCCAATCCGAAATGGCTTGTGTGAAACAAGGGATAGTGACTTTGGTTTTTATTGTAGTTAGGGGGCAGGGGCACAGTGAGTATTCCCATGCATATCCAGGGCATGTGTGGTTTGGACTTCTCTGCTGTCACCTGGGGAGAGAGTACCAGGGCTTCCTTACCAGCTTGTCAAATGTGGGGCAAGAGGGAAAGAGAGAGGATTTGGGCCTCTCAAAAAAAAAAAAAAAAAAAATGGAGTCAGACTTTCTAATACACAAATACAAAATATTTTACAAAATTCTAATTTTGATCTGAAAACTCAGATTGTATCATTAGCAACAAGTTTTGTCAGGTGTTTTTCAAGAAGTGACAGTCTCACATTGCTTTTGACAAAGTGTCTGCTAAATACGTAAGTCTGAATAATCATAGTTTGTTAGTCATTCTTTCAAGTTAAAGTAGTGTGCCATGGGAAGAGTAGTTAACGTAGCTTGCAGCTCAGTCACACAACTGCTTTTCCTCATGACAACCATGGTACTTGGGTATACAGCAGAAGTGCTTTATACTTACTTCCCATTTTCTTTTCTTTTTTAAAATTTTTTTAATAGACTTCATTCTTTTAGAGCAGTTTCAGTTTCACAACAGAATTGAACAGAAAATACAGAGTTCCCACATAGCCCTCCCCACCCACGTATATATACTCCCCTACCCTCAACATCCCTCACCAGTGTGGCATATTTGGTACAATCAATGTACCAACATGGGCACATTACTATCAACCAAAGTCCATAGTTTACATTAGGGTTTACTCTTGATTTTGTACATTCTTTAAGTTTTGACAAATGCATAATGATGTGTAGCCACCACTGTAGTATCATACAGAATAATTTCATTGCCCTGAAAATCCCTTGTGCTCCATCTATTCATTCCTCCCTTCCTCCCTCTCCCCAAACCCCTGGAAACCATGATCTTTCTATTGTTTCTGTAGCTGTGCCTTTTCCAGAATGTCATTTGGTTGGAATCGTACAGTTTGTAGCCTTTTCAGACTGGCTTCTTTCATTTAATACAATGTCTTTTTAAGTTTCTTCTATGTCTTTCATGGCTTGATAGATCATTTTTTAAACTGCATGTATATTTTTAATTTACATATATGTACTGTTCATCATTTCTAAGAACGTTTAGAGCTTTAGTTTTTTAAACTTACATAGTTATCAAAGGAATAAAGCCAACCACAAAATAAGAATTGGCTCAAAAAGATAATACACCCTGCTATTAACAGCAACATTATTTATAATTGCCAAGATATGGAAGCATCCTAAGTGCACACCAATAGTTGAATAGATAATGGAGATAAAGATGCAGTATGTGTGTGTGTGTGTGTATAATGGAATACAACTCACCCATAAAAAGAAGGATATTTTGCCATTTGCAGCCCTTCATTCATTTTTTTTTTTCACTTGAAAAGCCAGAATTTTATAACTGGCAGAGACATTTCCATTACATCAAAAACAACAAAATACCTAGAAATAAACTTAACCAAGGAGGTTACCTGTACTCTGAAAACTGAAGTGACACAAAGAAATGGAAAGATTTCTTGTGCTCTTGGATTGGAAGAATCAAAACTATCAAAATGTCCACACTACCCAAAGCAATCCACAGATCCAACGCAACCCCCATCAAAATACTTGTGACATTCCTCACAGAACTAGAACAAACAATTCCAAAATTTATAAGGAACCACAAAAGACCCCGAACAGCCAAAGCAATCTTTTGTATGTCTCTCTCTCTTTTTTTTTTTTTCTCTTTCTTCTTTTTGTTCTGTTTTCTTATGTTTTGATTACTAGAGAATGTCCTTTAACATTTGTTGTAAAGCTGGTCTGGTGGTGCTGAAATCTTTTAGCTTTTGTTTATCTGTGAAGCTTTTGATTTCTCCATCAAATCTGAAGGAGATCTTTGCTGGATAGAGTATTCTTGGTTGTAAGTTTCCCCCTTGCATCACTTGAAATACATCGTGCCACTCCCTTCTGGCCTGTAGCATTCCTGCTGAAAAATCAGCTGATAACCTCATGGGAGTTCCCTTGTATGTTATTTGTTGCTTTTCTCTTGCTAATTTTAATATTTTCTCCTTATCCTTAATTATTCTTAATTTGATGACTATATGCCTTGGTGTATTCCTCTTAGGGTTGATTCTGTCTGGTACTCGCTATGCTTCCAGGACTTGGGTGACTGTTTCCTTTCCCAAGTTGGGGAAGTTTTCGGTTATTATCTCTCCAAAAATTTTCTCAGGTCCTTTCTCTCTTTCTTCTCTTTCTGGCACCCCTGTAATGTGAATATTAGAGCACTTCCTGTTCCTCTTCTTAAACTGTCCTCATTCCTTTTTATTCTTTTTTCTTTTTTCTGTTCTGAAGTAGTGATTTCCACCAATCTGTCTTCTAGCTCACTGATCTGCTTTTCTGCCTCATTTAGTCTATTCTTGGTTCCTTCTAGTGTATTGTTCATTTCAGTGCTTTTATTCAACTCTGGGTATTCTTTATATTTTCTGACTCTTTGCTAAAAACTTCACTCTGTGCATCTATACTCCTCTTGAGTTTTCTGAACATCTTGGCCATCATTACTTTAAACTCTTTCTCAGATAAATTACCTATCTCCTCATCACTTATTTCTTCTTCTGGGATTTTATCTTGTGCCTTGGCCTGGGAGGTATTCCTTTGCCGCCTCATGTTGTCTATCTTTCTGTGTGTTTGTGGATTCCTTCCACAGGCTTTGAAATTATTTTCTTATTTCTAGTATCTGCCACTGGTGGATGAGTCTGGACTAGAGGCTTGTGCAGGTTTCCTGGCAGGAGGAGCCAGTGCCTGCCCACTGCTGGGTGAAGCTTGGTCCTGGACCTCTGGTGGGTAGGCCTGTGTCTAGAGGCCTTTGTGGCTTAGGAAGTCTGAGGATGGGTGGGGCTGTGTTCCCACCCTGTCTGTTGTTTGGCCTGAGGCTTCCCTATAGGCTGTTGGGTGGGGCTAGGTGTTGGTGCTAATGATCCAATCAAGGTGTCAGCCTCCAGGAAAGCTCATGTAGATTAACACTCCCAGAATGTCCACCGCCAGTGTTTATGTCCCTTGAGTGAGTCGCAGCCGTCCCCCACGTCCCCAGGAGACCCTCTGAATCCAGCAGACAGGTCTGACCCAGGTTCCTATGAAATCACTGCCTCTGCCCTTGGACCTGGTGCATATGAATTTTTGTGTATGCTTCTCAAGCGAATGGAGTCTCTGTTTCCCCCAATCCTGAGGGGCTCCTGGAGCCAAGCCCCCCTGGCCTTTAAAACCAGGTGTCCTGGGATCTCCTTCTTTTCCCAGTGCCGGGACCCGAGCTGGGGAGCCTGACGTGGGGCTTAGAGCTCTTACTCCTGAGGGAGGGCCTCTACGACTTAACAAATCTTCAGCTTGCAGGTCACCCACCCAGGGGGTTTGGGGCCCAATTATATTGCGAGTATGCCCCTCCTAACATCTTGCTGTGGTTCCTTCTTTATGTTTCCAGTTGCAGAAGATCTTTTTTGCCAGATTCCAGTCTGTTTTCAATGGTTGTGTAGCATTCAGTTGTGGTTTCAGTGTAGTTGCAAGGAGAGGCAAGCTCGTGCTCCTACCACTCCGCCATCTTGACCGGAACTCCTAGGCTTTATTTTTTCCCATTTTCTTACACAAGCTGTTAAAGAGATATTTACTCAGACATCAAGATTTAATGAAATTAATCCTGTTTATTGTTTCATCAAGGAAATTTGTAGAGAAACTGGCATTTTCTCTTGCCATGAATGCATGGCTGTGAAGAACATGATGGCTATTGGTTCAGTTTGGTGGCAGTGGCCTTGGTTCATGCTAAGGTGCCAGCAGTTTTCCCTAATATTGCCTCTGCACTATCAGTGAAAATGCTAACTCAGTGAAAGAGCAAATAATGTCTTAGTATTATTATGAAAATAATTTTGACCTGCTCCCCTGAATGTATCTCAGGTATCACCCTGCCCCCTTTCTGATGTTTTTATTTCACAACTTGAAAACTGCTGGGTGGGGAAAAAAAATCAAGTGGCAAGGAAGTACACTTTGCTCTCCCTGAGGTCATAGTGCAAGGATGCTACTACAAGGGGGATGAAAAGTGGGACCAATAATTCAGCCTACCAGGATGGGTGTCATCAATCTCAGCTTGCGTCTAACTGAACTCACTCTGTTAATTTGCACTATGTTCCAGGCTCTGTTTAGAGGAATCAACAATAAACAGTGAATAAGATGTTCTCAGATGAGTAGAGGTTGGACACACTGAAATAAATGATCATAAAGCACTTATAAATAGGTCCTATGATAGAAATACATACTTTGTGCTAAGGGAACACAGTAACTAAATCTCCACAGGGGGTTCAGAAAAGATTTAACTAAGGTTGTGATGTTTAGGCTTCTACAGAGTTTTGAAGAACAGTAGAAGTAGTTCAAGTGAGGGAAGAAGGATCAGACCTTTCAGCTGAGGAAATGACATGAAGGTGACTAAGAGTGAAACCTGCTAACATTTCTTCAAAACCAGCTCCAACTCTGGGCTTCTATGACTATCTCAGTGATCCCTTTATTAATCACCCTAGATTACAATCTGAGGCTTACTCTCATCTCTGTCTTCTCCTCTTTAGCTGTTCATTCATTCATTCATTGAAAGCATATCAAGCACCTATAAGACATTTTTGCAGTTGCATCTTAGTCAAGGTGGAGCTCAAAAGAAGGTAGGAAATTACATGGAGTCACAGTTACCTATGAAAATTCCTTAGATCACTTGTCAAGTACAATATAATTTTATGAAGACACCAAGAGTTGAATTGGGTTGGGGGTGGGTCCATGTAAAAAAGGACCTTTTAATATTAGATTTACACAGCCCTGCTGTGAGATGCTCACACTATGAGAGGCACATGGGAACTGAGACCTAGTGAAGGAATCAAGTTCATATCTTCTGGTTCATGCTCATTCCCTGAAACATGAGCTCTGAGAGGAGTAGTAGGCAAATGAGCATGCACATTTTACATTGTTCCTCCCTCTTTCTCATGCGTGCATGCACACACTCCCATAGTTGAATCTGTATAGGTAAAATGCATGTACGATGAGACTCCCTTCTATTTTGTCCCTGGTTATGTTGGCATTTATCATTTCTTTTCAGCTATCTCTGTCACCACCCTGCTCTGGCCTGCTGGTTTTCTGTTACGTTCCTGGATAGTTGGCTGCCTGCATGCTTCTATCCATTTTTGGCATTAAAGGCAGATGAAGCTGCTAAAACTTCCTTGATTAAAGCCTAAATGGGTACCCTGTTTCTAGTTGGACACTCAGCATAGACAACATTATACCATGTAATTTTTTTCCTATCTGACGTCTTTACTCACCCAGAATGTGAGGTCTTTGAGGGTAAAAATCACCTCTTTTATTCTCTGTTTTCTCTGACTCTCTCCATAGTAGGACCTCCATGAATTCTGGTTCTTTTTGATAATAATAAAGGTGACACTGAAGGTACATTGTGCACATTGCATTCAAATAGATGCCACTTGGAATTTTTTTCCACCTGTGTGCACAGCTCTTCCCTCCCTCACTCTGTCTTAAGATAATTAATGGTATGACAATGATTACTCCATTCATGAGCTCTGCTTCTAGGAAACCTAAAACTGTCATTTATCATTATTTTCTGCAAATCTGTTTTTCAAATCTGATTCTCTTAAAGTCCCTAAAGCAGATTCAACAAGTTCTTAAGGATTTACAGGTTTGTTCTGCATGGGAGCAATCACCCTGCTAAGTGAGTTCTTCCTTCCACTTGGAGGGGCTGTGGGTGGAATGGAACATGACATACAACAGGAGGGCTTTTCCATGTGCCTTGTCCACAAGTGTGAAAGAGTAGGGGACCCCCATCCATGCAACACTGCGTAGAGTGAGAGTTTAATAAATGTTCCTTATTATTTGTGCCCAACTTCTTCTAAGAAGAATTTAGGGTAGTTTACAAAGAAAATAAATTAGTCATAAGAAATAAGAGGCAAAGAAAAAATGTGAGATGAAAACAGTTAGTGCAAAAAGGTACACTGTGATCCTATACACTTGTAAATGTGGGGCATTTATTTGCTCCGTGCATTCTTGCAAGACCCTGTAGTTAGAACTATCATAGGATCACAGTGCCCTGAGGTTAAAACAATGTTGTCAGTTGAGAAGCACAATTCCTGTGACTGAGTCCAGAGAGAAACATCTGCCAAGGGTATCTATAAAGAGAATCCTTATAGTAAATAATGTCCTCAACAAAGTTCTTACAATAGATGCAGTAATGGAATTCTTAGGGCTATTTCTTATAATGTCCTTAAATATAGCCTTGGAGATGGATGTGTTGGAGAAAAAAAGGCTTCCTTTGAGTCTGGGAGGGGAGGAGATTGTCTTGAACCAGACCAAGGCAGGGGTTGGCAAGGCTGGGCCAGGCAGTGCTGGATGGGAAGGATTGAGCAGAACATGAACAGGATTGAATAGGGCTTAGCTGGGCAAGGCAGATTGGGCATGACCACACAGTACTGGTCAGAGTGAAGCATGTGCTGTGCTGAGCAGGTCTGGGCAGAAGTCATCAGAACTGGGCGTCTCAGGACTGGGCAGCTCAGGGCAGAACTGGGCAGGACTTCTAGGGCTGAATGGAGCAGGACAGAGTAAGGCAGGGCTTGGCATGACTGGACAAGACTGATTAGATCTGGGTAGGGGACGAAACGAAGCAGGACAGAGTTTTGGACTCTGAAGAGAGTTGCTGGAAGAAGGAAAATGTCCTCTGCTCCCAGAAGTCCCTAGAAATTGCAGCTTTAGAACTCATCCTCCCTAGGTATCAGGAGGATGCTTTCCCTGTTTCCATTGTGGATTGTGAGCCGTGGTAAGGGTAGTGGAAACTCAGGTCTCCCCTGAGGACACTGGCTCAATTATCATGCACTGAATGAATAGTATCATCATGATTGGTGAAGACTATCTGGATCTAATATGTCCTCTGCCAGGAAGGCCCTTCTTCCCTGTAAAATTCCTTCTCCTTCACGACCCAGTTGAGATGGCGCTTCCTCCATGACACCTTTCTGATGCCTCAGCTCTGCAATTTGCTGCTCCTTCACCTACAACCACCTTGAAGAACCAATAATTTGTATCTGTGTCATTCCTAGTGTTGGTTGAAATTAATCCTCTTTTTCCTGCTTATTCATCATCATGAGTGAAAGTGATGTTACTTGAATGAACTCTAATTGGGTACACCTAATATTAGTAACAAACAATTTGTAGTATGCTTCGCAATAAATATTGTGCTCAGGACAGCTCTACTGGGAGCAGTTTTCATAGGCTAAGACAGATTTGACTGCAGGATCAAGGACTAGAGTTGGAAGGGTCATTAGGAGGTCTTATTTAGGAAACAGGCCCAGAGAGCATAATTAACCTGCCAGAAGTCACTCAGAGAATGCAGGGGAGAACCTCAGCAAACTTCTGACTCTTGATCTGATGTTTCCCCTCCAGGACTTTTCAAAAACATGTGTCTTTATACCCCAGTGTGCTCTGGGTTAGTGGCTCTGAAACCAAGATTCTCAGAATGTGGGTCAATAACTCCCAGAATTTGGGGATTTGTAGAAGCTTCTCTGGAATGTCAATTCCCAGCCTGAACTTATGATACTTTTACCCCTTAATCCTATAGCTTCCCCAGGGGCTTCTTCTCTTTTTAATGATTTTGCTGGGGGACTATTGGAGCCCCTGAAGTTGAGTGAGAATCACAAATAAACACATCCAGATCAGCCTGGTAGAAAGAGGACGGACCCTAGAGTCAGACAAACATGGGTTTGGATCCAAGTTTCATAGCTTGAGTGAATCATTTACCATTCCTGAGTCTCAGTTTTCTAATCTGTAAACTGGAGGGAAGGGTATTTACCTCACAGGACTGTTGTGAGGAATATGAGAGATAATGAATTGAATGTAACATGCCTAGCACAAGGTAGGTGCTCAATAGGACACGTTTTTGTCTTTCTCCTTAAAAGGAGCTGTCAGATGTCATTTAGTAGAGGCTGTTCATGCCTGGGAGACAGTTCAGAACAGCAGGCTGCTTAGGAGTGCAGGCTCTGAAGTCAGACCGCAGCCCTAGTTCAAAGCTTTGCTGTCACATAAATTATAGACTGTGTCAACTTGCATAGGTAAGCCTCAGTTTTCTCATCATCCCTCCTTTATAGAACCATTGTGAAGATTAAATGAAATACTGCATGCATACGGTTTAGCAGTGCCCAATATCCTTCAATGCTGACCATTACTGGCAGTATTATTACCCTATTAAAACACTTTAGACGGATGACATGAGAATCTTCCAAAGCCTGGGACTCCCTGACAGCTAACTCACCCTTGGACACAGCTCTCCCACCAGGCTGGCTGAGCCCTGCAGATATCTCTTGTCTCTCTGAGCTTGATCCTCTAGCCCTAAGGAAATATAGGGGGCTTCATGGCAGGTGCCTTTCCCTCCCTGGATGTGGTGAGCTCCACTTCTGTAAAGCCTCAGAAGCACATCTGAAAACTATAAGAGTAATACATGGTTAAACAAGTGCAGGGGCCCTCTCCTGCCCCCTCCCCCAACTCAGGGTGTCCGCCATCCTCCTCCCCTCTCTCTCTGCTCTCCCATGGCTGCTGCCACAACTCTGCATCCAGGACTTCTCCTTCCTTCCCACCCCCAACCCCAGCTTGGCTGACCCTCGTTAGCAGTGCAGATTTTCCCAGCCAGGACCTGCCTAATCCAGGTTTTGAAGCTTTACCCAGATAAACATTTAATGAGTACGGAACACAGTGGACTTCATCCTGAGGGAGACAGGGGATGGAAGAGCAGACCCCTGGGACCAGGACTGGGAGCTGGAGGAGCAGCTGCTGCTTGCATCTGCACCCTCTGCACCCCACCTTCCCCTCCTCTCAGTCTTAAAAGAGCCCAGTAGGCTCCATGGGGGCATGCACTGGGTTGGCTTCTAGCACCTCAGAGCTGTGGCTGTGTCTCTCATCAGATCAGGTCATGATCCCCCCAGGGCTGAGGCAGGGGCACGGGGAGAGGCCAGATCCATGATTTAATTGGGGAGCCACTGGCAAGGCTAGACCAACAGGGCAGGGAGGGCCCCTCCAGGAGCAGCCTACTTGGCCATCCCTGAGAGGAAAGGTCAGGGCACCAACAGTGCACTTTCTCTCCACCCAGAGCCCAAGCTCGCTGACCCTCTGGGGACTTGGGGTGACTCTGAAGGATGATGAGATCCCAAGACATAGACCTTGAAAGAGGCATCTCTAGGGGTCTGTGAGACACAATGAAATGAAACCACTGCCTTGGAAACCATTTTCATATGTATTATGTGTGTATCATGTGGAGTTCCACAGTATGCCTGTGAGGTGGGCAGGGCACATTTACATTCCCAGTTTATGGACAGAGGAACTGAGGCCTAGATAAGATGAGTGAAGGCTCTGATATTGCTAAGTGAATCATACAGGGCCAAGACTAGAACCAGAATTTAGGTCTTCTGACTCTGGTCAGTGCTCTTTCTAAGGGAGTCAACTGCTCCAGGCAGCTCCACCAGAGGTCTCCTCTGCTCCTGGAGAAGGTCCTCAGAGAGGCCTTAAAAGATGGCTAGGTCAAGATGTCAGCACCCGACATAATATGAGTGCTGGGCAGGCTGGTAGAAGAGCACAAAGAGCTCTGATCCTTGCTCAGCCAGACAACTTGGGTATCAGTTATTCCATAGAGCATATTTCATCCTCTGAAGAATGGGTACAAAAAGAGCTGTTTTCCAGATATCCGGGGATTCTTGTGAGACTAAAATGAAATGAGATGGGGGAAAAAAAAAAAAGAAAGAAAAAAAATGAAAGGAGATGAATGTGAAAGTGTTTTGTAAATTGTAAACAGTCATGAAAATGAATGGCATAATTAACACACAGTCAAGGAACCAGGTTGGCAAAACTTACAGAGGAAGAACAGCAGGATAAGAAGAAAGGAGATTGTTAAAATAAGGCTGGTTTTCTTCCCTGTCTCCCTCCATCTTCTACCTGTATATGCTGTCTACTCTTTCTGTGTGGGAGGTGCTGATATTTTATTTGATCCAGAAACTCTAAGACTAGCCTTAAGATGAAAATGATTTTATGAGCTAAAACCCCAATATATATTCCTAGCTTTCCTTGAACTTCAGACTTTAAGGATGTTATTATATTGATATTTTTTAATACTACTCTCTCTACTCCCAAGAATACGAATTAGATATTTATCTGTTTGACACCATCCATTAAAATAAAAACAATTTAATTTGGAAGTGCTAATGTAATTTGCACACAGATACCACTTAAAAATCATGTCCTAAAAATGTCACACTTCCATTGAACAAGTTTTAGTGGGGTATGTTGCAAAACAGAAGAAATAAATGCATCATAGACAATGTTATAAAATATAGAAAACTTAATCAATTGCAAGTGCAAGTTTCAACTCCAATAAAGAGGAATGATTATGTGGGTAAATAATTATTTTAAATATAGGTATAATTGGGATTACCTTTGGCTCATACAAAATATTGTAAAACAAGAGTTTTATGTAGCATCAGGTCCCATTATTCCTCATAGAATACTATTGGAGGAAGACAGACCTTTGCCAGTGACTGCTTGGAAAGATGTAAGGGAATAGGTCAATGTCATTAACCCTTACCTGAAGAAGGAACTGAAGCCTGGAGAGCTTAAGTAACTCACCCAGATCATGCTGTCATTCGATAGCAAGGGGGTTGTGTAGCCCAAGTGCCCTGACTTCCTGGCTTGTGCATTGGTCTCTAAAGTTTAAATACTTTTCACTGTTAGTTTTTGTTAGGAATGTCATCTGATATGACAGTCTTCTTTTTTTTCTTTTAAAACTTCATTTGTAGAGCTAAATATTTACCACCACCACTCTGCCCTCTCCTCCTTAGTTTCACATTATGTTACGAGGAAATCCAGGGTTCTGTGAATGTGACTTTACCCTGGCGTGTGAGTGTATGGTGGTAGAGAGGACTAGGGGTGGGGAATGGTGGTGAATCAGCAGGAGCCTTCATCCTCAGTCTCCCTTTATCTTGAATTGCTCCACTGCTATTTGTCATCTAGCCTGGATTTCAGGGAAAAAAAAAATGATTTTGAAAAGAGAATTCCACTGCCAAAAAAAGAAAAAGAGAATATGAAAACCACCACTGAGAAGAAACCATGCACCTTTTATTGCCAGATCTGTGGTTGAGGGGGGCTCAAGGGTAAGTAGTGAAGGGTGAGGGTAGCTATTTTTTCCAGAAGAGGGCAGGGAGGGGAGGCTTCAAAGAATAGGGCTGCAAATGTTCTCACTCCAGGTGTGAATCTGGAGAAGCCAGGAAGCACCTGCCTCTCTCAGCTGCTCTGGGAGGTTCTGTTTGGCTCAGAGAATCCAGAACAGCAGCCAAGGGCTGCCTCAGAAACAAACAGGCTGTTTTCAGAAATGAACAGGCTGTTTTCTGAAAATAGGACATTTGGTGTCTTTAAGGCAGTGTACCTCCAGCTCCCATGTGGTTCATTAACTTTGAAAGGGATCAAGATTACAGAGATGTTCAGGGCTGAGTAAGGGTTCAGAGACATATTAAGCAATCCCAAACTCTATGTTTATGAACCCCAAACCTTTTATCTTAGGATCGCAGAGCGCCTTATCTGGGATTAAAGGTGATTACTTCAGCTGTACAGAGAGAAAATAGAGACAGAAGAAAGAACAGAGCATGGGGCTAAGATAGTGAGGAAATGATGGGTTGTTAATAAATTCTAGGGCAGGAGGAGACCTTGAAATGCTGTTTGAAATTTGGTGGGATTTCTTCACGTTCCTTCCCCACCCCCTTGTAGAGGTTGAAACTAGGAAGGGGAGATTATATGTTTTGAATCTGAAATTTATTTCTCATTCCTCAAAATATTGCCAATGAGATAATCCTAAAGTGGGGGTTAGATGATTATTAAGAAACCTGAAGAGCAAACATACTGCACCCTTTGAATAGTACTTGATACAAAGGAATAAAAATTACAGTGTGCTTCATTGTTTACACACCAATTCTAAGCCCACCAATTTATTGATAAAGTAGCAGCAAGAGATCCAGCATATGTGGCTGGGAGGATAAGCAACAAATCTGAAGTACATAGAAATGAAAGCTCAGAGTCCAAGAATCAATGATCACATCATAAAAGGGGGCAGTAGTGACAACTTTGTGTGCATTTTATATAGGCTATTTCACTTCATCTTCACACTATCCTTTAGAGGTGGATTTAATCATCTCCATTTTATAGGTGAAGAATCTGAGGCTCAACGCAGTTACAACTTATTTAAGGTCACATGGTAAAGAAGAAGAGTCAGAATTTGAATTTAGGTTTAGTTGACTCTTAGGCCCATATAGTCTTTTTATCCCACCATGGATGGATTTTGATTTGAGGCTAAAGGTCAATGCTATTAGACTTTTAAATGTGGTTAGACAGCAAAAAGAGATAAACTATTTTGGAATAAGCTTAACAAGAAATATGCAAATGCTACATGAAGAAAACCATAAAACACTTCTGAGGGACAAAAAATAGGCTTAAAAAAAGTTGAAACATGTACTTTTTTCTTGGATATATCTCAATATCATCAATATGTGATTTTCTTTAAGTTCATTTATAAATTTGATGTAGCCACAATAAAAATGCTAACATACTTTCTTTTCTGTAGCTAGACAAGCTGATACTGAATTGTAAAAAATATAAACATGAAAGAATAGCTATGTGTGTGTGTGTGTGTGTGTGTGCGCGCGCGCGCGTGTGCACGGGGAGTGGTGGGGAGACAGAACCAGGACTATTAGATATTAAAATATACTACAAAGTCTCTATAATTAAAATAGTATAGTACTGGAACATAAATAGACTAATGGAATAAAATAAAATCCAGAAACAGACCAAATACATAGAGAAATTTAATATATATGATAAATGTGGCATCTAAAATCACTGGGGAGAAAAGATAGCTATTTTAGTAAGTAATGTGAGGCAACTGGATAGCCATATAGTAAAAGATAAATTAGATCCATACAATATATATTAATAAATTTCAGATGGATCAGAAGGAGAACAGAACTTCTGGCTATGGTGGTGTCAAAAACTGACATATCTTTATCCCTCCAAAATAAGTATAAAACTGGAAGAAAGTATAAGAAGAATAATTTCAGAGATCTAGAGATTGACCAAAGGCGCAGACAAAAAATTGAGGTGCATTTATTCTTGAAAAACTAGTAGAGCTTTGGATGAGAACATCAGTCTGCAACCTATATTCTGGGATTGCGATCATCCTCCGAACACTGTCTCCACCTCCACATGCAGATCTGTTGACAAGAATAGTGGTGTTGCCATTGCAGAACTGGCCAGGAAAAACAAGCAGTTTTGTTGCCAAGGAGCCTGGAGTCGATAAGGAACAGAGGGTAAAAACTCTGGGTGTTTTCAGTAAAAGTACAAATCTCAGTATAAAATAAACTGGGAAAAGCCACTACTCTGCTAACCTGATGTTGTGGTTACACAGTAAGTCTGATGAAATGGTGGCTTAGTCAGATATTTAAGAGGGAAATCCTGGGAATGAGAGTCCAGGGCTAGATAAGCTCTTCACCTACCCTTGACAGACCATGAAACTAGGTGCATGCTAAGGAGAGTCTCAGGCAAGTCCATTGGAAAGTGAGGGTCAAGGCAGACTTGAAAACTGGCCGAACTTTGAACTCTTTGTAACTCGTAGATAAGTTGGTAGAGGGGTGGGTGGAAACTTTGAGAGATCACAGTGTTTGAGAACAACCTCTACTTAAATGGCTGGTTGCTCCTAACCTATATTATCCCTAGAAAGCTGAAAAATGAAGGGAAGAATAAAGAACTGATGAGAAACATCAGTGTTTGCTCACCATGGCAGAGAAGAATTTTGCAGCTCAAGTCAGAGGAAGTTAACTCCCTCTACTGAAAACAAAGAAACAAAACCATACCTCAGGAAAAAAAATTAGAATTGAGACTTGTTATAAAATATTGTCTAATTTTTTTTAAATTAGGCATGCAGAAAAACAAGATAGCATTATCCATAATCAAGGGAAAAAAAGCCAATGGAAATGGAATCTGAGTGGGCCCCAAATGTTAAATTTAGCAAAAAAAATCTTAAAGCCCTATTATAAATATATTCAAATAATTAAAAGAAACTGTTTCCAAAGAATTTAAGGAAAATACAGTGACTCAACAAATAGAAAATTTCAATAGAAAAAGTATAAAAAGAACCAAATGGAATTTTAAGGATTGGAAAGTACAATAATTTTAAATAATCACTAGATTTGGTCCATAGCAGGTGTAAATTAGCAGAAGAAGGAATCAGTGAAATCAAAACCAGTTTGATAAAGTCATCTAAGCTGAAGAGCAGGAAAGAAAAAAAACTATTGAAGAGAAATTAACAAAGCCTCATAGACCTCTGTGACAATATCAAACATACCAACATATCTGTAAAGGTAGTCCTAAAATGAGAAGAGAGAAAAGAGCAGAATAAACATATATGAAATAATAATTGGAAACTTCCCAAATCAGATTTTAAAGATGAAGCTACAGATCCAACCAACCCCAAGAAGAATAAACAAGAGAGTAATACCTTGACACAACATATTCAGTGACAAATCCAAAGGCAAAGAATATCTTGTAAACAATAAGGGAAAAATGACTTATCATATGCAAGAGGACAATAATCTAATTAATGGCTGACTTATGAAGGTCATAAGGTATAATGATATGCTACAAAAGTGCTAAGAGAAGAAACAGGTATAAACCAAGAGGAATATATTGAGCAGTACTATCCTTTGAGTATTAAGACAACAATAAATATTTTCCCAGATAAACAAAAATTGAGAGAATTCATTGCTAATAGACCTTCCCTACAAGAAATTCTAAAGAAATTTCTTCAAACTGAAAGAAAATGATACCTGATGTTAATTGAATACATAGGAAGAAATGAAGAGTGCCAGAAATGGTAAATGTATGGGTAAAGTGTAAAGGAGAGTGGAGGAAATTGAACTATATTGGAGCAGTCTTGCTATATTTTACTGGAATTTTAAGAGAATATTAACTTGAACTAGATTATGATAAATTAAAGAAATATAATGCAATCCTTAAAATGACCACCAAGAAAATAATGGAGAGAATATAGCTGAAAAATAAATTAATTAATTGAGCAACTGAAATAATACTAAAAATAATTTAATATAGAATCCACTAAAGGTGAAATAGAGAAAGGAGAAGAGACAAAAGATGTAAGATAATAAATAGCAAAGTGGCAGATGTAAATCCAGTTATATCAATAATTACATGACATATGAGTAGTTTAAAAATTACACTTTAAAGGCAGAAGTTACCAAACTGGATTTAAAAAATAAGGTCCAATTCTATGCTATTTGTAAGAGAGCCACCTTAGATTCAAAGACACAAATAAGATGTGAAGAAAATACCATGCAAACAGTAACCATAACTGTTATGGTTATGAATAACATCAGATAAATTAGGCTTGGAGACAAGAACTATAACTAGAAACAATGAGGGAAATTTCTAATGATACAAGGATGAATACATCAGGAAGATACTACAATTATAAACACCTAACAATAGAATTCCAGAATACCTAAAGCAAAAAAGTGACAGAATTGAAAGGAGTAATAATAGACAGTTTGGTAAGAACAGTGGAAGATTTCAATAACTCACTATTAATAATAGATATAGTTAAGAGAATTAATAAGGATATAGAAGACTTAACCAGCTATTTACAAAGTGTGCCACCCAACAGTAGCATAAATAATACACACAGTTTTTAAGTGCAAATAGAATATTCTCTGGGGTAGAGTTTATGCTAGGCTATAAAGCAAGTCCTAATAAATTTACAAGGATTGAAATCATAGAAAATACGTTCTCCAGCTGCAACAGTAATAAATTAAAAATTTGCAATAGAAAGAAATCTTAATAATTCCCCAGTATTGAAAATGAAACATACTTTTAAATAATCTGTAGGTTGAAGAAATCACAGGAGAAATTAGGAAATATTTATTAGAAATAAATAAAATTAAAATAACACAACATATAAGTTTTAGGCTGCAGCTAAAGCAGTGTTTAGAGGAAAATTTATAGCTTTAAAATGCTTATATTAGAAAGAAAGAAAGATCTAAAGCCAACAATCTAATTTCTACTTCAAGAAGTTAGAAACATGAGAACAAGTCAAATCAAAATAACTAGAAGGAAAGAAATAATACATTTTCAATGAAATAGAAAACCAAACAGCAATAGAGAAAATCAATGAAACCAAAAAGCTGGTTCCTTGAAAAGATTTTTCCTTTTCAGACAAACATTTAGCTAGACTGACACAGAAAATGAAAGAAAACACAAGTTGTCAAAAAATAAAAAATAAAAAAGGGATATTGCTAGAAATGCTACAAGAGTTAAAGGAAGAATAAGGGAATATTATAAACCACTTTATGCCAACAAGATCAACAATTTATATAAAATGAGCAAATTCCTAGACAGACACAAATTATCACACTGACTCAATAATAAATAGAAAATTTTAACAGGCATACAAAGAGCCAAAAATTTGAATTAGTAATTAAAAATCATCCCACAAATATAAGCCCAGGCCTAGATGAATTGAATTCAGTGCTGAATTCAATTAAATGTATGCCAATATTACACAAACCCTTTCAGAAAATAGAGAAGAGAATATTTCTCAACTCATTCTTTGGGGCCAGTATTACCTTGACACCAACCAGACAATGACATTACAAGGAAAGAAAACTACAGAGCATTAGTTTTTATGAAAAGAAAAGCAAAAATCATTAGCAAACTAAATCCAGTAACATAAAAAAGGATTATGCACAGTGACCACATGAGATTTATTTCAGGAATCGAAATGAATCAGAGACTCGAATGTGAAAAACAAAACCACACAAGTGCTAGAGTAAAACATGAGTGAATTCTGCTATGACTTGGGTTTATTCTTATTAATTGTGTTTTGCATTTTGACTGTAAAATTCAGGTTTAATAACAGAAAAGATTGATAAATTTGACTACATCAAAATAAAAGAAAAACTTTTCAATGATAGATGTATGCAACTTGACCCATAACAGAAATTAAAATAAAAAATATACTGAGACACTGTTTTTCATCCTTCAGAATTAGGATTGGAAAACAGAAATTCTTATTCATTGCTGATAGGAATGTGAAAAAGTACAATCTCTCTAGAGGGAATTTGGTAATATTTAACAAAATTACATACATATTTATTTACCTTTGATCCAGATATCCTTTGAAATACACCACCAACAGTAAAGAATACATTAGTTCTAGAGTATACATTACTTCCTTTTCCTTCACCTTTCAATTTCTGTGAGCTGAATCATTCATTTCTAAAGTTGAGAGTGCCTATATTATATTTTGGAATTATAATAAAGTTTTCTTTGACTTTGCTCTAAGTTAATTCCAAAAGTGAAAGCCAACACAAAGCTTTGAGGTTATTGTGAGGAGGTGCTGGCTGTTTATTGCAGAGCCAAGTATTATGCTCTGATTATAGTTCTTTCTCTGTAGTTGCAATGTCTTTTACTCTTGTGCAACTTAAGGGGAAAATCCTCAACGAATTTTTTTCTTACATTCCACCAGTTGCTGAAAATCATGTCATATTTAAGCTGATTTCATATTTGGGCTTTGCCTTTCTTGTTCTTACTCCTCCTCTACTGTCGTCCTGAAATTATGAATTGTGTTACATTTTTCTTGTTAAGCGAAGAAATGCACAACTTTTCACCTTACTCCTTTTACTTGTCTGTCTGTTCTTCACGGACAATAATCTCCTGTTCTGTGTTGAGCCAGTTGCTTCATATTTGGACCATAATTTTCCTGAGAGCTTTTCATTTTTTCTTGGAGTAAGTGCCTTTCTTTATTTACTCCCATGCTTTTTATGTTTTTAGCATTCCTAATGTGTTTCTTTCACCCTTGGTTTTTTTCTATTTGTTTGTTTTTGTGGTTTGTTTTTAATTCAAATCTTCCTTCTTAGAGGTCTCAGTCTCCCTGATCCATTCTTCAGTGGTTGCTAGGCCAGTGAAGCTGTCACATTAGGATTTTTTAAAGTTGTTATCCTTTGTTGCATCCCATTATTATCCTGGGTCCCATAGCTCCCTCTTTCTTTATTTCCATCCCTAATTTGTTGAACTATATCCTAATGTAACTTAAAAGAGGATACATGGAATATTAAGTTTCTGAGGTTTTGTATGTATCAAAATACTTTTATTCTTTCATACTTGATTTATCAATTTTCTGGTTATAAAAACTCTAGATTAAAATAATTTATCATCAGCCTTTAGGATATTCTTCCGTCATATTCTAGCATCCAACATTCCTGATGAGAAATATGGTTGTCAACTTGGATTTTTTTTTATATGTAAACATTCCCCCCCACCCCCTAGCCCCCGCTTCTCGACAGTTTTATTAGCTTCTTTTAGGCTTGGTGCTCATGTGTCTGGATGTGGGACAGTTTCTTTCTTCCTCCTTGAACACTATACTTTATCTTTTAAGAGGCCTTTCAATTGAACCTAGACTTTCTGAATTGACCACTAAGTCTCTTTTCTCTCACCATCACATTGGTGTTTTTGTTCTACATCCTCAAAGTATGTACTTTCAGACTTAACTTTATTTTCTAATGATTCTCTTTATTTATTTATTTTTTACTTTGAAGAAATTATATTTTTAATTTCCAAGAGATCTTTATTTTCTCTGATATTTAAAAAATGGCACTCTGATCTTGCTTTATTAGTTCAGTATTTCCTTGAATTCTACTGGTGACATTTTCTTTTAATCTTGATGTTTCCTTATTATGCTTCTGGCTTTGCTTGCTTTCAGGCTTTGCCCAGTCATTTTTTGATTTAAGCTGGAAAAAGATTGGAAATTCTCTGTTCTTGTCTGGGCTTGACTGGCAGCTTTCCTGAGGGTATAGAATCTTGGAAGCCCTATCCTGAAGGCTTTCCGAAGGCCCAAATGAGGAGGACTTTGCTCAGGGACTTTGCTCAAAGAAAGACTGTAGTCTTCCCCACATAGTTCATTCTAATTCACCAGAACAAGAGACATTTTTTCCTCCTTCGCATGGGACAAATTACCTAGCACCTAGTATTCTGCATATGAGAGTGGAGGTAAATTGTTCCACAAACACACCTCTAATTTTTGTTCCATTCTGACTCCAGGTTCCACTGTACTTGCCCCCTCTGGAAGTTTGCCTGAAATTTAACTCCCTCGTCATCTGCAGCCAACATCATAAGTATTCTAGACTACAGTTTCATCTGTTATCAGTCTGTATTTACTGAATGATTGCCTACTCCCTTTTTTGAATGCTCTGGTCTGCTGATGGCCCCTCTGTTCTATTTGATCCTTAATGAAGTCTTGGGAGGAATAAGACATATATTTAGTCCACTATCTTCGGGAATAAGTTTTAATTACCAACAGTTTTTAATACTCTATTAATGCATTCTGTTTTTTAATTTTCCTAGATATAAACCTACTCATTCCTGAATTAGTGATTCTCTGTTCACCAAGGATCAGTATTTACCACTTGATAAGTAATACTGGCTTCTTGGAACTTCCCCAAATCCCTGATTTTCCAGAGGCCAGGCCATGATCACAAAATCTAGAGTGATAGCTTTGTCTTGAGCTTTGCTGTCTCCAAGCCTTTGCCTGTTTTCCCCCCACTGGAATATTCCCCCCTTTCCCTGTACCTCACCTGTTGTTTCCTCCCATATAAATCCCACCCAAGCTTCAAGGCTAGACTGGACAGGCCACTCAAAGTACTTGCCTTATCAATATGCTCTTTCTAACAGAGTCTCTGCCCAGAGCCCTGCTGACAGAGGTTGTCATCAGAGGTTCCTTCACAATGTATACCATGTTATACCATGTGATTCCCCCTACTGCATCACAGCTGATTATGTGAGGCTTGGCCATGACCCAAGGAAAACTAATCTGTAGATATGACAGTAGCCTGTGAGGTGACTTTGCATTATTTTACCTGATAAGACTGATGGAGACTAAATTACATCCATTACTGTGTTGGGCATTTAGGTGATAACTGAGAGGGTATACAGAGTCTGAAGCACATGGAAAGAAGCAAACACAGGCACGTGCTGAATCACACTAATGGTGAGGAATAAATGAGTGACTAAACAAGACAAGGCGGTTGCTGGCAGTGCCTTGGGCCCCAAGTGACCTGCATCTAGTCCCAGACTTTATTAGCTGGGTTGTGCCATGGGCATGTTCTCCCCATGAGGTCTAGCTGGAAAGTTGTTCCTGGTTAAGTGAGGTCTGGCCGATGGCTAGGAGTCTTTTTTCCTTAGTCCTGCCCGCATTCTAATCATTAGCCTCCCTTTGCTTGGAAGCATCGTAAGGAAGTTTTAGAATCCAGGCCAGAGTGAAACAAACCTAAAGGCCCATGCTCCATGAAATTGCCACTGCAACCCCAGAAATCACTCCTTCCTCTAAACTCACAGAGCCCTTTGAACACTACAGGTATTCCTTGCAGGACACGGCCCATGCCTCATGTTTTAGCTTTCAGACCTGCACTGTAACTCCTACAGGATTAGAAGAGTATGAGGATCTTGCCTTGTTCACCATTATCTTTCCATAGTGCCTAGAGTAGGAGTGACACATAAGAACTATTCACTGAATGTTTGCTGAATCAGTGAATGAAAAGATGGAAGAGCAAGAAAAGGAGAGAGCAGTGGAAAGAAATATTTTGATAAGTACACATGGGAATTTCCTTCTAGCTATTATTTATTCCACTCAGCACATGGATGCGTGCATCTATTGAACAAACATTTTGGGGGCACACATTGGCTGTGTATTAAGTGTTAGATATACAAAGAAAGATTTAAAAAAAGATAACCTTTCTTCTTAAGTTCCAAATAGGAAAAGGGAGTTATAAAGTAATAATTATAGTACAATAAATGTTGGGTTCTGATAGTTTTCAGACTATAAAAGAGAATCTGACATATAAACAAGGAAGTCTTTACCAAAGGGAGGAGAGATTAAGCTCCTACTATGTGTCTGCCCTCTGCATGGATTAACTCAGTTGATTCTCAGAATAGGGTTTTTGTGCCTATATAAAGCATCTTTTATTCATCTGTAGGTGAAAAACAGGGCTCAGGGAGATTTGGACTGTGATTGGGTTCCACAGCCAGCAAGTGTCTGAGGCATCACTTCATCTGTTTCTTCTGACTTTAAATCTTCCTGCTGTCTCAGGTGTCAGGTGCCTGCCTGCCACAGGTAACTGTCTCACAAAGCTTAACCCTGCTCAGACATAAGATTGGTGGATAGAAAACAGAGTTTGATTTAAGATTGTTCTGACTGTAACTAACACCCTGGGGGCCTTTAGAGGAAAACAAGCCCACTGTTTATTGGCTTCACACAACTCTTTTAGTCTCAACAGCTAGCTTCTGTTCTAAGGAGGCCTGGTTTCCCCATCTTCCACCTGGTGCTCAGACCCACACAGCCAGGCACCAACTGCTGGGTCCAAAGGGAGGTACAAACACAGACTCCAACCTGCAGCTTACCCAGCTGCTTTAGACCTGGGCTTTGCATCAGCTCTGCCTGCGAGACTTTGTTTAATTATTGCAAACCTGCTGACTTCAGGTTTCAATGTTGTTGTTGTTTGTTTTTAAAATACTGTATACTTAAGTTCAGCAAGGGATCTGGAATATAGAGTTAAACATTTATCCATCAGTGGCCATGTCATTATCAAAAGCAGTTGGTAATTTCCACTCCAAGGTTGTGCTGGAACCAATCTGGAGCTCAGCCTGGAGCCCAGGGGTGCTGGGAGCCTTTACGGACTGCAGAGTCACCTGTTGCTACTGGCCAGCAGGCATCCAGACATCCAGGCATAAGGCAGAGGCCTAGCAGTGGTGGGGATAGAGACATAGGCCCCAAGAGCCAGACTAAGGGGCCGTGCAAAGATGCCAGCTTTGCAAAGTATAGCAGAGAGGACAGAAAAATGGTATATTGCCCTTGAGCACTGTGTGCCTTTCTTGCTGTGCTGCTGAGCACCTCTGGAGGGAGAACACTGCTGTGCGGGCACAACTGCCTGTGCTCTTCCGACAGTTTACCCTCAAGGTTCATATAACCCTTCTGAGCACATTCAGTCCCCCACTTAACCTCTTATAAAAGCTCCGGGTAAATGATGGACAATGTCTCAGGTTGGAAAGAGAGGCTTATTCTGCTCCAGGGAGGGCATAAATGTATATAGAGGTTATGGGCATGGGCTTGAAAATCAGAATAAGCAGTTTCCCAATTCCACTTCTGTCACTTCTTATCTGCCCAAACTTGGGCAAAGAACTTACTTTCTCCAAGCTCCAATGATCTATATTATGGGGCTAATGCTACCTACATAGTAGTTTGTTGTGAAGAATTAATGAACCAACGTTTAAAGGGCATAAGATACAGCGTAGGCACTTGCTGAATTGCGGCTGTTAAATGAGTAAAGGATCCTTGGTCTCACTCTATGAATAGACTGAAGGGATTCCTCTGTCCTCAGTGGGCCCCAGACTGAGGGTCGTGTGTGTTAGATCCCCTACATGAACTGACACCTTCTTCCTCTTCCTGGGTTCGGATGAGTGTTATTGATCCTGAAATGCTCAGCTTAAGCATCTTCCTCTGCATAGAACTTTCCCTGATCCCCACCAGATGATAAACTCCAGGTGGGCTGTATTTTTCTCTTTGTATTCCAGTATCAGTTATAGTATGTGGTATAGAAAGGCTCAATATAAGAAGAACTGAATTCAGGGTCCAAGTTTGTCCCTTTCTAACCCCAGGGCCAGGTGCCTGCTAGAGGAGATAGGGTCAACAGCATTGAAACAGCATTGACTGTGCTTTTAACAGAACAGGATCCAAAGGAGAGCTTAGTGTTATGCCTGCATGCCTTGTCTGAGTTGGGAATACCTGTGGGTGCTTTAGGCAGATCTAAGCCATTAAAGGGAGAACAACAACAACAACAACAACAACAACAACAGCAACAACAACAAATGAAAGGAGAGAAAAATAAGACGAGAAACAGAAAGAGGAAATGTAGATTTGTAATAGGTCCATTATAGATCTTTGCTGATTGAACAAAAAAAAATATTGCTTTATTGAGCATGAAAATGGAAGAAGAGAAAGAGAAGAAGAATAGTATTAGGGAGAGGACAACCAAGCAATGCCTCGTAGGCTCATGTTTACCTCTGAAAAGACTTGGGTCTGTGCCATGCAGTAAATAAGCTCCAGTGAGGTTTCAGCAATGGAAGGAGGAAGAGTGTGGGAGCCATGGGGTTCCAGGTCTGGAGTCAGGTTATCTGGTTGTGGGATCCCAGTTCCACCAAATGGCCACTCAGCTAGCTCTTTAATACTTGATTTCCTGAGTTAATAATATCTATCTTCTTGTTGTTGTAAGAGTTAAATGAGATGATCAGTGCAAAAGCGGTTGTCAGAGTGCTTGGTATACAGTAAATGCTCAGTAAATTGTATCAGTTATGTAAATGTTTATATTTTTTGAATGTCCCAGGCCTGACTCCAAAGCCTCAGAGAGTTGGGGAAAGTGTGATGAAGGGGAATCCTTGGATATAGGATAATATGGCCCAAAATAGATCTTTTCCTCTTGCAGTTTTTTGCTCATTGAGATATTCAAAACATTTTTGTATGGATTTAAAGGAATTAAGCCATATGAAGAGACAAAAATAAAAGCAGTGGAAAGAATGATCCTGGATTCAGAACTCCTAAATTCTAGACTAAATCCCTACCCTTGCTCAATTTTGTGACCATAAGCTCCCAGGGTCTCTGATCACTCATCTGTCAAATAAAGGAATTGTTCTATAAGCTCTTTTTTGGCTACAAAAGTCATTGATTCTAATATCCAGCCAATCTCAGTTGAAGCATTTTTTTCCTTCTTGTCTACATTTGCTTGTTACCCTACCCAGTTGGCTGGGAGCTACAAATTGATAGGCAAAGCAAACCTCACCAGACAGGCTCTTCGTAAAGGGTGAATGGATGGCTGAATAAATACAAGTTATATCTAGCACTATATATTTAATAAGTACTTAAGTTTAAGAACTCTAAGATTTCTGAGGCAAAAGTAGGGGAGGGGTGGGAGTGGGTGTGAAAAATGCAAAGCATGATCAGACGTGGATGTGCATTGGTCCCCCTCTAGAATACAAGCAGTGATTGAATAAGGCAGGGGTTTCTATCTCAGGGAAGAGAGAACCAAGAGGAAACCACAATGACTGATTATACAAAATCAAAGGATGGGCAGATGGTGGAGAGGGGAGAGCTGTCTAATGGAGGAGGACATAGTCTCCCATGGCACTCCAAGAGAGAATGATGGCCAACAGGGCAGATTGCAGATTTCAGTGTAATGTCAGAAAACCTATCCATTTCATTAAAAGCAGGAGTTGGGAAACTTTCTCTGTAAAGGGACAGATAGTAGATATTCTCGTCTTTATGAGTCATACAGTCTTTGTTATAGTTACTCGAGTCTGCCACTGTGATGTGAAAGCAGCCATAGAAGTACATATAAACCTGGCTGTGTGACAATAAAATATTATTTACAAAAGCTGGTGGCAGGTCAGGTTTGGCCTATGGGCCACAGTTTGTTGACCCTGGTATTAGAGGAACCCTTCTCCCATAACATCACATGGATAACTATTCCAGTAGAGGTTGAAAGACCCCTTAGTAGTGCCAAGGTGTATATTCCTGGGTAGAGATTCTGATTAGATGGCCTGTGGGGTCCCTTTTAATAACAAATTCTATACTTGTTAGAGGGTGGACATAGGGTGAGACCACGGGGTCCTGAGTGTCTGAGACGGGACAGAAAACTTTGGAAGGAGAAGCTGCTGCTCTTAAGACAAACTCCACAATTAGCCCGGGGCTGCTGCAGTCTAGTTTGATGCTTTTCAATTTTGATTTTTTTCTCTTTGGAGGAAGATTGGAAAGAATTTTATGTTCTTAAGATTTGGGTTTGGAATAGAGCTCATGGCGATGGTCAATTACTAACACAGGAGATGGGAAAAAATTCCTTTTTTCTTTCTTTTGATATTTTGGTTTCTCCACCATTTGCCCAACACACACATGCATGCACTCATGCACGTACGCACGCACACACACACACATGCACATACGCACACACACTTCATTACTCACTACATTTTCATGCAGACCAGATGGATACAGAACAGTCATCTAAGAACCCAAAAGAAGCACAGCCTGAGCAGAAGGGTGCAACTTTGTTTCACCCCATGGCCTCTTCTTCATGTTTTACTCCCCCAGAAAGCCATGCCCTTTTGGGTTTGCTTAGTAATCTGTTCAGTCTTCCTTAAAAATATAGCAGGACTTGGAAATGGAAGGAGGGCTCTAGAGTTGATGGAGGGACTGTTAAGTGTGTATACATCAGCCTTTGTTACCTGACTCCAGGCCACCAGGCATGTGGAATGCTAAGACAGTGGGCTCTTCCAGGGGCTGCCAGCAGGTCATTGTGGATCCTGTAACAAGCCACTGATAATGTCTAATCTTTATAAAGCCCAGCTCACTTGGAGCCATTCAGGATTCTAGCTTTTTACATGGCCATTACCTCCAATCAAGAACCAGCTAGGCATATTTGAGGACTTGAACTGAGTTATCTTTCAGTTTTGTGGCATAACTGACTGCAGATTTCTAAGACCTGGTCTACCAGACACTGGAATATCTGCTATTTTAGCATCCTCAGTGTTTCAGAGTAGAAATATGATGGGAGTTTGGAGTCAGATCATTTGGGTTTAAGCTCTGGCTCCATAACTTAGTAGATATGGGGCCTTGGGCAAGTCTCAGCCTTGTGAGACTTTGGTTCACCACTTGTGAAATGGAAATTTTAAAGTAAAATAAAACAAAGCTATGCCAAGTAGAGTGTATTCTCTTTATATATATATATATAGCAATGTTCTATAAAGTTGCCATGAACTCTGAATTGGTGAATATTGAACCAGTGCTCATAGCGGAAATGCAGAGTTAGGTTCCTGTGAGCCTCTGGTCACAATAGTTTAATTAATCTATCAATATATAACCCCATTTTATGTGTGTTTCTATTTTAAAACATCTTATTTAATACATATTGTTGATTCATTAACACTAAACTTATGGCCAGTAGCACTGTAACTCATGCCTGAATGAAGCCTATCTAACACAGGCATTTTCTCTGCCTTCTTGCTGTGCAGCACTCCAGCACTACACCTGGGGACTATTTTAAACAGTGAAATCACCAATAGAAAGCACAAAACTGTGAAAAACTTGACACTAAATAGATGGCAGAAAGGGCACTGGTTTATAGTATGAGAGCTGAAACAAAAAGAACATCACCTTGTTTGACAGCATCTGGGAATCTGCACAAAAATGTTTGCTGCTCTGCGCATGTCTGTGAATGACCAAGAAAGCATTGCCAAGAATTGATTTTGGCGTTACAAATAAATTTTAGTGAGTAGGAGACTTTGCAAATATCAAAGGTATGAAATAGTGAGGATCGACTGTACTTGAGACTCACCATGAGGTTCTATTGTGATGAAGTCCAAAGGAACCCATCTAGTGTGCAAAGGCCTTCAAGATCTAACCCCTGCCTGCTTTTCCAGCCCTTTCTGTGATTGTCATCTGATACACACCCCATTCTACAGCCATCCTTGCTGATCTTTGGTCAAGAAATGCTGTTTCTTGCTTCTGTGCCATTGCACACACTATTTTCTGCCTAAAATGCCCTTTTCATTCCCATAAAGGTAATCTATTATTCTACTAAAGGAATGCCAATAGGTAGGAAACGTGGTCTTTCACACATTTTGTATATTTGCCTCAGAACAAAAATTCTATTTTTAAGATTCATTTTTTAAGGCATACGTAAATCATGGGAGAAACACATGAAACTTACTTTTCAGTAAGGGTCAGTTTCTTCTGAATCTTTTAATTGTCATTTCTTTCAGAAACTCAGTCCTGGTGAGTGCTCTCCGTATCAGGGGTTGGAGGAAAATTCCTGCTTCGTTTTTCCAGGCTTTTATACTCAAGATTTACTCTTAGTCTCATCCTGTAGTTTCTACTCTTGACTTGAGCTTTCATCACATGAGACCCTTTGGAATGGTAAGATTGGAACAACCATAATCAAAATAACATTGTAAATCAAGCCAACCCTTTATGTCTCAGAATGATAGTCTAGCCCTCAGCCCTGGTCACTCCAGGTCAGGGCTGGACTTCCTAGAGGTGTGGAATGAGTAACACAGTGAGTCCCATGAGTCTGGATCTTAGGTAGCTGCCTCTGAGCAGCTTGGCTAGATGTCCCTGCCAGCTGGGTTTGGCTCCCATCTGTTTTGCCTACCCCTTGGACTGGACAGGTCTGCCCCATTCTTCCCTTGTTTCATGCCTGCCTCTATCTGCTCCTGGGGCTTGTTTTTGTGTTTGTTTCATCTTCACTAAACCAGCTAATTTCTAGCTGCTCCTGGCTTCTCCCATCTGCATGAGCTACCTTTCCTCCACCCTTTGTGCCAAGGCCCTGACTGTGCCATCTGACTCCAAGAAGAGGTGGAACTGGGTAGTGAAAACACTGGGTTGAGAGTTAAGCAGGCATGGATTCTGGCCCTGTTTCCACCTCTTACTTTCAGGGTATTGTGCAAATCTTTTATTATTCTTTGTCTCAGTTTCCCCATCTATAAAATGAAAGCATTGACTAGATTGCTGAGGGCTTTCCCAGCATTTACATTCTGTGCTGCTATGAATTTTGGGAAGGGAGATGGGTAGGAGGGACATGATTTGTCCACAGGTAGATGAACTACCTTTGACCAGTTCCAGAGCTAATGAAAAATCTGCTCCATGACTGTTAGGCTGAAAAGGCTCAGCTTCCTGATCTGCATTTTCCAAGCTTGGTGGTGACAGCATTGTGTGAGTGCTGTTGACAAAGATGAAAATTAGGCAGAACACTAACAATATGGAGGGTACATTATTTGGTTTTCAAAATAATCTCACATTCATGCATTCCTCATCTTTTGGAAGAGAAAAACCTCTCGGGGTATCAGTATAAGTCTTACTTCTCACTTTTAAAATGCTGTTTGGTGGTTTAGAGATTAGCTCAAAAAGGAAGCACAAGCAGCCAAATGCCCATGGATCAAAGCAAGAGAATGTTCACTAATTGAGGGCATTTGTAATGTAAAATAAATGACACATGTTGATAACGATGGGGGTGGTGGTGGTGATGATGGTAATAATGATAACAACAGCCAGGACATGCAGAGCATATATACTGTGTGCGAGGGCCTATATGAAGTCTGTATATGTACTGTCTCATTTAATCCTCAAGAACCACATTGTATTATCCAAGGTCACACTAATATTATATACACAACAAATCCAAATATGCTTCGGGGACAACAGTAATGTTAGTAATAGTAGTATTTTTACATTACCTTCAGTTTGTAAGCCATTGTCCAGTGATGATACCTTTTCTATTTTGACTTTGGCAACAACCCTAAGCTGTGGAAAGGGTGGCTGTATCTCATGCTATAGATAAGCTTATAAGTTGAGACTTGCAAAGGTAAAGTAACAGACCAACAGGCACCTAAGAAAGAAATGATGAGGATCACTTCAGAGGGACTGCATTGGGGATTCAAGGACAGTTCCACCACTGTGATTTGTACAACAACGAAGAAAATAAAGTGTTTACTCTTAAATGCTGCAAAAGCATTTGCTTAATTGCATGCCCTTTGGCTGTTCTGAAACCTGATTTGGAAATATCTGAGACTATGAAAAGGTTTCACAATTCTTTAAAAAGAAAGCAGCTCTCCTTCTTCACAACCTTGGGCTTATTGGTGTGTGTATATTTTTTTTTTCCTGGTGGTACTCTGGCCCTGCCTGCCTAAAGCTCATTCCTTGGGCCAGCAGAGGAGGGTTTGCAGTATTGCAGCCACTGCTGCTCTCTGCCCCTCAGTGATGGCTGCTTTTTCTGCTGAGTTTTTCTTTGAAATCATTGACCTTTGAAATTTTAGGCCTGCTTAATTTCCAGTCTGTGTTGCCTTGGCTGCGGTCAACCCTTAACCCAGGCGCTGTGCAGAGTGGGCTGAGGGGCAGTGGAGTGGAGTCTAAGGCTGGGGCCCTTCTCCTCCCCATGCTGCTTTCAATCCCCCCAAGGTCAGCCAGAGGGCTCAGACAAGAATAAAAGATGATCTCAGTGTGCTCACTTCCAGTTTCTACATTCAGGAACTTTATGAACTCATTCTTTTAATCTTTCTTCACATTTCTGCCTGGTCTCAGGTTGCTAACACGTGCTTTTCTGAGTAACTTTCTTCTTATTTCATCTTCTAGGTCATTCATAAGGATGTTAATCATTTAGAAGGATGGGAGCTTTCCCTACCTGGAGAATGCTTTTTCCTGAACTCATTGAAAGTCTCTTTGATTTTCCCAAGAAGCAAGAGAATAAAATCTAGACTAAGTAGAAAAATACTCTGTGTGAATAATATATTTATAAGCTCTGGGTGTTATATCAAAATCCCCACATAGTGGAGAAGCCTGCTGCCTGCTCCCATTGGCAGGGTATGTGGTTGCCTATGTAGTATGTTTTAAAGTTTGCTAGAAAAAACTCCCTGCATCTAAATATGTTGCCTTGGATTCTGCCATTACAGATACATAACTTAGTGTTAAATATTGTCCTCTATGTTCTTGTGATAGGGGTGAGAAACTCTTTTAAAATCAGAATACTCCTAAGGTGGTTTTTAGCTAGAATTGTGTTTGTCTAGGGTAACAGAATCTGGATTGAGTTTTACCAAGTGTAGCATATGCTGCTGGTACCCCACCCATACCTGTCGATAGGCTTCTCACTGCTTCTGCAAATAGCCCCACTCTTGGTCCTAGGGCTTTTTCAGGCTGTGGGAGTATGTTTGGCCTGTACACAGGACAGGCCATTGTGCTGGAGAATTAACACCCTGCAGAAACAGCTTTCCCGCAAGGATGGATGGGATTTCATGTCTGCATTCTCCAACCCCCTCTCTCCTTGGTAGGATAATTCTAGTATGAGTTATATATGGTCTTCTGGACTTCCCCAGTGAGACTGAGCTCCAGTTTCCCACTGTGGTGACTGGATTGGTGACACACCGTTTTTTGGCTTCCTTCCCCTACCTGTGTCACCTCTCATCCTCTTACTGGTGTTTCCTGGGATTACTTCCCAAATAAACTACAGTTGAATTTTTGTCTCAGGGTTTCCGGGGAAACCCAAACCTAGACACCAAAGTAACAGCAGGTAGGCACAGTCCACAAAGCATGAAGGACCCAGGCTACTGCTTCCAGCTATACCATATTGAGTCTGTGGTTTCAGTGTCATGGTGGCGAGAGAGCTGCTGCCCGCTCCATGCTTTAGGTCCATGTTTCAGCCAGAAAAAAGGAGAAAACACCAAAAGCCAAGACAGACCAAGACCTTCTCCATTAGAGGTTTTGCCATTTTAAACAGGAAGGGATACCTTCTCCAGAAAGTTCTGCTGTACCTCTTTTGTCAGAATTATGTCACCCCCACCCCCTCCTACAACAGTGGATACTGGGGAACTGAACAGTTTTAGCTGAGCATATTATCCTGCCAAGCAAAACTGGAACTCTCATTGTAAAATAGAATGAAAATGGATATTGGGCAGGCAAGTAGCAGTATTTGTCACAGAAATTAATGCCTTATAATGTATTACTAACATCTGACTGTGGCACATTATTTTAGATCCCATTGGTCAAAGTATCTGACTAGCAGCATTAATGGAGGATCTCAGGCCAGCTGTAGACCTTCTGAATCATAATCTGCTTTTTAACAAGAACCATGCCCCCCAACCAGGTAATTTGCATGCACAATCAAGTTTAAGAAGCCTTATGTTAAATCACTTTCCTTGTTGTCAAGATGAACAAGAGCATCCCTGGCCCCTGGTATCCTCTCCTTAGCCTTGCCAAATGTCTTCTCAGTAAATTTCAGTAGAATGAGTGAATAAGTCATGCCAACCTGGGGTTGGGGGAGGAGCTTCCTTTCTTGGCCTTCACAATTAAAATGATTCCTTCTCCTTTGGACTATCCCTTCCTCCATGCCCTTTGCATCTATCTTTTCTATATCGTAGTCAGTTTTGAACTTCTCTAATTGTTTTCTTGGACCAAAAAGTCTAGGATCTTATCTCATTAATCTCAGCATCATTCCTACCCCACTGCCTCCCAGCACCCAGCTGACTGCTTTTGCTAGGTTAAATTGAGCTGAATGAAACCTTTTATACCTAGTTCTACCTTTTTTTCCCCATTGCTCTGACTATTCATTTTTTGTTCCTTTTCTTAAAATAAAGCAGCTCCTACAACTAACAAGGTAGTGTTTTCTTTTTGTTTTTTTCTAGCATTGTTTTAAATGGCTGTGGTATTGAATAAATAGAAAAGTGTAGTGCAGAGACTTCAAGTATTTTTTGGCAGCAGGATTCTTTCTACAAACATAGAAACTCAGTGTGTGCTCAGATTTGAGGCAAAGTGCTGTGCTTTAATGAAGTGATGGGGGCCTGGACCCCTATCCATGGGCCTCCCCAGCAGTACCCCTTCCAACCCCTATAGTACTTAAGTGCTTTTGACCATAGTTCACTTGCATGAGGCAAAAGACTCCATGGCCCACCCATCCCCTCTTTCAGTGATGGATAAGAGTTAGGATAAAAAAAGGATTGGAGAAAGACAAAATCAGCAAATTGTGATAAATTTGTTGCTAGTGAGAAATACATATTGCCTACTATTCACGTTGTAAAAGATGAAAGTTAGTGTGTGCAAGTCTATATGTGCTTAAACAGTGCCCTGTGATCATAAAACAACCCAGTGATTTTATCACACATTCTTTGACAGAGGCTCAAGTTATTCCAATGGCACAAATTCACAGGCAGCACATAACGCATTGTGGCCTTATAAAAGCAAATTAGCACAGGGATATAGATGATTAATATTAAACTTTAATTATTGGAAAATTATGGGCCCCAAATGCTGTAAATGCAACCGTATATCACTACACACCATAGGGTTAGCCAAATAATTGATAATGTTCTAAATTGATATGAATGAAGCTGAATGAACAGCAGTTTATCTTTTGAAAAATCAAAATTAGCAGCTCTTGAAAACTTCACCAGTTCACAATAGTGTGGTAATCATATTGCTAGTAAGAATCACCTGGAGTGCTATATTCATTGTGAGTGCAACTCACAATAGCACTGAAGACCTGGTGATAAGAAGGCCAAATACCTCAAGATTGTTGGAGTACTACTACCTCTAAGCATTGCACTCACAGTTAGCAGGAGCTGGGAAACAGGGCCAGGCTTTGCAAGGCATCCTCGCTTTTTTAGTGGACCCGGAATTAAACTCCTTTGCAAACTCTAATAATGAGCCATTTTTAATGTATGAATGCCAACATTTAGTAACCTTGATAACTCAATTTAAGTTGTTACTTAGTAGCCCAGAATCCCACGCCATGATGAAAGTCTATAAAAAGTCTCATTGTTCTCTGAAGGAAGGGAGACCGCTTGCATTCGCCAGGCTTTGAAGATCACTGCTGTAAAGGAATGTGAGACAGGCTGGAAAACTGCTTGGCTTCCCTCAAAGGAGCTTCCTTCATTACGTCGTGCTGCTGGAGATAGAAGCTAAACTCACCAGATGGGCTCCCTCAATGGGTCAGGCATACATTTGGGTGCCTGCAAACCTGCCTTGATGTGGTATGACTTGCAGGCAAGTAACTGGTGATGCTACTGGAGGTTCATTAGCAGAGTCCCCGAAGGCCCTGGAAGGCATGTCATTGGGACAGTTCCCTAATTTGCTGAGCTGCTTTACTCTTCTCTTAAAAATTTAAAAGCAGTTCAGCAGTTCTGCCACTTCTCACCACCCTTGACTCTAACCACAGGAGCTGCCTTTGGGTCTCCTCAGTGTTCGAAGGCCAGTTTCCAAAGTGGCCTGACTCCATGAATGTGAGCAGTAGACAGCTTGTAGATATGGCTGTTCATCTACAGGGCTTCCTGTCCTTATCTGTGCCCGTAACTCAGGCGGGCTGCAGGTGAGACCTGCTCAGCTTCAGCAGACTTTGGGGGAAAAAAGGAATCAGGAATAGGGCAGAGCAACCAACCCTCTCCTACAAAAATGGGAGCCAGCAGATCAGTGATGGGCAACCAGGTAGTGCAGCAGATGCCTCTTGGCTCCTGTTAGACTTAATACCTGAGACAGTTCAGGAGCAGGCCTGGTTCTAAGACACTGCAGAATTAGAGGCAAGCTTGTTCCATGGATATGAGGATACAGAGCAAGCCTTGGGCACGTGCCCTCTATGACTGGAGAGATCTCATTGTCATATAGTTTCTCATACCATCCAAGTAATGGCTGATTTCTCTAAAGAAGGTTCCAGGTTACCTCATCTAGTTCTGAGTTTAATGGACATGTCTTATCCACTTCCTTCAGAATGTTCATTAGAATCTACCCAGGAGTGATTTGCATGTCTTCGTCTTCCCATAAATGCCTGGGAACCCTTGAAGACTCTAGGTCAAGATAGTTTAGAAATAGTGTTTGTTTCCCCTAGAGTCATTAGAGCACACTTAAATAATTCTAGGAACAGCCTGATGATTTAACTTGGACTAGAAGATTTGAGAAAGAAGGGTTGGACCTCCTAGGCCCTGGAGAGAATGCCATCAGCTCTTGTAACAGTGATGGAACTATAACTTCTCAAATGTTGGTGTGCAAAGGAATCAGCAGGTCTTGGGTGAAGGCCAGGATTCTAAAGTTTTAAGCAAGCATCCCAGAATATTCTTATATTCTTTGGGAAATACTGCTGTGAAGTTTAGTTTATAGCCTGCACAGGGGTGGCATTAACTGATTTGGGGTCAGGATAAGAGAGTGTGTCTGAAATGACTATGAGGTTAGGGCTCAAATATGCTCTGTGACTCAGAGACAGGCAGGGACTTTGGGGGCTCAGGGAAGAGATCAGTGGTGTATAAATAGGTTTGAGTTCTAAGATTTTGCAGGCATGATATCCTTTCCTTAAATATTCCTTGAACATTAGTCAGGCCTCAGTATTAACTCACTCAGCACCTTAAACTGAAATTTGTGTAGTACCTTCTTTAGGGTAATCCCCTTTAGAGGAGAACATTAAAAAATATCTTATCCTGGTCCTCAGGCCAAGGTTTACCACCTGATTCTAGACAACAAACTCATTCTTCCAGTTTGAGATGCACATATACATTGTCTGGCAGGTGCAGGATAGGGGCAACAATGATTGATTGGGTGATCTGAAATTATTTTTTTATTTTTATTTTTTGTTGATGTATAGTTGATTTGTAAGTTTGTGTTACTTTCTGGTGTACAGCATAGTGATTCAGTTATACATACATACATATATCTGTATGTTTTCTTTCATATTCTGTTCCATTATAGGTTATATTAAATGTAATTTCCCTGTCCTATACAGTAGGGACTTATTGCTGATGTATTTTATATATAGTAGTTAGTATCTGCTAATCCAAAACTCCTGATTTATCCCTCTTACCTTCTTTCTCCTTTGGTAACTATAAGTTTATCTTCTATGTCTGTGAGTCTCTTTCTGTTTTGTAAATAAGTTCATTTGTACCATTTTTAAAGATTTCACATATAAGTGATATCATATGATATTTGTCTTTCTCTGATTTACCTAGTGTGATAATCTCTAGGTCTATCCATGTTGCTACAAATGACATTATTTTATTCTTTTTTATGGCTGAGTGGTATTCCATTGTATACATACTCACTCAGGGTTCCTCAGTTGTCTTAGAAAATTCTAGAAAACCCAAGAATACACAAGCACACATTCCATTAGCTTTTAAAGTGTTAATGTGATCACATGTCATGCAGCCTCTGGAAGACTCCACTGTACACTTGTGAAAGAACAAAAGTGAAGCAGGTGAATAATGCCTTGGTATTATGAGAATAGTTTTGACCTTATGGACCCCCAGGGGGGTTGTGGACCATATTTTGAGAACCACTGTTCTATACATATGTGATTGTATATGCAGAGAGGAGTTCTGCATGAATACCCTAGAATGGGTAAAAATTGTTGCCTCTGGAAGAAGACACTGGGAAGACCAGGGAACCCTGGTGGGAGAAAAATGTAATTTCACTGCATAACCTTTTGTAATTTTTCAATTCTGTGTGTGTGTTAGTGGTTCCATTTTTTAACAAAGAAACTTAAAAGAGCTAAAGAAATGAATTGAAGTGAAAACAGATTTATGAGCTATAGAATTAATCAGTCTTGAATTAAGATTGATGTATGAGTACTTGTCACAGCATTATTTATAACAAGCACATTCAAAGATAAAGACTGGTTAAACAACTTATGGTAGGTACATCTATACATTGTGATTCTATACAGCCATTGAAAATCACAAATCCCAAGAATGTTCTGTGATGTGGGAAAATGCTCATAATATAATGTTGTTAAAAAATAGCACAGAATATGACTTTGCATGAACCAAATTGTGGTAATTTAAACAATACAGGAAGGAAGTATACCCAAATTTTGAGTCATTATTTTTGGTTGGTGAGACTATGGGTTTTTAAACTTCCTTTTAATATATGTTTGAATTTTCCTAATTTCCTATGATTAATATGTATCACTTTTATAATCAGAAAGAAAGTGCTATAAAGGAAAGAAAAAAATAGGAAGGATTCATTCCCAGGGCTAAAAGGGGATGTGTAGCTTCTGTTATAGGTGCTGATAGAACAGTGAAGTGTTTTTGAGTGGCATTCTGCCCTTGGTTGCTAGATGAACCTTACCTTGGTTGATGAACAGACCTTACCTTGGTGGGTGTTTGGGCACAGGCAGTACCAGCTGCGGTGAGTCAGCCTGCAATGGCATGACTTGGCTGGGGAAGCAGGTAAAAGGGGAGACAGTGGAACCTAATAAATTAGAAGGGGTGGTGTATTTGTTATGCATTACTGAATAACAAATTAGTCCAACCTAAAATAATAATAATAATAATAATAATAATCATCTCACAGGTTATGTGAGTCAAGAATTTGATTTAAATAAGTAGTCTGGCTCAGGTCTCTCATGAAGTTACAGTCAAGATATCAGCTGAGCCTGTAGACATCTGAAGGTTTGACCGGTGCTGGAAGATCTGTTTTTAGGGCAACTACTTACTCACATGTCTGGCAGGTTAGGGCTAGCTATTGGCAGGAATCCCATGTTCTTTGTCCTATGGATCTCTCCATAGGGCTTCTTGAGTATCCCTACAACATGGCAGCTGGCTTCCCCCACAGCAAGTGATCCAAGAAAGTCACAGTGTCTTTTATGACCAGACTCAAGTTACACACGTATCATTTCCACATATTCTATTGGTGACACTGGTCAGCCCTATTCAGTGTGGGAAGGCAATGCACAAGGGTGCACGTAATAGGAGAGGGGTCACCTTTGAGGCTTGTTAACATCGGTGGACACTTTCTGTTCAAAGTAATGGGTAAGGCTCCAGAGCTTATCAAGGTTGGCTTTGGGATATGAGACTGGTGGGACATTTGAGGGTCTGTTTTGGCAGAGTGAGAATGACTAGGTTGGCCATACTGAGGCTGCTAAGCCACAAGGGACCATCAGGCAGGATTTGAAACTTGGAAAGGGGAGGGAGGTACAAAAAAGCCTCTTTATTCCTGAAACTAGATGGCTCTCCCTGTTTATAGGACTGCTGTCATGTGCAAGGGGCCCAAGTATTGGTCATTGGTATTATAACCTTGCATCTTGCATGCTTTGAACCAGCATGAAGTAACAATTTTCTATAAAACCTTGAAATATCTGCAAAATATGAACATTGCAACATCCCGATTGCCTCATATGTGAATACCTGCTGTACACAGAGGTCAGATCAGACCACATATCCAGATTTGTGGCTTTGAAAATACTGTCCTTTTAGATCTAGGTTTCTGCAGTGCTGGCCAAATCCACCTGGGTACTCAGTTCACAGAACAGTAGTGAAAGCAGAGGACTCTGGTGCTCAGTCTTATTGGGGTAACCCAGGTCAGTCCTGGATAGCAGGGTGAGTTGTGCTGGGGTCAAGATACTCTTAGGTGTAGAGAACATGTCTAGGTCAGACCTATGCAAGGAGTCAGTGCCAGGGAGGACTAGTGAGAGGAAAAGGGCAAGTGTCCGAGCTTATCTTAGTTTGATTTGTCAGGAGCAAAGTCCACCCAAAATTTTTTTCCCCCTTTTTCAGTTTTATTAGGTACAATTATTACAGTTTGACTGCACATATACATTATATTGCATGTAAATACATATATACAATATACTACACATTTTTTAGTTTATATTTGTGTACTGATCATTGTTTCTAAGAACAGATTAGAGGTTTAGCTTTTTAGTTTATCGAAGGAATAAAGCCAACCACAAATAAGAATCAACAGAATGAGGTAATCCAATCATAAAGGACAGTCAAATGTGCTTACACATATTCAAGAAATCAATCATCTAACTTATAAGTAAGTAGTTCATTTGTGTCCTTATTTTTTATTTTTATTTTTAGATTTCACATATAAGTGATATCATACGGCATTTTTCTTTCTCTTTCTGGCCCACTTCACTTAGAATGACTATATTCAGGTCTGTCCATGTTGCTGCAAATGGCATTATTTTATTCTTTTTTTATGGCTGAGTAGTGTTCCATTGTATATATGTACCACATCTTCTTTATCCAGTCATCTCTTGATGGACATTTGAGTTGTTTCCATGTTTTGGCTATTGTAAATAGTGTTGCTATGAACACTGGGGTGCATGCATCTTTTTGAATTTTATTTTTCTCTGGATGTATGCCCAGGAGTGGGATTGCTTGATCACGTGGTAAGTCTGTTTTTAGTTTTTTAAGGAACCTCCATACTGTTCTCCATAGTGGCTGAACCAATCTACACTTACACCACTGTTGTGTAGGAGAGTTCTCTTTCACCACACCCTCTCCAGCATCTATTGTTTGTAGACTTTTCAATGATGGCCATTCTGGCTGGTATGAGGTGATATCTCATTATAGTTTTGATCTGCATTTCTCTGACAGTTAGCAATGCTGAGCATTTTTTTCATGTGCCTTTTGGTCATTTGTATGTCTTCATTGAAAAATTGTTTAGGTCTTCTGCCCATTTTGGGGTTGGGTTGCTTGTTTTTTTGATATTAAGATGTATAAACTGTTTGTATATTTTGGAAATTAGTCCCTTGTCAGTTGCATCATTTGCAAATATTTTCTCCCATTCTGTAGGTTGTCTTTTTGTTTTGTTGATAGTATCCTTAGCTGTGCAAAAGCTTTTAAATTTAATTAGATTCCATTTGTTTGTTTTTGCTTGTATTTCCAATACTCCAGGAGTTGTTTCAAAAAATATATTGCTGTGACTTATGTCTGCAAGTGTTCTACCTATGTTTTGTGCCAGGAGTTTTATAGTATCGGGTCTTACATTTAGGTCTTTAATCCATTTTGAGTTTATTTTTGTACATGGTGTTAGAGAATGTTCTAGTTTCAGCTTTTTACAGGTAGTTGTCCAGTTTTCCCAGTACCACTTATTGAAAAGACTATCTTTTCTCCATTGTGTATTCTTGCCTCCTTTGTTGTAGATTAATTGACCATAAGTGCATGGGTTTATTTCTAGACTTTCTATCCTGTTCCATTGATTTATGTGTCTGTTTTTGTGTCAGTACCATACTGTTTTGATTGCTGTAGCTTTGTAGTATAGTCTGAAGTCAGGGAGCATGATTCCCCCAGTTCTGTTCTTTTTCAAGATTGTTTTGGCTATTTGGGATCTTTTGTATTTCCATACAAATTTTAACATTTTTTGTTCCAGCTCTGTGAAGAATGTCATTGGTAATTTGATAGGGACTGCATTGAATCTATAAATTGCCTTGGGCAGTATGGCCATTTTAACAATATTGATTCCTCCAATCCAAGAACACAGTATATCTTTCCATTTGTTTGTGTCTTCTTCAGTTTCCTTCATCAGTGTCTTATAGTTTTCAGCATACCTTTTGCCTCCTGGATTACATCTGAAATTTTCTTAAAAAGTGAGGTGTTCATTGCAAGGTCACAGATCTGAAGGAAACCAGTTTTTAGGGAAGTTTTTACTTCTAGTGCCCGCTATTAATGACTCACATGTCAGTTCCACAGTGTCTGCTTTCTAGTTCAAATTTTGGAGAGGGAAGCTGATCGCCTTAACCTAGCCTGGAGATTGGCCTCTCTAGAGTCAGGTATTCACTTCTGGTCTAATCAACCATGTTCATGGCCCGTGATACAGTGTGATAATAAGCAATGCTCTGTTTTGGCTGTGGACCCAATCACAAGAAGGGGGAAAGGAGGAAAATGGGCATCTCTAATTACATCCCTGGGAGAGAAGACTGGGAACTAGGAGACACACAGCTGGGCCAGCGGGAGATTGGCTTGGAGAAGCCAGTCTGTGGAGAGCAGACTTCAGAGGCAGTATATTGCCTAGGGAGAGGGTCCTGTAAGAACAAGGCTAAGCTCAGCCCTTAAGAAATTAGGGATAAAGTATGGCTTGGTCACAGGGGCAAGACAAAAATATCAGTAATATGAAATAGAATTCAAAGTGATTAGCTTGAAAGGCAATTGATGCTAAACCGTCTGATCTTAATTTCTCCTAAATAGAACCAAGATTCGTCTCTGCATCTGGGTAGGACTCAGTTAAAGGGGTTCAGTCACCCCTGAGTCTGGATAAAAAAGAAAGACAGGGATAGAGGACCAGGCAGGACAATGCAGATGTGAAATGATGGATCAGGTAGGGCTGGCCAGTGGGAATTGTATGTTATTTTGATCATTAAGACAACTGGAGCAGGTCAGTTAGTTGTAATCCATTGCTCAGAGATTGATTTGCCTAGGATCGATCTGATCCATCACATAGACATGATTAGGTTCTGAGATACCAAGGCCTTCTCCTTGATGCCACTAAAAGTCACAGGCCAGGTCACTAACATGTTGGCTGAAAGTCAGAACTAAATGGAATGGTTACTGTGCGTTGATTTGGATCCCTTAAAAGGTTTTTCAGGAAGACTACACTGATAATCAAATTACCCAAAATGTTTTACTTCATCTTCCCTGAGAAAAAAGAATATTTAAAAAGACAAGAAAATATTAGGATAGCACGAAGTGATAAGACCAACACATGCTCGTTGCAGTAATCGCTCATGCCCATCTTTCCTAATGTACTGTGCTTCAGCAGACTCGAGGATTGCTGTGAAATGCATAGTGGTGAACTGTTTGCTTTGATCTCTCTTGTTTCTCCTCTCTTCAGTAAATGTGAGGTTGTTTGTAGTTTGCAGGAGAGAGCTGTCACCATTTGGTGTTTGAGAAGGGCTTTTTCTGTGTCTGTGCAGCCTTTTATTTCACACCTTGTGAGGAATAAGAGTAGGCTGAGCTCTTTCATTTCCATAAAGACATACGCACAGACTGAGAGGCTGTGCTCTCTCATGTGGCTGGGCTCTCCAGTTGGCTGTGGATCCCAGGAGAGTTAAAATCATTTTTCCTCCTGGTAATACCAGTCTTCTGGACCCCACCTGGTCTCAGTTATCTAATACAACAGTTCCTTGGGAATCACTGAGGCTGTTTGCTAGGTATTTCTGACTCTCCACCTTGTGGGCCCCTCTCTTGATAGGATAGGTCCACATGGATATTTACAGCCGGAGTTGTGAGTAGGAATCATGTGGGATTTCCAGGCTAGAAGATTTAGATTTTTGGTGCAAGATCCTCCAAATTCACAATAGTGGCTGCCTTATTAGCCTGGATCCCTAAATTATTATGATGACCAGAGCTCTCTGCTTACCTGAAATGAATATTGATTACGAATAGGATGTATTTCATTGTTAGTGAGATTTGTTGTTGTTGTTGTTGTTACAACATAACCTAGCTATCTTGACTGATACAGTATTTATGGGAATCAAATTCTATTATTATTTATTATACAAAACTATTAAAAGTTATTTGTAAAAAGAAAAAAGTTACCCATAATTTGTCACCACGTTAAGTCTGTCAATATTTTCCTCCAGTTTTTTCTTTATTTTTGTTTCATATTTGTAATTTTTGCTTAGTTGTAGCATAGGCATGAATTCAATTTTGTATTTTTTTAATTTATTTTATCAGAGCTTCATGCTGGTATGAAATTTTACTGTTTTATTCATTATATTCATCACATCACGTCACATCTCTCCCTGGCACCTTATGAAAAGCCAAGCACATAGTTGGTGCTTAATAATGTTTGATTAATAACTCTAGCTACTTTCTCCTTAGCATGATGATTATTAGAAGGTATGTTATATATGTCTAGTCAGCAATTGTAGGCTATAGAGCCAGAGCTCAATTCTGTCTACTGGCAGGAATGTATGTTTTAAAAAGAATTTTGTTTTGTTTTTTTTTTCCTGTCCAATATTAGGTCCATATTCTTTTTGTGGTTCCCCTGGAAGTTCATAGTCTCCTTTAAAACCTGTCAGCTCTGGTTCTCAGTCTTGGATACAACCTTTTATCCACTTGGAGAGACTCACACAGAATTCAGAATGGACAGTGTCTTAATGACTGTACCTGCTTCTTCTAATTTGATATAGAAGCAAAGAGAAATCAAGGGTTTTCCCAAGGTCCATAGAGCCTCTGAGAGGTGAGGTTATGATTAAAATCCAGTTTCCTGAACATAAGTCCACAGTTCATTTGAATGTTTCTTTTAGGTCGCATGTCCTGCTGTTGGCCCAGGGTAAGCTATTCTGGTTGTGTGTTTCCAAATGTCTTAGCAGTAAGTATATTCTAATGTCTAGCTTCAGCTTGACTTACTGATTTTTCTCCCACCTTTTTTCTTTCTCCTGCTCCTCTTTCTCTTTTCCTTTTTTCTCTTTCTCTCTCTTACTTTTTGACCAACTGAATACCTGACTTAATTAACCCTGTAGGTCTCAGATTTTACAGTTCTGAGGTGTCTTGCCTTAAATCACACTGCTTAGATTTGAAATGCTGTTTTTTTTTTTTTTTAATTACTGCTTTTCTTATAGAGAATTCAAACCCCTCCTTAACTAAGTTGTCCACTTCTCCATTTCCAGGAACTGGGAATTTCCTGAGGAGGGTCTTAGTGTTTTCTGTGCCCAACTTGGCCCTTTCCTCTCTTGATACATGGTCTCACTTCCCTCCCTCCTCAGCTTAAATGCCCAAGTCATCAGCAAGGTGACCCAGAGCAGCCCACCTCATGAACTATGTCTTCTTGCCTTCCAGTATCACCTGTCTGCTCTCCTGCTACTCCCACCTCTATGTCTCTCTTTTTGAGTTAAGCTTTCAGTTTCTTCCGTGTTCACCTCTGCCTATCTCAGTCTCTTCCACCACACTCTGTTTTCTCTCTTGGGAGGTCACCCAGGATTTGAGACCATGGACTTCTTAGTCAGATATCCAGGTTCACATCCTGTAACAAATCTTGTTACGTATGTACTCTGTTGTTGGGAAGTTACCCTCTCTTAACTTCCATTTGTGATCTCTGAAATAGAGATACTATTACTTCCCCTCATAGTGTTAGTGTGAATCTTAAATGAGATAATGCATAAAAATTATTTTGGAACATCCTGGTCCATAGTATGTGCACAAGGCATGTTAGTTATCACTTCTGCTCACAGTTTTAATCTTTCTGTCTTTATTTTCGTCACTTGCTCTTAACTGTTCTTTTCCATCTCCCATCCTCTAGATGGCAATGATATAAGGACAGAAGTGTCAAAATTATAGCTGTAGGCATAAGGAAGAGGCCAAATTTGTCTCAGTGGAATTTTTAAATTTTGGAGGAAAAGAATCACTGGCTTGAATTCCAACTCTGTTATTTACTTGCTATTTGACCTTAGACAGATTATTTTGCCTTTCTGAACCTGAGCAGTTTTGTCTCTGTAATGGAAATAATAATACATATCTTTCCCCAAAAGGCCACTGGGTGATGTGATACACACACACACACACACACACACACACACTCTCTCTCTCTCTCTCTCTCTCTCTCTCTCTCTTACATATGCATACGTATAGTGACTGATGCACTCAATATGCATTACTGCCTCTTTTTCTGAATTATCTAACAAAAAGGGAATATTTTTGAGATTCAGTGTGATATAATCTATGTAGAGAGGCACTTGTCATTCTTTAGGGAAAAATTTAGAAAAGCATGAGATTTAATGGAGGCATCTGTGATCACTAGGTGCAAAGGCAGTGATCCCCTTGATTATTTGGGAGAATGTTAAACCCTGGTGGCTCATCTGACGTTTCAAGTCTCTGCAGCCCCCTAGTGGCCATTGATTGTAGCTGATTCTTAGTTACTGACAAATTCCTGGAGTCAATTTGACTTTGGACAAGAATTACACAGAGAAATAAAGGCTAGAGTGGGGAAAGAAAGGGTCTGTGTTTTAGTCTTTCAAACATTTCAAGTAGAAAACTGTTCTGTCACCAGTGTGCATGCCAGTGAAATCTGATGCAAATCCAAACATACTTGCTCACATACTAGGAAAGTATTAATCTCCATGACCTTTTCTTCATCTTCCTTTTTCTTCCTCCTTCCCTTCCTCCATCAAGGTAGAAAGAAACATCACTTCTTCTCTGAATCAGGTCGTTCTTTGCTGCTCAGTGAGGGAGATTCATCTCCACTCTGTGCATCAAAGATTGTAGTTTTGTGTATGGTTCTAGTGAACCACTTGTTATAAACACAGCCATTATCCAAGTTCTGTGATAACAACTCAGGAGAGATGAAGGGAGAGAAGGGAGATACAGCCCTAACTCCACAGATGAATAAAAAAAGGTCTGCAGTTCTGAATTCTCTAAGAAGAGTGCCTGATTATTATTCCTTCCAGCCAAGTCACTCCTAGACCTTATTGGCTTGTTACTCATGGAGGGGTATAGCAGAGCAATGGTTAAGAGCACATGAATACGAGCTTGGGAGGCACGTAGGACCATGTGACTCTAGGAAAATACATTAATTCTCTGCAACTCAGTTTCCTTATCTCTAAAACTAGAATTTAAAATACGTATCTTTCAGAGAGTAAAAGAGGTGACACAAAATCAAGGACTATTCTGAGAAAACGCAGGGTGACTGAGGTCTGAAATTTATTTGTTGTAGCTGAGTCAGAACTCTGCGAGATGGCTGGCCGCGTCCCACCACCGCTAACCCCCTTGTACCCCAACTATTCCTGTGTGGATTGCGGTATCGCTAGGTTCCCAGGAATGCGTTCAATTAAATGGAAGGGTCAGAGAAGATTCTGTCTCAGGGCCCTAATCCAAGCTGAGATTTGGCAGTGTCGTGCTGTGCTGCCCTTCCTCTCCCAGTTTTATTGCTGAACTGCTTTTCTGAAGTCGGACCCGTTTAATCTCTTAAATGCAAAATCAGGGTGCTTGATTGCAAAGACCTCTTTCAGGCCTCTCATTTATCCAAAACACCCCGCTGTTAACACAGCAGCGAAATAGGGCAGAGAATCTGGAGGAGGAGAAGGAGGTAGAGGGAAAACAGATGGAGGGAGGGCGGGGCTGGCTGTGTGCTTTTCTCAATGAAAGCAGAGGCCTCTGTAGATTTGCATTGGAGCGGACCTCGCCTCTACATTGGCTTGCGGGTGCGAGCAGGGGCGGAGCTGGCCTGCGTGGGCCCAGCCACGGCGCGGAATTGGCGTTCGAGCCCCGCCCCCATTTCGGCCCCGCCCCATCTCGGCGCGCTCTCGCGGCTCCGCCAGCTGCAAGTGGTGGGCCCCCAGGCAGATGCGATGGACCGGCTCTCGGGGCAGCAGCGTCGGTAGCAGCTGGCACTCTGGCTGCCGCGGTCCGAAGGGTCGCGGGGCAGAGTCGACTTAACATCTGCCTACTGGCCAGTCACCAAAGCCATAGAAGCTGCCGATGGGTGAGGAGGGGGCAACAAGATTTCGGGTTTTCCAGCCCTGAATGCTTTCACTCCGCGGTGCCGCCGGGGCCGCTTTGGTGCCTGAGAACTCAGGAGACAAGTCGCGAGAGGAGAGCAAGGACGCTGCAAACTTGGCGCGGTGGCGGTCTGAGCCTCCGCTCCGCATCGCGAGGGCTCGATTCAGGTTCAGAAGTTCGGCAAGCGGTGCAGTCCGAACACCTCCCTCTGTAGAGAGTCGCAGGAGGGTGCGCGAGAAAGCAGCCCTTGCCCTCGGTTCCCCTCCAGACTAGGAAGAGGAGCTCGAGGAGCCGAAAGCAGCTCAGGAAGTGTCCAGAACAGCAGACATCAGCTCGGAGCCACCTTTCCCAGCAGGAAAGTTGCAGAGGATTGAAGGCCGTTCAAGAGCGTACAGACTACAGCTCAAGCGGCGGGGCGCAGGAGAGGACGGTACCCAGTTGCCATCTCCCTTCAACCATAGTAGTCCCTCTCATTCCAGAGCGCAGCGAGGTACAGACGGGGGCGCGGCACTGCGCGCAGAGCGCGAGAGACGCAAGCTCCTAGCTGCTGAACCCTTCGCTTTTCAGGGTCTCTTGACACGCCCCTGAACTTCCAGCCGCGTTTTATTGAGATTCCTGCTCACCTTCTTGCAGTTAAAGGAAAGAGAATCGGTGCACTTCCAATCCCTCTGAAGTCAGGTGGAAGGAGCCATTCAGGACCAAGGACCATTTGGAGCCCCTTCCCATTTGGGAGGAAGCGGAGGGCGAGACTGGATCTCGGAGAGTCAGGAGACTGATATAAACAGTCCCTCTCTGGCGGGATGGGAGCTATAGGGCTTCTATGGCTGCTGCTGCCACTGCTTTCAAAGGCAGCCTCGGGCTCCGGGACCGGAACCGAAACCGGCCAGCGCGTGCGTTCACCGGCCACGGGGCCGGCGCTGCAGCCCCGGGAGCCGCTTAGCTACTCTCGCCTGCAGAGGAAGAGCCTGGCGGTGGACTTTGTGGTGCCCTCACTCTTTCGCGTCTATGCCCGGGACCTGCTGCTGCCGCCCTCGTTCCCCTCAGAGCCGAGGGCTGGCCAGCTGGAGGCGCACGGCTCGCTGGCTCTCGACTGCGCCCCACTGCTCAGGCTGGTGGGGCCACCACCTGGGGTCTCCTGGACAACAGGCGGCGGCTCACCCGCCCCGGCCCCGGCACAGACGCTGTCCAGGGTGCTGAAGGGAGGCTCCGTTCGCAAGCTCCGGCGCGCCAAGCAGCTGGTGCTGGAGCTGGGAGAGGAGGCGATCTTTGAGGGCTGTATTGGGCCCCCAGATGAGGCGACTGTAGGGCTTCTCCAGTTCAACCTCAGCGAGCTGTTTAGCTGGTGGATTCGCCACGGTGAAGGGCGGCTGAGAATCCGCCTGATGCCCGAGAAGAAGGCGTTGGAAGTGGGCAGAGAGGGAAGGCTGTCCGCTGCCATCCGCGCCTCCCAGCCCCGTCTTCTCTTCCAGATCTTCGGGACCGGGATCGGTGAGCAGCTCCTGCCTGAGCATTTCGGGATTTGGTTTCTTACACACATCAATTTGCAACCTCTGTGAACTAACCCCCGTTTCCAAAACCGCAGTCCGTGGTTCTTAGCCCTCTTTCTTCCTTCCGCAAACCTCCTTCCCCAGTTAGACCGTATTTTCTTATTTTCTCCTCTACTGCAGTCACTCCCCCAGGGTTTGCCTTCCTTTCCAGCAACCAAATTGGGAAAAGAATTTCTTGTTCTTGGTAGAATGACTTTTTCTACCGACTTACACAGGATTTCAGCCAAAATTAGATGCCGTTCTTTTGGAGCCCCTGGAACAGTTGAAATTCCTCTGTTACTTCTGTGTTCCGAGAGCTTAGTTCTAGATCTCAAAACTGTTGCCCTTTTCCCCTTCCCCTTGTTCCTCTTCCTGGCCACTACAGATATGGGGAATGTGATACACTTTGTCAGAGAATGTAGAACTTCTCTTCATATTATTGAAACCCACCTGGTTATCCCCTCCATATTGGGTTACTAGGAATTGCCTCTTCTTCATTAATTCATTCTGCTCTCCACCCAACCCCAGGCTGCTATCCACTCAGACACTTGTTCTTCCTCTCAGATGTGTTGGGAGAGCCCTAGAGGAACTAAGGGACATAGGGCACGAGGGATATGTGGAGAGATGGAGGAAAGTTGCCAAGATTCTTTTCCTTTGAGGAAATCACTCTGAAGCCAGGAAGAGACAGTAGTTGATTTCCATTTCTTCCTCTGCCCTCCATCCCTTCCCTCCAATTCTGAGCTTGAATGCCTGCAGCAGCAGATCTGGATGACAGTCTCTGGCAGGCCTATTTCACTGCAGATCTCTCTGCTGGAGACTCCTGAAATGAAGTTTCTGTTTCATTACTCCCTCATTTTCTTCCTATATTCACAGAGTTGGGGGTATATATGTAGGCACTTACTTCTAACTCTTCCTATAATACCCTTTGACTAGAAAACCAGGTAGTTTTGAATGGATGTTCTCTTGTAAGACCACTGGGGAAGGACTTGTGAATAAAATATACAATGTAAATGAATGAGAAAGCACAGAAAAGAAATCATGCCTTTTAAAAGCCTACACTAATTCCATTGAGCAAAACTCAGCAGCTTTTCTATCATTCTCATCATCAGAAATAAATGAAATTCTTATGCTCCACTGGTTACTAATGTCTAGTATTAATTGGACAGAAAGCATTGAAAAAAGCCCATTGTGGAGTCACAAGTATCTCCCATGCTTGTCCCAATACACACACATATTCCCACATACACCCAGTAGTCTCATGCAGCAACGATATTCAGAAGCTGAGGTTTCTCTGTCATTGCAGAGGAAACATTCTGGTGTGTGTTCCCCAAGGAAGACAGAGTCTGGATGCATATTTCAGCATTAACATTGGTGGCATTGGCACCTAAAATGACCCCTTTGGGTCCAATGTTTAAATTTATACTATTACACAGTAAAAGGCAAGGTCTGATGAATTTGATAGTGCCTTCTGTGAACTGAGATGGGAGACCAATACTGTTGTCTCACCACAGATACTTTTGTGAAGAACAGCTGTGCTTTAATATCGTCTTGGCGTCTGTGGTTTATACATGCAACACTCTCTTTTAGTGCCTAATGTTTTTGTAATGGATATAAAAAATACTTCTCTGGGAATGCAGATTTTCTTCCACTTTCATGTCTCTGAGCGGCTCTGGAGCTCTCCCATCACCTCTTGTTAAATTACTGTAGGCCCTAGCAGTCTAGATCCAGCTATTGTCAGATGTTGGTCACAGACAAAAGAGGTCCTTTCTGCAGCCCCAAACTCACCTACTATAAACAGGCAGGTTGCATTAAGTTATCAGTGGTGTTTCTGAAGAGTTGCACGCTTAATGCTTTTGAAGAATATACTCCAGTCAAGTGTTAGATAAGAAGTTGAAGCTGCTGAGTTGGGGAGTTCCATAGAGAGATTACTGTGCTCCAGGAGCTGCTCTGCTACTGGCAGGAGGGAAGCACAATGAGCATCCCAAGTCCTCTCACAGCAACACAGTCCATTTGGCAGCTGGACCAAGCCCTTATGCATCACTTGACACATCTAGCAATGCTGGTTTTAGAAAGAGCCAGGATTCTGCCATTAAAAGGCTAGAAATTTTGGCCAAGCATTTTTCAGCAGGATTGGGATCGAATGATTATTGATGGGATCAAATAAGACACTAACTGTAACTGGATGAGCTCCTCATGACCTGCAGAGAGACAGACAGCTTATTGAAAAGCACTTCAGGCCTTATGGTGATCATACTTGGAACAGGCTGGACTCTCCTTCTCTGAGACATATACTGTCTTCAGTTAGGCAGCTGGCCATGCAAGACTAGCTTCTAGCCTTACCATTGCCTCCCCAGCCAAACTTAGATACAGTCTCCACTGCAGACTCTGTGGAGGGAGTGGACACACCCTTCTATATTGTGTTGTGTTTCACATATATCATTGTGGTTTCATTTTCTTGTATGAAAATTGAAGCTTAGGTTCTCACACTTGGATTGATTTTGCTATTTATCATGTTTGAGAAAATGGGTTTATTATTTTTATATATGCTCTGACTTATAGAAAAGGAATTTAACTATTCTGTGAGATAGGCTCTTCAATCATGCAAAGGGAAAATAGGCACAACTCAGCTAATTTCTCCCTGCTTCTGCCCAAGTGACTGACAGTCTGGTCTAAAAGGGCATGGTCTTGCTGATCTGTGGGGAGGGAAGAGGAGAGGATGGGTTTTCTGCAACCTCTTGTGGTGAGGGGCCTGGATTAGCCCATTTGTATCAGACTAAAGATAGGTTACCACTCGTGAGCAGGACCATGACTAGGAATGTGGTAAAAATGGAAAAGCACCTAGTTAGGACAAAGCAATACCTTTGTATTGCTTGCAGTTTGGGCTATCTGAGAGAACAAAAAAGGATGTCTGAGAGTAATGCATGACTTACTAATGTTTTTTCTTTGTGGATTGCTTTGAATTCATAAGTGGGATCAATGTTTCAAAGTCTGAAGCAGTTCCCCAGAGTACCCATTCATGGAGAAGGAGAGAGGCAATTGCTGGGACTGTGTAAATGGTGTTCACCATTCTGGGACAGATCAAACCTCAAAAAAGATGTCTGCCTGGAGGCTGTGACATTGCCCACAGCTCCACTTTATAACCTTTTTTGTAAATGTTTTCACATCTTGCTTCTGCCATCCTCCAGAGGATAATAACCTGTGGGATAAGAGGGCCTATTTCTCTGTTAATATCCTCCTTCCCACTCCAGGAAAGGGGATATATGACTTGGAACTTCATATGTACTATGGAGAGGCCTAAGCAATTTAAAGTAGATGTATGCAATGCAGTACACCTGACCCTTGACCTCACATATCTGTCAGTCTCTTCCCATTTTGTTTCTGGAAAGGACAAAGAGAGAGAAAGAAGATAGAGAGGTAATTGGAGCTCCCAAAAGGAATATCAGTTATTGGAGGTGAATTGGAGGAGTTGAAACTAGTCCAGAGAAGAGCAGAGAGCTGATTTAAGAGTTGAAGGGACTGATTTATGATGAAAGATGAAAAGAATTAAATATATATAGCTGGGCTAAGTGGTGATGAAGGGAAAGCCGTGGTAACAATCTACAAATCTCTGAAGAGGGAGAGTGGCAGTGAAGGATAAGAGTTCTTTAGTGTGGCCCACAAAAGTAATAGTATGAGACTTGTAGAAGGAAACTTCGGGTTGGATATCAGGGAAACCTTGTTTTCTGAAATTGATACTCCTCTGACTATTGAATAGAATTCCAGAGGAACAAACGAGTAAGGCAAGATGTGGGTCAGACAAGCCACAACATTCATAATTAATCAGTTCTATATTTTCACATGTTGAGAAGCCACAACAGACAGGAGAGCCAGAATGGGAAACAGCAGCAGGGATCAGGATCTCTTGGGATACAACTCTCGAAAGCCTCTGAGCATTGGTGTTTCCAGGAGGAAAAGAAAACAATTGCATATGTATCTTTGAAGTTTGTGGGAAATGCTTACAAGAAGATTGTTAGTATCTTGGAAAAAATATCTTGAAATTACTGTTTATTCTTCTGTTACTAGATTAAACAGAGTATTTCTCTAGGGTGTTGTCTGTATATCCAGTAGGGGGAGGCACACTCACCCAGCACTGTGCATCTTACATGTATTTAAAGGTGTGTGTGGCATCAAGTCATAGGGCAAGACAAAAGGAACCTGGGTCTTGAGAAATGAGATGAGTTCTAGATTTGGTGGAACCTCCTATTGGCTATGTGAAAACCCTTTGAAATGCTGAGAATGCATATAGCTATTTGAAAGATGAAGTTCATCTAAATCCATCTGATCCTTTCACAAATTTACAAAAGAAAAGGTCCATTAGAGGTTTGTGCTTGTGTAGGAGAAGAGTGTTAACATTAGTAAAAAGAATGCTTTTATTTATTTTTTTTCCAATTAAAAAAATCATTTTATTAGTATCCCGTGGCTGCTGTAACAAATTACTACAATCTTGGTGACTTAAAACAAATTTATTCCTTCACAGTTTCGGAGGCCAGAAGTCCAAAATCAAGTGTCAGCAGGGATGAGTTTCCTCTGAAGACTCTGGGGAGGTTCAGTTTCTTGTCTCTTCCTGTCAACTTCTGGTAGCTCCAAGTGCTTCTTGGCTTGTGATTGCATTGTTCCCATCTCTGCCTCCTTGGTCACATCTCCTTCTCCTCTGTGTGTCTGGCTCAGGGCTGCATCACTCCAGTCTCCGCCTCTGTCTTCACATGGCCTCCTTCTCTTCTGTCCATGTGTCTTTCTTTTGTGTGTCTCTTTTAAAGATTCTTGCCATTAGATTTAGGGCCTACCCAGATAGTCTTGGATGACTTCCTCTTAATTACATCTGCAAAGACTCTTTTTACAAATAAGTTAACATTCACAGGCCCTATGGATGTTTATGTGGATATATCTGTTGAGGAGCCACCGTTCGATCCACTTCAACAGTGAAAGGAGAAAAATGTCCTATTTCAAGTACCCCAGTCCCAGAGACTTAACTCACTGTAGCATCATGTAATTATATATGCACCAAGGTAGCTATCGTTGTTTTATTTTACTTGGCAGCAGAAATGAGGTTGTTAATTTTCTTTTTTTCATGTTTATCTGCACTTTAAAACATTTTTTATTGAGTTATAGTCATTTTACAATGTTGTGTCAAATTCCAGTGTAGAGCACAATTTTTCAGTTATACATGAACATACATATATTCATTGTCACATTTTTTTTTCGCTGTGAACTACCACAAGATCTTGTATATATTTCCCTGTGCTATACAGTATAATCTTGTTTATCTATTCTGTGTATGCCTGTCACTATCTACAAATTTTGAAATCCCAGTCTGTCCCTTCCCACCCCCCGCCCCCTTGGCAACCACAAGTTTGTGTTCTATGTCTATGAGTCTGTTTCTGTTTTGTATTTATGTTCTTTTTTTTTTTTTTTTTTTTTTAGACTTCACATATAAGCAATCTCATATGGTATTTTTCTTTCTCTTTCTGGCTTACTTCACTTAGAATGACATTCTCCAGGAGCATCCATGTTGCTGCAAATGGCTTTATGTTGTTGGTTTTTATGGCTGAATCGTATTCCATTGTATAAATATACCACAGCTTCTTTATCCAGTCATCTGTCAATGGACATTTAGGCTGTTTCCATGTCTTGGCTATTGTAAATAGTGCTGCTATGAACATCGGGGTGCAGGTGTCATTTTGAAATAGGATTCCTTCTGGATATATGCCCAGGAGTGGGATTACTGGGTCATATGGTAAGTCTATTCCGTCTATTCCTAGTCTTTTGAAGAATCTCCATACTGTTTTCCACAGTGGCTGCACCAAACTGAATTCCCACCAGCAGTGTGGGAGGGTTCCCTTTTCTCCACAGCCTCTCCAGCATTTGTCATTTGTGGACTTTTCAATGATGGCCATTCTGACTGGTGTGAGGTGATACCTCCTTGTAGTTTTGATTTGCATTTGTCTGATAATTAGTGATATTGAGCATTTTTTCATGTGCCTATTGATCATTTGTATGTCTTCCTTGGAGAATTGCTTGTTTAGGTCTTCTGCCCATTTTTGGATTGGGTTGTTTGTTTTTTTCTTATTAAGTCATATGAGCTGCTTATATATTCTGGAGATCAAGCCTTGGTCGGTTTCATCATTTGCAAAATTTTTCTCCCGTTCTGTAGGTTGTCATTTTGTTTTACTTATAGTATGAATGCTTTTATAAGGCAGTTTTGTCTGCTGAAGTTGAGGAGGGACTGGCCTGTGGGTGGGAGAAGAAGGGAAGAGTTGTGTGGGCAGAAGTTGCAGCCTACTGCCACTCTTAGGATCACTGCCTGATAACTTCACTTCATGAGAATTTGCTGAGCCTGGCTTGTAAAGGACATTTTGCCTTTCTTTATAACCATTATTAATGTCCTGTTACAGTCATATGGGACTTTATAAATCACTTTCACAATTACTATTTTTACCAATCCTACAATAGGAAGGGCAAGTATTTGCTTTATTTTGTAAATGGGGTAACTGGAATCCAGAAGTTTGATAACACATTATCAAGGTCATTCAGATAAAAAGTTTTAGATCTGGAAACTTTTACTTATGTGTTGAGAGGTTATGAGTTGCAAATGACATGGTAGGTACTAATTAGGACCACAGATCTCCTTGCTTTCAAATCAGAGCTCTTTCCAACTAAGGGAAGCATCTCACAGTGCATATTACAAACAATCAAGACACATAAATAGATAAAAATATTTACATTATCCTTGTCAGAAGGCCATATGATAAATATTTGATGGGCAATAGCCATGACCTGGAAGCGTTTCTTAAAATCTTTAAGTCCCAGTTTCATCATTGGAAAAATGGGTATAGTTTATAGTTCCTGTCTCAAGATGTTATCATGAATATTAAATTAGATGATGCATGTAAATCCTTAACCTAATGCCTGACACATCATAAACTGCTCTGTCAGTATGAATAATTATAAGTTTTCCTAGAAGCAGCAACACTTCAGCATCTGGTTGTGCAGGTTGTGTACTCTGCAATTCCAAGTGTTCCATATATATTTTAGTTTATTTGAATGGCGCTACATAGAGTTGTACAGTCTTCATGTGTGGCAATACATGGCAACCCTGGCAGCAGTTGCGATACTGTGGGTTTCCCATACAGCTAATAACTTCTAACTCCCGAGAGCTGAGAGATGAGATTCGGTGAAAATGCAGAGTGACCAGGGTGGTAGTTTCTATTATCCCATCGTGGAAACCCTGTCTTTCCCAGAACTGTGGTTGAGAAGGATTAAGGTGTGGTATTTATTTTATTCCAATCAACTAGCATTCTCTTAAAGGTCTTTTGACCTTCGATTCAGTCCAGAGATTCAAACAGCTCATTTATAATCCAATTCTACTCTGCTATAGAAGAAAAGAAGAAACCAAGAAACAAAACCTTAACTTTATGAAAGTATGAAAACTAATACTGAGGAAGAAAAAGAGACATTAAAAGAGTAGTTTTCAGTTGGTGGATCTTCCCTAGCTGAATGTGATCTGTGCAGTCAGGTCCCACTATGTCCAGAGACATGCTGGACCACTGACCTCTGATAAATCTTTTATTGTAAGTAGCTGGAGCTGTGCCCTTCCTGTACATTTCTAGCCTCACAATTAATTGTCAAGTGAGGGATGGAAAGTACCAACTGGTTAATGGACATGAACCCATGAAAAGCAATTAAAATTTTGAGATTCTGTGGAGACACATAGCTCAGGTACTTGAATGGAAGGCTGTCTTAGGAAGGTTCCTCAATCTAAAAGAAGCTGTTAAGCATCCACACTGCATTTTGTAGGTGATTTTTTTTAATGAGCCATAGCTGAGCCACTGCCTCCAAAAGAAGCACATGGACATCATCTCCGCTTGGGAGTAGATGAGGATAAGTGTTGGTGAAGATGGTTACAGGTCCAGGGGTTATGTGGAAAGAGCTATGAATAGAGCTAGCAAGGAGCCCTATGGATGTCTTCTGTGGTGTGGCCACTGTTTCTTAACCTAGTGAAGTCCCAGGCTCTTCTACTCAATCACAGTGTGAGTTAGGAACAGTTAAAAGTGAGTGTCGGCCTGGTGGTGAAGTAGTGAGAGGGTAGGAGGCATCCTAGTACCTTTTTGGGTGAGCCAGTTTTCTTAGAACAACTTTTTTTCTTTAGTAAATCTTGTGATGAATTTTCCAGCTGGGCTGTTCTGAGCTTGGGTCCTTTCCCAGGGAAATTCAATCAGATTCACTTGGTGATATAACATAGGAATTACAGAAAGTGGGAGGTCCCAGGTCAGGGCAGGAGGAGAGCTCTCTTGGGGCAGCTACACCTAACCACGTGCTTAATTAAGAGTCTTTGTTCCTTGAATCATCCTCTTCTAGCTAAGTAATAACAGGTACATGAAGAGATAGGCAGGCAGAATTCCCAGGAGTAAGGGAAAGTATTAAAAAAAAGTATGAAAATAAAGGAAATCTAAACAAGCTTAAAGGAAATCAGGCAACTAGCCAAAGGAAATCAGAAGGAAAATTTAAACCATTGGCTGTGTTTTTCTTTTACTCTTATTTGTGTTTTATTTAGTTTTTATTGGAGTATGGGTTCATGAGGGTGGCACAGGCAGAAATCCTTTATAAATTCTTTCTACATTCTCAGTCAAGATAATTAGGATAAATATTCTTTGGTGAACATGAGTGTTGAAGATGAGTGTTCGTGAGGATGGTTATAGATTAGGAGCTAGAAGGCCTAGATTCTATTATGATATTTGCCCTTTATTAGCTTTGAAATCTTGTGCAACTCCCTTAAGCTTCCTGAGCCTCTGGGTTTTTGTTCCTAAAGGAGATAATATAGATCTTGTCTTGACTGTCTCATGGAGTCGTTATGAGCATTGTATGAGATAACCTGTGTGGAAGGCTCCAGTGTGGATTATTCAGAAATAAATATATAAGGCAGTAGAAGAATGAATACACAATATCAGAAAGGTACTGAAGTTCTGCTTTATTCATCCATGGTTTCAGCCAACCCTTGGCATTAAAAACAGCAGTACAAGGTTTCAGACTTTGAGGCAGGCCTTGAGGTTCAGTAACAGCCCAGCAACACTGAAAAGGAGTTGTGTAGCTCCTCCTCAAGGTTCCTAAAAATGAAGTTCTTTCATTGAAATCAATTTGCCTAATTCCAGACTTTTCTGAAAGTGAATCTCTGGTAGTGGAACAGAGGCACCTAAATTTTAACATCAGAAAATTATTTGTTTTTAAATTGAAGGATGACAAATTCAATAAAGTGGATTGAGTGCATTGATCTTGTGTACTGCTTGATGATAATTCACACATACAACATCCATGTAATCACCACCCAGATGAAGATACAAGACATTTACAGCATCCCCAGAAAGTTCCCTCCTATCTTTTGCCAGTCTGAGTCTACCCCCCACCAAAGATAACCATCCTTCTAATTTCCATATCATCAGTTAATTTTGCCTATTTTTGAACTTCATGTAGATGGAATCATATCACATATACTATTTTGTATCTGGCTTCTTTTATTCAGCATGATTTCTGTGGGATTCATCAATGTCATTGTGTGTACCAGCTTTCTTTCTTTTTCTTAAATTGCTGTGTTGTATTCCTTTATATTAATATAACACCAATTTTTCTGCATGTATATATATACACACATATATTTGCTTTCATATTCTTTTTCATTAAAGGTTATTTCAAGGTATTGCACACAGTTCCCTGTGCTATACAGAAGAAATTTGTTTTTTATCTATTTTATATATAATGGTTAACCTTTGCAAATCTCAAACTCCCAAATATATCCCTTCCTACACCCCTTCCCCCAAGTAACCATAAAATTGTTTACTATGTCTGTGAGTCTGTTTCTGTTTTGTAGATGAGTTCATTAGCGTCCTCTTTTTTCTTTTCTTTTTTTCTTTTAGATTCCACATATGAGTGATATCATATGGTATTTTTCTTTTTCTTTCTTACTTACTTAGAATGACAATCTCCAGGTCCTTCCATGTTGCTGCAAATGGCATTATTTTATATATATATATATATATTTTTTTTATCACTGAGTAGTATTCCATTGTATAAATATACCACAACTTCTTTATCCAGTCATCTGTCGATGGACATTTAGGTTATTTCCATGTCTTGGCAATTGTATATAGTGCTGCTGTGAACATTGGGGTGCTTGTATCTTTTCGAATTAGAGTTCCCTACAGATATATGCTCAGGAGTGGGGTTGCTGGATCATATGGTCTTTTTTTTTTTTTTTTTTGAGGAATCTCCATACTGTTTTCCATAATGGCTGCACCAGAATACATTCCCACGAACAATGTAGGAGGGTTCCCTTTTCTCCACACCCTCTCCAGCAGTTATTGTTTGTGGACTTTCAAATGATGGCCATTCTGACTGGTGAGATGATACCTCATTGTAGTTTTCATTTACATGTCTCTGATAATTAGCAATATTGAGCATTTTTTCATGTGCCTATCGGCCATTTGTATATCTTCGTTGGAGAATTGCTTGTTTAGGTCTTCTGCCCATTTTTGGATTGGGTTTTTTTTTTTATTAAGTTGTATGAGCTCTTTATGTATTCTGGAAATTAAGCTTTTGTTGGTCACATTATTTGCAAATATTTTCTCCTATTCCATAGGTTGTTGTTTTGTTTTGCTTATGGTTTCCCTTGCTGTGCAAAAGCTTATAAGTTTAATTAGGTCCCATTTGTTAATTTTTGCTTATATTTCTATTGCCTGGTTTGGCTGCCCTAGGAGAACATTGCTAAGATTTATGTCAGAGAATGTTTTACCTATGTTCTCTTCTAGGGGGTTTATCGTATTTTGTCTTATATTTAAGTCTTTAAGCCATTTTGAGTTTATTTTTGTGTATGGTGTGAGGGAGTGTTCTAACTTCATTGAATTACATGCTGCTATCCAGTTTTCCCAATACCACTTGCTGAAGAGACTGTCTTTTTTTCATTGTGTATTCTTGCCTCCTTTGTTGAAGATTAATTGACTGTAGATCTGTGGGTTTATTTCTGGGCTCTCTGTTCTGTTCCATTGAGCCATATGTCTGTTTTTGTGCCAATACCACACTGTTTTGATTACTTACTGTAGCTCTGGAGTATTGTCTGAAGTCTGAGAGGGTTATTCCTCCAGCTTTCTTCTTTTTCTTCAAAATTGCTTTGGCAATTCTAGGTCTTTTGTGATTCTACATAAATTTTAGGATTGTTTGTTCTAGTTTTGTGAAAAATGTCCTGGGTAATTTCATAGGGATCTCATTAAGTCTGTAGATTGCCTTGGGCAATATGGCCATTTTAACGATAATTGATTCTTCCAATCCAAAAGCGTGGGATATCTTTCCATTTCTTTAGGTCATCTTTAATTTCCTTAATCAATGTTTTGTAGTTCTCCATGTCTAAGTCTTTCACCTCCTTGGTCAGATTTATTCCTAAGTATTTTATTGTTTTGGATGAGATTTTAAAGGGGATTGTTTCTTTACTTTATTTTCCTGCTATTTCATTGTTAGTGTAAAGAAATGCACTTTTGAATGATGGCCATTCTGACTGGTGTGAGATGATACCTCATTGTAGTTTTGATTTACGTGTTTCTGATAATTAGCAATATTAAGCTAATTGAGCAATACTGATTTCTGTATGTTAATCTTATATCCTGCTACCTTTCTGAATTCTTTTATCAGTGTTAGTAGTTTTTGTGTGGCATTTTTAGGGTTTTCTATATATAGTATCATGTCATCCCCATATAGTGACAATTTTACCTCTACTCTTACAATTTGGGTCCCTTTTATTTCTTTTTCTTGCCTGATGGCTATGGTTAGGACTTCCAAGGCTATGTTGAATATAAGTGGTGAGAGTGAGTATCCTTGTCTTGTTCCAGGTTTTAGTGGGAAGGCTTTCAGTTTTTCACTGTTGGGTATTATGCTGGCCATGGGTTTGTCATAAATAATAGCTTTTATTATGTTAATGTATGTTCCCTCTATACCCACTTTAGTGAGAGTTTTTATCATAAATGGGTGTTGAATTTTGTCAGATGCTTTTTTTTATCTATTGAGATTATCATGTGATTTTTGTCTTTTCTTTTGTTGATATGGTGTATCACAGTGATTTGTGTATGTTCAATCATCCTTGTGTCTCTGGGATGAATCCACCTTGATCATGGTGCATGATCTTTTTTATGTGCTGTTGGATTCTGTTTGCTAATATTTTGTTGAGGATTTTTGTATCTGTGTAATGTAACACTATTTATTTATACATTTTCCTATCAAGGAATTGGACTTGTGGGAAATGAAAAAAGTAAGACACTATTCCAATAATAAGTAGAATAAGTCAAAGATCTGGGGTTGAAGCCCTGTCCTGCCATTTACTGGCCCAAAGCTATTTATTTTCTTCTTTGAACTTGTTTTCTTATTTATAAAGTGAGAAAAATAATATCTATCTCCCAGGGTTATCGTGAGAAGTAAATAAGATAAAGCATGTACTAAGCCCTGACACACAGTTGGTATTCAACAAGTGTTTGTTTTTTCCCCAGTTCTTGATTGTATTTTTTCCATTGGTGGCCAGAATGTATAACTTCAAAAGCTTCCTAAAGCAGGGAAGGGGGGCCTTGTTAGAAGTGAGATCATTAACTCACAGAGAGAAAAGTAACAATCAAGGACTATGTAAGTTACATGTAATAAGTCTTAATGAATAATTTTATTTATAAATAAAATAATTTTAATAAAACAACTACTTCTTGTAGTCACTCTTAAAATTAACAAATAAAATAAAATACTCAATAAAGAAATCAAAAATTTAAAAATTCTTTGGTCTTATATTCAGGTTGGTTAAAGGAGAGGGGAAAAAGTGTAAAGGAGACAGAAAAAGGAGGGTAGAAACACAACCACATTTACACGAAGGAGAGACAAAACTGAGAATGACAGAGATATAAGTGGAGAAACAGAGAGAGGAATGTGTAAGAAGAGGTAACCCAGGAAAATAGAAGGCAGGAATTATCTTCCAGAGACTGAGCTGTATAGATATGGAAAAAGAGATCAAAAAAGTGATAGAGAATAGGAGGAGGGACTGGGGAGGAGGAGGGAAAGAACTCCTAATTATTTTTGGTCTGGAAGGTAACATCTGATTTGATTTCTGTCACAATAGATTAGTTTTGTCTGTTCTTAAGACTCATATAGATGGAATCATACACTATAATTTCTTTTGTGTCTGGCTTCTTTCACTTATAATTCTAATGCTTTTAAGATTTTTTTGTGTTGTTGTGTGTATTAGCAGTTTGTTTCTTTTTAATTGCTGAATAGTATCCCATTGTATGACTGTAAAGTTGATCCTTGAACAGTACGGGTTTGAACTGAGGGCCCACTAATGTGTGGATTTTTTCAACAGTAAATACCACACAATCTACAGTTGGTTGAATCTGCTAATGCAGAACCGCAGATATGGGGGAACTAAACCCCATTTTGGGAGGGCTTGACTATAAATTATTTGCAGATTTTTGACTGCAAGGAGGGTAGGTGCCCCTAACTTGTGCATCGTTCAAGGATCAACTATATTACAATTTGTTTATCCATTCATCTGTTAATGGACGTTTAGATTGTTTCTAATTCAGGACTCTCATGACTAAAGCTGTTATGAACATTTTGTGTATAATTTATTTCATGGGCATACATTGTTAATTATCTTAAGTCCATTATGAAATTGTTGGATTGTATGGTTAATGCTACATTTGACTTTATTAGAAGAACTTTATTAGAAGAAAAACTGTTTTTCCAAGGTAATTGTACCACTTTATACTCCCACCAATAATGTATGAGTGTTCTACTAACTTCACATCCTTGAAAATGCTTATTATTGTCAATGAGTGGTAGTATCTCATTGTGTCTTTAATTTGTATTTCTATATATTAGTTATGCAGTGTTGCATAGGAAATCACCCCCAAACTAGTGGCTCAAAATAATAATAATTTATTATCTTTTATAGTTTCTATAAAAGATAGAAATTTGGGAACAGCTTGACTTGGTGATTTTTGCGTGGAATCTCTCATGAGATTGCAGTCAGATATCGGCCGAAGCTGCAATCATCTTAAAGCTGGACTAGAGCTGCAGGATTTACTTACAAGGTGCTTTGCTCACATGGTTGATGCTGGCTATTGGTGAGATCTCAGTTCTTCACCAGGTGGTCCTCTCCACAGAGCTGCTGGAACATCGTTTTGACATGGTGTTTGGCTTCCCTCAGGATGAGCATCTATTGAGATGATCATACAGTTTTTCTGTTTCATCTTTTTTTTTTAAATATGATGAATTACAGTGTTTAATTTTCAAATGTTGAATTAACTTTGCGTTTGCTGGATAAACCCCACATCATCATGACTTATTATCCTCTTTACATACTGGTGGATCAGCTCATTAATACCTTGTTGAGAATTTCTGCATGTATATTCTTGAAGATTACTGGTCTAGAGTTTTCTTTTCTTGTCTTTGACAGGCTTTAGGGTCTAGGTAATGCTGTGCTTATGAAATGTGTTGGGAAATGCTCCCTCTTCTATTTTTCCTGTAAAAGAATTACAAGTTTTTCTTTCTTGAAGTTTTGTTTAGTAGAATTTGCTACTGAAGCCATCTTGGCCTGGTTTAGTCTTTGCTGGGATTTTTATAGTTACTAACTATATTTATTCAATAATAATTATGGGATTTTTCAGCTTATATATTTATTTTGAGTGAACTTTCACAGTTTGTAATCTTCAAGAAGTTGGTTCATTTCATCTAAGTTGTTGAATTAATGCAAGTTAAATTGTTCATAGTATTTTCTTATTCTTTTTTATGTCTGTAGGGTCACTAGTGATATCATTTCTTTTATACTTGATGCTGGTAATTTGCATCAGCTCTCTTTTCTTTGTTGTCATTCTGGCCAGAGAATGACCAGCTTACCAAGTTTATTGATATTTTTGTGATATCTTTTTGTGGTATTGATTTCTTCCATTATTTTGCTTTAAATCTCACTGATTTCTGCTCTTATTTTATTATCTTTCCTTCATTTTCTTTGCCTTGGGTTTAATTTGCTCCTCTTGTTTCTAATTTTTTAAGGTGAGAGCTTAGATCATTGATTTGAAATGTTTCTTCTTTTTCTACTATAATCATGTAATGCTAAAATTTCCTCAATAATTGCTTTAGCTGCATTGTACAAATATCATTATGTTGTAATGAAATTTTATTTATATTCAGTTACAAATATTTTATAATTTTCCATTTGGCTTTCTCTTTGACCAAAGGTATATATAAGTATGTTTAATTTCTGAATACTTGGGCAATTTTCCAGATATTTTTCTCTTACTGATTTCTAGTTTAATTCTCATATGGTCTGAAAACATACTTGGTTTGATTTCAATTATTTAAAATTAGTTAAGATTTGCTTTATGGCCCCTGTCTTGCTGAATGTTCCATGTATACTTGAAAAGAACATATTTTTTGTTGTTGTTGGGTGGAATGTTCAATCAATGTCAATTAAGTCAATTTGGTTAATAGTGTTGTTCAGGTCTTTTATATCCTTGCTGGTTGTTCTATCCATTCTGTGTATTGCCAGTAGAGGAATGCTGAGCTCTCCAGTTTTTTGTTTTGCCTCTTTCTCCTTTCAATTCTATTGTTTTGCTTCTCTATTTTGAAGGTTTATTAGATGCCTATACACATTTAGGATTATGTCTTCTTTTTTTAAAAAATTGAAGTACAGTCAGTTATAGTGTGTCAGTTCTGGTGTATAGCATAATGTTTCAGTCATGCATATACATACATGCATTCATTTTCATATTCTTTTTCATTAAAGGTTACTGTGAAGATATTGAATATGGCTCCTTGTTCTATGCAGAAGAAATTTCTTTTTAGGATTATGTCTTACTGATAATTTGACTCTTTTATTATTATGTAATATCTCTTTTTATCTCTGGTGATGTTCATATTTTGAATTTTACTTTGATTGATACTAATATAGCCATTCCAACTTTCTTTTGATTAGTGTTTGCGTGGTGTATCTGTTTTGTTCTTTTACTTTTAATCCAAGTATTTAAAGTGGATTTCTTGAAGAAAATATATGGTTGGATTTTATGTGTTTTTTTTTTAATTCAGTGTCACAATCTCTGTCTTGGTGTGCTAAGCCACTTATATTTAATATTATAATCAATATGGTTAGATTTAGGTCTATTGTATTATTATTATTACTACTACTACTACTATTATTATCATTTTTTCTCTCTGAATTTTGGTCTTGTCCCTTTCCTAACATTTTTTGAGTTAGTTGAATATATTTTAATATTTGTTTTAATTTTCTATTTTTTTGGCTACATCTCTGTATTAATATTTTAGTGTTTGCTCTTGGGATTTTGTATATGTCAAGAGAGAGGAGAGAAAGAGAAAGAGGGAAAGAGAGAGACTTTTGCAGTTTTACTTTGAATTGACATTTTGCTACTTCAAGTAAAATATAGAAGGCTTACAACTATATAGTTTCCTTTACCCTATCCCTTAATGTTACAGTTGTCATATGTGTTATACCTGCATAATTTAAAATCCTACTAGACAGTATCTGTAATTTTTCTTTTGGCAGTTATTCATATTTTAAATAACTTAAGAGGATAAAACTAGTCCTTTATATTTACTCAGATATGTACCATCTCTTGCTTTTTTCCCTATTTTATTATTTGCTATCAATCTAAAGAATTCCCTTTTCATTTCTTTTAGAATAGGCCTTCTGGTAACAAATTCTCTTAGTTTTATTCTTATCTGAGGATGTCCTTATTTTACCTTCATTTACGAAAAATATTTTCCTGGCTACAAAAGTCTGGATTGACAGTTGTTTTCTTTTTGCTCTTTAAGAATGTTATTTCTCTGTCCTTCACAGTTTCTGATGAACATTCTGTCATTAAATTGTTCTTTCCTATGTATAGCTATTTTCAAGATATTTTCTTTGTCTTTGGTTTTCAGAAGTTTATGATGAGTCTGTGTATGAAATTTTATTTGACTTTATCCTGTTTGCAGTTGGTTGAGATTCTTAATCTGTAAGTTTATGTCTTTCATGATATTTAAGGAGTTTCCAGCCATTATTCCCCATCCTCCACCCTGAACCAGTGTCTTTCTCCTCCCCTCTGGAACTCAAATTGCACAACTGTTAGAACTGTTGTTATTGTCTTACATGCTCTTGAGGCTCTGCTGATTTTTTTTTCAATTTTTCCTTTCAGTTCTGTAGATTGGACAGTTTCTATGATCTGTCCTCAAGTTTACTGAATCTTCACTCTTCGCTTATCTCCATTTTGCTATAATTTTTATTTTAGATATATTTTTCAATTTAAATTTTCATTACAAAATAACTTCTATTTACCTACTGATGAGGACCACCTTTCCATCTATTTTTCCAGAATGCTTACTTTTATCTGATGGGAACATAAATACAGCTTCATTTTAAAAAGTCTTTGATAATTTCAACATCTGATTATCTTGTTATTGCCATCTGTTGGTTATCTTTCTCTTACAGATTGGTCACTTTTTTGTTGCTTTGCTTCATATATTTAGATTGCATCCGGGAAATTTTGAACATTATGCTGTTTGGTCTGAGACTTGAATGTGGTTTAAACCTTAGTTTTGTTCTTTAAGCCTTTGTTATGTTGCTCTGAGTCTGTCCACACATGTGCTGCTCACAGGTGAACTGGAACCCTGGGCTAATTTCTTCACAAATTTGGCATATTTCCTTCTCCAGCTCTCTTCTCTTTGGGATTTTCTTTAAATTCAGTTTTACCTACTTGTACCACTGTGGCACAGCTCTTGCAACTAGAGTTGCCTTCAGGCAAAACAGAGAGGTAATAAAGAGAAACGAAACAGGGATTCCCTCCACACTCTTTGGCTTAAAGTGGCCCTTTTCCCCAAGTCCTCTGGCCTGAAAGATGTCGTTTTTACAGGGTTTCTGTTACAGTTTTGGCTGCTGATGTCACCAGCCATGCTAACTGTCCTGAGTGCTTATAATACGGTAAGAAAAAGAGAAGAATAAACAAAGAAATGGAGATTTCCTTCCAAACTCTCTGGGTCACAAGGCCCTTTTCCTGGCCTTTTGGTCAGATAGAAAGGATTTCTTGGGGGAATTTTAGCACCACCACCTCAGCTTTGCTGGGTGCCTGCATTTGGCTTATCGATGAAAGAGAAAAGAGGTAAAAACAGAAAACTCACCTCCTTTTGGGTTACTTTCCCAAGTTTGACTTTCTTCCTCAGTATTTCCGATTTTATTTACTTTTGAGAGTTCCTTGATGGTTTTTTTTATACTTTGTCCAGAGTTTTTGGTTGTAAGCAGCAGGATAAATAGAATTTAGTGGGCTTACTCCACCTTGCTATGTTGGAAGTTCCTTGTTCCTTTTTGAATGAGTTTCCATTTGCAATGTTTTTCTTTCAGCCATTAATATTTAATGTTATGCCATTCTTCTGTATTTAAATTTGCTTAGATTCTGTTTGCTTTTTTTTTTTTTTTTTGCTTTTATTTTAAAGATTCTCACTAGATACACTTCTAGGTTTATAGCACTTTAATGTTGTTGTGTTGTTACATGGTTTGCACTGTTTCTGATCAGAATTTAGAGGAATTTTATCTGTATTTCCCCTTATGTCTCCCTCCATGCATCCCATGGCTGCTTTAGGAGTTTGTGTTTATTATGGGATTTCAGCAGTTTAATTGTGATGTGTCTTGTGGTTTTCTTTGTGTTTTTCTTGCTTGGAGGTTTTTGAGACACCCTTGGTTTTGTAGGTTTATTTTTTTCCATCATGTTTAGAAATTTTTCAATTTTTTTCTCCTCCCTCTTCCTAATAATCTAATTATAATTATGTTAGACAATGAATCTGTTCCCATGATTCATTAAGGGTCTGTTCACTTTTTTTGTCAACCGTCTTTCTTTCTATACTTCTGTCTGGTTAGATTTTACTGTTTGTCTTAAAGTTCATTATGTTTTTTACTGCAATGTCTAATCTGCTGATAAACCAGCCCATCAAATATATTTTCAGGTTAGATATTACATTTTTTTCAGATCCAGAATTTCTATTTCCGTTTATGTTTCTCTCCTTGTTATATTTACATTTTTTAAAAGTCCTTGAACATATTTATAATAGCTGTTTTAAAGTTCTTTCTGAGGCATTCTGGTACAATGGCAAAGAGCACAGCCATTAGAATCAGATTGTCTGGGTTCGGATCTTAGCCTTAATTCTTAGAAGCTGGGTTGCCGTAGGCAAGTTATTTAACATTTTTGTGCTTTAGTTTCCTCACAAGGGTACAAAGAGATTACTTTTCTTGGAAGGCTATTGTGAAAATAAATTAGATAATAAAACATAATGCTGTTAGAACAATAGTGCCTTGAACATAATAAGCACTCAATAAACATTGACTATTATAATTTAAAAAAACTTCTTTCTGCTAATTAAATTATTTCTGTCATTTCTGTGTCTGTTTCTTTGATCAGTTTTTCTCTTGGTTAAATGTTGCATTTTCCTGCTTCTTTATACCTAATAATTTTTAATTGGTTGTTACATATTGTAAATATTACATTATTGAGTATATGGATTTTGTTGTCTTCTTTTGAAGACTGTTGAATATTGTTTGCCGGCCAGTTAATTTACTTGCCCATCAACTTGGTACTTTCAAGGATTATTGTTAAACTTTTTTAAAGGAGTTTAGAGGAGCCTTTATTCTATGGTTAGTTTAGGCCTCATCTTAAGATTTGGTCTTTCTGGGGTCTCCACTGAATGCCTCAAGTGTTCAGTGAGGTTCTCCACTGTGGTTATCAAACACTTAAACATTTCCCCAACTCTGTGTGAGCTTGTTTAGCTTACAGTTCTCTCATAGATGTTCTTTTCCTGATAGCTTTTCTTTGCCCAGACTTGTGGAATATCATCCTACGAACATACAACTGAATATTCAGCTAGAGACTCAAGGGGATCCCTGTGTAGTTTTATGGAGTGTTTTCTTTCTTTCTCTCTCTCTAGATGTCCTTTCTCTGGTTTTCCCCCTGGTAATTAAAGCTGTGTCAGCCTTCCCAAACTCTACTATTATGTGAAACCCAGGAGACCATCATGCTCTACTTGGGTACCTCCTTACTGTATCAGGGTGTGGTAGATGCCTCCAGGCAGAAAATCAGGACAGTGATAAGGCCTACTGCATTTATTTTCCCTGTCTCAAGGATTATAATCCTGTGCTACTGATTATCCAATAAGAACAGTTTTTTCCATATATTTTGTCCATTATTATAGATGTTTATGACAGAAGGCTAATCCAGTGCTTGTTGGGTACTGCATCATGGCTGGGAGTCTGTATGATGAATTTTGATATCACAGTCATAGTGACTTGTCTTTAGAGACATCATATAGACATATATGAGAGGTACTCACCAAAGAGAAATTAGATGTAGGAATCCCTTTTATGAATATCTATATGTTTGGACTTTTATCTGAAGAAGTGCTGTTTATTGTTTTGGTTTCTTACTGAGCACTTACCAAATTGAATGAAATACAGGAGGAGTTCACAACTAGTTGGAGAGAAAAGGCAGACAAAGCATGCTGATAAATAACTCCAGTGAAAGGTAGCACCTGTGTGTGAACAAATGATGCAACTGGTTATAGTGGTTCATTGGAGGCTTGGAGAGGTCAATTCCTGCTGGAGTCATTAGGGACAGTTTCATTCTGTACCTCCATACTTCGAAAACCATTCCCTTAAAGTCTGATGAGCTGCACTTGTTCAGTGCATAATGGGAGGGGTGAAGTTCCTCTGTGACAGAAAATTATAGCTTTGGAATTTTAGAAAGAGAAATCTTATTACCTTTTGGCAGAGAGTCAAGTCAAAGGATATCTACTGAGAATGATGGTTTTCTTTTGGGATTGTGATAGAAGTGAGTTAGAAAAAACTTCAGGAGGTAATTTGAGATGTCTTATGAGTACATATTTAGACTTGGAAAAGAGAAGGCAAGAGACATTCTAAGTTGGGGCAATAGCACAAAAAATAATGCCCAGAGGAAGAACATTGGTTAGAGAGAGAAAAAGAGAGTCAGACTGACTGTGTGCATGGTGTTGTGTGGGTGTAAGAAAGTAGGACTAGCCAGAACAGAAAGGTCTAAGGAGTATGGGGGGTGGAGGGGATGGGTGCTGAGTCAGATACCCTGAGTTAGAGGTGGAGCTGGCTTACAGAGTCAGGAATTTACATTTGATGCTGAAGAAATCAGAAAGTAGTTAGTTTTTGAGTAGGGGTGATGCCTGTTGACTACATGTTGACTACAGATTCTTCTGAAAATGTAGTTTGGTCATGGGTCTCAAGCCTGGACCACAGAGACAACTGGTAGTTGTATTGGAGCCCTGACAGACTGTTCCACTGGCTCAGGAGTGAGGGACTCAGAGCTGAGCCGAGAGATGTCCAGATGTAAGGGAAACAAAAAGGAAGAAGTCAGAGGTCTAAGGTTTGGGGCCAGGGACCCTGAAGACTGGTGGTGTTACTGATAAAGCAGACAGTTGGAATGAGGACCTGGTCTGAGAGGAAAGTGGCTTGCATGATAACAGTTGTAGTGGACATCCATCTGAAGATCAGGTTATCTGGTATGCACATGATGATATGGAGTAGAAGCAGGAACAGGTGAAAGGTCCAGGTAGAAGATATGGATATGGGAGCTATTTATATGGATGGAAAGTCACACATGGAATTTAAGAAACTTCATAATTAGGCAGTGGAATGGAGTCAATGATGTCATCAAACAGAACTTTCTTACAAGAAGGAAGAGAGGCTGCTAAATCATGTGGTGTCATGGAAGCTAAGGGAGGCAGATTTTCCACAGATGGAATGGGGAAAAGTTGTTGTGTTTGACCAAGAGCCTTATGGAAAGCAGGCATAGGCAGAAGGAAATTTAGAGGGAGTGCTGAAGAAATTGAAACAAAATATGCTGTCTGTGAAAGGAAAAAGAGAAGAGAACGAGACTATATCAGTGATGTTAGAGGGCTTGGCAGAATGAAGAAGGGATGTATTAGGATATGTGAAACTTCTTAACGTTGAAAATTAAAAGGGGAAAAGCTAGAGAGAAAGGTTTCAGGTACCAGAAAGAAAGGAGATAATTGTGTAGCTAGACTGCTCAACTTAGGCATTGCAGACTCATATAGGCCTCAGATGTCATTACTTCCAGGCTCTGTCTGCTTCAGGAGTCTCTTCTTTAATAGTGTTCCTGCCATTTTCATATTTTAAAAATATTTCTGGGTGATGGGGAATCACTATTTTATGAGGCTGCCCTGTGCTTGCTGGATAGATCTGTTGGGAAATATTTGATACTGGATGAATTATATTTTTCTGTAACTTAATGCTAATAGTAGCAGCTACAATTGAACAGTTTTACACAGATTATTTAATCCTCACTATAATATGGTAAGGTTGATTTTATTGTTATCCTCATTTCTCAGATAACTAAACTAAGGCTCAGAGAGGTTCAGCCATTGTCCAAGATCATGTAGCTAAGGGAGAAGGATGTGGTAATTGAATCCTGGTCTATTTAACTCTGTACCTATAATCTCTGTGTCTATTGTTCTTACTTGTGGCTGTCATTCTTTCCCCAAGTAGTGTCCTTTCTCCAACACAAGGACCTTGCAGATGTTTGAAGGCAGTTATCCCACATATGCTGGATAATTTCCTTTGTCTCTTTCTTCTTTTCTTTCTTACTTTTTTTCTTTTGTCTTTTTAAAATTTGTTAATTCAACAAATAATTATTGAGCAGCTTCAGAATATCAGACACTGTACTAGGTGCTGCACAGGCAGCAATCAATAAAACAGACCATGGGGTTTATAGACTGGAGAGAGAAGCATATTGGGTGTGCAAGTTAGCAAATAAATATATAATAAGAAACAATGATGAGTGCTATGAAGGAAACAAACATTCTAGCTTCCCTTGTCACTTTTCCTCATAAACTCTGGGTTTCAGAATGCTCATTACATGTGCTTCTTTCCTCCTGACGCCCTCTCCTTTTTCAGAATGGCCTTCAAATGAGGACAGGTTTCCACTGCTATGATCTGACCATTGTGGAGCACATTGAGGCTCTTGGGATCCTCGTGTTACTGCAGCTTAGAGTTAGGAATGGGCAGAACCACAGGCAACGGTGACTGGAGAGAAGACAGATGTGCAGAAGGCCATGTAGAGATGGAGAGCCCAGGAGTGTGACCAGATGGTCTCAGTTTGTTCCATGAAGTGTGAGCAAAGGTCATGCCAAATAGATCACAAAGCCATGCATCCCCTTCCATTCCACAGTTCCTGCCTTTCTCTTTATGCTCTAGCCCCTCTGTACCCACACATCTACTTGACAAATGAAGCTGAGGGAGAAAGCACTGAATACACATGTGTCACGGTGGGCAGCTAAGGTTGGAAGTGTGCTACAGGGAAAGGTTTCTCCCCTTCCTCCCTTCCCTCTTTCCTTTCCTCTCTTCTCTTCTCCTCCCTCCCCTCACTGCTTACCTTCCTCCCTCCCTTTCTACCTTCCTTCTTTTCTTGTTTTCTTTCTTTCATAGTATTTGTCTTAATACCATAATTTGGAAGACTCTGGCTGGAGAAAAATGTCAAGAAGTACAAATGGAGATTTGATACATCTGACCTTTCTTCTCTTCAGAACAATAAATGTCAAATAGCTTAACATGACAGCCAGGATGGCTAGAGATTATTTAAGTCCTTAAATATTTAGAAACATAGATTAGACTTAGGTCTAATTTACATGAAGAGTCTGACCTATGAGAATCATAGGCACTTTGAAGGAACCCAGTGTAAACTGGTGATATGTACATTTCACAAAAAAGAAAATGTTTTGAAAAAACATTCTGAAAAATCAGAATAGAATGAAGTGATAAATGCTTCTTTGATAGCTAATGAGATCACTTGATAACATCAAGAAAGTATTTTGCAACACAGAACTGTTTGGATTTTTAATATCTGTATGGTGTGGTTTGATAGCATTCCAGAGAAAGACCCACAGTTGACATGTCCTGTCCTTTGATTAAATACAAAATTATATATATGCATTTTTACTTGTATCACTTACCTCATTATACTAAAGACATTTTATTGTGAAAACAGAAGGAGAGAGAATTATCTTGCTCCAACTGTGTAAATCCTGGTAGAAGTATAATCCTTCAGCCTGGAGTGTCATTCTCACTCATGCCTCCTACTCAATTATCATCAGAAGCAGCAGCGTCCCTTTCAGAGTAGAGGTTTTCAGAAAGGTGGTGTTTTTTGTTTGTTTGTTTGTCTTTTAAGAACTATGAACATTAGTTAACCTAATTAACCCATTTACTTCTGAAATGGCACAGCACTGCATTGTGTTAAGAATATAGAATCTGGAGTTAGTTCTGGGTCTGGTACTCAGCTCCAGAACTGTTTAGTTAAAAGTTCTTAAAGTAGTGAGATAATAACATTTTTCAGCTCTTGGTATCCTCATCTCTAAAATAGAGATTATGTAGTAATAGATATTATTATAGCACTTGCTTTATAGAGTTCTTACGAGGAGTAAATGAGATAACTTAAAAAATAATTTAGTACAGCACCTGTACTAAAGGACTGAAAATATTATTCATTATCTTCTATTTTACTATTACTGTTGTTTTATTAACAAGGGGGTTCTCCTAACTATTTTTGTGCCTTCGTTTTTGTATCATCTTTGCTAACATTTAGTCATATTCAAAATTAGAGTTTGTCTGGTACAAGACACAATTCCACAAAGAACCCAAAAGAAACCTTTAAATGTAGACTAAAGCAGCCTATTTGCTCAAAGACTAAAGTCGGTGCATCAGAAATGAGTGTCATCCCCATTGTGCATTTCCTAAGAGTTCCATATGGATCAAGCAAGTCTTTTCTTTATTTCTTTTTTAATGTCAAGTAATTTTAATTGTCGTGAATATTATTTCTAAACTCTTTTAAGATATTCATTATAAGTTCTTTTACTTTCATAGCAGAAAAAGTCCTTAATTCTGTTACTAACAGTGAAGTTTGAAAAACTATGTAATTTAAGGGGTGGAAAGAGGGAAGAGAGTTTTGGACCAGGAATCATGGGATTAGGTTTTCATTTTGGGATGTACTGAGTTGGCCTGTTTGAACCTAAGCAAATCACCTACACTTTCTCAGTCTTAGTTTCTGTCTTGTGAAAATAAGTGAGTTCTAATCTCTACTATCCCTTTCATATTAAAATTCTGTAATTTTAAACTATTTCCAGGGCTGTTTTTGAAGCATTACTGGGAAGATCCTGTTTCTATGAGTAGTTGTAGGGTTAATTAGAATTTCACAGAGCAGTGATAGGAAATGTTAACCTTCTCTGATTCTTATATGCCTTGGTAACTAGCAGATTATGATAAGAGTTGTTTACCTCTAACTAATATGCCTAGAGACTATAATATTAAATAAATTCATTTTCATTTTCACCCCAAAAGAAAACCCAAGTTATTTGGGTGTTTTTCTGAATATATAGTAAACTCACCTAAGATGCTCTGTTCTGGTTTTCTATTTTGTCAGGAACCAGTTGGGTGAACAGAGGCGACAGATAGACAGACAAGACAGATAGGTCAGTACTCATTTATTTACCTTCTTACATGCACTGAAAGTTGTACTTCTTCCCTATTTATGTTGGGGGCAGGATTGAGAGATAAGGGAGTATTTGACTCATCTAGCTCAGTATGAGGAACAGGAGGTGTTCAGTAAATACTTACTAAATTAATGAAAGAAGGAACAAAGAATGATGAAAATATGCTACATGAAAAGGGCTACTTGAGTAGATTCTTTCCATCTTTAATAACTCATATCCAGTGAACAAAGTGTGTGTCTTACAAGTTCATTCACTTGCTTAAACTTTTTTTATATTGAGGTATATTTGATTTACAGTATTATACTAATTTTTGAGTGTACAATATAGTGTACAAAATTTATGCCAAAACTTTTACAGATTATACTCCATTTACAGTTGCTAAAAAACATTGGTTATAGTCCTTGTGCTGTGTAATACATTTTTACAGCTTATTCATTTTATGTGTAGTAGTTTGTACTTCTTAGTCCTCTACCTCTTATCTTGCCACCCACCTCTGCCCTCTCCCCACTGGTAACAACTAGTTTGTTTTCTATATCCATGAGTCTGTTTCCATTTTGTTATATTCATTCATATTTTTTTAAGTTCTATATTTAAATGATAACATGCAGTATTTGTCTTTCTCTATCTAACTCATTTCACTGAGTATAACATCCTCCAGGTCCATCCATGTCATTGCAAAAGGCAAAATTTCATTCTTTTTTATGTCTGAGTAGTATTCCACTGTGTGTGTGTGTGTGTGTGTGTGTGTGTGTGTGATACGCCACATCTTCTTTATTCATTCATCTATTGATGGACACTTAGGTTGCTTCCATATTTTGCCTATTGTAAATAATGCTGTTATGAACATTGGGGTGGATGTATCTTTTTGAATTAGTGTTTTTGTTTTTTTCAGATGTATACCCAGGAGTGGAATTACTAGATCCTATAGTAGTTATATTTTTAATTTTTTTGAGGAACTGCTATCCTATTTTCCACAGTGGCTGCACCAGTTTGGGTTCCCTTTTCTCCACATCCATGCCAACATTTGTTATTGGTGGTCTTTTTGATGATTGCCATTCTGACAGATATGACGTGATATCTCCTTGTGGTTTTGATTTGCATTTCCCTAATGATTAGTGATGTTGAGCATCTTTTCATATCCCTGTTGGCCATCTGTATGTCTTCTTTGGAAAAATGTCAAAGATTCTGTTACGTTAGCATGTTGGTATCACCTATGCAAATTAATTACCCTGGGTGGATAATAAAATTACCCTCAAACCTCATCTTTTTCTGAACAAATATTTAGGTCATGAAAAATATGGTGTTGTGAGTTTTAAACTTGATTTCTCATGTGAAATTTTTTTATAATTATACCAAAATACCTATTGAAAATATAAAGCCCCTACCATTTTTACATGTTTCCTTCCTGATTTTAAAATTATATTAAAATGTCTAAGTAGGGTTAAAAAGAAAAAAAAAAAGGAAAAATGTCTATTCAGGTCTTCCACTCATTTTTTAATTGGGTTGTTTATTATTATTATTTTTTTGATATTGAGTTGTATGAGCTGCTTCTATATTTTGGATATTAACCCCTTATTGTTCTTATCATTTGCAAATATTTTCTCCCATTCAGTAGGTTATCTTTTAATTTTTTTTGATGGTTTCCTTTTATGTGCAAAAGCTTTTAAGTTTAATTAGTTCCATTTCTTTATTTTTGCTTTTGTTTCCTTTGCCTTAGGAGACAGATCCAAAAATTATTGCTTTGATTTATGTCTAAGAGTGTTATGCCTATGTTTTTTTTCTAGGAGTTTTATGGTTTCTGGTTTATATTTAGGTCTTTAATTCATTTTGAGTTTATTTTTGTTTATGGTGTGAGAAAATGTTCTAATATCCTTGTTTTATGTGTGGCTATCCACTTTTCACAGCACTGCTTGTTGAAGAGACTGTGTTTTCTTTATCATATATTCTTGTCTCCTTTGTCATAGATTAGTTGACCATAAGTGTGTGGGTTTATTTCTGAGCTCTCTATTCTGTTCCATTGAGTATATGTCTGTTTTTGTGCCAGTACCATACTGTTTTGATTACTGTAGCCTTGTAGTGTAATCTGAAGCCAGGGAGTGTGATACTTCCAGCTCTCATCTTCTTTCTCAAGATTTTTATGGTGATTGGAGTTCTTTCATGTTTCCATACAAATTTTAAAATTATTTGTTCTAGTGCTGTAAGAAACACCATTGGTATTTTGAAAAGAATTGCCTTGAATTGGTATGTTGCCTTGGGTAGTATGGTCATTTTATCAATATTAAGTTTTCCAGTCCGTGAACATATATATACTTCTTAATGGGTTATTGACTTTGACTCTTAACTTCAATTCTCCATTCAACAGACAATCACAGAGGTCTCTTGTGTGTTTAGAACTTTGTAAAGTCCTATAGGGTAAAAGACAATAATTTATAAAATGTGGTCCCTGACTTTAAAGAACTTACAGCCTAATAAGAAAGACTAAAAATATGGGATTTGGAGTTAAAAAGTTGGAGATTCCAGACTTGACACAAGCATCAATTAGCTTCATGATCTTCATTTAAACTCTCTTGAGTCCTAGTGAAGTGCAGGGGATAATTCCAACCTCACACGGTTGTTGATAAGCTCAGATAAGATTATATATTTAGAATAGCATTCTATAAAATTGAAAACACTATTAATCATTACACCAGCTATTTAATTAGAAATAGTACAAGAGGGTGTAGACTTAAAGGCTAAGTGTCTGGGGGCAAAGAACAGTGAGTAGGGAGTGGTGAGTAGAGACTTCCTGATGGACCTGAAACTCAATGGGTCCTAGATAGAAGAGGATTTGGATAGTCAGGATGAAGGAAGGAGACCATTCCAAGTAGGGAGCATGAAAGCATGGAGTGAGAGATGCGTAATTCAGTTTAATTAACTCAACCAGTCCTCCTGGATTACCTAATATGAACCTCATGCTCTGTTGGGATCTCTCTGTTCGGAGAAGAGATTTTGTGTTGGAAAGTACAGTTGGATAGACAAGATAAGATAAGGACATGACACAAAGGCCTTGGAGAGCAAACAAGAGTGTTTAACCTCCTCATAGCAAGAAATAGGCCTCCATCAGTAGGTTTGATGTGAATAGCATTTTAGGAAGGTGAAATTGGTAATGGTGTACAGTCTGGATTAGTATGTAGAGACTGGAGTCAGTAATCTCCGATGGAGGAAGGGGGAAGATTTAGAAAGTGGGATGGTAAAAAAAAGGCTGACTCCAGTAAAACTTCACAGGCTTTGGTGTCGGAGGCAGAAGTGGGAGGAATCCAATTTTTTCTAGAACTTTTTGTTAGAAAGATTAGAATAATAATGGTTCATTTAATCGGAAAGAACAATTGGGGAACAAAAGAAATTTGGGAGGAAGGATTGAGTTCTGTTTGTACATGGGGAGCTGAGATGATAGCCAGCTCTGGGCAGCAACAGTCTGTACGGAACTGGAAATGTGGGACTAGAACTCATGTAAGCAGTCAGGGGTAGGCGTGGGGATTTGGGAATCATCAAGCTCAGAGACTCCTCATAAATTATGCACTTTGCTTAGAACTTAATTTCATGTTTTTTAGAAGATAAGAGAAATGAAGAGCTTGCTGAATTATGGATTATGCAACTGTATTAAAAGTAATTCTCACTTAGTGGGGAAGGTATAGTTCAAGTGGTAGAGTGCATGCTTAGCATGCATGAAGTCCTGGTTCAATCCCCAGTACGTCCTCTAAAAATAAGTAAATAAATCAACCTAATTACCTCCCCCTCAATTTTTTTTTTTAAAAAGGATTCTTCCTTTCCCCCTCCATTCTGTCTCCCTGATGATTTTTGTGTTCTGTTCTTCTCTGTGATCCACTTCCCCTTCCCCTGACTCTTTATGAACTGAGGAACACAATAACCTCTATTTCTGTCAGATCAGAAGATTGTGAGTGAAGAGATTAAGGCGATTGGAAATTTTCACCAGAAGATATGACAATCCTCTTGGCACCCTCTCCAGTCCTTCAGAGATCAGAAGAATACAGACTTTCTCTAGACGAAAGCAACCATTTATATTTATAGATGGAAATATTTAAAAAGCTAAATTCTCAGTTCCCTGGATAGCCCGATTGTTTGATTTGCAGCTTTCTTTTAAGTAAAGCAGTGATTCTCAGTGAGAGATAGATTTGCTTGGCAAATAATGTAATTAGATGAAGTAGGATTTTCAGGCTTGGTGGATGGACTTGAAGTTGGGACTCCTCTCTGGGCACCAAGCTTTCATTTGTGGTTTGAAATGAGTTTTCAAAAACAGCAGGAACAGCACTCAGAAGCTGAATTTTCTTTAGTTTATCCTCTTCTTCCTCCACTTCAAAGGGAAATATTTCCCAGCAATTTTCTTTGACTTTCTCAAGCCTTACCTGGCACAGAGAGTATCAGACTTGACTTTAGATAAAGTAATGATGGGGAAGAGGGACTTTAAGAAATAAGACACATGGTGCTAACATCTATTCAACATCTAATGTATGTCAGGCACTTTACAGTCATTCTCTCATTTAATCTTTACAGCTTCAAAAGATGGGTATTTTAATCTCTGTTTCACAAATGAGGCTCTGAGGGGTTATGTGACTTGCCCAAATCATGCAACTAGTAACTAACTGAACTGGGATTTGGATCCTCTAACTGGGATTAGGTTTCTAAGTCTGAAGATCTCTTTCTTGTTCCAAGCTTGTTTTTCATTCTTATCCATATTATAAGGAAAAATTATTTTTTAAAAAAGGCACTTGGTTGTAATTTTACAAAGGCCTGTGTTGTAAGATGAGAATCCAGTAGTGCTCATACCATCTTTTCCTTAGCTAGGTCACTCATTTCCCTTATCCTCTTTTTTTTTCTTGCTTTCTCTTTTGTTTCTCCTCCACCTGTCCTGGTGAGATGCCTTCTCTCCTCACAGTTCTCTCTCTTGAGGTGGACAGGTTGAAAGATGAGGTAGAGTCGTAAGGAAATGCAGCACCAAGTCCTTCATTTTTCAGGGCATTCTGTGCACTTTTCATTGGCTTTCTGTGGAGCCTAGTCAAGGGCATGTGGATACTACAGTTTGGCTATATTACAGCTTCTGATTTTCGTGTTGACTGTGGACAGACATTGATAGAAGTACCTGCTTATGTACAAAGTACTGTAGTGGGTGCTGGAAGAGATTACTTTGAAGTGATTAAATTGAAACTTTCTTAAAAATTAAAAACGGTGTACTTAAGTTTTACATATTTAAGATCTATGGTCCAAGGAGGAAGGGGTGGAGAAGAGAGAGGAGCAGACAGCAATTCTTCTTAGAAGCTAACAAGTCCCTGGGGATAAAAGGCAAGGATAGCTTGATGTGTGTGTCTATAGCAGTGCTCTTAAAGTACATAGATGTCCAAGCCTGATCAAAGTTGAGGCTCTGTTAGAAGGAAAGGGGAAATGTCCACTAAAGAAGAGAGGAAATGGGTATTTACATCATCATTTTTAATTTTTAGAATTATAGAAAGAGTAAAAGATTTCCTATTAGGCTCTTGATTCCCTCTGGGTCATGTCTTGTAGGGGGGCTTTCCTTCCATTTAGAACAACCTCTGGGAGTGTCTGGATTACAAATTCAACACAGCTGAAGACAGAAGAAATTTCACTGTTGTGCTGTTACATAGGCTTAAGGACATCAAATATTAAGATTAGCAGACCACTGGAAGTAATGGTGACTGCTTCCTTCACCTCTCTCTCTTCTTCCTCATCCTCCTCTTCTTCCTTCTTTTTCTCTTTACAAACTTCAGCATCATATGAAAAGAATTTCAGAAGACCAAATTCTTCCTTGTCCTTCAATGGGTCCACTCCAAGCTTCCCTCTTTGGGGTTGTGCAGCTCCTGTGGCAGCAAAGGCTGAGGGCCTTACAGTTGCAATCTGAGCAGTCAGAGGCTCAGTCATCAGGGAGCTTGATGCTGTGGTTACTTCTAAATGAACACTCATTATTGATGCTAATTGAACTTGAAGTTAATGAAAAAGGCTTATTTTACAGGGCTTAAGTTGAAGCCAAAATTGTTATTACAGGTTAATTATTCTGCTTAAAAAGCACTATTACAGCCATGATTGTTTTTTATCAGATTTTTCTCTGGTGCTGAAAGAGATTTCTTTGAAGGCAGAGTCCTGATACAGTTATTCACCTCATCTAATTCTTAATCACCAATCATTTCTCTCCAGATAAAGGTTAATCAAAGTGTGTGAATTGGATATTCTGCCTTAATTACATTTGATCTGTTTCAAAGAAACCCTTTTCTTTTCCATCTTTGGTTAGAAATGTGGCCTTTCTCTGAGCTGGAAAGAGGAATCAAAATGGGCTCCCTGAGAAAACAGACCTGACTGCTAGTGGTGGCAGCAGGAGATGGACATCACTGGGTGTGGTGTGCCTGGGGCTGGGAGAGGGTGTGGGAGAGAGGTTCTTTATGGCTCTGATTTTGGGAGTCAGTGGCATAGAAATTAAGTCTTCTGCTATTCTTTCCCTTCAATTTCTGTCCCTCTTTTTTCTTTTTATATGGGGTTTAAGGCTTTAACATATCAATTTGGGAGCAACACATTTTGATTCTTGTTGACACCCAATTCACTATCACAGCATTGTGCTTTTGTCAAGCTGTTTCTTCTTCTGAGTGCCTTTTCTGTTGCTCTCCAACTGAGGAAATGCTCTCCATACGTCAAGTCTTCACTTAAATGTCAACTCCTCTGAAACACATAGCCTCCACAGCCCCGTCCTTGCCTCCTTCAAGCTCCCCAAGAGCTGCAATCACATAGCTTGCCTGGCTAGTTCTATGACAGTGTCTGTGTCTTCTTGCATCCCCATTACCACTCCCATCTTCCCATTGCAGGGAACAGTTTATGGACTCCATGAGACATTTTGTATATACTCCTTACTTCAGAATGGAGAGATGGAGGAAGGACTTCAAGATGGCAGAGTAGAAGGATGCAGAGCTCACCCTTTCCCATGAATACATCAAAGTATCTCTTACAAATGGAGCTATAAGGAATATTCTCACAAAAATGGGTAGGAGAAAAGAAAAAGAAAAAGGAAATCAGGGTGGGAGCTGTCCCCCAGGGAAGGAGCAGTGAAGGAAGAAAAGTGCCCTCACCCTAGGAAGCCCCCTTTCCAGCAGGGAGGTCAGCTGGGACAGAAAGGAAGCATATATATATATATACACATACACATATATATATATAAAATATATAAATATATACAAGATCTTATGGTAGCTCACAGAGAAAGAAATGTGACAATGAATATATATATATATGTATATATGTTCATGTATAATTGAAAAATTGTGCCCTACACTGGAATTTGACACAACATTGTAAAATGATTATAAATCAATAAAAAATGTTAAAAAAATAAAAGATTCTGAGTTCAAAAGGAGGTGATAAAAGCTCTGAAGGAAATAAGAGAGGTTATCAATAGAAATGCAGAATACTGTAAAAAGGAAATAGAAAATATATAGTGGAGCGGAACCAATTAAAATCAGAAAATTCTACTGCTGAGATAAAAGCCAAGCTAAAGGCAGTCAATAGCAGACTCAATAATGCAGAAGAATGAATAAATGATTTAGAATATAGCATAATGGAAATCACCCAATCACAACAGCAGACAGAAAAGCAAAGGAAAACCAATGAAAACAATATAAGGGACCCATGAGATAATATAAAGCATGGGAATCTATGCTTAATAGGGGTCTCAGAAGAAAGAGAAAAGTGGCTCAAAAGTATATTTGAAGAAATAATAACTGAAGACTTCCCAAACCTAAAGAGGAAAACTAATATCCAAGTACAGGAAGGACAGAGGGTCCCAAACAAGATGAATCCAAACAGACCTACACCAAGACATATTATAATTAAAATGGCCAAAGTTAAATATAAAGAAAAGATTCTAAAGGCAGCAAGAGGAAAACAAAGAGTTAGTTACAAGGGAACCTCCATAATGCTATCAGCTGGTTTCTCTACAGAAACGTTGCTGGCCAGAAGAGAGTGCTAAGATATACTCAAAGTCCTGAAAGAGAAAAACCTGCAACCTAGAATACTCTACCCAGCAAGACTATCATTTAGAATAGAAGGAAAGATAAATAATTTATTAGACAAAACTAAAAGAATACAACAATACTAAAGCTATCCTAAAATAAATATTGAAATACCTTCTCTAAATAGAAAAGAATCAGGAAGCTATAGAAAAGAGAAAACCACAATTGGAAAGGTGATAACCACAATGAACAGGAAAAGAATAAACATGAAGATGTAAAAGAGGACATCAAAATCAAAATGTGGGAGAAGGGAGCAAGAAAATGTAGATTTGTTTTGTTCTTTTTTAGGATTTGTTTGAGCATATATGCTCACCAGTCTAAAACAGATACAGTAATGGGTTAGCATACATAAAAAACATGGTAACCACAAAACAAAAACATACAATAGAGTCACAGAAAATAAAAATAAGAGAAACCAAGCTAATACAAAAGAAAATTAAAATCACAAAAGAAAGAACAAAAAGAAAAAGGAACAAAGAAGAAATACAAAGTCAACTGGAAAACAAAGTTTAAAATAGCAATAAATACATATCTATCAATAATTACCTTAAATGTCATTGGACTAAGTGTTCCAGTCAAAAGACATAGGGTGGCAGATTGGCTAATAAAACAAGAGCCTACAATATGCTCCCTACAAGCAACCCACTTTAGGGTGAAGGACACACACATTGAAAGTGAGAGGATGGAAAAAGATATTTCATGCAAATGGAAATGACAAGAAAGCAGTAGCAATATTCATATCAGACAGAATAGACTTTAAAACAAATTGCCATAAGTAAAGATAAAGAAGCACACTATATAATGATCAAAGGAGCACTACAAGAGGAGAATATTACACTCGTTAACATATATGCACCCAATATAGGAGTACTTAAATATATAAAACAAATACCAACAGACACAAAGGGAGAAATTGATAGGAACACAGTAAGAGTAGGAGACTTTAATACCCCACTGACATCACTGGACAGATCTTCCAGAAAGAAAATCAATAAAGCAATGGAGATACTAAATGATATAATAAAACAGCTAGACTTAATTGATATTTTCAGGACATTATATCCTCGAAAAACAGAATATACATTCTTTTCAAGTGTGCATGGAACATTCTCTAGGATACACTGCATACTTGGACACAAAATAAGCCTCAACAAATTTAAGAGGATAGAAATTATTTCAAGCATCTTTTCTGACCACAATGCCATGAAACTAGAAATCAACCACACAAAAACAAAAGAGAAAAAACAACTGCATTTAGACTAAACAACATGTTACTAAAAAACCAATGGATCAATGATGAAATCAATGAAGAAATTAAAAAATACCTTAAGACAAATAACAGTGAAAACACAACCATACAAAATCTGTGGGATGCATCAAAAACAGCCCTGAAAGGGAAGTTCTTAGTGACACAGGGCTTCCTCAAAAAACAAAAACAATCTCAAATAATCTAACCTACCATCTAAAAGAATTAGAAAAAAAAAGAACAAAACCTGAAGTCAGCAGAAGGAAAGAATTAATAAAGATCAGGGAGGAAATAAATAAAATAGAGATTTAAAAAAGATAGAAAAAAATCAATTGCTAAACCAAGAACTGGTTTTTTGAAAGAGTAACAAAATCAACAAATATTTGGTCAGGCTCACCAAGAAGAAGAGAGAGAGGACACAAATAAATAAAATAAGAAATGAAAATGGAGAAATTACCACAAACACCACAGAAATATAAAAAAACTAAAGAGATTACTATGAACAACTATATGGCAACAAATTGTACAACCTAGAAGAAATGGACAAGTTTCTAGAAGCATACAGTCCACCAAAATTGAATCAAGAAGAAATAGATAATTTGAACAGACCTATCACTAGAAGTGAAGTAGAATCAGCAATTAAGAGAAACCTCACTGCAAACAAAAGTCCAGGACTGAATGACTTCACTGGGGAATTCTACAAAACATACAAAGAAGAACTTATACTGATTCTTCTCAAACTCTTCCAAAAGATTGAAGAGGAGTTAACACTCTGTAACTCATTCTATAAAGCCACCATCATCCTGATACCAAAACTAGACAAAGGCAGTACCAAAAAAGAAATAAGAGGCCAGTATACTTGATGAATATAGGTGCAAAAATTCTAAATAAAGTATTAGCAAACAGAATCCAACAACACATGAAAAAGATCATACACCATAATCAAGGTGGATTCATCCCAGGAACACAAGAATGATTCCACATACACGAATCAGTCAATGTGATACAGCACATCAACAGAAGAAAAGCCCCAAATCACATAATCATCTCAATAGATGCATAAAAAGTATGTGGTAAAATTCAACATGCATTTATTAGAAAAACTCCTAGGAAATTACGTATATAGAGAACATATCTCAACATAATAAAAACTATTTATGACAAACTCATACCCAAAACAATGCTCAGCGGTGGAACAAGACAAGGATTCCCACTATCATCACTTCTATTCAACGTAGTTTTGGAAGTCCTAGACATAGCAGTCACACAAGAAACAGAAATAAAAGGAATCTTTTAAAATCACATCAAAAAAATAAATAAAACACTCAGGAATAAACCTGACCAAGGAGGTGAAAGACTTATATATGGAGAACTACAAAACATTGATTAAAGAAATTAAAGATGATCTAAAGAAATGGAAAGATAACCCATGCTCTTGGATTGGAAGAATATCATTAAAATGGCCATACTGCCCAAGGCAATCTACAGATTTAATGCAATCACTATCAAATTACCCATGACATTTTTCACAGAACTAGAACAAATAATCCTAAAATTTATGTGAAATCCCAAAAGACCCAGAATTGCCAAGGCAATACTGAAGTAAAAGAACAAAGCTGGAGGAATAACCCTCCCAGACTTCAGACAATACTACAGAGCTACAGTAATTGAAGCAGCATGGTATTGGCATAAAAACAGACATATGGCTCAATGGAACAGAATACAGAGCCCAGAAGTAAACCCACACACCTATGGTCAATTAATCTTTGACAAAGGAAGGAAAAATATACAATGAAGTAAAGACAGTTTCTTCAGCAAGTGGTGTTGGGAAAGCTGGATAGCAGCATGTAAATCAGTGAGGTTAGAACATCCCCTCACACCATACACAAAAATAAACTCAAAATGGCTTAAAAACTTAAACATAAGACACCGTAAACCTCCTAGAAGAGAACATAGGCAACATTTTCTCTGATGTAAATCCTAGCAATGTTCTCCTAGGGCAGTCTACCCAGACAATAGAAATAAGAGCAAAAATTAACAAATGGGACCTAATTAAACTTAAAATCTTTTGCACAACAAAGGAAACCATAAGTGAAACAAGATGACAACCTACAGAATGAGAGAGAATATTTGCAAATGATGTGACTGACAAAGGTTTAATTTCCAGAATATATAAACAGCTATACAACCTAACTTAGTAACAACAAAAAAAAAACCCATCCAAAAATGGGCAGAAGACCTAAATAGACACTTCTCCTGTGAAGACATACAAATGGCCAATAGGCAGATGAAAAAATACTCAATATCACTAATTATCAGAGAAATGCAAATCAAAACTACAAAGGGGTATCATCTTACATCAGTCAGAATGGCCATCATTCAAAAGTCCACAAATGCTAAATGCTAAAGAGGGTGTGGAGAAAAGGGAACCCTCCTACAGTGTTGGTGGGAGTGTAGTTTGATGCAGCCATTATGGAAAACAATATGGAGAGTTAAAAAACTAAAAACAGACTTACCATATGATCTAGCAATCCCACTCCTTGGCATATATCCAGAGGAAGCTCTAATTCAAAAAGATACATGCACCCCAGGGTTCATAGCAGCATTATTTACAATAACCAAGTCATGGAAGCAACCTAAATGTTTATTGACAGATGATTGGATAAAGAAGTTGTGGTATGTATATACAACAGAATACCACTCAGCCATAAGAAAGAATAAAATAATGCCATTTGCAGCAACATGGATGGACCTAGAGGTTGTCATACTAAGTGAAGTAAGCCAGAAAGAGAAAGAAAATTACCATATAATATCACTTAAATGTAGAATCTTAAAAAAAAAAAAAGACACATGAACTTATTTGCAAAACAGAAACAGACTCACAGACATAGAAAACAAAGTTATGGTTACCAGTGGGGAAAGAGGGTGCAATGGGATAAATTGGGAGTTCTTGATTTGCAGATACTAACTAATATATATATAAAATAAACAACAAATTTCTACTGTATAGTACAGAGAACTATGTTCAATATCTTGTCATAACCTATAATGAAAATGAATATGAAAATGAATATATTTATGTACATGTATGACTGAAACATTCTTCTGTACACCAGAAATTAACACAACATTGTAAACTGACTATACTTCAATAGTAATAATAATAATAAAGAATGGAAAGATGTATGCATCTTTCTGGCACCAAACACAATGCCTGGGAAATGGGAAATGCGTAGAAGGCCAGGGAAAGCTACAGACCATAACCTATAGCCAATCCCCTTTTTTTCACTCCAGCCATTGGCAATTCTGGAAAGCCACTGGCTCAGTCCTGTCATCTTCCTTTCAGATGCCCATCAGCCATAAAGAAAGTCCTAGGAGAGCCAACAGCCTGGCTGATAAACCAGAAATTAACCAGATTGAGGCTCACAATGAACTGTGAAACTGAGCTGGTGAGGGACCTCCTGAATCAAGCCTCTTGAATTACTACTAAAATCTAAATATTACCTAGAAGGAGTAAAATAGGAAACTGGCCAATCATGCATGCTCATTTACAAAGACCATAAATTATTTTCCATATTATTTAACCAGTCACCCAATAGTTTTCCAAAGAAATGGTACAGGAGCTGGACCACAATATAGGTAGGCTGACAGTCACAGTGCAGGGATTCTTGGAGATACAGCTTCCTGCTTCCATTCTCAGTTTTTTGTCTCTCTGCCAAGACTTTCAGTCATATAACTTTCAACTCACAGCCCATCCTCTTTTAGAGCAAAGCTTTGTCTTTTAACCCTCATTCACTTTGAGTGTCTTTCAAAATGTAAAAAAGAGTTCATAATGGAATCCTGATTCACTCCAATGTGCTCTGTCTCCCCAGATTGTCACTCATTCACAGTGCAAAATGGCAAGGTGGAGGCTGTCCCAAATAATAACTTTCAGGGCTAATTAAGGTTTTAAATCATTCTAGAGAATTAGGATCAACCAGCGGCCACTTGTGTGTGCCACTGTAACTTGCCAACCCCAAATCCCACCTTATCTCCAGGCATAAAAGCCACATTAAGTTTTAAGACCTGATTCAAAAACGCATTATGGATAATGATAACCCTTGATATTAAGTCTTCAGAAAAGAGCCTGGGCATATAAAGAATATACTGCATTAAAAAAGTGCTTAGGAATAAGAATGATATGTTAGATAACATTAGAGGACCCTGTTTTTTTTTTTAATTTTAGAAGAAAATATTCTGGCTAGAAGTCATGCTACTTGGGCTGTTGTTGCTCTCCCACTAATTAATTAGATGATCTTAGATAAGTTACGAAGAGTTTAGGAGCTAACACTTTATTGGTTATTTTTTGTTGTGTTGTGTTTTGTTTTGTTTTGAATTGCATTTTGCCTCCATTTCTCATGTAATCCTTCTAAGCAGTCCTGTGAGGAAAGTATGGATGCTTTTTCCATTTCACAGAGACTTAGAGAGACTAAGTCATTTGCCCAAGTAGTAGGGCTGGGTTCTTGCTCAGAGCTCACGGACTTTCAGCACCTGCCGTCAGCCACCATGCTGTGCTGCTGTATGGAGTCCAACAACACAATCCACAACAGCAGCCAGTACTCACTGAGTGCCTGCAGTGAGCCAGGCACAGGGAAGGGGATGCAGATGGTTGTGGCCCCTGTTCTCAGAGCTTTCAGACCAGGACAACTAAGTTCTTTCTGAGTTTCTTGGTCTTCTACTGTAAGAAAAGAGTTCAGGTCCTTGATATCCCTTTCATCCTGAAAGCTTATAAGCATTTAAACTATTTGTAATGACTTCTAGTCTTCCATTTCTTTATTAATATTATTAGTCACATACTTTTATTGGATGGCTCTCATGTACCAGGCACTCCACTAAGGGTTTTTATAGGACTATTGAATTTAGTCTTCATACCAGTCCAGGGAGAGACTGCAGATGAAGAAATGGAGGCTCAGAGAAGTTACTTAGGCCAAGGTCATTTTGTTTATAAGTGGCAGAGCTGAATTTGAACCCAGTTCTGTTGGCTCCATAATCCCCCCACGTAAGCAACTTTTTGAGCTAGTGCTCTTGAAATCTGATAAGCTCCTTTCACTTAAATGAGCTAATTCCTATTATTATAGATACTGTGCAAACAGAATTCTAGGTAACTGAGCAAGCTGGAAGCCTGGCAGAAGCCTGCTTATCATAGGGAGCAATGTATGCCAGAGAATTCAGACCTGGACAGCCTCAAACCTGGTGTTTGGTTTGTTTGAAGCTGAGAATGAATCCAGGAACCTTCACAGGAGTGAGAGTTAACATTTCACCACAGTGATTCGAACTTGGAAAGTTGTTAGTTGTGAAAACAACAATAGCAAAGGATATACATCTCTTTATCATTTCCCCAGCCTTTCTGCATCCATTATCTTACTTGATAAGAGGGAAAGAATAATGGAATGAGTTAGAAGCCTACAAATATATAAAGTGATATTGAGTCTGCCAAAGAGAAACTCAGAGCAAAGAGAAAAAGAAGCAGGGTCACTCGTTAGAAGTAGGGAGGCTTATCTTTAAATACCTGATCAGGATGGTTGGCTGAGCAGTAGGTAAATGTAAAAAGACCGTGAAGCTGAGAATAAATGGAACAATCTTTTTCTGAATGGAAAGTAGCTGAAATTCCAGGGCCAGGGAAGGGGAGTGGTGGAAATACTCAGAAATTATGGCCTAAGAAGAATCCCTAAAGCTGTCAGACAGCAAGGGGATGAGAATGGCCCATCAGGAGTGGCTAGAATAGATAGGGCTGTAAATCAAGGGGAGAAGTGTTATTGCCATTGCAAGGCACCATTGTGCCTTTAGTGGGAAATGGGCTGGAAGACTTTATAAAAGCTGGGTCTACCTGGCTTTGGGAATGATGGAATTGACTGTGCCAACCTTGGGCAGACTCAAAATTCAACTTGCTTTTAAAAATGGGCCTGAGGGATTGCTTAGATTATTCTGAAGATCCACAAGTCATTTTTTCCCTCTCCCAAAAGCCTATTTAAAATAAAAAAGATTATATTCTGTTGGGAAATACCATGTATATGGAAGTAGGGCAGAAGTTCTGGGTGTCTGGGCTTCTGTGTGTTCCAGTTCCATCAGTGCTCAAAGAAGCAGTCTGGAGTGGTGATGATGAGAACCTGGGCTCTGGCCGGATGGTCTTAGTTTCAAGTCTCAGACAGGCCAATCCCTTCAGCTTTCAGCCCTCAGGTTTTCTCAGCATTAAATTTTCATCTGTAAAATGGGAACAATAATATCTCAATTATAGCTCATTGTGAAGATCCAATGAGCTAAAAATTGTAAAGCATTTGACATAGGATCTAAGGGCAGAGAATGTGATCAGAAACAATTATTAGAGAGGAAAATAGGTATATGTCTTCATTCAGGGATCACAACCGACAAATGAAGAGTGTAGAAGAAATATGTCTCTGGGTTATGCTGTATAAATAATCTCAAACTCTTGTTGCTTTACAACATTTATGTATTTCTCATTCATGCTGCCTGTTGGTGCCATGGGTGGCTGCTATTGTTTGCTCCAGACTGTCACTAGGTTCAGATCTGCTCCATGTATCTTCACATTCTGGGATTCAGGATGAAGGGGTACCTATCTGAGCCTCCATATTCTCATGGCAGAGGAAGCTAGTGCAAGAGAGCTCTGAGAGCCTCTGCTTGGAGCTAGTACCTTGCCACTTCTGTGTATATTCCAGTTGCCAAAGAAAATCCTAGTCAAAGGCCAGCATCAGTGGGGCAGGGAAGTATATCCTCCCATGAATGGGTGGAGAGAGGAGACTGAATATTTGCAAGACAGTAATGGAGCCCACCTCCAGGGGTATGCTTGGGACCATGGCTATGTGTACAAAGTCATTTGACTAAATCAGGGGGAGGTTAATTGAACTCAAGAAGCCACTGTTAGGTAAACAGTGAACACGAGGTCAAAGAATGGGCTTCTTGCTCTTGGCTCTGGCATTGTATGGAGAGAGGCTGGATGTCAGGAAGGCTCCGCCTGAGTTCTCCCCACCACTGTTGCCCTGAGGCCTTGATGCATCTTTGGCTCCACCTGTGACATGTCAATGATTTCCCTGACCAAGCCCTTCAGCTCTCAGCTCTCAGGTGGTAGTTCGGGTCTGTGTGAGATGATGGTGAGTCAGTGTCTCCCTAAGAAGTTGGATGTAAATGTTAACACTTGTTCCCAGGCAGCATCAGAATTTAGTGGATTCTTATAGTTCTCCCCAGAATCATAAAATGTCCTTCTTTATGGGCCTCAGACTTGTCATTTTTAGAAGAGATGTGGTAGAATGATCTCTAAAGCCATTTCCAGTTTCTGTGGTTTATGACCACGATGATTTGACAAGCGTTTAGGAGGCATGTATGAAATACTTGATCTGAAACTTCCTAGTATAGATATGTGTTAATGGCAACATTTCGCTCATTAAAGCTTCATTGCATTACCTACATTACTATAAAAGGGTGATTATGACCCAGCATCCTCTCCAGGTCTCCTGTTACCTTGGGGTGCTTGTTTCTCCTACATCCACCTCTTTCAAGAAGTCTGCTGGAAGACTGCAGGGTGTCACTAAGGTGTGTATGACTCATCATTATTTCCCTTTGTGGAGGAGATGAGTCTTTGCCTCCAAAGGAACGACTTTCAAATGCCATGATATGACAAGTGTGTAGAAGAAGACACTTAGGGCAGGAAGGCCCTTCTTTTTCCTTTTTTCCAATTTGATGAATATTTAAACAGCATCAAGCCCCATGTTTTCATTTACCTTGACTCACTTAATCCTTGCAAAACCCCTCTGAAGGAAGTCAAAATCCCCATCTTATAGATGAGAAAACTTAGTTCCAAAGACATGAACTTACCCACAGTCATACAGCCAGGAATGGCAGCTCTAGGATACAAACTGAGGTCTGTTTCACTGCAGTTTACATTCCCCTTTTATTCCACTGTGATCAGCTAAGAGCTGGGGGCCTCTCTCTAAGACTTGAGCCCGACTTCTGGCCTGAGGCAAGGCTCTGACTTGTGGAGTTGAGGCAAGGGAACATTTAGTTACTAGGAGCCTTTTGTTTTCAAATCTAGTTCACAGTTTATTCATTCAGTGACTTTATATTATGACACAGCCCTGCCCACCTCACAGAGATTCTGAGGGAGTCTGAGGAGAGAATAAATAAATATTTTGTAAACTGTTTAATATTATTCAAATGTAGGCATTGGCGGTAGTTTTCCTTAGAAGGAAATAGGAATAAAGCTGACTGCCACTTCCTTTCTTGAAGACAGGTTCTGCCTTTTTTAGGCAGAACCTACCTAAAATATTTGTTTTGATGGCTCCAGGGCAGGAGAGGAGGAGTATCAAGCCCATAGCTGCTTTATAGCAGAGAGAACAAAAGATAGAACTTCAAACTGACTTGTCGAAAACCCAGTGCACAGAAATCCGTATTTCTATCAAAGGAATTTGGGGGTGCAGACTCAGGCTTATTTGACTTGGAAAATCCCACTTTTTCATACTAAAACACTGCTTACGCTGGGAACTAGCAGAGGATACCAAAGATGACATGGTCCCTTCATTCTAGTGACATACAGCCTGGATGGAGAAGGGAAAAGGTACACTTACACAGAACAGCTAAATCACACTGCAGAGTAGCATGGGGTAAGGGGTCTCTCGCCAAAGTGAATGCCTGGTTAAGACAGAGAGCAAAGCTTGCTTCTCCCCTACTTTAGGTTGACCTGTGCTCCACCTGAAAGTGTAATGGCCTGGAAATACTTGTTTAGGGGACTAAAAAACCTTAGGATGTCTATGTTTTAGGAAACATTTCCCTACGATGTATTTGTAAGGCATCCTGTTGTCTTGTTTTATCAGCTTGTTTTCATGATAGACTCCAGCAAAAGCTGGCTAGCTGGCTGGTGTTCTTTTCCTTTGACAAGTTGGGTCATAAAGAGATGAAATGACTGCTTGATCATCCAGGCCTAGGAGTACTTGAGCCCATCTTGATCAGAGGGTCTTTATCTACCTTGCCTGACCATCTATCCCACTTTCTTCCTCCTTTCTTTCCTTCTTTCTCCTTCCTTCCTTTCATTCATTCATTCATATTCCCTCTCTCTCTTTCTTAATAGATCTTGATCTCCTTTTTTCTCTTCCTTCCACAGAGAAACAGTTGTACAGCTCTGAAACCTTTTGCTCTACTCAAATCTACTCTTAAACGTTAACAAAGCAAAAAGACAGAACTTTTTCGAAGGAGGCTACCAGATTAGTTTTTTAATTCAAAGTTGCTTTTTGGTTTAAATTAACTTATACTGAGTGGTTTTCAAACTGTCTAGAGATGGAGATGCCCTCAGTTTTGATTTCAGCATAGCTACCCACTTTCATTAGTTTTATACATTGACATTCTCTTAGGACTTCACTTGATAAAATGTTCTGTTACAAACAACAAACAGCATGCAAATTCCTCTTCTATACCAACAGTGAGTTTCACAGGAATCAGTAGGAAATGCTAGGGTAGGGATTTTTAATGGTAATGAAACTGTCCTAGAAACTGATTTGTAACTGTAACTTGGTATTTTTTCCAAGTGGTTTTCAAATGAAAGTATAAAAGATGCAAAGACTGTGGATATAGTAAGATGAAGTCCTCTTGGGGAAAGTAATTGAAAGTCCTACATGTCTTAAACTTTGACTTCTGTGAAATAAGAGTACTCAAGAGCTACTGTGGCATACTGGAAAGAGACACTTGTGATTCCTTTTGGGCATGTTACAGCACGCTCCACGGCCATTGATGCCCATGCATCTCTGTTTTCTAAGCTTGGTTCAGTAGCTGGAGCAGCATAGGCCCTGAAAGTTCTACACAGGGCAAAACCTGTGCTTATTTTGGTTGAACAAAGGACAATGTCTGTTAAAAAAAAAAGTGCTACTGAGGTGGTAATTGGTAACAATCAAGAATTAGTCTAGAAGTTTCTGTATTGTATCTAGATGTTTAGATTTCTTTGAATCCTGATTTGAAATGTATCATTCCTTAAATAAGAAAATGTTAGTTAATATAGTTATTGGTCATTAGCTAATACATAGGTTCCTTTTTTATAAAAAAAAAAAATAATTGATTAAAATGTGTGCTCAATGCCTACAGGCCCAGCCCTCCACACCCAAGAACAGCCATGATAATTGGGTCATTGACTTGTATGACCAGAACGCAAGGCATCCATATTTACTGGTCAGCAACTAGCTGAGTCATGGATATAATCTGGGTCTCCAAGAAGTGATAAACCACCAGTGAGTCTTCTTCTCACAACCATCCTTTTTGGATGTATCACTCTCAAATGGATGGTGGAGAAAAAGGTCCCCAGAAGGTTTTACGATTACCTAACCTGACATCCTCATTTGCCAAAGGTTTTCCCTTTAGCTGTTTTGAGTTCCCTGTGAAATCGAAACACAAGGCTGTTTCTTTCTTTTGAAATAAAGGTCTTTGAACATACCAGACCTTCCAGTAAGTCTGAGAAAAGATTGGCTGGCTGAGTTCTAAATTAAGTGAAGCTATCACGGAATGAGACAACAGAAACAGTAACAAACAGGATTTTGGTGCAATGGAAGATGTAACATAATGGGTTGTCGAAACCTTTTCTATTCAAAATATAATCTATGGAAAGACAGTCTCAGCATCATTTGGGAAATTGTTAAAAATTCACAATCCCAGGTCTCCCCCTCTACCTTGCTGAACCAGAATCTGCATTTTAATAGGATTCTCAAGGTAGCAATTTAAAAATTGGGTCCCAAATCTTGAGAGGTGGGGAGGCTATGTCCACTCTCCTTGAATCTGGGCAGGTTTGTGACAATTTTCACCAATAGTTATTTATTGCAGAAGTGACCCTGTATGACTTTCTGAGAGTAGGTCAGAAATGGCCATGTAGTTTTTTAAAAATTTTTTTATTGAAGTACAGTCAGTTATAATGTGTCAGTTTCTAGCATATAGCACAGTGTCCCAGTCATGCATATACATACATATATTCATTTTCAGGTTCTTTTTCATTAAAGGTTATTAGAACATATTGAACGTGGTTCCCTGTACTATACAGAAGAAACTTTTTTAAAATCTATTTTTATGTATAGTGACTGACATTTGCAAATCTCAAACTCCCAAATTTATCCCTTCCCACCCCCTTTCCCTGGTAACCATAAGATTATTTACTATGTCTGAGAGTCTGTTTCTGTTTTGTAGATGAATTCACATCTTTTTTTTCTTTTAGATTCCACATATGAGTGATATGGTATTTTTCTTTCTCTTTCTGGCTTACTTCACTTAGAATGATTATCTCTAGGTCCACCCTTGTTACTGCAAATGGCATTATTTTATTCTTTTTAATGGCTGAGTAGTATTTCATTGTATATATGTGTGTGTGTGTGTATATATATATACACACACCATAACTTCTTTATCCAGTCATCTGTCCATAGACATTTAGGTTGTTTCCATGTCTTGACTATTGTGTACAGTGCTGCTATGAACATTGGGGTGCGTGTATCTTTTCAAATTAGAGTTCCCTCCAGATATATACCCAGAAGTGGGATTGCTGGATCATATGTTAAATCTATTTTTAGTTTTTTGAGGAATCTCCATACTGATTTCCATAATGGCTGCACCAAACTACATTCCCACCAACAGTGTTAGAAGGGTTCCCTTTTCTCTACATCCTCTCCAGCATTTATCATTCATGGACTTTTGAGTGATGGTCATTTCTGACTGGTGTGAGTTGATACCTCATTGTAGTTTTGATTTGCATTTCTCTGGTAATTAGTGATATTGAGTATTTTTTCATGTGCCTGTTGGTCATTTGTATATCTTCATTGGAGAATTGCTTGTTTAGGTCTTCTGCCCATTTTTGGATTGGGTTGTTTGCTTTTTTCTTATTAAATTGTATGAGCTGTTTATATATTCTGGAAATTAAGCCCTTGTCGGTCACATCATTTGCAAATATTTTCTCTCATTTTGTAGGTTGTTGTTTTGTTTTATTTATGGTTTCCTTTGCTGTGCAAAAGCTTCTAATTTTAATTAGGTCACATTTGTTTATTTTTGCTCTTATTTTTTTTTTTTTCCTGGGTAGACTGCCCTAGGAGAACATTGCTAAGATTTATGTTAGAGAATGTTTTGTCTATGTTTTCTTCTAGGAGGTTTATTGTATCTTGCCTTATATTTAAGTCTTTAAGCCATTTTGAGTTTATTTTTGTGTGTGGTGTGAGGGAGTGTTCTAAGTTCATTGATTTACATGCTGCTATCCAGTTTTCCCAACACCACTTGCTGAAGAGCCTGTCTTTTCTTCAGTGTGTATTCTTGTCTCCTTTGTCAAAGATTAATTGACCATACGTGTGTGGGTTTATTTCTGGGCTCTGTATTCTGTTCCATTGAGCCATATGTCTGTTTTTGTGCCAATACCATGCTGCTTTAATTATTGTAGCTCTGGAGTATTGTCTAAAGTCTGGGTGGGTTATTCCTCCAGCTTTGGTCCTTTTCTTCAGTGTTGCTTTGGCAGTTCTGGGTCTTCTCTGATTCCATATAAATTTTAGGATTGTTTGTCCTAGCAGAAATGACCATGTAGTTTTCTCCTGATTCTCTTGAGATGCTCACTGTGGGAGAAACTAGCTACCTTGTAAGAAATCTGAGCACCCTCAGATAGTCATCAGGGCACTTTGGTAATCTGTCTCCACTAAGCCTAGTCTTGCAGCCACCCTTGTTAAAGTGCAAGACATATGAGTGATGCCACCATGGGCCCTCCAGACAAGCCCACCTGCCAGCTGAATAACACCAAGCAGCTCTAGTTGGGCCACAGAGAGCAGAAGAATCACCTAAGCTAAGCCTTCCCTGAATTTCTAAACCACAGAATTCATGAGATATAATAAAATGGTTGTTGTTTTAAGCCACTACATTTTTGTGGTAATTTGTTACCTATAATGTATCTGTACCAGATGAACTATATGCCCAATAAAATTCTGAGAATCACTAGACAAAATAACAGTAAATCACTCAGGGAGGGATTGAGAGAAATGTCAAATGCTAGGGTAGGTTAAGATGTTCCTGATTTCAAGTGGGAATGCTCTTCTTTCAGTTTTTCTCTTCTCATCTCTACTGCATAAACCATCGCAAGTCTTATAATAAGAATTTGAAAACTGACATCTATTAAATGTCTACACTGCCAAGCTTTGAGTTAAGTGCTTTACTGTGTTATATCAGCTACTCTACGTGACAACCCTATGAGTGCGGTCTAATTATTCCTATGTTATAAATGATGGAACTGAAGCATAATAGATTAACATACTCAAGGTAAACTACCCCAAAGTTAAATATAGGTCTCTCTGATTTGAATTTCCCTTGATGGCACATGGTTGAGGTGCATTTGCCCTCAGGCCAGACAAGGTACTGTAAGCTCAGGGTACTCTTCCTTCCTTCTCTTCCCTCCTGGGAGAAAATGGACATGGTTGGTACTTCAGCCAGTGTTTTGAGTTTCATATTTTTCTATATCTAGTCTCTGGTGGAAGGGCCAACAAAGATCAAGATGCAGGCGACCAAAGAGGCATTGGACACAGGGTGTTGCACACCTGTGATGAATCGTTCTTTGGCAACAGGCTCAAATGTAATTAATTGGCCTAAGAGAAAACTCTGTCTGTCTTAAAGGAATAAGTAGACCTGAGCCTAGTTTTTATCCCATTGAGTTGGAGCATCTTTGTATTCATCTCTTGGGAGAGAAATGCATTTCATTCAACATCTTCTACCTGGTGCTGCTGTGTGCTTGGTGCAGTGCTAACACTGTTGGAGGGGTACAGTGAAGAAAGAGACTCAGCACCCCCTCAGAACTTCCTCATCATGTACTAATGAATATCACTGGGCAGAGGCCAGAAGATGGACAGTCTGGGAAGGCTGAGAAGGTTTTTTTAGAGAAGCTGGCCTAAGACAGGCCTTGACAGATTTCATCAGACAGAGATGGGGGCAGATAGAGACTCAAGCAGTGAGATACTTAAGCTTAAAGCAAAGGTCTCAAGTAAGGAAGAGGCCAGAGGGATTGGGAAATGGTAAACAGACCTCAGTAGCTGGAGTTAGTCAAGGCTTTGCATTATGTGTGTGTGGGGTGGGGGGAGGTGGGAGAAAGGGTGGGGTCCCCATCCTATTGACCTTCCTAACAGAAGTAAGGAATTCTTTAATGCTGCTGCTGCTGTTCCTCCTCCTCCTTCTCAAAATTCCCTGTCAATATCAACAGTAAGCTTACTTGTTTTTCCATTTATGATCAAGGAAGTGTTTGGATATTAGTTGGAATTGCCAGATTCAGCAAATAAAAATACAGGATGCCCAGTTGCATTTGAGTTTCAGATAAACAAGTTCCATGCAATATTTGGGATGCAACATTTTAGCATGTGCTAAAAATTTATTTTTTCTTTATCTGAAATTCAAATGTGACTGAGCATTCTTTAAAGGGAACTCTAGTATTAGGAAAACATAAATAGCCCCTTGGATGCCTCATGTCTGTTCCACAGATGAGGTGAAACCTACTTGGTATTTTCTAATTTTTATAAATAAATGAAGTTTATCTTTGACTTATTTGCAATTTGTCGCTTGTTTTCTTGCTGTCTGCTTTTATTTTCCCAGTTTTAACACTTTCAGATCTGATAACCAGTTCTGGAAGGTGTTCTTCCTTAAGGAAGGTTTGCTATGAGGGGACACCAAGGCTCTCATATTGATAATCCTTCATAAACTTTTGCATTTAATGGCAAACTTGGAAATGTTTATGTTTATTTAGACAACCTCAAAAAGTGTCCCTGTTTGCAGACGGACAAATTAGGTGGGGGCTGTGATGTGGTTGGGGTCTTTACCAGGTTCCTTTCTTGAAAGGAGGGCAGAACTTTACAAAAGGGCAGGACCCACCCCTGGGACTCACTGGATTTAGGAGTCTCTAGTTTCTCCCTCCATTTTGTTGGTGGTAGAAATTATAGAGAATTTGAGATTTAAGACCAGGGAAAGGGGAGGAGTACATTCAATGGAGATAATGATGAGAGAGCTTCATTTTGACCTAGAGAAGGTGAAGGTGAAGTGAAGGGTGAGAAATTAGGAAAAGTTTCACAGAGGAAGTGGCATTTCAGCTGAGCCTTAAGTCAGGCAGAGTTTTCACCTCATTCTTTCCTGTAGAATATCATGCATTCTCCTAGTGCCATCGTGTTACTTTGTATAGACTACAACGCTCAACTAGTAACAGCACATGGAGTAGTCAGGGAGACAGCCAGCAACCCTGTGTCTGAACGAGCTGGCAGGGGAGCCCGTCCCATGGGCATAAAAGTTTTCCGTGCCCGACAGTGCCACTGTGCCCTTTGCTCCAGAGTCAGAACAATTCAGCCCCATCTATCTCCCTTGCTTCCTATAACATACAGAAATGCTGCTCTTTGAAACTTGGTAAAAGCACCAATCTGCCAATCAGAAGAGGGAAGATCATAATTAATGATAATAGCCCTGTTTTAATTATAGCTATTTAGCAAGTTAGCAGAACAATACCAGTAACACAGCTCGACACTGAATGGGTCAGGAGCAGCCTGCTGTTTCTCTCAGCATTCACGTGATGCCCCTGCAACTTTGCAAGGCTCAGCTCCCTGAAGCTGGAGGAATTGCAAGTGAGGGCTGAGAAGTCTGCTTAAAGGCTCCCTTTAACCCAGCAAAGTCTTTCTTTCTTGCTCTCATCCATGTAATTTGCATCTCATGCCAGGTGCACCTGGCTTGAATCAGTGGTCTCTGAGGTTAGAAGGGGGTAAGAGGCAAGACCTGTGGTACGCAAATCCCAGTGAGTCCCCTTCTGAGCCATCCATCCTTGGCTTAGCTCTCTGTCCTGGCCAGACCTAGAATCCTAGATAGGTAACCCTGGAAGAGACGTTAGAGATCCTCTAATCAAGAGACTTTCAAACTTCTTAAGTCCAGAAGAGCTGCTCTACTTGAAGGGGAGGGATGAGAGTGCCTACAAAGCCCTGCTCACCCCACCTCCATCTTGCCCTTGCTATAGCCACCTGGTTGCTCCATAGAATCCTTAAGACTCCTTGAAGAAGTTGTTCATCACCCTTATTTTTGAAATGGAGGGAACTAGAAAAAATACAGCTTTCCTACATCCAAGTGATTAGGTAAGGGAAGAATTAAAACATGGTCTCCTCCCTCTGAGGCATATGCCCTCATAATAAACCCACTTAGGTTATTCTTTCAGTGTTGAAACCCAAATCCATGTCTCCATAGGTCCCCAGGGATCTATAATAGAGGAAAGGAGATGCCTAGGGAGGTCTTGGGGTGGGGAGAGCTCCTGAGTCAGTGGCTTTTAAGCTGTGTTCCATGAGTGGACTGGGGAATCAGTGTGTGTGTGTGTGTGTGTGTGTGTGTGTGTATGTGTGTGTGTGAGAGAGAGAGAGACACTTATGGACACCCTTTTTTGTTGTTGAGAAGAGGGTCCATAGTTTTCATCAGATTTCAGCAGGATACATGACCCCCAGTATTTAAGAACAATTGCCCGAGATTATTCTGCAAGTCAGTGAAGGGCTCTGACAAACCCTAAGCTGCTGCTTCCTTTCCAGATTAGATTGGCACACCCTCCTTCTGGGGCCATATCAGTCTCCCCGGTTGATTCTTCTGACTTCGCAGCTAATTCCAAGTGACCACAACCCAATCGAGATAGAACCTGACAGGCGGCAAAGACGTGGAGCAGAATGGAGAGGAACGGGTTCTTCCCCAAGGCAGCCAGGGGAGATTGGCTCTGAGATGACAAAATGGCCTTGTCATTAATGAGGCTGGCATCTCTCCAAGGATGGGTCTTCAAAAAAGGCAGTACTTCCCTGATCTCTTTCCTGACAACACCCAGCTTTTAACAGATGCAGAAGAAATCTGTAGGACGGGTTTCTTAGATCTACTTTAAATCTGCCATGGCACATTGGCAGTCAGAGAAAATCATCGCAGGTGATAAAGAGTTGAATTAGCATCAGATGACTATGAAGTAATAATTCGTCCCTTTGAAATAATTCAACCTTTCTTCTCTCTGACAAATTCACCCTATGAAGTTTCAGCCTTGTTAGTTACCAAATTTACAAGAAACTTACTGGCTGCTTCTTACCTAAGGAAAGAGAAATTACTTCCTGAGTTTGGCCTGACATTATTCCTTCCTCTTCTGATTCCTATAGTGGGCATGTTGTCTTTGTTTCCAAGGAACAATAACGTTGTTGCTTTTGAGAGCAAAAGAAAAGAATAAACTGATGTATTACAGCCACCCCATCTTTCATCTATTCAAGATGCATAGACGGTTGTCCTCAACACCTGAACTTCCCACTTGTCAGTCTCCTAGGACACAAGTGGCACTGCAGCATTGGTTTGGGAGGGGAGGGCATTAGACCAAGGAGCTGGAGCAGAAGAGTTTAAAACAGGCTGGCTGGTCACACACCATTGCCAGTCATTGATGAGGTAAGGATATTGCACCAGAGTGTAAATAGTCTTCATCACTGAGTTTGCAGGTTAGTTCAGCTGATGTTTTTTTCATTGCAAGACCTTCTTGAAGGAGGATGCAGTGTGTTGCAGCATGCTTGGTGTACACTCCTTATTTTTTCAGGGACTGGCTCTTTGAGAAGCACTGATTGAAAATGAAAGTGTTTCCTTAAGCTGCTTTGTTTAAAGATTGGAAGTTTTCCAGGCTAGATGCTCTCAGAATCCAGGAGAATTGATTGGAGGAGGGATTCTTGTCCACGGGGTCAAATCTGTGTGTCCTGGTGCTGCTATGTAGGCCCAGGCTACCTGTGGACAGTAGCCCTTCCGGATTATGCATGGGAAAGCTGAGTGCCCTAGTCACTGAGTGCAAAGGAACTCATAGTTCTGGAGTCACTGTTGGCAAAGGATGCTGGATGGGATTGGCTTCCCTAGGGGCACAGGGCCCACCAGGGTGACATTCCTCAGCATCAGTGCTGTTTCTTGCCTACTCACTGATTGGACCCTTGGCCTAGACTCTGCCCAGCCAGCCTGCTGTGCTCCTGGGCAGCTCCTAGCCCTGGCCTCTCTCCCTACTCCATCCAGCCTTACCTTCTTGACTTCTTGATTCCTGGCTGACGTCTCCTGATGCCACTTTCCTCATAGACCCAGTGACCCTATATCCCACATACTTGCCACCTGTAATGCCCCCCAACACCTCAGCCCAGCCTTCTGCTGGGCTTGGTGCCATGTGCTGGCCCAGCTCCCCTATTTTGAAATTATCTTTGTGTCCCTCATGCTATGGCAAGGGAGTTCTTTCATCATAGTGATTAGCAACTGCTTCATTCTCCAGGGTGGACTGAAAATTCCAAGACCCCAGTAGTGACCTGGGCCTACTGGTGACATCCAGATCTGAGCTGGGTAAAGTGGTATTAGAAAATGCCCCAGCAGGACAGTGCGGCATATTTGCCAGAGAACAAAACTGAGGTTTGCGATTAAATATGGGATTGATGGTTTACCAGCTGTTGGCGCTCAGGCAAGTCACGTGACCACCAAGCTTCAGTTTCTCAATCTGTAAACTATGGATAATCACAGGAATGTATGAGGACAGTGGATGCAGTGGATGTGCACTTAACACGAGGCTTGGCTTATAATGATTTCTGTTATTATCACTCAATCTCCCAGAGACCTAATTTCCATAAAGATCCAAAACTTTCTTCTTTCTCTTTTCTCTAGTTTCTGAGTCTCCTGCACTCCTCAGGGGGTGAAATACTGTGTCTACACACTAAATGTTTCTCAGAGGCAATCAAGTTCCTTTAAAAATGGTAAACAGGTGATTTCTTCGTAAACAAAAATCTGTGTTCTTGATTTATCCTACAATCCAACAAAATGAAAGAGACAGCCTTTTATTCTGTGCAACAGCAGAAAAACTATTTTAACCAAACAATACTCTCTTCAGTTTGTCTTCCACGTTGAGGTGGAAGGGATAATCGCCACTATGGGCTGCAGTAAGCAAGTGGGGCCCTGCCCTCTGATGCAGTGGTCATGTCTCTCCTGTGGGTCTTGGAAGGAGACCTAGTGTACTGGTGCTGGTAGAGGGAAGAGGGTTTTCCTTGCCTCTTCTTCCTGGGAGCCATATGGCAGCCAGTCATGCCTCGGGGAATGGCAGCCTCCTGGGCAGTCTGCTGCGTTCTACCACTGAGCCAGGGGCAACCACAAGGAAAAGCTGTCCTGCCCTGAAGGCCTGGTTCCCAAATTGCAGATGAGTAGAGCCTCTGTGTGGGAGGATTGGCAAAGTGGGGGTCTTGCTCATAATTTGCCTCTGCATTCCGTGAAATTTTGAACCAGTTAAATCGATAGTGGACTTAGAGCCTCAGGAAATAACTAACTTACTCACAGAACAAAGGAACAAATGAACACATGGGAGACTGTTTATTTAATACCTACTGTGTGCCAGGCACCATTCTAGGCAATAGGAATATAGCAGTGAACAAAATGGAAAAAAGTTCCTGCTCTCATGGTGTTTATAATATATTCTGGAGGGGAGAGCAGACAAGAAATATATAGCATATCAGGGGCAATAAAAGTTAGGGGGGAAATGGAGCCTGGGAAGGGGGTGTACAGTGATAGTGATGCTCATTTACATAGAATGCGCAAGGCAGGCTCTGTGACAAGTGATGTTAGAGTAGGAGTGGGAATGACGTGGAAGATGGAGCTAGAGCATGCCTGGAGGAAAGATCTCCACGCAGAGGGAACAGCAAGCACAAAGTTCAGAGGTGGGAGTGTATTTTGGTTCATATCTGCCTCGAAGTTTAGCTTAAAAACAAGCAAATAAAAAGTTACATATTTATTTCTGATATGTAAGTATGACTCCCCAGGGATCAAAGGGAACACTGATCTTTGAGCAAATTACTTCATTGGACTTCAGTTTACTCACTTATGGTGCAAATGCACTGGATTAGGTTTGCTTTGAGCTCCCTTCTGTAGGATGGGATTTGGAGACTGATTTTTGTTGTGGATATTGTGAGGCTATTAAAGCAGAGAGAATCTGGAATCAAGGCATTACACTTAGGTGTGGTATCTTTGTTTGCTTCAACCCTTTAACCTTCATACCTGGCAAAGGAATACTCACTCAATAAATATTTGCTGAATGAATCACCTTGAAGTCAAGCAGACAGATGAGGTCCAGGAGGAGAAACTAAAGTCAGGAATGCAGCAGGCACTTGGGAATAAAGGGGATGGGTAGTTAGATTTGATGGCCTTTCAGGTCACTTTCAGTCTGGAGAATCTAGTTCAACTCCAGTGTTTGCTTGAATACAGGTTTTGCTAGATGGCACATTATTCTGAATTTTAGCAGCAGCTTAAAGCAGCAAACATTTATTATCTTAGAGTTTCTAAGGGTCAGGATTTCAGAAATGGCTTAGCTGGGTCTCAGAGTCTCTCCTGAGGTTGCAGTCAGCTGTCGGTTAGGGCTGAAGTCACCTCAAAGCTGGACCAGGGCTGGAAGACTGGCTTCCAAGATGGCTCACTCATGTGGCTCTTGGCAGGGGGCTTCCATTCCTCATCCTGAGGGCCTCTCCACAGGGCTGCTGGAGTGTCCTTACCAGGACCAGGGATTAGGATGAGGGAAATTCTGGCTCTACACGTCACAATGACAACTGGCTTCCTCCAGCATGAGTGACTGAAGAGGGAGGGAGCAAGGTAAAAGCGGCAGGGCTTTTTCTGTTAGTTGGAGGCCAGTCCTGAGGTCTACCTGGTACTCTAAGAAAGGCGTATGTAAGAATTTGTGAACTTTTAAAAGTCACTGCATCCACCTCATCACGTTGTTAACTTTCCTTGCTCAGATGCTCATTTCTAGCTCTTAGCATACTGTTTAAAACATGCAAAGCATTAGATTAATGTTCATTCATATATCTAGGGGAAAAGGCAAAAATGGGTGGACAGAAGGCTGAGTGGGTGGTCAGATATTTAAAAACACATGAGCCACACCCAAGAGATTCTAATTAAATTGGTTTTAAGTGAGATTTGAGCACAGATATGATTTTTTAAAGATTTTGTTCTTACTAAATTTTTACGTATTTCTTACTGTGATAAATATACATAACATAAAATTTAACATTTTAACCATACATTGGCATTAAACGCATTCAGGATATTGTGTAACCAAAACCATTATTTCTAGAACTTGTTCATTACCCCAAACAGAAACTCTGTACCCATTTGACAATAACTCCCCGTTCTTCACTCCCTCCAAACCATGGTTACATCTGTTCTACTTTCTGTCTCTATGAATTCACTTTTTTTAGGTGCTTTGTATAAATGAAATCATGTAATATTTGTCATTTTGTGTATAGCTTATTTCACTTAGCTTAATGTTTTCAAGATTCATCCATGTTGTAGCATGTGTCAGAATTTCATTCCATTTAGGACTGAATAATATTACATTGTACATACATACCACATTTTATTTATTCATTCATCTGTTGATAGACATTTGGATTGTTTCCACCTTTTGGCGATAGTGAATTATGCTGCTATGCACATTGGCATGCAGGTATCTGTTTGAGCCCCTGCTTTCAGTTTTTTTGGGATATAAATCCAGAAGTGGAGTTGCTGGATCATGTAATAATTCCATGTTTCACTTTTTGAGAAACTGCAATATGTTTTTAAAAGCTTCTCAGGCGATTCTGACGTGCAGCCAGAGTGATCAAGACTGACTATAGATGAGGACTTCTAAGGAGTTTGATCTGATGGCAGAGGAAGAACAGAACTAGGAGTCAAAGTAGATCTTTGTAGTTAAGTCCATGGTGTTTGTATCTGTGCAAACTCCAATATCATTTATGAGGTCCCCTCTGATATAAGAATTACCGTATGCAAGTCCGGAATGCACTCTTGGCCTCTCCGTTGGCTTCTTATAGGATTTTCTGAAATGATTTCCTCACATGTATCTCAGTTTCCTCACGTGGAAACCTATATCATGCCTGCTTTTCTCAGAGGAAAAGCTTCCTGGTATGTTGAGAAAAGACATTGGTAACATGGAGACAAAATCTCTGAAGTGTGCTTGAGTAGTATAAACAGTGCTTTCTCTGGATGCATGTGGACCAAGAGGTCCTGTGCATGATATGGTAAGCATTCTAGGTAAGGGCTTCAGCAGTGTCCCTTACTGTCACATCTGAATTTTCTTACCAATTTCTGAGTTTGTCTCAAGAGAGAGGGAAATGTCTGATCTGATGTGTCTGATATTTTACTTAGTCCCTTTGGATTCAGCTTGTCATTGCCAAGGTTCCTTTCAAGTATGTCAGCCTTTGTCACACCAACAGAGCAATTTTTGTATTGGGCTTCAGTTGAGAGATGTCAAGTGTTGCTTGGTTCTGGGTGGTCAAGGTCAGGTGGGGACCAGTGAAGGAATTCATAAATGAGAAAAGAATCGTACAATGTTTACAATTTTTAAAGCCACAAAGACAATCACACCAAGTATTTTGGGTTGCACAAATCCTGGGGCAGTGGCACAGGAGGATTTGTACATACATCTGTTTGCATCAGTAGATTTGGTCAGTAGTTAGTGGATGCTTTGAGAGCAGAGCAGTTTCTATTCACAGTTGGGGAGGTCATTGTAAGAATGCCCCTTTTTGGAACCCCTGTCTCTTTTCTGCCAAATATGGGCTGTGCTGCAAGAGAGAGCTTCCAGAACAAACCAGGTTCCCATGACACATGGGGAAATAGCTACTTTATTAGCCATAGGCCATCGCTTTGTTGAGGACATTAAGAGGGTCCTGTTTTTGAGGCCCATTGCAGAGTGGAAGTGCTTCTCAGGCAGCTGTGACCTGGGTGGTGAGGAAACAATGGGGTTCTGATTGTTCTGGTGGCATTTCCATATCACAGATGCCTAAGAAGTATAACTCCAGCTGTGTTGGCTGCTGCTCTGCTCAAGATGCAGCCACTGGGAGGCATCTGCTTCTTCCTGTCTGGCTTCCATTAAGATATTGCTTTGACTCCTGATACTGAATTCTCTCCCTAGAGTTTGGCTCTAGGCACCTTCTGGATTCTGTCTCTGGGCAGATTTTTAACATCTTGGTTTGCGCCACTGATTTTAATCGGCCCTGTAACTCCTGTCTGACCTGGAACCAATCCTTGAACACAGTTGTTATTACTGTCTCCCAACATTATCATGAGATTTTTCTTTCCAAGGGCCTGTACATGCCAAATGCCAGAGTTCTGGTCCTGCTTTAGCTTCTGTTGCTTCCTTGGCATGTGCTGGTCTGACTTCAGGAGCTCTCTGAATCCCAGTGCACACCTTTCCTCCAGCTGCTCCCTCTGCCCCCTACAAATGGCATCCTAGCTCTTGATATGATCTTTGGGAGTAGTTCAGAGAAGAGGTATCTGAAAGCAAGCCATTGGATTCTTGACTTTTTATCATTAATATGAGAAATGATACTTGGTTTGAAATGTGAGCCCATAGCGCTTAGTTGTTGCCTTGATAAAACATTACAGACAGTGGCCAGAGCCATGGCCTGGGGTGGATACCAGTAATGCCCCAGATTCCTGGTGGGATTATGGATGGGGACACAGTGAACTGAGGAGCCCACACAGTCTAAGCAAATTCCAAAGTAGCCTTTGGGAATCCCCTGGGGCTCTTCCAAGGAGAGATGCTGTACATCTCTTATACTGCTTACTTTTTGTTGTGTAAATGTGTCAGCCAACTTGAAAGTGAGGAGAGATGGTTTTGAACAAATCTAAAGCAGAGATGAGGAAGAAGAAATTTATAGAAATATATAGTTATAAGAGACCTTAACTGATTACCTGTTTGTCTACATGTTTTGTCTCCTCACCAGATGAGAAAACTGAGGCTTGGAAGGATCACAGGATATTCTTAGTCATACAGCTTTTCACCAGTCAGCTAATCCCCTGATCAGCTCTGTTCCTAAATCCTTTGCACTTACAAGGCCTTTAGTTCTTCTGAATTAAGAATGTTCTGGAGACCAGTTCAGTTAATTCCTGCAATTATTTAACTATTCTGGGGTCTCTTCTTTGAAAACATCTAGAACTTAATAAAAAAAGAGAGGTAGGTAGAGATTGTGAGGTTTCGTGAAGCTTGTGTTTGAAGGTCAGTGTGTCCAGCAGGCCCGTGAGTTCATTATCAGCCCTGTACTTAATGATACCCAATCTGGGGCTTGTAGGGTAACAGGTTGCATGGTTTCTTTGGCAAGGAGGAGAGGTTAGAAGGCAGGCCACCCTACCAGATATGGATGGTTTCTCTCTGACCCAATGAGGCAGGTACTATCATTTCTCAATTTGTGATTGCTTCTTTAAGGCTAATGCCAGGTTTCTGTAAGAGTTGGTCTAGCATATGCTGTGAATCAGCTATATGACTTCTGGAAAGCTACTTTTCCTCTCTCTGGTATTCAGTTTTTCTCCTCTGTAAAACAAAGGGAATTGCTAATATCTCACTTCTAGGAGTCCATGATTCCATGACCCATGGGCTATCAATAGCATTTACTGTAGAGTGATCCCAAGCCTCTTTTTAAACATATCTTTAATTTTTACATGTCTCACAGGCTTCTTGTGGTCAGGAATATAATTGGAACCATTGGTTGAGAGTTGATTTCAGAATCAAGGGTTTTATTGCTCTTAGATGCTGGGCCCGCTCTGATTTGATTTTCCCCTCTTCATATTGCTTGTGTCTAATGGACCTGAGCTTCTCACTGCAACATGCTCAGCCAAAGACCAGCCTTGGAATCCTATCTGTGGGGGGCTAACTGGGCAAGGGTGGAAGACCCACATAAGAGAATGTAGTGGGTGATCCCATGAAGCTTGTCCAGGAAATTCCATCCAGTAGGATTTAAGGGGACAGCGCAAGAGAGTTGCATAGATATATTATGGCCTTCACTCTAATTGAAAATAACCTAGGGGATTAGTCTAGACACAAACTTCTACTAGACCAGAGGATGCCTACAGTGGTGGTTGGCTGTAGGCTTGGTTTCTCTGGGATCTCTCTTCTGCAGTCAGGCATCCTATTCCTCAATACTTGGCTTCTACCAGCTTTCCTGAAGCCAGTGAGGTCTATGTCAAGCATTATGTGTGTTGACCAGCCACACCTCTCTGTTCCCACAATGGACTGAAAAAGGAACATGAAATATACCTATCCACAAACTGAGAGCTGAGGGGCAAAACAATCCTGGAGTTATCACATCTGGTCCCCTTTCTTCCAATGATGGTTATTTGAACTGCCCTATGATTTGGCATGGCCATTCCTATAGGCGATGAGGATAGCTCTTCATCAGAGATCTACAGCACTTAAACCCTCTCACAGGGAAATTGGGAAGTAAATCTTAATCAGTTTTGCCCTGATTTCTTTTTTCTTTCCTAAAAAATTTTACCAAACAGGAATGTGTAAAGCAGATAAGGAAATTCACCAGTAATCCTTAGAGATAACCAGCAGTATTAGTTTGAGGTACATCTCCTCAGACTTTTTTCTTTGTAGAAACATACATGTATTTGCATTTTTTAATTTATTTTACATTTGATTACATTTTCCACATCTTTAGAACATCTTTGTAAACATGATTTTAATAAATGCATAATATTTTCTGAAATAGATATATCATAATTTGCTTAACTATTTCCTTAATGGTAGAAATTTACCCTAAATTGGTTTTTTATGATTATATTTTATTTATTTATTTAAAATATTTTAATATATTTTTATTGAAGTATAGTCGGTTTACAATGTTGTGTAAATTTCTTGTGTATAGCACACTACTTCAGTCATATAGGAACATACATATATTTGTTTTCATATTTTTAACCATAAGTTACTACAAGATATTGAATATAGTTCCCTGTGCTATACAGTATAAACCTGTTGTTCATCTATTTTATATATAATAGTTAGTATCTACAAATCCCTAAATTATTTTCAAATTGTTTTTTCTTTTATATTACTTGCTATTATGCATACTGCCAAATTACTTAACTAAAGGTTATTTAAATGTATACTTCCACCAGAAATGTTTGAGAATACTCAGCTCACAATACATCGTTAGTATCATTTTGCTATTATTATAGATGAAGATCATTACTACCTCATTATTATTTTATTTGAGATTCTCTGATAACCCATCAGGTTGGGTATTTACCATTTGAATTTTCTCATTTAGTGTTTTTCTGTTTGCATTCTTTGCCCATTAATCAACTGGGATCTTAGGGTTTTATTTCACTTGTTTGTATTTTGGTATTTGTTTTTTGCTTATAATCTTTACTGCAGATAGTGTTCATTGTCTTCTAATATTGCTTATAATTTTTTGGTATGCAATTCAGTCTATCAGTATTTTCCTTTGTAATTCCTTTGCTTTTAAATTTAGAGAGTCTTTCCTCCAAAGAAGTAAAATATACCTATATCCATATTTTCTTCTTTTTTCTTTTTTTATTTTTTTACAGTAAGCTGTTTGATCATACTGAAGTTATTTAGATGTAGGATCTTAATTGATTTTCCACTGGAACCAGTTACTCCAGTATCAATTTTTAAATAATCTTCTCTTCTTTACTTTTAATTCTTCTTTTAACTTTTTAATAAAGTTTGTTTCTGGGCTATTTGTTCTTTTTTGTTGATCTCTTGTTAGGAGTACTGTTGGGAGTATTAGGCAACTACTGGGTCAAGAGACAGAGAAACAAATTAATCTTACCTTAGCCTAACCACCTCTCCTCCCTGTGAGGTGCCTAAAGAAGGCATGTATATACACAGGGAACAGGCAGATTAATATACTATTTTGTTCCTCAGCACTCTAATATGGATGCTTCAGTTATCTCTTGCTGCATAACAAACTACTCAAACTTTGAGGCATAAAACAGCCACTTTATTACGCCCATGGGTTTTACGAGTCAAAAATTGGAAAGGGCACTGCAAGAATGTCTTATTTCTGCTCCACAATATCTGAGGCCTCAGTTGGGAAGACTCAAAGACTGGGAGAGACTTAAGTGGCTGGGGGCTGGGATCATCTGAAAATTTGTTCACTCACCTGACTAGTGATTGGTGACGGCTGTCAGCTGGGACCTCAGCTGGGGCTGCCAACAAACATACCTACTTGTAGTCCCTCCATGTGGCTATTTGGGCTTCCTCACAATGTGGTGGCTGGGTTCCAAGAGTGAGTGTCCCCAGGAGAGCCACACAGATGGTTTACTACCTTTTATGGCTCAGCATCAGAAGTTATATAGGATCATTCCTGCCATAGTCTCAAACCTGTCCAGATTCAAGGTGATGGAAGAGGTGTCAAAGTCGCATTATAAGGAAAGCAAGTGGAATGGGAGATACTATTGTGGCCATCTTTGGATGAGGTAAATTGTCAGAGCAGGAAACTTTGACAAGCTGGGCTAGAGCAGGAGCCTTAGAATTCTTCCCCTTCTTGATAGTCTCTTCCTCCAGACATCCACACGTTCTCTGCCTCCATGACTTCAAATGTTTGCTCAAAGCTACTTTCTTAGTGAGGTCTCTCCTTACCACCCTTTTTAAATTTGACCTCGCCCACAACCTGGAACTCTCTTATTGCCCTTCCTTGCTTAATTTTTTCTTCACTAACACTTATTATTATTTAACATGCAGTCTAGCTGACTAGTTTGTTATGTTTTTATTTGTTGTCTGTTTCTTTTCTGTAGAATATAGACTTCACAAAGGCAGAATCTTTGTCTGTTAATGTTCATGGATGTCTGTCTTGTAAGTGCCCAGCACAGTGACTGGTATCTAGTAGTGCTCAGAATTACTGAATGAATAAATAGATGAATGAAGGGCAGGGACCCCTGTCCTCTTCTTTCTCTTGGCCACCTTCCTTCTTGGGGCTCCTTTTGAAGCCAGAAGAGACAATCAGCCCATCTGCTTTCCTTCCTTTTCCTTTTCCTGGTTTCTGGAATACTTACTCCCACCTTCCTGCTCTAACTCTGTAGCCTTTCTGCTCGCCGCTCCCTCCTTAATGGCTGATCCTCAGTCCGTTCCTGCTGAAGTGTGAGGAGTACTCTTCAGGCTCTGAGCCTCCTAGGTCTGTATACCTGCTCCTGCCACCCTTGCTCTCCATCTGATTCTGCATGGCCTTTGTCTTCTCTGTCCTCACCCCACAGTGGGAGGTGAAGGCACTGCTGTCTGGGCAGCTGCCCATTCCTCCATCCTCACCAGCTGTGGCTGTGTCATCTTCCACCACACTGTTCACTCAAGCAGTGCAAGGACACGTTGCCCTCAGGACAACCCTGGGAGGCAGGAAGGCCAAGTGTGGAAGCCCCCATTTGCAGATGAGGAAATTGAAGAGCCAGTGTAGTAAAAGAGCTTGCCGAGATTACAGAGAATAGTAGCTAGAGCTAAGATGCCTTGACTTGGAGTCTATGCATCTCCACTTACAGGCCTCAGTTTCCTTTCAACGTGGTGACTCTCTTTGTGATTCGGGGCCACTTCTCAGTCTGTGTTTCAGTTTTCCCAAAAGGGGATTACAAAACATCCTAAGTTGTAAGGCAATTGTAAGCCCTCAAGTGGTCAGGGACAAAACAGCATTGTTACAATTCATGAATCAGTTGAGTAGCATGAACATGGCAACAAAATGGTTGAATACCTCTTTAGGACAAGTGAACCTTGTAATTTGATCAAATTACCTTCCAGAAATACTATTCTTAAGAGGTTACATACTGAGTAAATGACAGTTTTGGTTATGGTATTTCTACTCTAGCTACCTTCACTCTGGAGAACATTTTGACAGTCTACTAATATATTTTTTAAGGACTAAACTTCCTTGAAGGAATGTGAGGATACAAGAAAATAACTATTCTGCCTTCTTTGACATGCTTATTTGAGCTCTGGGCCTCGCTAAAATGGGGACTGTTTTCTAGAAGGTTCTCCTTCAACCTGTCATTCTGCTGTTGTGTAGTGGGGTATTCTGCGGAATGGGGAGCAGGCTGCAGGCTTTCTTTATATACAATTATATTAATCTTTCTACCACCTTGGAAACTGTCTTCCAGTGCCAGCCAGATAATGAATTTCGCCCTTTAAATCTTGAGCCGGTGTATGTATTTTAGCCAAAAGATGGAAACTGACTTGTGGGTAAGTGGCAAGAACGCCTAGGAATGCAGTTTTGACAGGTGCCCTGGGTGTCTGGTGTACACAGCCGTCAGTGAACTGTAGATCAAAGAGAGTAGGCACAGAAAACCCCAGAGAGCCTCACTGGGGTGCCTGGTGCACTGGTCTTGCCCACATGGCTGTTGTAAGACTTTCAGATTTTCAAACAGGTGACTTGTACTCCATGTGGCATATTTTCAATAGGCCTTTAAGGACTTTTTCCTTCAGTCCCTTCTCTGTTTCAGTTTCCCTCAACCCCTTTAATCACGGAGTTCTTTTCATCTGCCAACTCTGATTCCTCCTCATGTAGGTTCTCTTTAGTCATAGCTAGTCCCTGGTAAATCTGCACATCATAGTGATCAGCCTGGGGCATAGGGATGTAGCTCATAAGTTTAGCCTGTAAATAGAACTGGAGTTTAAGCTCCTTATTACCATAGAAATTAAAAATTCTTCCACTTCCATGTAAGTTTGGTCCTTAGACAAGGTCCACTAAACTTGCCAACTCCTAGTGGACTGTGAAAGCCTTGTGCATGCCTTACACTGAGCCCTTCTGTGAAAGGTGGCAGATGCTGCCAGCTCCCCTGCTCAAGGCCCCCAGTGTATTCTGCATCACGCTGTCAAATGCTGCTCTGTAGACATGGACGGGTTTCACTGCCCTTCCTTTCACTGCAGTTACCAGAGAGCCCAGGGGCAGTGAGTTCAGTTCCTAGAGCTGGGGTGGAGATGAGAGATGATGTGGAGGAGGAAGACCCCATCTCCTCAGGATCAGGGTGGCCTCATTCCACTTCTTGAGGAGTGAGAGGAGATCCCTCTGCAGCATTTAGCTGGTCAGAGTCAGCCTGCATTTCTCCCTTGCTTTCTCCTACACCTTTGTCTTTCTCTGCCCTGAGAAAGACATTGATGTTGCTGTGGCTCTAATAGCAGTGGAAGCAACTGCTTAGTTTTAAAAAAAGTAAGGAACTAATTCCGTGCCAAGCATCAGGCTAGTTGCCAAGGATGCAATGCTGAACAGACTGGTCCCTGCCCTCAGTGACCTATAGGCACTGGGGAGAGAGACCTTGGGCATCCAGAGACCTGGTTTCAAGTTCTGAGTCCTCTCTTACTGGCGATATGACTTTGGGCAATAGTAATGATATCAGTGACAGTAATAACTTTTATTTTGGAGCACTATGTGCCAGGCAGAATGTTAAGTGATTCCACACACATTACCTGTATAAGTCAAATTGCCTTTTCAACTTTCAGTTTCTATGTACTAGACAGACTTTTTGTCAGCCCAGCTCCTCCTTCACCATTACCTCCACCCTTACCTCCACCATAGCCATGATCATGTGATCTAGAGATGGTTGTGTGAGCAAATATGGGCTTACAGTTTCTTATCTTGGAATCTGGGGACAGGAGTGAATTGTGTCAGAAGAGAGAGAGGAAGAATGTGAATCTCTGAGTCTCTAGGTGTGTGGATTGTTACACATCAAACTGAGGAGCAGCTAAGAAGCAGAGGAAGTCAGTTCACACATGAGAAACAAAGCAGACTGGCAGAAAGGTGAAGACTAAAGAAGATCAGAGGGGTTGTGGGGGCTCCCCAGGCCCAAGTGCAGTGTGCTCTGGATGCCCAGCTATTTGCCTGTTCTTGGGCCCTCTGAAGTAGCTTGAGTCCTGGCAAAATCTTCCCTTCTTGGCTGGAGTGAGTATGAATTGGCTCCTTAGCCATTGTAACACATTTATTTTATGCAAAGGGGAATTGTTGTCAATATTAAATGAAACCATGTGTCTGAAGATGCTTTAAAAACTATAAGGATTTATTTAAAGTGCCTGGGACTTTTGGACGATGAGGATGACTGTGATGATAGTGATGATGATGATGATTACTGTCATATAATGATAGACAAGTTCAGTTCTCTATAGGATGTGAGATGAGGAGAATTTTCCAGTAGAGATCAAATGATGCTGGTATCACCTGTTGTTGGGTGGAGTATACCTGGATTTGGTGCTGGACCCACTGGCTTCCAGGATGACTTAGCTGATCTAGAAGTTTGAGTTTGGTGAGGATGAAGCTTAAGCCAGGGTAGCAGCTGTGTTCCTTCTTGAAAGAGTCCCAGGAAATATTTCCTTAGATCTGCCAGAAAGGGTCTCCCTTTCGCCCAAGAAAGGGAGGGTCTGTTTCCTCCTTCCACCCCTGGCAACCCTAACTCTAACTTCACTATTTTGAAAATAGCTCTGGCCAGCTGCTTGGTAAGAGTAGGGGGCTAGATAGCAATCTCACTGAGTGCATGTGCCCTGAGCATATCAGTTTAGGGTGGCAAATAGGTCATGGCCATGTTGGTGTCATTGAGTCAGACATCAGCTATTAATTTAATTGTCAGCAGCAGAGTTCTTGGACTGACAGAGACAAATCCATTGAACTCAGTAGCATCAGGCCAGAGTATGGCTGAGAGGACCTGGCTGACACTCTGACACCTTTGATGGATATCAGTCCTGCTTGATCTCTAGTGTCCGTCAGTGTTGAGGACAGGAGGTGTTTGTCATGAAGATGTGACTCACATGAACTGCTGGTTCTATATACATCTCTTCTAGAAAAAACACTGTCATTTCTCCAAAGAATGGGACATGTCCTCTGAAACTACAAACTGTCCCATCATTAGAGACACCCTGGCACCTGAGACCATTATAGAGATGTGAAGCATGATCTTTTCCTTCCATACAATGCATTTAATCTCTTTAATTTTCCTTGTGTTCTCTTCCCCTTATCCCCATGGCATTAAATGAGAGAAAATATGTGGGAAAATGCCATGCAAATGCATTCATTTTATCACCCATTCATTCATTTATTCAACACATATCTATTGACTATGTGCCAGGCACTGTACTAGGACTTACCAAAGCAATGGACACAGATATTCAATATCATGGGACTTGCATTCTAGGGGCAGAAACAGACAAAAACCTACACAGAAAAGCAATGGAAATAATCTTGTATTGAAGTAAGTATTCGGGAGGAAATAAACCAGGGCAGAGGTAGAGAAAGATAGAAAGGATCTACTTAGTTAGGGAGGCAAAGGAGGACTCCTTTGCCAGGAACCAAAAGAAAAGAAGGAACCTGCACTACTAGAGAGGAGCATTTTAGATAGAAGAGACAGTGTGGGCAAAGGCCCAAGGCAGAAGAACCAGATGTGTTCAAGATGTGGAATATGGCCAGTGTAACTGCAGCGTGGCAAATGAAGGGAGGGCTGGCATGTATGGGTAGCCAGCAGGGAGAACACAGACTCTGGAGTCAGATACAATGGGTTTGAATCCCAGCTCTGTCCATGAACTAACTGAATGATCTTGGGCAGGCACTTAACCACTCTGTACCTCAGTTTTCTTATCTGGAAAATGGGGACAATAGTATTTATATCTTGGGTTATCATAATGGTGAAATGGGATAAAGCACTGATTTTGTCCAAGTCTTCTAAGAAGCAGATGCCAAGGCAAAATTAGGTGTGCAACAGATTAATTGGGAGAAAGGTCTTGAAGGAAAAAGTGTGAGGGAGGGAGGGTCTTCAGATCTCTAGGCAGGTCTGACACCTTCAGAGGAGAGCAGAAAGAAGGTATTTCAAGAAAGATTTGGCCAGGCTGTAAGGGAGCCCTTGAGCTAATTATGTTTATTGGAAGAATCTCACAACTCACAGGATTGGCTGAAGAGTGGTATCACTGCTTTGCCCATTCATTGGCTGGGAACTAGCGAGGCAGAAGCATGGTCTTGCTGTGGACTCCTTGGAGACAGAGGGATGGCTGCCAGGGGTGTTGGTCGACTGTGCTCCTGCAGCAGGATATAAGAGCAGTCCATTTTCATGGCTGCTGACAGGGTATGCTTAGTAGACCCTCTGGTACATGAAAGTTGTTAAAATTAAGTGTAGATTTTGTTAAAAAATTATTATTACCAAGAAATTTTAATAATTACTGCTGTTATCTTATCCTTGTTTTCTTGATTCCTTTTCTTTTCTTTTTCTCCTCTGCCTTGCCTGTTCCCTAGCCAGCTGGTAGAACCTCTGGATATTACTCACACTCATGGTCAAGGAGGGAGTTCCTAACTAGAGACAGCAGTCAGTTGCCGTATGGTGGGGTTTGAGAGATACCAATAAAATTACTTTTTCTTAAAAAAAAAAACCTATCACATTACCACTTGCAGTTACACTGGCCTTTGAATAAGCCTCAGATGACAACTTCCAAGGGGAAGATTTCAAAGGCTTATCCTTGTAGTTCTTTCTCTTGGTTCTTTTCAACCATTTGGAAGCACTCAATATTGTTTAACTGCTCCTTGAATTTCTCCCCTTCTTTTTCATGGATCCATATTGTTCAGAGTCTTGTGCTAACCCATTTCCCCTTCTTTTAGTCCATATTTGTATTTTCTGCTGACTTCTCTTCTTCCTCCCATTTTCTGGGAACCCTAAGGCTCTCTTAACACCTTTTCCCTCAGAAATCTCCCATGACCTCAACTAGTGACAGTTTTATGTCTTCCTGTCTGATTTGAATGCCTTTTATTTCTTTTTCTTAGCTAATTTCTCTGGTTAGGACTTCCAATACTGTGTTGAATAAGAGTGGTGAGGGTGGGCATCCTTGTCTTGTTCTTGTTCAGAAGAAAAGCTTTTAACTTTTCGCTGTTGAGTATGATATTAGCTGTGGGCTTGTCATATATGGCTTTATTATATTGTGGTACCATCTCTCTGTACCCAGTATGTTGAGAGCTTTTATCATAAATAGATGTTGAATTTTGTCAAATTCTTTTTCTGCATCTATTGGGATGATCGTATGATTTTTATCCTTCATTTTGTTAATGTGGTATATCTTACTGATTGATTTGGGAATGTTAAACTATCCTCCATCCCTGGAATAAAATCCTCCTTGATTTTTAATGGTGTCTGAGCTAGGAACATGAATGTCAAAGTCAATATGCCTAATTTTTATCTCTTCCAAGCTTCATACCACATCTTTCAACTTTCCTATGGTCTTTTCTCCTAAAAGTCCTCCTGTTAACTTAATCTCAGCATAACCAAACCATCTTCTCCTCCCCCAACCTTTTCCCACCTCTGGAAATCTGTTTGCTCAGATTTCCTGTTTACTCAGTCTGAAAATCTGGTCATTTCCATCTTCTTGGTACTCAGGCTTGAAATTTAGGGTACATGTGTGACTTTTCTGTCTCCTTCCCCTCCTCTTCCACGCACCTCTGAGTCATCTATTTATTTTTTTTCACAAGTGATCATTCTCTTCTCTTCAGCTTCTCTGCCGTTGTCTTAATTCAGGTTCTCTCCTTCCTGCCATGACCTCCTCCCTGGTCTTTTTGCTGCCTACCCCCGATTCCTCCATTTATTTGGAATCTTCTGTTGATTATTTAACACATATGGGTGAAGCCAATGTTTTGAAGTTGTTTTCAACAACTTCAGCAGCTTGCGACCTTCTTTACACACATCACTTATGCATAGGTCTGGTTTTCAAGTGAGAACAGAGGTCAACTTCAGCTCCAAAGTCTTTCTTTCATGTCCAGTCTGACTCCCATCCCAGACCTGACCATTTGCAGAATAAATGCTGTCTGTACCTGACCTGCCAGACACTGCATTTTCTTGTCACTCCTCTTTTCATCTACAGGGGGTGCTGTCCCCAGTGCATGGCCCCTTTAGGGGAACATGGCCCCTCTGCATTCTACCCTACCCGCTCAAGTTGTTAAAGAAGACAAAGTGGCCATTTCCTGTGAATGTCTGAAAGTTCAACTTGCATCAGACCCATTTTCTGTGTAGCCACTGTTGGCACATAAGAGATAACTTTGTGAAAGGGTTAGTTCAACTTTTGGGTCTCAATTATTACCTCAGGAGATGTTCCTCATCCTTAATTAGATGCTGTTATCCATAAAATGTTAGCACTCCTATGATTCCACTTATATAACATAATTGAAATGACAAAATTATAGAGCTGGAGAAGAGATTAGTGGGTGTTGTGGATGGGGCAGATGGGAGGTGGGTGTGGTTATAAAAGGGCAATGCAAGAGATCCTCATGGTAGAAATGTTCTGTACCTTGACTGGTGGTAGTGGATATAGGACCTAACACATTTGATAAAACTGCATAGAACTAAATACACACACACGTACATCACACACAAGTACAAATAAAAATGGAGAAATCTGACTAAGATTGCTGGACAGTGTTGTTATCAGTATCCTGTTGTGCTGTTGTTAGTTATGCAAGATACTACCTTGAGGGAGACAGGGTAAAAGGTACACAACAGGTTCTCTCATTATTTCTTACAACTGCATGTGAATCTGCATTTACCTCAAGATAAAATGTTTAATTAAAAAAATGTTAGCATTCCTAGTTCTAATCCTCAATGGTATTTGTTGAACTGAACCATTTATTCCTTCAGCCAATTCTGCATCTTGGGAGTAATAATTTCATGGGGTTTTGTTCACTTAATTAGAGAATGTTTCCACTTACTTTTCAAAATGTACTTCTGACTTCAGCTTCTCCAGTGTTCTTCATATTCTTATAATTAATGATTTTGTAGACATCACTCATATCTTACTTGGTACTCTCACCTATGGACTGAAGAATCCCAATAATTTTAGAGCAACCTCGGTGTCTCTTTGATTGTTTAAACTGTTCTCTGGTTCCTCGCCTGTGAATTTTTTTTTTTTTACATTTTTTTTTGAGTAATAGTCATTTTACAATGTTGTGTCAAATTCTAGTGTAGAGCACAATTTTCCAGTTATACATGAACATATATATATTCATTGTCACATTTTTTTTTTTGCTATGAGCTACCACAAGATCTTGTATAGTTTTCCCTGTGCTATACAGTATAATCTTGTTTATCTATTCTGCATTTTAAAATCCCAGTCTGTCCCTTCCCACCCCCTTGGCAACCACAAGTTTGTATTCTATGTCTATGAGTCTGTTTCTGCTTTGTATTTATGTTTTTTTTTTTTTTGATTCCTCATATAAGCGATCTCATATGGTATTTTTCTTTCTCTTTCTGGCTTACTTCACTTAAAATGACATTCTCCAGGAACATCCATGTTGCTGCAAATGGCATTATGTTGTCGGTTTTTGTGGCTGAATAGTATTCCATCATATAAATATACCACATCTTCTTTATTCAGTCATCTGTTGATGGACGTCTAGGCTCCTTCCATATCTTGGCTATTGTAAATAGTGCTGCTATGAACACTGGGGTGCAGGTGTCATTTTGAAGTAGGGTTCCTTCTGGATTTATGCCCAGGAGTGGGATTCCTGGGTCATGTGGTAAGTCTATTCCTAGTCTTTTGAGGAATCTCCATACTGTTTTCCACAGTGGCTTTCCTTGCTTCCCTCTCCCACTCTTAATGATTTAGATGTCTTCTTTTACAATTTTGTGTTTATTCTTTTTGTAATTCATGGCAGCTGTCTCCTTTCCAGTTATGAGTTTCTCATTTTTGTAGCATCCTGCTTCTTTTCTATTTAGAGTAGACCTGTCAATATTTCTTTTAGCATGGGTTTAGTGATGCTAAACTCTTTTTAGTTTTTGCTTGTCTGTGAAGTTCTTTATCTCTCCTTGTATTCTAAAGGATAGACTTGCTGGATAGAGTATCCTAGGCTGCATCCTTTTTTCATTCAGGACTTTGAATATATCTTGCCATTCCCTTCTGGCCTGTAGTGTTTGTGTAGAGAAATCAGCTGAGAGCCTTATGGGGGTTCCCTTGTAACTCACTCTTTATTTTTCTCTTGCTGCCTTTAGGATCATTTCTTTATCCTTGACTCTGGCCGTCTTGATTATGATATGTCTTGGTGTGGGTCTGTTTGGGTTCTTCCTGTTTGGGACCCTCTGAGCCTCCTGTACTTGGATATCTGATTCGTTTAGGTTTGGGAAGTTTTCAGTCATGATTTCTTCAAATACCTTTTCAGTCCCCTTTGTTCTTTCTTCCCCTTCTGGAACCCCTATTATGCATAGATTGGCATGCTTTATATTATCCCATAGGTCCCTTATATTGTTTTCATTTGTTTTTATTTGTTTTTCTCTCAGCTCTTCTGATTGGGAGCTTTCTGTTGTCCTGTCTTCTAGGTCACTTATTCGTTCCTCTGCATTATCTAGCCTGCTTTGTACAGCCTTTAGGTCAGCTCTCATCTCAGCAAATGAGTTTACCAATTCTACTTGGTTCTTCCTTATAGCTTCTATTTCATTTTTGACATATATTATATCTCTAAACACTATTTCTTTTAGTTCCTTCAGTACTTTGATCAGTCCTTTATTGAAATCTTGATCATCAGTAGGCCATCAGTGTCTATTTCGTTGATCATGCTTTCAGGGGATTTCTCTTGTTCTTTTAATTGGGAGTGGTTCCTCTGCGTCTTCATATTGCTCATACCTCTGTGGCACTGTGGCTTAAGGAGTATCAGTTATCTAGTTCTCCTGGAGATGGTGTGTTCTTATTGATTTTATTGAGAGGTCTTTGTGTCTTCACCCTGTTTCACGAACTCAGCTTGCTATTTCCAGAGGCCCTCTGTTGGCACCCTTGTCTGTGCTGCTCCCAATGGCTGTCGGCTAGCAGATTGTGCCCCCTCCTAACACTGGGTCAGGAGCTGAGCTCTTAACCCGGTGGGTGGGCGAGTCACTCCCCCTCCTGATGCCACAGTCAGATGCTGTGCTTGTGGGGAGGCAGGTGTGCAGATCGTGCCCCCTCCCAGCACCATGGTCAGGTGCTGCGTTCCTACCAGGAAGGCGGGTGGCCGCCTGCCCTCTTCCAGCACAGGTCACTCCGCTGCTCTGTGCAGCTGCCCGCTCCGCCTTGGGTCAGCGCTCCGAAGGTGAGCTCGGGGAAGACCGCGGAATGGCCCTGCCCCTGCTCCGTGTGAAATCTCAGCTCTTTGTTTGTCTTGGTGGCACGAGTTCTCTGAGGGACCAGGGCAGAAAAATCCTATCTGCCTCGGGCTATAAACAAGTCTCAGTCCTGCCCAGGAGGTTGCGGAGCCCCCGAGTGTGGATTTAGGGCTCAGCCCCGGCCCCGCCTGGGTGCTATGCACAGGAGGAGATGGCAGCTGCGGCTGCGGCTGCGCCCCACCTGGCCTCTCTTCTCACGAGAAGCACCAGTAATGGTTGTGCAGGTCTGAGGAGTCAAAGGCTACGGTGCCCGTCCCTCCAGGGCACACCAGCTGTGTTGCTTTGCTTTTTTTTTTTTGCAATTTATGAGGGACTGAGGTTGTTCTGCTTCGTATCCCCTCCCATCCACGGTGAGCAGCCCCCTGCAGTCTCCCAGGGCTGCCTCAGTGCAGCCACCACAGCCCTCCACCCAGCTCGAGTGGCCTGTCCCGGCCCCAGCTGCCAGCTCGCGTCTTGGGCTGGGTGTCATGGGGACCCTTTGTGCCCATTTAACTCAGTTCTGTTGGTCAAAGGGTACTCGGGGCAGATTTGAGCCTCGGAGGCTCCCCCTCCATCCCTCTGGCCTCTCTGTTGGAGAGGGGAGACCCAGCGAATGAATGCCAGTCCTCCTTTGCCGCTCCCTCCCCACGGAATCGGTCCCGCACTGTTTTGCTTTTTCTTCTTTCTTTTTTCCTTTTTTCCTACCAGATTTTAGGCATCTTTGTCTTTCGAAGAGGGCGGTGTTCTGTTGGAGTTCAGCAGGTGCTCTGGTTGGCTGAGTGGGTCCGTAGATGTGAGTTTTGGTGTATTTGTGGGAGAGGGTGAGCTACGAGCATCCTTATACTCTGCCATCGTGCTTCTCCTTTCACCTGTGAATTTTTTCTTTCTAAAGCAGCAGGGATCAGAACCACACTCAGCCACAGCCCAACAGTGACTTACAATGATTTGAAATAGTCAGAATGGAATCTTCTGTTTAGTTTTTATTTTCCTTCTTCCTTTTTTCCTTTCCCTACATTTTTGGCTATAGAAACACATTAAGTGGAAGCCTTTGGGGTCTAATCTGGGAAAGACTCCCAGGTGAATTCTGTGGGTCTTAACTGAGAACTCTGAATTCTGTAAGTTGGAGAAAACTCCTCTGCCCTTCCCCTACGCATTCACATAGTCTGATAGGAGCTTGTGGCTTTTTATTATCAGTTTGCGCATTCAATAATATCCGTAAAAACTTGTTGTCACCTGCAAAATCTGGAAGTGTATTGCACGTGCATACTCTGGGTAATTTATAAGTAAGGGAAATAATTTTGAGTCCACTTCTAATTCCACAGAGATGCACATCTGCCCCTTCCAGATGTTTTCTTCCTTTCAGTCAGGGTCCTGTAATTGCCATATTGTATGCTGGAAGTCCTCTACCAGCACATACAGTTATACAAGGACAATTAAGATGACTTAACTAAAATGTTAAACTAAGAACCATGGTCTGACTTACTACAGAGTCCTAGAGGCAGAAAAGACTGTGAGGTCACCTTATTTCTAATTCAGCACTCCATCTAACTCAGAAACTTCACTTGTTAGACATTTTTCCTTTGAGTGAGTCCTAGCTGTGTGTCCTCAGGAGGGGTACAGGTCCCTCCACCTATGATGCTTCTCAGCAAATTGAAACCCCTGTCCCCTCAGTGTGGCACTGCTCATACCTTCAGCCTTTTTGTGCACAAGGGCAAAAAGATGACACTACAGTTCTCCTTTACCCACTTAGGTGTGAGTGTTTCTATGAAGGTGTGATTTGGTGAAAGTAGCCTGATGGTAGAGTAACATTGATCTGGGTTCAAATAGCTATTCTGCACCTACTAACTGGTGACCTTGAGCAAATTGCTAACTTACTCTCAGACTGTTTCTTCACATGTAAAACCCATTTCAGAAGGTGAGATGAGAAATAAGTGAGGTGCTGTATATAAAATGCCTGGCACATGACAGGTGTTCTCTCTATGATGACTTAAATTACTAATAGTAGTTCTAGTAATTTACTGAGCACTTACTGTGTGCTAGATACTGCACTGAGCATGTCGCATGCCATATTTATTTTACTCCTCACAGCAATCCTATGATAATAGTGCTATTATTGTTTCCTGCTCTACAGATGAGAGAACTGGGGCTGGGTTAACTCACTTACCCAAGGTCACATAGCTGGAAAATGGTAGAGCCAAAATTTAACCTCAGATTTTTCTGACACCAGAGGAAAGAGTCCTAACCTGCAATTCCATGTCATTTGTTTTTCCCCTTCCTCCATCAGAGAAGCTCAGTACATTAAACAGGCAGTCACCTCACATCTTTTTTGGGAAGAGACAGCATATCAGTAAAGAGAATATGCATATTTTAGCTGGAAGGAGTCACAATACCTCTCACTTGATGTTTATGTAATTATAATGAATTTCAAATTAATGTCATCTTAATTAATAGGGTCACACATTAAAGAAACAAAACATAATCTTTAGGGTATTTTTTGGTTTTAAAATTTGATGATTCTATACACATAGCAAATTACAGAGAAATAAACAACTAAATAATTGAAGAGTTGGGAAGACTAAATAGAGGCTAGTCTTAATCAGGACTGTTCTAGGAACTGTAAAGCCATGGCTGTACAAAATAGGCAGGTCCTCTATCACTCCAGTCCTCTCTGATGTGGTGGCTCTAAAGCGAGAACCAGGACTTGTAAATTCCTGTAACCACTAATTTAAGGGAAGCAGGGAGACTTTTGTCAGCATGTTGATTCCTACTAATCAATTTTTAGGAGCTCTTCTGTTAATTTTTCCTAAAGTTCAAGGATGTAGTCCTTGAATATTGACCAATTAATAAAAGGTTATATATGAGCCTGTTAATCAAGATTCTCATCTTTACATTTCCATTTTCCAGCTGTGATGAGGCAGCAATCTCTTGGTAGAAGGAAGAAAGGGATAATTCTTCCAGTGTTGTTCTCAATAAATGAGGATGGCACTGCATAAAGAGATAGGTCATTTGTGCATCTAGGCACAGCACTGTGCAGTGTGAGCCCAAGACTCAGACTAACTCAGGTGTGTCTCTTAACCTTACGAGCCTTGGTGTGTTCAAGTGTGGAAAGGAGCTAATGGTAACATCATTATAGGGCAACTCTGAAGATTAAGTAGGATAATGTATGTGAAGGGCCATGGTGCCTGCTCCTTCACTGGTTCATCTAATAAATATTTATTGAGCCCCTGTGTGTGCCAGGCCCATGCCATGTACCAGGATTACAATGGATTACATTGTTTACAGTGGAAAATAAGGCAGGGTGTTCCGACCTCCAAGATCTCACAGTCTAATTGAGAAGACAGACCAAAAAAAAAAAAGTGACAGATAAAACTATATATAATTATAAAATGTGTTACAGGGCATGGAATAGAACACAGCTATAAAAGAGAACATGCTAGGGGCTGGGGAAGAGGGAGATGGAAAGTTGCTGTTCAATGGGTATAAATGTTCAGTTATGCAAGATGAGTAAGTTCTACAGATCTGCAGTACAACAGTGTGCTTGTAGTTAGCAATGCTGTATTATACACTGAAAATTTTGTTAAGAGCTCATGTGAAGTGTTCTTAGCACAGTAAAATAAATACATAAACAAACTAGTGTATTTAACTGTAAAAAAAATGTGACATACATCAGTGCACTCATGTTATTAAAGCATATAGGATATTGCCTGGTACAGAGGAAGTAGTAAATCAGTGTATGTTGAATAAAATAAATGCATGCAAGTATTAGGACTTTATTCTAAGAAAATAATCATGGGATATGCAAAGATTTAATTACAAAGATGTTTAACCCCAGAGTTGTTAATCTAAAGTTGGAAACAACCTAAATGTCTAACAGTGGCTGGCTAAGTAAATGATATTAATCCATGAAAAATAGAGAGCCCAGGGAGTGTTAATATAGATCGTGTGGATAGTGAAGGCTCTGAGGATGTGACAAACTGATTTATGAAGGATGAGAAAGAGCCATCCTGTGCAGGGTGGGTGGCAGGTGGGAGTTAAGAGGAGAATATTCCTGGTGGAGAGAACAGTAAATACAATGACTGGGAGGCAGGGAGAGGCCTGGCAAGTCTAAAAGATGAGCCCCAAGCAAGGAGAGAACCAAAGGAGGAAGGAGAATCGGAGAGGCTGGGAAGCCATGCAGGGTCTGATCCTGCCTGATCTTCAGGCCATAGGAATGAGTTTTGATTTTATTCCAAGTATGATGGATGGGGAGCCTTTGAAGAGCTTTAAGTGAGAGAATGGCATGATCCGCCTCATATGTTAAGAAGACTGCTCAGACGGCTGCATGGAGAATGAATGGGGAGGAGTGCGGAAGTGGAAGCTGGGAGGCTGGTTGAGAGACTGCTGGACCAGACTAGGTAAGAGGTAATGGCAGCTGGACTGGCATGGTTCAAGTGGGGAGACTTGATGGGTGACTCTGAGATACTGTTTGGAGTCAGAAGCAACAGGACTTGGGATAGCCTGGGCATCCAGTGAGAGATGGTCAAAAATTAAGAATGAGGCCTGGGTTTTTGGTTTAAATAATAGGAAGAATCATGGTGTCATTTACTAAGCTGGGGAAGATGGGTTTGTGAGGAGAAACAAAAAGTTCAGCTCTGAACATGTTGGATTTGAGAGGTCTGTGAAATCTCTAAACAAAGATCAAACAGGCTGTGGAGGAGTTTGAATTGGAGATATGAGTTTGGAAGTCCTCAACCAAACTGATGTTTTAAAGCCTAAATCAGTAAAGGTTGCTTTATATTCGCACCTAATAATATCAACCACTAATTTATGAGTTTTCTCTGTGCGATTCTTCAGTTACAGCTATCAAACACAGCCATTAGGTTGTGTACCATCAGGAGTTGTAACTGAGATACCTAGGACAGGGGGAGTACTTAGGGAGGAAAATTCCAGAATTGTTGGAAATCTCTGCTGGGATGGCTGCTTCTCCAATTCTCCTACAGCTAGGATTTGAGAGATCTGTCCCATGGCATGAGAGACCTTCTCCATGTTTTGGAATGTATCAACAGCCGCTGTCATACTCGTTGGCCTACCTGAGGTAACCTGTCTTGGTGAGCCTGGGTGATGGTGGGTGAAGCTGCTCCCCTGATTTTTGAGTCTGAAGGGGTTAGGGAGCCACATAGATTTCACTGCAAAGAAAGGTTCACAGCCTCTGCACTGACACACCCCATCTGCCTATCTAACTGTCGCTTGGGTGGAAGGCTGTGATGCCTGTGGAAAGGTAAGAGGGTGTATCAATTATTGATCTATTGCTACCTTAGCTACCTTAGTACCGCCCTCCCCCCCCCCCAGGTAATTAAACTTTGTTCCATAGGTCATGCGATAAACACTACATAATGGACTGGAGTTCTTATTCCTGTGGAAGCACCTAGGGGAACGGAAGAGAAAAATTGATAACACTTTTTGCTGTTTTCTATCTTCCCCCATAGGCAGATATGGCCAGAACAGAGTAATAAAATGAAAAAGTTCTCTTCGGCTGAAACATAAGACAGTGCAGGTTTTAGCTCTCATTCTCCTGCTTACTGCTTGTCTGCCCTTTTTCTGCACATCCCCTGAGCATCCGAATCTCAGGTGATCCATTTGAGGAAAAGAAGCAGTCTTGGCTTGCTCTGTCCTTCTCTGGGAGATCAACTGTTCATTTATTCAGCCACTTCCCTTCTCTCATGGAAGTTATAGTTGGGGAGGATAAACACTGAATAAATAATGACAAGTACAGCCATAAAAGGGGCAAGAAGAGGTGTCCTTGGAGACTATAACAAGGAGGGGTGGAGCACTTAGTCTTGACCAGTGGTTCTGAAAGTGTGGTCCCCAGACCAGCGATAGAATCACCTGGGAACTGGTTAAAAATGCAAATTTCCAGGTCCCACCCCAAACCTAAGGAATCAGAAAGGCTAAGGGCTTGTGTTTTAACAAGGCTCCCCAGGAGATTTTGATCTCTACCCACGACTGAGAACCACTGGCCTAAGCATTCAGGGAAGGCCTTCCTGAGAAAATGACCTTAGTGAAACCTGAGAAAGAATTAGAATTTGGTCAGACCAAGGGGAAAGGTTAAGAAGGCTGTTCCAGAGGAAGGTCCTGGCACAAGAGAGAACTTAGTCCTTTTGAGAAATTGAATTAAGTCCAGCGTGGTAGCAGTAAAGGAAGAACAAATAGAGAAGGGCATGGACAGAGTAGCCAGATGAAGAGGCCTTGTAAACTTGGGGAAGATTTTGCAGTTATGCTTGGGTCAGTGGGGAGCCATTAAAGGGTTTTGAGCAGCTAAGGGCTTTCTTTGGTCAATAATGTTCTATTGTAATTTTAAAACATTTCCTTACAATCCAAAAAGGCAGTTAATTGTCTTAATTAGAACTTCCACTCTAATTCAGGAAAAGACACAATATAACTGTTGGGCCAATCCATGAAAATATATTCACCACTAATTATATGTTTGGCACTGTGCTAGGCACAATAAAGTATACAGAAAAAGATAGATCTTCACTTTCAGATGACTGAGAACCTGAGTGAGAAGACAGACAAAAGTACACATGTAACTCCCAGTGAAGACTGTCAGACATCTTCACTTTAAATTCTGAATGGCCAGGGTTAACTGTGACAGGATTCCAGAGACTAGGAAGTTAAAGAATTGCTGGGGCAGTCAGACAAGGCTTCCTGGAGGAGGTGGGCACAAGCTTGGTGTGGCAGAGGAGGAAGACCTGAGAAAGTATAGGGATCGGGATTAGCAGGAATCTCTCTGTATCCTGAGGGAACAGCCTTGACAGGTGTTCACGGTTCACATAGGGAAGTACTGGAAAATTTGCTGGGAGGAGCAGGTTGAGACCAAATTGTGTCACCAGAGTTAGGGAGAGGAAGCCCCCTCAATCTGTCTGCATAACCTAATCTATCCTAATGCCAAATGAAGCCATCCTTGGGGTAGTGGGTAAGGGTACTGCTGGGAGGCCTCAAGCAGGGAACTGGGCCATTTTCTGCAGTCACCGCTGAGAATTTCTTTTCCGTCTCTTTCCCACGCTCTTGGGCATCTCTGATAGTTCACTGCTTCACACTTGTTTTTAAATCCTTTTTACTGAACTATATTAGTCATAAACAAGGTCACAGATCTTAAGTTAGTAGCATAAGGGATCTTCCCAAATGAACACACCTTCATTACCCCTACCATGATCAAGAAACAGGACATGGCAGCACCCTGAATTCCCTCCACCCCACCATTCCCCTTCCAGGTACATCCCTCCCTTATAGAATCACTGTCGTCTTTTTTACCTCTTGCACTCTTTGTTCCTGGATTCCGACATTACACTTGTGACACTCATCCATATTGTTGCCTGTAGTTGTTGATTAGTCCTTCTCATTGCTGTATGCTGTTATGTGGTGTGAATGCACTGCCCTTTATTTATTCATTCTACTGTTGGTGGACATTTAGGTAGTTTCCAGTGTGAGCTATTACTGTGTTGCATTTTAACCTTTGATCTGGGTCTTTGTCTTTGGTTTGTTTAGATTCTCCTTGTCACTAAAGTCATCTCCTGTAAAACTTTACTTATTTTAATGGAGATACTGGGGATTGAACCCAGGACCTCATGCATGCTAAGCATGCACTCTACCACTGAGCTATACTCTCCCCTCCTCTAAAACTTTGAATGCTCTGTTGTATGTGTGTTTGGCAAAGGAAATAAATAGAAAAGAATGCTAAATAAAAAAATGAACATCAGGAGATAGATGGTTTGAGAAAACCACCTCCCCCATCCTCTGCCTTCTCCTCTTCCTCAGAGAACCCAGGCTAAGAGAAAACTACTGCACCCAGCTCAGAGGTGCTGCCAGCCAGGCACTTGCTAAATTGGGCCAGCTGGATTGCTCTCAGGAGCCAGTGGAGGGATGCTGGGGAATGTATCTTGTTCACTTTTATAAATGGCTGGTTGTAGGCACTTGGTCAATGTTTCTTAAATAAATGAGTTTCTATTAAACAAAGCATTCAAGTTGCTGGGAATCTGTTATGTGCCAGGTGGGCCCTGAGAATACAGTGAGGTATGAAATCCTTCTCTTGGAGATCTTTTGAAAAATGTTTTTACAGCACTTCGCCCTGTGCCAGGTGCCTAACAGGTGCTTTACATCCCTTGCCTCCTATAATTCTTACACAGCTCTGTGGTGTAATTACTCTTCTTGCCCCCATGTGTGGATGGGAAGTTGAGGCACAGCTGAGCTAAGTCATGTGCCAGGCCTATACTCATGACTCATGGGTGTGTCATAGGTAACATTCAAAGCCAGCAGATCAAGCTCAGATCTGTGCTCTTCACTGCCACACAGCTGGTGTCAAATGAGCGCAGCCAGCAGTAAGGGCTGTGTGGCCCTTCCGGGGAGGTGGGGTTTGGGTTGGACCTTCAAGTTGGGGTGATGCTTATGCAGGTGGAAAAGGTCCTGTGAGATAGGAGGTCCAACCTGAGCACCCTCCTAGGGCGGGCATGGGGATGGGAATGATGGAGGTCCTGGGAGGCTGCCAGAGGTGGTAGGACCACGGGAGAGTAGGCATATCCTGGCTGTACTTGGAATACACACTCCAGGAGGATATTGTAGCGTGTCAATCCACCAAGAGCTGCCTGATTTCATACTGCCCACTCCAGGGTCTCTGTGGCTTGGCTGCTGCTTGGCTCTCTGGTGGCCAGATCTCTGTGGTCCTGGCTTCTGCACTTCCTGTGAACTCAGTTTCCCTCCCCGTGAGTCAGCTGCTGCCCACGGCCCCCAGGACTGGCCTCCCTTTGGAGAGACTGTCCCATCTCATCCTCCTGCACTTTTTGCAGAATCTTAACTACGGGGGCCTCAGATCCCAGATCTGCTTGAGCCTTTCCCTCCCCACAGACCTGAGAGTTTAAATTTCTCTTCCCATCCCGGGGAACCCTCTGGACAGCAAACAAATCCATTAACACTTATTAAGGCTGGGTATTAAAACACTATGCAGAAAGCCCTATGGGCTACGAGAAGCACTTTAGAATTCTCTACTCATCCCTCTTTCACCACCAGCAATTTGATAATTATCTTGAAGACCATATGGTTTGAAAGCCCATCATCTGCATAGAGATGTTCCTTTCCTTCCTCCCTGTAAGTCTGCTTAGTGGTTCTTAAACCAGCTTGTGAAAAACCCATTCTGAACCAGGTTGTAAACATGAAGCAAAGCACGTGTGCTTCACTTTATAGATAATTTAAGAGATTTTCAAGCACAGTTTTGACTCTATGCAGTTTTTTCATTTTGCACAGACTTCAGAATTGAGGTCCCACTGTATTGCTGAGTTGGCCGGGAAGAAAAGCTTCCTCCTTCCCTCACCCTGGGGGACTAAGGCACACTCATGCCCGCTGCCTCTGGGCCCCCAGGGATCCTGGCAGCTGCATATCCAGCTTTGCCAGCAGCCAAGAGGACAGTTCTTGGAGACCTGGAAATCCCTGCTACTTACGGAGGGATTTAAATCCAGTTGGCTCCGGAGCTGAGCCTATAGTTTTGGAGCCAGGAGTCTGTCTCCTCCATGAGACAATGAGCTCATCTAAGGCAAGACTTTCTTTTTCTCCCCTTCTCTTCTCCCTCCTCCTCCTCTTCCTTTTCTTCCTCCTACCGCCTCCTCCTGTCTTTCCTTCCTCCTTCGTCCTCCTCCCTCCTCTTCTCCTCTCCTCTTCCCCCCTTCCTCCCCCTCAATCCATATTTCCACCATTGAGCACAGTGCCTGGCACAAAACAGCTATTCTATACAATTTGATAAGTGAATGAATGAATGTCATTATTTGGCTTCAGAGAAAAATTAACTCTTTTTTTTTTCAGTCTGGGGTGCTTGGAACTGGATTGTCATTCACCTTTCTGTCTTTTTCATTATTCCCTGAAAGCACAAACTCAATTTAGGCTTTAGTGAAAAATGAAGAGCATTAGACCAGCCTTTTAAAATTGCTTGGTCAGTACTTCCTGCTCGCTTGTACTTCATGCTGCTGTCATCACTGGGTAATTACAACATTAAGTATGTACCTGATCAGCAAGTTGCTTTTAATTAAAGTCCCCTGTTGGTTTCCTTGTACCTCAGGGCTCCTGGAGCATTTGTTCAGCTCCTTGGGCTGCTGGCAAAGTTTCAGCTCCAGTGGGGATAGGAGCAGACTTCCAGAGGTCCTCGTCAACGTATCCTGCACCCCCCCCCATTCCCTCCCCCAGCTTTCTCACTAGTATTTTGCCAACTGTGTGGTGAGCAGCTCATTATGTTCACCTCTGAATGGGGGAAAACTATTCATAAGGGAATGCTGAGGCCCTGCAGAGAGGGGAGAGAACCTCTGGACCCAGGTCTTCTCCTGGCAATTTCTAAACCACATCCAGCCTGCAGTGAGATTCTTCCCTGTACCTCAGCTGATGGGGCCACCCTGCTTCTCTTCCCATGTTTCCCCTCAGGGGAGATGGCAAGGGCATCAGAACTGTTTCTACTCCTATTCCCTTCACGTGTATTTACAGGCTTTACAGCCCAGCAAGAGTCTGGTTCTAGAGGCAGGCTACCCTGCTTATAAATCTTGGAGCAAATGATTTTTTTCTGCACTTCATTTCCTTATCTGTAAAATGGGAATACTAATAAAACCTATCTCTTGGAATTCTTCTGATGGTTAAATGACACATATGAAGAGATTCATATAGTGTCTGGCGCATAATATACTCTCAAAAAGTGGTATCTACGATTACCACGGCGCTGACGGCGATAATGACTACTACCAGCAGCAGCAGCAGTGTTAGAAGTAGTACTTCTACCCAGTGAGGAGGCTTCCCAACCTCTGACAGACTCCAGAGCAAATGGTATTCCTTTCTTGCAGTGTCAAATGTCCTTTAATGCCAGGGAGAGGAAGTGGGTCTTGGTCCACTCAGAAGACTATGGATAGAGGAAGGAAGCCCTTCACCAGAATAGACTAAGAGAGTCTAAATATGGAGCAGCATAAATCTTTGAACACCAACATATGTGTCAGTAAAATTCAGTAATACTTACAGTAAATGCCCATTTCTTTTTGCCAAAGGATTATATCCCCCCCACCATATAAACAAAAAATATAATATACTACTGTTTTATTTCAATAAGTATTTTTGGGGCACTCACTGAGTAGTAAGTATGATAAGTATTTATTTAATCACTCCGTGACCTTTTGTGTGCTGACTCTGAGTTGGGTGTAGTTGTATAATGGTGAGCTGCTGTGCAGAAGGAGGAAATGCAGCACAGACAGGTCAGGAGCCTTCCTTAGGGGGACACAGTGGCAGGATTATGATTGAATTCAGGCTTCCTCTCGCTTATCTTCACTCTTTTTCTACTGTACTGCACCAACATAGAGTCTCTGCCTTCAAGCGGATTACAATATTTATGGGACAAAAGCTATAAGTCTGTCATTGAAAGCAGTCACTCATTGAACAAATATTTATATCCCTACTACGTACCAGGTTCTAGGTGATGGATGAATACAAGAGAAAGTTTTTGTTTTCATGGAGTTTTCGTTTTCGTATTCTAGAGGGGAAGACAGACAATGAACATATATATATATATATGGAGAGAGAGAGAGAGAGAAGAGAGGGAGGGAGGGAGAGAGAGGGGGCAAGGCAATTTTACATGGTGATAAGTATTGTGAAGAAAATAAAATAGAAAAGACTGGCCGGGTCAGACCATGGAACATAAGATATCACATTCCCAAGTACTAAATTAAATTTCTTTCAATCCTGAGCCAAAATGTATAACCTAGCCTATAAGCACTAAAAGTAGACTGGACCATTGGTGAAGTCTTCCTTCATGAGGTAGGATTTAATATGAGCTTTGAATGGGAAATAAGGGCTATACATTGTTTTAAAAAGGGCTCTGGCATGAATGAGGGCACAAGGCATTTTAAGAGAATTTGGAGAGCCAAATTTCCCAAAATCTGCCTTGGAGCACAGATGCTGTGAGATGCTCCTCAACCAAAGCCTCCTGGGAAAATCTTTTTAAAGTTTTGGGAAGTTGTAAACCAGATTTCCTTTTCCAGGGTTGAAAAGATGCCATTAAGGGTTGGGGGAGTCTTGCAGCAAAGACATCCATTTCACCTTTTGTAATCCAAAGTATCCCAAGTTTACTTGAGCACAGAATCTTACTTATTTTCAGAATTCCTATTAACATGCCCTAGAATTAAGATACCTTGGAGCACCCTTTGGGAATCACTGCTGAAGTAAAAGCTGGGGTTTGCATAAGCCTGAGGCATCAGTAGCATCAACCCCAGGATCCCAGGGTGGATGATTCACCACTTGTGTGCATGATTGTTCATGCTGATGATCCCCTCCAGTGACTCAAATCATGGAGTGTCAACTGTGTCTTTGTTGGCTCTGATCTGTTTGCTGTATTTTCACTTTGCTAGCAGGACAGCGGAGGGCCTGGAGAGAGGAAGTAAGTAGACATGCATTCATAATCCACCCCCAGACTTAGCTGTGACTGAGCTGGTTATGAAAATGCCCTTGGGTCTTAGACGACAGCCACAGGAACCCCAATGCCAGTCTTTGATATTCACAGCCTATGAGGGGCTTTTCCTTGGGATGGGCAGTGTGTGTGTGTGTGTGTGTGTGTGTGTGTGTGTGTGTGTTAGAGAGACAAATAGAGGGAGAAATCGGGGGGGGAGATGACTATATCCTTTGCTCTATTCTGATGCAGTGACATCAAACCCATATTTTCTAATGTTGAGCTCTAATTTCCCTGCTAGTGACAGTGAACCTTAGTTTGTCAGTCACTTGGATGACTCATGGCTGGTCTTAGGCTTATGAATCTTAGAGACAGAAGGAACCCTAGTGAGAAATCATCTAGTTCACTTTCCCAATAAGAACCAGGACAATGATTCTAACCTTTGGTGGGTCGTGGACCTCTTTGGGAATCGAATGACAGCTGTGGGCCTTAATCCTGGAGAAGCACAGGTGGATATTCAGATAATATTTCACCTACAATGTCAGAGTTTTACGAGCATTTTTATGTTGCTTATCTATAATACATTCAGTAACTTTTTCTTCAGTACACATTTAAATACCCTTAATTGACTCCCTTTATTCTTAGAATAAACTAAAAACGTTCTTTAAAATGGCACACATGGCCCTGCATGATCTGTCCCTGCTCCCTGCTGCCCTCATCTGGCACTGCTCATTCTCTGTGCTACCATTTGCTGCCCATTTAGTCATGCTGTTGCCCTGTTGAGGTTTCTTATGTTTACCATGCTTCTCCTTTCCACAATGCCTTTGCATATGCTGCTCCCATTATCTAACATGTTCTTTTTTCACAGTTGCCCAGATGAATCCTTCTTTTCCTTCAGGCAGTTCAGGGGTTACTTCCTCAAGCTTTCCTTAACCTCCTTTATCAACTACTATATATCAGATTGTCCATTCTATGTTCTCATAGCACTTGTGGAAGTTTCCTTTAAAAGTGACTGTTACAATTGAGTTTTATCTCTCTTTGTAAGATTAATTGAGTGATGTCTTACTAGACAGTGAGCTTTATGAGGCAAGGACTGGGTCTTTGGTGCCTAATGATGTGCTTGGCACACAGTAGGTACTTTGTGGTAACTATTTGGGGATGAAGGGATGGTCTTTGGTGACCAGTGTGCACTATATCTCGAGGCAACACATTCAGTGGTCTCAGGACTTCTGTTAGCTTCTAGTTTTGATAAGTGACAATTTTTGCTTCTGTCCATTATACTGACAAGTGATGCGAGTTTTTGTCTTTCTCTAGGTAAATCAGTGAGCACATCAGTCTTTACAAAGCTGTTGGTTAGGTCTCTACAATATAAATTTCCCTCAATGAATAAATCTACAGGCAGAACTTGGATTTCACTCTACCCATCCTTAGGCTATAGGAGTATATGATAACCACATCTGTCAGCAGCCATCCACACAATCACATTGACCTTTCCTTCCTTCCTTCCTTCTTTCCTTCGTTCTTTCCCTTTTTCTCTCTTTTCTTCCTCCTTCTCTCCCTTTTTTTTTCTGGCACTCGCATGGATATCTTAAGAAGTTGCATACACACACACACATACACAACTCTTGGAGGAAATTGTGTGTGTATATGTGTACCTGGTTTGTGGGAGTGGGTGCAAAGTAGGGCACAGTTTCACTCCAGTAATTCCGATTCATAGTTGAAACCAACTCTGTATGGTGGTGGTGCGCTAAGAGCCCTTCTAGTGAACAAGCCCTTCATCCTACCCAGCCCCAGTGCCATACCCCTTCTCTCCACCAGTATGACCTCATAATGCCAGTATTACTCAGATATCAAGCCCTAATATCTTTCTCATCCAATCATCTTTACCTGTTTACCCTTCCCTTGCCACCTGGTCAAGCTATGTCCTGGGGACTTCACACAGTGTAGAGGAGAGATTGTGAACCTAGCCTCACAAGAGGGGAGAAGCCATAGGCCCTCTGTCTTCTCATTTCCTTTGCCCTTAATGCTAAGAACATTTGCTAAAAATTTCCCTTCCCCTCAGCATCCCATCACCCATCTATGGACTTCTAGCCCATAGTTCTCTAGATGCAACCTACTTCCCCACCTCCATGAGAGGAGTTTGGATAGAACTAGGTGTGAAAAGGGACGTTTCCTCAGTCCCAGGTGCTCAGAACACAGAGCTCTTGTTGTTGAGACTGCACAGCCAAATACAGCACTTGGCAGAGCTGCCGTCATAGAAATGAGCCCTGCCTGCTCAATGCCGTCTCACCTTCTCTCCCTCCCCTACACATGTCTATTCTCAATGTTTGGTTCGTGCTGTGGAGGCCTGGAGAATGGTGATAATCAGCTTTTGGCCTATTGTCATCAGAAGTATCCAGAGCCCTTACTGCCACTTGACCACAGCTGCCCTACCCAAGAATCGTGAGTGTCTATCCTTGGAGAGTTGACTGGTAACTGTGTGGTGTGGTAGGTGGGAAAGTCCATTGTTATGTGAGAAAAAACCCAAAACACAGAAACAGACATACACACAGGAGGTAGCGGTGCACCCTGGTGGAGCACTAGAGTGATGTCAGTGAGCTCCTAAAACACCTGCTGGTTCAGATTCACTCTCCAATTTCAGCTTTTTATGAGGTGTGATGGTAGGGCTCTTCTTGAGTTCTTGTGCTCACGTACCCTTCCAATAAATCATTTATTACTTGGGATAGCTCGTTGCAACCACAAGAGCCTGTCTCACTAGAACCTCTCTTGGGGTTCTTAGTATATTTTTCTTTTTCAAGTAGTCATAAATACACCTGTCATGTTTTCCCTATCAGATTATAAACGCCTTGAGGCAGGTTTCAATTCATAATCATTTTTCTAGCTTCTGATAAAAATTTGTTAGAATAAAGAGAGAAAGAGATGGAGGGAGGGAAAGAGTAAGGAAGAAGAGTAGGAGGGAGAAAGGGGGAAAGAGAAAGCTGAAGGGAGGAAGAGAGGAGGGAAAGTTAGTTTTTTGGAGGTATGTGACCTGTACAACCTCCATGTCATCACACTGTACACCATGGTTGGGTAAGAGTGGGGAGGAGGTGGGATGAGAGTGAAGAAATGGTTGCTGGCTGAATTTTCATGAAGAACGGCCAGATAAGCCCTTGATTCAAAGCAGAATTTTGTTTTTAGAGAAATTAGTTTTGATGGATATTTTTGGAAGCTGAAAAAATGGAAGTTTATTTCACTGCCAAGTCTGCCAGTTTCAATTTGGCAAATACCTATTTCTTCACCCTGTTTTGTGTTGCAGATGGCCCTGAAATGAGCAGCGCTGGCTGGGCTGTACTGACTAGGCTGGTTGCTCAGTACGGTTCCCTGGCGCCTCTCTAAGCACAGCCCCCAGCAGAGGCTTCCTGCTATTCCCCAGGAGGCCAATAGAGGGCTCCCAAGAACACTGAGCAAAACTGGGTGGGCCTCACATGGAGAAGTTCAACTATGGCAATGATTATTATGCTTACCTAACACACAAAGTGATAGAATTGGATTTAGATTGTAAATGCACGAATGAAGGAGTACCTGCCATGAATGCAATAGAATTAGTTGCTATATTGGAGGGAGCTCAGATTAGATTAGCTTGTATACAGTATGTATACAGTATACTGGATAGGTTAAAGCTTTGAGTCTGTGAATTATGTTATCTTGGAAAAAAAATCACTTAATTTATCTAGGTCTCAGTTTGCCTACCTAAAGAAAATGATGGGATGATACTGAGATAGTGAGAGTCTGGCTTTATAAGACCTTTTAAAGTATAACCTTATATTACTATAACTTATGGGAACCACATTCAGGAACAATCTGAGAAAACATGGCTTACCCAAAAGCAAGAAGGTTAATTCTGTCCCCCAACACTGGCCTAACAAAATGGTCCTGTTACACAGTTAGCACAATAGTTTGAATAAGAAATTCAGTCTTCAGTGGTCACTGAGCTAGAGACAGTATTGTGCAGGTGAAAGAGAATATTAACTATAGCCAAAAGACTTAGATTGAGATCTGGACTTTATTTATTAGCTAATTGATTACATTGCTTCTCTGAGTCTCAGTCCCTTCATCTGTAAAGTTGGGATAATACAAATTTCCTTGCCTGCTCCGAAGTGTGAAAGTCAGATAAGATATTGCAGCAGAAGTACTTTGCCTATTGCAATGTGTCACACAAGTGTTAATTTATTAATAGATGCACTACCTCACATGGTCCTAACTTAGTGACACAGTATGTGTGAATAGGTTGAGTCTTTTCTTTCCTGAACTTAAGATCTCATACAAACCACATTATAGCCATAGTTTGTGTGTGTGTGTGTATGTGTGTGTGGTCTTCTTTTAACAGAGAATCAATTAGAAAAGAAGTATTTCTGAAGTGCAGAGGAATAGGCACTAGATTTGCAGATCTTAGAACTGGAAGAGAGTTCAAGATACTAATCCATGTGTTTTGTAGTCACTATTGAGACTCTGAAGTAGAAACTAAGATTTTTTTTTTGTACCCATTCATTTATTCATTCATTTCAGTGGCTTGAGATGCTAGGAATACAAATTTTTGAGTTAGGGAAAGAGCTAGAGTCTTGTAATGGGGCTTGTCTATCTATCCATTCCTTCAAACATATGTTGAAATGTACCTATTTTCCAGACACCATGTTAGATGCAAGAAGCAATACAAAGATGTGCAAGCCATAGTCCCTCTCTTCAAGGAAAGCTTAACGCTCTGCCTGTCACATAGTAAGTAATATAGAGATAGAGATACATAGATTTGGGGTTTTTTTGTTTAGGGTAAATGAGACATGGGTGTCAAGGAGGTAGTATAGTGGTTAAGAACAAAAGTTATTTGGTTTTTCTAAGCCTTGGCTTCCTCTTGTGTAAATCAAGTTAATGCTGCCTACATACCTCAAAGAGTGGCTATAGGGATTACATGAGCTGATGTATGTAAAGCACAGTGAGTAGCACGTAGTAAACTCACAATACATGGTGGTTGTTATTGGCATCATCATTATTATTATAGAGATTCACAATGGCCAAGCGGCCAAGCCATACTAGAGTTCACAAGATAGACACTGGAAACCATGGAAGTTCAGAGGAGGGAGCACTTAACAAAGGGCTTTTAGGGAATGACCTTTAGGCACTTAAAGGAGGAGAGGATTTTCCTTTGGCAGACATAAGGAAAAGATCATTCTAGAGATGAGGGAAGCAAGAGAGAATGTGGCAAGTGCTTAGAATGATGAGACATTCATTTTGCCTTGAACAAAACGCTCATGTTGTGATCTACTTAATGTATTCATTCTGACTTTGAAATTTCCATAAAAATATCTTGCCATGTCTCTCTGTGTAGGAAATTGCCTCAATTATCCTAATGCTTTGCTGGTCTGAATTGGAAGGCAGTTACTTGAAATCTTGAAGATGATGAAATTTGTCTTCTGGAATTCTCAGCTACTTTTTCCTCTGCCAGTTTTCCATCTTGCTGGGGCCTTCCACCCTTCCTAGTCATCCAGGATCTTCATTTACTTAAAAAAAAACCTTCCTTTATTGAGGAAAAATTAGAACACACAAGAAAAACTATCTCCTGTGACCCCCATGGTATTTACCCAGCCATCACCACAAAAATATATTCTTAAAAAGGAGCTGATAAACTAATATATAATAAGGAGCAAATGGTTTTTAGTGTGACCTCATTTAAGAGCTATTTGATTTTTGAAGAGGCATAGAGTGTCAAGAGAAATGACTTGGAATTTCAGGCATCCATAGTCACATATGGAAATCATTTTCGGTGGTAAAGTGATACCAGCATGTACTTCAGAAATAAAAGTATATTATTTACCACATATACAGAGGTGTTGACTTTCTTTTTTTAAAAATTTTATTGAAAAGTAGTGTGTGTGTGTGTATATATATATATATATACACCATGAGATGCACATATCTTTAGTGTACAGTAAGATTAATTTTGACAATTGCATGCACCTGTACAATGTACATTATCATCATCAGAGAAAGACCCTTTGTGCCCTTTGCCGGTAATCCCTCCTGCAGAGGCAACCAGTCATATTTCCTTCACATGGATTCAATTTGCCTGTTCTAGAACTTCATATAAATGGGATGATACAATACATGTTCTTTTGTGTCTGGCTTCTTTCATTTAGCATAATATCTATGAAATTCATAAATGTTGTGTGTATCAGTTTTTTTGTTCCTTTTTATTGATGAATAATATTCCATTGTATAATTATATTAAAAACTCTACATATTCTTCTGTTGATGGAAATTTGAGTTACTTACAGGTTGGAGCTATTGTAAATAAAGTTCCTATGTACATTCTTATGCAAATTTTTATCTATCATTAATTTTTAGCAATTTGATTATGATGTGCCCTGGTGTAGCCTTCTTTATGTGTTTCTTAGGGTTCATTGAACTTCTTAGGATCTATAAATTTGTTCTTTTTCAATCAAACTTGAAAATTTTTTCATTATTATTTTCTCAAACATTTTTTTCTGATCCAGCCTTTCCTCTCTTTCTGTTAGGCCTATAACATGTATGTTATACTACTCAATGTTTTCCCATAGATCACTGAGGCACTGTTCATTTTTTCTTACCATCCTTTTCTATTTCTCTCTACTTTTTTTTATTGAAGTATAGTCAGTTACAAGGTGTCAGTTTCTGGTGTACAGCACAATGTTCTAGTCGTGCATATACATACATATGTTCATTTTCATATTCTTTTTCATTAAAGGTTATTATAAGATATTGAATATAGTTCCCTGTGCTATACAGAAGAAAATTTTTTTAATCTTATTTTTATATATAGTGGCTAACATTTGCATATCTCACACTCCCAAATTTATCCCTTCCCACCTTCTTTCCCCCAGTAACCAAATTAAATTGTTAACTGTGTCTGCAAGTCTGTTTCTGTTTTATAGATGAGTTTATTAGTGTCCTCTTTTCTTCTTTTTTTATGATATAAGTGATATCATACTGTATTTTTCTTTCTCTTTCTGGCTTACCTCACTTAGAATGATGATCTCTAGGTCCATCCATGTTGCTGCAAATGACATTATTTTATTCTTTTTTATGCCTGAGTAGCATTCCATTATATATATATTATGTGTATTATGTATTATGTATGTATTTTATATATATATATATACACATAATATATATTACATACACACACACACACACACGCACGCACACACACATATACCACAACTTCCTTATCCAGTCATTTGTTGATGGACATTTAGGTTGTTTCCATGTCTTGACTGTTATATATAGTGCTGCTGTGAACATTGGGGTGTATGTAGGTTTTCAAATTAGAGTTCCCTCCAGATAATATGCCCAGGAGTGGGATTGCTATGTCACATGGTAAGTCTATTTTTAGTTTTTTGAGGAATCGCCATACTGATTTCCATAATGGCTGCACCAAACTACATTCCCACCAACAGTGTAGGAGGGTTCCCTTTTCTCCACACCCTCTACAGCAGTTATTATTTGTGGGCTTTTGAATGATGGCCATTCTGACTGATGTGAAGTGATACCTCACTGTAGTTTTCATTTGCATTTCTCTGATAACTAGTGATATTGAGCATTTTTTTTAAGTGCCTATTGGCCATTTGTATGTCTTTACTGGAGAATTGCTTGTTTAGGTCTTCTGCACATTTTTGGATTGGGTTGGCTGTTTGTTTTGTTATTCTATTTTTTCAGTTTGGATAGTTCATATTGCCCGGTTTTCAAATTCACTGATCTTTTCTTCTGCAGTGTCATCTTTTTAAGCCCATCCAGTGAAATTTTCATCTTGCTTATTGTATTTCTCTATTCTAGAATTGCCATTTGGTTCTTTTTTCACTTTCCATTTCTCTATTGTGACTTCTTTGTTTCCTCATTAAATTTTTATTTTCCTTTAAATCTTTTAACAAATTTATAATACCTATTTTAAAGTCATTGCTAATTTATTCTTCTCTATTGTTTCTGATATGTTTCCACTACTAACTTTTCTCCTGGTGGTGGATCACATTTTCTTGCTTCTTTGCCTATCTGATAATTTTTAATTATTTACTGGACATTATTGATGCTATGTCATTGACTGCTGAATTTTGTTGACTTCCTTAACAGATAGTTGAATTTTGTTCTGGTAGGCAATTAATTTACTCCTGAATCAGTTCAATCCTTTTGAGGCTTGTTTTTAAACTTTCTTAGTGAGGACCTTTAACCTAAGGCTAACTTGGTCCCACTGTTAAGGCATGGACTTTCTGGGATCTGTACTGAATTAATTGAGGATTTTCCACCATGGTTGGTGAGACCTCTAATATTTCCCAGTCCTGTGCAGTATTAAGTAGGTTGGAATACAATCTGTAGTAATTAAAGAAACAGTTATCCTCTGGTAATTTTTGTTTCTCTGGTAGATGTTATTTTCCTGACCCTGTGCAGATCTTTCCAGCACACGTGCAGTGTAGTGTTAAGCCAAAGATTCATGGAGATGTCTGTGTAGATTTGTGAATCACCTTCTTTGCACAGCTCCCTTCTTTCTGGTACCATATCCCACAACTTCCAGCCACTTCAGTACCCTGAAGCTCAATATCTGTATACTGGGCTCAGAAAGATCATGTTTGAGTTCCATCACCTTGTGCTACAGTCCACAAGTGCCTCCAGATAGAAAACTGGGTTAATTGTATGGCCCATCTCATCTGTTGCTCTTTTCTCAGAGATCACAGACTTGCTATCCAATGTCTAAAAATAATGATTTCATATATATTTTTCTGGTTTTATAATTATTTTCATTAGGACATATAGCTCTATACCAGTTTTTCTATCTTGACCAAAAGGAAGACCACACAGAGTAGTTTTTGTTAGTTCATTTTACGTGTGGGAAAACCAAGGCATCGACCATGGTTTGTCTAGCATCACTATGTTACAAATCCATGATAAAACTGGAATAATAGCAGCACTTTTCAACTCTTGGTTTCTCTAACCTACCCCACAGTCTTTTGTAGAAAGTCTCTGTAAGCAGATTATGAGGATAAATTGATATTCATGGAAACCAAACCATATTTCATGGAGAGACAACAGATCCCAGACTTCTAACCTCTGATTTACTTGCAGTAGTCATTAGTGTAGTTCATGGATGATTTTGGTTGGGTGGAGCCATGAGACTAGTTCAAGACAATGAGTTGTTAGCAGTAGTGATGTATGTTAATTCTGAGTGAACACTTACTGCTGGCTGAGTCTTCCAGCTACTCTTTTCATTATGTCGTGGTAACTGGCAATGTTCAAAATGATGTCTTTGTCAGCCTGGGTCTCTGAGTGACTAAGGTGAGCAGAGACCACTTCTTAGCTCTCAATGGACAGGTAGCATGAACAAGAAATAATCCTTTATTGTTTTTTTGTTGACATTTGGGGGTTGTATGTTTTTATTGTATAGCTTAGCCTGTCCTGACTGTTAGAGAGAACTTTGATAAAACTTGATTGTCTTGGTTGATTCCTCAGAAGTAGACCCAGAGATGAAAATTACCAAGCAAGTGACTTATTAAAGAAATGCTCCTAGGGGTGACTGCTAAGGGAGTTGGGGAAGCAGGATAGGGAAGGGAAGAAATTAAGTTAAACTGTAATCTCAAGCAAAATTCCCTCAGACAGTATGCTGCAACCTGATTTTACAGGGGAATTCTGGAACTTAAGTCATGCCTTGTTGTTATCCTAACTTAAAGCGAGAGAGTTGGGCTTTCTTATGGCTACACACTGCTAGGATTATGGAGTGGAGGTTGGTGCATGCAGAATCAGTAGAAGGCAGTACAGGGGGATCTAGATGAAGCATTGGCATGTTCCACTGTTCTGATCACAAGGGAGGAAGAAAAAGCTCTGAACCTTCATTTTCAGTTAGGTATAACAGGAAGACTCATAATTCCTTATCTCTTATGAAAATTGCATGGAATAAATGCGCTGTAATATTATTTGAGGATAGAAATGCTAGAGGTTCCTGGAGTCTCAGATGGAAAGGCCATTTCTTCCTTATAGCAGTATGTTTTGACTGTCAATACACACTCCATAGTAAAGCCACTAAGTTTTCCTACAAAATATTTCAAGTTTTTCCTACCTTCTCAGCTTCTGAATCAAACTAGAGCAAAAGAGAGTATCAAGATTTGCCTTAAACTCTCGTTGTTATTTATTATTCGTTGGCTGCCAGCAGGGTTCTCAGACCCTTTTGCTACACAAAAAGAAATGGGTCACAAATGCTTGTTTCCTTGTCACCACTTGATTTACCCCCTCACCAGCCCAGCCTGAATGATGGCTGCTTTTTTATTTGGCTTAGATCACAGTGTTTTCAGAAGTTTGTCTAATGGGAAGATTTTCTTTCTTTTTTTTTTTTTTTCCTTCTTTTTTTTTTTTTAAACCATACTTGCTAAGTTTTATTTCACTTTATTATTCATAGAAATAATTATAAAAACTAATTTTAAAAGTGTGTTATTTCAACAGATATATTATGTATGACGGAACTAGTATGTTGTAAGTGAATATATAATTATCATAGACTATTTTTCAACAAGAATTCTTCATAATTTCTCATCAATTGTTTCTTCTATCAACTTTCATGTTGAGAATCTGTGTGTTGATTCCAGATTAATGGGGAGATTTTCTTTACTAAGAGAGCTGAATAAGCTACACTGCCTTTGTGCTCTTTCAAAAGATAAAACAAATGGAATTTTGCCTGCTATGATTTGAAGTGAAGGTGTGTGTTTTTTTTCCTATAGTTGATGGTACAGTTAGTGCTGAAGGAAGATCAGGGAACTCTGGTCTTTGTGATTTTGGTGTGAGTGATGTGGCAAGACTTCTAAATTAGATGCAGTAGAGTGGTTTGGACCATTTGCAAATTCAGTATAGAGTCATACTGCTCTTTTTCTTTCCCTCTTCATTTGTAATCTTCCTTTCCTACACTTAATACCTCTAGTATTTGTTGACACTTCTGGACAGACTATGTCCTATTACAATGTCAGTTCTTCATCTTGATTTTTAACCTGTCTATTTCTGTTATATTGGCATTATAGCTGATGTCTAAACCAACTTCAGTATTAATTTGGGAAAATCTTTACTGTTCCCTCCCACTCTATCTAGTTTCTACATGTTAGCATTGCCCAAATTGTTTAGAGTTGATCCTTCCCCTCGAATTTTCTGCCTCGAGCTCTGTCAAACTATTTACCAAAATGACCTGTCACATCAGTTGAGAGAACTGATGACACTGGCTATTTGGCATTGTGTCAAGCCCACAAAACCTGGCTAAGTCAGCTGAATTTTTCACGTTTTTACTAACTGGGTGCATACCATGAGGACAATAAACATACCATGTAATTAGAGCTCCCCTCAGAAAGAAGCATTCTTACCACATTGTCCCCAGACATCACTGGTTGAGAAGTCAGTGGTTTTGAACTTACTAGGTGTATGACCTCCTGGACATGTTATCTAATTTCACTAGCATTTTGGAGTCTCACTTTTCTGATGTATATCTTAGGGCAATTATAACAATATATCGAACATTTGCATGGCCGTTTGCAGTTTATAAAGTGCTTTTAACTGAGCTAGGGCATTTGTATAGGCCCTGGAGTGTACATGCCTCTCTTTATGTGCATTCTATATATCACCCCTCCAAAGACAAGCCATTTTGGACTTCTTGGTTGTTCTGTGGTTTACCCCTTTGAGAGGTCCACCCCTTACTCTTTACTTCACCTCAGTTCCCTGGTTCTGACACATTGAGTTCTGTCTCTGCTTCTTGGACAAAAACTGATGTCATGGGACTCCCCATTCCTAGCTTTCTGAAATTGCCACCTGCTTGCCTCATAATCTTGTTTTACCCTCTCTCTTCCTGCCACTAGTCTGGAGTCCTATGGAATTGGCTTCTGAGCATCTAGAATTCCAATCCAGTTTCTTCATGATGTTGAGTAAGATGTCTCACATTACAGTCCCTTGATTCTCCATTTCCATAGAAAAGACAGAGCGGACAGGGGACCTCACTTCCCAGTATAATAATGAAGCTTCACCCTTTTTCAAGACTCCTTTCCTGTTGCTAGAGTTTCTTCAAAAAGTCTGTTAAGTATACTGAGATATTTGAATAATAAAGCCTTACCCAGTTGGAGAGCATTAAAACTTTTCTAGTATTCTCAGAATTAACCATGCAATGAACATGGTTAGCCTGTTCAGGAGATAGCAGCCATTAACCCAGACAGATGCTCACAAATAATACCTTACACTTGCTGTATAATAATGAGTACTATGAAATATGAATGACCCCATTTGTCCTCCTGGCATGTGTGTCCTATAGCATCTGGGGAAACCATAGCCTAGGCAGGTTAAGAGATTTTTATCAACAACCAAAGCTAACTATCAGGTGTTGAGCATTGGGAAGGCATTGTATTTGGCAGACATGTGCCATAAAAGCTTTAAGTTAGAGTAAGGGTGGGATGAGAAGCTAAAAATATAAACTGACTTGGGTCAACAGTGTTCAGACTGATTCAGCATGAGTTACAGTGCAAACAGTAAAAACAGAAGAGGAACTGATCAGGAGCTAGGAGTTCAGCCTATAGTGGAGTTGTCATACCTAAGGGCACAGAGGAAAGGAGACCTAAAGTGTGCTTCTCAAAGTTTAATATACATACCAGTCTTCTGGGGATCTTGTTAAAATGCAGATTCTAACTCAGGAGGTCAGTGGTGAAGCCTGAGACTCTGCATTTATAACAAGCTTCCAGGTGATATTGATGCTACTGGTTACTGGATCACCTTGAATAGCCAGTCTCAGGAGCCCTGGTGTGAGGACTGGAGAAGACCTTGTACCAGTAGGACTCCTCTTAACTGAAGTCTCTTTTGAAAACCCCAGATTTAATTCCCTAGTTGGGGTCTTCCTCTATCCTAGGATTGGGGAAGTAATGACTGTCAATGGGGCATATTGGGTTATGCCCATATCCTGGAAATTGACCAGTGATTTTTCTCTTAGACTGCCTTAGTGGCAATCCTACTCTTTGAAGATTGGGAATTTTCCCCCCTGCAATGGTTAATTCAGTTGAAAGGAAAGAGAACACTTTGCCATCAGTGTCTTTGTGAAGAATAAAGTATATATCTGTTCACAGAGTTGAAAGAAATCATTGACAAAAAGTTTTCCTGAAGGTATTTACAGCCAAGAGCCTCACTAAAACATCCCTCACACACTGAACCCCCCACTGAGGGGGTTATAGGCTACACAAACACTCTGTCTCAACAAACTGGAGCCAAGTCAGCGTTAAACTTCTCAGCAGCCAGTGGCTCCATGCCATTTCAGTTTGCCAAGGGAGTGATGAAGGATGCCCAGACTGAAAAGCAGAACCTTGGGAGAGACAGCAAATTATGGCATCAACTTAATGGAAATCTCAAATCTTCACCCAGAGGCTGACAGCTCCTGTGCTCCCATCAGCCCAGAGTGTTTGCTAAGACTTGTAGCTACTGAAAGGAGATATCCAAGTCCAGTCTGGGGAAAGAACCTCACAGATAAGGGCCATACCAGGCTGAGGAGTAGGTGTGTGTACCCACAGCTTACAGCAACAGTCTGCAGAGAATCTGGGTCAGCCTTGCACTGGTCCCCTAGGATTTTTCTAACACTGAGAACTCAGTAGTATTAGGATGGGTCCACTGTTCACTGGGAATTAATCTAATGAATAATGTATTTCCCTTGCATGTGGAAACGATCTTATTTCATTTCATACAAGTGCACCTCATTTCATACAAGTGCAGACCTATAATCTGATTCTAAATAAACTGTACTCAGAACAACTATGACAAGCCTAAAGCATGTTCAACCTTGCTTGGGAGTGGTCTTATGCTCCATGCAGTAGAACTGGGAGTAAGGGATGTTCTTGCTCTTTGCTCTTACAAACAAACATCTGGACTGCTTCTTGCCCTACTCTCTGGTCTCTGGAGGGACACCAGCATTTACAAGCTCAGCTCCCACAGGCTTTAAGGGTAGAGCTGAGTTAGTTTAGCCATATCTATTCTTCATCGGACCCTTTGTAAAGCCAGTGGTGGGAAGCTTTCTCAGGCTGTGGAACTAGTTTCTCAGTAAGAACACTGAATCATCTCAGATGGAGTTTGAGCCTGTCAATTAAGTCTTTGACTCTGTCCTTAGCCAACAAAGCTCACTAAACAGATTGGACTGGAAATAATACTCAGAAAGCATTTCTATTATGTAAACTCTGGAAAGCCCTCATAATTTGATAGCAGTTCATAAGCAGAGAAGACCTGTACGTTAGAGAACATCACATCATTACAGTAAACTTTGCAGAGCAAGTATGTTTCCTTTTGGAAATGTTTGGTTTGCCCCTTCTTCTTAGAAGGTCAGTGGGGTTTTGTGTTAGACAGTGAACCACAAATTAGGGATTTTGAACAAATTCTTTAGCTTCTCTGGACGTTGACTCCTTATTTATAAAATAGTCTTAGAGGCCTACACTTCTAGCTCTGATATTTTAATTTTCCTGTGCTTGGCAAAAGCTATGCATCCAGAGCTGCTTCTGAACTGTGTGCTGTTCTAAGACTATTACTTGATCTCTCTAAGCCTCTCTTTTCCTTCTAGCAATATTTGCTCCATTACATGTCTTATAATCATTGGTTGGAAGATACTGGATTGAGACCAATTTCTCTATTAGTCTCCAGCACTTAGATTTGAGTTCATATATTTGGAAATTCACCTCTTATAGTAGTACAGCAGCTGAAGGCAAATCTTTCTGAAATGTTGCACCATTCACATGACTAATATCAGCATATGTTTGACATATGACTAATATCAGCATAATACGTGCCTGTAGACTTGTAGCCATGAGCTTAGATAAAAGTATTCTGAGTGCCAGTCCAATTCTCTGTTCCATATGGCAGAGAAACCAGGCGATGCTCTTTCTTCAGTGCTCAGTTGATGCTTAGGATCCTAAAGAGGTGACAGATAGCTGAATAGATCTCTGATTTATTGCACCGATTAATCATGAAGGGCAAGATGGGCATTGCTCTGGTGTTGGATTTTCTCCTGAGAGTCAGAGAACATTATTCTCTTCATTCCATGCACACCAGGAACATTTGCTACTGCTTCAAGCACAGAAAGGGTTGCATAAACATTTTAATATTGCATGAGGCTTGTATAAGACTGACTGAGTATTTGGATGCTGAACCCTGACACATAAAGAGACAGAGAGAGAGAGAGACAGGGAGTGTCTGGTAAAGACCTAAGATTGTCTTTTTTTTTTTTCTTTATCAACTAAAGAGGCTGTCTGTAGTAACTCAGAATGTTTTGATGATACTCATTGTAGAATTTTGTCATGGTGCTATTCAAAGCCCATGATAAATCAACCCCAAATGCCACAAACTACAGGGATATTTTCTTTTCTTGCTTGATTTTCACACACAAAAAAGTCTTACAAAATCACAGCTGCTCTGTCTTCCTTTTCCCCCGAGAGTTTGGGATTTTGCAGTTGGATTTCTACTATCCCAGATGGAGAGGCAGGCTTCATGTAGATTGCAGAACTATGATGTGTTTGTCCTTCCTACAGAACGATAGGGCAATGACAGAGCCTCTAGGGAGGGCATGGTAGGGCAGCACAGGGCAGGCCAGTCTCAGGTGGGTACAGTGGGTACCTTTCACCTGAAAGGGTCCCAGGGAGAGCAGTTGTGTAAAGAAAACTTACTTTGTTTGGTTTAGCATTCAGGCTGAGTCACAAGATGAAGCCATGGGTCACCAGGCATCCTTAGTAATGATTCCCCAGCCTCTGGAACATCTTTCTTTTAATCATTCTCTTTCAAGCTCCATCACGTCCACATCTGACTGCTCTCTTTTGTTGTTTTGATTTCTAGCTTGTAACTATTTCTCAGATGCTTCCGTGTATCTTCATCTCCTTCCTAGTCCAAGTTCAGATAATCTCTTTCCTGGATCACTGCATTGGCCCCCTAGCTAGATTCCTTTATTTTCATCTATCCAACCCTGGTACGCAGTAGTGACTAAAAGTATACAGACACACAAAATAATTTTTTCAAGGTAAAAACATAGTTGCATCACAACCGTGCTGAAAATCACTCAATGATCTCTTCTAGGGTTCCTTTAGATAGAAAACATGATCCTTGAGCTGGAGTACTTAAGGTTCCCTGCCACTCTCCAGCTTAACTGCCACCATTCTGTGCCTTGTACTTCATCATCCAACCCTATTGATTTACTTTACATTTCTTGAAGCACCAAGGCCTCTTACTCCTCTGGGTCACACACATTTGTGAAATTTATTTAGTTCTCTGCTTCTCCTCTTTGTAATTAGGATGTGGACTGAACCATACCCATCTTTCTCATTGTTATGCCCCGGTGCCTAAAAGAGAAGCTGGCCATATGGTAAGCACTCAATATATATGTGATGAATGAATGGAAAGACAGATAAAGAGATGAAGCAAGGAAAAGAGTCAGTGTCTGGAACAGACTCTTTCTACTATAGCTCCTTCCATGTACAGTCATTGAATTCAGAGATAGAGGCCAGACTGGGAGGTAATCTTAGGGAGAATATAACCAGCCACCTCATTTTATAGGTGAGGAAACCAAGGCTCTGAAGAGTTGAGTGATTTACCCAACATCATACAGCTGCTAGTGGGCTAAGACAGGAGTCCTGGTCTTCCAGTGCCTATTCTAATAATCCTGTATCCCTTGCTATATCTCCAAAGACTTCATATTTGTCAACTTTCAGAACTTTAGATACAGGAGGATTTCTCTTCATTTTATGAATGAGGAACATTGCTGAGGCTCAGTGAGGTAGAGGGACTTGCTCCAGGTCAGTTTTTGCAAAGTGACCAAGTCCTAGAGAACAGGATGGACACCAGCCACTCAACTGTAGCCACTGGCAAGCTGAAGTGAGGCAACCCATGAGCTAACAACATACGACTTTTGACTCTCATGAGTGTGGGTGGTGTCTGTAGCAAATGGTCAGAATTCATATTCAGCCACGCCAGTCTCCCATTTCCTCTGCCTGCCACCAGCTAAGAGCTGGTTCTGCCTTTGTCTTCCCATTGCCTAATTGCTGTGGAACTGCCAGCAGATTCTTGGTAGTGGTCCAAGACCAACCAGGTGGAATTCCAGATCTACCCCTTGGGGAGTGGGGAGACATGGAACTACTCACCTTTCTGTGCTTTGATTCCTTCCTTGGCTGAATCAGGCAGGTACCTAGGGCCTGGGAGATGACTTTACTGGATTACTGTGAAAATGTGCATAAAGTCCTTTGGACTCTTTAGGGAAAAAGACAATGTAAATTCCAGACATCCTTGTTACTTCTTCCAGCAGAAGAAAGCCTGCTTTGAGGCTTAGAAGCTAAGCAAACAGGGACTGAGAAGCTTTTTGAGATCCTTTTACTTACTAACAGGCCATGAGGAATGTCAGAAGAACATGGAGGATGTCACCTTGGAGTGGCTCATCAGCCCCCAAGTCTGTGCTCATCTTTAGTAGGGTGACTGTGGAGAGGGGCATTTCTGACAAGATTGATTTTCCTTTGCTAAGACTTAATCCTGTTTGCCAGCAGGAGTTTCCCTCTGTTCCCCAAGGTCCAAGGAATGGGAACAACAGAAGGAGGTCAGGACAGTTTAGTTTGTGAAATGCATTCTAGAGGTCTTTCCATTAGTGCCAGGAAGATGTCAGGATCTGAGTGATCTGGAGTAACTGAGTTCTCCAGGACCCCTGCAGATGTGCTTTATCAGGGGTGGGTGTCCAGGGCTGGAGGTGATGATGGCTTCCTTCTCATTCTCATTTGTGGGGACTGGTTTTGGCCCTTTCAGGGAAGGGATTGAGGCAATTCAAGGGTCAGAATTTTTTTTTACTGGAAACCCTACAGGGTCCTGAAGTTCAGAGCTTCTTCACTTTTATCTCCTATGTGAGATAAATTTGTTCAGATTACTGCTAGTCCTCCTGCAATCTTCTGAAGAGGTAGATTCTTGGAGGTTAGGGGGTGCTGTAACAGAGGAAATGAAAAATCAAGCAGAGTAGGAGAGGGTGGAAGGTGGGGCCAGGGAGAGTGCCCTCCATTACTCTCACAACCTTTCGCTTCTTTATCCGGCACCAGTGGGTGGAAGAACACAAGGTGGGTTCCATATGGTGTGACAGATATTTACTGTATCACATAGTTTTGGCAGGTCAGGTGTTCAACAATGGCTCAGCTGGATGGTTCAGACTTAGGGTCTCTCCTGAGGTTGCAGTCAAGTTGTTGATCAAGGCTGCAGTCATCTGCTCACTCACTTGACCTTAGTGCCTCGCTATATGGACTTCTCTGTAGGGCAGTTTGACTGAGCTCATGATATGGCAGCTGCCTTTCCCCATACAAGTGATTTAAGGGTGAGCAAGAAGAAGCTGCAATGCCTTCTATAATCTAAACTTGTGAGTCACATATTCTCATTTTGACCACATTCTGTTCATTACAAGTGAGTTTTTAATTCCTGCTCACTTTCAAGGAGAGAGGAATTATATTCCATCTCTTGAAGAGAAGAGTATTAGAAAACTTGTGGACAGCTTGCTACCTAAGACATCCCAATATTAGGGACAGATGTTTTCTATCTTTGTGCCAAGTGAATGTGGGCACTGGAATTTTCTGTTTCTCACCTGCGATGAGACCCAGCCCCAAGAAAGACATTGCATTCTGGCCCACTGAGGTGGCATCACGGATCAGGGAGTATGGATGGTATAAAGCAAGCAGTCACTTCTAGGTAGCATCTTTCAGTGCCCTGCAGACTGTAGGGAGTCTAGCTCTCAGAGTGAAGTCCTTTTAGCAAAAGAGAACAAAGGCACATACATCCTCATGCTGCATCTACTTGTTTTTACCCTTCCCTGATACCATAACGTAACTGCTACCGCTACCATTCAGTTGGTAACGTGAGTTAATTTTTCTGTACATGATAGGAGGTTGTGAAAACATCAGGGGAGGTGGCAGTGTAGGCTTCACCCAGTCATCCCTCTCATGGTAATAATAACACTCAGAGAATACTTAAAATGAGCCAGGAAATGTTTTAAGTAGTGTAAACATTTTCTTCACACAACAATTCTGTGAAATAAATGGTGTAATTCATTTATAGATGAGGAAACCAAAACACGAAGAGTGTATATAACATACCCAAAGTCAAATAAGCAGCAGAGTGGTTTTGAGCAGAGCAGCTTCTGGCTGCTGAATCTGGGATCTTAAACATAAGCCCTAGTGGCTTTACACATAGCCTTGAATGAAAAAAAAGAAAAAAAAAACCAGTGGAATAAGACAATGCTTCTTGATTTGTAATGTGAATATACATATCCCAGAGTCTAGGGAAATCTGTTAAGGTGCAGATTCTGATTTAGTAGGTCTGGGTTGGGGGCTGAGATTCTGCATTTTTAACAGGCTCCCAGGTGATACTGATGGAGGGAGAGGGTGGGAACTACATTTTGAGTGACAAGATGTCCCTTCCCTTTCCCAGTTCTTTTGGGACAAAGATTCTCCACCTAGTCTGGACTTCAGAATCACGGCAGTGGGGATGGAGTGGAGGAGGGAAATGTTAAAGAAAACGAAAACAACTCTTCTGCCCATGTTCCACCGTGAGATGTTCTGATTCATTTGGTCGGGGTGTCCACCTGGGGAAGCAGTATTTTTAAAAGCACTTGAGGTGATTCTCATGTGCAGCTAGGATGTAGAACCAGTACCCTAGAGATAAATCTGCAGTCCAGGACCAGACTAATCTTATTTTTCTGGTAGAAGCCGTGGCATAGGGTCCCCACGGTGAGGGCCGGCCCACACTGGGCCAGGTATTATCATACTCTTTATCTGCTGTGGTACTGCTGAAGGGATTGGGGACAGTGCAGCTCAGTGCTACATTACTTTTGCAACAGAATATTCTTGGAGCAGAGCATTAATGGGTTGCCTTGCTTTAGGGGAGAACAGCAGGTCCCTGCCGGGGAAGCCTGCACGCTATTCCTGGCCAGCCATGTTAGGGATGCAGTACACGTGCCCAGCTGGGCTTCCTCTAACGTCTCACTTTGCATAACACTTTTTGTTTTCATTATGCCTAAATTTGGCCTGCCCAGAGAGCGTGATTAAAATGAAAACCTTATTCTGATAGTGCTCAGAAAATAGGAGAAGGAATCTAAATATAGCCCACGGAAAAGGGAAAAATTCAAATGGTATAATGACCAAGTTGGTTCAAACACACACGCTTGCAGTAATTTCTCTTAGAGAGAGGAAACAGAGGTGCCATCCACGCAGGTGTTTGTATAATCCAGGTCACATCAAAACTCCTGTCAGTTTTACAAGTTCAAAGCCCTGGGAAAAATGGAAGCAAACAGTAATAGGAGATAATAAGAGGAATAATAATTCTTACTGTCTGCCTTGCGCACAGTGGAGTTTGGTGTGCCCAGAGGGTGTCTGTAATGCACTTGTTCTCTGTGGGGAAATGCTGAATGGTGGGAAGAAGCATGTCTTTAACATTCTAATGCAAAGCCTGAGGAGGACTGGCCATGGGCACTTGGCTTCTGGTTTCATTCCTCGCTTTAATTAGATAACCTACCCTTAACAGCTCAGCTTAAATTTAACCCCCTCTAGAAGGCATCCTCAAGTCACCTGGCCTAAAGTTAAGTTCTCCAGCTTCAAGATCTCAGCACCCCCTCTATTTCTCCATTAGAAGACTTGCTTCTCTTTATGGCTTTTGTTTAATCTGTGTTTAGCTCAGCCCTATACCTCCATGGTCTTGCACAGTACAAGACACTTAGGAGAGGCTTAGTATGAGTGAATGAATGAATGAATGAATGAATGAATGAATGAATAAGGTCCTGGGAAAGTCACTTAAATTCCCTGGGCCTCTGTGTTCAAGTCAGTAAAATGGTGGAAAAGAGTTTGGGCAGATGACCTCAAAACACCCTTTCTCTTCTGACTCTCCATTAAGAAGGCTTTACTTTTTCTGGCCTAGCAATCCACTCTGCAGGGACAGGGTGGCTGCCTGGGCAGACCAGTGGCAGAAGATAGGGCCCCAGCCTTGTGGCTCAGAGGAGCACAAAAAGTCACTAGAAAAAATACCATCTTGCAGTCACATTGCATATTCATCTGACACCGTGTCCCCTCACCACATTCATGCTCTGTGATCTATAATTTGTTCTAGTGGTTGGGTGTTGTGTGTCTAGGCTCTGGAGTCTTACTACCTGGCTCAAATCCCAGGCCTTACTCTTACCAAGCTGTGTAACCTTGGAAAAATTACTACTTATCTTCCTTGTGCTTCCATCTTGCCCTCCGGAAAAGAGGGAGTATAATTTTTCTGCTTTGTAGGTTGTTGTGAGGATTTAATGAGTTAATATACATAAAGTACTTAAAACAAGGCCCAAAGTAGGAACTTTATAAATGTCAGCTTTTTTTTTTAATACTCCCTTTCTCTTGTATATTCCTGTCTCTGCCCCTGCATCTTTATTCATGAGCTCCCCCTCCTATACTGAAACCTGATTCAACTTTCAAGGCCTACCCCCTCTTAGACCATAGATCACAGCCTGTCAAGCTGGGAGGCGTTGTGCAGATAATTAAATCCAAACCCCTCATTTTACAGATGAGAAATCAGAGGCACAGAGAGGCTCAGCCAGTTGCTCAAGGTCGCAGAGCCAGCTGGTGCAGAACCAGCCACAAACCTGGGGGACCGACCTTGCAGCCAAGGTTTTCCTTCTGACAACGAGCAGCCTCCCTCTTTGGAACTCAGAGCTCTTCTTGTTGATGTCTTTCCTATTTTTGTGAAGACTTTTTGGTAGGATGTGATTAGTAATCACTTTTAGAATCATCTTTCTTGGTTAATCTTACATCCCTGTGTGCTAAGCACGTTTTTGTCTAAAGTAGATAGTCACTGATAATAATAATGAGCTATATTGAATTAGAATGTCATTATTTACATGGGACTTTCAGATATGTTGCTGTCTCATTGATGCAGCAATGCTAAGAGGCAGGGATTATTTTTATCTCTTCTAGAGAAGAGGAAACAGGTTTAGAGAAAGGAAGAAAACTGCTCAGAGCCCAGCCAACACAGAGGGAAACTTGTCTGCAAAAGGCCCTGCTCTTCCTGCTTGCCTGAATGAATGAATCTGCTGCTTAACTTTTCACATGCACTTGTCTTTTTTCCTTCACTAGAAGGCCTGGGCCATGTGTTAAGAATTATTTATATTCTCAAAGAGTCTACGGTAGTTACAGCAGGCTTGCGATATGTGTTTTTTGAAGTAACAGTTTTTCACTGCTGCCTCCAACTCTAAAGAGGTAGGGTCTGTCCAGATACATACATATCCTTGGCCGTGTGACCTTAATCTACTTACTTTTCAGTCTGTGTTTCTTTGTCTTCTTCTGTACAGTCTGTTTAAAGCTATTTGCCTCCTTTCAAATTCTTTTTTTTAACTTTTTTTATTGATTTATAATCATTTTACAATGTTGTGTCACATTCTACTATAGAGCACACTTTTTCAGTTATACATGAACACACACACATATATATATATATATATATATATATATATATATATATATATATATATATATATATTCATTGTCACATTTTTTACTCTGTGAGCTACCATAAGACCTTGTATATATTTCCCTGTGCTATACAGTATAATCTTGTTTATCTATTCTACAATTTTGAAATCCCAGTCTATTCCTTCCCACCCCCTACCCCCTTGGCAACCACAAGTTTGTATTCTGTCTATGAGCCTATTTCTGTCCTTTATTTACGCTTTGTTTGTTTGTTTGTTTTTTAGATTCCACATATGAGTGATCTCACATGGTATTTTTCTTTCTCTTTCTGGCTTACTTCACTTAGAATGACATTCTCCAGGAACATCTATGTTGCTGCAAATGGCGTTATGTTGTTGGTTTTTATGGCTGAATAATATTCCATTGTATAAATATACCACTTCTTCTTTATCCAGTCATCTGTTGATGGACATTTAGGCTGTTTTCATGTCTTGGCTATTGTAAATAATGCTGCTATGAACATTGGGGTGCAGGTGTCATTTTGAAGTAGATTTCCTTCTGGATATATGCCAGGAGCGGGATTCCTGGGTCATATGGTAAGTCTATTTCTAATCTTTTGAGGAATCTCCATACTGTTTTCCACAGTGGCTGCACTAAACTGCATTCCCATCAGCAGTATAGGAGGGTTCCTTCTCCACAGCCTCTCCAGCATTTGTCATTTGTGGATTTTTGAATGATGGCCATTCTGACTGATGTGAGGTGATACCTTCTTGTAGTTCTGATTTGCATTTCTCTGATAATTAGTGATATTGAGCATTTTTTCATATGCCTATTGATCATCTGTATGTCTTCCTCGGAGAATTGCTTGTTTAGGTCTTCTGCCCATTTTTGGATTGGATTGTTCATTTTTTCCTTATTAAGTCGTATGAGCTGCTTATATATTCTGGAGATCAAGCCTTTGTCGGTTTCATTTGCAAAAATTTTTTCCCATTCTGTAGGTTGTCTTTTTGTTTTACTTCTGGTTTCCTTTGCTGTGCAGAAGCTTGTAAGTTTCATTAGGTCCCATTTGTTTATTCTTGCTTTTATTTCTATTGCTTGAGTAGACTGTTCTAGGAGAACATTTTTGAGATGTATGCCAGATAATGTTTTGCCTATATTTTCTTCTAGGAGGTTTATTGTATCTTGTCTTATGTTTAAGTCTTTGATCCATTTTGAGTTTATTTTTGTGTATGGTATAAGGGAGTGTTCTAGCTTCATTGCTTTACATGCTGCTGTCCAGTTTTCCCAACACCATTTGCTGAAGAGACTGTCTTTATTCCATTGTATATTCTTGCCTCCTTTGTCGAAGATTAGTTGACCAAAAGTTTGTGGGTTCATTTCTGGGCTCTCTATTCTGTTCCATTGGTCTATATGTCTGTTTTGGTACCAGTACCATGCTGTCTTGATGACTGTAGCTCTATAGTATTGTCTGAAGTCTGGAAGAGTTATTCCTCCAGCCTCTTTCTTTCTCTTCAGTAATGCTTTGGCAATTCTAGGTCTTTGATGGTTCCATATAAATTTTATTATGATTTGTTCTAGTTCTGTGAAATATGTCCTAGGTAATTGGGATAGGGATTGCATTAAATCTGTAGATTGCCTTGGGCAGTGTGACCATTTTAACAATATTGATTCTTCCAATCCAAGAGCATGGAATATCTTTCCATTTTTTAAAGTCTTCTTTAATTTCCTTCATCAATGGTTTATAGTCTTCTGTGTATAATTCTTTCACCTCCTTGGTTAGATCTGTTCCTAGGTATTTTATTGCTTTGGGTGCTATTTTAAAGGGGATTGTTTCTTTACTTTCTTCTTCTGTTGATTTATCATTAGTGTAAAGAAATGCAACTGATTTTTGAACGTTAATGTTGTAACCTGCTACCTTGCTGAATTCTTCGATCAGCTCTAGTAGTTTTTGTGTGGACCTTTTAGGATTTTCTATATAAAGTAACATGTCATCAGCATGTAGTGACACTTTTACCTCTTATTTTCCAATTTGGATCCCTTTTATTTCTCTCTCTTGCCTGATTGCTGTGGCTAGGACTTCCAAGACCATGTTGAATAGGAGTGGTGATAGTGGTCATCGTTGTCTTGTCCCAGATTTTAGTGGGAAGCTTTTGAGTTTTTCACCATTGAGTGCTATGCTGACTGTAGGTTTGTCATATATAGCTTTTATTATGTTGAGATATGTTCCCTCTATACCCACTTTGGTGAGAGTTTTTATCATAAATGAGTGTTGAATTTTATCAAATGCTTTTTCTGCATCTATTGAGAAGATCATGTGGTTTTTGTCCTTTCTCTATTTGATGCGGTGTATTACATTGATTGATTTGTGTATGTTGAACCACCCTCCTTTCAAATTCTTGATGATGCTTTGAGAGCAGGCTGGCAACTAAACTTTTGTGGATTCCTCAGACTCTTTCAACACAAGGAGAAAGAGTGTGTCTGGGAGCTTCAGGGGCTCAGTCTTGGGACAAAGTCTTTTCAGGATTACATCAGGAAGCAAAAGTTGTGGTGGGGCATGGGCAGGAGCGGGGAGGGAGACACATGACTAACCCACTCCCACACCCTGTTTCCTCAATCTTGAATTACGTCCTTATTTCATGAATTAGTGATGACACCGCCACCTTAATATTATTCATTAAAGCAGTTGATTCTATGCAACTCTGCATGGCCTCCTCTCTGAATCCCACAAGAGAGACATCTCCACAGTCTAACAGCAGAATGCTTCCAAGAGCAAACCTCTCCTCTCTTGGAGAGGGACCAGCACAAGAAAGGGGCTGGCTCAGTGTTCAGGTGTTTCCCTTGCCTTCTTGGTCCCAACAAAGAGTTCTTGTTTAAATTAAATGATTGGTGGCCCAGGGTCACTTAAATACTTGAATGAACATCACCTACCCCCTCCTTTTTATTTTTAGATAAATTAGGAAGATCTGTAGAAACAGACAATTTTCACTGAATCCAAAGGAGTCACAAATTTAAATGCCTATAGATGTGGGCAATTTATGCAATGAATTGAAAGAATGAAAAAAGCCCAGTCTGGTAAAATGGTACAAGCTGGCTTCAATAAAAAAAGGTCAGGCTTGGGTGGAATCTGGAACCATAAATGAAAGTGTGCTGTTTTTAAGTGCTGGCAACTGATTTAAATAAAAACAAAACTGTGAGATAAATGAGACTGTGGGGCAGGATGCAGCTTGGGCTACTAGTTTGAGATATTGGATGGGGTGACCGCATTCATGTAACTGACACTAAAAACCCTAGCCTTGGGAGGGAGAAAAGGTCTTGAAGGTGTTCTGGAGGTCAGAAAGTTTTTGCTATGCACTTCTTTTTTTTAAAGTATGCACTTAAGAGGGGTTTAGTGGTGACTATAAGGAAATGCAGGTGCTGTGCCAAGTACTGTACAAACTTTGACTCATCCTCACAGTCCTGCAAGTTGGCTGTTATCATCCCCATTTGACAGAGAAAAAAACAAAGGCTAAGAAAACCTAAGTAACTTATCCAAAGCTGCATAATTATTAAGTGACAGAAGTAGGATTTAACCCTGATTTGGACTGCTGTGCCAGGAATATCTGAGGGTCCAGAAACAGTTCACAGAGCACTCGAGATTTTTATGGTTCACTGCTCATAGCTTGCAATGTACTAGAAAATAAGTAACTTAAGACTGGATCTGCTCATATATTATCCTTCCATTCATTCCAGATTGGATTAGAGGGTGTGTAAGACTTGACATCCTGTGGTTCTGAGACACAGCCACCACCACTTTTATCACTATCATTTCCCTGTAGTGACAGTTTACTAGGCTTTGTTGTGTGCGTTTAATTCCACGTAATTCTCATACCAATCCATAGATATTAGTCCCATTTCACAGAGGAGGAAACTGAGGCTCAGAGATGTTAAATAACTTGCTCAAGTCCATTTAGCTAATGAGACAGATCCAGGTTTGGGGCTCAGGTGTGTCTGGCTCTTAATCCCTGAGCAGAAGTGAGGTGCAGGGTTAAATAATGGGCGTGGTCTGTCTTACCACTGGCACTGGAAGAGCACTACCTACTGCCTGAGTTGGTATCACAGCTCCCACTTACAGTAAGTACAGTGTGACATGAACAGGTCACTTAGCTTCACTGGGCCTCAAAGCCTTATCTGTAAAATGAAGTAATAGCAGATCTGCCTCCTAGCATTGTTGTTGAGTTCACCTATATATAGAGTGCTTGGAGCCGTGCCTGACACATATTGAAATGTTCAGTGTTGTTCCTCTTTTTTTTTTTTTTTTTCTTCTGTAGCCTAAGCCTGTGCTCTTACTCCCAAGGAGGTCAGCTACACCTCTGTTCCTCCCTTGCCCTACTGTGGGAGAGATGCAGCCCAGAGTTCTGGAGAGAGGCTTAAAATAGACAGCCTCTCTGATGTTATGGAAACATTAACTTATCCTTTCTTCTTCTCCTTAAGTTTCTTTCAGCCATGACAGCCATGGACTTAATAGAATTCAGTTCACTAAAGTTCTATTAGTTCTGGGTATGAGCTATAGAAGGAGCTTTCTCAGGAAGCTGCTTATGGGACTGGCAGTATAATAGCTATTTGCCACACAATTATGGATTAAAGGATACTACAAAGAGAACATGCTTAAATAGTTTAGGTGAGGGACTCATAGCAGGCAGAGCCGGTGTGGATACTGAGAGCGTGTGCTGTAGAGTTCAGTGCTGGTCTAGGTAACAAGTTGTCTTACTAAATGGAGTGTTACTTGTGCAGGGGCAGGGGCCTTCTGTTTTTTGAGGAAACACAGCCATAGCTCTGCAAGTTCTAGGAGGTTTATTTTTATGCCTCTTATTTAATCTAAGTAATAATGAATTTAGTAGACTGTCTTGAGGGAGACGTTGCCCCCCTGTTTCTAATGTAAGAAGAATACATATTCAACCTTGAATCCTCAACAGGTTATTTCCTTTGCCTGCTTCCCTCCTCCTCCATCCACCCCCTAATTCCTCTTGCACCTCCATCTTTAGTGCCAGACATTCTAGCTTGTGACACCTTTGCTGTGTCCTTCTTTGAAGCTTGCTGGCCAGGCTGAAAGGGATGATTGGCACCTTCACCGAAATACGAGAAAGGGCATACTGACCAGAGGGTGAGGGACCCCGGAAGAGAAATCTTTGTATCTCCTTTGACATCTGGCACAGTGTGGAAACTTAGTAAGTACTTAGCAAATGCTGGCTGGAGGAGGGTATGAACATGCTCTGCTTAGAATCAGCCAGATTTACTGGAATACTTATTAACCTTCCATCTCCTCCTCTATGAAGTCTTTCCTGGTTGCATCTTCATCCAGAAATAATGTCTTCCCATCTGAAATCCCATGAAGTTTATTACCTCTTGAGAGAGTATCACACTTCATATTGTGTCAATTATAAGTCTTGGTTCCCTGGCAGCGCTGCAAATGTCTTCAAATCAGGACCAGGTTGACCCTATCTTTATTCTCTGTATGGTACCAGCATGAGCCCATTAGTGAGAAGTGGTGTGTGTGTGTGTGTGAATTTGAACAGCACTTTTTCTGTGAGAGTGGTCTGCATTGTAACTCTTAAGTCTTACAGATTGTGAGCTCCTCCAGGCCAGAAATTGTGTCTTACTCAACTCTTGCCTTTCTAGCCCAGGCAGGAGATGTTATGGGAGGAAAAATAGCCAGGGATGATGGGAGGATGGTGGACTCGGTGAAAGACCTTGGGGGTGGGGGTTTCCCAACATATGGTCCCCTCCACTTTATTTGGCATCATCAGCCTGAGTTGGCTGAGCCAAATTAGGGGTTCTGTGTGCCTCACTGGGCTTCTGGTTCCTAGAGCCAAGCACCATTTTGGTGATACCAATACATTTACATTTGCTTGGTAGAAAACAAATTAAATTTAATCTGAAACCACCTAAAACAGGAATGAACGTATGTATATATATATAGAAAAATAACGTAAAATTCTTAGGGGGAATTATGCAAGGAAGATACTCAGTAGTTGGTAGTAGACCTACGTTTTCCTCCCCTCGATGGTGTGTTGGAGTTTAACTCACACAGACTCCCGACAACTCCCAATTATGTGTGATCAGTGAAACTTTTTTGGGTAACTAGAAATTGACAATGGTGGGAATATTTACACCACAGAAATCAGCAAATGCTACAAATCAGAGTTTATCTCCTCTCTTATCCTCAAAGCTGGTTGTTAAGCATTTACCAGTGTACCCCTGACATTCCTTCCCTCTCCTGCATGTTTTACTTGTGTGTACTTGACTTTGCTGTGTGTAGCTGCAATGGGCCCAGCACATTGAGATGTGTGAAGGAGAACTGGGTGAAGGTGGACTGTGCTGTCACCTGGGTCTCATACTTTTTCTTTCCTTCAGGCACCTGCATCCCCACTAACACCTGGTAGGCACAAGGAGGCATGGAAGATCTAACTACTGTCATTTAAAAACACGGATTTACCTGGTCATCTTTCATATTTGTCTGTTTCCCTCCTGCCTTTAGTTTTCTTTCCCCTTGCATCCTCTACTTAATTTTTTTCAGGCCTTTATTTGTGCCATTACTTTGCCACATTAGCATCACAGAATCTGGGAACATTTACACTAGAAGGGACTTAGGCATCATCTATTACCCAGGAAGGTAAATATATGTTATTCCTTGTTTTAAATTGAATCCACTGATTGAGGCTGCCCTGTACTGTGAGTCTGTATGTGAACTCAGTGGGAATGAGAGCCAGGATTGATTATTTATGTCTGCTAAGGGTGTGGGTTATGGGAAGCAGGACTGGTTTTGCACATATCATGTACTTAAACATCCTGAGTTCAATCCACTTCATAAAAGAAAACTGAGGATCCCAAGGGTTAAATAGCTTGCCAGGGTCACACAGCTTATAAGTGGGTAAGCTGGGATTCAAATCCAATTTTTTCCCAGTGCCTTGGGCTTCATTTATGGAATGAGATATGCAGTCTGGAGGGAGGAGAATAGAATCACCAATAACATAAACTCTAATCTGATCAGAACCAGGAATGGAGAAGCAGAAAGATTACAGATTTTAAAACTCAATCTACTGTCCTCTGCTTGGTTTTGTTGCTTTTGTGCTTTGGAGTTCTTATAAGGAAACCCATCCTGCCAGATTAGCACCCTACACTTATGACCTCATTTAACTTTAATTACTTCCCTGAAGACTCTGTCTCCATTATCTCTTATTAGAGCTTCAGCCTCTGAATTCTGGGGGAATGCGGTTCAGTCTGTAACAGACCCTTAATATAAGGCCCAGGAGATCGTAAGACAGGCATTGTGATTGCCATTTTATCAGCATAGGATCTGAGGCTTGGAAACTTGACAATGTTGTTAAGCAGCTTATACAAGGTTGCCAGGCTGGTCAATGATGGAACTGGGGCGAGAACTTGAGTTTTCTGACTCTGCTCCTGACCTCTTTCCATTGTTCTCCTAAGTCCCTCACCACAAGTCATCCCCAGCTATAAAATACAATGATCTGTTCTCGGTTCTTTTCTCCTTGACAACATTTAACAATATGACTACATACCCATTATTTTTTTTTAATGATGACATCCTAATTAATTTAAATAGTGAAGGGGAAGTTGTACTCAAAACACCACCATCTTGACACCATCACTCTTCTCCTTTGTGTTACCTTCCAAGTTTTGTCCGTTTGTATTCATTAGACTCAGTTGTAACGAGTAAGTTGGAGCAGGAAATCCATGGGCTTGTCAAGCTCTTCCAATCGATGACTTGGGAGGATTCCAAAGCCACAGGCAGATACAAGTTCATGCAGTAGAGACTGGATGCAATAGACTGGTCCTTTCTAGTGAGGCTGGACTATCTAGCAGCTACTTTGTTGCTCTCTTCACAAATCTGCTGGCCAATACAGGCTACTCTCTGGAATTTTCTGGCCTTATGCATATCTCTAGAAAGTAATCATTTGAGTTCAGGACAGGGTAGCAAAAAATACATTGAAATCCCCATGAAGCCTGTGCTCTGACTGTATCTCAAAATGGAAAGTGGGTGTCTTTGGGATTTCTCATACTCTTCCAAATGTCCTGCAACCCCACCTTCAGGACAAGGGACTTGAGGAAGTAAGGAACTAGGTGAATACATCAAGAAGCAGCCCTCTCTTTTTTTTTCTGCACCCCAATGTTCATAGCAGCTCTATTTACAATGGCGAAGATATGGAAACAGCCTAAATGTCCATCAACAGATGACTGGATAAAGAAGCCGTGGTATATTTATACAATGGAATACTATTCAGCCATAAAAACCAACAACATAATGCCATTTGCAGCAACATGGATGTTCCTGGAGAATGTCATTCTAAGTGAAGTAAGCCAAAAAGAGAAAGAAAAATACCACATGAGATCACTCATATGTGGAATCTAAAACAAACAGACAAACAAACAAAACATAAATACAAAACAGAAACAGACTCATAGACATAGAATACAAACTTGTGGTTGCCAAGGGGGAGGCGGGTGGGAAGGAATAGATTGGGATTTCAAAATTGTAGAATAGATAAACAAGATTATACTGTATAGCACAGGGAAATATATACAAAATCTTATGGTAGCTCACAGAGAAAAAAATGTGACAATGAATATATGTATGTTCATGTATAACTGAAAAATTGTGCTCTACAGTAGAATGTGACACAACATTGTAAAATGATTATAAATCAATAAAAAATGTTTAAAAAAAAAGAAGCAGACTTCTCTTGCCCTTAACCAAGCTTCCTCACTGAGAAAGAAGTATTGAGATCTAATGGGATGAGTTTGGTTGGAGTCAGACCAACTGTAGTTCACTTCCCAACTCTGTCATGTAGTTATTCATTCTTTTATATCCTCCCTTGTTCTAACAAAAGTTTTAAAAGGCTACTGCCTTGCTACTTGCCATTGGGGTGACATACAGAAGACACTTAATTGAGTTCTGACTCTCAGTATAATGGAGATGCTAGCAGCCACTTTGCAAGGCTGTTTGAAGAATTAAGCAAAATAATGTGTGAAAGTTCCAAGTACAGCATGTGGCACATAGTAGATGTCCAGTAAACAGTATCTATTATTTTAAAAACGGATATGTTTGATAGACTTGTGCTTGCAGAGCCTTATAGAAGAAAATGTCGCTCATCCATATTCTTTAAAACTCATATGCTCTTGGATGCAGTTTAGCTTCTGTATAAAATTTATCTTCAATAAGGGACTCATTTATTTCATTGGTTTGGTGAAGCAACCCTGGAAAGGCTTTAGGATTTGGGACAGGCAAGTGATTAAGGATGGGGCTAAATTATTTACTTCATCAAAGTGTCTCTGGGCTTTATCATGCAGACCTGTCATAGGAAGCTGTATATAAAGATGAATAATTGTTCCTTTAACTCAGGCGTCTGAAAGGTCACTGGGGCCATGGCAGACATAAAAAGTTGTGTTTGCTGCATCCATCAAGATGCAGTTGTGTATGGATGTGATGCATGGCAGGCAGTGTGAGGCTGGACTTTTGCTTTCCACTTTGTATTCCTGTCACGCTGGGCTGCCATATGGAAAAGCAGCTATTACCCTTTTGGAGGCCCAGAATCCTGTACTTACACCATTCTTTGCAGCCACTACCCCCGGTGGTGGAGCATTCAGGACAGCAGGGATTTGGAGAATGGACCAGCTAGTGTAGGATAATGGCATGTCTGTTTTTCCATCTGAGAGGTGTCCTGACTTGAGCTTACTTGTTATCTTCCAGGGATCTTGGAAGTAGATGGAAAAGGAAAAGAAAATGAGGCAAAGTGACTAAGTCTCTCACCACCATGTGATGCACCCCAGTGGGTGTCAGTTGACTTGTGGTTTTATGTTTCTTGGCTTGAGAAGGATAGACTGACTCCTGCTGAGGCTCTTGGGACCCAGAGTTTTAGAGAAGTCATATGGCTTCTTGGAGTTCCACATGCTTTTTGGACCAGGCTGACTTTCACTTACTCTCCTTCTTTCTTCATAGGGGCCCAGCAGCAAGGGTGGAAGACACAACCAAATGTGCCTGTGGGCAAGTAATTTCCTGCTCTGGGCCCAACATCCTTATTCTCCAAGCTTCAGTCACATTAGAGTGACCTTCATCATCCATGTTGTATTTGTGTAACATGTACTTAGTATTTTTTCAAATGGACTAATTTTGTATTTCAATAAATCTATGTTTAAAGAAGAAACCTCATATCATTATAGTAAATGGATATAGAAAATACTTGAAAGAATAGATAAAATGAAAACCAAGCAATGAGATTAAATTCTTTCTAGATGCTTTGGCCAAATCAGTGTTTCTACACTTGAAGTTTGCTCTTTTTTTGTTAAAAAGGGAGCTTGACAAATGTTAGAGTAGTGTTAAAGACATAGTAACACCCAGCTGAGACTGTTTGGAGGTACTCAGAAGGGGTAAAAGAAAATTAAAACAGGAATAGCTTCCTCGCCGTGTAATTTAATGTTACTTAATAATGTGTCCTTGTTGTCATTGGAGCATTTTCTGGCTTGCCTAAAATCCTGCGTCATACTAACACTGGTATGAATCCTATCCTTTGGGGAAAACTGTACCAGTTCCCTTTCAGTTCCAGATTTGTATTCCTTCCATCTGTTATGCCTAATGATGACCCAGTTAACTTTTCGATTTCCACTTTCACTTCTACTTGCTTAGTGGCCTGCATTCAGCTGATGCTTGATTGAATCATTCATCCAACCTTTTGCATCTTCAAAAAACTCATAGGTGCTAATTAAAAACCATTGACACTTAAGCAGCAAATTACGAACCTGGAAGCAAGCCAAGGAAGGAGCCCCTGAGAATCCCTCTGCCTGCTCTCCTGCTCCTGACATGCACTGGGCCCTTGAGCGCAGAGCTCTCCTTAACGGAAGGAAGCCTCCGCTCCCTTCCTGAGGGCTGCCGCCATTCCAATGAGTAATGTTTTGAGACAGATGCAAAATCAATAGCACTAGACTCACACTACTCCGGTTATCTTCCATTCTTTTTCATTCAACCTCCCTTGGCTTCCCTAGATGAGAGTCTGGGGAGAGATTCATCTCCTCCTTTGTTTCTTCTTATACCACTGTTGTAGCCACAGGGATGAGAGTGACAGATATTTCTAGGTTGTCAAGGGAGAGATAGGAAAGATGAGGTCTTTGCAGCACCTGACAATTCACTGTGAAGACCCAAGGTGCTATTTGTGGGTTTTAAAAAAATTAACGTTTTAATTGTCCTCTTCAGTTTGCACAGATTGTAATCCTTGCTGAGGATCGCTCCCGAGTGAAGTCTGAAAGTACTTTAAGCAGTTGAGTTGTCTGAGATCTCTTTACTGAAGGGGTGTATGTGTGTGTGTGTCTGTGTGTGTGTGTGTGTGTATCTATGTTTTCCCTGACAATTGTCTAACACAGACCTAAGGCCTTTTCCTTCAAGACCCCTGCTTGTCCTTCTTACCACCATCCAACTTGAGACCTCCCTCAGTGACTCCCTCTTTTTGCTTCCTGTCTCTTAAACACCCAGAAATAGCTCCCTGTCCAGGGCTGGGTGCTCCCTGTGTGGTGGGGTGAGTTGTCATGAATAGTCATTTTGGCACTATTCTTGGCCTCATTTTATAGCTGATAGATCTCAGAAACAGAGGGTAGGCATATTCTGGGAAGTGAGAAGTAGGACTAATGGGCTGGCACTCCCACCCCTGGTGAGCACCCTAATCCCAATGCTGGCCTTCCTCCAGAAAATGTAAAGCACCAGACATATACTAGGAGGCACGGCCCCTACCTCCAGGCAAGGAAGTTATTAGTAGCTTGAGACCCTCTCTGAGATTCTGTTGCTTTATCTGTTAAATACAGACAGTCTTCTTGGCTTTACTTACCTCACATAGTCATGGTCATGATCACAAGCTGTATATGAAGTGAGGGTATGAAAGTTCTTTGTGACTTAAAGAGTGCTGAGCAAAATGTAAGGCTTTAGGGACCAATTCATACCCTGCACCCAGACTCATTCCAGTTCTTAGACAGCTCATTAGTTCCAGGTGGAATGAAATGGCATCAAGGGGGCAGATTACTGGCTGCTGGTACCCCCCCCCCATAACCCCAACTCACCTGTCTGTGGTGCCAAGGGCAGTAGGCATGCACCCTTAATGTTCACTTAGAAATTCATCTGTAAATACAGTAGTTAGCTCTTGGAGGATGAGATTATTGTTCTGAAAATGTTCTAACTGCTGGCTTCACAGATAGGCAGTCTTACATTTTGCAGTATAGTAATGAGAAAAAAGATTTCATTTTCCTGGTTTGCCTCTGAGTATTGCCTAATTGTCTTCAAAAACAATTGACTTGGTGTTTCGTACTCGGTTTCTAATACTAAGCATATATATTATGTCTCCCAGCTTACTTGTCTATTTTCCAGTGTTACTTGGGGAGGATTAATTTCCTCAAAGTTGTTTGTTCCCTGAAAATGCCACCTTTAAGGGACATCGAGGCTGAGCCCATGGAGATGAACAGGGAAATAGAGAGCTGTGTGATTTACTGAGGCATAGATCCATGGAATGGTTTGGGCCCCCTCCTACAGCCTTGACCTCCAAACTTGGGATCACATTATTTATCTGCATAACTGTCTTAAATCTACATTGCACTATGTAGACAACCCAAAACAATGTTTATTCTATATGAGTGAATCAACAGCAGTGCAGTCGATTAATTTCTTTTAGTAGGATCAAAAGATAATTTCTACATAATACGTCTGAACAAACATACAGCAATCTGAAGTTGTAGTTAAAAAGGTGAAGACCAGCACCTTGATAGCCCAATGCTGTTTTTATCTCCAATCAAAGCCAGAGACAGTTAAAACTCTATTCAATTTTCCACACCTTGACTGTGAAGAATACCCCAAATATGATAGTGGGGTGGTAGACTCATGTAAACAACCAGTTACCATTTTAAGAAGTTAATGACCAATTGCTGGTCATTTAATTATGATTAAACAGCCAGTTGAATTCAGCAAACAAGGGCTTGCTTGATTACATCCAGCGTTTTAGTACTAGCTTGTGGGAGGTTTACCTCTTCTGGCCTATTCCCTGCCCAAGTATGCTGCCTCATGAGCTAAGTTGTTCAGAACCTCACGTTAATGGAGCTGTAGCAATGGCAGATTTCTTTGGTCTGAATTATGTGGACAGTTGCCCAGATCACCACTCTGTTTTGCTGGCATGATAAAGCTCATTGAAAGTATCACCCTGAGGTTGCTTTAAAAAAAGATTTGGCATTTAATAAAAGCATTTCCTTACTTGTGTTACAGTTGAAGCCATTTAGATAATTAAGAATTCCTTTGAATACATTTTAACTATTTTTAAAAGTTCTCTTACTTTTTAAAAACCCCATTTAGGTTATTTGCACATTTAAGGGGAAAAACTGGACCTACGCCAGAATGGCATGGTTTGCGGGTTGATTTAGAGGGAATGGTTATAACTGCCTAAAATATGTCTTGGACTTTTGTCTTGATTTTCAGTCTTCTCCTCTTTTGTCATTGTTGTCATAAACTCATCTACTAACCAAACAAATTAGTTTCAGTGTTTTCTTTTCCCCTGTCCAGTGTAGTACAAGGGAATAATAGAACAATCATGTTGGCAGAGGGACATGGGAAAAACAAAGGTCCTGAATAATTTGCCAACTTGATAACCAGCCCCTGGATACAGGATTGTCTGTAGAGGGTCCTCCCTGTCCCCCATTAGTGATAGGCAAGACCATACAGTTGCCCACTACAATCAACTTCTCTTTTTATTCAACCTCCATACTTGACTGAGCTTAAGTGCATGACTAAGGAAAACATTTGAACTTAATTAGGTTTGGGAGCCTTTATTTTGTTTTGTTTTGACATTTAAACCAAGTCAACATTTGAAGCAGAACTATTTTCTTTGATAGTACAGTTTATCTTATAGAACAAGAAGTACGTTTTGATTTGGATTCTGTTATTATCATTATTATCATGATTATTATTTATGCCCTTCTAGACCTAGGGGTTAAGAAGTTGTTAACTCTGTCATGTCCCGAGCTGATTTGCCCTGTAACTGCAATGCAGTGTGGTGGTAGAAAGAATGCTAACACAGGGGTTGAGAGACCAGGGATCCTAGAGCTGACTCTTCAGTCAGCAGCTGTAACTCCTGGCTGTGATTTCTCAGCCTCAATTTCCTCAATATGAAGTGATGGGTTCCTGGAAGATTTTGAGTCTCTTTTAACTTTAATGGTCTGTATACTCCTAGCAAATAGACTCATTTCTTTCATCCTGGAAAAAGAAAGAAGTCAGAGATTCAGCAGGAAGGAAGAAAAGAGATAATGAAAATGTTAAGGGAAGAAAAGAAGGCAAAAACAAGGAATAGAGGCCAGATTCTATTGAAGTGGCTGTGTTGCTTCTCTGATCCTTGAAGGCTGAAGGTAGCACAACAACAGTGTACACAATTCACAATGCAGGTACAACCTGTACGTCTTGGAGCTGATGTCACAGTCATTAAAAGTAAATGAGAAAACTGAAGCATTGCCCAGTAAGGCAGCAACTAGAATGCTGTCACTCTTCCTTTCTTTCTTTCTTTCTTTTTTTTTTTTAACAAAACAGTCTCTGGGACCAAGCGATAGATGACTAGTCATTGGAGCTTTAAAAATTCTTCACATTTTTCAAATTAGGTGCAGTGAAGGGGAACTGCAAATTGGGAAAGCAAATGGGTTGTTTCCCCTATTTCTTGTTTTCTTCTCTTACTCTTGGTGGGATACATTTCTCACACCATCCGCTGGGTATTATATATAGCTTTCTTTTCCTCCATCAGCTAGGTGCAGGAGGCAGTCTCCCTCTGCTCCGTGGTCTTCTTTGGGTTAAAGGTTGCACCTGTCTTGCCATCTGTGGGTTCATGGGAGCCTGTGGGTAGAGGGTGCTGCTTCAACACCTTTCCCTCCCAAGGGAAGGAGAAGGCTGTGCATGCCTTTAGGGCTGTTCTGCTCCTTGCTGTGATTGGGACCCATCTGAATCTAGATGAGAGAGAGAGAGGGAAAGAGAGAGAGAGCGAGCAAGCTAATGCATATGGAATCCAACAGTATGGACACTCCTAGCCACAAGGCTCTGCTCTGTTACCACATATCAGAGTTGTGAAATGACTAAGTTAGCTCCTCAAATTGTCTTGCTCAGTACCTAGAGGCCCCAAGCCTTGGGGAAGTTGTAGTTTTTCCCTTCTGCCTGTATTCCTTGGTGGTGGGGGTGAATGGGGTAGACATGAGCCAAGGGACTCTTCTTCCATCTCAAAGAGAAAAATCTGCTGTTAAGTCCAGTGTAGGGGAAATCTGAATGCCTCAGGGCCCTGGCCTTTCTGAAAGATCTCTAGTTGCCAGTGCTTCCCACTGGAAGCTCCGGGGGCCTTAATCCCAGTTATTTTGTTGGGGGAGGGATCATAAGGGCTTGTGAGCGAGCAGTCTGTCCCCATGGACCAGCTGCTCCTAACAGGGATTGTATTCCATAGCAACTTATTCTCTGTGTAGACCTGAACACCTCCTTCCAACTCACTTTTGTGTAACCACCTTCAATTGCTTTTGAAACAAAGTAGGGTATAAATAACAAATAGATTATTGAATAAATGATTCAGATTATTTGCCTGAGCTTCAAGAATTGCTGAAATGATGTAGGTACATGGAAGGATTTGTTCGTCTGCCCAGAGGGAGGCTAAGGGCTGACTAAATCTGGGATCTTTTCTTTGGCCAGTATGGTAGTGGCTGGACCCACCTTAGGTCTTTCTTCTCTGAGAGATTCATCCTATTGTCTCTTGGCCATGAATGCCTTGCCCCATCTTTCACCCTGTTAGACTCAGTTCAGATATCACCTCCTCTGAGGGATTTCCCCACTTCCCATGTTCCTCTCCACCACTTACTTCTAAGCAGTATATACCACAGTGAATTACAGTTGTTACTTTGCATATTTGCCTCCCCTATTTGGAGATAAGGCTTTTGTCCTCTTTTGTATCCTAAGGCTACACAGTACCTGGCACAGAGAAAATTCCAAACACAGGGGTGCATTGAGTAAATAGATGTATATATAACATACTGGCCTTGACCATAACCATTGACACTATGCCTTTTTGGGATCCACTTTTGCATTCCTTGTTCAGATACATGCTCTTTGTTAATGATAATACAATAGTATGTCTCTTTCTCATTTTGAGATCTTCTTTTATCATGATTTTTTAATCCATTTTTCTTTTTGGCCAACTGTTCTCTAATTTAAAAATCACCAAAATTCTAAGGTTCTTAAAGTGATGCTTGGTGAGTCTTTCTGACCCATTTGTTTCCTACAGCCCTGTTCATAACCACTTCAGCATCCTCCTTGCTGCCCTGGCTGGAACTCAGGGGATCATTCAGGAGGGTTTTGTTCGTTTGCTTGTTTATTTGTTTAATTTGTTTATTTTTTAAATTAGACTAGAAGTTTTGGAAAATGTTTCTTCTTTAGTCAAAAGAGAAGTGAAATGAAAAAAACATGGAGAGAAGATCTATGGAAACTTTATTGGTTCTGTTGTAATCTGGTGAGAAATGCCACATCAAAAATAGCTAGCTGGTCCAGCCAGCAGTTCAGATTTCAGATGTTTTCACACCCCCACATCTTACTGTTTCCTTACAATAAGTCTGTGACAGAGGGAAAGCAAACCTCGATAGTCTTATTTTCAAGGTGGTGAAATGGAAACTCAGAAAGGCTCAATGGCTTAAGTTCTCATGGATAGTGAGCTCAAAGGCAGGACTAGACTGGGACCCCTGACTGAATGCAGTGTTCCAGCCACTACACTCCCCCGCTCTCCTTCTTTGTCTTTTTTTTTTTTTTTTTCCCAGGAAAATCCTGCAGAAAGGTCAGGATCCTTCCTCTTCTAGGAGCAAGCTTTCTGTGCACATTCTCCTTAGGGATGGGATAAAGCCTTCTCTACCAAAGTGGGATCTGAAGGACGGAGTTGTTTGGGTTATTATCATCCTACCTTTGGATGTCCATGGAGACGTGGCAGTTTCTAGATGTGGTGGCAATTTATAGAACATGGTCAAGGATCATCCCCTACTTCTCAAGAGCTTCCGCATTCCTTAAATATATATGAAAGTGCTTTTGCTAGAAAGACCTGGACACTGGGAGCAGAGAATTTGTAGTTTGTGATGAGAAGACCAAATCCTACATATTTTCTATTCAATACAAAATCTATGTCGTGTATGATTTCTAATTTCAGACCAGTGATTCGCATTCCAGAAATATTTGAAACCACAATTTTCTGGCTGCAATTTAAAAAGGTTCTTAATTTCTTAGGTTTCCTTTCAATGGGATACATATGGATAATTTTGTCACTGTGAGTGAACCTATGGCTGAGAGTACTTGGCTATCCCAAAATGGAAGGTAACTGATGAAGGTACTGATTTAATAATAAAGCATCTTAAAGTACTTTCACACATGCCAGTGAAAAAAAGGATTTGGCTGCATTGTAGTTATGAAAATGGTGGTGGTTATTCCCCTTTTGGATTTAGATTTCTGAGTTTGTTTCCTGATTAACTAATGTAATAAAGGATACTGGTGGGAGTGAGAAATCTATCTTCCCCCTCTCTTTCCTGGATCAGGGTTTGATGACAGTCCATTGCAATGCTCTCCCTAGTCTTTAACCCTCAGGCAGCTCCCCCCAACCCCATCTGTAAGACTTACTTACTGACTAGGGAGATCCAAAGCTCACCACCCTACTTTGCTCTGCACATGGTCTCACCCACTCATTTATGCCTTCTCCGTTTGCCCCGTGGATGGCCAGGGCTAAAGCCTTGCTTGACTCCAGCTCTTGGGTCAGTGATTGCATGAATAAACAAGTCTAGTCCTTTGGTGAAAATGAAGAACTCTTCACATTTCCTGCCTTTTTTTAAAGTGTTCAATTCAACACATATTTATTAAGCACCTACCTTGTGCAAGGTTATAAACATGAGTAAGAGAGAGTCCCTGATCTTAAGGATATTTAAAATTTAATAGTAGACACGTAACCAGTGCATAAGTAGTTCATTCATTCAACAAATATATGGTGAGTATTTCTATGCCAAGCCCTGTCTCAGCATTTGGGGTATATTAATGAATGAGACAAACAAGGTCCCTGTGTGCAGGGAGCCTAGAGTCCAGAAAGGGAGAGAGTGATAATAAGTTGTAATAAGTGCTTTGACTGGGGAGAGGATGGGGTGATCTAGGATCTCATAGCCAGGGAGGCTACTCTAATCAACTGGGTCTTAAGAGAGATTCAGTGGAAAGAAATCAAATATAATTATGGATGGAAAGGGAAAGATCAGAGGATGCTTCAAGAAGTATTTGGAAAAAATCTGAAAGATGAGTGAATCGTAGCAGGAGGAGAGCATTTTTGGTGGAGGAGATAGTGTGAGCAAAGGCAAGTGAGAAAGCAGAGAATGTGCTCAATAAATACAGAGTTACCTGGACTGGTTAGAATATAGTGTGTGCGCCCACCCAATTGTGGGTCCAGGACTGTTAATAAATCATTTTAAAATTTAGTTTATTTTTAAAAAATCTTTAAAAATAATTCACATCTAAAGAAAAGTGGCTAGAATAGTATTATAAATCTCTATAAACACTTCTGTTAGATTTTCAATTATTAACATTTTACTACATTTTTCTCTTTCCTTTCTCCCATATATATACACACATATACATATATATGTACATTATATACATATATGTGTATACTTATATACTTGTAAAGGAAAAACTCAGCTTTTTTCCTTTCTATGTGAGGAAAAACATAGTTCTTCCCTACTATGTCTTTGTTTATCCTGTGTGTCTCTTTTACCTTCACAGAGAACACTTTACTTCTGGTCACCAAATATGTAGAGGTTTTTCCCCACACCAAACAATTCTTTGTGACACCAGCTGGGTGTTTTATAATTTAGCTGAATTCTGACACTATCCACCTGAAGCCAGCATCAGATCCCACAGGTTAAAAGCTCGGTGCCATAAAACTATGACCTCATTCTTCCCTTGGACCCCCATGCCCCGCTCCACACAAACTACAGGGGCCAGTTGCAAGCCCAAGTTATCATCTGAGCTTCTGACCCACTGGCTATAGATTGGAGGTTCCAATGACCCCCTCCCCCCAAGTTCAATTAGTTTGCTAAAGCAACTCACAGAACTCAGGGAAACACTTGCTTACATTTACCAGTTTATAAAAAGATATGATAAAGGATACAGATGAACATCCACATGGAAGAGACTGCATAGAGTGAGATATGTGTGAAGGGATGTGGAGCTTCCATACTGTGTCTGAGCACACCACTCCCCTAGCACCTCCATGTGTTCATCAACCCCAAAGTTCTCCAAACCCACTACTACTGGGATTTATGGAGGCTTCCTCACGTAGGCACGATCAATTATTAACTCCCATTTCCGGTCCCTCTCTCCTCTCTGGAGAATGGAGGGTGAAGCTGTAATTCCAACTTCTAATAATGGCTTGGCCCCCATCCAGGAGCCACCTAGAGTCTCCTCATTTGAACAAAAGATGCTCCTAGTGTTCTTATCACTTAGGAAATTACAGAAGTTCTGTGCCAGGAACCTGGGGTGGAGACCAATACATATTTATATAATCTATATGTAAATTTTTGTTATTGTTGTCATTGAACCATTTGAAAGTAAGTTGTAGATACCATGACCCTATGTCTAGCTCCTAAAACCAAACAAACAGAATTTTATTTGTACTTATTCTTTTACATTAACAAAAATAACTTATTAAAAGATAGCTCAACTGCCCCCGTGCCAGATATTTGTCATACACATTTCCACACCCTGCCTCTGCCAGCCCCAAGTTTCCTTTCAGGTAGTTCCATCTCCCCCTGCATCCTTCTGAGCATTGAAATGAACAGCTGCTGAATAGCCAGGTTGCTTGGAGAAAAGAAACAAGTTTAAGCAACTCCAAAGTAGTTCGCAGCCTCTGCTGGGTTGGAGCGGACAGGGCCATCTGTGCTTTCTGCTCATATCTCAGGACTTGAAATAAAATATTCTGAGGCTTAGGAGAAAATGACACAAAATGAATCCATTCTGCTGTCAGAGATCATAATGAAACTGAAGAAGAGGTACAAAATCAATTCATTCTTATTATAATTTCCAGGTTGCCACCTTCCTGTTTGTTCAGATGTGGGTCTGATGGCTCAAATTGGTCTTTGGAATATTAAAGGCTTTTTTTGGTCCCTTAATATTAGCTTATCAGTTCCAGTAATTTTACCTCCCAGAGTGAAATTGGCTGCTAACACTTGGAGGAAATTGTGCTGTATTTTTTTGTAAGTTCTGCTGATCGTCACCCACCAGGCTACAGTAAATGTACTTCTGGCTTATTAGGAAGACAGCTGTGGAGACTGGCTGCTTTATCACAAAACCTCTGGTCATTCTAGGAGGTCTTCCCCAGCAGAGAGAGCCTTTGTCAAGCATTTATCTATTTTTCTTCCTCCATTATGCCTTAGATCTCTTGTTTAGAGGCAGTCTTCCCATTTGGCTGCTGGGATAGAAAAGAAAAATCAGGTCTGAAACAAGCGATCCTTTTATTCCTCCTTCAAAGCCATGTGTGTGGGCTTCATAGAGAGAGATTAAGAAAGAAGAGAATGGTAGATAGAAAGAGTGACTGAGTTTGAAGATCTAATCCTATTTTTCTTGTGTTGCAAAGTATAATTGGAATGTGCATCTGTATTCTGTTTACAAAACTTTATTGCTTTGATTATAAAAAAACATAGAAAAAACAGAATAAAATAATAGTCCATAATTCTAACAACTAAAAATAATTATTTTTAATGATTTAATATTTCTTGTCAGTCTTTTACTTTGTGAGTTTTAAACATAGAAATGAAAATATATTACACATAACATTTTTAAGATGATATTTTCACTCAACATTACATAAACTTTTTTTTTAACATTTTTTATTGATTTATAATCATTTTACAATGTGTCAAATTCCAGTGTTCAGCACAATTTTTCAGTCATTCATCGACATATACACACTCATTGTCACATTTTTTTCTCTGTGAGTTATCATAACATTTTGTGTATATTTCCCTGTGCTATACAGTGTAATCTTGTTTATCTATTCTACAATTTTGAAATCCCAGTCTATCCCTTCCCACCCTCCACCCCCCTGGTAATCACGTTTGTATTCTCTGTCTGTGAGTCTATTTCTGTCCTTTATTTACGCTTTGTTTTTGTTTGTTTGTTTGTGTTTGTTTTTGTTTTTTAGATTCCACATATGAGCGATCTCATATGGTATTTTTCTTTCTCTTTCTGGCTTACTTCACTTAGAATGACATTCTCCAGGAGCATCCATGTTGCTGCAAATGGCATTATGTTGTCGGTTTTTATGGCCGAGTAGTATTCCATTGTATAAATATACCACCTCTTCTTTATCCAGTCACCTGTTGATGGACATTTAGGCTGTTTCCATGTTTTGGCTATTGTAAATAGTGCTGCTATGAACATTGGGGTGCAGGTGTCATCCTGAAGTAGATTTCCTTCTGGATACAAGCCCAGGAGTGGGATTCCTGGGTCATATGGTAAGTCTATTCCTAGTCTTTTGAGGAATCTCCACACTGTTTTCCACACTGGCTGCACCAAACTGCATTCCCACCAGCAGTGTAGGAGGGTTCCCCTTTCTCCACAGCCTCTCCAGCATTTGTCATTTGTGGATTTTTGAATGACAGCCATTCTGACTGGTGTGAGGTGATACCTCATTGTAGTTTTGATTTGCATTTCTCTGATAATTAGTGATATTGAGCATTTTTTCATGTGCCAGTTGATCATTTGTATGTCTTCCTTGGAGAATTGCTTGTTTAGGTCTTCTGCCCATTTTTGGATTGGGTTCTTTATTTTTTTCTTATTGAGTCGTATGAGCTGCTTATATATTCTGGAGATCAAGCCTTTGTCAGTTTCACTTGCAAAAATTTTCTCCCATTCCGTAGGTTTTCTTCTTGTTTTACTTCTGGTTTCCTTTGCTGTGCAGAAGCTTGTAAGTTTCATTAGGTCCCATTTGTTTATTCTTGCTTTTATTTCTTCTAGGAGAAAATTTTTGAGATGTATGTCAGATAATGTTTTGCCTATGTTTTCCTCTAGGAGGTTTATTGTATCTTGTCTTATGTTTAAGTCTTTGATCCATTTTGAGTTTATTTTTGTGTATGGTATAAGGGAGTGTTCTAGCTTCATTGCTTTACATGCTGCTGTCCAGTTTTCCCAACACCATTTGCTGAAGAGACTGTCTTTATTCCATTGTATATTCTTGCCTCCTTTGTCGAAGATTAGTTGACCAAAAGTTTGTGGGTTCATTTCTGGGCTCTCTATTCTGTTCCATTGGTCTATATGTCTGTTTTGGTACCAATACCATGCTGTCTTGATGACTGTAGCTCTATAGTATTGTCTGAAGTCTGGGAGAGTTATTCCTCCAGCCTCTTTCTTTCTCTTCAGTAATGCTTTGGCAATTCTAGGTCTTTGACGGTTCCATATAAATTTTATTATGATTTGTTCTAGTTCTGTGAAATATGTCCCGGGTAATTGGGATAGGGATTGCATTAAATCTGTAGATTGCCTTGGGCAGTGTGACCATTTTAACAATATTGATTCTTCCAATCCAAGAGCATGGAATATCTTTCCATTTTTTAAAGTCTTCTTTAATTTCCTTCATCAATGGTTTATAGTTTTCTGTGTATAATTCTTTCACCTCCTTGGTTAGATTTATTCCCAGATATTTTATTACTTTGGGTGCTATTTTAAAGGGGATTGTTTCTTTACTTTCTTCTTCTGTTGATTTATCATTAGTGTAAAGAAATGCAACTGATTTTTGAACGTTAATGTTGTAACCTGCTACCTTGCTGAATTCTTCAATCAGCTCTAGTAGCTTTTGTGTGGACCTTTTAGGGTTTTCTATATATAATAACATGTCATCAGCATATAATGACACTTTTACCTCTTCTTTTCCAATTTGGATCCCTTTTATTTCTTTCTCTTGCCTGACTGCTGTGGCTAGGACTTCCAGGACTATGTTGAATAGGAGTGGTGATAGTGGGCATCCTTGTCTTGTCCCAGATTTTAGTGGGAAGCTTTTGAGTTTTTCACCATTGAGTACTATGCTGACTGTAGGTTTGTCATATATAGCTTTTATTATGTTGAGATATGTCCCCTCTATACCCACTTTGGTGAGAGTTTTTATCATAAATGGGTGTTGAATTTTATCAAATGCTTTTTCTGCATTGATTGAGATGATCATGTGGTTTTTGTCCTTTTCCTTGTTGATGTGATGTATTACATTGATTGATTTGCGTATGTTGAACCAGCCTTGTGTCCCTGGGATGAACCCCACTTGGTCATGATGTATAGTCTTTTTTATGTGTTGTTGGATTCTATTTGCTAAAATTTTGGTGAGGGTTTTGGCGTCTATGTTCATCAGTGATATTGGCCTATAATTCTCTTTTTTTGTAGTGTCTTTGCCTGGTTTTGGTATCAGGGTGATGGTGGCTTCATAGAATGAGTTTGGGAGTATTCCCTCCTTTTCAATTGTCTGGAAGAGTTTGAGAAGGACTGGTATGAGTTCTTCTTTGTATGTTTGGTAGAATTCCCCGGTGAAGCTGTCCGGTCCTGGACTTTTACTTGTAGGGAGGTTTCTAATTGCTATTTCTATTTCCTTTCTATTGATCGGATTGTTCAAGTGTTCAGATTCTTCTTGATTCAGTTTTGGTGGACAGTATGTTTCCAGAAACTTGTCCATCTCCTCTAGGTTATCCAGTTTGGTTCCATATAGTTTTTCATAATATTCTCGTATGATATTCTGTATTTCTATTTTGTTTGTTGTAATTTTTCTCCATTTTCCTTTCTTATTTTGCTAATTTGTGCTCTCTCTTTTTTCTTCTTTGTGAGTTTGGCCAGAGGTTTGTCGATTTTATTTACTTTTTCAAAAAACCAGCTTTTGGTTTGGTTGATTTTTTCTATGTTCTTGTTAATCTCTATTGTATTTAATTCCCCTCTGATCTTTATTTCCTTCCTTCTGCTGCTTTTTGGGGCTTTTTGTTCTTCTTTTTCTAATTCATTCAGGTGGTGGGTTAAATTGTTTATTTGAGATTGTTCTTCTTTTTTGAGGAAGGCCTGTATCGCTATAAACTTCCCTCTTAGCACTGCCTTTGCTGTGTCCCATAGGTTTTGAGTGGTTGTGCTTTCATTCTCATTTGTCTCAAGGTATTTTTTAATTTCAGCTTTGATTTCCTCATTGATCCATTGTTTTTTCAATAACATATTGTTTAATCTCCATGCTTTCCTTTTTTTCTCCTTTGTTTCTCTGTTGTTGATTTCCAGTTTCATGGCATTGTGATCAGTAAAGATGCTTGAGATAATTTCTATCTTCTTAAAATTGTTGAGGTTTCTTTTGTGCCCAAGTACATGATCGATCCTGGAAAATGTTTCATGTGCACTTGAAAAGAATGTATATCCTATTTTTTGGGGGTGTAATGCTCTGAAAATATCCACCAAATCTAGTTTTTCTATTGTAGTATTTAATTTCTCTGTTGCCTTGTTTATTTTCTGTCTGGAAGATCTGTGTAGTGATGTTAATGCAGTGTTAAAATCTCCAACTATGATTGTATTCCCATCAATATCCCCCTTTATCTCTGTTAGTAATTCTTGTATGTACTTAGGTGCTCCTATATTGGGTGCATATATATTAACGAGTGTAATATCCTCATCTTGTATCACTCCTTTAATCATTATAAAATGTCCTTCTTTATCTTTCTTTATGGCCTTTGTTTTAAAGTCTATTTTGTCTGAAATCAGTACTGCAACACCTGCTTTTTTGGCTTTTCCATTTGCATGGAATATCCTTTTCCATCCTTTCACTCTCAATCTGTATGTGTCCTTCTCCCTAAAGTGGGTCTCTTGTATGCAGCATATTGAAGGTTCTTGCTTTATTATCCAGTCTGCCACTCTGTGTCTTTTGACTGGAGCATTTAGTCCATTAACATTTACAGTAATTAATGATAGATGTGTGTTTATTGCCATTTTGAACTTATCTTTGCAGTTGAATTGGTATATCCTCTTTGTTCCTTTCTTCTTCCTTTTGTGGTTTGGTAGTTTTCCTTTGTATTATCATGGATTTTATTTAATTTTTGTGACTCCTTTGTAAATTTTTGACTTGTGGTTACCCTTTCTTGTAAATCTATCAACCCATTACTATTAACTGTTTTTATTAAACTGATAGTAACATGATCTCACACCCATCCTACTGTTAAAAAAATTTAAAAAAGAAAGAAAAAAAATATTCTATATTTCCCTGCCTCCCTCTCCCACTCTCAGTGATTTGTATGTTTTCTTTTATAATTTCATGTTTACTTTATTTGTAATTCATGAGTTATCACCTTTCCAGTTGTGTGTTTCTCATTTCTGTAGCATCCTGCTGCTTTTCTATTTAGAATAGCCCTTTCAATATTTCTTTTAGCATGGGTTTAGTGTTGCTAAACTCCTGCAGCTTTTTTTTGTCTGTGAAACTCTTTATTTCTCCTTCTATCCTCAAGGATAGCCTTGCTGGATAAAGGATCCTAGGCTGCATCTTTTTTTCATTCAGGGCTTTGAATATATCTTGCCACTCCCTTCTGGCCTGTAGTGTTTGTGTAGAGAAATCAGCTGAGAGCCTTATGGGGGTTCCCTTGTAACTTATTCTTTGCTTTTCTCTTGCTGCCTTTAGAATCATTTCTTTATCCTTGACTCTGGCCATCTTGATTATGATATGTCTTGGTGTGGGTCTATTTGGGTTCTTCCTGTTTGGGACCCTCTGAGCTTCCTGTACTTGGATATCTGATTCCTTCTTTAAGTTTGGGAAGTTTTCAGTCATGATTTCTTCAAAAACTTTTTCAATCCCCTTTGATCTTTCTTCTCCTTCTGGGACCCCTATTATGCGAAGATTGGGACGCTTTATATTATCCCATAGGTCCCTTATGCTACTTTCATTATTTTTTATTTGCTTCTCTTGTAGTTCTTCTGAATGGGTGCTTTCTATTGCCCTGTCTTCTAGATCACTAATTCGTTCCTCTGCATTATCTAGTCGGCTTTGCACAGCTATTAGATCATTCCTCATCTCTGTCAATGAGTTTATCCATTCTACTTGGGTCTTCTTTATAGCTTCAATTTCATTTTTGACATATTTTATATCTCTAAACACTATCTCTTTTAATTCCTTCAGCAATTCGATCACTCCTTTTTTGAAATCTTGATCTAGTAGGCTATCGATGTCTATTTCGTTGATCTTTCTTTCAGGGGATTTCTCTTGTTCTTTTAATTGGGAAAGGTTTTTCTGCTTCTTCATCTTGCTCATACCTCTTTGGCACTGTGGTTTATGGAGTATCAGTTGTTTATTTTGGTCCTTAAGGATTTTATCTATCTGATGCCTATTTAGGAATAGAACTTAGGAAAAAAAGAAAAATAAAATAAGAGAGAGAGAATTTTAAAAGAAGGGAGAAAGAGGGTTTGAAAACAGTGTATAATAAATAATAGAAGAGCGAGTTGAAGCAGAGTATTAATTGGGTTGAGACGTCCTTTTAAAACCTTTACAAAAAAAGGGGGGGGAGATGAATACATGTATTTGAAACCTGTGTCTAATCAATAACAGGACATCAAAACCCAAGAGAAATAGAAATTAATTAAGAAGTAAAGATTAAGAGAGTAATAGAAAATAGAACAGGTAAAAACAGATTTAAAAAAAAAGGGGGGGGGTGGTTTGTCAGTGTTCTCCTGGAGTCTGTGTGCTTTTAATGTGAAGTCTTTCTGTCTTCCTCCTGTTTTGGAAGCTCAGCTTGCTGTTTTCAGAGGCCCTCTGTTGGCGCCCTCTTCTGTGCTGCTCCCAGCACCTGTCGGCAAGCAGATCGCGCCTCCTCCTAACACTGGGTCAGGTGCAGCTCTCCTCTGCTGTGGGCGGGCGGGTCGCTGCCCCTCTGGATGCCGCAGTCAGATGTTGCAGACTGGCCTGGTAGGAGGGCAGGTCGTGCCCCCTCCCAGCACCTCGGTCAGGGGCTGTGTTCCTGCCCGAAAGGCGGGGGGCCGCTCTCGCTCTACCTGCGCCACCGGTAGGTTCGCTCTCTGTGCGGCTGCGCGCTCCGCGGGTGGGCTCGGGGAAGACGGAGGGACAGACTTGTCTCTGCTCCGAGCCAAAACCCAGCTCCTTGTTTGTCTTTGTGGAGCAAGTTCTCTGAGGGACCAGGATGGAAGGATCCTATCTGACTCGGGCTGCAGGTCAGTCTCAGTCTGGCCTTTGAGGCTGCTAAGCCCTTCGGTGCAGATGCAGGTTTCGCCCCCCCCCCCGCCCCCGCCTGGGTGCTCAGCGCCGGGGGATATGGCGGCTGTGCCTGAGCCCCGCCTCTCTTCCCCCGAAAACTTTCCGCGGGTTTTCAGAGATGGGGGTGTGCACCCTTCCCCCCAGAGCACATCAACCTTGCTGTTTTATGGAGGGCCCAGGTTGTTCTGCCCTGTGCTCCCACAGCCACGGCGCGCAGCCCCTTGCGTTCCCCCGGGGCTGCCTCCGTGCAGCCGCCCCCGTCCTCCGCCCGGCTTGTGCAGCCTGGCCCTGCCCGCCGCTGCCGGCCGCGTCTCAGGCTGGGTGTTGGGGGGACGCTCTGTGCCCGTTTAACTTAGTTCTTTTAGTCAAGGGCTGCTCTGTACAGATTCGAGCCTCGGAGGCTCCCCCTCTGTCCCGCTGGCCTCTCAGTTGGAGAGGGGAGACCCAGCGAGCGAGCGCCAGTGCTCCTTTGCCGCTCCCTCTCCCGCACTGCTTTGCCTTTTGTTCTTTCTTTTTTCTTTTCTCCTACCAGATTTTTGGCGTCTTTATCTTTTGAAGAGGGCGATGTTCTCTCAGAGTTCCGCAGGTGCTCTGGTTGGCTGAGTGGGTCTGTAGATGTGGGTCTTGGTGTATTTGTGGGAGAGGGTGACCTGCGAGCGTCCTTCTACTCCGCCATCTTCTCCGTCTCCCATAAACTCTTAATAAGCATCTTTTTAGAGGTTACATAATAACGTATCTTGTGAATGTCCATAATTTACTTTGTCATTTCATATTTCAGCCAGCAAGTTTGCTTCCTCATTATTCTGGTTTGTTTTGTTTTTCCTATAAAGATAGCAGCAATAAATACCCTTATGCAAAAACCTTTTATGTTTATGTCAGATAATTTTCTTGGGATGGATTTCAGTAAGTTAAATTACTGGGTCAAAAGGTAGGTGCATTGTAAAGACTATTTATATTTGTCTTCAGAGAGTTTTACAAAATGCTCTACCAGAGCAATTTATACTCCTACTAGCAATATATAAGGATGCTTATCTCACTGAACCCTTGCCAGAGCTGAATATTACTTTAAAAATGTATATTTTAATTTAATAAGTAAAGAAAATGCCGTCTTATTTTAAATTGCAATTCTTTCTTTACTAGTGAGTTTGAACAATTTTTCATGTTTGTTAGCAATTTATGTGTCTGTATTTTCTGTTACTATCCACAGACCTTTGACCTACTAGTCTTAGTGTTTTTCTAAATTATTTGGATATCAGGAATAACCCATGTTTGTTGTAAATTTTTCCAGTTTTAAAGTCTTTTGCATTTTATGCAGTTTTAAAATTTCGTGTGGTTAAATTTTCTTCCTATGTTATTTAATTTTTAAATTATTTTTAATCTTAGAAAGTCTTCTCTTTTCTAGAGATGCATGAAATACTACTTTGTATCCCCATTGAGTTTTTTTTATGGATTCTTTTTTAAAAAATATTTTATTCTGTCTGCCTTTTAATGTGGTGAATGATTTGAATTAAGGTTCCAAATGAACTTTTTCCCAGATAGTTACCAGTGGCTCCAGCAATATTTATTGACTAATCCTGCCCTTCCAATGAAACTGTGAGTTACTCTATTTTTTAAAATTATTTTTGTATATAGTGGCTAACATTTGCAAATCTCATGCTTCCAAATTTATCCCTTCCCACCCACTTTCCCCCATAACCATAAAATTGTTTACTACATCTGCAAGTCTGTTTCTGTTTTGTAGATGAGTTCATGGTACTTTTTTTCTTTTTCTTTTTGATTCCACACATTAGTGATACCGTATGGCATTTTGCTTTCTCTATCCTAGCTTACTTCACTTAGCATGATGATCTCTGGGTCCATCCATGTTAGGTTGTTTACTTGGGTTTGTTCTTGTTTTTTGAGGAAGGTCTGTATTGCTATGAACTTCCCTCTTAGGACTGCTTTGCTGCATCCCATAGATTTTGGGTGGTTGTATTTTCATTGTCGTTTGTCTCAAAGTATTTTTTACTTTCTTCTTTGATTTCATCATTGACCAATTGGTATTTTAGTAGCATGTTTTTTAGCCTCCACGCTGTCATTTTTTTTCTCATTTGTTTTTCTGTGGTTGATTTTTTCTTTCATGGCATTGTGGTGAGAAAAGATGCTTGAAATAATTTCTATTCTCTTAAATTTGTTGAGGTTTCTTTTGTGCCAGAGTACATGATCTATTTTAGAGTATGTTCCATGTGCACTTGAAAAGAAAGTATATTCTGTTTTGGGGGAATGTAATGTCCTAAAAATATGAACCAAGTCCAACTGTTCTATTGTGTCATTTAGTTTCTCCATTGCCTTACTGATTTTCTGTCTGGAATATCTGTCCAATGATGTTAATGGGGTGTTAAAGTCTCCCACTATGATTGTGTTCCCATCAGTTTCTTCCTTTATGTCTGTTAGTATTTGCTTTATGTATTTAGGTACTTGTATATTGGGTGCATATGTTTTAATGAGCATAATATCTGCATCTTATATTGCTCCTTTAATCTTATATAGTGTCCTTCTTTATCCCCCTTCCCTCCATTAATTTTCATTTCCCAAAAAGCTTATTTTAAACTGTTTGTTATAACAGAGGAATTTTAGAATAGTTTTCTAAGCTCCAAAGAAAATCTGTTGGTGTTATTGGTTTTTTTTTTTAACATTTTTTTATTGATTTATAATCATTTTACAATGTTGTGTCAAATTCCAGTGTTCAGCACAATTTTTCAGTTATACATGAACATATATATATTCATTGTCACATTTTTTTCTCTGTGAGCTACCATAAGATTCTGTGTATACTTCCCTGTGCTATACAGTATAATCTTGTTTATCTATTCTACAATTTTGAAATCCCGTCTATCCCTTCCCACCCTCTGCCCTCTTGGCAACCACAAGTTTGTATTCTATGTCTATGAGTCTATTTCTGTTTTGTATTTACGCTTTGTTGTTGTTGTTGTTGTTGTAGTTGTTTTTGTTTTTGTTTTTTGGATTCCACATATGAGCGATCTCATATGGTATTTTTCTTTCTCTTTCTGGCTTACTTCACTTAGAATGACATTCTCCAGGAACATCCATGTTGCTGCAAATGGCATTATGTTGTTGGTTTTTATGGCTGAGTAGTATTCCAGTGTATAAATATACCACATCTTCTTTATCCAGTCACCTGTTGATGGATATTTAGGCTGTTTCCATGTTTTGGCTATTCTCCAAGGAAGACATACAAATGATCAAAAGGCACATGAAAAAATGCTCAATATCACTAATTATCAGAGAAATGCAAATCAAAACTACAATGAGGTATCACCTCACACCAGTCCGAATGGCCATCACTCAAAAATCCACAAATGACAAATGCTGGAGAGGCTGTGGAGAAAGGGGAACCCTCCTACACTGCTGGTGGGAATGCAGTTTGGTGCAGCCACTATGGAAAACAGTGTGGAGATTCTTCAAAAGACTAGGAATAGACTTACTGTATGACCTAGGAATCCTGCTCCTGGGCATATATCCAGAAGGAACCCTACTTCAGGATGACACCTGCACCCCAATGTTGGTGTTATTGTTGGAATCATTAAACCTATACCTGAGTCCAGCCTTCTTCAAGATTCCAAGTTAACTTTTTCCCCCCTTTAATAGCGGCACTGGGGACCTTGTGCATGCTGAGCATACATTCTACTACTGAGCTATACTTCCACCCACTAAGTTAACTTTTATTTCATCAGCTCACTTTATGATCAGAATTGCTGATTCATAAATAAAACTAATATGAATTTTCAGATCATTTGGTGCATCCCAATTGTTTGGAAAGAACTCTAAAATGAAATGTTTCAAATTTCCTAGAATTTCAATTATTAATTGATCATTAATAACAAAGTCTGTCCCTGGGTCTACATTAGACAAAAAATAAAAACTTATTGAATGTAAGTCAATGGATGAATGAATGAAATTGCAGACGGGCCATGAAAAACAAAAGATCTGGCTTACCAGAGGGCTTCAGTGCCATCTAGCAGAGTGACTGTTACTTGGAAATCCGTGATATCAAGTCTGATAGTATCAACCAATGATTCTTCATATATGGTACAGAGATTGGAAACTAAATATTTATTGAGCTGTACTAGGCATTTTGCTAGATGCTTTTCATGTGTTATCTAATAGAAGAAAATCTAGTAGAAGAATGTAAGGTAGATGAAAGTAAGAGACTTGCCAGAAGTCATGGAGTTTGTAAGAGGTAGAGCCAGACACAAATTCACATCTCTTAGTCCCTAGGGTCTTTGAAATCTGTTTCTGTTCTTGTAGCCTATGCATGGGCAGGCCAAATGAGTTGGTTCTTATTATTTCATCTCTTTCAATTTTAATGTGTCAGAAATAGCACAGATAGTGTCATCTTAGAAATAGAGTACCACTGATGATAATTCTTGGAAAAGACCCGCAAGATTCATCTTTTGTTTCTATTACATAGAAGTAGGCCCACAAAGACTTGGGTCACAAAGAAGTCTACTGGGTGTGTACTCTGGGATCAGAGGTCTTTGCGTAGATTAAAATCTAGTCCATATCAATTGTGGTTGGTAGACATGTCTCATGAAGCCTTGACCTGGCATCTAGTCTTAACAAGAGCAGACCTTCTCTAATCTACTTTCTACTCTGCCTCTTTCCATCCAGGCAAGATCGGCTAATTATGGCAGATGCAGGGTTGTGAACTGTGGTTTACTCTTCCTTATAAAATGACATTAATGTTGCTGTAATCATTCTTTAGTTGCATATATTAGAGATTCCTTCCCCAGAGCCCCAAACACTTTGCAAATATGATCTCATTAACCCACACACCAACTCTCTGTGGTAGGTCAACTGTGTTGGCAGCATTCGGGAATTGAATTATGCAAAGAGAAAGTGGTCTTTTCAGAGATGCCTGCCAGCTGGGGATGAGATCAAAATTAACAAGGAATCTCAGAACTGTTCAGGGCCCTAGATATCACTTGCTCCAGCATCCTTGTTGAATAAACAGGAAACTGAGGCCTAGATGGACCATATCACTAGAATCTAGGGTTCTCAATCATAGCTATTTGTTATTATCACTTGGAAAGCTTTAAAACTATGTACTCTTATACAGGTTCCACTCCAGACCAGTTTAATCAGTGTCTCTGGGACCTCCCTCCATGAATGATTTTAAAAGTTTTGTAGATGATTCTAATGAGTAGCCAGATTGAGAGTTAGATGGACAAAAGCAAACTGAGGTGGAGAAGCACTGTCTATACACTCCAGTCTAGGGATTTGTCCGTGGTGTCCCTTTGTCATTCTATGTCGTAGTTTGGCTTATGGCAGAAGTTCTTGATGTTTTAACAATCCAGGCTGTCATCTTTGAAGTGGGGAATATTTGTAGTAATTTCATTGCTTTTCACATCATTTCATTACACCAGCAGAGATACCCTGCAAAGATGTGGCAACATAATGCTGAAGTAACTGTGTTATTCCACCAACCAATCAATCAACTAGTCAATTCACCAGACAGAATCAATCAGATCACTTGGTTGGCTGACTTAGCTATTTCAGATAGAATGGTCTGCCTAGTTGTCTAAGTGTAGACATTACTTTTCTAGACCTTGCCTTTTACAGGGAGATACGATGATATTATATTCATATATTATTTTCTATTAAAAGCTCAGTTCTAGAGAGCACTGGAAAGGCTCAGTATTATCCTTGTAAAATAATAAATGAAATCCTATCCTCTGGAATTACAAGGATTAGAGATTCAAGAGTTCATTGTAAGCCCATAGTAAGTGCTTGATAAATAGTAGCTATTTTTACACTCACATTGCCCTGTGATACTGCAGTGACCTAGACCCAGCTCCAGACAAGCACACATGCACACATGCATGTACACGCGCGCACACACACATACACAGTGTACCAATGTGGAGCATGTTGTTAGATTTGGCTATTTGCAAACTTGGCTAAAGTTGAGCGTGGGAGGAAGAAACAACAATCTATTCAGTCCTTCACCTCCAGAAAAAAAGCAGCAGTACAGAAAGTGGTACTAGTTGAAGAACTGGAAACACAAACAACATGAAGCTCTGTTTGAATAAAAAAATGCAGTTCCTCTAACTTTTTAGCTTTGAATGAGGTACATTTCTTGTGGATTTCCTGGCTCCTGCTCCTTAGCCCTCTGACTCCTGAAGCCAAAGCCCCTTGACCTTGGAATCTGGGATCACTGCTGTCCCCTAGCTGTGTAGTTCTGCACATCCCTTTCAGTTTTATTATTTTTGACAATAAGCCAGTCTCTTTGAAGTTCTGCCCAGACCTATTCTCTGTTCCCAGTGACCTGAGTCTCTCTAGGTTGACTATGAACCATCCTCGATCTCTTATTCAGAAACTAAGCCCTGGGCTAGTTCTCTCACTTTCCCTTTCTTATGAGTCCCTGAGTCCATGTACAACCTCAGTTCTCCCCAGCCCAGGGATCCTGCTTCTGCATCACACAAGCAACAAAAATGAAAAGAAAGTGGTGAATGCTCCCAGTTCCCAAGGCAGGTTGTCAGGGACCTGTCTAGACCTCTCTGGTTTCAGCATCTAGACCTCTCCCTTCCTTCCCTAATGAAATATATTATGTTAACTTGTCCACTGGAATATCCCCTCACTGCCTGCCTCCCACAACACTCTAGTCCTTTTTTTGTCTAAAATTGTGAGAGTACCTTAATTTTTTTCATTTTCATTGTAGATTACCACAAGATATTGAATATAATTTCCTGTTCTATACAGAAGAAACTTGTATATCTATTTTATATATAGTAGTTTATCTATTTTATAAGTAATAGTTAGTATCTGCATATCCCAAACTGCCATTTTATCCTTTCTCACTCTCTTTTCCCCCTGGTAACCACAAATTTATTTTCTATGTTTGTGAATCTGTTTCTGTTTTGTAAAGAAGTTCATTTGTGTCTTTTTTTTTTAAGATTCCGCATATGAGTGATATCAATGGTATTTTTCTTTCTCTTTCTGGCTTACTTCACTTAGAATGATGATATCCAGGTCCATTCATGTTGTTGCAAATGGCATTATTTTATCCCTTTTTTTGGCTGAGTGGTATTCTGTTATGTAAATACACCACAACTTCTTTATCCAGTCATCTGCTGTTGGACATTTAGGTTATTTACATGTCTTGACTATTGTAAGTAGTGCTGCTGTGAACTTTATGGTGCATGTAGCTTTTCGAATTAGAGTTCCCTCCATATATATGCCCAGGAGTGGGATTACCTGATCATATGGTAAGTCTATTTTCAGTCTTTTGAAAATTCTCCATATTGTTTTCCATAATGGTTACACCAAATTTCATTTCCACCAACAATGTACCACCAACAGTATAGGAGGGTTCCCTTTTTTCTACACCCTTTCCAGCAAATATCGTTTGTGGACTTCTGAATGATGTCCATTCTGACTTACGTGAGGTGATACCTCATTGTAGTTTTGATTTGCATTTCTTTGATAATTAGTGATATTAAACATTTTTTCATGTGCCTATTGGCCATTTGTATGTCTTCCCTGGAGAAATGCTTGTTTAGGTCTTTTGCCCATTTTTAGATTTTTTGTTTGTTTGTTTTTTGTTATTAAGCTGTATGAGACTCTAGCCCTTCTTGTTGCAGAACCTCTCATGACAGGTGTGGTGGCTGTGTGGCCACATTACTGAAGCACTTGGCAATCACTAGGCTCCTTAATCTAAACAGTTGTTTTACCAGCAGACAGCTGAATGAGCTAAGATAACTCCATTCATTGTCCTTAAAGACAGGTCACAGCCTAAAGACTAGACAGAGACTGGTGTTTTGGCACAAATGTATGCATTTAAGTGCACAGTAACAAACACGGTGTCTTGGATTGCCATTTGTTACTCCTTGGTCAGTTGTTAAGTGGCTTGGGGAATGAAACCTAATTATTTTTGTATCATTCACCCAGCACCTAGCACTGTATCTAGTACATAGTAGGTGCATGATACATGTTTTCTATATGAATGAAACATTACCAGATGGCTTACTATTGTGCCGGTATGCCCTACCTAAAAATGACATTTGCTTGGGTTAGATTGAATCTGACATGGAACATGCAGGAAGCTGGACTTAAGAAACTTTATTTGTTGTTGGGTGAGTTTCCATCCCCTTTTGGAGGCTCCCAGGGCAATCCTAGAGACATTTGTCTCTGCAAACTCCAGAAGCAGAGGGAAGAAAAGAAAACTTGTTATTTGCATTTAGTTTTCACCTGGACTTTGATCTCCCACTACTGAGACCCTCACCTCCTCCATTCTGGGGACTGTGTGTTATTTCTCTTGAACTCTTAATTTCCTAGCCCAAGCCTGGTACACAATTGGTGATTTATCAACATTTATTGAATGAATGACCACGTGTTGATATCTACATTACTCAGCAAGCCCTCTAGCACCATCTCTCTTAACACACATTTTGGTTTAGCATCAGTCATTAATGGATGCCATTTCTTCTCTAGGCAAAGTTATTTGTTCAAATATGGCTTACTTGCCTTTAGATTGCCCTCAAAAAAGAGTCTCTGATAGTTGTGCTGATGTTTCATTGAATGGAATGAGGTGCTTCCATTTTCCTAATGTTGGAAACTGTCACTTGTGTTGGTTCATGGGTAATGGTGAGGGCTTAGGGGAGCCGCGCTAATCCTTCTAGGGCTTATAGAAGTTAAAGATGTGAGGGGAAGAGATAAAAGATTAGATGGAGGAAGGGGAAAAACTAAGATAGGCAAAGAAAACAAATATGAAAAAACTCCAAAGGACACAAAAATTGGTGACATTCATCATTAAAAAGAGGAGCATCAATCATCTCAGTCTCATTTTATTTTCATTGTGTGTGTGAGTGAAGGTACAAGTGGAAATGACAATGGTGAATAACTTAGAAGCCACTTTTTCTAGAAACAGTGAATAAGAAAGATATTTAGTTCCAACCTTACAGATAGGGTAAAAAAGAAATCCATCAATTCTAAAATGTTCCCCAGGTAGATGACATTCCTCTGAACCTTTCCTGTGTTTCCTAATGTCAAGGGAATGGGAGGTAAGGGAGACCAGAGTAGGGGCTTGTGGTGTTTCATGGCTGCCATTCATACTAAGTTCTTTTTCCTGCTGCAGGATTCGTTTTTAGTCTTACCTGCTTTCTTTCTGGGTCTTAGCCTTGTGGCCTGCACAGATATGCATGTCTTGCTTCTTGTTTTACATGTTTTCCCATATCACATGGACTCATACCTGTATAACTCTTCTTTGTTAATGCAAGGCTGTGTGAAAGGTTGTGGACAAATGGAACTTTTGTAAATCTAATCATATTTCAAATGTACTCAAGAACTTTCTGTTTAACAGAAGCCAGGCTTTTTCTTGCACAAAGTGAAAAAAGACTTTAGCAATCCCACTCACATACCAGTTTGTCTTCACTGAAGGGCAGTTTTATTATTTTTTTAAATCACCAGTTTTCTTAAAGCTGAGCCTGACTTTCCTGAAGCAGTGAATAGTTGTCTGCAGACTGTAGGACCTTAGTGTACTCTGCTGAGAGAGCTCTGATCTCCCTACTGCCCTCACTTACTACCAAGAAGTGCCTAGGACAGAAGTGTCCCTTGCTTGTATCTAACACCTTGTACCTAATAGCACATGTGCACCCAAGTTTTCTGCAGTGCTTGGTAGGTAGGGCAGGTAGAGCCCATGTACAGCCATGAGAGAAATTTGTGGCAAGAATCTAGACCCTGTTCTCCTGATTTCTAACCAAGTGCTTGTCCCTCCCTTTGCTGTACCATCTCCCCATAGTAAGATTCATCCTACAATGTGATACTTCTTGTCAGTGATTTAGGGCGTGTTCACCTTGATCCCTCCACTTAGTCGTCAGGGGGCACATTCAAAACTGCTGATGATTGAAGATGCTGCCTTCTTGGATTCTTGCTAAACAATTGGGAGAATGGTTTAGGAGGCATTGAATGTAGTGGTAAGGCTGGCTTGGGTTCTTGGGTTCAGTCATAGTCTAATTATTAGCAATGTGAACTTGGACCAGTTTCTTAACCTCTCTGGAACCTCAGTTTCCTCATCTGTAAGATGAATATATTAAATCAATCTCAGAGAATTGTGAATATTAGAGAAAAATATATATACAGCATGGTAGGTGCTGAATAAATAGGAATCATCATCATTAGTGTTTACTAGAACTAAAGTTGTTTTGACCTCATCTTTGTTTTATCTTCACCTTCCCACTTTGTCTACCCTTCTGTTTCCTGTTATACTTCTCTTGTGGTTGCCTAAAGATATTTTCTATTTTCTGTCTCCTCACTCCTAATTTCTCCCCCTCTTTCCTTCTCTCTTTCATACTCTCTCTCATGTCTAATGTTATGGTATTCCCGTTCTCTCTTTCATCTAAGAATCGTAAAATTTCAAATCTTCAATGGCTCTTGGAGATGCTCCTGTGTGTCAGATGAGACAGCTGAAGCCCAAGGAAATTGACATTTATCCAAGATCACCAGGTAGTGGAATCCTGGAGAACTCATGTAGATGCTCAGCATGCCTGCTCCTTTATGACTCTGTTTCTAGGGGTGAGCATGTGAGGGACGTTCATCCCCCAGGGGCCTGGCGAGGACAGGGATGTTACAGTGCTCATTCTCCCTGAAGGATAGTGTTTTTCGTTTTTCCTTTCTAACCCCTCAGGAACATTTTATATTTCAAAGCTTTTTGATAAAACAGCTAAAACAGCTCACCTCCTGGGGCAGCAAAACTCAGCTGAGATTTCTCCTGAAACTTTCTTGTTGTTGAACTATGGGTATTTAACATTTTTTTTCAGTTATTAAAAAAATCTACAATTGCTCAGCAGGGATAGTACATCATGAATGAATAGTGGGCCTTTGATCTAGTTTTGTGTCTGCTTTCTCAGTAATAAATGGGCTTTTGTTATGAGACAGGTTGACACTTACTGAGTTTGCTTTTCATTGGTCCATGGTGACTTGGGAGCAGCTGAAGCTGTGTTCTCTTTTCTTAGTTTGATAGCAAGACTATGACTTGACACCTAACTGGACATTGCTGCTTAGGCCCTTTCAATATTCTGGGCATTAAAGAGAGAGAAAATTGTGTTCCATCTGGGAGAATAGCATCCAAACTAAATGTCAGGTGATGGTTTAGCATAGTGGTGCCTGATATGATCCATTACGAAGGAGAGATGAACTATTGATTATGATGCTGAAAAGAGAAAAGCACATCCCTGAGAAAAAAAGCAGGAAAAAGTGGGGAGCCTGTAATGTAGCAGCTATCTTTAAGTCAGTGCCCTTGAGTAATGACAGATGTCTTGCAATGGCTCAGATTTCTTTGAATCAGCCTGGAAATGGAGCCCAATGCCACTACCATCAAAGGCAGCAGGAGTGATGATGTTAAAGAAAGCTATTTTGAGTAATGTTAATGTTGAGAAGAATGGCTTATACAACAGGACATCCATCTAGAATGTGGTCAGAAGGCACTCTGCAAAAGGGCGTGAGAATAAAGACTTGGGGAGCAGAACTGGCATAAACACGTCAAGAAGGCTTATTTGTGCTCTCAGATTGGCGAGGTGAGAGGCAAAGGTGCACGGAAGGCAGCTCTGGGGAGTGATAATGGTGTTTGGAGCCTTTCACTTTGGTGCAGGTCACTGGTTCAGTTCAAACCCTAACTGCTGGAAATTGTTACGGCTTGACGGCTGGTGAGAAATCAGGTTCTGGCTTTCATTCAACTTCCTAAAAGTTGTCCCTGTAACTGGTTTCCTTTCCTGGAAGGCTGCTGAAGGCTGGGGATGGCAACAGGTCCAGAACTGTTCTGAGGCTAGGAGGGCATTCTGCTGGGATGGGGAGGGGAATACATGCTGGAAAGGGACAGAGAGGAAAGGCAGTGCAGTGAAGGGAGGTAAATGCTTTATTCTCTGGCCCCTGAAACTGCAAGGGTTGCAGGGATCCTGAGGCCAGCCTGTAGGCAGAACAGGTTGCAGACATTGGACAGAGAGTTGGACTAAGTCCCACGAAGAAATTCATGTTTGACCCACAAGCCTCTTCGTCTTTCTCTTATTCACCTCTAGCACAATTTCAGAGAGTCCTAATCTAATTTCAGGGCATGAGAGTGTAACTTGTGAGCTAGCTTCCTGATCCCTCGTTTAAGCCTCCAACCTTTCAGGTATTAGGCTGTTGTAAAGCATAGGCTCTTGCAAGGCAAAAGCTTTGGCTCTTAGATTTCAACTGCTTTTCTTGGGTTTTCTGCTATTGTCACCCCTTTCCTGACAGCGAATAGGAAAAGGCGAGTGTCAATAAGTAAGAGGAAATCTATGGGATGAGAAGTCCATCAGTTATTACCTCCAGCTGTCATCCTGTTCCACTTCATTATGTGTTTCTTTCAACAATAACCTTATTCTGGGGCTTTTGAAGCCTGCAGCCAGATCAGCCGGTAGACCCACCTGTGGGTCCATTGGCTTCTCATCAAGGAGGAACTCTCCCTTTGGGCAATTTACAAATCCAAAAGCCCTGTGAAGGTCTATTTTGTAGAGTGAGACAATGGACAGAAGAAGGAGCCCACGAGAAAGCTGGCCAGGTCTAATATTTTATGGCTTATAACCTTTTGGTTACAAGGATGAGGGATGAGAGAAGAGAGGGAAAAAACTCAATACCCATCATAATAAGTAAGCAGTGTCATTTTTATATAGATGAGAAAATTTATTTGTTTGCTTTGTGTATTGTATTGATTTCATGTCACTTTGCAGATGATCTGTTCCTGAAAAGTGTGCCTAGAGTGTCAGCTGTGTGATCATGGGCACATTCTCTCTCCTCCATGCATGTGAGGAGTTTGGTTTCTGATCTGGAAGGCCTGTAGCAGGATGAGGAGACTGGTGTGCTAGAGCTATTGGTAAGCCTGGGAGAAGCCCAGAGAATGGTTTATACTTGTCTCTGGAACACAGGATTTGTGCAAAAGCTTACATGTTGGGGTACATTTCTTTGAGGGAGTGGCTCTGCCAAGGCAGAAGGTGGGATGGTGTTCTCCAGAACAAGTTGCTACATTTGTGCTCACCCTTGGAAGGAGGTAGATGTGTTTCAAGTATTTGTAAGTTTATTCTTCATTATACCTTGAATTCCCTGGGCGTAGCATCTGAATCATCTCTGTTCCCTTCATTCCTAGTGGCTGCCAGACACATAGTAGGTACACAGAAAATACCTTTATTATAAGAGTGAGTGAAGGGGGAGAACAGAGCGTGGGGGTAGTTCTATCTTTTCTGAAAATGACGTTTGGCTGCCTTGACATATTTTCAGTCAGTTCCTACTTGGCCATTCTTCATAATATGCTTAAGCATCTAGAAAGTAATCAAAAAACATTATGCTGAGTAGGCAAGAAACAGATCTCAAAAATTAGAACTTAGGCTTCCATATAATGATGAGGTTAAAGCTTAGTCAATGGAAAGGATGTTGGATATATTTGAAGAGCCTCTCGTCAGCATCAGCTTCCTCAAGCAACATTGGCTCTTCCTTGTGGAATCTGTTCCCCCAACAATCCTTGGGCTGCACTAAGGTGAACCATCCATTTCAGCCAACGGTGCTGCTCAGACCTCCCTCCGGTGTCCAGGGATTAGCTTTCTTCACCTGGCTTCCTGTTGCACATTCCTGACCTCATGTGAGCCTATCATGTCACAGTTAGGCCCAATCAGTAGTCTTTTAAAATAAACTCTGCCCTTTGAAAACCAGCCCTAAGCACTTTGCATTCCTCTCCTGTTTGAAAAATTCATTTTTATTTTACACTCAGTTCTAAAAATACCTGAGTGTGTGGGAGGCCCAAGCGGTACAATTCAAAGCTATTCCAGTACGTGAGGGTCTTGAGGGCTTGACAATGAACTCCTTTAGGTGAATCCATCACCTTCATGGCTTCAGGAAGTGGGCTTTTTGAAAGACAAAGTAGGAGGGTAAGCATTCTGTCACTTGACAATCTCAACTTGGTAGAAGGCAGGAGGGCATCAAGATCCTAAAAGTTGTTGAGTTGAAAATGGCTGTGACATGTCTTAATTTTTTTTGCAAGATAGATGCAGTGTTTAGGCAGTATTGACTCCAAGTTGATTAATAATCTTCAGTGTGTTTTTGAGTGTGCATGCAGAGATCAGGGGTTGATGCCCATTGTCTTCAGGGCTGGGCTGCTTGATCCACAATTGATGCTGGCTATTTGTTTCTCAGCATTCCCAAGATCAGGGAGTCTTGTCCAAAAGCCCCATAAATGGAAGACTGTTTCTGGGTGTGAGTGAAGTAATATACTTTTTCCCTTTGCTTATAGTTGTCCCAAAGTGGGTGGCAGAGGCCTAATCTCTGTTTTGACTCTATGTCCTTACAGAGTAAATGCATAGTGGGATACATGCTGTTCAAACACTAAGCTTTTTGCACTCTGTTTATCTGATCCTTCTAATTAAAGTTACTTTCTACACTTGATTGGTTTTTAAAGCCCAGTATTTAGCAATTAAACCTTCTTTATTCTAACAACTGGGTGGCACTTCCCTGAGTGATTTAGCACATGATGTATTATCTGCTGAACCAAGAACTGGATTCCTTGGAGAGCTTCTCTTACAGAATTTAATGTTTGGGTGTCCACTGTGAATGGACACCCACTGAGGAATCTGCAGATAGAACTGTGTGGATTCAGCTCAGGAGTGTATGGAGTAGGTTTGGGGAGATCCTTGATTTGAATTAGGAATCGGGAGATGTGATTTAATCCCCAGTGAGACCACTCTTCCAGAGCTCCCTTAAGGTCTTCGAAGGTTTGCTTTATCCACGTCTATGGAGTCATTGTCAGAGCATGGTGGGTGCTGGTAGGGAAGCTGATGTGTCCCCACCATCATAGAGGGCACTTAGCTCGGCCCTGAGGTAGGCCTCCCTGGTGTGCAGAGTGCTTGATGCTGGCAGGTAGGATGCTGGCAAATCATCTCCACTTGGTTCTTCCCAAAAGCCTAGTCAAACCTCCACAAGGCTTTCCATTACTCCATGTCCTCCTGGACAGATAGACCTGTGGTAGGACATGCAGGGAGTGGAGAGGGTGCTAATGTTGTAATCATAACCTCTCCCCTTATCTCATTAGAGTGAACTCTATTTCCTGTTCATATTTGTTAGATTTTTGAAGGACAGAGTTTTAGTGTCATCTTTTCCAGGGAAATAGAAGGATATTAAGTCAATGGCAGCCATTTTATAGAGAGATGCATGTGTTTACCTCATCCTCCCCACCTTGCTCATGCTGCCCTCCCAGCAGACACACACGTGCACTCACACACAAATGTAAACACGTGTGCACATGCATATATGCACACACACACACACACAGCCTTGCATCCTCAACGCCATTGAATCTGAGCCATTCAGAAATGCACATGTACTATTATTCTGGCCTGTTCTCACTCTGGTGGGAGGACATCTTCTCAAAGTCTGGCGTCTGCACCCAAGTTTACTCAGTGACAGTGGCCCTTCCTGGGAGCCTGGTGCAACTACATAAGGCATTCTTTATTCGTTTGAGAGTGTTTTCAGTCTTTTATCCTCACATATGAGTCCACAGTGATGCTTTAAGTGAGGTTAAATTTCTGCCGGCAAGCTGATCTGATTCACCATGAGGTGATTAGCTCTGCCACCTGACACCAAGGACGGCGGGGTGCATCCTAATGTGTTTATTTCCTGTACTGTGAATGCAGATGCTTTAGGGGGTTTCTTCTAGATTTTTTATCCTTTCCTGAGGATTACCCCGGGGAGGACAATTGGAGCTTCTGAAGACCCACTGTAGTCATTCTGGCATGTTTGTAAGCTTCCTCCATCACACCTCTGTGCCTGGAACTGATGGGTCCTCTTGCTCCTGGAGTCCTTCTGCAGCTGAGTTTACTGTTTTCACCAGGTGGAAAACTGGGCTGGTGAGTGGGGATAGCATGGGAAGCATGGGACCTGTAGGATAATCCCTGAGATTCTATTGTTCTGGGAACTTCTGGCTAAGATAGTTCTGGGTGAGCTCACAGGCTGGAAGGGTCTCTAGTACCTCCCTGCTGAAAGTGCTGTCTGAGGACCAGAGACGTGAACATCATCCAGGAGCTTGGCAGCATGCAGAATCTCAGACCCCAACCTCAGCATGTTGGAATTGGAATCTGTATTTTAACAAGAGCCCCAGGTGATCTGTAGGGCATATAAGAGAAAACGACCAGTCAGCTCCTTCATCTTATGGGCCTGTTCTTCTAATAACTGTCCCTCTGAGATATATTGTACTGAGAAAATGTCCAGGTGGGAAATGGAAAGGGAGCAACCCAGAAGATATTTGCAGCGTGGATCTCTGACCCTGGGGTCTCTGGGCGGCAGAAGGACAGAGGAACTCAGCATTAGGCGAAGGAATAGACAGTGACGTGAGCGGGTGCAGAAGGAAGCTCTGAGTGGACAGACTTCTTTGACATCCCTTTCTCCTCCTTTTCCACAGGTAAGCAGCCACTAACCTCATGGGTGCCCACTTCTAGGCTGGGTGATGGTTTTAAGAGACCTTGATCTCTAAGAGACTTATGGTGTGCTCATTTCCCTACTCCTGCCATAGAATTAAAAATTAAAAAAACTATAAAACGGGTATAAAAAGTCTAATGAAATTCTGGTTCTCCCCTTGATGAATACTTTGATCCTTGCTTTAAAATAGCAAATGCAATTTTCGTGTATGAGCCCCAGTTTTGCTGGTGCCCTAAGCACATCACTGGGGAGTCAGACCCTGCCCAGTGCACTCTTGTCCTGCCCTTGCTGTGATTTGAGTAGACTCATTTCTAACCCTCGATGAAACTAAGGTCCCAGCTCTGTGGCTCCCTCCAGTGACAAAGCCAGTTACTAGGTGCCAGCACCTGGTTTCTGAGGTTCCACCTGTTGAGGTACTTCAACTCAGTCACTGGTAATTCTACATTCACCTCGGCACAGCCAGTACCCTGAAGGAATCGTGAAAATAGCAGTGGCTTCCAGGGCTTGATACAAATTAGGACCTGTTTTGAATTTATCCGTATCTCAGTGTCTGGATGTTGATGAGAAACAGACCTGACTCAGACTTGAAATAAGCCAACTAGTCATTCAACAACCAGCATTTCACTCCATGCCTGATAAGGATCAGAGGGACAAATTGGCTAGCTGCCACACCCACAGGAGGCACACTTCAAGGAATGGGTTCCTGCCAGACCCATTCAGAAGGTCAACATAGCCAAGAGGGAAAGGGGGAAGCTGCCCTCCCAAAGGCCATCCTCAGCCTCTAGTTCACTGCTGCATCTTGCTCAACACTGAGTCAAGGTTGGGATTGGAAGGACTAGGGAGGAGGTTAAGCATCATGGCTGCTTGTGACTTGTTAATCAGTTTTTGATGAACATCCTTCTTGCCCATGCTTAAAGGGCCAGCTTACTTATCACAAAGTCTTACTGGCAGTAAGTTCTCTTTTCCTGAATTCTATTGCATTTTTTAAGCTGTAAAGCTATCTCATTTGTGTGTGTGTGTGTGTGTGTGTGTGTGCGCGCGTGCGCGCGCGTTTCTGTTACCGAAATACTTGGCCTGAAGGAAAAGGACAGAGCCTTGTTATTTTGCTAACCAAAGGAACTGGAGAATGTCATGCCACTATATATGCATCTTCAAGGAGGTATTCAGTATAATTAAGCTTTTGCTGTGCCTAGCACCATGCCTGGCAAGAAGAAGATGATTGACATACATCTGATTCAGTGAAGAGTCTGTGATACCATCAATCACAACTCACTGCTTCAAAAGTGGAAATTAGAAAATGTCTCTCTCGAATGCCTCACAGATGTTACCGTAGTAGACTTGAGAGTTCTCTAGTCTTTGAAAAGTCATGTGACTTTTTAAAAATGATCAAGAATTTGTGAAACACCCCATGATGCTGAGACTTTTCTTACCGTAACCTTCATGGTTCTCCTTCAAGGCAACACTTTCTCACTAAAACTGTGAACTACAGCAATTGCTCATTCTCATCTTCATTGGGTGGTTACTACACTCCAGCCAGGAGTCTAAGTAGCTCTACTTAAATTAATTAATTTAATAATACAGTAGCCTATGGGTCAGAATTATTATTATACCCATTTTACAGATTAAGTAACTGTCTCAAGGTCACCTAGTCAGTGGGGAAGCAGGAATTTGAAGCCAAAGAAATCTGGCTAGATGAGCCCCAAGCTGTTAACCACTGTGCTATCATCTGCTAACGGTATGGAGCCCTTGTAGTTTTTAAAATCTCTGCTTTGGCTTTTTTGCAGGGGAAGCTACTCATATCCTATGTGGTGGAACTGATTTCCAGCTATGAGTAAGAGGTTTAGTGTATAATGTCCTCCATCTCATTCTTCTAAGTGATATTCAGCTACTTAGGAGGGGTTTCCTTCTCTCCCAATGGCATGACTACCTCCGGTTCCTTTGGTTAGCAAAATAACAAGACTCTATCATTTTCCTTTATGTCAGGTGTTTTGGTAACAGAAATTGTCAGCTTCAGTGAAACATTATCCTAACTTCCAAGTTACAGAATGATTTTCCTCAGAGTTAATCAAGACCTGAGGGTTATAAAGGATTTAAAAAGCCCTTTTATCCAAATCTCCATCTAATTTATGATTCTCATTTATAATCTTCCACCAAGCATCATGTTGTATTTTGGCTTATCTTTTAATCAGTCAAGGGTGGCCTTGTGCTTGTTGACACTTCCAATAATTAAAATAAAAAACCTTTTCTTTTGTCTTGTTTTGAATCTTCCATCTCGCTTTCTTTTATTGTCTCCATCTTTTCTCCTCTTAGAACCTATCTGTCTGCTTGACATGAACATCCAGGTTAATTACAGCAAAGGAAGAAATCCCTTCTTTCAGTTATAGAATTATTAACTATATAAATTTAAATTAACCCAACTGCAAGTCAGAATTTTGAAATCATCTTTCTCAGCACCCCTTTGGTGAAAGTTCATTTCGTCTACTGATTTTTCATACAGTTATGTCCACTTTCTTTTTTTTTTTTAACATTTTTTTATTGAGCAATAGTCATTTAACAATGTTGTGTCAAATTCCAGAGTAGAGCACAATTTTTCAGTTATACCTGAACATACATATATTCATTGTCACATCTTTTTTTAGCTGTGAGCTACCACAAGATCTTGTATATATTTCCCTGTGCTATACAGTATAATCTTGTTTATGTATTCTACATTTTAAAATCCCAGACTGCCCCTTCCCACCCCTCTCCCCTTTGGCAACCACAAGTCTGTATTCTATGTCTATGAGTCTGTTTCTGTTTAGTATTTATGTTTTTTTTTTTTTTTTAGATTCCACATATGAGTGATCTCATATAGTATATTTTTTTCTCTTTCTGGCTTACTTCACTTAGAATGACATTCTCCAGGAACATCCATGTTGCTGCAAATGGCGTTATGTTGTCAGTTTTTGTGGCTAAATAGTATTCCATCATATAAATATAACACTTCTTTACCCAGTCATCTGTTGATGGACATTTAGGCTGTTTCCATGTCTTGGCTATTGTAAATAGTGCTGCTATGAACATTGGGGTGCAGGTGTCATTTTGAAGTAGGGTTCCTTCTGGATATATGCCCGGGAGCGGGATTCCTGGGTCATGTGGTAAGTCTATTCCTAGTCTTTTGAGGAATCTCCATACTGTTTTCCACAGTGGCTTTCCTTGCTTCCCTCTCCCACTCTTGATGATTTAGATGTCTTCTTTTACAATTTTGTGTTTATTTTATTTGGAATTCGTGATAGTTATCACCTTTCCAGTTATGAGTTTCTCATTTTTGTAGCATCCTGCTTCTTTTCTATTTAGAGTAGACTTGTCAATATTTCTTTTAACATGGGTTTAGGTTCCCTAAACTCTTTGAGTTTTTGCTTGTCTGTGAAGTTCTTTATCTCTCCTTGTATTCTACAGGATAGCCTTCTGAATAGAGTATCCTAGGCTATATCTTTTTTTCATTCAGGACTTTGAATATATCTTGCCACTCCCTTCTGGCCTGTAGTGTTTGTGTAGAGAAATCAGCTTGAGAGCCTTATGGGGGTTCCCTTGTAACTCACTCTTTGTTTTTCTCTTGCTACCTTTAGGATCATTTCTTTATCCTTGACTCTGGCCATCTTGATTATGATATGTCTTGGTGTGGGTCTGTTTGGGTTCTTCCTGTTCTTCCTGTTTGGGACCCTCTGAGCCTCCTGTACTTGGATATCTGATTCCTTCTTTAGGTTTGGGAAGTTTTCAGTCATGATTTCTTCAAATACCTTTCCAATCCCCTTTGTTCTTTCTTCCCCTTCTGGAACCCCTATTATGCATAGATTGGCATGCTTTATATTATCCCATAGGTCCCTTATGCTATTTTCATTTGTTTTTATTTGTTTATCTTGTAGCTCTTCTGATTGGGTGCTTTCTGTTGTGCTGTCTACTAGGTCACTTATTCGTTCCTCTGCATTATCTAGCCTGCTTTGTACAGCCTTTAGGTCAGCTCTCATCTCAGCAAATGAGTTTACCAGTTCTACTTGGTTCTTCCTTATAGCTTCTATTTCATTTTTGACATATTTTATATCTCTAAACACTATTTCTTTCAGTTCCTCCAGTACTTTGATCAGTCCTTTATTGAAATCTTGATCATCAGTAGGCCATCAGTGTCTATTTCCTTGATCGTGCTTTCAGGGGATTTCTCTTGCTCTTTTAATTGGGAGTGGTTCCTCTGCTTCTTCATATTGCTCATACCTCTGTGGCACTGTGGCTTAAGGAGTATCAGTTATCTATTGTGGTGCTTAAGGACTTTATTTATTTATCTATCAAAAGCCTATGCAGGAATAAAACCAGTGGGTGGGCAGGTCACTCCCCCTCCCAATGCTGCAGTCAGATGCTGCGCTCGGGTGAGGCAGGTGGGCAGATTGCGCCCCCCCCCCCCAGCACCATGGTCAGGTGCTATGTTCCTGCCAGGAAGGTGGGTGGCCGCCCACCCTCTCCTGGCGCTGGTTGCTCCACTGCCTTGTGCAGCTGCCCGCTCCGCCTAGGGTAGGTGCTCTGTAGGAGGGCTGGGGGAAGACTGCTGAACAGCCCCGCCCCTGCTCTGTGCCAAATCTCAGCTCCTTGTTTGTCTTGGCGGCGTGAGTTCTCTGAGGAACCAGGGCAGAAAGATCCTGTCTGTCTTGGCTGCCCAGGAGGTTGCGGAGCCCCGTGGTGAGGTTTCAGGTCTCGGCCCTGCCACCCCCCACCCCCGTCCAGGCGGCGCTGTGCACAGGAGGAGATGGCGGCTGTGGCTGCGCCCTGCCTCTCTTCTCCTGAGAAGCGCCAGTAATGGCACTACAGGTCTGAGGAGACAAAGGCTACAGAGCCTCTCCCCGCCAGGTCACACCACCCATGTTGCTTTGCTTTTTTCGCAATTTATGGGGGACCGAGGTTGTTCTGCTCCGTATGCCCTCCCAGCCATGGCACGCAGCACCCTGCAGTCTCCCAGGGCTGCCTCAGTTGCAGCTGCCCCAGTCCTCCACCCGGCTCAGGCGGCCTGTCCCAGCCCCCAGCTGCTGGCTCGTGTCTTGGGCTGGGTGTTGCAGGGACCCTCTGTGCCCGTTTAACTTAGTTCAGTCAGTCAAGGGGTGCTCGGGGCAGAGCTGAGCCTCAGAGGCTCCCCATCCATCCTGTTGGCCTCTCTGTTGGAGGGGGGAGACCCAGCAAATGAGCGCCAGTCTTCCTTTGCCAATCCCTCCCTGTGGGACCCGTCCCACACTGTTTTGTTTGTTCTTCTTTCTTTTTTCCTTTTCTCCTACCAGATTTTTGGTGTCTGTCTTTCGAAGAGGGCGATGTTCTGTCGGAGTTCGGCAGGTGCTCTGGTTGGCTGAGTGGGTCCGTAGATGTGAGTTTTGGTGTATTTGTGGGAGAGGGTGAACTACAGGTGTCCTTCCACTCCACTATCTTGCTTTATGTCATCCATTTTCAAAGAGAGGCCATATATACACTACTGAAACCATTTATTTGTTGTCTCTGGTTTTCATATTTTTCTTCTCATCTGCAGAGAGGTCCTTTTGTATTTTTTTGGAAGAAACTTGTCAACTGTGGACATTCTATCTTTACCTCTTAGGCCCACCTCAGAGTCTAAATGTCAGCATTTTATGGAAAAAGCACTGGGCTAGAAGCCAAACAACCAAGTGTGTCCTGGGGTGAATTATGCCCTGAGACCCTGGTCAAAGCATTAACCTTTGGGAATCCTGGTTTCCTCCTCAAGAACATGGGCATTCTGTCAGCCCTTCCCTTGTCATGGGATTATTGAGAGGCTCAAAATAGGGCACTCAGTAAACTGTAATATAGGTTGGTAACTATAAAGCCAAAGCCCTGGTTTCCTAGAATGGGTATAAAGTGGTTAAATATGGAGAATGGGGATGAGGAGTCAGAGAGCATGAGGACCCAGACTCTCAACTTGACTGTTGATTCTTGTCTATCTGGAGCGTGTGTATGCAGATATCAGGGAGGAGTTGAGATAAAGTTGCTTCAAAGCTGAGCATACCTTTTAGTCAGAAATGTGTCAGGGTGTTTCAAAGCAACACAGGGGAGAAAATGAGCTGGCAATCGTTTGTTCAAGTTTATGAACACTAATTAAGCATCCTGTTTGTAATAGCACTGAAGACAGAGTAACACAAACCTTACCTGGGCCATTTTAGGAGGTGGCATTAGTCAGAGGTATGTCACTCTGGCCACAACTGTGGATTGCCTCCAATGGATCTGAGCATTGTCAGGAACCTTACTTATCTTTTAGACATTTTCTTCAACAGAATTAACCATCAGTTGGATATTATCCTGTCAAATTGTGTTTTTCCCAAGATTTTTATAACTCTGGTGCCATCCTATTTCTAAGGACTTCTCTTTAAAGAAGTCTTCACATTAAAGAAGTCTTCACAGATCCTCTTCCCTCTCCTGTTCCCTTCAAGATTATAAATTAATTTTTCTCCTTTAAAGTCCTATTTTTAATGATGCTTTTTGAAAAGATAATTGAAAAAAATAATTTAATAAGGAAATCTAGGAAACAAAAATTAGCCAAAATGCACATAGTGCTTAATACAATAAATAGTTCAGTTGTCATTTCCATCATGCATCCCAATGGATGAATGTTTTCTGTGTATTTCTTTGACAAATAGCAAGTCTTTTAGTTATCAATAATTCTTAATTTTATACCAAAGAAACCCATCCTTGTGTAATGTTTTGCCTTCTATGGCATCAATGGCGATGCCTTTTGGGGAAATATTCCAGCATACTAATCAGTGAAGTCAGAGCTGAGCCCTCCCAAAGGGCAGAGGCTTCCTCTCCCCAAACAGTAAGAGGACTCTCCCCAAACACAGGCGAGCACTGAAGTCACTCTAAGAACACAGGCTTCTGAGGGATCATGTTAGCCAATTCTCTGTTTCTAGTCAAACTTTCTCACTCCTTACTCATTTCTGAGCAGTAGCTGTAGGTCTAGTGGTATATTGGTAAATGTTTAGCAGTTGGCACCCTGTGTATGCGTGTGTCTCTATATGTATAGACACATGCATTTAATGTATATTTTACTGACATGAAAGATGTGCAGTGCACAATTTACAGATAATAATAAGTATTTTTTCTTTGTAAATTCAACTTGATTCTCACAGAATGCTTCTGTTAATTTTTGTCAATTTAAAAAATTTGTAGTCAGCATATGGTTGTAGTTAACAAATGAGAGGAGTTCCAACATCAATGTTGGTTGATAGTTTTATTTATGTTAATAAGTAAGACAAACATGAAACAATAAGATATAGGTTGGAATTCCAGCACACTGTTATGTGAGTCCCATTTTCCTTGAGCTCTTGAGAAGAAAGAAGGTTTCGCCCATGTCCAACCCAAAGCCCTCAGGTTGCATGTTAAGCCAGTCCTTGGCTTTGAACACAAGAACAAATACAAAAACACTGTTATGACCTGGGAGAGGAAAGAGCACTCAAAGAATTGAGATTCACTTTTTTTACATTCTATTATTTTGTCAAAATTTGTACATGTCTGTAGTTTAAAAAGGCAAATGGTGTACAAGACTCGTCAATGAACACAGCAGTCTTCTGCCTCAACCCTTTGTTTACTAGGCATGTCAAGATGTGCCTTTCTTTTCCCTCCACTCTCCCGATAGTGTTATGTTTTAATTTTGTTCAAATCAATTCATTGTTTATATTATATGGCAATGCAAATGAGATTCATGGCTAAGCCTTTCTTTTCCTTTCATGCACAATCTTTTATTTTCCCCAGGGGTTTTATTTTGTTTTTGTTTTGTTTTATATTCACATTTAGATTACATTATATTCTTCTGTATTAGCTTAGTTTCCTCTGAATTTATCATTGTTTGAATTCCAAACTCTCTGCCAGTTGTCTAAATGTCTGCTCCACATACCAGATGCATTCATTCACCTGCCAATCTCATCTTCTTTAAGAAATCTCTCCTGGAACCCTCTTCTCTGCTCTGAACTGGATGGGTTACCCTCTGGTATCTGGGCCCTCCCTTCTGCCTCACCCAGAAATTCCCTTGCCTGTCTTGTGTTAGACCTCTCTCTGTCAGCATCCCACTGATACTGGTGGAGCTCATCCACGTGTAGCGTCCTAAGAGTATTAGGAAGATAAAACATTTGAGACCTTGTATATCCAACAAAGCCGTTATTTTACCTTCATATTTGATTGGTAGTTTCTCTTAGTATAGAATTCTAGGTTGGAAGTCATTTATCTTTAGATTTTTGGAAGGTGTCACTCCGTTGTTTTCAAGCTTCTGGCATTTCTGTTGAGAAGTTCAAAGCCATTCAGATTCACAGTCTTTGGAATGGGATCTGTTTTATTTTTCTCTCTGAAACTTTACTTGTGTCTTGCCTTCTGTGTTTTAAAATTTCATGACACTGTGCCTTTTCAGTTTATTTTTATATTTCTGTATGGGACCCCTTTAATCTGGAAATTGAAGTTTTTCAGTTGAGAAACATTTCCTTGAATCATTCTGTGGTTAATTTCTTTTCCTTGTGTATGTGTGTGTGTGTGAGAGAGAGAGAGAGTGTGTGTGTGTGTGTGTGTGTGTTGTTCTCTCTGGAACTCTTATTATTTGCATGTTGGGCATCCTGGGCTTGTCATTTACTTTTTTCTGTCCTATTTTCTCTCTCTTTATCTTATAAACTTTTCCCATTTCAACCATAATATTTTTAATTTCATCAGTCTTTTTTTTTTTTTTTTTTTTTTTTGCTCTTTTACTGTTCTTTTTCTATATTACCTAGTTCTTGTTTGCATGCATGCAATGTAGCTTCTTTTATATCTTTTAGGGTATTGAATATATTCTGAATATAAAATGTTTCCCTTGAACAATTCCTGTTAGATTGTTTTTATTCTGTGTTTGATTTGATTTCCATCTTTCACATTAGAGACTTTTCTCAGATGTCTATGAACTCTAGTTTCTGCTCTTCTTAAGAGAAGAGCATTCAAATGCTGTCTAGAAGCTCTGAGCTTGCCACTGGGACTTGTCATTGTGGGCATAACTGTAGGGTGTGGCTGGGCTATTTTGTTGGAGAACCTTGATGTCAGTGTCTTTAGGTATTTCCTCTTGTGTTGTTCATATCCCCCTAAGAAAGCCCGCCTAACCTCATGCTTACAGGTATAGGCCTGGTGACCACATCTGTGGAAACCCAGTGGGGAAGAAGGTTGGAAGTCTCAGCATTTAAGAAATAAATATCCACTCTTTCCCTCTGTGTCCAGTACTCTGCTCTCTTCCTCTATTTGTGCCTAGTGTCCCCTGGACCATGGGGCTCCATTTCCCTCACTCCAGAGAGCCAGCACACCTCCCATTCCTGCTGTGGGTCCCACTGCTTTTTGAGTAGACTTCGATCAACCTTCTTTGCTTAGCTCCCCTTCCATCCCATACTCTCAGAGGTAGTAGATTTAATTCCTCAGCCTTTTAGGGGGTTCTGCTGGGGAAATGGGGCTGCTTCTAGGCCCCCACAATGTCAGCTGAGGATACAGCTTCCTCAGATCTGTTAAATCAGTTAGATATCAACCTAGTCATCCATTTGCCACCCAGTTTCCAAACTGTTGTTGCTGTTGTCTGCTTCCTCATTCTCTTTGTACGTGGGAGTTTGTACCCCTCTTCCTTCCCATAGCATTTCAGTGCACGTTTACTTCACAGTACCGCTTTTTGTGTGTTACAGTTCACTGAATATATCTAATCTATCCTCTGAAGGAGGAGATGCATCCCTTGTGTTTAATAGTCCTTAGTACTTAGCAGTGATAGACAGTATATGCTAAAATGTACTTACACTGAGGACAGTTCAGTGGCCTGGCAGGCACAGGGCTAGGTGCTGAGGCTCAGACATTGGGGGCCCAGTCTCTGCCCTCAAGGAGCTTATGGTTAGGTGCTGTTTTCTGGGTTTAGTTCTGATTGCTGGCATCTCAGTGGCTAAAGAAAGAAGGGCTAGTTCTAACCACAAGCTTTCCTTGCTCTCCCTTTATCAGAAAAGAGACATGGAAGGAAGTGAAAGACAGTCTAGAAACAAAGAGATACAGTGTCTGTAGCTGGTAAAAAAAAAAAAAAAAAAAGGCAAGATTGAGGTAAGAATGAAAGTGAAGAGACTCCGATCCCTTTTCATACTCTTTTTTGCCTTTTCTATATGAAAGATTGTTTTTTGATTATGCAGTAATACAAGCTCATTCTGTATTTAAGAATTAGAGACAGAAGTTAAATTAAAAGCATAAAGTTGCTGATAATCCTACTACCTTAACCCATTCTGTTATAACTGTGTATATATACAAATACACACACACATAATTTAATGACAGTAGTCATACCAAGTACAGTATAATATACTGCTTTTATATTCAATATGACATTGTGAGCTTTTCCTACATCACTAAATTACCTTTGAAAGCATGATTCTTAATGATTGTAAAATTCTACTGTGTATTTTAAATTATTTAGGCTTTAAAAAATTATTATAAATAATGCTTTAATTAATAATTATATAAAATATCATTTTAACCTATTTCTAATTATTTCTTTAGAATTTATGTAAGTGGATTTACTGGGTTATGGAGAAGGCATTTTTAAAAAGATCATAATGCCTATTATCAAGCAGTCAAACAAAAAAGTTGTACTCATATATAGTACCACCAACAGAGGATAAAAGAGACTATTTCTCTAGTCCTTCACACTGTGTGTGTGTGTGTGTGTGTGTGTGTGTGTGTGTGTGTGTTTGTGTGATTTCACAAGCAAATTTCATTTTTTAAGTTTGCATTTCCATATTTGGTTAAACTATCTCCTTCTTATTTTTCTAGATATTAGGTAATTATTTTTAATTACTAGTTTGTTCAGTTTTGCTCCTTTTAATATTCTTAGGTTTATAATTTTTAATTAATTATTAAGAACTTTATATATCAATGTAATCAACCTTTTGTTGTGTCTTTTCCTATAATTTATTGTTTCTTTTTTTTACATTTGACATCTTCTGACTTATACAAATTAGTAGATTTTTATGTAACCAAAGCTATCCTTCTTTGATGCAATTTCTTCTTGATTTATACTGGGAAAGTATACTGAGTACATGTCCTAACAAGAACATGAGTAGGTTTGTTTCTCAAAAAGCCATCAGATTTTCCTGTAGTTGCTCAATTACCATTTATTAGGTCCAATTTACTTTGGAATCTGAAGGCTGGCTCAGATGCTGGATGTGAAGATTAGGCTCTTTAGAACTCTGGCTCCCTTTGCTAAATCTGTCCATTGTCCCCTCTGCTGCTTTCACAGAGAGGATGTGCTGGTTGCTGGCAGAACCACAGACATTGCCACAGCTGTCATCAGATCTCTAAACCATGAAAATTCCCTGGTAGCCCCTTGAGATACTCCAGCCTATAATCCACCTTAATTTGAAAGTCCTAGGATTGTCCCCAGAACACTTGCTTAAACAAGAAATAGTAAAGTGCTCCAGGCACCAGCTGACAGCCGGATGGTAACAAGTCATTTTTCTCTCCTTGTAGCTACCTAATGAGTAATCATCAGAACTTCCCCCAGACTGGGGCTCGAAAACGAGCAGTGCTCCTTGGAGTTATGTCCTTTCATCTTTCCTGCTTGACATCCCTGTTGACAGGACATGAGATGCCGGGCCAGATGGCGCTAGGCACATTATACAGATGAGTGGCAGGAGTCCAGGTGTGCCAAGCAGGGGGAGGAGGCAGGGGAGAAACTGGATATTTCATCACTGGAGTGTACTAGAAAGAACAGTTCCAGCTGGGGTCTGTCTCTTCTTGAGAGAATAGATGACTGATGTTCTAAACAGATTCTGAAATGCCTGTTTCACTAAGGGTTCAGGAAAAATGAATACATGCATCCTAATAACTTCATCTTCCATTATGAAGAGAGGAAGTATAGTTTGTGGTGGAAAGAGCCCTGTGCTAGGAGCCAGAGGCCCTGGGTTCTACTTCCTCATAGGGTGACCATCGTGCTGTTTTGCCTGGGATTGATGGAATGCCCACGACACAGGATGCCTCATTTTAAAATTGCCACAGTCCTGAGAAACTGATATGGTTGGTCTGTTAGGCTACTATGTGGCCATGGTCATGTCATTGATCCTGCTGACCCCCTGTCCCCTGACATCTATCCCTGCTATGCCTTTTAAAATTTGAAGTAAGAATCACCACGGTATTGGAAGGCAGAGCAAGTTAAAAGTTGGGTGACCTTGATCAGGTTACTTAATCTCTTTAAGCTAAGTCTTACTTCCTTGTCTCTACAATGAGGTAATACTAGTGAATATCTAATCAGATTACTGTGAAAATCAAATGAAAAGTGAAAATTATATGTAAATTCCTGATCATTACCCCAGAGAGAGTAATGAGGATATCATTACCCTCATACAGTTGAAGAAATAGAGGTTTTGCAAAGGTATACAACTTGCCCAATGTCACATAGTAGGCCATATTAAATGTTGACTGTGGTTCTCATTATTAATGCATGTAGACCATTGTCAAAAGTAGACTATACCAATGTGATTATTACTGGACGAGCCCTTGAATTTAGGGATGTCACTTCTGCCCTCTGGGTTGGATTGCCCTCGTCCAGGAGCCAGGAGTCTCAGAAGGCCAGGGTGTACAGTGGCTTCTAGAAGAGCCTTCTGGAAGCTGAGCTGTGGGCTGGTTAGGAGCCACACTCAGAAGCTGGCTGTAAATATCTCTTCCTCTTCTCCTGGACATGTGTTCCAGTCTGTCAAGGACAGGTGGATGCTTCTTATTCACAAGTATATGTTGCAGGTGAAGTATATAAAGAAATTTGTATATAAAGGATTATATTTAATAATAATTTATTAAGCTCCAGCTCTGCTTCAAGCCTGATACTAGTTGCTCTGCATACAAAGATGAGGAGGACTTAATTCTTATCCTTGAAGGGTCACAGGCCTGTTTTGGAGATGGGAGCACGTAGCTTTAGACATTTGTTTAGGTGCCATAGTGGAAGTGTGTGTGCAGTGCTGGGGAGTCCAAGGAAAGCACTGACTTCCTAGGATATGTCTTGAAGAATGAGTAGGGGATGGTGAGGAAGAGAAGAAAGCTTCAGAGAGTGGAGAGACAATTCTCAAATATGTGAAGCACAGCTTGTATGGAGTATATGGAGTGATTCTTGGTGGCTGGGGAAAAAAATAGATCCTACACTGTGTTAAGTTTGAATGCCCAGCTTGCAGGTCTGAGAGATCCAGAGCAACCTAAAGGACACTGAACACCCTGTGAAGGAGTTTGGCTTTGTTGGTTATCCAACCTATATGCTCAAGGAAGACAGAGAAGGTCAGATTTCCAGATATGAGCTTGCTTTGTCTACACAGATTTATCTTCAGTTCTGTTCCCCACAGCATTGTTTATACTAGCCAACATTAAAGTTGTTGTGGATTCTGTTGAGTAAATTTTGCATTCATACAATAGGATATCATACAACTATTTAAAATTGTATTAGTGATGTATATTCATTGGCATGAAAAAGTCAAGGGTTGACCCCATTTAGGGAATCCATTGAGAATATTGGATTAGGGTTAAGGGAAAGCTGCATTGTATTTATGGTTGAACACAAAGAGGTCACAGGGTGTCTCTGATCTCTGTCCTCTCACCTGTCCTTTGGAGACTGTGATCTCCTTCTCCCAAGGTGACTGTGAGGACAAACTTAATGAGTTGTTACTGGAGCGAGTTCTACGAATTCCTGAAAGTGAGCATGGACCCCTGAAGAAAGCCATTTCTTTCCCTCCCCTTTCTTTCTTCCTCTCCCATTTATAGCTTCCCCAACCCTTCCTCCTGCCCGGCAAATTGACTCTGGCCTTATTATCTGGGAATAGGAGCCAAGACTCCCTTTTGGTGTTCTGCTATTAGGCGACATGGGTTAAGATTTCAGGGATCTCAGAGGACTGAGACAAATCATAAATAAATATGGATTGCAGCCCTCAAAATGACACAAAAGGGACAACAAGACAGTTCTCTCCACCTTTCTGCTACAGCCTGTGACCTGTCAGGCAGGCCAACTGGTCTCCTGCAGCAGAGGTGCCATGAGCTCCTCCACAGGCAGCTGGGTCTCCAGCATCTGATAAACGTGGGAGCTGAGCTTGGCTTGATGGGGAAACACTTAATTTCCTGGTTTATGAAGCACTCATTTTTATTAGCTATCCTATTTCATTAGGCCTCATTCATGGCCTAGGAAAATCCCTATCCTTGGGGCTCTCAATGTTGAGATCTCCATCAAAGCAGAGAGGTGCTCTGGGCGGTCTCATCTCTGGGGGAAAGCTGACTCTCAAAGTGACTAAAAAGAGATAATGGCATTTATAATCATTGTAATAACACTAGTTTGGTGTCTGTCATGGGCCTGATGCTAGACTGGTAACTTACATGTCATCTAATCTTCAGAGCACCCTGATGTGGTGGATATCATTACCCTCATTATACAGTTGAAGAAATCAAGGTTTTTGCAAAGGTATACAACTTGCCCAATGTCACACAGACAGAAAGTGGTGGTACATGACCTCTATGCAGGTCACCTGACTCCAGAAGCCTTTGTTGAGGCACTGCTGTAGATTCCTGCACCTAGGAAGGGCCTTAGAGCTCTCCTCACCCCCAGCTTCTTTGTGGGGCTGGGTGTCTTCAGCTAGTTCCTTAAGCCTCCCTGTATTCCCATTTCCTCTTCTGCTTCACAGTTTAGAGGCACAGTGGGTATGTCTCCAAGAGCTGCTGTATTTTAAATGCTGACATCATCACAGTCGTAACTGAGTTCTAACCAGTCTCTTACTTTCTCTCTCCTGCAGTAGGGATTTGGCACCACGCTTTTCTCTTGTCAGGTGGATTAAAGGTTACAAGTTGCTCCACAATATATACTCATGGGGCGACTGCAAAAAGCAACCCTCTGCTCAGCTATTAAAATAACCTTCCCTTTGTTATGGATTAGTTATTTCACCAATGAGGCCCATTTGAAGGGAGATCATGAGATAATTGACTGTCAAGCAGTTGAGCAATGTTAAGGTCAATTGTAGTGGAGGTCAATTCATTTAAACAATGGACTTGCTTCTGTCAGGCCTCATAATGTTGATAATAATAACTTTGGTTTAATGGAAATGTTCAATGATGTTAGAGAAGAATGAACTATTAGATGTTCAGATTAAGTATTGTCTAAACTCAGAAGGTTTTTGGAGCTGGTTTGGTCATAGCAAATGCAAAATCCTCAGCTAGGGAAAACTGACTTTAAAGAACAGCTGGATTTAATGTCAAAGGCAAATGATTTTCTTTCCCCCCTTTACCAATTGACTTGAATTTACACTGTGCAGACTGTGATTATTCCCTGACTCTATATTTATAGCTTCTCATTTGCATTTTCCAGAATAATTAAGAATTTAACCTAGAATGGGCCACTTTTGAGTAGAGGTGAATGCTTTCTGATTTTTAAATGAACCTTCTAAATTAGACACTAAATATACATTGTATTCTCCTTGTCTCCTGTTTAAAGTCCTTCTAAACTTCTGGACTCATTACGGGAACCAAAAGGGAGAGATGGAGAGATTGCTTACTCCATCCAGAAGTTTGTCTTCGTCTAGGAGGATGACTCTTGTCCACAGAGGGCAAGCTGTTTCACAAATGTGCCTCTCTACCTGAGGTCAGGTGGAACCAGAGGATAAGCCCAGTGGTCTCTTTAAAGAGGACACCAAGGGACTCCTCAGTGAGTCCCCAGCAGACAGCAGAAGGGGAAGGCAACTCCATAGTTTTTGCTTAAATTTCACTGGAAATCATTTCTATACTATTTCTGCTTTGCTTGCTAGCTCTGGCTCTTGCTTGTGCCTTTAAAGGATTTACTTTTCCAGGAAGAGTGTAACTCTGTACTCTCCCGAGTAAGGCTGCCTTCCAGGTTCAGCTGAGAAGGGGAGAGCTGATCCTCAGTAGTGCCTGCTTTCCCAGTGGAGAGTCCTCATCCTTATTGTTGCCCTCATTTGGCGCAGGAGGGCTGAGGTGCCAGGGGTTTCCAAACCACATCACAGAGGGCTGGAAAACCTAGGTACTCCACTCGCAACTGTCTGCCTTAGACAGCTGGTTTACTCTCCCTTTCTGCTGTGTTACCTCCCACATTTATAAATTGGGCCTATTATCTTGGTTCTTCAGCACCAAAGCCCTGTGTCTGCTCCCTAAGTTCATTCTCTGTTAGTGGGTAAGGGCCACTCAGACCCAGTCACCCTGAAGCTGCTAGATTCCACAATGTAACAGTAGTTCCTGAGAGAGGGGATGTAGTCCCTCTGGGGGTGTGTGCCCTGTGTCCTTGGAAGGCATGATTAAAGCTGCAGAAATAATTCACCAGAGCTTTCTGGGAAACCTGCAGCCATAAGCAGTTGTTTCTTTCCTTAGAGCCGAAGGGAAGGTGGTACACCATGAGGCTCTGGAGGGCTATAGGCATGAAAACAGCCAGAGGCTTCTTCAGAGTTCCAGGATGGATACAAGGGTGTGTTGAGGCTTGTTGAAGACAGCTCACCTGATTTTACTGTAGGTTAATGAGTTGTCTGCAAAGTTCTGTGCATTCCAGGGTCCCAAACACTCCTTCCACTCTAAACAAAAATGAGCAGGAATCCCAACATTTGTGTCTACAATGCCTGATGCAGGTGAGACAAATGCCAGTCAAATAGGGCAACCCATGAATCCATGTACTCACCTGGACCAGATTATAGGCCAGACTAGTTAACAAAGAGCACAGGGTAGGGCTTTATGGAATCTAATGGGTCCATGTTGCTTTTGAAGTCCAGCACTTGGGTCATTCCCAGAAAGGGTGGGCCTCGGTGAAGTTCTGCACTGGGGGAGCTTGTCCAAGAATAATAATACTACTTGTTGACATTTAGCAAACCCTTACTATGTGCCAGATGTGGCAGTCAAGAGTATAACCTGCATTTTCTTACTTCATCTTTACCCAATAACGATGCAAGCACTGTTATTATCCCCCATATTCAAATGAAGAAACTGAGGCTTTGAGGGGAAAATAGCTAGCCTGAGGTCACCCAGATGATAAGTATTGGAACCAAGCGTCTCGCCCAGGTTAGTCATGTGAAGTCCAGAGACAGGCTGAACATATGGGAAAGTATGTGTGTGCATGGGCGGAGGAAAGGGGCAGGTGGCAAAAGGGGAGGAGATTTTGCCTACTTCAAACATTTGTCTTGAAAAAAACGTGTATGTGTATATGGAAATTCACAAAATGGACTGTTATTTATCATCACTTTCTTCCCCATGGTTTGGGCTGTCAGACAAGATTCTCAGTGTAAATGGTGATCAACCATTGCTGAATGGACCTCTGTTTATCTGAAGGGCCTATATAAAATTCTCAGCCAGAGTAAAGCAGTTATCAAAGCTAGTTCTTTAATATCAATGAGCCAAAAAAAAAAATAAAATTCATGCATCATCAATGAATAGACCTGTCCTGAAGATCTGGTAAGTAACTCGCCTTTAGAATTCAGTCTTCCCACTTTTAGCTAGACAGAATGAGGCCAAGCATCTTGCCTGGTCTGAAAGCAGGAGTAGAATTGTGGCTGAGTAAAATACTTCTAGCTTAGTCACACTTCATGTGGCTTTATCTCCATGAGAGTAATAGGCAGGGGTTTTAAAAAAAAATCCTATAATACTTCCTTTGCTTTGGTTGCAAACATGCTGTTGATAACAGCTGTTACCAGTGTACAGTATGTTTGTTGTTGAGTAATTATGTTTTGCTTTCATATTGACAAAGCTATTATTTGCACTCTTAGGAGCAGTGGACATCTTGTGCTCACAAATGAATTAATGTGACAATTACTTTTGACTTTGGAAGCAGTGACTTATTAATAGTTTCATCTGCAGTATTGTTAAATAAATACTCAGATCTATTCAACATGGTACCTATCATTAATGGGTTTCTCCAGGTACAAATTCCTCAGGGTCATGTAACACAAAGGACCAGATAATAGCAAAGAGATAGAAATTAGGGACATCTTTCTTATGATTTTTCAATCCTGTCCAAAAGCCATAGAGTATTACTGATTTAAAATGGTCAGACTGGTCATAGCCAAACATTTGAAACTCTCCAGAGAAGATGTCAAGGCAAAGACTTCCCTAGAAGGCTAAATCATGTGCTTGCACACGCACATGGAAACACACATGTATTTCCATAGATCTTTTATTTCTCTAGAACATCTTAAGTAAGTACCTGGTGGAGGGCTCAGTCAGTAGTATTGCTTGGCTGTTTTATTATTACTTACCATTTCTTGTGTACCAGGTACCATATAGTCAGCTAAATCACCCTCTAAATTGGATAAATGGAAAGGCAGACAGAAAACCTAAGTTAGGTGAAGGATGATGAATATTTTCAAGGAACTAGAAGGTACAGTAATGAAGAAAAAGGTCTTGTGTGAGGATCCTACAAACTTGCATTTAAATTGGTTAACTTCAGAAAAGAGATGAGGCTAGCAAGCAGTGAGGAGTTAGCTTAGACACGCAGAAGAAAGGGGATGGTACATGAAAGACTTCCACTTGGCAAATAATCTAGTGCCTTCATTATGTGCAAAGTGAAATGTGGATTGCAAAAAAAAAGAGAGAGACGTGGCTTTTTTAATCCTTGGAGAAGTCAGTTGGAAGACAGTGTACACCAAACATACAAAGAAGCAGCGGTTTCCACACACATGAAGGGACCTCACAGGGCATAGTGAGAACAAAAGGAAAACAAGACTTTGCCTTTGAGACTCTTCCAGGCAAGTCTGAAATGTCCAGATAATGAGAAACTTGATCTAATGGAGGAGGAAATGTATTTTGTCTGAAGCCTTTTTTATTAGGAGGAAAAGAAAGAAAGAAGCAGTAGAGAGGAGGAGGGGGGTCACCCATGGGGATGAGTGATGAATGAAGCAGGAGCAGAGCCTAGAGAGAGAAGAAGAAGCCAAGGAGAGTGCCAGGTCCCAGGTGCACACACACAGAAAGACGGGGAGCAGAAAGGAGCCCAAGGAGACTTCGTTCACAGGATGTAGATCCTACTCATCTCTGATACATCCATGGGCATGGAAGCCGTGGGGTCAAATCACTGTCCCAGACACAAGTAGGACAAGTCTGATCCTCAGAAAAGGCTTGTCTAGGGCCTCGTTAATCAGAAACCATGGTTGCACCATAATGCTAGAGTGAGCACCAACTCTGAGGCCAGCAGACAGCCATTCCTGTAGCCAATGTTGAACCAAAAGTCAGCCAACCCCTCCATGGTCCCCAAACAAGAGTACTATGTGTAAGGTGTGAACATTGTCTCTTAGGACTGTGTGGGGATTTTCTCAGGTGCAAAGAACTGAGAGTAAGATCATGTCTGTCCAGGACTCAGAACCTTCTAGATCAAGGATCAGAAACTGCAGTTGCAATGCCCTGTGAGCTAAGAATGATTTTTACATTTCAAAGCATTGTTAGAACAAACAACAGCAACCAAAAAGAAAAAGAAAAAAAAAAAAGACAAGTTAAAAATGTGCAACAGAGGCTGTTATGTGACTTTCAAAGCCCAAAATATTTACTATCTGATCCTTTATAGAAAAATTTTTCTGAGCTCTGCTCTAGAGGATTCCAGCACATTTAGGAAAAATCCAGATAGTGTTGACAGATCTGACCAAAAAAAAAAAAAAAAAAAAACCAAGGAAACTAACAACCCCCCCCAAACCAAAATGAAGTCCACCGTTTTTTTGTTCCTGTTTTTGTTTTCCTTTTTAGTTTCAATGCCTACATCCGTATAATGGGGGGGGGGGGGGGAATCTTCCTTGCCTTCCTTACAAAGATGCTACAAAGTAACAAGATATAAAATGCTTTGAAAACATTTAAAGCATTTCAGCCAGATTCAGGTGGCTTATTATGTTTAGGTGTTAGTGCCAAAGTAAATGTTTTCTTTTCTTTTGGAACATTTAGCATCAAATTCATGGCCTGGAATTATCAAAAACTGATCAGAAAAGTTTCTTGGAGTCTTTCAAGGGCACCCCGTTACAGTGTAGTCTAGTTTAAACCTTGGGAAGTTGCAGGCTGAAATTGGAAATCGCCTTGGGTAATGGAGAGCCAAATTGGGCCTTAGAGCAGAGAGCAGGGTGACTTATTTTTTAATGTTTCCAACATGAAAGAACACAATTGATTTTTTTCCTCCTTAATCCTTCCAACTCCCTAGCTTTTATTGTTTCTAAAATAAGATAAACCAAGCAGGTGTTATTTCAGCTCTGTAAACAATCTTTATTTTTCTGGCGGATAGGAATAGAAATTGAGACGGAGACCAGGCTTGGAAGAGGGGGAAGCAAGGTAATCAAGGAAATCATTGATCTTGACTTAGTCGACTCCCACCACTTCTGCAAATGCTCACCATGGGGCGCTCCCTGCGTAACACACTCCAGTCTTTGTCAACACCTCATGAAAGTGCACAGCCTCCGGCAGCAAAATCTTCAAGTGCTCTGGCTCCTTGCTTGGATCAAATCACACTCATTATTTTTTCTAAGATTAGTGGCTGCTCTGAAAATGACTTCAGTTTCTCGATCCAGCAAGTAATAGTCAAATGATTTTATTTTAATGCCTCAGTGCTGGGAACATTGGAAGGGTTTCCATTTTATTGCACATTCTGAAGTTCTCAGCCTGTCCTCCTCCCTCAGTGTGTTTCTGCCAGGGGCTGAACCACATTAGTTTCAAAGGCCTTTTCTAAGTTGGCAGGGTCTTAGCAAGATATTGACAAAAGGAGAAATGAGACTGATGGGCCCAACAGAGGAGAGAGAACCTTATCCAGGGCTTGGTATGAGCACGAAGGTTGGAACACATTTAGCCCCACTCCCGCTGGCGTCACCACCCCATGGCAGCTCGATGTGTGCAACACACAGGATATCTCCTTTGGTTTCACTTGAAGACCCTGGCAGACACTCAGCTAGCTGCTACTGAGGGTGGGCATCCTTCCAACCAAGCTCCATCCTTCAAGCCTGTTCCAGCTCCACATCCCCTTGCTCAGTCTTCAGTATGTCTCTTGAATTCTTGGGGAGCAAGGTTGGCATAGCTGGCTGAAATAACAAGCCTGTTTTTCTTTCTTCTTGCCTTCCAGGGCTATTCTACGGTGTTGGTGCAGTTTTGTTTGTGTTTAAGAAAAGAGTTTGGTATCTGGAAGTAACTAGATTTTCTTGAGAAACACAGTAACCTCAGTTAAGGAACTCTGTGCTCACATCTGTAATCTGTGATATGAATGATGATAAACAGAACCTCTAACTCTACATTGTCAGTGGACAAAGATTTGAACTATTTCTCCATCTTTGAAAATAAAATAAAAACATCCCCTTCCTTAGGTGTAGAAATTTGTAGGGTACAAATGATTTTATAAATTCCATTGTATGTAACCCTCAGCATGATCCCCACGATAGAAATTAAATACCATGGGGCTCAATCAGGCTAAATGACTATTTGAGGGCACTCAGAGGGTCAGATGACAAGACTCTTAGAACCATTCTACCGAGTTGGTGTCGTATGTAGCAGGGGAAACAGCAAGGTATGGAGGACAGGGAAGGTCTGTGGTGACAGACTCATGTTAGACAGTGGTAGTTTTGTGTAATTACCTTAGCTTTTTGAGTCTCTGTTTCTTTGTCTATAAAATGGGGACAGCGTTACCTACACCACATGAGACTCAAAAATGTTGAAGTTACCATTATTGTTCTTTTAAGGTTATTATTAATAGTATTTCTAGGGTTTATATATTTTTTCATCATCAAAGATTGGGACTTGTGGTCAAACAAGAAATCAGAATATGTGAACAGGAAAGTTTCCAAAAAATTCAGAATATGAGAACACGATGAGCACTTTCTCTGACTGTATCTCCCCTGGCTACCTGTCACCTCACGAAAGGCAGCTTATGCCTCTGAGTTGTCCTTAAGGGGCTTCATACAAGTAGGGTTCTGACAGTTGGAATCCTATGCTGCCTTGGAAACCAGTTGTCTGGTGTCATTCATTAACTCGGAGTGGCAGAAGGCAAGAGGAGCAGAAAATGCAGTCATTACCTAGGAACAGGAAAAGAAACTGAGATGCTCATACCCAGTAAGCATGCAATCTGATGCTTCCACCAGTGCCGAGACCACCGGGCAGGCCAGACCTAGTGAAACTACTTCTCTGGTCCCAGCCCCAAGTACACACATGCTGAACTAAGGTGCTGTTTGTCTGGGACAGCTGTTCTTGGGCTGCCGCCTCTTCCCTGAAATACTTCTCACGGCTGCTGCTGAGATGACATGAACCTGATTTCAAGGGTCTTGGATTGTTTTAGGGGAGGGACCACACCTCTGATTATCACAGGTCCCAGGTAGAGTGTTTTCCTGTCCCGTGAAACAAGAGGACTCATTTCTCCTCTCCCTGTCTTGTCAGAATCCGGAGAAGAACTCCATGAACTAAAAAGCATCACCCTAGTTTCCATATAGACAAGCTGTTGGGCTAAACTAAAGCTACCCTTGTGTGGGCCAATAAATGATTGAGCTCATTCTGTTGGAGGTATTCGAGTTGAAGGCAGTTATGACTCCTTTTTCTTTGGTTACTGAGAGGAAGAATGGGGTCCCACCGCCCTATTTAGAAGCTTCCCTCCTGCTTAGCAAGGATTAGGTCTTTCCTTGGGCTTGGCCCTGAGGACTTACTTCAGAAATAGAAGGCACAGCACCTTCTGGGACCTCTGACTCTAGCTGGCAAGAAGTCAGACAGGTCCTTCATGGTGCCCTGATGATATTTATTTACTTCTGGTTGTCTATTAAGAATTAAGGGGCTTAGTACCTGATGATCTGCTTTAAAGGACACACCACCAGCCCCACACCACCAAGGCATGTCATAATGAGCATGGGTAGGTGGAAGTGTGTTGAAAAGCTGCCCTGGTGATGTTAATAAGATTACCTTTTACTGGACCCCTGGTTTTCAAACTGTGGTGGCCAGATCAGCAAGGTCAGCATCACTTGGAAACTTGTTAGCAATGCAAATTCTCAGACCCCATACCAGATCTACTGAGTCATAAACTCTGGGGGTGGGCCCAGAAAGACATGCTTTAATAAGCCCTCCAGGTGATTTTGATACATCCTAAAGCTTGAGAGCTACTGCCCTAAGTGGTCAGGAGGAGTGGATGCAGGTGAGTTGTTTCTGCTCTGTACAGGCCAGGAGACATGCCCTCCATAATTCTTCTGTGTTAGTGTCTGTTAAAGTACTGTCCACTGATTGCTTGCTATGCATCACTCAGGGTTCCCAGGCCGCACGTGAGGTTTGCTGAATCAGAGTCTTTGCCGTTGGGGATCTAGGGATAGTGCTTGTTTAACATGCCCCCAAGAAGCTTCTTAAGCCTAATAAATTTTAGGAATTACCTCATTGAATAGACCCTCAATACTCAAAATATATATAGTCTGTGGACCAGCAACATGGACATTACCTGGGAGCTTGTTAGCAATGCCAAATCTCAGGCCAGACCAGACCTATAGGATCAGAGCCTGAATTTCTAACACAATCCCTAGGTAATTCATATACATATTAACATTTGAGAAGCATTGCCTTAGGCCATATGCTTGGAGCACCTACTGTATGTGGGCAGCTGATTCATAGAGTCGTGAGTGGGAAGTGACATTCCAGAGTAGACCAAGAGCTCTTACACAGTATCAGTGCCTCATGGGTCCTGACTCAGACATCCTGGAGCATGCCCTGATGTGTAATTAGCCAGGTAATAGATACCCTTGCAAGCACTGGAGAGCTGGTCAACACCTAATGAGTGCAGGGTTGGGAGGCACCATGTCAAGTCGTTGTTGTGTGTCTTGCATTGTTTAAGAAGGGAGGTTCACTCAAACATTCTTACAAACTACCTTTTATTTTTCTAGAGAGAGAAAATGCCGATTCACTCATCACCACCTAGCTCAGAGGGACAAGATTTAGGGCTCACTTGACTCATTCTTTTGTTTGTAGTTGGTTTCATGTAGCTTTCCAGAAAATGCCTGCCAACAGTCCTTCACACCTTAGTGCGAATTGAGGTTAATTTATATGAGGTGTTTGGGGGAAGAAGCATTCAAACACTGAGTCTTCCAGCAACTTCAAGGTCATATCCAGTACTGGGGCCTAATCTCTGAGTACTGCTGGTTTGTTTCTCTTGTTTTTCTGGGAGGAAAATGGTTGGGCTGAGCGGTCTCTGGGGCTCTTTCCACTTTTGGATATTCTTTGGAATATTTGTTGAGCATTTATTCTTTGTTAGGCCCTGTGCCCCCTATTGAGGGGACAGGAAATTTAAAATGATACTTCTTCTGTTCTTTCAGGCCAGGCTGGGAGAGGATGACAGAGATATTCTCCTTCTCTCACTTCAAAATGGATGTACCCAGGTGGTGACCGAATAGTATCTATAAAGAAAATAATGAAACCTCTACTTTTATTGTTCATTCATTCAGTCATTGGTTTATTTTTTAATGTCTACTTGTAGATAATTCTTCCTGAGATTTGTTTTTATGGTTTGATTAGAGAAGCAATCTTTCTTAAAAGCACCTGCTTCCAAAGATAAGTTTTAAAAATTTCAGATGAGTTGGAGCATATTATTATGAATAAAGCACTGATTAGAGGAGAAGAATAGAACTATTTTCCCTCTGGTGTCCCAAGAGGCATTTTGAGGGAAGTCAAGCCTAAATAAGGAGGATCTTTCTATCAGTCATAAGATGGATTAGATTGACCTTCCTCCCCCACCACACACAGACACACATATACTTGAAGCTGGTGGTGGCAGAAGGGTCAGCTGTCATTGCCAAGGGCTTTGAGATGAGACATGGACTTGGTGGCCTCCTAAAGTACCTTACAACCCTGAGATTTTGTGAGAAATATAGGATTGCATGAGATTTATCTTAGGGAACTGTGGTTCTTTTAGCATAACAACATTTACATTGCTTATTCCATTACATTTCTGCAGGATGACTAGAAGGGCTGGCAAATGAATGCTAGATTCTGTTTTTCTCTTCAAGGTAAGAAGACACTGGGAATACAGTTGAAATGCAATGGACTGAGTAGAAAATATAAATGGCTTAGAATAAAAAAGGGTATAAAGGGCAATAGATACCTCAAAGTTAGCAACTTTTCCTCCTAAATTGGCCTAAAGTCCTGTAATTGTGGAGAAGTCCGGAAGACATCAGGCTTCTTTCACTAACAGGTCTCCAAGCTCCCAAAATGTATCACAGGACCCAACTAGGGGAAATGCTGGAGGTGGCATGGAAGCTGAACTGCAGAGGCCCAATTCAATACTAGCTTTATGTCAGGAATGGATTGCCAGAGATTTTGGTATGCCATTCTCATTATTTACAAAAATTAATTGTTCAAAATGGATTTTCAGCTGCTTTTTTATAAGATCTTTAAGTAAATCCATAATTGGCCAACAGCCTGATCAACAGCCTGATCTCTTAGCTACTTATAGCTAAGTTGAGTTGAACAGACATGTCAGCTGAGAATCTTAGCTTTGATTCTTTTTAGCAGTAGTAAATGAGGGCAAGTTACTTATTTTCTTTGAACCTTGGTTTCATCACCTAAAAAATGGGAATAGTTTTAATACCTATGCCACAGGGTTGTCATAGGACTAAATGAGATAATATTCATAAAGCTGGCAGAGTATCTGACTCATAGTAAGTACTTCATTAAGATCACTTTTATTATACCTGATTTTTCCATAATGGGGCTTGAGGATGTGGACCAATGTCCTAGTGCCCTGGAGGTCAAGAACTGATCTCAAGATTTTCACAGTCTAGGACTCCTTCCTTCATTCAGTTGTTCATCTAACACAATTGAATGGACTGAGTAGAAAATATAAAGGGCTTAGAATAGAATAGAACACAAATATTTATTTAGCACCTATTCTCTGCTAAGCACTATTTTAGCATAGGTATAGATGCGTAAGATAGATTGTCCCTGCTGTCCTGAAGCTGGTAGTCTAGGAGGGGAGTCAGACAATGAGCAAGTGGTTAAACAGATGTTTGAGTGTAGATTGGGGCGAGCAATGTGAAGAAAGCAAACAGTGATGGAACGTACCACATATGGGAACCTCCTCTAATAGAGTGATCAGGGAAGGATTTTTGAGGAGGTGACATCTAAGATGGGTCTGAAGGATGAAAAGGATCCAGGGAGGCGAAGAACCACTAATTCCTCCATTTGCACACAAGGTAGACACAGTTTCACCAGGAGTACTCCATCCAAGTTGATAGCCCCAGCTTTCTTCCCATCTGTACAGGAGGTAGACTTCGTTAGCAACTAGGAAAGAGAATTTTCCTCATTTTATTGCATATGATGGAAAGTTCAATCATATCACAGTTCTCTAGGGCTTAGCATATTTTAGGATATTGTACCATGTTATTAGGATTCTTCAGACAAACAGAACCAATATATGATATAATATATATACACATATAGAATGAGATTTATAATAAGGAATTAGGTCATGCAGATACGGAGTCTGAGAAGTCCCATGGTCTGCCATTCTCAAGCTGGAGACCCAAGAAAGCTGGTGGTGGAAATTCCAGGCCAAATCTGAAGGCTGAGAACCAGGGTCACCACTGATGGTATAAGTTCCAGTCCAAGGGAAGGAGAAGACTGGTGTCCAACTCAACCAGTCAGGCAGAGAGAGAAAATTCAAACTTTCTCTGCCTTTTTGTTCTATTCAAGCCCTCATTGGATTGGATGGTGCCCACCCACACTGGGATGGGCTGTCTGATTTACTCAGTCTACCAATTCAAATGCTAATCTCTTCTGGAAACACCCTTACAGATGTACCCAGAAAATGTTTAACCAGGTATCTGGGCATTGGCCCAATTAAGTTGGCACATAAAATCAACCATCACACACCACTACCACCAGGATACAGTTCCTGCCTACTGTGAAAGATGTGTAAGTTGTGAGAAGAGAACAGGGTTTAGATCCAAAACTGGAATACAGCTTTGCTCTGCCACCTCCTAGCTGAGTGTCCGCCTGTGGGTTAACTAATCTGAGTCTTGGTTTTCTCATCTGTGAAATGTGAGTGCGGCTCCTATTGTTAGGATTGAAATTGAGATGAGGTAATGCACATAAAATGTTCAGTACAGTGCCTTTTATATAGTAAACATAAAATAAATCAAGTTTTCCTGTGGGATTGCTTAAAATAATGGAAACCTGCCCCTGTTTTCTACCCCAGGTGGTAGGAAAAAAGTCTTTGGCATATGTGGTAGCTTTAAAACATGTCTGCAAGTTCTTTGTCCCTTCTGCCATCAAAAAGTGGTGTCTAATTCCCTTCTCCTTAGAAGTGAACTTGCCTGGGAGACTCACACCTAACTAATAGAAAGCAGCAGAAGTGACACTGGTGACTCCTGAAGCTTTATTGGAAAAAGTAATAGCGTCCATCTGGCTCTCTCTCTCTCTCTCGGGTGCCTCCACCACCACCCTTGGCACCCAGACACCATGCTGTGATTAAGCCAGGCAGCCACATGGAAAGGCTACTTACAGATATTCTAACCATTGCCATGGGTGAGGTTCCAGTCAAGAGTTGGCATCAACCCCCAGACATGTGAATGAATAAGACTTCAAATGATTCTTGCTTCCAGCCTTCAAATGCCCCTGCTGACTCTGAATGGAGCAGGGATGAGTTGCACCTGCCAAGCCCTGCTCTGTCTGCAGATCTGTGAGCAAAATAAATAGTACACTTCTCTGTCTTGGTCCATCTTGTCCCCTATCATAGTGTCTGTCTTTCCACCCACCCTGGGCCCAGGGTAGCAGAGATATTAAGAAGGACACTGTACGGTAGTAGGATCTTGTTTCTTTTACTGACACCTTGCAAAGTATTGGGCAATTAGCTTCTCCTCTTTGGGCCTCAGTTCCCTCCTCTGTATGGTGGCTTTGGACTAGAAACTCCCTAAGACACTTGCTAGTCCCAAGGTCATGTTAGGAAACCAATATGGAAATAGAAAAAGTTGAAAGCTTTTGGCATTTTGGATTGTATGTCTAAGTTTTGCGTGCTGTAGTATGGAAATCCAATGTTCTCTGAGAGCCTTTTTTGTGAATTTTCAATTGAACAAACAGTCTAAGCACTTCTGATTTGAGAGGGAGATTTTACGTCTTGGCGACCTCCATGTGAACCATGAATGGGCTTGGTTAGAGCCTCACAGGCCTTTCCTAATCTAATTGTCTAGTAATTCTCGGAGTCCTCATTAGAATCTGTGCCCTGAAGAGGCATGCAGTCCTGAGGGTCCATTTAACGCCTGTAAATTCTCTTAAAGTTTAAGCGAAGACTGGAAGGCCATAGGCTAAGAGTTTTAAACCCCCATCTGTTGACTGATTTCTGGTAGATGATCTCTGAAGGGTGCCTTGTGTTTTATCATTTCAGTTTCTTCTGAAGAAGGATTTAAAATCAATTTAGGGGTCATGTTCAGGGACTTTGTCAAAGCTACAGGCTCCAGCTCAAACAGGAGTCAGTCTCAGGGACTCTCTAATAATGACAGAGGGAAAGTGGTCTGGGCTGTTCCTAGTATCCTTGATCTCATCTCCTGCCTGTTCCGAGGGGTTGGCTTTTCTTTTCAAGTTGGTTGCCTCCTTTATTTATTCTTTAATTTCATACCACTGAGGTGAGTCCTGCTTGGTCTTGTGTATATAACTAACTGTTGTAGGCTGGGCTTCTCTGATGAACAAAAGCTAGCCTGAAAGCGATTGTTTTGAAAACCAGTTATCCTAGTCGAACATCAAACCTCTAAATGAAGTAGAAGAAACTCTACTTTTTTTTTTATTGAGTTATAGTCAGTTTGCAATGTTGTGTCAATTTCTGGTGTACAGCACAATTTTTTGGTCATACATGAATATATGTATATTCATTTTTATATTCTTTTTCGCCATGACTACTACAAGATCTTGAATGTATTTCCCTGTGCTATACAGTATAAACTTGTTTATCTATTCTGTATGTATCTGTCAGTGTCTACAAATCTTGAACTCCCAGTCTGTCCCTTCCCACCCACCTCCCCCCGGCAACCACAGTTTGTATTCTATGTCTGTTAATCTGTTTCTATTTTATATTTAATTTCATTTGTCGTCTTTTTTTTTTTTTTTTTTTTTTTTTAGATTCCACATATGAGTGATATCATATGGTATTTTTCTTTTTCTTTCTGGCTTACTTTACTTAGAATGACATTCTCCGGGAACATCCATGTTGCTGCAAATGGCAGTATGTTGTCATTTCTATGGCTGAGTAGTATTCTGTTATATAAATATACCACAACTTCTTTATCCAATCATCTGTCAATGGACATTTAAGTTGTTTTCATGTCTTGGCTATTGTAAATAGTGCTTCTATGAATATTGGGGTGCATGTTTCTTTTTGAAGTAAGGTTCCTTCTGGATATATGCCCAGGAGTGGGATTGCTGGGTCATATGGTAAGTTTATTTTCAGTCTTTTGAGGAATCTCCATGCTGTTTTCCACAATGGCTGCACCAAACTGCATTCCCATCAACAGTGTAGGAGGGTTCCCTTTTCTCCACACCCTCTCCAGCAATTTATTGTTTGTGGACTTTTAAATGATGGCCATTCTGACTGGTGTGAGGTAATACCTCATTGTAGTTTTGATTTGCATTTCTCTGATAATTAGTGGTATTGAACATTTTTTTCATAATTAAGGAGTACTTATGGGCAAGCTTTGGAGAGGGAAAAAAAGATTGTAGAGGCTTTAGAGATCTCAGCTAGCTTACGGAATATCAATATGGAAAAATATATTTATTTGTTTTTCTACCCACCCCCCAACCCACATTCATGGATAGGCAGATCACAAAACTCAGTGTCAAAATAAAATAATAATAAGAGCTCAGCAAGAATACAGCTTGTTTCCCTTGGTCTGTTTAAGGCTGCTGAGGTTGGATTATATCCCTGGGATATTGGGTTTTCTCTCCTTCTACTGCCTGGAGTTTGGCCATTAATGTGGTACTAGCAGAGATGTTGCCAAAGTGCAAGAGGCACTTGATGTTATGAGTCCTTGACTAAAACATGGCTGGCACATGAAGAGCCCTGTTCCTCAACTGGGCTTTGCAGCTGTCATCTTGCAGCTGTGGATAAGGTTGACTTTTGCTCTGGGATGCTCTATCTGTCTTAGAGCAAAGGAAAGGGAGGGGTAAGTGGTTTGGGATTGGAATCTCAATTGACATTGCAACCTAAGGCCCCTTGGCTTCTGGCTAGAGTGCAAGAGTAGGACAAGTGTGATATGCCAGAGGTCTCCTGCCTGGGGGTCCCTGGCCCTGAGCTGTGGTTGTTGGCTTCAGTTGGTTAGAGCACTAGACTAAGGGATCAACATCCAGTGTTGGATCCCTAGTTAGATGAAGGATCTAAGATGTGGATATAAAGGCTATAGGTAGAATGAGAGCCAGGAGGGACCTTGGCAATCAGTTAGTCTAGTCCCTTTATCTTATGAATGCAGAGACTGGAACTCATAGCCAGGAAGTGATTTGCTTACAACTTGTAACATAGGTAGGGCTTCCCGTCTATTCCCTCTACTCCAGCCCAGGTCTCAGTCCAAGTCACATAGCCTTTAAAAGCAGGCCACTGATCATAATGGTGACTAGAGGAAGTGTTAGCACCATTAGCCCATGCCCACTATGGGAAAAGCAACTCAGAGTGCTTGCCCTATGGATATTTGTCAGCAGTGCCAATTTAGGGTTAAAGATGGCACCTTACATAATGAACCTGGCCTTGTAGTCTACTCCAGCAATAGGGCCCTGGGCAAAATGACCTCCCTCCCTGGTTCATCCGTAGTCATATAGGCCCTGCCTGAGGTGAGGCTGAATGGAAACTCAGGCCCTGTCATGTGGTAGAGATCGTCTCCAGTTTCCAGGGGAGCCCTGTGACCGTGAAGTTGTTGATGTGCAGGAGGCCAACAGGGGAGGCAGATTTCAGAGTTTGTTGCCAATATGTATAGCTAGTTTTTCACGAGTAACTGAACCTTGAGCCCCAGCACTTTGGGTGAGTGATTCCCCTCCCCACCCCAGCTCTTCCTCCAAACCTCCTTCAGACCCCAGTCATATAAATGTCAGGACTCACTAACTGGAGCCCTCTTAGCTGTGCAGAAGCTGTGAGCCCCATTCAGTACGTGTGTGTGGCCCCTTCAGCCTGCCCTGCAGACTTTATAAGGGGACGGAGGCCAAAGAGACTTCTGTCTTGGAAGAATCATCAAAACGACTCTCTAATCTTAAGAAAGGGGTTGATCTTGCTCCCTGTGAGCTTCCCAATGACTAGATAAATGTCACTGGGGGGAACACGGGCTGGCTAGATTTACTAACTAAGCAGCTTGACTTAAGTTCAGAATGAATCTGACTCGTTTTCAGATTTTTTGAGATTGACTGACTTCAGGATGCAGATTGTAGGAATTTTTAAGAATTAAGTATATTTATGTTCCTGTGATTTGTCTTTTTTATATGACACTTAATACTGATACTCTTCATTACCATTTAAAATTCAATGCTTTCTCTCATTTTTAAAATGTTTGTTTTAATAGCCCATGAAACACTTAAGAATCGTGATGGTCAAAAGATAAGAGAACAAGAGGATAAGTAAAAGTCTGTCAGTCTGTGGACTATTTCTCTGTCTAACCAACTGTCCCTCTGTCTGTCTTTCTGACTGTCCCTTTGTCTTTCTGACTGTCCTTTGTCTGAATGTCTGTGTGACCAACTGTCCCTCTCCCTCCCTGTTTCAGACTGTCTTCTCTTCTTCCGTCCTTTCTTCCTTTTTTAATTGAATAAATGTTTGATCTTCTACTATATGGGAAGCATTATTTTTTGTTAATTCATGAAGCTAATAGAACTCCTTTGTACCAGAGTGAGCTTAATGGTCAAGTAAACTGGCCCTGCAGAGTTGGGGCCAGAAAATTCAGTGTCAGAGTGAGAGATGTGAAATACCAATCTCTGACCTCACAGTGAAATGCAATAGCTCTTTGAAGTTCCACTGAACTAGAGAATGAATATGGATGGCGCAGGCATTCAATAAATGTTTGCTGAATTGAATGCAATAAAAATGATAAAAGAGACATTACAGATGCATTTTTTAAAACTTCATTACATGTACTGAAAGATATTTTTGACATTTTATCTACATTCCTGGTTACATCCCCAGTGCCTGACAGGTATGGTGATAGAGTTCCTTGCACTGCCATGTTGTGAATCAGGGGAGGCAGAGTCAAAGCTCCCGCTGGCCTCCAACAATTTGATTCCAATGGGGAGTGGGGAGAAGACTCACATTAAAGCAGTCATTGATATATGCTTGGTATTCACAATACACATTTCATGAAATCTTTTAGTAAGTACGTAAGACAGAATTTTCATCCCCATTTTGTTTTTAACAGATGATAAAATTGAAAGGCAAATACATTAATTAATCTACCTCAGTCACATACCTAATAAGTGGTAGGTTGGAAATATAAACCAGGTTTATCGAACTTTGTGAAATATAATGACCATGTTCTTTTCACCCTTTTTTATGCACGCCTGAAATCACATGTCACAGAAATTACTTTTTGTTACTCTGGGATATGAGTTTCTGATAACAAATACTCTTCCATGTTCTAACTTAAAAATGTTTCATTTTGAGTCTCATGAAACTTTAAAATGTCAGATGGGGCAAAAGATACCCTTAACTCCAGGTCAGTCTTTAATGAATTCAATCCCAGTAGGGGATACGTAAGTCTCTCTTCAGTAGTCCCTGTTTGATCATTTCAGTTTTTCACTTGACACCCTTTCCCCATGCTGAAAGTTCTGAGATTTATATACTCAAAACGTGCTTCAAAATTTTCTTGGTCTTAAAAATCTGGGAAACCTCCTCTAAATTGAGCAGGGATTGTTTCATGAACTGTGTTATCACCACCTTGTAATTCTAGAGTGACAACAAAATAGTAGATGACTGTGGATGTTAAAGAATTTGCCCAATAGGCTTGTATGCTAAATTATGCTATCAGGAAATAAACATGGAAGCCTATTTTATGAGTAAAAGTAATGATACATAGAATTTGAGCATGATTCTTCTGCAAAAAGAGCGTGTAAATTTGTAATATGACACTCGCGTTTTAACAAAATCCATTTGATTGTTCTTTTTCCATTGACACTGGCTCCAAACTCCATGAGGGCCAGGGCCTTTTGGGTATGAAGCTTAGTTTTATGTCTGCAACACCCAAGTCCTCAGATGGTATTTGATAGATAAGTGAATGAGTATAATATAATATGAGCTCCTCCCTGGCCTGAGGCACTTTAAAAGCTACTGCCAAGCTGTCTTTCTATCTTACTATTGCTGGTGACCGCTCCACTTCTCAACAACTCCCATGCCAGGCTCTAAGTTTCTAGGCTCTCATTAGGTCTACCAGGCTTGCATTTTTGTCCTTGTCGCTGCTTGTGCCTGTCTTTCTCCTTCTCAGTTTAGCTCAGTTACTCTCATCAGGATCTTTCTGTTCCTCTTGGCTCTAAACTCCAGGGTCTAAAGTCCAACTTTAACCATTTCCCACCCTCTATGCAGACATACTGTGTTATTCTGGGGAACCAGCACAGGATATTTCCTAGTGTTAGATACTCAGAATTATGTTAAAAAAACAAAAACAAAAAAGCAGACACCATGTTGGAAAGGATGGGTAGAGGTAATGCCTCCCAGTAGACTCTTCTTTCCTGGGCAAAACTTGCTAGTGACAGATGTCCCTGCCACCTGCTTGTTTTGCTATGGACCTCCTAGTTTGTCAGTTCTTTTCCTAAAACAATGCAAGAGCTGAATGCAATTATTATCGATGTGCTTTGTCCACTACAGAGCCCAAGGGAGTCACTGCTGCCCATAGTCTGGAGGTTTTGCTGCTAGTAGTGTCACTTCAGATTGGAATTAACGTCTTTTTAGCTGCCATGCTACGTTGCTAGCTATATAAGAGCTTAGGGCAATCATGCATCCAGACCCACTTTTTTTTCCATGAAATGTTATAAAATCAGCACCAACTACAACACCTCAAAACACATTCTGTAGTTGTATAGAGGAAATTTTTACATTAAAAAATTCACATTCAACAGGGCATAATGAAAAAAATACAAATACACAAAGCTATCCATAATTATACCATGCAATGATATCTACTGCTAACATTTTAATGTACAGCCTTCCAATCTGTATTCTATGTATTTTACCTGTAGCTATCACCTATGTATTTTAACCAAATTAGATCACACTGTTTATATTGTTTTATAACTTACCTTATTACTTAACATATTATGAAAATATTTCTATATCAATAAATAAACTTCTACAATGTCTTTTTACTGGGTAATATTCTATTTTAAGGGTGCCCATAATAGTATATGCAACCTATTGTCACTGTTACGTATCTAACTGTTTCTAATCTTTAGGTGTTACCAAGTATTATAAGGAACGTCATTTGGGCTAATAAGTCTTTGTGTACATTCTTTGTTATTTCCTTGGATGTTTCTAGAATTAGAAGCAACTCAATGGATAAATCATTTTAAGACTTTTGATACATAAATAATTGATACTTTGAAAACTTTGAGTATTACATTTCATCCTGTATTTGGCATAGATAATTTCAAATTTTGACTCTGTTTTCTGTTGTATCAGTTATCACCACAAATTCGATAAGCATTACTTCCATGCCTTGTCATTAATTTAAAAACAAATTAAACAAGTTCAAATCACTCATTCTGCAACTATTTGTCAAAAATTAACACTGTATAAGGCACTCTGCTAGATACTGTGGTAAAGGGAGAAGAAATTCAAGAGTGTATAAGCCTTAATCTTGGTCCTCTTTTATTAATAAAGGAAGTATTGTTCCATTAATAAATAATTCGAGATGTTTTATGTTAAACTTGTTCACTTTCTTAATGCACTAAAAATAAGTTACTTTGTCAAATTTTAAAATACATTGTCAAAATGGAAATAAGGGTAATTTGGCATGAGTACAGCTTCCTTTTTTTTCATCCTGCATTTAAGAAAAAATAAAAAGAGCACATACTTATTTTAGTAAATTAGAAAAATTCAGAAAAATACAAAGAAGAAAATAAATGACTCATAACCAGACCATTCAAAGACAATTACTGTTAATTGGTGTATTTCCTTCTAGGCATTTCCTTGTATATTTTTTACATAGCTGAAATCATACTGTATATGCAATTTTTCAAGTGTATAATGTAAATATTTCCTCACACTATGAAAAACTCTTCGGAAACATTATCTCTAATGGCTCTATAATATTTCATCAAGGAAATAAATTAAGTATATAGAATCTGATGTTAATAGTGAAAACTCTTTAGTGAGATTGCATGGGTTCTAGTCCTGATGCTGCCACAGGTTAGCTTATGATGTTGAGGAGTTACTTAACTGTTCCCTGGCTCAGTTTCCTTGCAAAACGGGGATGATTAGAATCTCTATCTTTTAAAGTTTCTGTAAGAAATGAGACATAAGACAATCCAAGTAAAGCCTAAATTGGTACCTGGCACATAATGACCATGCAATAAAAGTTATTATTATTATTCCTATTACTACTTAATCATTGTATCTATTGCTAGGTATTTAAGTTGTTTCCCTTTGTGATAGCATTTACCATTATAAAATTACTGTAGAGTAGAATTCTTCACAAACATTTTTATAACCTTAGAATGTTTTTGTAGGATAGAATCAAATTCAGTGATATGAACACTCTTAAGATTCTAAATATTGCCAAAATTGCTTACGTACAGTATAGAGCAGAATTGTTATTCTCAGCAGAGACATAGTTATGTCCAAGTAAGAATCACCTGTAGGACTTTTTCATCCCTCCTCGCATACTCTCCCCACCCATCCTCATACTCCCTCTGCCAGATAACATGTGATAATCAGAATCTCTGGGACATTTGGAAACTCTTTATCTTCTTAATTCCTTCAGATACAAAATGAGGCTGTCAATATCATCTATTTCATAGGGTTGTTGTGATTAAAAAAATTAAGTGACACATGTGTATAGGGCTTTATACATAGCAAGCACTCATAGTTAGCCATTATTAAATTATTATTGCAAATAACATTAAATTCATAATTTATACTCCTACCAGGAAAATATAAAATTGTCTGTTTCATTATCCCTCATCAGTATTGAGCATTATTGTTTAATTTAAATTAATTTAGACTATTTCAATTGTTAATAATTATTTTTAAATATTTTCTAATTCAATAAATAAAAGGTAGCATTTCACTGTTTTAATTTACTTTCCTTTCGTTACTGTTGGAGTGGAATTTTTTTCAAATATTTATTGGCTATTTGTATTACTGTATGTGAGCGTGGGAAGGAGAGGGAGAGACAGACAGACACAGACAGACAGGAGAGAGGAAGGAAGGGAAGGAGAGCAAGATTTATTTCACAGGGATCTTGGTTTTTCACTTCTTTTTCTTTTTAGGTGGAGGAGATGTATTGCTCTTTGAATAATAAGGATATTATCCTTAGTCTGACCATGTCTTATTTCTACTGAACCACTTTTGTTTCCCTATGATCAGTATATGTTTCTAAAGTTTTCCAAGCCATCTGGTTAAATATCCATTTTAGAATTTTGCCAGAGAGCATTGTTAAGCTTACAAGTCTGTGGTCCCTGAACTCCGTTTTTTTTTTCTAATTAAAAAAAAAAAAATCTGAAAACATTAGTCAATCTCCGATCTCTGGCACAAGTTGAATTCTTCGTGATTGCTCAGAGCTTCCAGACGGTGATGGAGATTGTCTGCTGCACTGTTTGTCTGAGCTTGAAGGTGGGTGGAGGGAATGAATATAAAGAGCACACATGACTTGGTTGCAGTCAATGAATCTAGGATGCAGGGTCAGAAGGAAGCTGACACCTGGGTCCCGTGTTGGTTCTATGCTCTGTTCTCCTGCTTGTTCTCCAAGTCTTCCTCCTAATTGGGTCCCTAACTTGTTTTTCCACACCTCAATTCTTACCTTGGTAACCTAATTTGTGCTTTATTGGCTGTCAGACTGACAATGTATCTGGCCCTCTCCACATTTTGTAAATATCAGAGCTCCACATTCAGGCCATGGGCTATTGGCTTCTCTGATATTGGCCAGTGATCTGCCAGGATCAGCAGGCCCAAGCTCCCATTGCCACCTTTTCCCGAGACCACCCCTTCAATCCCTCCTGTCACTGTCTACACAGCCCTGAAAACTTGCCCCATCCCTGTGTCTGTGTCTGTGTCTGGATTACAGGTCTTTGCTGCCATAAAACTCGTGTTCTCCCTCTTAGGCATCATATGGACTCTTCCTGCAATTTTAGAACTCAGACCTCTTAATGGATGGGCTCAAATTTTGTCCAGCATTTCCTTTACTTACTATGATAATAATACATCATTGTTTGTGGTGATATGGATAACATTTACTGAATGCTTACTCTACACAAGGCATTGTGCTAAGTGGTTCGTAAGCACTTTCTCATGGAAGCTTCAAGGCAGGCATGTAAGGTTGACTGTATTATTGTTCCCACGTCACAGATGAGGAAAGCGAAACTTAGGGAAGTTAAATAGCTTACCTGAGGTCACCCTGGTGGTAGTAAGTGTTGGAGCTGTGAGTTGATTTCAGGTCACTCTGATGTCTAAGCCCATGATCTAAACTCCAAGATGATATGGCACCATCTGGAATCCACCATCTGTCCTCCCCTTCCCAATCTAGTTTAGAGCCCTTTTAATAAACCCACACCTCCCATCGTACATCTCTAAGCAGTGACAATTCAAAGCCCTGGCTGCCATTTCATTCTGTTGGGGTGACATAGGGGTTTTGTCCTCCCTGATCGTGCTTGTTAATTTCTCCATGACTTTCAGGGAGCCCAGCTGGGTTACTCTTCTTCAGTATCCCCCTTGCAGGGCGAGGGCCCGCTATCCAATTATGTGTCATGCCCTACTATTTGTTCTGCGAGTGGATTTCCTTCTACTCACTTCCCAGTTTTCTTACTGCTCTTGCCGGCGGGCTGCTTCATATTCTAGAGTGTCTTTCTGTTTGTCTTATATCCATTCCATTTATATCCATTCTGGAGGGTCAGGAGCTCAATGCCTTTATTTTTGGGATCTCCCTAACAATTAGCAACCCACAAACATGCCTTTCTACCTCATGGGTGACTTAACCCTATTGTGGATATAATTGCTACTTGGACAAGAAAAATGAACAGATCTACAAACATGGACAGTGAGGAAGCCAAAGATAGAACTCCTGGGGTGTGTGCTAACAATTCTTGCCTCCACCTTGCTTGTTTCAAAGTCTAGAACTGCAAGCATACCCCCAGTGAATCCCAGTGTGCCTGGAATAGTAGCTTTTGGATCTGGTTTTATTCCCATAACTTTCATATTCTGAATGCAGCAACTTGTCAATAGTAGCAGATTTAATAGTCATAGTTTCTACCATTTGCAAGTGCCTCCAAATTCCATGATATGTAACAAACTGTCATTTTGTTGAGGGAATAATTTGGAAACCTCATACTCTTAGGCTGGGTGTGGTCACCAGTCATTTAGTGGATGATTTGTTGTTTTCTGCCTATTGTGATAATGCATTTTATGGAGGAAATGATATGCTACAGCAGTATTCATGGATGTTGGGATTCTAGAAGTCTCTGGATACATCCTGCACATAAAATAAGAGTTTATTTACTCTGTGTGCAAGGCCCAGGGCAAAGTGATGCCTCCTCCCTTCCCACTGCTAATCTTGTTTCTGAGCAATTAGTAGGGAATTGACTTTGCTTTCCTACAACACCTTTCCAGGTCGTTGACAGAACACCCCTAGAAATCAGAAGCACTCTTTATACACAGTTATAAGTGATGTAAGTAGTAGTATCCAATTTTTATTCATTCTAAGTTTCATTCATCTCCTCCAAATATTTTTAATGCTCAATCCTGCTATTTCTCTTGGGCTGGATCAATATAGGGCATGCTCTCCTCATGAGAATGGAAACCTTTGGTTTGCATTTGGAGAGAGTCAGGGAACTGAGGAAGTATTTTCATTTACCACCCAGAGGTTTAAAAGTTATGTAGATGCTGCCTGAGTGTAAACTATTCATATTGAACATAACTTTTTATTCAGCAGGCTAAGCGGTTTAGAGTCTTAAACACTGGTGCTAGTAGCCATCATGTCTTGGCATTGCCCAAGTCTCCTGTGACAGGAAGACCCAGGAAGTCTTTGGAAGATAGAGTGTCACTTGCAGAAAAAGAGCCCATTATCTTGGAAGCCACTCCTGGAGGCAATTTCTCAGAGTTTATATTCAAACCTTGGAAGGCTCCTCCTGCCACTGTGATTGAAGGGGCAAGGGAGGGAGCCAAGCCATCTTGGTCAGCAAGTATCATCAGTCATGATGAGCCACTAGTCCTGATGAGACTTCTGGTAAGACTCTGGTATGATGACAAATGAGGCCACATATGGCAGTTAACTCAGTCATTTATAATCATTGCTTTTTGGCCATTTAGTAACCATCCTATGAAGTTATTTTCTGAATTTCCCAGAGGAGAAAGGAGCTGAGTTTTACCCCTTTTCTTCAGTGAAGCATGTCAGCAGTTAAAAACACTTGAAGGGGACTTTCTAAGGCCCTATCAGATCTGACTTTAAGGCCCTTATTTACCCAAATCACCTGCTTTGTGTGGGTGATGACACAGTGTTGGACACACCTGCTCTTTTCCTGACTCTGCCCACGGAGTAAGCCCCAGAATTTCTCCGTGGCTAACATCTCTATTTCTGTTTCAAGATGTCCCCTAGGCAAGATGCAGGGTGATGGTGCTCTCTGTCACTTCTCACAATGTGACTGTTGCCACAACTCTTGGCTCAGAGCTTCCTTCCCCAGTGGTGTGCCGTGGTTATGTGTGTGCTGCAGATGGCCAACGGGCATGCAGAGATTATCAAACTATTGAGCCCCTCAGGACTCTGGGAGGCTGAGGTGGACCAGCTGTGTCTGAAGCCCCTCCACCCCATGTGAGTTGCCTCTGTTTGCCCCAGTGTGCCATATAAATACTGTCATTTTTTTCTGTGTCATGATATGGAAAAAGGTTAGGAAACACTGACTTAACCTCTTTGATTTTCATTTTCTTCCTAAGTTGGAATTTAAAAAATTATCTTATGAGACTATTGTGAGAATCAAAGGCTTGAATGCATATGAAGGGGCTTTAAGAGCTGCCATTCATCTGTTGGGTATATCACTGGCCACAGAGAGACAGGACTCTCTTTACCCTCATTAACTGTCCCTTTGAGAATAGGGTGGAATTCTACTTTTTAAAAAAATTTTGCTCAGTTATGAAATCAATGTACTAAATCTATTGAGGTTCAAACACTGACAGTACATTTTCTACAGTTTGGTTCTTTTGACTTCTTTGAGGCATCTACTGGAGCAGAAGTTCCTTGACCTTCTGCCCAGTGAAGCCCAGTGATACTGAGGGTATGCAGTATCTCCTGACTTACCTGCATTCACATCCCAGCTACTCCCAGGTCCACCCAGGCCAAGGTCCCACCTTCCCACTGAAGACTGGCCCATGTGGCCTTTGACTACAGGCCCATGCCCTGGGCTGAGAACATCTCAAGTTTCCATGTTTCAGCATCTGTGCTCTGTGATCTTCCAGAGATAACTTCTCAGTCTTGCAGACAGAGGTCTCATGGATGGAGAAAAACTCTCTCCCACCCTTCTCCTCAACAGGCCTGAGTCAAATGCTATCTTGATAAGTGTGTGAAAACCAAGTCACAAAACAATATACCATAAAATGTTAACACTGGTTTTCTGGATGTGGAGGTGTGGGTCATATTTATTTTTTTCTTCAGACATTCCTGATTTTTTCAGATTTTCTATAGTGAAACTGAAAGTGGATTTTAAATTATCTTTCTAAAAGATGCACTCAAGATGTGCTGCATGAAGGCAAATAACAGCTCCGACATTCCTTCACACTTGCTGGCTCCAAATTACTGCCTCTGCTTTCAGAGCCAGGCGATTTGGAGGCGGTGGATGCCAGGAGGCAGGGGGAGGAGACCACAATCTGGGCCATTGAATTTCCTCTTCTCAGACTTTGCTCTGGCAGCTAATTCCAGGGTGCTCATCTGTATGGTAGCAGCATGACTTTCATGTTTTCCCTAAGGTATTTTACAGCCTTTTTATAGAGGTACTTTGAATAACCTTCTCTTGGTAACTTCCAAATAGTGAAAAATATCAGATGATTTCTCTGTCTCCCTCTCCACCTTCTTCTCTTCTTTGTTTCTGCCCATTCCTATTGCTCATATCGCCACTGTCTCTCTGTCACCCTCCTCCCTCTTCTCTTCTCTCTTTCTTCCTGCTGCAATGGATCCCTCTCCCTGCTTCATCTCTCTCCACCTAATAGTTAAAACAAAATAAAACAACGTGGTGAGAAAGAATTTGATGGTGTTGACCTGGACTGTGGGTAGGGGTATGCAAATACGGATTTATCCTTAGAAGCTAGATGGCCACAAGAGTGGTTCCAGGGGAAATTTCATCCCTTCACTTTTCAGTTCTCAGACCTGTAATAACTGACACACCTTCATTTGATTTCAACCTTAAGGTCAGGAGAGGACTTCTTGAGAAACTGATACTTGAGCTGAGGCCCTAAATTGGATGAGTTAACTAGTTAAAGAGAGTGGGATAGGATGGGAAGGCAGCAAGGACAGGAATCTATTCAGGCCTAAGCATGTCTCAATCCAGAGCACCTGCTCCTTATTTGCCACCAAGAAAGATGAGGTATAACTGAGGACCCCTGCTGTATGGACCAACCAGTGATGCCACAGTCCCACTCAGAACCTCTTGGACATGATGCTGATTGTCCTGGAAATCAAGGACATTGAATTACATATAGCAGAAAGATTAATCAGATCACAGACACCTCCAGCATTCTCCAAACTGAGGACAAGACTTCCTTTAGGTTAACCAGAAAGGTCACCTTAGAAACATACACCTGCAGTCAGGTGTATGTAATGTCAAACCTCTCCAAGGCCTCAAGCTCAGCCAGCACTGTTTCTATGGAAACCAGCACCAGGCCTGATGCTTGACCCTTGAGATGGGAACTTGGCTGGTCCAGGGGAAGGATGCTTAGGGTGAAATTTGTCAGAGCCTAGCAGATTGATGGGGGACATGCTGAGAAGGAAACACAGGGGATTAGACACTCAGAACTCAAACGCATGGTAATACACCAAAGGGAAGGGCTGTGGTGTGCTATCTGGATTCCAGGCTCCCTCCCTATTGGAAGCCTGGCCAACAGACTGAGCATCAGATAAAAGACAGGATGATGACTAATAGGACATGGCAGTCCTGCCAATAGGGTGAAGACATTCTAGGTGCTGTTCTAGGTGACTCTCCTAGTTGACCTGAAGGAAGTCTTGTCCTCAGGAGACATTCTCCTGTGCTGGAGCTCTCATCTTCTAGTGAAGGTGGGCCATGCCCTCCCCAGGGGTTACCATGGTAACTATATCACTTCCCAGCTACAAACATCAGGTCAAGAGAAGACTAGTTGTTCTGGATAATTTGTAGCTTCTTTTCCAACTTACCCAGAGATTTCTGGGCCTGCTGGTGGGTGATCATCCCCAGAGGCACTCCCTTGCCCAGAAAGAGAAGGGTCCTTCGTTGATGGACCGGTTCTCCAGGCTGCTTGGTCTTTGTGTCACTTGCAGTACATTAATTATTTAGTGCCTGGTAAAGCTCTTTGAGATCACAAGATGAAAGGTCTGGGGGCAGTTCAAAGGCTTCCTTTTGATTATTATTCTAGTCAGCATATTTTAGGGGGAGAAGATAGGCTTGAGATCACAGTGGAGTAAGTTTCATACAGAGTAGAATACAAACAAGTCACAGAAATGAACCTGGAACAGAGAGTCATGTTGCCCTGCTAATGGAAGCTCTCAGGTCTGTTGCGTGTGTGAGAAGCATAAGGCCACGTGGAGAGTGATACCCTCTCCCTTGCACTCTTGGATTAGTACAAATGCCAGTTAGTCTTCCTCTGCTACCAAAAGCCAGGCAGGTTGGACCAGTGACCAAGCACACCTGGAGCAGGGTTTCCAGGGCAAGAGGAGAGACATCGCAGGGCTCACAGGCCAGTCAGGAACTCTTTCCTGGGACACTGAAGTCATCTCTAGATAGGTCAGAATGTAGCAACTTGGGACACAAATTCTAAAGGGGCAGCATCGAATGTCCCATTGCCTTCATTACCCGGCTTTGGCCATGAATTATGAGTCGCTGGTGGCCTGCATAGACATAGTATTAGGGGATACCTGGGGTCTGTGCCCCTGATCTGGCCATAATTTCTTCTAAATTTGTGAGCTTGAGGCTTGTGAGTGAGATTAATAAACTACTACACTTCATTGTCATAAATAGCTAAGGTAGTTAGAACAAGTTTGATAAATGGCCTGAATGGCACTAAGCGCAATAAGCCATGGTGGTTAAGGAGGCACGAGGGCCCCGCGCCAGTTTTGTTTGGCCCACTCTGAATCCTGGCTCAGCTGCTTTGATGGGGCTGTAGCTCAGGGAAGATGGGGAACCTTGGAGAAGGAGGGATTTGGTTTGGGCCTTTAAGGAAGGGAAAGATTTAGGAAAGCAGTAGGTCGGGGCGATGTTCTAGATGGATGTTGGCTTGGGAAAAAGTTTGGAAACTTATGAGTAATGGAGACCATACAATGTGAAAGGATTCTGAGTGGGGAAAAGGACAAAAAATAAGTAGTGGTCGGAGTGTGATGGCTTCAAATTGTACACATTTTAGCCGTTTCTGCAGCAACCTCCTTGTGGTTCTCTTTTTGGTGTGGATCTAGTATACCCTGCAGGTAACCAACTCCCCAAGAGCTGGGACCATGCTGACAATTTCTTTTGTGTTGCCCTCAATATTCCTTGATGCTGTGTCTTGGGAAGGAATGCCTGCTTTTATTGACTGACAGATGGGGTTCACCGCTGAATGAATTCAGTAGTTATACATGGGTCCTTTCGGTATTGGGAAGAGGCAAGAAACATGTGTTGAAGTTATGACTTTTAATGGTACAAGAGAACATTATGAGAAATAATAAATTTTGCTTCAGGACTTGAGCTACCAGGAAAGAGTGCAAACCTTCCTGGCAGGGGGAGTGAGGTTTAGAGAAAGGTGAGGTGGAGTGGGGGCCTTTTAGTTCCACTCAGGTTCCACCTGACACTAATAGCTCCCCTCTGAATGAGCCATTTGGAAGGAAATGTGAAAGCAAACTCCGGAGAATTGACTACGTGAACTGGAGAGCGCTAGTGCAGTCCCCTCATTTCCAGGCCTGGAGAAGGTGTGGGGAGGTCTGTGTGTTTAGGACAAAGGACACATCTGCTAATTCTCCCTCTTCCCTCTAAAAATCACATCTGTTTTTTAGACTAAATGAACTGCCTGTCACAACTCCGACATCACCGCCGACGCCAGTAGTCATGTAAATTCTCTGAGAAGGTTTCTTTGGCTGCACAGGTGTGGGCTCAGCCCCCATGAATACTGAAGCCATTTTCCTGGGCTGCCAGTCCCAGACAGGAGGCCCTCCCGTGCACCGGGCCTTGCTGTGCCTGCTCACCACTGTCTGACATCCAGATGACTGTTTATTTGGCCACATTAAACTTTGCTTTGTGTGACACAAAATCATTGTAAAAGAATGTATTATTAAATGTGTTTTCAAATACAGGGGAAAAACCAACAGGCTGTCACCGATTGTTTTTCCACCGTTGGGAGGAAAATAAATAAGTAAAATGTGTATGAGGCAAGCCAGGAGCAGTTCCAAGGAGCATTTAAAAAAGAAGCATTTTTACATTTTATTGATAGAGGTTTGTAAAACATGCTTGCTAGTGAACCCAGGGCATTCATGTAAATAACTGTTGCATACACATAGCTCTTTATTATTTATATCGATGCAAGTATGATATATTCACTATATTATGTACATTGGCTTAGAAATAAATAGACACAGAGCGAGACATGTAAAGATAAACACTGGAAATAGAGACATTGCCAGTTGGCTCATATTGGGGTAGTAGGGATCGTGGACAGTTGGCAGAGTTAATAATTAACTAGCGTGTAATAGAGAAGCAGCTCTTTGGGAGCACTTCTGATTTCTGGACATTGTATCCTAGATCCCTGGATAGGAAAGGAACTAAGAATTCCATTCCTTTCAGATTCTAAAACAGGTAGAAGCATAAAGCTTCAAGAATGGCAGGACTGATGTTCAAAGAGTACATCGTGTGCACATTATCTTACCTGACCCTTACAAAACCCTGAGAGTTGGTAAAGCATCCATTATTCTTGTATTATCATCATTTTTGAATTATTGAGGTTTTGCAGAGTATGTTATTAGCCTGAGTTAAACAGCTGATAAATACCAGAGCTAATTATTTTCTCAAGGGTTCTGGCTTCATTCACTTGACAAATATTTATTGAGTGTCTACTGTGTGCCAGACATGGGGAAGTAGCAGTGACCAATGCAGGAAAGATACAATAAACAAATGAATATAAATATAAAAGAAATACATGCAGGGCAAAAGGATAGGGAGTAGTTAATGGGAAGTGCTGATTTCCTACAGGATGATCAGGAAGCTCTCTTTGGGCAGAGAACTGGATGGAGAGAGTGAAAGACCACATCTCTCTAGGGGAGAGGAGCTTTCTAGGCTGAGAGACCCACCAGTGCAAAGGCCCTGAGGTGGGGGTGTGCTTGGCAAGTTTAGAAATAGTAAGGAGGCCTGTGTATGAACGAGGAGTATGAACAAGGAGGAGTATGAACAAGGTTAATATAATTGGATTGTAGATGAGGTCAGAGAAAGAACCAGAGGCAAGATCATGTGGGGCCTTCAAGGGCTAGGCCATGGCAAGAAATGTGAAAGCTTTTTCAGGGCTGTAGTGTCAATCTAATTGCTGTGTGGAGAACACACTGAAGGTGAGCAGTAGTAGAAGCAGGAGACCAGCTGGGAGCTTAGAGCAGTTGTCAGGGTGAGAGGTGATGTAGGGAGAGATGAGAGGGGCAAAATGCAGGTAGAGCCATCAAGATTGGTTGATGAATTGATGTGGGCTATGGAAAATAAAGGTTAAGGCTTCCTCCTTGGTTTTGGCCCAAGTAACCAAGAGGATTTTGTCATCGCTTTCTGAAATAGGAAACACCTGGGGTTTAGGTGGAATGACATCAAGTGCTTATTTTTGCATTTGTTGGCAATACTTATCATGGAATAAAATGGAGATTTCAAACTGGCAGTTGGATATATATTCTGCTGTTCAGAGAAGACATTGGGCCTGGGGATATAAATTTAGTAGTATTAGTATATAGATGATATGTAGAGCTATGAAACAGGATGAGATCACTTTTGAGAGTGAGTTTAGTTGGAGAAGAGGAATATCCCCAGCTCCCCAACTTTTAACAACTGTCAAATAATAAAACAGAGACCTCCTCACCTATCGAGTTTAAAAAAAGAAAAAAGCTGAGCTTATTTACACATCAGGCAAGAAATTCACTGCATAGTTCTCGAAAAAATAAAAGTCAGAGTTTTTAAAGCATTAGAGAGAGGCTTACATGGTGATGATGCTAATTCACAATTGAAAATCAGCACTTGGATAGGAGAGAACGAGTTCCTAACTCTGTACTTGCTTGGTTAAAACAAGTCCCTTGTTCATTGGTCAAGAGTCTTCAGTGAAGTCCAGGGAGGGTCTGGTGTCCTGGGGTCACTTGAAATTCATAGTTATTGATCATTGTCAGCTGGTTAAAACCTCTGTGATGAAATATGGCATTCAGCCATGAAATCTCTTAGGCAGTTATTACTGGGAAGTGGAGAATATTCCGTTTGTACAGCTTGGAAAATGAGGAGGATCTGGCAAAGAAGAGTAAAGAGGACCTGCCACTGAAGTGGGAGGCAAGGACTATGGCAACCAAGGATCATGTGGTCATTAAGATGTGAAGAATCTGAGAAGCAGGGAGGATCTGTGGTGTCCAGTGCTGCTGAGAGGTCTAGTAAGATAAGGACAAAAACTTGTTCATTGTACCTGCAACTTGGGGTTGTTGGGGACCTTGACATGTAGTAGTGGAGACAGTCATGATTTTATTGAGTTTAAGAGAAAATGAGAGGGAAAAAGCGGAGACAGAAGCATAGATAAGTCTTTTAAGAAATTTAGCTGTGAAGGAGAGCAGAGTAACAGGATGATGGCTGAAGAAAAGCGTGAAGGTCAAGGAAGTTTTCTCTCTCTCTTTAAAGATGATATACATTTGCTGCAGAAGAGATTGACTTGGAAGTGGTGGTGGTGGTAGGGTTGTTGATGCAAGAGAAAGGGCGGACTATTGCAACAGCAGATTTCTTGGGAAGTGATAAGATTAGCATCCAAGTGAAGAAGCTGCCACTGCTTAGGAGTGTAGACAGCATATCTGTTACAACAAGAGAGAAGGAAGCTTATGTAAGTATCGATACCTGTAAGTTGGTAGATTTGCTTCCATTTTCTCAGTGATATAAGAAACAAGGTCACTAGCTGAGAATGTGGAGGAATAGAGTTGGGGGAAATTGGAGGCGCAAAAGGTGAGAGAAACTTGGAAGTAGTGAAGCTAGAGAGAGGGAGAGTGGATTGAGCCCATCAGGGGTTGCAGAAGGATTTCCGGGCAATCTTGAGAGCCCTCTTTAGGTTTGTGGTGGTGAGACTTGTCAGCATCTGGTGTATTTCCCCCTCTCCTCTGCTCCCTTCCTTTCCCACCACCACATTCAGCTGCTCAGGACAATTGTGAAGGAGAGAGGAAAGGGCAAGGGAGTTGCAGTTGTTTGCAAGGGAATTGTTACTGTGGAATTATTATGGTGATGAACCCTAGAACGTAAGCTGAGAATGCAAAGGGGGTGATGCACTGCATGGTGGAAAAAGAATAGTGTCAAAAGGTTAGGGGTTCCACTCTTCGTAGACACCATGTGGTGCCTGGAAAGGGCTCAGGATATCACCAGAAAACAAAATAAAACAAAACAAAAACCTCAACCAATTTTACCTGTAACCAATCAATAATGCCCTCAGTCCAGAATACATTTCTTTACTTTTCTCCTCAGGTGGTTTCGGCCATCACTTGGGCACTAGAATCTTTTGCTGCTATTTTCTCCTCTTCTTTCCTTTGTACCCCTCTTCCCTAGGGTCCAGGATATACTCTAGTTGAGCCAGTTGGTCTTAATTCACACTTTCACCTCGTAAGTCCATGCTGGGGAGACCCATTTCACTCAGGCGCCTTGTATTTTCCAAGGAAAGCACCAAAAGCCAAGCTTTCCTCTTGGCTTAAAATGGATTGCTTCTATGGAATCACTTTTCTCTATGCTGGAAACTCCCCTTCCCACCAGAGGTGAGGATCAGGGGAGAGGGAGTGTGAAGGGAGCAGAGAGCCTCCTTCCTGCACTTAAGTGCTGTACTTTCTTCTGTATGTTCTAAATTTGTGCATATGGTATTAACTTTGACTAGAACACACTTCTGTGTCAGTGCTTCTAATTTTGGCAAACAATCTCATTCATGTAGACAGTGTTTTTCTTGGTCTTTATCTTTTCAGGTGAGGAGGCCCATCCTTTTGGCTGACCCCTCCATTAGCTCCCCCAGCCTCATCCAATAAATTACTATCCACCTCCCTCAGGGGACCATGTGAATGCAGCCTACTTGCAGAAATTCTAGGAGTTCCTGTAAGGGCGGGATAAAAATGCTTGCTTACTCTCTTTCCAGGATTCAACTTTGAAGATGACCAACTATTTATTGGCATTTTTGGCTATAAAATGCTTTAAGCTTATGTCTTTAGGGATGACCCACAGTGACTCCCATGTCTCCTTGCTGGGCCATGACTCAGCCCTCAGAGCCCTTCCTTTTGAATGATTTCAGGTATTTTTTATCCCTGAGTATATAACCTGGCCCATATCCATATTAAAAGTCATCTGCCATGTGCCCACTCAGATTCATAAGTGCTTCCTGAAGTCTAGCCCCATCCGCTTGGTGCTTCACATCCAGGAAGAAGTAAATACCATTCACATACTGTATGGCTAAGAAAAATGACATCATTCTGGAACAGGGAAGTATTGCCTAGACTTGATCTTCCTTTTGCTTCAGAATTACTTAAAATTTGAGCTATGCTGATGACTCACACATAGGGGTAACAATTGTTATTCACAAGAGGGTCATTGCAAGGAGTTGGTTGTCAGAATCTTCTCACACCCTTTACACTTTTGCCCTGTTCTGGAACATACTCTGATCTCTGACCTTAGTCATTGGCCTTTGAGGACTCTGAAGGGTCCTGTAAAGAGATGAGAATCACCATGCAGTAGTTTGCGGGGGGTCCACGAAGGGTGGTGAAAGGAGCATGGGCTATCGAGTCAGGCCAACCTGGTCTGTTGATTCTGGTCTCCTGCCTGCTGGCCATGGGACCCCAGTCAGGGTATTTAACCTCCCTTAGCCTCAGTTTCCCTAGGCTCAAAATAAGGACAAATAATAGTACTTATTCACAAGATTATGGTAAAAAGTGAATGTAATCACACATTTAAAGCACTTAGCACAGTGTCTGGTCCGTATATTCTCAATTCATGTTATTAATCCTTTAAAACTCTAAATAAACTCAAGCCTAAGTAGACCTATGTGGTCTTGGACCTCATTTCTCTCAGCCCCACTGCCCATCTATAAAGCAGAGTTGATATGATAGTGAAATGGGATGGCTGCTGTCTGAAACTTAATAGCATAACCTCTGACGCCTTTCAGTGCACTCCTCCGAGCCATTTTGTAGAAATGCTACCAGAAAGATGTTATCTGGGCACCAACCAATTCATTTCTTATTTCTTTAGATTGGATGTGGGAGAAAAGTCAAAAACTCTTTTCTAGGTACTCAGAAGCCACCACTTCCAGCTCAAATCTTTGGAAGACAGAAAAAAGAAGTTTCTTTTAGGAAGGAGAACATAGAATGTCCATTCTGTTCTAGTTACAGGGGCATGTACCCACGTGCAGCACCTGCAGACAGAACAGTGGAGTGGTCTGGAAACAGAAGGCTGCCATGGCCACCCAGGGCAATTATTTCTTTAAAATATGTGAAGAGGGATTGATCCTAAAGGGGCTTGAAGGCAGAATAGAGCCTGGAGGAGTGGGTGCTGGAGGTGATGTGGAAAAACCTCTGAAGCAGATAGATTGAAAAATGCTTCTGCTACTGTTGCTTCCCTTTTTTCTTTCTCTTCTTCCTCCTCTTCCTCTTCATGAAATCACTCTAGGTGGCTTAATAGTTACCATTTGAGTAGGAAACCAACCCACTCATGGTAGAGCAGGGGCCTTTTGAGGCTAGGCAAAGCTGGCTTCAGTCCCCAATTCCATCATTTGCCCCTCTGAGCCTCAGTTGTTGCATATGTAAAACGGAGATGATAATCCTTATCTCAGAGAATCACTGTGAAATTCTGTGTAAGAGCTCAGCATGGTGCCTGGCCCATGGAAATTGCAGAGGAAACTCTAGTTCCCTTCCCTGCCTCCTTCCCACACCCAGTCTTGCTATGTGTCTATCTCCTAAACAGAAATGATTCTCAAACCCTTCCTTCTTTAACAAAAAAAGCTTTGCCTGCCATAAAACTTTAGCAAATAGTGATTGAATTGGGGATTTCTGGGAAGAACTGTATAAGAGCATGCAGCCTATGTTCATTTGATTTGTAGATATATTATAATTACTTTCACCACATGAAACCCACTTGAGGTACTGTTAAGCAAAGGAATAATGCCGCTTTTGCTCCTTTTCTCTCAACCCTTCTTTCTTTCATGCAAATCAGAAACATTAATCCGTTGTGGCTCCCTGGACTCTTGGCTATGGGAAAACTCATCGCCTAGCTTTTTTTTTTTCCTGAAAATAACATAATTTTCAAAAACTCATAACTTCTGAGTGCAGTTCCAACCCTCTCATTGATAAGGCAATAACCCAAGCAAACATCAGATGAAGTTACAAGTCTGAACATAAAGTAGAGTGGAGGCATTATTTGGATCAGACGAATTAAAGTTCTCCATCAAGTTACACAAATTCTTAAAGGCAGAATAGACTTTGGATAGAGCTATTAGACTGAGCCATTAAGTAACCTAGCTTCTAGTTCATCTCCCAGAGATCTTTGGCATGCCTTAGTCACAAGATTCAGACATCTTAGATTGGCTGCCCTTGGTAGCAAATGTGCATTGAGGTCCTGAGGTCAATTAAATCTACTAGTGGCTCAGTCTTTTTTCTCTCGTTTTCCAGTTGATGTCGTGAAAGCCTCTTAGAAATTTTCTTTTATAAGTGATATAAATGACAGCTCAAAGACACATTCCAAGCACAAGGGTCAGTATTCTCTCTCTCTTTATTTTATGTTCAGGTCACAGCTCCGTGGAGTCACCAACAAACGTGCCTTCTCTTTCTTCTAATTCATTTGCATGGAATCTGACCTGGATAATGAAAGATTCCTTCCCTTTCCTGTCTCATCGCAGCCGATATGGTAAGTATATTTTTGATAGTTATTTGTAATGTCAACATCTCATAATTAAAGAAGTTCGAGTTTCAGTTTGTGATGTATGGCTTTTCAGGGAAGAAGTCTTTCTGTGCCCTGAGTCTTCCATTGACACCCAGTTCCACAAGACCATTCCTGCCAGGCCTGGTCTCTCCATACTGACAGCTGCATTGTGTATCCTGGAGGAGGCCAAGGGCATTGTTTCTGCCATATCTTACGCCCCAGCCTTTACGGTTTATGGTATTCCTGACATCCCCTTAACAGCCATTAGACGTGATGCTTATTTGCATTTTGACTGTGGCTCTCTAGAAGCAGGGTTCTAACCTGTGAGTATTTCTAATGATGGAGATCTCTTGAGAGAGGGTTGTTATTATGAGGGTTGCAGGTCTTTTGGGGCTCCTCCAGTGACTCCCTTTCGTTTAGGTACCTCCTTAAGAGTATGCAGACATGTTCCTAGATATTCTTTGAGCTCATGTGATTCTGTAACAACCTCGGAGGTAAGGAAGCCAGCTCCCATTCCATTTTTACAGATGTAGAAACTGAGCATAATAAAATTGTACAGAGTCAATTTTCTAACTATAAAACCAGAATTCTTCCCTTATGTTCACTTTTTCTCCGAGGGAGCTACCTACTCAGACCCCTAGTCTGAGGCCATATTTACGTGGTGTAGCATTCCTCCTCCTCCACGTTCATCCTAATAGCTCACAGGAAATGGGTCTCTGTAGAGGAAAGGGCAGGTTTGGGGGAGGGCTGATGTATTTCCACTTGGACATTTTTTCTTCTCTTGAATTCCTCTGGAGTGAACCTCATGAGGGCAGACACTAAGCTGTGTTTGCTCCCCACTGTATCCTATCATGTAGAAGAAACTCATAGAGGCTTCTGCATGATGAATGAATGCAGAAAGCCTTCAGGGGTGGAATTCACTCATCAGGCATGATTGAATTAAGTATTTATGAACAGCACTAAGTTCTAGATTCCCTTCTGGGCATATTTACCTATTCTTGCCGCTCAGTCTCTGCCCTTGGGCCCAAGCTTTTTAAAGTGCACCCAGCAGAGATCTTCCACTTGCTGGTATCCCTCATTCGTAAGGCAGTAAGTCTTGGTTCATATTAACTGTACCTTTCATTTTAAACTTAAAAAAAATAAATGCATCAAAAACCCTAGGGCAATTTATGACTGACTGTACACTGCTGGGATGTTTCCTGCTATCCCTAAGCCTCTCCAGTGGGAGGGGAAGGTCTGTAGTTGTCAGGAGATTCCAGATAAGAATTACTTCTTGATTTCATTTAAGTCAGACATTGAGTGTCATCTTAGGATAAGGGCAGGTGTTTATAAATAATTAAAATCTGGTCCTTTATATCGTTACTGCTTTGTAAAACCAGATTTGTGATAAAACCAGTCTTTGGATAACATTTTTGAATTTGAATTAAAGTCATTTAGTGTCTCCACAACTTTTATAAAATGCAGTATGTCCAAAAAAGGCAGGTCTGCCTCCTGCATGACACAGAGGGCATAGCATCTGTTCTCTCTGAAACATCCAGAAAGAGGTTGCAGGGAAAGGACAGAACCACTGGAGCCTATTTAAACTGCTACCTGCCCACGGCTTGGCTCTGATACGTTACTTCCTCTCCCTGGGACTCACCTTTCTCATCTGTGAAATGAGGATGGGGTGATGTGCTCCTTGGGGCAAACAAGTAGATCTGGAGGAGTCCCAGGATCCCTTTCAGATGCTCTGTGTGGCCTAGAATCTGCATGATCTGCCTTCTTGGCAGAGGAGAGAACCCCAACCATCGGGCAGACATTGCCCAAATGCTCAATAAAGTCGGCACAATTACGGCTATTGATTCACAAGGTGAGAAGAAATGATTCTTGATTGGTGGCTACTTGACTGAGTACAGTAGTAAATTCAGAGCCTTTTCATCTTCTTCCGATATTTAATTCAGCTGACACTCATAAAGACCCACCTGTCCCCACCACCACCTCTGTGTGCCTGGTCCAGTGCCACATGCTAGAGGTGACACAAAAACAAACATGGGTGAGACTTGCTTCTGCTCTCTCAGAGCTCATTGGCCAGAGAAACAATTCTGTGGGCAGCTCCACCCATCCACAGAGAGCACCTCTGGGGCACAGAGGTTGAGGACTAGTCCTGAGACTCAGGGCAGAGCAAACTGAAGACCGAGGCTCCTGTCCCCTTAAGGATGTTTGCGAGGCTTAGTTCACATCTCCTTAGGAACCAAAGAGGCCAGCAGGTTGACTGGTGATAAATCCACACCTTTCAACTGCCATGAAAGACATTTTAAGGAATGTTAACAACTTCATTAATCTTAAGGCCTCAAACTTGGGCAGAGAAATTTGACTGGAAAATTGCCGCCTGAAGGGATAGTTCTTCAGACAGTGAGAAGTAACCGAGTCTCAGCAAGTCAATGTGGGCACTTGAGTGGTAGAGCTTTGTGCCTGGTGGCTGTCTTCGCCTGCATTCTGGGGCAGGGGCGGGAGAGAAAGTCTGGGTCGGGGAGCAGGAGGGGGCGGTTCGGGTAGGCGTCAACAACCTGACGGCAGGCAGCATGATGGACAGCAGTGGGCCAGCCCTCTCAGGCAAGCTGTCCAGTCCTGAATTGAGTATGGCTTTCTTTTCACTGGTGTTTTATGAGAAGAGACGAGGTGGAGAGAGGCTAGTAAAATTTACTCACCCCAGCTTGTAATTATCTGCTTGAGGAAAAAGTTTGACCTACCTTTTTGAAGTCTCCCCGTATTTCTTCTAATTTACATTGGGGACTTTTATGTTGTATAAAATATATTCTCTTCAATGGCATTTGGTGTCAGATTCCAGCTCTTTCTCATCTCTTGTCTTGAATGATGGGAGCCCACTAATTTCATCATCAACAAACAGAGCTGCACATTCTTCCCCCAAGGCTTTGAAGGAGGGAGGTCATCTAAACAAAGAATTTTTTTCCTTTTATCATCTAGCTTTGATACCTTAAGACTTATTTATAGGCTTGGCCAAAGGATTGGGCTCTAACTCCCTACCCAGATAAAAAGTCTCTTCCATCTAGTAACTTCAGGTAGCTCACAGATTGAGGCCACTGGGGGTTTTGATCACCTTGAGTTCTAGAGCCACAAAAGTTGATGGTATCCTGCTCAACTTTAATTCATGTTTGCCCATTCTGGGTAGAAGAAGAATCAGATCAACGTTTAAGACAGAAAAAGCAAAGGTTCTGCTCAGATGAGGAGGAAGAAGAGAATTTTCATTTATTGGGAAAAAAAAAGTTTGATACTTTGCAAAACTCTTCTTGCCACCTTTTCTCACTTAAACTTGTTATAAAGTTGTGGTGGGTGAAAATTGTTTTATATCCCATTTTTAAAGAAGAGTAAATCGAGGGCTGAAGACAGTAATTGACCATGCTCTCAAGTTATGGAGCAGGTGATCGTTAGAAAAGACTGAACCCATATTTTATGATTCTAGGTTGAGTGCTCTTTCTACCACATCATAAAGTTAATTCACAGATGAAGTCCCCATTCTGTGGAGAGGGCTTTCATTTGCTGAACAACCTGGTGTTTAGAGTAAATGATCAACCTGATATCCAAGATCTGGGCAGCTGTAGGACCAAGACTTGATGTCCCCAAATTGAGACTATCCCAGGCAGGCTGGGTAACTCACCTCTTTCTAAATATGGATGTAGTCCCTCAGGCACCATGGACAGTCTTATCTTCCCTACCATAGTCTCTGATCCCTGCTATAGGTTGAATTTTGTGTCCCAGAAAGGTATATTGAAGTCCTAACCCCTAGTGTCTGTGAATGTGACCATATTTAAAAATAGGATCTTGGTAAATGCAATTAGGTTGAGTCCATACTGGATTAGAGTGGGCCATAATGCAATATAACAAGTGTCCTTATAAGAAGAGGAGACAGATACAGACAGATACACAGGATGAATGCCATGTAATAATGGAGGCAGAGATTAGAATGATGCATCTACGAGCCAAGGAATGCCAAAGATTGCCAGCAACTGCCAAAAGCTAGGGGAAAGGCATGGGACAGATTCTCCCCTAGAGCCATTGGCACACGGCCCTTTTGAAGCCTTGGTTTTGGACTTCTGGCCTCCAGAATAGTGAGAGAATAAATTTCTGCTGTCTTAAGTCACCAAGTTTGTAGTATTTTGTAGTAGTCTGTAGATACAATCCTTCATTGCCCCAGTCCTCTAATGTCCAGGGCACTGAATCCAGGAAAAGAAAGAGCCCTCTCAACATCTCAACATCAGGGCACAACAAAGCCATTGTTGGACTTTTAAATAAAAGTTCTATAAAAACTTTGTCTGCTTTGAAGTCCATTGGGACCCATCCAATTTAGGGACTGGTGCTTTTTGGAAACAAAGAAAAATTGGGCTTTTTAATTACTTCTCCTGCTGCTGCTGCTACCACCACCACCAGTCTTGTTAATGTATCAATTTCTTTGATTGAAAAGACTGGATAAATTAAATCTGTCTCTCTCTCTTAAAAAAAAAAATCAACCTACCACAGAATCAAAAATGGAAAACAAAAGGCCCTCCAGCCTCCTATGTGATTTGCTTCATAGCTCTGGCAGGAAGTCAGTTTGATCACATTTCTGAAATTACATGTTTATTGTGGCTGGCTGGCCGTGATCAGCCATTCTGCCCTCAAGAGCCTGGCATCAGTGAAAAACACCACCCCACTCCCTTGTGGACCATTGTTAGGGCTGAAAGCTTTCTTACCAGTTCCTCTGCCCTGATAGACCAGGCCTTTTTGTGTTCTCTTCCCAGCCCTGATCCACTGAGCTGGGAAGTCAAGTTCTTTCCTAGTTCACACTTCTGTATTTTTATCTACAGCATGGTAAGCTCAAGGCTTTCCTTGGTTACATTCACCATAAAGACTGAGTCCCAAAGGGGACAGCAATGCCAGCAGTCATGCACGACCAAGAGCAGGGAACATCTGTCCTCTGAGGACCAGTGACCTGCTGGGAACTAATGAAATTAGTCCATGGAAATTAAATGAAAAACAGTTGGCTTAGGTGTTTTGAGGAGAGACTTATTTAAAGTGTCCCACTTGATCATATTCCTTACCTTTAAAATGACGGCACATAGATCCACTCAATAAATAACCAACAATTTATCTCTTTGTTAGTGGCAGACTGAGTAAGGAGAAGCAAAGGAAAACACATCAGATTAAAAGATAATAAAAGAATAATCGACCAACTGACACAAAGGCAAGAAAATCAAGTCAGAAGAGATCCACCTAAAATGATTTTCACAGGCAGAGGGGGAAAGGGATTGACAAAAGGGAAAGAAAGAGAGACTGATGAGGGAATGGAAACAGAGACAGACAGCCAGACCAACAAATGTGGAAAGAATCACTCAGAGTTGTGTGGTCTCCTGGTCATGTTTTCTTTCTCCTGTTAATATGGTCTCAGCTTTCACACCTGTACAGGTGGCTCCCTAATGTCTGCTCCAATCTTGACCTCCTCCTAGGGGTTGTTTCTGCATCTCTACCAACCTGCCTACATCATTTTCCCCTAAGTGTGTCTCAGATACCACAGAGAATGGGAGGATGGGTATAATCATTCTTTAAGCACCAACTTTGTGCCTGATTCTGCTCTAGGCATGGTCATGATAAATACAAATAGTACTAGGAGTTCCTGAGGAAGAGGCAGACATGCCTGCTCTATGACAGGTGCAGTAACAGAAGCATGTTCAAATCTCCCTGAAACACAGGGACAGGGAGCCAGTTCTATGGAAGACTTAGAAAGGTAGATGTTCTGGAGAACTGAGCTGAATCTTGGACCTCAGGGACCAGTGAGAAGGGCCATTCCAGCCAGAGGGAATGAATGTGCACAGGTGTGTTCAGGAACAGGTCAAGCTCAGTGACACAGGGTATAGAGGACCTGTGGAGACAGGGAGAGGGAGAAGTGAGCCTGAAGAAACAGTTACTTCTGGGTGTACTGAGGGTTTAGATCTGATCCTACATGGGAAGCATAGATTGGAAAAGGAAGGGCAGGAGGAGAACATGGGAGAGATTCTGGCTATAAGGTGAGCATGGCTTGGTTGCCCATTCAGGAGAGTCCAGCCTGAGTAACTGGGTCAGTGGAGATCCCATTATCAGAAGTAGGAAGGAGGAGAAACATTTGGCAAGGAGAAAGGGTGACCACGACATCTAGAGGGAGAGAAGAAGACGGTGAGATCTAAGTAGAACAAGTTACATTTGCAGTACTTACAGTATATCCAGGTGAAGATGGCCAGTAGAGAGTTGTAAATCCATGACTTGAATTTGAGGAGAGAGGTGCAATAGAGTTGCACCTATCATAGACTGTGGTTGAGGTTGTGATTGGAGGATGAAGACCCAGAGGGAATCCAGGATTTTACATTTAGGAGGTAAACAGAAGAGAAGCACTGACAGAGATGGAGAAATAGGAATGATAGGAGGAAAACCAGATGGTAGAATAGCCACAGAAACCAAAGGGATAAAGAATTTTAGATGTAATGTCATCAATAGTATTGAAGCCAACTAGAGGACAAGGTCTGTGAGAAGGCCTTCCTCACCCTGATAAGTATCCTTAAAGTTTTACATTCCTTCTCCTTCCCCCATATTTCCTTCTTTCTCATTCCATTTTGTCCCCAGTTAGTTTGTCCTTCCCTTGAACTTATTTTCCTAGATCCTACCTGCTCCAGTTTGTAAGGCCAGCTCAGTCCCTGCTTCTACCTCAGAGATTTCTTGAGTACCCTGGCTACCCTGATGTCTCTTTCCCCTTGGAATTTTTTAATGGAAAATGTTGATGGAATTTTGTTGATAACACTTGGATGGTATAATCCCCCCCCCTTGAAATCTGAGAAGATTCTGCCTTGTGCAGGGAATGGTTATTTCCTGAACATCCCAAATTATCCAAGAATCACATTCCACAAAACCTGGGGCTTCCTTGATGTTTCTTATGAGCCAAATTACTTTCCTAGTTTTTATTTCATCCCTTTTATGGCCCAGGTGTAAACTAGGTCACATGATAAAGCAATCATGGATGAGCCTAATTTACCCAACTGGGTAGTGGAAGGCAGAGATTTTAAATGTCACTTTTACCTATCTATCTGTCTATCCATCCATCCATCCACTCATTCAGTGAATGTCCTCAATTTGCCAAGCTCTTTGCTCCTGCTCCTCGGAGAGATTCTAGCCTAGTTCACTTTTGTCACAGATCCAAGATAGTCCTAAATATCCATCTGAAAGGTGCTGCTTAAATGTTTGTTGTACAGTTGTTTTGTATGTGACTGTAGTGCCCCTGGATCTGATGAACCATCAAACCTAATAGGAAGGTTTACTTGGGAAATAAGGCTTTTCAGTTTTAGCAAAGACACAGTATGCCTGTTAGATTTAGTAGAGCTTCTTTTTGGAAACCATATAGTAAGCATTCACACCCCACAGCTGGTGACCACATTAACCCCAAATTAGGATAACCTGCAAGGTTGTAGACTTTACTCTGTCCCATTTTCTTATCAAGGAAGGTTATATAATGTCTTTCTGCAGCACTTTGCACGTCTGATGTCACACTGTTCCTCATATCTTAAATATTTGTGGCCCTGAATCATCATGATTCCTAGACTGTAAGCTCTTAGGGGTCAAGGAATCCACATTTTGTTTCCTTTGCATCCGCAGTACTTAAGCCAGTGTTTTGTACTTAGTTGGGTTCTTAATAAACATATACTAGGTAAAACTGCAACATTTACTGAACAATCCATGGGCAAATTAGGCATGTACTTAAGTCTCTCAATTCCCAGTCTGGAGCTTTTCTGCCCCTGAGGGTCTCTATTTTAGTAAAAGGTATGGATGTTCCCACAAATCCTCTTTTCCTAAAGTCATAATAATTGGTTGCAGGAAAGATAGGTATCTAAGGACAGAATGAATTGAACATACTTTGGTTTAGATTTCAAAGCTGTGACTTTACTTTGGGCTGGCTAATTTTTTTTTTCCTTCTCAATCTAAGAAAGCATATTCAGCAGACATGAGTGAGCTGAGGAATTTTTGTTTTGACAGCTTTAGGACATCTGAGATATTGTGTACAGAGCATTTCTAACTAGCCTAGAAAGACATGTGTCCAAAACATATTCAGGAAAATGACTGATCAAGAGTAAGAAACGTGAGAGGAAATCCTCTTAAAATGAAATGTTTTGTCAAGAGCAACCTCAGGTGCAAAACTTCATGTCAGAAGAGATTTCAGATTAACAAGACTTTAACCAGCCCATTTGAGTAGATGACTAGAATAATTTGATCTGTGAGAAATTCATAGAAATTGTGAGCTGTCAGGACCTGCAGCAGCCTAGTCAAATAGCCTCGTCTTACAGATGAGGAAACTAGGCCTAGAGAGGTCAGTGATCTGCCCAGGGCTGGTGGCAAAGCTGAGGTTCAGACCGAGACCAGCAATTTAGCAGGGCCCACATTTAACCCCTCCACAGCAGAGGCACATGCAGTGGTTCACATTGTCTCAGTACTTGGGCTACAAAACATTTCCTTACATGTTACTCCCATCTATTGCTTTATTCATCTCATCGCTTTAATTCCTTGGGTCTCTGTCAGCCCAGTGGGTTCATGCTGCCCTGAGGGTTGCATCAGTGTAGGGTCAGTACCATCCTGGTGTGGAGAAACCCATGTCCAGGCCTAGTCTAGTTGCCTCCCCATCCCCTGGAAAGCATCTTAAAAACAAGATTCTGGGATCTAGGGACTGTAGGGTTAGGTTTGGGAATCACAGATCTTCCATTCACCTCCTTGTTGCCTATTTAAATCTCCTCTGTGATATCCAAGCAAGACATCTTCCAGCCTCTGTTTCAAGGCAAAGCACCGAATGGTGGGGTAGAAACTCCAGCTGGGACTGAGATGTAGAATTTATTCCCAGCTCTGATTCTTGTGAGTGTTATTACCTTCAGCCACTCAACCACTCTCTTTGATTCTGTTTGTCATCTGAAGAATGAGAATGATCATGATTTCTAATTGACAGCATCACTGTAAGATTGACTATGAGGACAGAGTTCCGTGGAACAGAGGTGCTTCACTAATGCTCTCTGAAGAGGAATGAGACCCATTCCAGTGAGAGGCCAATGACCTGCATTTGGTGGCAATGGCTCTATTTGCTAGACGATTTTTCCTTAAAACTCTGTAAGTCCCTAGTTTTGTCTGCTGGAACCTGAAAACACTTTACCTTTAACTATGATACTATCTAAGCTGGGATTTAATGCTATGTAGTCCAGCTTCAAAATTCATACAACTACATGAAAATAAGCAACATTCCCCACCTGCCTGGAATAACCTCATTCCTTTCTCTATTCTTAACAAACTTCCTAGCTAAACCTTTACCATCTGTCCATATCCTTTCATTCCTCACAATGAAGCCAAAAGTTGCCTCCTCCCTGAGCCTCTGGTCCTTCCAGGCAGAAGGTCTCTTGTTCTGTGTCCCTTTGTCTCCACCATAGCTGCTTACTGTGAGAATTAGGTGTAAGTCCATCTCCCCCAGTGGATTGGAAGTTTCTGAAGAGCACAGGGTCCATGCTAAGGAAGCCTGGTATCTGCCTTGGTTTTGCAATTGACATCAGGAAAGAACCTCAGGTTCACCTCTAACATGTAGGAGATCCTCACCAGCAGAGACAGAAGAGTAAGTAGGGAGAGCCATCTTGCATGTTCTGAGGTCAAGGACTCCTAGGATGATGATCAGCCTTCTCCGGTTGTCATGGCTGCCACATTGCTCAGAGATCTCCTCCAAACATCTGGTTTCAGGAATGATCCATTTGGGTGGATGTCATGCTGAGCAGTGTGCCAACTACTACCATGTTTTCACCATGCTGTCTAGAGCCAGCCTCATTCTAATAGAGATGCCACATTCTACATAAATGCTTCCTAGAAATTGCAGGCAGAAAACTGGACTGGAAGTCCAGTCTGGATTTTGGTTTTAGCTTTCCTTCTTTTCCAGACTCTACCTTCTGCCACTTTGGCCAAGTCACTTCACCTTTCTGAGCCTCATTTTTCCCATCTGTAAAATGAGGAGGCTGTTAACTTCAGAATTTTAATTATTTTCAATTTTCTGTACTGGGATGAAGAGCAATGTCTCATTTCTTCAGTCTGTAATATTGTTATAGCCACAGATAAGAGAAATGAGAATTGAGTTTTCTGTTCCGATATCCCACCATTGTGGGCATGCAGGTGCACACACCCTCTTCTGAGACTTCTTCCGATGCTATGTTTGTATAATTGATTGATTGAAGGAGACTTGGACCTTCTTTGCTGCAGCTTGATTATAAGTGAGCTAAACAGATGTCTTGAGTTGGGTGATTGCTTCCCAGATGCATTTGAGGGGGAAAGCTGGTGGGAAGTAAATGATTTCAGTTCTGGGGCCCTATGACAAATGAATAGTGGCTGTGACAGAGGGCAGGCTGGTGGGAGGGGGCAGGTCTTATAAAGTATGTGACCAGATGTTCATGGCAGCTGGTGGATTAATATCAAAGGTGACTGGTGAGCTTAATGCTCCTTTAGGAGATAACCCAGAAAGGGGGAATAGAAGTCTCTAATCATCTGAGTCTACGCTGCAAGTTAGGACTCTTGGGATTCTGATGACCACCTGGCTAGAGCCAAGTTAGAGAGCTTGTTTCAGCCACCTGTCCAAAGGGGAAACTAGTCTTAGAATGGTAGAGATGGAAGAGATCTGAGAACATTTTATTCTGCCACTTAATTTATAGATGAGGAAACTGAGACCTAGGGAGATTAAGGGGCTTGCTTGAAGTAACACCTCAGAGCCAGGACTAGAACCTAGATCTTCTTACTCAAGGCCTAGCATGACTTCACTTCCAAAGGAAGGCTTCGTCAACATGTCAAAAAGCAAAGATTGAGCAGGGAGCTTCAACAAGATTAACCTTATCACTGAGATGACCAAGACTCAGAGAGCTGGAGAGAGTGCACCTCACTGCACAGCTGACATGTGGCAGGAGTCAAATCTCAGGTCTTATTCTCTATCTCTGAGAAACAATTATGATGGTATTAAGGTTGCTTGATGAATAAGACATATAGGCAGACACATATAGAGAAGACTGCAGAGATGGGTGGGACCGTGGAGACCACCATTCAGCAGTTAAGGAGTATCAGGCCCTGGCATCAGGCTATCTGCATCCCAGCAGTTAAATATTAGGTCAAGATAAATAGATATAGGGAAATAACCCCAAGACAAAATAACAAACATGCTGCCATGCTTAAACTAGTAGCAAAACTGATAATTCTCTTTTCAGATGCAGCTCCCAGGACAGAATACACAGTTAAATAAACTCATGGGCCTCTGTTGGCTATAGGAACCTTGCCCACCCCAATCTTAGTTTCCTTAACTGGGACCCTTAGCTCTACCCAAGAAACAGAGGATACCCCTAGAGGATGTCAGGAACCGTAGTTGCAAACTTTGAGCCCCAGACTTTAGTGTACCTGTAGCCTTGGCTTCCTGAGGCACATGCCCACTAGGATTAAGACTTGGATCTTGGGAATGTGTACACTGACTCAGTCCTCACTTAGGGCATCCCAGGTCCGACTGTGTAAAGGTGGGATGAGGACCTTTAAGGACGGCTAAGCTGCTTTTGCTCCTGTCCTGCCTCCAGCTTGGCCCTGTCTGTCCCTGCATGGGTCCAGTTCCTGTCTTGACTCATTGCAGGTCTTGACTCCTGTTAGTGTCTGTGACTCCAAATGAAGCGGGGGGGGGGGGTCTTTCTGCTACCTTTTCAATTCATAATTCCCTGTTTGTGAGATAATGACATCAAGGCCTTGGGAGTCCCAGGGAGGAAGCAGGTCAGTGGAAGCCAAATCAGTCACGTCCTGATGATTAACCTCAGATGTGACTTCTTTTCTCTAAGCCCCAGTGTCTTCCTCTGTTAAATGGGGGTAAGAGTCCTGCCTACTTCATGGGGATTCAATAAGATAATGGTGCAGGGTGCCTGGCATAGTGTCTGACCACAGTAAGCCCTCAGTGAATGTTATCAGTTATGAAAATACTTTCCACAGGCTTTCATGGAGATCCCCTGCCTTGGGGCTCCTCTATAAACCCCGACTTGAGTGCTGCCAGAGTCAAGAACATAAGTCTGACCCCAAGCTTGACTTCTGGAACACTTGTAATAAGAGACAAAATGAAGAAGACTGAAGTATCATGGATTGATGGCGTTCTTCTCTTTTTTTATGACTCTACACTCTGCAGTATTTGTTTCCAAACCTTGTGTTGGGCCAAGGCTGAGTGACATCAGCCAGTGGGCTCCTATGGACCTGCCCAGGCTGGCCCTTGCCACCCTGTGGTCACCTGGAAACCAGCCAGCCTTAGAGGGTGTGTCTTAAAATCTAAAGGAAGCTGCTGGTCTCCTAACTTGAATTGTCTTAAGGAGACTGAAGAAACTAGTGGGAGGTCTCTGGCTTTACAGGGTCAGGGTGAAGGATGTACAAAGGACCTTGATCCAGGGGATTTGGGGGGAGCCTGAGGTCAGTGTAGATACAAAGGAGGACTGCTAGATTTTCTACATCCACCCAAAGGAAGACCTGACTGTCCAAAGTACACCAAGTCTCTCTCTTACCCTTTGGTGGTGTTATGGATGGTGCCTGGAACTTCATGCAGTCTCCTTGCCGAGGCTCAGACTGGGAAGATCCCCGCCTCTGCCCGAGTAGCAAAGGCTGGCTTGCTAGGCACAGGCCTTGGGCATGATTGCTTGGGTAGTCTCACACATTCCCAGAGCCTAGATTTCTACCTTCAGATTCTGTGTCCAAGGGTTTGGTCATTTCAGCTTAAGCTGAAACTATAGCCCAGGGAACTAGGCCTCACTTTGGGCAGGGCCACCTCAGGGTTTTTCTGATGGGTTACATTCTGATGGTAACATTTTTATGAATGGCTGTGTTTTATACTAGAACAGTGTCTTGAAGCTACCTGTTAATTTAGTGTTTGAAATGTGACTCATATCCTGGAAGATTTCAGAATATGGGTATAAACTGATAAAAATGCATGAATACACACACACACTCACACTCATACTCACCCTGGAGCAGTTGTCTGTAAAACTTGCCTGAACTCTCCTTCTTAATTCTTTGACGATCTTGAGGCAAACTGAGTCTCCTTAGAGTATGATGCACATTCTGCCTCCTTCCGTGGGGAATCTGCTTTACAGGTGATGGCCAGCCCCTGTTTAGAGGCAGGCAGAGTGAGGTGACTGGCGGGTCTGTAGGTTTGGTTGTGTTGGCCCAGGATGAGTCCTGTAGAATCACTGACCCTCAGAGGTGGAGGCACCATAGGGGGTGTATGATCCATTTCTGTCCTGCAAATGCAAAACACCAGGCACAGAAAGAGGAATGGATGCGCCTAGGCCCCTCAACTGCTGTGTGCAAGACCAGACCTGGAACCGTCCTCACTGCTCTCCCAAGACCTTTCCCTTCACAGCACTTGATACTCCTCTCAACAGGAGAACTGTTTCTGGGAGATTACATCGCTTTATATTTCTTCCATAATGGAAGTGCTAGAAAGTGGGTAGTGATTTCAGCTATGTCATTAGCAGGTCTTGGAAAGTGTATGTTTTTTTCATTGCTGTTTTTCTTTCTTTTTCTTTAGTATGTGTTTTTTAAAAATAGCTTTCATTTATTTATTTTAAATCAAAGTATAGTTGATTACAATGTATTAGTTTCTGGTGTATGGCATAGTGATTCAGTTATATGTATCTTATTGCTGTTTTTCAATGGTTAGATTCTCCTGGGTCCAAACAGTTATGTAAAGTAAGGTGGAAATCTCTAGATTCTTCTGACGGTCACAGTCACTTTGTAAAATGGAACTGACACAGAGGAAATACAGATCTGTCCCCTTAGGGTAAAAGAGGGGCCTTCACAGATATGAAAAGGTTGCAGACTTAGTGTCTAATAATAACCAATATAGAGCACTTCATAGGTTTCTCATATATTATTTACTTTAATCTGTTGGCCCTAGATTAAAAGCTGTGGAGATGTGATAAAAAAACCTGGATCTTCAGCCCTGGGTCACATTCTGGTTCTGCCTCAGGGTAGTCCTTTTGTCTTTGTGCGAGTACAGTAAACTTTCTGAGCCTCAGTTTCCTCATCTTTAAAAAGAAGACACGATCCACTTCTCAGCTTTGTTCAGCAGTTTAAATATAGTGATGTAAGAAAATTCCTATCACAGTCCCTGGCAGACAACAGGGGGTCAGTGAATTTCCCACTCTTCCTCTTAGGCGTCGACCTGCTCAGCTACTGGGTTGCTTAAGGCTGAATGCTTCAGTGAAGCCCTTAATCCCTCTGAGTCCTGTCAGTAAGAGAGATTCCACAGCACCTAACACACAGGGACCGAGTCAGAGGCGGGTTAAAGAGAGAGCTCCAAGAAGCACCCTAGGTCTAGAAACTCAGAAGAGACCTAAGGAAAATGAGACTTTACCTGGTGTTTTTAGAGAAGATGAGTCCCAGGTATGGTTGTTCGAAAGGCACTGAGGCTAGCTCGGGAGACAGAAACCTGTGTCGAAATGCTATAAGAAATTAAATTAGAATGTAGAAAAATCCAATTCGATTTCACTCAAAATGAGCAGTAATGTTAACTCCAATTTTATTTAAAGCCGAAGAGTACAGCTTTGGCAGCTAAAGAGATGCTACCTCAGAGCAAGAGTTTCAAAATTAACCCATTTGATAATAAGAATATCTCCCTAGCCTGTTTTATTAGGCAGAGTCTGACCCAAACACAGCCAATTATCAGACTCTCCACAGAACAAAAATCCAAGGATTGATGACATTTGATGCTGGGTTGTATATTCTGTTGTCTGTTTGTCTGATACGCACACAGGGCACACTTGACAGGTAGTGGCATGCCGCACTTCTGTCCCAAATAGAAATAGGATGGCTTTAATTGGAGAAGAAAAGTCGAGATGGAGGACGGGCTTTAGAAGTCGAAGGTTTGGAAAAGGCACTGATGGTTGTCATGTGGGATGGAGGTGGCCAGTAGCTTTCTCTCCCACCTTCTGACTTGATCATTCACTAGTGTGGATGGGTCTTTTTGATTATCCTCAGAGGAGCCAGATTTAATGGCTATACCTTTCATTATAAGGATAATTTTTGTGCTACAAAGTACAAAATTTCATATCGCTTTTTTTTTCCTGCTTGCATTCTGCTAACAAAACCAGGTGCCTGGCAAGCAAGTCTTAAAGATTAAGGCAGACTACAATTCATGGACACCAACTCATAGCAGCAGCTCAGCCCCCAGAGGCAGGTAGAAAGTATTCATGGATGATAAAATATGTAGGCAGCACGTGACATGTCAACTCGAACAAGGCTAGCTCTGCCTATTTCAGCTTGACATTATAAAGGTGAATTGTCTGAATCGTGAAAGGGAGAGTGGTGTTAACCTTAGGACCAGAAGGATGGCGTCTCCTGGAAAGCAGCTGGTACATAAATCTCTGCTGGTTGAGAAGCAGAAAGATACTTACTAGAAGTGTAATTGAGGGATTTTTTTCTTCCCCCCTGAACTTAGTTTGGCCAGTGTCAATGGGAATTATTTTACTCCCACTCCAGGGCAGGGCCAGCTTCTGTGGTGTAACTAAGGGACATTCCAGTGACTGACTGCCTGCATTAGACTTGACCCTCCTTCTCCTCTGCCTTCTGAGATTCCCAGCAGGAAACTCATCTTGGAGATCAAGGTAGCAGTGGCTCTAGGAATAGCTGTTAAAATGCACAATAATAATCGGGAGTTAGTACCCATTAACACTACTACACAGGTTGGTTTGTCAAATTAATAATAACCCTTCTGAGAGCAAGGACTTTGGAATCTTAAAAGAATCAAATCAAGCAGGAGCTTTAGAAGACATCTAGTTTGGGTTTCATTCTGTATTTGAGGAACTTGAGGTCCAGAGAGGCTAAGTGGCTTGTTCAAGGTAACCAGAAAATCAGTGGCAGAGTTGGAGCTAAACCCAGGTTTCCTTGGGTAATTGTTTCTAGAACCATGTAGTCTAAACCTCTTATTTTACAGATGAAGGCACCAAATTCCACATGTGAGAAGAGACTGGCTAAGCCTGGACACCAACCAAATTTCCTATATTCTTATACAATGGTCTTTATATCACATTTTCTCTTTCCTCACATGCCCAGGACTGAAGGGAGATGATGAAGTAAAGGGTAAATGAATTATTTGTGTTTTGGCACATACTCTGTTGATCCATCAGTGAACACTGAGAGCCTTCTAGGTACAAAACACTTCAGCCACTTTGGGTAATACACAATGAACAAGGCAGAGGAGAGAGAATGGAGTGTATCTGAAAAGTAGGACAGACTTGACATGATTGGGCACAAGGATGATTTCTGCAAAAGTTGTAGATGAGATAGAGGCCAACTTCCTGGGGTGGAGGAGTTGGGCTGGAAGGTCACATTTGGGAGACAGTTTGCTCCACTGACCTTTGGCTGTCATTGCAGGTCTAGAGTGCAGCTTTGACTTCCCCTGTGAGCTGGAGTATTCCCCTCCACTGCATGACCTTGGGAACCAGAGCTGGTCCTGGCGCCAGTGTCCCCTCCGAAGAGGCTTCCCAGATGGACCTGTTGGATGGGCCTGAGGCAGAGCATTCCAAGGAGATGCCCAGAGGTAAGGGTAGAGGCCACTGCAAAATGTCCTGGATGGGCCAGGATGGGGATGGAATGTCTACTTCCATTTGAAATTTTGAAGCTTCCCCACCCCTGCTCTATGCTGTTTATAATAACTGTGCCTCCACATGTCTTCTTGGGCTCTACGAGGAAGAGGAGAATGCAAGTCTAATCTTAAGATCAATCCAACCCTTTACTCTCTTATCAAGTAAGAAAATAGGACTTCATAGCTCTCTTTCACACAGATTTCCCAGTGTAAGATGTAGAAGAAAATGCTGATCTGTTTGTTCATTTGGACTGGGATCACCAAATAAAACACAGGACACCCAGTTAAATTTGAGCTTTAAGTGAACAACAGATGATTTTTTTAGTGTAAGTATGTCTCATGCAATAGTTGGGACATACTTATACTCAAAAATTACTCCAATTATACTCAAACATTCAAACATAATTGAGTGTCTTGCATTTTTATTTGCTAAATTTGGCAATCCTAATTCGGAAGGTATTGTATGACTGAGTTAAATGTTCGTTTCAAAGCCATTAATGAATATTCAGACTGCATATTAATTTTGCTAGTTGCTTCCAGTAGTTCTGAGCTGTTTCTGAATATCCTCTTCTGAATTGTCAAGACTGAAAAAGATAGGCTCAAGATAAGTGGTGGGTGCTTGTTAAATACTTGCTGAGTTTTTAGAGATGTGGAGGCACTAAGCCCTAGTCCTGCCTGCCTCCAGTTCTCTCTAAGGCAAATCTTAGGGCTCCCAATTCCTTGGACCCAGAAAACTGTACCTGCTCCAAATTTTTAGTCTACATTTCTAACTTTTAAGAAGAAATGATAGCTGACATAGTACTGGACTTACTGTACATTCAAAGTAGTACTTTCATTTTGCAAAGCCCTTCCAACTACACTGTCTCATTGGATTCCAGTTTTGTGAGGGAGGCAGGGAAAATGAAAAAGCTTGGGCTCAGAGAGGGAAGTGACTTGCTAGAGATCACGCAGCTTGTGTGTGTGTGGGTCCAGGTCTAGATGATGAGTCCCGGACACGATGAGTCCTAGACAAGAACGTTTCTGTCTTTGCAGCAAAAGTTGTGCTGAGAGCCTGCTGTGGGCCCAGTTTTGAGGGTGATTTTCTCAGGCAAATGTTCTTGGGAATCTAACAGACAGGGCTCAAGTAAACTCATGGGGGTAATGACTAATGACTAGTAACTAACACTTCTAGGCTTCTACATTAGCTTCGAACCGCGAACTTTGAGGCACTTTCTTTTCTATACACTCTCCCAGGCTGACCTTTTATGTTTTTATGGCTCTTTTGAAATTTCTTGAACTTGACTTACATTTTAAGCTGCTTTCACCTGGATCCTGATATGTAATGTGAAGGGGTGTGTGTGTGTGTGTGTGTGTGTGTGTGTGTAGGTGAGTGGCTCTTAACCCCATAGTGCATCTGAATCTTCTGGAGAACTTATGAAAAATACCACTTGGGTCCTATAGCCTAAGATTCTGTTTCAGTAGATCTGAGATGGAGCCTAGAAATCTGTATATTTTCAAAATTTATTGTAAAATCTAACATGTGCAAAAAAGTAGGTATGATGTATATACATGTATTAAAGATTACGATGAAATCAGTGCTTGTGTTCGCACCACCAAGTGTAAGAATTTGAATGTTGTCAGTCCTTTTACAACCTCTTCTGTCCCCCACCTAGATCAAGAATCTCTTTCTTCCCCCAGAGGTACTGTGCTGCGCTTTATGTTAATCATTCATTTGCTTTTCTTTATGTTCTAACCACTTGTGTATATAGCCTCAAGCAACATATTGATTAGGTTTGCAACCTGTTATATGAATGGAATAATGCTGTTTTTAAATAATTTGTCCATTTTTATGCATGTAGCTGTGGTTCATTTGGTTTTGAGTCCATTGCATGAAAATACCACAATTTATCTCTTCTACTGTCCCTAGGTGTTTGGGTTGTTGCAGGTTTTTGCTATTACTAACAACACTGCTGTCCACATTTTTGTATATGCCTCTTGGTGCATGGACATGTCCAAGAATTTCCCTAAAGCATAGAACTTGGAGTGGAATTTCTGGGGTACAAGGTACAGCTTCCGCTTCAGTAGATAATCCAATCTATTTTCCAAAGTGGTCACACCAAGTTATACTCCCTCCGCTGATGTATTAGTTTTTCTCCCTGGGACTTTAAATCCTCATTGGTACCTAGTATTGCCAGACTTTGCCATTTTTGTTTATCTGGTGGATGAAATACAGTGTCTCATCTAATTTCCGTGGGACTCTTTTATTTTATGTTTGCATAAGTTTCTCAGGTGATTCTGAGGTATAGCGAGTTTATTGTACTATTGACGTGGGCTCCCTTTCACACTTACTCCCGTTCAGCCACCCCTAGGGATGTCTCTGGATCCCAATTCCTAACCTCTAGAAACAGTCCTGACAATGCATGTGTTTTTGGTCAGTGTAGGTTGTTGTTGTTGTTGTTGTTGTTGTTGTTGTTGTTGTTGTTGTTTAATTTGATAACTATTGGATTGTTAATTCAGTGAGATCAGGAGAGAGGGACAAGTGGCAGTTGTCCACAGATGTTATGGTGTCAGAATTTATAACTTTGAAAATCAGTGCTTTTAAAATTTTAAACAAAATTTAAAGCAGTGCCAATAGATTATGTATTGCCACTCTCTGACCTCTTTCTCCTCCTCCATCCTCTAATGATCTCTGGCATTTGCATGATACATTGAGTACTGTGAGAAAAAAAAAAAGGAAGGAAGGAGAGGAGGGAAGGAAGAAATACTCATTTCTCAGTGGTCTTGAGTGTGGAAATATATTGAGGCCTTTATGTTTCTATAAAGCTGGGTCCCAAGGGCCAGGACATGCAATGAATGTAAACGTTTTCCATTAAATCAATCAGCCAGGATTTCAATATCTACTTTTTAGTAAGTGTTGCCAACTTCCATCTCCCTGAAAAATCACTGCTCTTCCCAGTGGTGGTATCTCACATCACTGAGGACGACGATGAGAACCGCCATGACAAAAGTCACCATGGATGCGCCAGCTCACTTTATCAAGCTCTTTAGTGAACAGACACATCCACACGTGACTTGGGGGAATCTCACCATCGTTAGATACTTGTGTTTGTTTCTCCTGGGCTCTAAAGAGGGATCTGTACTTGATCAGTCTTAGAAACAAGAGACCAGCCTCCCAGCTTTTTTAGGGACTCTTCTGGAAGATCACTGAGAAGTGTTCAAAACTTCCAGTGATAACTTTCATTGCTTTTTGAGTCAATTGAGTACATCACTACCTGTTTGTTCCCTGAAGTAAGGTTGCTCCTCATGAAGCAGGCTGATGCATCTTAATGTCCCTTGACCTTCAGGGAAAGAGGTGAAGGTGAGGGGAGAGAAAATGACATGTCCAGTCTGAACAGCGGCAAAGCAAGAACCTACACCCCAGTCCTAACTCTCAACTCTTTAGAATCTCACTTTCTCTGTCATTTTGGCAGAAAGGATGCTGGTGGTGGAGATAAGAGGGAGTGATGGAGTGCCCTTTAGGGCAGTGTAGGCAGCAGAGGTTTTTTCTTTTCTTTTTTGACTCAACATTTATTGATTGGATTGTATTTAGACTCTGTTACAATATTTCTTGTCAGGGGATATAGAAGGGCCAGAGAAAGGCAGTGAGATAATACCAATCATAGATAATGAACTGTAGGAGTATAAATTCTGAATGATCTTAATTTATGGTCCCTATAGCTGAGAATAATAAGGGAGATAATATTCAGAGCAGCAAGATAATAAAAAGTGATGATCTTGATGGAACACAATATTATAAATTAATAAAATCTTGAGAAATCATCAGGTTGAGGCATTCTATGACTTTTTAAGGAGTGCCAGGGGCATGTTTAATGTCTACTACTTCCAGTGTTTTGGAATGTAGTCAAGGGAACATATTTTTCTTATCCAGCAAGATAAGATTTCGATCTCAAACTAAACGCTAGCTTTAAAATGGGAAACAAATTAGCAGCTCCTCCCCAGGGCCCCTTCCCAACCCCTTATTCGTGTGCATACACGAGAAGAAAAGGAGTAGACTCAGCCTGGGAGAGGCTGACATTCTTCCTATATCAACTCATTCTCTTCCAGGGCATTGATTCTCAAGTTTTTTGCTTTGTTTTGTTTTGGTTTTGATGGATTGCCTGCACAGAACCCTGCTACTGAGCTTTTTCTGTTTATCTAGATGGCTTAGTTTTCAAAAAGGTTGAGAAATACTGTCCTGGAGCTCTGAAATGCCTAGTGAAGCTGCCATAGATGCAAGGGTACTGATGCCAGAATGAGGTCACTTAGCCTTTTGGTCCACTCCTGTTGTACCCTTGTTTGTTTCTTGTAGCTGCTGCCACAAATGAACACAACAGAAATTAATGTTCTCCCAGTTTTGGAAGCCAGCAGTCTGAGATCAAAATGTTAGCATGGTTGCGACCTACGGAGGCTCTGCAGGAGAATCCATTCCATGCCTCTTTCCTAGCTTCTGGTGGCCAATAATTGCTCCCCTCACTTTGTCTCTATAAGCAGCCGTTAGCAAAGACCTTTGGTCTTAGAAGGATGTTGAAGTTGGGAGAACCAACAGGAAAGATAGGCAGATTTAAACAGAATAAAAATGTAATTGGAATGACAGATGAACAGACACAGACACATACCCACACAGGGACAGAACAGTGTTTCTTTTCACTTGTTTCAAATGGGATGATTCAAACTGGGACTGTCTTTGAGAAGTGTTCCCCTAGAAGCTCCCTTCCTATGCTGCTCACTCTGTCTACTATGAAGTTTCTGTTTTAAGACAGTGGTCTCTAAACTTTATTTTATTGTATGCCCGATCAGTAAAATATTTCTGAGCACCCCTGCTATGTATATATTCATCAATTATATGCATGTATTTGTTTCTAACTGTATAACACTATTGGTAAAACTTATTTTCTTTCTTACTTCTTTACATTAAAATAAATATAACCATGGACACACTTTGGAGACTACTGCAGGACATCTGTTCTCTATAAATGAGATTGGACTTCTGGGCTTGCTATGGCACATCACCCAGCCCCAGAGTCATTGATGTCTCTGTCCCTTTCCAGTCCTTTAAGAAGCCTGCTGGGCTGGTTTCTCCCCGCCTGCTTACCTCCCATCACCTGGGCTTGCTGGCCAGGCACTCCTCCATCAAGAAAGCCTTGCTGGTTTAGCTCTTGTGGCCTCTCTGACTCTTAAGTTTCAGAGACCATTTAGTCTCTTTTCTCAGACTCTGCATGGTTAGGAGAGGAAAGAAATCACTTCTTGCCTAAGTGCTATTAACGTACCAACTTGCCCCGCAAAACCAAAAGATACTTTTCTCTATAGACTACCTGACAGATCTGAAGAACAGGGTTGCAGCCAAGTATTTTCTACTGGCTTATCTAAAAAACTGTCTTGGGGGTGGTGTTTATGATGGTGAAAAAGTAGAAATCATTTAAATGCTCAAATAATGAGGATTTAGTTAAATAAAATGTATTATGGCTAAATATTATACAGCCATTACATTTATGCTGTCTTAAAATATTTAATAATACAGGAAAATATTCAAGGCCTATTATTAGATTTTTTAAAGGTTAAACAGTATATGTTATATAACTTGTTTTGTAACTGTATATGTACATAAGAAAACTATGTACATAAGGGAAGAATTCTATAAGGAAATAAACCAACATAGTAGCAGAAGTTATTTATAGATGATTCAGTTATCAGTGATTTTTATTTTCGTTTGGTATTTTCCAAATTTGAGTCCATAAACATGTACTACTTTTATAATAAGATAAAACATGTCCTTATTCTTTAATTCAAAGGGATTAAAAATTCTCATTTGAGGCTACATCTTATTGAATCATTTTGGACTTTTTTGGGGGAAAAAATGTTAACTATTTTCTACCACAACAACCAGAAAAGCCAGTGGTACTGGCTGGGGTGACATAGATAGATAAGCAGATGGAGAAGCAGGTTGCATTCCTGCCTGCCTGAGTAAGGTACAGGGTATCAGCGGTTCATGTCAGCTCACAAATCCAGAACACCCCACCCCACCCTCTTTCTGCTTGGCTTATCCTTGAAGGGTTAGAAAGGGTAACCACATGTGCATCAGGCTCAGGAATGTGCCCAGGGACCAAATGCAGCGTGTAAGCAACATGTCCTACTTCAGTTTAATTTTTGCCCCTTCAGATGTTTCAGAAGTGTTCTGGGTGGTCTGGTCATGCCTTTCATTTAAGCACAACTTTTCATCATGCTAAGGTCACTGTGGGTATTTGTATCTTCTTATCCCTCCCCTCTTCTGGAACTCACCATGAGAGGTCACATTAGTTCCCTGGTTCTGCTTGCAGAAATGTATCCTGCATTTCCTGGGCAGTGAGGTCACTAGGCCTTGGATCTTGACCCTTCAACAAGATGTGACTTGTGATTCTTTCATCCTAATAAAATTCTGATGCCAGCCTAGCAGCTGGAACTTGAGCTCCAAAGAGAGACTTTCCTTAATGAGTTGGCATGCCTTTAGGGTGTCTGGTGAAGTATTACTTGCCTCCCCATCAGGGTAAGCCTCTTCCATGGTGTTGCCTCTGCTTCCTATGGGAGGCCATCACTGGGAGGGGATGGATTATGGTCGTGGTGAAGATTATGACCCACCTTAACTGACTCTAACAACCCTGCCCAAGGGCATGGGGAATAAGAAAGGAAGGAAGACGAGAGCTGGAGGGAGAAGGGACCTGGGCTCTCGTCCCAGCTCTGCCATAAGGGATGACACTTTACGTCTCTGGGCTGTAGAGTCCTCATCTGTAATGTAAAGGTCTTAGACTAGATTGTCACTCTAATGTTTCTAGCTCTAATATAAGACTAGGGGTAGGCATATCCAATACAAAGGATAGCCATGTACCTGGCACAAAATTTGTGAGCCAAAGAAATCCCCACCAGCCTTAGGAGATGTATCCATTCCCCAAGATTTAGTCATGATTTCTGGAAGCTGGACAGACCTATGGCTGAAGTCACTCTTTAGACCACAGCATCAGGATTGGAGAATTGCCTCTCAAAACCTACATGGCACCCTGGAGGGAAGAAAGAGGAGCTCCTTGAGAGGCTAGGGAGCCTGAGGAGTGTTCAGGCATAGTGCTGTGGGCCAGTGTGGCAGATAAAATTATGACCACCCAGAGAAGTCCTAATCCTCAGAACCTGTAACTATGTTGCTTTACATGGCAAAAGGGGCTTTGCAGATGAGATTATCCTGGGCTTTCCACATGGGCAATGGAATCACAAAGGTCCTAATAAGAGAAAGAGGAAGACAGGAGAGCCAGAGTCAGAGAAGATGTGATGATAGAAGTTAGAGGTCAGAGAGACAGAGCCTTAAAGATCTTTTAATTATGTACTATTTGTATCAATTATTAAATTCTGTTCTTTGAATCTTGTATTTCTTTACTAAATCAACAATTGGCAAGCCCCTACTGACTGCAGGACACTCTAGATTAAACTCTAAGTCCAGGGGACATCTAAAATCGGACAGACACCGTTTCATGTAAAGTGGCAGCCCAGAGGCTGCTGGTGCTGAAGTTGAAGGAAGAGGCCATGCGAGAAGGAATGCAGGCAGCTCCTAGAAGCTGGAAAAGGAAAGAAAATGCATTCTCCCTTGAATCTCTTCTAGAAGAAACACAGTCTGCCAACCCATCTTTGTCTTCTGACCTACTGAACTGCAAGATAATAAATCTGTGTTGCTTTTAAGCCGCTAAGTTTCTGATAATTTGTTATAGAAGCAATAGGAAACTAGTACTTCTGGTCTTGACCACATTTGGAGGAAAAGTGATATGCTCTTGAGGCACCATTCTAGAAAGGGCAGGGCTCAGAGGGTTGACTGGGCCTTAAAGACACAATTCCTTGTATTTGTTATAGAAGGTGTCCATTGAGTCCATACATTCTGTCCATACAGACAGTCTGTAACTTCCCCCTCTACAGGGAACAGGGCAACATCTCTGTGGTCGAGAAATGGAACAGAAAGAGCAGCAACAGGAGCTGAGGCTCGACATACACAGCTCTGTTGGGGAGTCTGGCTCCTGTGGGTAAGAAGAACTGAAGGTATCCTGGCGAAGGGACCTGGAAAGGCTCATTACTCGAAATGGGGGAGCTGGGGTGAGGCTACCTCACCCGTGGAAGGAAGCTGTGATGCTGCCCAGGACAGTTTCTGTGACACTCCTGTGTGAGGTGGCTGGAGAAGGCAGTGAAAGTACAGGTGGGGCCTGTGGTGAGTGGCTGCCAGTCAGGGACTGACCCTGGGCTCTGACCCCAATGAAACTGGAAGGAGCTAGAGTCTGCAAAGTGTTTTTCCATCTATGATCACGTTTGATTCTCATAAAACAACGAGATGTGTATTGTTAGTGTCCCTAACATATAGGTTGGCAAACTAAGGCTAAATAGCAGACTTTAAAGAGAGGAAGCTGGGTATTTCTCATTCATTATGATGCCCCAAGTTTAGTAAGAAGAAACTAGGTCTTTCTCATTCTTTGTGATGTCCCAAGAGCCTGGCCCAATGCCCAGTATAAAATAGACATTCACTAAATATTTCTTGACCCACAGATGAAAGCTGAGAGAGATGAAGTAAGTTGCCTATCCACAAAGTCTACAAATCCAGGCTGTGAGAGAGCCAGGTCCTGAATTCTAGTTTTTGATTACCAAATTTCATGTTCTTTCCATTGTATCAAACTCTTCATAAAACACAGTATTTTCCAGACCTACTCCTACGTAAGACTCTCTCTCATTAGATGTCTGGCAGTGCATTCTGAATCAGGGGATCGTCCATACACCATTGATGCCAGGGAGACTCACTCTGTTCCATGACACAGCCAAATTATGTCCACTGTGGTAACTGGTAAGGGAAGAGTCTTCAGAAGGATCTTGGGAAGTCTACTCTTACCCATGTCTTCTTTGTAGATAGCCAGGGCAAGGAGTGCTGTCTAAGGCAGCCACAGCATGAAGCTTGTCATCCAGGCTGCATAGGGATGTAATCAGTGTGAGAAGGTGGAATCAGCTTACTGCAGCCAGAACTGCTGTTTTAGAATGTAAGGAGCAATTGTACTGAGAGTCAGGAGTGGTGGGTCTGCCCTTGGCTACCATGTGAACTCAGGACTCAGTTTTTCAATTGGTAAATTGAGTGGGTGGGATACTAGATAAGCTCTAAGAGCATGTGAAGTTGTCTTTCTGATTTCCTACTTCCTCTTCTTAAGAACCTTTTATTACTGTTATCTGGATTTTTTAGCCTCACTGATTTCTATATATCAAATGGTTCAGATAAGACACATCTTAAAGAAATATGGGTTCTGTTTAAGAAAGGCTATGAACCACTCAGAATTTATGCCTGAAGAGAGTTGAGGGAAAGCCAGGACCTTGCAAAGAGGAATAAAATAAAATTCTCTTGAATGGGAATAACTACAGTGTAATTCTGCTTAGAGTAAAAAGATAATCTTTACTCATTCAAGATGGAGAAAGACTGGTTTAATATAAATTGGAGAGAGATCTGTAGCTCTCTTCCCTGACTTGTTATAAAAATCAGTGGAAATAATGCACAAGAGTCCATTCTGTAAACAGGAAAGTGGCACAGCAGAGTAATATGTAGCCCAGCCTAACAGCAGTCAGCCCAGCCACAGCAGCCCGAAGCAGGGGGTATAGCTCTATCTTGAGTTAAGAATCTTGACCCTAAAAGGCCTATTTGGCCCAGGTGTCCACGTATAACATATTTAGGACTTTTTAGACATGACAAACGAATTTGCTGAGAATAACTGAGCGCATTTACAAATGGAACGGCAGCAGACCCTAAAGATTACACAGCAGGTTCAGATCTAGTGTCCAGTTCTCCCCCTGAAGGATCGGTAAGAACCTTTTACCTGTTGGCTATTGTGGTAGTCTAGGTTTTTCTCATCTAAAGCATTATCATCTATTTTGATTCTGTCCACTTCTCACTTTAGAATTGCTAGTCACACTTAATCAAAACACATTTATTAGATATCGGGCATTTCTTAGTTGATTTTTATGGAAACTGTTATTATTTTGAAATATGCTGGATTTACTTGATTTACTAGGCTTACTTGTTGTGAAACTGGTTGCATGCATAATGTGGCAGTTCCCTGTGTCTCTGTTACGGAGTACTCTGACCTGCACTTGTGTTCTCTTCAGCAACTGCCTTCTCTCTGATATGATTGGCATTCTCTGCACCTGGAAGCAATGAAAGAGCTATTTGAAATATTATTCTGGCAATAAGGAATTATTTATTCCTTGTAAATAAAATGAGAATGGTCTTCTCATTGTAAAGTAGGTAGGAATTAAATTCACTTCTACAACAGCAGCATAGGATGCTCTTGTTTAATAGCTTCACCTCCAATATTGCTTGTGCTACACAAATACAAAATATTATTCAGGTATCATTCCTTAGATTATATACTCCACCTCTCCTAAGAATTATTTTTCTTCATTTATTAACACAGTATGTTTATACCCAAAAGGATCCATCCCAAGAGCAGTGTATACTCAGGGAGCTGCCGAGTCTGGGAGGAATCAGTGCAGTTGCTGCCATCCCTCCCATGTCCAAGCTCTTAACACAGATTCTTCCCTGTTTAGCTTTTAATTGTAAATTATATCAAAAACATGGAGCATATTAAAAAATAGAGGAATCAAAATAATTAATGCTTTCGAAGTAAAGAATTTGGAGAAGATAAGTGCTTCAGTTCTTCGAGCTTGGCAACCCTCCAGAGATCAACCACAGTTGTCCAGCTCACATGAGTGATTCATTCCTTTCTTATTTTTTCTGTCTTTGCTTTTCCCTCTATCTTCTATCCTTGTGTCCTGTGGCCCTCTTCTCTCTCAACCTCTCTTTCTCGTTGAAAGCGTATGTGTCCTTCCTACAACTATGGAAGCAGATAGGCAGGATCAGCAGGGTCAGCTAGCACACAGACTGGACGTGGGCTTCGCCTACCAGTAAAGACAAATTCAGATCTGTTGCCCTTCATGTGACTCATGTATAAGGATAAATTTGAGAAACATTGCTTGCTAGAGAAGCCAGAAAGGCAGCAAATTGTAGAATTCTTATGCTCCATGAGGAAATAATTAAAATTAAAACCTCATGTAATAGAAAAATAAGTTGAGTCAATTGGCTTATTTACCCCTGATGTCAAAGGTAATATGGAAAGTCAGTGTTCTTCAGAAAGGAAACAGGTGCTTACATGGAGGGAAAGAGGATCCTTAAGGAGTTCTGTCTTTCAGAGGGATTTAGAAATTGAGTTTATGCAGGAAATATAATTAGCAGTACTTTATCCAACACCTCTACTGGAGGCAGCAGCAGCTCACAACTTTTAAAAAATTCATGCTTCCGTAAATATATGAGTAAAGTTATCAAGCCCATTTAATCTGAAAAAGGCAAAGTGAAAATAGAGGAGAAACAATCAAAAGGCATGAGACTGATAAGGCACTTTCCTGTGAACATGTTGGGCCAGCTCAAGATAAAGGACTTAACCTACATCAAGAAGGGCAAAGGTTGAGGGGAGGGAAGGCAACCCTGGGTCCAGCTAGGCTATCTGGCAACTCGGTGTGAATTTAACACAATTGCCCCCCCTGGGTGAAGGAATTAGGAAAAGGTGCCTCTTCTGGATGGGTGCAGCCAGTGCTAGAACTCATAGCTTGGACAAGAATGTGAGCTGAATCTCAGTCCCACTCGCCCCCTCATTTGCAGGGCACAATTCACCCAAATGTATACAGTGACCCTGTCAGTGTTTACCAAGGGCTTACTTTATGCCACACACTTATCATACAAAGCTTTATATGAGTCTCACAATAACATCATAAAATAGTTTTGGAAAGATGAATATCCAAGTTTCAGACTAATAAAATAAGATTCAAAGGAGTAAGGTAAGGCAAGATTTCCAGCTATGGCCAAGTGAAGGGACTGGCAAATTCTCTCCTCAAAAAGCAACTATAAAGCTGCACTAAACTGATGAAAACAACCATATGAGTGCTCTGAATATTGGCCAAGTGAATATAACAATCTAAGAAGCATTTGTGCTTAAGAAACTGTTGAACTTCTGTCTTCCCTGCAGTGTGTGGTTGCAGATAAGACACAGGTAAGAACCACGGAAATCTGTGGCATTCTGACCTGGTGCTTCTCCTGTCTGCCTAACTCATTCTACACAGAGGTCCTGTTAAAGTAGCGTACACCATGAGGAACCACAGCTATGCCACACTTGAAGGGAACTCACTTGATTTGGAGGTAAAGTACATGCCTGACAGTGCTATAGGTGAAAGTGAAAACCTGAGACTCAACTAGCCTGAGTGTCTGTCATGGTTGGGTCAGGCATATTCATGATTGAGACTATGTGTATTCCTAGTGGAGGTGGGAAAGGTCCAACCTAGCCACAACTTTCTAGCCAACCCCAAGTCTATGAATATATGCAGAGGAGACATGGATGGGTCAGCAGCTCGAGCCTCGAATACACTTTTTACCCACACACAGATCTGTTGGCAAAAGACAGAAGTCTTACTGGTTCATGGTGTTTGAGCACATCGTGTGTCCAAACATTTGCAGACCATTAAACTACAGAGAAATGACCCATAGGAAGCCAGGATAAAAAATTAAAGAACATTAGAAAAAAAAAAACTGAGCAGCAACATCAGCAGCCACGCACTACAGGGAAGACAGATTTCATAGATATAGCTCAGCCAAGTGATTAAACCAAGAAACTAACTTAAGAAAGAAAACAAAACAACAATAACAACAACAACAAAATGACCATCTACAATCTTCAAGGAAGAAAACTGGAATCCAAAGTTGCTAGCAGACCTGCCTTACAATAAGTATTAAAGTAAGATCTTCAAAGTGAAATGAGATTATAGAAGATAACTTGAATCTACAGGAAGAAGTGAAGAACACCATAAATAGTAAATATGTGAGTTAATATAAAAGATTCAACAAATATGTTTTTCCTTAACATTTTTGAAAGACATAAGATTATATAAATGCACAATTACAAAGCTATATTGTTGAGTTGATACATATATAGATATATAAGATAATAATAGGAAATGGAATGGTGCTATATTTGAACAAAGTTTCTGTATTTTATTAAAATTAGGTTAGTATTAATATGAAGTAGACTGTGGTAAGTTCAGATGGATATAGCATAGAGCAACCAGTAAGAAAATAACTCCAAAAACATTTTTTTAAATCAACAGAAGTTTTTAAATGGTACACTGAAAAATACCTGGCATTTGAGAAGGAATAGAGGAACTAAAAAGACAGGAGACATCTAAAAAACTCAGCAAAAAGACAAGTGTAAATACAGCCAAATCATTAGTTATATTAAGTGTAAATAATCCAAACATTCAGTCAAAAGACAGATTGATGAAAGATTGAAAGCTTTCTCCCAAGGTTGTGAACAAGGCAAAAATGGCTGCTTTCACCACTTATGTTCAACACTGAACCAAACCAGTGCAATGAGAAAAAGAAAGATGAGATAAAGGAAGGAAGGAAGGGAAGAAGGGAGAAATTAAAGGCATACAGATTAAAAAGGAAAAAGTAAAATTATCTTTATTACAAGGTAACATGATCCTTTATTTAGAAACTCCAAAAGAATTCCCATAAAAAAACCCCAAAAACTAATAGAACAAATAAGTGAATTTAGAAAGATCACAAGATACAAACCAGTATACAGAAATTAATTATATTTCTATTTTCTAACAACAGACAATTCCCAAAAGGGAATTAAATCAATTCAGATGATAAAAACATCAAAAAGAAGAAAATACTTAGGAAGAGATTTAACAAAGAAAGTGTAAGTCTTTCACACTTAAAATTACAGAGCATTGCTGAAAGAAATTAAGGGATAATATAAACAAAAAGAGAAACACTACATTTTTGTTTTACAGTTTATAGTGGAAAACTCAATAGTGTAAGATGGAATTACTCACCAAATTTATCTGTAAATTCAGTGTAATCCCTACAAAAATCCCAGCAGGCTTTCTTTCTTTTTTTTAATTCATCTTTTTCTTTTTTTTCCTTTCTTCCTTCCTTCCACTTAAAATCTATATGAAAACGCAAAGTATCTAGAATATATGAGATAATTTTTTTAAAGAAGGAGAAAAAATTGGAGGATTTACATTGCCTTCTTATAAAACTTACTGTAAAGCCAAAGTAGTAAAGACAGTGTGATACTGGGGCAAGGAGAGTCATATGTACCAGTGGAATCAGAAATAAATCTGAACAGTTATGATCAGTTGATTTTTGACAAAGATGTCTGGGCAATTCAATGGGAGAAGGCAAGTCTTTTCAACAAATAGTGCTAGGATAATTGGATACCCAAATACAAAAAATAAACTTAAACCCCTACCTCACACTATATACAAAAATTAACTCAAAATGAATTGTAGACCAAAATGTGAGAATGAAAACTATATAGTTTCTAGAAAAAAGTAGGAGAAAATCCTTGTGACCTTGGGTTGGGAAAATAGTTCTTAGATATGACACTAAATCCCAATCAATAAAAGAAAATTTGATAAATTGTACCTCATCAAAAATGCAAAACTCTTGTATTTAGAAGACAGCATTAAGAAAATGAAATAACAAGTCACAGAATTGGAGAAAATACTTGCAAGTTATGTATTATATAAAGGTCTTGTATCTAGAATCTATATAAATAACTCTTATAATTCAATAAGCCTAGAAACCCAATTAAAAATGAGTCATATCATTCATTTCAAAGGAATTTAGTGAAAAGTAAGATAATAAAGCTCTCTTTGTCACAATATTTGGCATATAGTAAATACTCAATAAATGGCAGCTATAGTTATGATCATAAAAGTTATCACTGTTTTATAAGTAAACAAGGTGAACTCCAGAAAAGGTAAAGACCTTATCTAGGGGTACTCAGGCTATAAGCAGCAGCATGAACCAGGCGCCTGCTTGCAGTGCCCAAGGAGGATTTAGAGAATTTCACAGTGACCTTCACATTGTGTGAGTGAAAGGTGCTTCTTTGTGCCATCCCATTATTCAGGATGACCAAGGATGGGGCCACCTCTGGTGTCCCTGTCCCATCAAGTTCTGCTATTAGGGGAGATTGGGGGGAGAGGAAGAGAAGGAAGCAGCCTGCCTTTTATAGGCAACTCTCATGGTCTCACAGTTCTCACTCTTTCCCTCACTTGATTTTTATTACTTGTTTAAACATTATTATAGTTCATTGTCATTATTATTTGGAATAGAGAAAAATTGGAAATTACCTTAAATGTTCATTAGTAAGGACTGACCAAAATAACTAGGATTTAACCATAATAAATTTAATTACAAAGTTAAGACATACTTACTGTGAAAAAATTTTAGATAGGTATATGTATTGACATCGATCACTATATGTATTGATATATAGCTAAATAAAAGATGTATATTGTAAAAAAGTATAATATTATGGCCTCATTTTAGTTTGTATATGTTTATTTAGGTATAGAAAATATCCTGGGTGCATATGTATCAAACCATTATCACCGGTTACTTCTAGAGAGTGGAATTTTGTTTCGAGAGCCAAGGGGAGGATGCACTTTTGTGTTGTTAGAACTTTTCACATACTTCTTTTGTAATTAAAAAATGAAAGAAAAAGAAATATAACATTTTAAAATGTTTTTATATAGAAATTCTTATTCCATTTTTATTCCATTAAAAAAAAGAAATAAAGTTACCTAAAGTCCCATATCTAGTAAATGGAACACTCGGGATTTGAACTCAGATCTGTGCCTTCTTCATCATAGCATCCTCCTTTAGAAAGTACCTGGAAGAGAAATTAAGACATGCTTCCTAAGCATAAGGTTATGAATCATTGATTCAGTTAGCAAAGGAGATCTCAGACTCTCCTTTTTGGGAGACACTGAATAATTGATAGTGGTCTACAGTGGTTCGGGAAGGTGATGAGAGCCTTGTGAAGAAACAGGGACATTGACCAAGTAACTCCTGAAAGTCCCTTTCTTATTCTTTTGTGATGCAGCACAGTAAGGAAACACCATTATGTTGATAGTATCAAATTAGGTAGCAAACTTTCAAAGCAGAGAGGGAAAAAGGGATCCTAGAAATGACCGTCTAGTAATTCAATCCCTGTTAAAATAGTGGAACAAATATTAAAAGGAAAAAAATACTATCTAGGATAATGGAATTATGAGCAATAAGCATTATGGGTTTTAAAAGAACAAATCATGCCAGACAAAGTTGATTGCTTTTTTGATTAGTAGACTAAAGGAATAGAGTAGATGTAATATATCTTGATTTTAGCAAAAGGTTTGATAGTGTCTCGTGAAATTTTACTCAGGAAATTAATTGAAAATGGCCTAGAGATGAGCACTGTTGCGTGAACTTCAGCATGGTGGCAGGACAGCAGAAGAGAATGACAAACGGCGATGTATCATAGTGGGGAGATGTGGGGCGGGGAGGTTCAAGTTAGGGGTCAGTTCTATTTAATTATTTCATTACTTCTCAGGAAGAAGAGGAGGCAGCACTTACGTGAGTGAAATTTATATTATATTTTATCCGTGTGCTTTAATGAAAAAATCCTTTGAAAGCTAGCAAGTCTACTTGGTTTCTAATCCCAGGTATAGCCTTGTTCTCGTTCCCAGAATAAGCCCCATGGATGCATACAATATCATGTGGCCCCATAACGGACTTCAACTCTAATTCTGAATGATGAGATAAGAATAATGGCCTTAGCCAAGAGCCCTCCCTCCTTATCCTTGGCACCATGCCCTTACCCTGCCTAGGCTCCCTCTCAACCCCTAATACCTAGGATCCCTCCAACATCTTGGAGCCCAGCACTCAACCCTATAATCAGCTATTTAGTACCTACTGTGTGCCAGGCTCATGGTAGATGTAAAGGATAAAGAATGTCACAAATGCATAAGACATAAAGGATAGTTCATGGTTTAGAGCAGGTGACAGACACATTAAACTGATAGTGATTATTGCTGTAATCAAGTTTAAAGAGTATTCTACAGAAAAATAGAGACTGAGAGTAACATTAGATGGAAGAAAAGGGGGAGTTGAAAGAGCCAAATATTGCTGAGGCCAGCTTTAATGAGTAGGTGATATTTGACTAGGGGCTTAAAGGAAGGGAAAAGTATTATCTAAGATGTGGAAGGAAAGGGCAGTTCAGCCAGAAGATAGAGACAATTTACTTAACCTCTGTAACCGGTCTGTAAAATTCTAACAGTGACTGTATCAGCTCTAAACATTGTTAGGAGGATAAAGTGAAGTGTTGTCTGTATGGAACATAGCACCGTGTAGAGCACAGAGTAGAGATTCAACAGTTGAAAGCCATTATGCTGATGGGCCAGGGCAAGAGGCAAGGGGCAAGGGGCAAGGGGCAAGGGGCAAGGTGAGATGGAGTTGTGGTGGGACACAGGATGGAAAGATATGTTTAGAACCAGCTTATGAAGGACTTTGAAAGTCACGTTAAGGAATCCAGACTTTAAAAGGCAGACAGTAGAAGGACATTAATGGGTTTACAAACAGAGGGGTAACTTGACCAGATATTGTTTTACCAAGATCAGTCTGATAGTGATGGAGGAAGAATATGAGGAAAGAGTGGCCAAAACAAGGCCAGGTAAGAGACTACTCAAATACAAATGAAGACCCACACCAGAGCAGTCCCACTGGGAGTAGGAAGAAGGCTGTGAATCTGAGGTCTGTCTTGATAACTGAAGAAAAGAGAATCAATATTAACTTTATTGTTTTGTTTCAGCAACTGGATATTTTGTAATGCCATTATCTGAGAAACGGAGCTCAGAAACAGAAAGAGCAGATCAAGAGTTTAGTTTTCTATCATCCCATGGAAAGTTTCTCTGGACTTATGCAAATCTTGGCTCTGAACTATGGTGCGAACATCATACCATCATTACAATCTTTGCTTGTAGAAGTGAGACCTTAATAGGCTGAGGCTGTCTCTCCTGCTTCTCAGACACTAACAATAAGAGTAACATTTGGGGAAGAAACATCTCTGGAGGTTTTACCTGGGGAAGAATTGGAAAAGCTATACTAATCAGGAGGAAGTAATTGAGGAACCAGGAAAACAAGGGAGTTCTCAGAGATATTACCCTTCTCTCTTTTCTTCCTCTCATTTTTTTGTTTTCACATAACAAAGAAATGTTTTCAAAAGTCCCTCTTAGGGTGTTTTCAGCATGGAGCCAAACATTTCATTATTTCTCTACATGACACATAGACAAATATAAGAGAGAAGCATTGTAAATATCTAGACCTGAAACATACCAGGTTATAGACTAGACATATTTGCTGTGATTTCCCTGTATTGATACATGGGGAACAAAGTCTAAATTTTCACAACCCCTGATGTCCACTGTTAGATTTTGTCCTATGTTTTCCTTTAAACATTAAACAAAAGAGAATGGAAAATAGCTGAAGAGATTGCCTGATTCATTAAACCCTGTTGTGAGAGGATATTCAGTATGTCTTAGATACATGACACATCTGTGAGTCACCCAAGATAAAATCCAGTCTTCTTAAATGGTCCTCATGGGGTTAAACTCAATAGAGGGAAATTGTTCTAGCACAGCTGTCATCACTGTCTGTGCTCTTTATTGGGTAAAATTTGCTGAGAGAATGGGGGAGGGAGTGAAGGAGGATGATGGGGGAGGGAGAGCAATCATTTTTGGACCAAGAATTTTCTTTCGATTTTTTTCTTAAAGCTTTAATTGATTGTGTTTACTTTGACTCACCTGAAGTGATTAATAAGAGCATGGCTTCATGAAAGTATTTTGTATCAATGTAATCAGGACATTTTTACTTAGACTTTTTTCAGTGTCCCGAGACATAATCACTAGGTCATTTTGGAATCATGTTTTATGGTCACTTGAGAAGATGAATATTATGAGTTTCAGTGGAGGAAATTAGGCCCACAGTTTAGTCTGCTCTGATTTATGAATTTCCCTTTAAGGAAATATAGTGGTAGTTGAACATAGACTTATGGAAAGTCAGTGTTGTTCAGAGAATGTGTTCAGTGGAGGGAGTATTAGTCTAACAGTCAAACTTTCTATGAGTCAATATACAAATACATGGATCTCTGGTTTCTTGTCAATCGTCAAAACAGCTCTTGAGCACTTAGTATCTGCTGGGCACTCTTCTAGGCCTAGTGGGAAGTACATAGCAGTGTAAAGATATGGTACTTTTCCCAAGGAGCTCATACTTTCATGAAAGTGATGTCATCATGTAGCAAGCTGGCACACAAATTCCTCTGGGGAAGAAACTGCCTTTATTTGAAAAAATATCTTCATGTAGATTACTTGAGGGGCAGATAGCAGATCTAAAGTCCTAGATGTCCACGTGTTCTGTTGAAAATAGTGAGAGGACACTTCCTGAAAGAAGAGAGAGGGGAGAAAGCACCAGTGAAGCTATCTTTGATAGTTTCTTATGGGAGGAGTGATTGAAGGAATGTAGGATCTGGCATACCTAATGTTCACTTTGAGATTGTTTGTATTCCTTGGATGTAAATTTCTCTGAATTTATTGTTGTCCCCACCTAAAAACTATTGTATTGTAGTAGACACAGAAATTTCTTTACATAAGTATTTTTTCTGATGGAACTCAAGGAAGGGGTCAAGTTTCACCTTGGCACCACCTTGTTACAAAACAAACATAACACTGGCATAAATGAAACAGTCCATGAGTTTGAAGCCAGAAATGGCCATAAGCACCTGGGAATTTTGGAAATTCTAATGAGAATTTGAGAATTTTAAACTTCTACAAGGTATGGATTGGGAGATTTAAGCTCATCTTCTCTAGACTTCAAAGGGCAGGGAAGCAGGCCCTAGCTGACATTAGGGTGGCATGGTCATTGAAAAGACAGCCCTGTGAAAGATACAGTATGAAACCTGCTATATAAGTGAGAGTTCAGCTGATAAGAGCTTTTCTTACATTGACCTCTGTTGGGCTAACATTTCCTGCTTTGCAGATTCTGAGTGATGCAGAACAGCCATTTCAGTAAGTGTGCAAGTAAAGTATAGAGTGGTTACAAGGACTGTGGAGTCAAACTGCTTGACTTCACTTCTTGACTCCATATTTATTAGCAGTATGACCTCGGGAAAATACTTTATTTCTCATATGCACAATGCAAATAGAGTCCTACCTTATAGGGTTATTGTGAAGATTAAATGATTAGTATAATACAGGGCCTTAGATCAACACCTGTAAAACCTAAACAGTTATTGTTCTTTCTGTCGTTAGAATTCAAAGGGATTTCACATTCATGTGTCCTCACAACACTGTCATAAACTATTCTTATCTCAATCGTAGAAGTGGAAACATTTATTCATTCAGTGAAAATATAATGAACCAGACAGTGTGATGGGTCCTAGGGATATGTCCCAATCACAGCATCAGTGCAGAATTACTTTATCATCTGTAAAATAGGAATAATAATACCTTCATGTAGGGCTCTGATGAGATTTCAGTGAGTCAACATATATAAAATTCCTAGCATAGTGCTTAGTACTCAATAAATATTGATGTTTTCCCTTTCTTTCCATACCTATGTTACCAGGTGTCAGAGAGGAGCAGAGTGTAAGTAAGTACTTTTAACCGCATAAGAAAATGCCCACCATGAGGGTTTCATGGGAGAAGTCAACCAATGGAGAAGACATCGGGTGAGCACCATGGTTTCAGTTAGGGAATCGTGCAGTCTGACTCCTTTATGACCAAATGCCTTTATGCCTTTATGACCAAAGCAATACTTCCAGGTGGAAGTGGGGGAGGGCTGTATAATCACATTTAGGAGGAGACAAGAAGTACTGAAAATAATGGAAATGGAGAAGATCCCAAAGGGAAGAAATCAGTGCACTTTGTGCAGCTGTGCACACTCTTGACTAGAAGGAAAGTTCCAGCCTTCCTAGCTTCCTGCCTGCTGCATGTACCCATGTTTTTAACCACCCTTTTGCCCTCCTTCTCCCCTCTTTCTTGACCTATCTCTGTTTCTCCTCTTTTTCTTCTTCCCAGTTTCTCCTGGTTTCCTTTATCCCTCTTTTGCCCTCATTTCCTCCTGTGTATCTTTCCTTTTTTCCTTCCTCATCACACCCCACCTATTGGAAGGAAAGAGAGGATAGTGTTAAGCATTGGTCTGAGGATTGACAGAGCTGGGTAGCTGGCATTCACAGGGTGGCCCCAGCCCCACAGGTGACTTCTGGATAAGAGTGGCCTTCAGGGGGAACAGCTCAGGCCTGTCTTGGCTACTCTTCTTGGACTGTTTGTTCCTTTCTCCCCTGAATAAATTGAACACAGATGACTCAGGCTTTAAAGTGTTCTTTGATCTGTGTTCACAGTCAGTCCAAATGCTTTCCTTATTCAGCTGGTACAGCATCTCCTGGACCAAAGTTTAATCATACAACCAGTCAGCGAGCATGTCTGAGAGTCTATGGGTGCAGAACCCTGGCTGGGTACTGGTACTGGGTCCCTAATGGACACTGCTCTCACCTCCATTTTCCTCCTTACTTCAGGGTCTTGCTTGTGAAGGTCAAGGCTTCCTTCCCAAATTGTATATATTAAAAGGCTGTTTATTTTATGAGGTCCTGGGATGGGAGTGTTGATCTTTTCAAAAGGTGTATTCTAGCTAATAATACAGAGAATTAGGATATGTTAAAAAAAAAAAGGCTATATTAGGGCAAAGAAAAGGGAGACAGCACAGAAGAGGAGAGGAGAGATGAGACAAAGTGAGAAGATGGAAAAGAACACAGGGAGCACAGATAGGAAGAGAAAAGAGGGAGGTGGGGTATCTCTAAGAGACTGGTTAAATTGCTTATAGTAAATTTTTTATGAAGCTCAAGACCCGAAAATAAAAATAGATATAAACACAGATTCATATATACATAAATACATAAATTAAATTTTTAAGAACTAACATGGGTCTAGTCTCAGCCTTGAGAGTCTAGGTAATTTGCTTCATTTCCCTGAATTTATCTCCTGATGTAGAACGCAGCAGTTTGAATGCCTCACCTTCCTGCTTATACAAAGTGTGTGGCAAACTTTTGTGAGCAGTCCAGTTTCTATGCAATGCTAAGTCACAGTAGATGGCAGTGGCAACTCACAGTGTAGACTCCATCCCATCTCCTCAACTCACTCCTCAACTCCCAGATGCAGTCGTGTTAGTCATGCACACTGCCTAATTGGGACCCTCACCAACTGATTTGCCATGGGACATGAAGTGCTGTCTGTAAATGCAATGCTAATTTCCTTAAGTAGCATTGTTCCCGGTGAGACTGCAAATATCCCTATCAGCCACTAATTCTTTTGTTTGAATGGTTTTAGAGGATCCGCAGTCATTCCTGTTAACTAACTGCAGCAGGCTTGACAGTGAATATGCGTGCTGGGAGATGGCAGAAGGACCCCACAGTTCTTGAGCACCTGCATAGACATTAAAACTTGGGCTTTAACTTCATGATCTCTTGTTCAAAAGGAGACGGAGGGAAGGCAACTGTGAAAGCCCAGTAAGATGTATGTGGTGACTTGAGATAATGAGCCCCTCCCCAACTTGATTTTTTCTTTTTGCTGAAAACTTTATAACCTTAGGCAAAATAGAAGAGACTTAAAAACCACAGCAGCTGAACAGTAGCTTAAACTGGCTCAAAGAGGGGGTTAAACTTACGGTGCCTGTTTTAATGGAGTTTACGGGCCTCTTTATCTTGGTCTATTCTAGGGGTGAGTATGTAATAAATACTATATATGTGTGTTATATATTACACAAAGCATATAATTAAGAAAATACGTATCACTTAATCCACCCTAGAAAGTAAGTGTACTAGCATGAATATGCATGCTGAACAGAACGACATTCATTATACTTACATATTATATGTCTTTAAAAAATGCTAGCACTTTTTTGAGGCCAGGTCAACCTCTGTACAAATATGTGGGTGTTTTGTTCAAGTGCTTTCTTTGCCTTGGCTCACCCATCTCTGAAGAGGGGATATACCAGGCCACTGATGTCTTTCTGAGAGGATATTCAGTAGTATGTGTCAAATGCTTGACATTTCTGTGAGAAAGGTTATATTTATTAACTCATATTTCCTAATGCTAGAAAAGATTCTGAATGAGCATCCTTTCATGTAGGTGAATAGTTCACATGAGCTAAGGGAAGCTGGAGATGTTAAGAGAAGTTAACACCTGGAGAAGTTAAGCAATCTTACCATGGCTTCAGAGCTTTTCAGTGGGAGAGCTGGCCCTGTAGTTTGAATAGGACTTCTGCAGGCTACTACATTGTTCATGGCACTGTGGCACTCTGCTTATTTAAATGATATATAGAGGCAGAAAAAACCCTCATTCTAAGTATTTTTGTTTCCTTTGTATCTTGTGGAATTGCTACAGTCTCTTGGCCCACCTTGAGTGGACCATGGAATTGGGGGGAGAAGCAAGAACCTCAGAAACTCATGTTTTTTCAGCCTTGTAGTTGGCCACACCTCCTACTCCCAGAACCGAGACATGTGCATGTCCTGGAGACACACCCGCCATCCCTCCAGCTGTTCAGTTGAGTGAGACAGATGCTCTGGCCAGCAAGTGACCTGCAGTGCTGGCAAAAATTAATTAACTTGCTATGGAACTAGTAATAAGCTGCTGGTTTGTTTTCTCTTTCCCTAACACTAGTTGCCAAAGAGTTTTTCATTAGGGGGCTGAATGCTTCCTTTGTAACCAGAATAACCTCATTAGTTACAGTCCCATCATGGCTGGAGAGTTAGACAACAAATCACTGTTTCCTCTTCAGCCACCATGACCTACGGTGTCATCGTTCACTCTCTTGCTGGAAGGAGTTTCTCTCTATCCCCAACATTTTGCATCCCTTCTTCAATGTCTCTTTCAGAAGTGACTTTCAAACATACCTGCTTACAGTTTTTTTCTTGACAGCAGAGCTGTTTTGTGTTTGTTGACCCAAGGATTTGTTGGAAAAAAAATAATTCTGGCTGCTCCATGTCCAAACACCCAACTCCCCTGGCCCTTTTGCCCAGCCACCTTGGGTTGGTGCTCTGCCATTTTAATTCATGTTTGCCATGTACTTTACAGTGTGCACATCAATATCAAAGCCATCTTTAGTCTTCACAACAACTCTTCATGCTATCTCCATTGAGGTCATTGAGGCTCACAGAGGTAACATTCAGAGTTATGCTTCTATTGAAAGATGCAACTGGTATAAAGACCAGGGCTTCTGACTTCAAGTCAAGTGCTCTTTCTAACCTTCCACGGCTGTCTCTTGGTCCCTTGTTTTCCCATGTTATTGTTATAGTCCAAATTTTACATTCCCCTCCCACTACTCTCTTCCACCATAGCCCTGTTGCTCCTTTTTTATTTTTTTTAAAAGACTTTTGGGCCCAACTAATTGTCTTTAAGTCACCACAAGTTAGGTGGCAGGGGAGGGGCACTGGATTGCCAAGAAACACCCCAGGTGGCTCACCCTCCCTGCAACTTCAGATATCTTGCTTCAAGCTGTCAGCTTACTCAAACCGATGTTCTAGTCCTTGATGGATACTTTGTGTGAGTGCTTAGTGAGGAGGAGAAAATGAGGAGGCAGACCAGGGAGACACTGTGCTCCTTAACTAAATAGGAAAATGTTTCAAAATTCCTTCCTTGAACAGTTTTATTCCATGCAAAATGATATGGAGAATGAGGACCAAGGACAGTGAGTCTGTGATGGGGACCCATGGGCTCCAATTCTCCAGATCTACTTCAGCACAGGGTATAGTTTTTCCTCCCTCCTCCCTCCTCCCTCACTAAATGCTGAGTCTTCCCATAGAGACTCCAGACTCAGGGTCAGACTGCCCAGCTTTAAATTCTGACTTTACTGTTAACTTGCTGTTTAACTTTGAACAGGTCATGTAACCTCTCTGTGGTGTGGTATTTCAGATTCCTTGTGTGTAAAGTTGAGACAATAATAATCTCAACTCCATAGGGTTGTTATATAAAATAAATTAATAAATGTGTGTCAAAATGCTTGGCATACAGTTAATATTTAATAAATATTAGCCAGTACTATTACATTAGCTTAGATTACATTAGATTTAACATTTTTTTTTCTTTCAATATGTTCCCCTGGGCATGGGAAGAAATGTGTGTACATATGTTAGTCAGGTTTCAAAACATGCTTATGGTCATTAGTTCTTCTAATAGTGTTCTGCAGGATAGAAATTTAAAGTGCTTGATTTGGGATGGTTTCAGTATATTTGTATACTATTAGAGTTGGAAGACACTTTAATGTGTGTATGTCTCTCTGTATGTGTGTGTGTGTGTGTGTATATATGTGTCTATGTGTGTATATACATATATATATATGACTTCTATATTATTCAGTCAATCTCTCTACTATTCCAGTGAGGACATGAGAGATGGAGTTAGAGACTGTTGTCTTTAAGTACTTCATATATATGTATAAGAACTTTATATAATGTATATGAACTTTATATAATACATATTATACATAATATAGAATGTATCTAATACATATATTAGGTTGGGTTTATTAAAGTATTTAATGTACAAATTTACATTTGTAAAATTTACCCTTTGTAGTGTACAGTCCCATGAGTTTTGAAAGAAAAACACCTGCAGTTATGAAACCACCACCACAATCAAGAAAAAAATTTCTGCCACCTCAAAAATTTCTCTCATGGCTCCTCTGTTCATTTGAATTTGTATATACACGTAAGCTTTTGACTCTCAGATAGAATTATATATTCTTAGAAAAAGAAGTCTATGGATGCAGCTATGGATATAGATATATGGACACAGGCATTTAGCAGAATGGAGACAACTCCTTTCACCCAATTTTTGGCTGTTGTATGATCATATGTCAATCAATAGAGCAATGAAAGAAGTATTGAGAAACTTGAGGTTGAATTCAGCATTTTCCCAAATTGTTTAAACTCAGTCCCTCAGAAAAGAGAGATTAATTTTAATACTTTAAATTTTTTTCTACAAAGAGTGTCTAGACCCATTTATAACTGTTCAAAAGCAAAATATGTTTGTGAGTTTTTTCCTTTTCTTTTCCTTTCTTTTCCTTTCTTTTCCTTTCTTTTCCTTTCTTTTCTTTTCTTTTCTTTTCTTTTCTTTTCTTTTCTTTTCCTTTCTTTTCAAGAAACCTGGTCTCTGGATGGAACCAATTGAGATTTTACATCACAAGGTGAGGATGGTAAAGTCCAGAGATCATGGGCCTAGAACGTTAAAGGACTATCTTCTTGCCCCATGTGGTCATTGCTGAGCCCTTCTAGGCCTCCCTGGACATAGCTCAGAATAATCAGAGGGAGGACTTGATGATACCCTCACGGAGTCTGTTGTTAGTGTAGATCTCCTAAAGTACTATTTTCAATATATTTTCAAGTACCCATAAGATTGGCTTGGAGAAACACCATAGGGAGCTGGTATATTATACTTTGCCATTTCATTGGGCATCTTGATATCTTTCCAAAACCATGAAGCTCAAAGCAATTTAATTAGGTCCACAAAATACACAGTTTCCAGTTTCTCTGAATCTCTATTTTATTAATCCCACCATATTCAGTACCTACCACCATTTTTACAGTATTCCAAAATTGCCACTTTTCCACCCACAGGAGTGTCTTGAGATCACTTTTCTCTAATCTAGACACACAGAACCTTCTTAGACTTGGAGGGTTGATAAATCAGAGACAAATATGACTTACTCTCTTTGATTTTTGTACATTTCTGATAGTATTTTTAAATTTTTCTTTGAATTCTATTTCTGGAAACCAATATCTGGTCTTCAGCAGCTCTAATTCACTAAGCTTCTTGAAGATGTCTCTAGTTGCTAGAACAAAAGAACTTGTTTTATTGGCCTACAGTAAGCTACCAATGACAGAAGCAGCCAGTTTATCATCTTTTCTTTATTAATAGACGTCAGTAATTGATGAGGACTTTTTTTTCAACCACTGGTATATTTTTTAAATGGATTGATTCTGGGGCATTTCAGTTCATTTAGTGACAATGTCTTAAGAAGTAGAATGTGACTGTAATCAATTTTCATTATCATTGTGTAGCTAATAGGGCTAAAAATAAGAACTCTTAATTTGCTATGGCATGATTGATTATCCAAGAAGAATATGGAAATAACGTCCTTTAATATGCCTAGAGAGTTACATTAGACCTTTAAATTTTTCATCTTCAAAACATATCACTTCCTGTAATTTTCTATCCACTAATAAAACAAAGCAGGACTTTTAACATCACTTTTCTCTGGCTCTTAATTTCGATAGATTATCTCTGGTTGCAATTTTCATATTCAGTGCTCCCCTACATAAAACCTCATGGCCAAAGCTTTCTTTTTTGTAGATTCTCTCCATCCTTGTTTCTCCTGAAATAATTCTTTGAAACCATGCTAGATTTGGAAGACCCAAAGCAGCTTCCTAGAGTCCTGACTCCACTTGTATAATATGTTCTCTCTAGACTAAAAGAAGGCCATTTGGAGGGATTCGTCATGCAGCCCCCAAGGTCATATGGTAAAGACAAATTTGAAGACCATAAGGTCTCATGAACAAAGTAGTAGGCTGGGAATAAGGGGACATTGAGTCAAGCCCCAACTCTGTTCTGTCACCTTGGCCAACTCTTAGTCTTTGGGGTTTTATCTTCCTCATCTTTAAAATGAATACTAATGCCCATCCTGTCTCACAGGGTTGTTGGGATATGCCAGTAATACAATGTGCATAAAGTTGCTTTATAACTATAAAATTCTGTATATTGTTCTTATTACTTCTCATATTCTCTATTTTGCATCTTCTGTTTTTTATACCTTACACCTTTCCCTATACCGTTCCTTTCCAAGAAGACTTTGGTTACCCTTTTCTCCTGCCTACTGTTTATTGAGTCATGATGTGAACTGAAGACTATTTGATTCTAGGGCACTGTTCCTCAATAGAATATTTCTCAAGTCTAAAGAGGCTGCTTTTTCTTGGCCTGGTCTAATTAAAAGACATGATGTACTCAGAGACAGAGCCAAAGGAACAGGAATTGGAGAAAGTCCCAGTGGGTAAATTGATGGCTCTCTTCCTCTTTAGAAATCAATGTTTCTTGTGGCCTTCAAACTATTCAGGAAATTTTCATTATGGGAAAGGGTGGCTCGCAGTAGAACACCTTCGTCATTCTCTCCTTTCATTTTAAATCACTGTTATACAAAGAGAATTTCTTAACCACTTCATTAACCAGCTTCAGTCATTTTTTGCTCTATTACTGGCAGGAAAGTCTAAGCTGGGGCTGAGGGTTGCGGGGGTTCCCAACCTGAGGATTCATGCCTGGGAGCTATGATGAGGAATCCCAAAATCTTTCTGTGGATTGAAAAGATAAAATGTCTCACCCTTCTGGATGCTATTTTCCAAAAATATTTAGAAGCACTATAGTGAGGAACAAAAAACAAATTCATTTAGAGCATCACTAAATTCACAGGACAGTAGAAACTCTCTTAATTAACCTTGACTTTACCAACCCATTGTATTAACCACTCCCTCTGTAAAGCATTCTGATTGATACCCACAGCAGCCTGAACATTCGAGATCAACAGGCTATTCTCTAGCATACCTTCACTCTTCTGCAGCCATCAGTTAAGATATTAGCTTTCCAAGAGTCCCTTGTTGTATTTGTTCTCAAAGATATTTATGGTAATTACAAAGTTCAGTTACAATGCCAGAAGAGAGCTATTGTTTCTATGAAATGAAAATTCAGTTGAATGCTTTGAAAAGATTCAATAAAGGCATGCCACTAAAAAAGAAGTTGCTACTGAATGGTGCACGGCCACTGAGAAAGGCTTTGTGGGTTGTCACTGCACAGTTTTGAGGAATGCTTTGGATCAAGCCCCCTAGAGTTGTATAGGGCACAACCACAAAGCGGTGCACAGAGCCTTTGCATTGAGAGTAAAATGATAATAAAAGTTTGCAAAGAAAAGCACTAATATCTCTAAGAAGTCTCTATTCAAAATTCTCTGCAAATTTTTTTTAGGTTCTTATTCTTCTTTATATAAACCCAAATGGAAAATTATGGACAATACATTATGGGTATGGTGACTGTAAGAAAGATGACTCACAAGCACAGGACTTTGGCCCTATATCAAGATTAGTATATGAATGTATATATACACATACATAATTTCTAGTTAAAATAGAAAGTTTAAGGTATCTCATTTTATGATTCTTTGACTAAACTGGTTTTTTGAATTAATACATGAACTGCTAGTCCCTGGGGACTCTAGCTGTTGCTTGTTTTACCTGTTTTCAACCAGCAGATGCTCAAAGTACAGCCAAAATTGTGTCATGGAGGGTGGTCTGTGAAAAGTTTTGAAGCTACAAAGTAGATTTGTTTTGGTGGCACTTAGCTAGCTCTTAACTGATCACAGGGTTAGTAATGCTGTTATTGTTGAAGAGGGGACCTAGATTCCTACAAACACCTGTATCAGTTTCTGTGCATGCCACACACTCCCTGAACAGCCCACACCACTGTTGTTTCGAGAGCTCCAAGTCACTAGCAGACTCTGCATTCTCCATAATTACACCCAATTTTCCAATTGAATTATCACATGATTTAATTCGTTGACTGCATCTGGAGAGCATCAGCATTGTGCAGCTGTTGCAGCTTCAAGAGCTAATTGTTGCTAAGCTCATTAAAAGTAGCCCTATTGCAGTGCACTGGAGTCAGAAAGGGAGGGGGTGCAAACTTTCATTTCCCATTTTCTTTTTGGTTGAATCACCACCCAAAGAGCCTGAGGGGTAGAAAACATTTAAGCCCTGTTCACATGGAGACCTCATCGGGTATGGTTACTGTCACTGGATGAAAGCCCTTAAGTGAGTCAGACATACACAGATACCAAAATACACAGAGACCTGAAAGCTTTATTTGGCATGTCTCAGAGAATCATGACAAATAAGATTAGGTTAGAAATTAAAGGCTCTGTTAAAGGGGAGGCAGTACATCATTTAAAAAGGAGGCCAATTGTTGATAAGATACCAAGACATCTGAAGACCCCCAAATCTTAGTTCCAGTAAGGAACTACCATATACCTGTCACCCTACCCATGTGTTACATTCACGTTAATATGTTTCCATAGAGCGTCTACTATGTGCATAGTCATTTGAAAGCTTCAGTATAAGTATTTCCTGATGTTCATCTTGAATCTCTTGTTATATGTTATCTTAAAGTCAGAGATCTGAAACCATGAAAGGCATGGATTGGATATCTCCCTTTCTTCCTTTCCTTCCTTATGGTTCCAAGCATTTGGAGTTTGATTCCCAAGGAATCTTCATCCTGTGCCTTGATTTTTACACATAGGCTGTACACATAGGCTCTATTTTTATATGAAAGATAAAAATGATGAGTTCATTAAAAGATACCAGGGATAGTATCTCTAACTGAAGGCTGGCTGGAGAGGAAAGTAGGCTATGGGGGTGCCATATGTAAAGGCTGAGGGATGGAAGTGGGTCAACTGAAGGGAAGAATAGAGGGACCCAAAATGAACTCTAAAGAGTTCAGAAGATAGGCAGAGGTGAGGTCATGGGTTTGTACCGTACCAACTACAAGGGGATTAAGGGAGAGTCTGTATCCTGAATGGTGAGATTTCTCCCCACCCCAAGACTTCAGAAGAGTTGCAGTCAGGCTTAGTCCTCCTACCCAGGAAGGAAAGCAGAAGGGTCCTCCATGAAGAGATTGACAAGCCCAGGAGAAAAATCTATTGATATTGACAAGGGAGGGGGAACTTTTTACACAATGAGTAGGTTCTGGCCCAGTCACCCTCCTGTGAGGTTTACAGGCAATGACGTTCATCCATGCGCACAGAGATTCCAACTGACTTTTTATTTCTCCCAATATTAAGTGAGAAAGGACAACCAAAGACTACCAGACATTTGATGATAGAGTTCTAAAAGAAAAAACAAAACAGAGGCCAAAACCAAAACCAAGAAGCAAAACAAAGAAGGGGAGAGGATTCTCAGAGTCAATATGAGGAGCAGGAATAAACCTTAAACACACACACACACAAATGGTAACCACAGAAGAGTGGTCAGCACCACAATATAAAAGGTATACATAATAGCACATAATTGTGAAATTTAAAAAATAGACAATAAGGAAAGATTATACATCTTTTAGAAGAAAAAAATATACATCGTGTACAAATAATAGGGAATAAGAATAGTATCTGCTTTAACATCTGCAATTTGGGGATCTAGAGGTCAGTTGATAAATGCAATCAAAATCCCAAAGGAAAATAATTTCTAACCTATAATTTCATACCCAGACAAACTACCATTAGATATGAAATTAAAATAAAGATACTTTTATAAATGCAAAATCTAAAAATGTACCTTTTAGGCACCCTTTCTTAAAAAGATTTGGATGTGCCACATGGAAATAAGAGAATAAAACAAGGAATAGGAAAATATGGGAACAATGAAACAGAAACAAAAGATCCATCCTAGAAGAGAGGCAAAGAGGATTCCCAGCATAATAGTGAAAGGAATTCCTTGGGTGAATTGAAAGTGTTACAAGGTACAAACATAGGTGAACCTCAAAGTCATTGTACTATGTGAAATAACACTGTCACAAAAGAACAAATACTGATTCCACTTAAATGAAGTACCTGGAGTAGTCAAATTCATAGAGACAGAAAGTAGAGTGATGCCTGCCAGAGCTAGGAGGATGGGAAAATGGTGAGTTAACTGTTTAATGGATATGGATATGTGAATTTCAGTTTGGGAAGAAGGAAACTATTCTAGAGATGGATGGTAGTAATGGTTGCACAAGTAGTTGTTGCACAACAATGTGAATATATTTAATGCCAGTTAACGCCACACTTGAAAATGGCTAAAATAGTAAATTTTATGCTATGTATATTTTCCCACAATTAAAAAAAATAATTGAAAATGTTTGCTCTGGAGAGTGGGAATTAGGAGGCAGGGACAACTGCTTTTGTTATAAGCCTAGAGTACTAATTGACTTTTTAAACTATGCATATGCAATACTTCAATAAAAATTTTTTTAGCTAAAACTGAATTTTAATGCTGTAGGCATTCTAGGCAAAGGGAACTACATGAACAAAGTCAGGGAGGCATGAAACAGCACAGGGAGAACCACAGGAAGTTCCACGTTCCTGAAAGGTGTTAAACAGGCTATGGGAAGGAGCTGCAGCTTTTTTTTCCTAGGCCAGTGTTTCCCACAGTGTGATGTGCACTTACAGATGTACCCAGTGATCTTTGTTATATATTTGATTTTAAGGTACCTTCTATTCATAACAAATGACACTGGTTTTGAGTTTATGGTGGTGATAATAGTGATATAAATTCCTTAAACCAAAGTAAGTTTATAAATGTAAGTTGGTTTTAAGAATAATATTAATAGTAATATGAGAGGCACACAATTGTGGCAAAAAAATCATTAAGGTTATGCATGGATGATCAAGGCAAAGGAAACACTTTTCTAGGTGATAGGGAGCCCTTGATGGTTTACATGAGGCAGAGTGTGCAGGCCAGGTTTGAGTCCTGTATCAGTCCAAGGAATAGGACTTCTACAGTTCAATGACACCTGGAAGCATCTTCAGAGGATGTCTTGAGGTGAGAGATGGAAGTTCAGATAATGATTCTGTCTTCTGTAAGTCTGCCTACAAGTAAAAAGAAGTGGCCACTAAAAAATAAAAGATTGAAGATCACTGAAATAGATCATTGTGGTCAGGGGTTGGGGAAGAATTAGGGGAGAAAGGCTGAGAACAGGGAGACCAAGTGAGCTGCTGCTGCAAGTGATCCAAGAGGAAACTGTGGCCTGGCCTGGGACAGTATGCAGGGAGAGGAGGAGACAAATTAGAGATGTAGAGCTCCTGACTGCAGGCCTAGTGTTCTACTTGGTGGCAGCCCATCTAAACTGTAATAATAGCACTTAGGAAGATATAAACATCTCTTAGAGAATGAGCTTTATTTGCCCAAATAAAGAAGTGATGGTAGAAGTTTATTGCCATATTGAATTCTCCAACATTAGTTACAATAATAGGAGCAGTGGTATTAGAAACTGATTTTTCCAAGCACAGAAGAGTATGAAAGTAGGAGAGGAACCGTATGTCAAAGCAGAAGAAGACTGGACTCGGAGCCATTCATTCATTCACTCTGTTCATCCCTTCATACCACAAATATTTATTCAACATGTATATGTGAGGAGCTGTCCTATACACTGGAGACCCATCAGTGAACAGAACTGACATCAATTCCTGCTTTCCTGGTGCTTACATTCTTACAGAAACAGAAAAAAATAAGTAGTAAAAAATACAATGTGTTAGCCAATCCAAAAATGGGCAAAAGACTTAAATAAGCAATTCTCCAAGGAAGAAATATAAATGATCAATAGGCACATGAAAAAATGGTCAATATCACTAATTATCAGAAAAATGCATATCAAAACTACAATGAAGTATCACCTCACACTAGTCAGAATGGCCATCATTCAAAAGTCCAGAAATGACAAATGCTGGAGAGGCTGTGGACGAAAGGGAACCCTCCTACACTGCTGGTGGGAATGCAGTTTGGTGCAGCCACTGTGGAAAACAGTATGGAGATTCTTTAAAAGACTAGGAATAGACTTACCATATGACCCAGTAATCACACTCCTGAGCATATATCCAGAAGGAACCCTACTTCAAAATGACACCTGCACCCCAATGTTCATAGCAGCACTATTTACAATAGCCAAGACATGGAAACAGCCTAAATGTCCATCAACAGATAACTGGATAAAGAAAATGTGGTATATTTATACAATGGAATACTATTCAGCCATAAAAACTGACAACATAACCCCATTTGCAGCAACATGGATGTCCCTGGAGAATGTCATTCTAAGTGAAGTTAAGCCAGAAAGAGAAAGAAAAATACCATATGAGATCGCTCATATGTGGAATCTAAAAAAAAAAAAAAAAGCATAAATACAAAACAGAAACAGACTCATAGACATAGAATACAAACTTGTAGTTGCCAAGGGGGCAGGGGGTGGGAAGGGACAGACTGGGATTTCAAAATGTAGACTAGATAAACAAGATTATACTGTATAGCACAGGGAAATATATACAATATTTTATGGTAGCTCACAGAGAAAAAAATGTAACAATGAATATATGTATGTTCATGTATAACTTAAAAACTGTGTTCTACACTGGAATTTGACACAAAATTGTAAAATGACTATTACTCATTAAAAAAATGTTAAAAAAATACAAAGTGTTAGAAGAAAATAAGTGCTATAAAGAATAATAAAGCCAGGAAGATGGGAATGGTGTGGTTTAATTTTTTGAAGGGTGGTCTGTTAAATCTTTGTGTGAGGGTTGACATTTGAGCAATGACTTGAAGGGAGTAAGATAGTGAGCCATGCATACAGCTTGGGGGAGAGCAGTCAGGCAGAGGGAGTAGCAAGCACAAAGGCTCTGAGGCAGGAGAATGACTGGAATGTTCCAGAATAAGCAGGAGGACAGGGTGATTGGAGCAGAGTAAGCCAGGGGATGATTAGCAGGAGATGAGGTCAGGAAGGCTTAAGGCAGAGGGCATGGGGGGCAGGATGTATGGTCTTGTAGACCATTGTAAGGACTTTGGCTTTTACTCTTAGAGAAAACAGAGGCCTTGGAATGTTTGGAGCCAAGGGATGAAATGCTCTACCTTAAATTTTAAAAGGATTATTTTAGCTGATATGTTGAGATTAGACTGTGAGGACAGAGGCAGGGAGATGTATAGAAGGCATCTGCAAGAATCCAGGCAAGAATAAAAGGTAACTTGAGCTAGCAAGACAAGTAGTAAGAAGTGGTCACAGTTGAGGTATATTTGGAGGTTGAGCCAGTGATTTGGAAGATTTGGACCCAGATCAAGTTTGTATGGGTAGATCATGAATTCAGTTTTGACGTGAGAAATTTGAAACATTTAATAGATGTCCAAGTGGAGATCATAAGAAGGCATAGAGATAAATAGGCCTGGAATTCAAGGTAGTGTTTTGGGCTAAAGATACAACTTGGGGTCTTTACTAGGGAGATGAGATTAATCAACAGATGAGTGTAACTGAAGAATAGCAGAGATCCAAAGACTGAGCCAACAAGTTGGGGAGATGAGGGGCAACCAGCAAAAGAGACTGAAGAGAGGGTGGGGAGGTAGGAGGAAAATGAAGAGAGTCCTGTGTCCTGGAAGTCACGTGGAGAAAGTGTGGGAGTGATCAGTTATAGATAAATGCTGCTGGTGGTCGAAGAAGAACATCTGAGGCTGAGGTTTGACCACTGGATTTACCAACATGAAAGTGACTGGTAACCTTGACAGGAGCAGCTTGGTGGAAGATGGGACAAAAGCCTGACTGGAATCATAGTTGCTGAGCTCTGGTCCATACCACCAACATGCTGGGTGACTTTGGATGAATCACACCACTTCTCTGGAGTCAGTTTCCTCATTTGTCAAATGAAAAAGTTTGAAGTAGAAGATCTCTAAAGCTCTTTCTAGCCCTAAATTTATAAGATATTTGTGATGATTCTAATGAAGCAGGTTTTTCTTTTCATGACTGATACTCCAGAAGTATTTGGAATCTGAAACTTGTATGTGGGGCTTCTCTTTTCACAGAGTGAAGAAAATGTGGATGGAAATGCAAATCATTCAGCAAATTGACCATTGGGTCTAATGTGAAAGAATCCAAGTTAGTTCCTAGTTTGTTTCAAGATAATAGAATACACACGCACACACACTTTTTCTGACTTTTTCCACGAGGAAAGACACCTCATTTATATTGGTACGTTTTGTTTTTATTCTGTTTGTAATATTGATCCCATCTAATTAAAGATTTCCAGACTCTCATTAAACAGTTTGTTTTGGTAATTTCCTGAAAGTGAGCCTTTACACTTTGATAGCTCCACCTTGCCAGGGATGCACCTACCTACTACCACCTGGTGGTAGCAAAAATATACAAAATCGAGAAAAAGGAAAAGCAAAGAGCCTTTCTTAGTTCAGTGCTCCCAAACATTGGTCCTAGGTCTTTGCAGGCAGTATTGACTTTGTAAGGTCTCCAAGGAACTTCGAGGCTGTGAGATCTGCATGACTCCATGGAGATCTGACACCCAGGGCTTAGCATGGGGTCCTTAGATCCAAAGCCAGTGAAATCCAGACATGTCGAATATTCACCGAATATTCCTGGGGGAATGTACCAAGTAAATGAGGACTATTAAAATTAATCCTGGTTTTCTGAAACCATTTTAACTCTCTAAGAAATTATCTATGCAAGCATTGTTTTAAAAGTTACCTTTTTGAAGAAGTACTTTTAGAAACTTTTTTTTATTGAGTTATAGTCAGTTTACAATGTTGTGCCAATTTCTGGTGTAGGTCATACATGAATATACATATAATCATTTTCATATTCTTTTTCACTGTGAGTTACTACAAGATACTGGTTATATTTCCCTGTGCTATACAATATAAACTTGTTTATCTATTTTATATATACTAGTCAGTATCTGCAAATCTCGAACTCCCAGTTTATCCCTTTCCACCGCTCTCCTCCCCAGTAACCATAAGTCTGTATTCTATGTCTGTGAGTCTGTTTCTGTTTTATATATATATATGTGTTCATTTGGTTTTTTTTTTTGTTTGTTTTTTTAGATTCCACATGAGTGATATCATATGGTATTTTTCTTTCTCTTTCTGGCTTACTTCGCTTAGAATGACATTCTCCAGGGACATCCATGTTGCTGCAGATGGCATTATGCTGTCATTTTTATGGCCGAATAGTATTCCATTGTATAAATATACCACAGCTTCTTTATCCAGTTATCTGTTGATGGACATTTAGGCTGTTTCCATGTCTTGGCTATTGTAAATAGTGCTACTATGAACATTGGGGTGCAGGTGTCTTTTTGAATTAGGGTTCCTTCTGGATATATGCCCAGGAATGGAATTGCTGGGTCACATGGTAAGTTTATTTTTAGTCTTTTGAGGAATCTCCATGCTGTTTTCCACAATGGCTGCACCAAACTACATTCCCACCAACAGTGTAGGAGGGTTCCCCTTTCTCCATACCCTCTCCAGCATTTATTGTTTGTGGACTTTTGAATGATGGCCATTCTGACTGGTGTGAGGTGATACCTCATTATAGTTTTGATTTGCATAATTAGTGATATTGAGCATTTTTTCATGTGCCTGTTGGTCATTCCTATGTCTTCACTGGAGAATTGCTTGTTTAGGTCCTCTGCCCATTTTTGGATTGGGTTGTTTGTTTTTTCATTATTAAGACATTATTATATATTCTGGAAATTGAGCCCTTGTCAGTTTCATCTTTTGCAAATATTTTTTCCCATTCCGTAGGTTGTCGTTTAGTTTTAATAGAGGTTGATTTTTGTATTTTTAAGGTCTTCCATTCTTGTCAGACACAAACTGTGAGCACACCTGGTTGCTAAGGGATATAAAGTTTTTTAAATGATCAGCAAACATAATAGCTAACAACTGGGTTCCTGCTTGAATGGAGATTCTGCTGTCCCTGGAGAGTAAAAAACAAAGTAAAACAACAACAACGACAACAAAATCCTTTAATTTGAAAAAATAGTTACTGGCATTTATTCTGTTAATGCAGACACACACCAACATGACTATAATCTCTGTGTTTTTGAAACTGCAGGGAAAAATGGAAGCAGCTGTAAACAAAAAATAATAAAAGATAACAGGAAACTGCCAAATTTCTATCACTATAGCACCCCATTCCCTCTCCTCCCCTGGTTTTTCTGAGCCAGCTCAGAGAAGAAGGTCTGAGTTGTAAGGCACAGCGAGCCAGAGTTGTGAGTGACACTGAGGAGAAGGGAGATTTTTCCCCAAAGAAATCCATACTGTTCCTGAACAAACCCAGGATTCAACACCAGATCAAATAAACAAGGTAAAGATATTGTAGGTTCTCTAGTAAAGGAAGTGATTAAATATCATATGGATTTAAGATCACTTTAAAGGATAACTTTACCTGGATGTTTATTTCTTAAAATACTTCTGCATAAATGTATAACATTTAAAAGTTTTACTACTTTATGCTGGGTTGGCAGTTTTGCTAACCATGGCAGTAAATGAGAGGAAAAAGGCAGGACCTGACTAATGATAGAGACCTGCACATACATAACAATCCAATTTTATAATTTGATATGGAAAGAAATAAGAAGTCATTGGAAGCCAGAAGTGATCTTAATTGAAGCAGCAGGTAGGCCAAGTTAATTTAGTAATAGAAGTGTCAAATGATCAGTGATTTGGCATTGGAAAGGAGAAAATATGGCATATTTGTGTGATGTCATGGGGAGTGAAACAGGCGGTCTTCATAAACTCCTTCATGTCACAGTGGAAAGATTCATAGAGTTAGACCATGGATCTTCTGGTCTGCTTTTCTTCATTTTAGATGCAAACTCAAGGCCAGAAAAGTAGGATTATCTACCGCAGGTTTTAAGGGAATTAGTACAGAACCAACACTAGAATCTGAGTTTCCCAGGCTAATGTTTTCCCAATGTTTCAATGACACCTTTAAGCCCTCTGTGAAGTGTAAGACTTAAGGGGTATGTCTGAATGAACTTTGATGGATATGGTCAGGGAAAGCTGCTGTAAAGGACAGACAGGTGTGAGGGAAGGCAGGTAGATAAAGAATCTTTAGCTCTGCTATTATTCTGATTTTAGAACATCCAACTAAACACCTTTGGTGACTTGCTCTTCTTTCTCTTTCTCCTGTCTCATTTAATCCCATGGTCTCAGCTCTCATCTGTAGGATAGATGATACACAAATCACTTCTTTCAGTCTCTTCCAGTCTCTAGTTATTTATTTCCAATTTCCTGCTGGATATTTGCTCCTGGATTCCTACTGAGGTCTCAGACTGAAGATGCCCAATCTGAATTTACTGCCTTTCCTTCAAAATAACTGTCTTGGTTCCCTAATTAGTACCATCATCCACCAGACCCAGATCCAAACTTTCAGCATTACTTTTACTTCTTTCTCTTCCTTGCAAATCCCGTATGAATTGCAGTCTGGTTAGATGCCATCATCGTTGTATCTCTTATCCCTGCCTCCTCTTCTCTGCCTGCTCTTAGCTCATACCTTTATTGCCCTGTGCCAAGCCTATTATGATCTCCTTCTCTCGGCTCTCAGTGTCCAGTATTCTTTTATCAGGATTGTCCTCCCAAATCTGACTTGGCTGTGTCACTTCTTTATTGAAAAAGCCTTCAGTGGCTCCTGTTGCTAATAGAATAAAGTTCAAATTTCTTAGCCTAAATTTTAAAACCCCCACAACTGTTCCAACATATTTTTCCATTACTTTATTTTTATGCAGGGGCTACTGAAGTCAACTTTGCTAGATTCAATTGTCCTGTAACACTATATGCGGTAAGCATCAAGCCTTCACGTAGGCTCTTCTCTTTGCTGGTGATGTCTTTCTTCCCAGTGCCAGCCATGGAACATTTATTATTGTCACTTTAAAATTTGTATTTCAAACCCACTGTGACCCCCCAATAAACCTTTATTATTTTCCCTAGTCAAAAGAATTCTCTCCCTTGTCTTTTCCCAAACCATTTTATCTCTTTCTCCTTTGAAATCTTCACTTTCCACCTTCTGCTAGATATCATTGTTCCTAAAGTTTAAATTCCTAGTAAACTATGAGCCCCCAGAGGGTAGAGATGGGTTTAATTTACTCTCACCTAGTATGATACTTGGGGTATCATCCTAAGTAGGTGCTCGATGAATGTTAATTGAATGAACAACTAAGTGAATGTTAGTGACTAAATTCCTGAAGACTGTAGGCAAGTTGGGTTTGAATGCAAGTAGAGAGATGGGGATGGAAAGAGATTTGAAATTTGTTCCTTTTCTACTGATGGAAGGAATTACACAGGTTTTTGTGGTGGTTGTTGCTTATTTTGTTTGGCTTTTTTTAAAGAATAGAAAAGAATATATCTAGATATATATATCTGAAATAGGGAAACTGCAGAACATAGTCCAGGATGAGAAGGACCCAGTGAAAAAGGAAGCTGAAAGGGAAAAGGATATACAATACCCCTAAGAAGAAATTTATGCAGACCTAGATTTGAAGTCAACCTCTGATTATCTATTATTTATATATTTTGAAGAAATATGCACCAGATTTTAGTGCTTCCTATTTTGTTTGTCTCCCAATATATGTGTGAGCCAGCAGAGTCCAGGACTTGATTTACCTTTGCTGATTCGGCTTCTTTTCTCTGAGCTTATTTATGGCCCTGAGAGAGGCATTGTGTCCTTGCTGATAAAGGACAACCGAACTGTATTCTAGGCTTAGCTGCCAAGTTACTGTAGGACTCCTAGAAAGTTGCTATCTTCCCCAGATGCCAAGTTTTCCTAAACTATAGGAAATGAAGACTGTCTGAAAAGTGGAGAGAGTCCTAGACTAGAGTGTCTCAAATTTAATATGCATTCAGTCTCCTGGGACACTTGTTTAAAAAGTTAATTCTGTTTCAGTAGGTCTTGGGTGGGGCCTGAGACTCTGCATGTCTTAACACCCACATGGACCACACTGAATAACAGGGTCCTTTTGAAGACAGAAGGAACCTTAGAGCTCAACCAAGCCAGTGGTTTGCAGCCCCAGCCAATCCTTAGAGTCATGTGGGGAGCATCTAAGAATACAGATATCCATATTTTCCGTACAGTGTCTCAGATGGTCCCCAATCAGGTGAGTTTTTAATAAGCGCCCCAGTTCATTCTGATGTACAGCTAGGTTTGAGAACCACAAATATTGTCTGGTCCCCAACCCCCCACTAAGAAATGGCAAAACTGAGGCCCAGGGACTGCTTGAATTCCATGAAGAAAGATTCTGTTCATATGAAAGGGGTTTCCTGAAAAAATAACCCTTATGCATTTTGTTTCCATAAATGAAAGTTCCCCTTTAAAGCCACAGAAATAACTGGATCCTGTATATAATTTATTTCTTAAAAGCTACCAACACAGAAAACTAGTGTTTTTAGCCTCCTTTAGAATGATAAATACTCTAGATTATTTTAGTTTTATCCTAATGGTAGGGGGTGGTGGTAGTGATGATAAGGAATGGCTATTAAGCAATTATGTTATTCAAACACATCATTATTATTATTACCCTGATGAGTGGACTCATTATAATTGAACAACAAAAGCATGAATGACTTTGCATTGTTATTAGTGTCTGCCTCTGGGCCCCTGCCTTTCCCAGGGGCTATTGCGTTCATATGTTCAGCAGACTTGATTCACAATGTACCATACTTGCTGTGCTCAACTTGTAAGCTATTGGATTGGTTTTCAGAATCCAATGTGGTCATCTTTTCTTCCCTCCCTCTCCCCAAAACAACCAAACCTTAGAAAGCCTATGCCCTCCCTGTATCCACTCTTGTTATTCTCCTGTCCTTTCACACAGCAACTCGTGATCTTCAGAATTATAAGCTGATATTATAATGCTCTTTCTTAAAACTTGCCAATGGCTGCCTATTTCTTTTAGGATAAAATAAAAATCCTTGGCAAGTCTTCCCAGACCATTAATAAACTGTTCCACTTCTTTTCAGCAGCCCCATTACCAGCCATTCTTCCTCTCCCTCTCACCATACTGTTTTGGGCTTCTGGGATGTTCTGACATCTCCAGTTTCTGGAATGTTTTAACATCTTTCGCCAGGAGACTTTATACATGCTCTTCTCCCTGTTTATAAGATTTTCCCCAGCTATATTCTCCTCAACCTTACGCTCTCATCTTAAATTTCTGTGTCTTAGGGAGCCTTCCCTGACCACCAGAATAAATTAACACCCCCCCCCCAGTGCTTCTCCATTGGTAACAGTGACTACACCAGTAATTGTTTGCTTGATAGTGTTCTTCCCATGATAAGCCCCAAAAGGACATAGCTGAGCTTTCAAAGCTAATTCCTCACTGTCCAACACATGGCTTGATAGTTATTTGTTGAAAGATGCATCTAAGAATCACCAAGCACTTGAACTGACCACACAGAATCCCAGGGATCTAAGGGGAAGCAAAAGCACTGGGTCTCCCCCATCTAATTCCCTGAGTTAGGGGCTGCCCTCCTTTTCCTGGTATCCACATCTCCCCATCACTGCCCTCCCCAAATACATTCTTAGAAACTTGAAGTGATTAAGATATTTTATCCCTAAGTTGACCATCAAGACCCGGTATATCGAATCTACATTTCTTACAATGGCTGTTGCAGTGTTACTTTTGGCGCATACATGGGTGAAGCTACACAGAGCGCAGAGCCATACTTTTGTGGAGATGTTGTTGAGGATGCCATTGCTACAGCACTCCGTGTCCCCTACTGAAAGGCCCACCCAAGAAATAGCTCTTCTAGATTTAAATGTCTGGAAGCATTTTGCATCCTTGGGAAACTGATAGGTGTTTTCTTTATGTCCAGTGAATTTCTGTACCACATTTTTCTCATAGCTTTTGCTGCCAGGAAGTTCAAAGCCACATTCTCAGCTCAACTTTTGTAACTGTGGAGGCCTGTGGCTTGCATACTTACAGTATAACTTTGCCCTGGTCTTGATTTTCTATTCTAAATATATTTTCTCTGCTCCTGATTTATTTTAAATTATTTATAGCTTTCTATTTTAGAGTTCGAAGTCTTATAAGCTTCCTCAAATCCTTAGTGGAATGAGGCAGGGAGATATATAAAAGAAAGGAATTCATGAAGCTCTGCGATACATTGCCTTTAAAGTCCAGAGGGTTCCTTTCTGCAGGTGGTACTGGCAGGAGCCATGAATAGAGAGAGTTCTGCTGGCCAGAGTGTTCTTTAACCATGCAAAGACATGGCACAGCTTCTAGGAGAGGGAACCCTTTGGGAACAGTTTATTGAGGTGATTTTGTTTCTGATCTCTTGCCAGAGCTATCCTCAAGTGACCCAGAAGTGTGAGTGATTCTGTCCTCTTGGAGTCTGAATCCTTTTCTGGGGAGTGGCTAAATAGAGTGAGCCTTATAATCTGTCCTGAAATTCCATGTGAAAGCTAGATTTCCATTGGAATAAGTCTTCTAAGATCAGAATTAGAGTGCTTTTGTAGCCAAGGCTGCAATTTCACCTACTTTTCAATTCTCCCTAAGTGTCCAGCATTGCAGTAGAAACTATTTACTTTAAGAATTTATTTCTGTCTCTAAGGGAAGCAGAAATGAGCACATGTTCCGTGTGTACTATATGCTGGTTGCTATGTATGTACCTCACATGAACTGATTTAATTCCTGTATCCACTCTGTGCTCTAGGCTTATTATCTGCATTTTATATATAGATAACAGAAGGCTCAGAGAGAGACTTGCCCAACATTACCTGGATAATGAGAGGTGGTGCCAGGATTATATTCAGATCTCTGAGCTCAACAAAGCTGAACTTCTACAGTCCATTGGGAAGATCATGTGAGAGCAGGATAAGCTTATGGTGAAAAACAAGCTGCTCAGTGGGTGAGATAAAGAGAGGTCACACGTGGAGCTGGGAAAGGACTCAGAGGCAGGCAGAAGAGAAAAGAAGAGACCTCACTGAGCCCCTGGCCTCAATGAAGATCCCCAGCCCCAACCCATTTCTATCCCCTTCCTCCATCCCATCATCTTTGGTATTCTGTTGTTGCCACAAACGAGTTCCCTGACACTCTAGGCTATTGTGGCTGTCGTCATTCTTGCCTCTTAGAAATTTATAGATACAGAAATAGACACAGACATAGACACAGATGCAGACATAGAAGTAGACTTAGACATAGATACATCCACAGCATTATTCTTGGTGGGAGATGCTTCATGAAGGTGAATACTAATCACTGACTATTGATGTTGGCAGAGGTTGCTATGTATTGAGGTACTGTCATGTTCTGGATACTTCAGAGCTATTATCTCATTTAAGCTTCACAAAAGCCTAGCATGGTAGATGTTATTGTCTCTGCATTGCAGATGAGAAAGCTGAGGGTTACAGAGGTTGCCCATGGTCATGCTATATGTATGTACTCCAGTTTCCTGCCTCCATTTTCCGTCATTGCTGAGATATAGCCATGCTCAGGAGAATTCTCTAAAAATAAAGTTTAAGGTGCCCCTCTAGGGAGAATGGAGTCAATAAAGAGGAATGAATTTCACAGACCTCCATAAAGCTCTGATTTGAACATTAGTTCTCTCCACTGACTTCATTGATATGCCTATTGATTTTTTTTCTTCAAGTTTATTTCAAGATTCTGTACTGGATTTAATTCCCAAGTTAAGTTTTAATAGGAACTATATACTTTTAATTAAACATTTAATTTGAGATAATTATAGATTCACATGCAGTTGTAAGAAATAATACAGAAAATTCTATTTACTCTCTACTTAGTTTCCACCAATGATAACATCTTATAAAACTGAAGTATAATATCACAACCAGGATACTGAGATTGATAGACTTAAGATACAGAACAATTTCGACACCATGAGGATGCTTCATTTCGCCCTTGTACAGCTACATCACTTCCTTTCCATCCCCATCTCTTCCTTTGCCCTGGTAATCACTAATCTGTTATCTGCTTCTATAATTTTGCAATTTCAAGAATGCTGTATAAATGGAATCATACAGTACATAACCTTTTGGGGTTGGCTTTTTTCACTCACTGTGAATTCTCTGGAGATTCACCGAAATTGTCGTATATATTAATAGTTCATTCCTTGCTGAATAGTTTTCCGTGGTATAGATGTACCATAATTTGTTTAACCAGTTACCTGTTGAACAACATTGGGGTTCCTATTTTGGGACTATTATGAATAAAACTACTCTAAACATTCAAGTATAGGTTTTTCTGTGAACATGTCTTCATTTCTCTGGTATGAATTCCTATGATTTCAGTTGCTAGGTCCTATGATAATTACATGTTTGATTTTCCATGAAATTGCCAAACTGCTTTCCAGAGTGCCTGTGCTGTTTTATATCCTAACTTGCAATGTAGGAGTGCTATAGTTTCCATCCTTTCTAGTATTTGGTATTGTCACTTTTTGAAATTTTAAATGTTCTGATAGATATGTAGTGATACCTGATTGTGGGGGTTTTTTTTCATTGTCACATTTTTTTTTCGCTATGAGCTACCACAAGATCTTGTATATATTTCCCTGTGCTATACAGTATAATCTTGTTTATCTACTCTGCATATGCTTGTCAGTATCTACAAATTTTGAAATCCTAGTCTGTCCCTTCCCAGCCCCCACCCCCTTGGCAACCACAAGTTTGTATTCTATATCTATGAGTCTGTTTCTGTTTTGTATTTATATTCTTTTTTTTTTTAGATTCCACATATGAGCAATCTCATATGGTATTTTTCTTTCTTTCTGGCTTACTTCACTTAGAATGACATTCTCCAGGGACATCCATGTTGCTGCAAATGGCATTATGTTGTCAGTTTTATGGCTGAATAGTATTCCATTGTATAAATATACCACATCTTCTTTATCCAGTGTTCTGTTTATGGACATTTAGGCTGTTTCCATGTCTTGGCTATTGTAAATAGTGCTGCTATGAACATTGAGGTGCAAGTGTCTTTTTGAAGTAGGATTCCTTCTGGATATATGCCCAGGAGCGGGATTACAAGGTCATACACAAAAATAAACTCCAAATGGATCATTGTGGCTTTAATTTGCATTTCCCTAATAGTGATGTTTAACATGTTTTATGTGCTTATTTGCTATCTATATATTCTCTGGTGAAATGTCTGTTCGTGTCTTCTGCCTATTTTTTAATTGGACTGTTTGTTTTTCACTATTGAGTTTTTAGTTTTTTATATATTCTAGGTACCAGTCTTTTATCAGATATATAGTTTGCAAATATTTACTCCTAATATATAGTTTGTCTTTTCATTCTCTTAATAGGATCTTTTGCAGAGCAAGAAGTTTTAACTCTGATGAAATCCAAATTATCAATTTTTCTTTAATGGATATTATTTTTGGTGTTAAGTCTAAGGCTCTTTGCCTTGCTCTACACCTCCAAATTTTTCTCCTATATTTTTTCTGAAAGTGTTAGTTTTACATCTTCCGTTTAAGTCCATAATCCATTTTGAGTTAATAGGTGTCCAATTGCTCCAAGACCATTTGCAAAGGTTATCCTTTTTCCATTAATTGCTTTAGCACCTTTGTCAGGATTATGGGCATACTTTGTGTTGAGTCTCTTTCTGTGGTCTCACTCTGCTCCATTGATCTGTGTGTCTGTCCCTCCCACCAACACTACAGTCTTGATTACTATAGCCTATATAGTGTCTTGGAATCAAGTAGAATGATTCTTCCCACTTTATCTTTTCATTTCAAAAGTTAAAAAAAACTCAGTACAACAGATTTAAAATCACATCAAAAAGAATAAAGTACCTAGGAATAAATTTAATCAAGGAGGTGAAAGACCTTTCTCTGAGAATTATAAAACATTGATGAAGGAAACAGAAGATGATGCAAAGAAATGGAAAGATATCCCATGCTCCTGGATTAGAAGAACTAATATCGTCTGAAGGGCCATACTAACCAAAGCAATCTGCAGGTTTAACATAATCCCTATCAAAATACCCATGACACTTTTCACAGAAATAGAGCAAATCATCCTAAAATTCATATGGAACCACAAAAGACCCTAAATTGCCAAAGCTATTTTAAGGAAAAAGAACAAAGCTGGAGGTATAACCCTCTCAGACTGTACTACAAAGCTACAGTAATCAAAACAGTGTGGCACTGGCACAAAAACAACATATAGATCAATGGAACAGGAGATAGCGAGCCCAGAAATAAACTCATGCACCTATGGTCAAATAATCTATGGCAGAGGAGACAGATTATACAATAGAGAAATGACAGTCTCTCCAACAAGTGGTGCTGGGAATATTGGACAGCTACATGTAAAACAGTGAAATTGGATCATTCCCTCACACCATATACCAAAAAAACCTGAAAATGAATCAAAGACCTAAATGTAAAACTAGAAACAATAAAACACCTGGAAGAGAACATAGACAGAATACTCTCTGACATTAATCATACCAATATTTTAGGAAATGGGGTCAGTCTCCTAAGGCAAAAGAAAAAAATAAACAAATGGAACTTAATTAAACTTAAACACCTTTGCACAACAAAGGAATGGGTTCATGGAGTGGGAGAAAATATTTATAAATGATGTGACTGACAAGGGGTTAATATCCAAGATATATAAATAGCTCATACAACTCAATATAAAGGAAAACAAAAACAAACAACTCAATCAAAAAAAATGGGCAGAAGACTTGAATAGACCTTTTTCCAAAGAAGACATACAGATGGCTAACAGGCACCTGAAAAGATGCTCAAAATCACTAATTATCAGAGAAATGCAAATAAAAACCACAATGAGATATCACCTCACACCTGTCAGAATGGCTGTTATCAAAATGTCTACAAATAATAAATAAAAGGATGTAGAGAAAAGGGAACCCTCGTAACTGGTGGTGGGAATGTAAATTGGTGCAGCCACTGTAGAAAACAGTATGGAGGTTCCTCAAAAACTAAAATTGGAACCACCATATGATCCAGCACTTCCACACCTGGATATATATCTGGAAAAATGAAAACACTAATTCTAAAAGACTCATGCACCCCAATATTCATAGCAGCACTATTTACAATAGCCAAGACATGGAAGCAACCCAGATGCCTATCAATAGGCAACTGGATTAAGAAGGTGCAGTACACACACACACACACACACAAACACACACATGGTGGAATATTACTCAGCTGTGAAAAGAATGAAATCTACCATTTGCAGCAACATGGATGGACCTGGAAAATATTATGCTTAGTAAAATAAGTCAGAGAGAAAGATAAATATGACATCACTCATATGTGGAATCTGAAAAATAATACAAATGAATGTATATGCAAAATAGAAACAGACTCACAGATACAGAAAACAAACTAATGGTTACTAAAAGGGAGATGTTAGAGGGGAGGGACAAATTAGGGGTATGAGACTAACAGTTACAAACTACTATGTATAAAGTAGATGAGCAACAAGATATACTGCATAGCATAGAGAATTATAGCCATTATCTTGTAATAACTTATAATGGAGTATAATCTCAAAAATATTGAACCACAATGCTATACACCAGAAACTAATATAGTATTGTAAATCAACTATACTTCAATAAAAATGCCATTAACGTAAAAGAATACAAAAAAAATAAGGACAGTTTTATTTCTTCTTTTCTGATACATATGCCTTTTTTTTCAGCCTTATTGTTCTTGCTGTAAATTTCATTACTATATTGGGTAGCAGTTGTTAGAGTGGACATTTTGCCTGTTATCAACCTGTAAAGCATTCAGTCTTTTACCATTAAGGATGATGTTAGCTATAGGTTTTTTGTAGACTTCTTTTATCAAGTTGAAGAAGTTCCCCTCTGTTATTAGTTTTCTGAGAGTTTTTATCATGAGTGGTTGTTGAATTTGTCTATTGTTTTTCTGCATCATTTGATATGATTATGTGTTTTTTTTTTCTTTAGCCTGTTAATATGGTGGGTTATGTTGATTGATTTTTGAGTATTGAATCAGCTTTGCATCCTTGGAATAATTTCCACTTGGTCATAGTGCATAGTTATTTTTATATATTGCTGAGTTTTATTTGCCAATATTTTGTTAATGATGTTTGCAAATCTATGCAGGAGGGATATTGGCCTGTAGTTTTCTTCTTTTGCACTATCTTTGTCTAGTTTCAGTATCAGGGTTGTTCTGGCTGTCTAAAATGAATTGGGAAGTGTACCTCTTTTTCTGTTTTCTGGAAGAGATTATGTAGAATTTGTGTTAATTCTTCTTTAAATGTTTGGTAGAATTCTCCAGTGAAACCATCTGGGCCTGGAGATTTCTTTTTGGGGGGTTTTTAAATGGTGAATTCAATTTCCTTCATAGTTATAGGGCTGTTCAAATTAATTATCTATTTCATATTGCATAAGTTGTGATAGTTTGTGGTTTTGAATATTGGTCCATTTTATCTACATTGTTGAACCCATATGTGTAGAATTGTTTGTAGTGTTATCTTATTATCCTTTTTATGGCTGTGGGATCTGTAGGATCTCTTGATTTAGTTGTCATATTGGTAGTTTACATCTTCCTTTTTTTTCTGTTTTTCTTGCTGGAAGTTTGTCAATTTTATTGATATTTTCAAAGAACCAACTCTTGGTTTGATTAATTATTTTATTGTTTATTCTGTTTTCAATTTTATTGATTTATGCCTTACATTTATTATGCCCTCCCTTCTGCTTGTTTTGGGTTTATTTGGGTTTATTTTTTCCTCCTTTTTCTGATTTCTTGAGTTGGAAGCATAGGTTATTGATTTTAGAATTTTATTCTTTTCTAATGTAAGAATTTGGTGCTATGAAATTCCCTTTTAGGGATATTGGATTTATCTGTGTCCCACAAATTTTGATATGTTGTTTTTCATTTTAATCCAGTTCAGTGCATTTTTAAATTTCCTTTGAGAATACCTCTTTGACCCACAAGTAGTATTTGACATGGTAAAGCTATCCCACATCTCCAGACCACATACCCAAAGTAGAACCTCTTCATGCTCTAAAGGTAAAGATACCTCTTCATGATCATTGTTATGACTATGATTTAACAGATTCTACCAGAGGAAGAAGTGAGAAATGAAGCCCTTTAAACTAATGAGGTAGTACATCATGGGCTCAGTTCATCCCCAGCCTGAGGTGCAGTATGCACCCTGCTATCTTAGCAACAAAATACTACAGACCGAGGGCCCTAAAGAACAGAAATTCATTTTCTCATAATTCTGCAGGCTAGAAGTACAAGATCAGCGTGCCAGCATGGTTGATTGCTGGTGAGAGCCCTCTTCCCAACTCACCAATGGCCGCCTTTTCATTGTGTTCTCACACGAGAGAGTGAAAGAGATCCTTCTTTTTAAAATGGCCACCAATCCTACTGGATTAGGACCCCACCCTTCATTACCCTTTTAACCTTATTTATTTAAACTTTATTTAACCTTATTTGTCTTAATTCTATTTAAGTTTAATTGAACCTTAATTATTTAACATTAGTTATCTTCTCAATCACCTAAATTTAACTTTAATTGCTGTCAAAATTTAGCCTTCTTTACCTCCTAAATTACCTAAATTTTACCTTAGTTACCTCCTTAAAGCTGTATCTTCAAATACTGTCACAGTGGAGGTTAGGGCTTCAACATAAGAATTTGGGGTGGAGAGTGACTCATTTCAGTCCATAGCACCTCATTCCCACCAGCCCCACACCCTGAGAGAAGAACCTGGCTCTCTTGGCTGTCACAGGTTTAGTTCAGCATCATTTGCTTTTATTGACTTCATGTCATACAAAGCTCTGCACCAGACAGGATGGAGGTGGAAAGACATTCAGAAACTCTCTACAGGAGGCAGAACTGAGAGGCAGATCTGAACTCACCTCCTGACTCCAGCACTTACTAGTTGTGTGAGACCTGTGCAGTTCACTTATTTCCACTCTTATCTACTAGTTAGAGACAATCCCTATTCTGTCTCAAAGGGTTAAGATGATCAAATGAGCTATTCATGTGAAACACAATGAAATGCTTTGCAAAGTTGCCACATGGGAGAAAATGGTGATTTGATTCATGTTGCTGGAGCAGAGAGTACACGAATCAATGGAGAGGAAATTGAGACAGGGTACATGGCACAGGACTAGATGGTGTAAGGCACTGGAGGCTATGTTGCAGGATCTAAATTTTGTTCTTAAGCAGATTAACCCTAGAGTTCAGTGCTTGTTTTACAGCTTTCAGAACACCTTGACATCCACTTTATTTGATGCACAAACAGTCCCTTGAATTGCACAGGGTAGGTATTATTTTCTCAGTTTTAGACATTAAAGAAAAAGAAGCTCAGAGAGGTTAAATAACTTGCCAAGGTGTCACACAGCTAATAACTGGCAGAGCTGGGATTTCTAACTCTTATTCTAGTCCTTTGTCTACTGCCCTGCCAGCTGCTGTAGAAATGCACAACCAGTCCCTGGATGGGATCTAGAATTAAAGCCCATTTTCATTCTCATGGATTCACATATATTAGCAGAGCCAGAAGTAGCGGCTCATCCCTGATTGATCTGGATTCTCTTGAATTTATGAACAGCTTAGAGCTCCTACCTGGAATGATGATAAAGCCTAGGTTTCCTTTGATTTGGTAAAGTTTTAGACTTAGTCTGAATCACCCTCATCATGAGATATGACCCAGGAGCCAAAACCATCACTTGTTAGATGATGTCTATTAATGAAAATTTTTCTTAAATGGATATTAATGAACAACACTTATGATGCAGAGAATGCATCAATGCTTTCTAAATCTTAAAGCTCTCTATATAAAACTGTAAGAGCTTGATATTCACTTTTATGTAGTTTGTGTATATTTAGTGCAGTTTCACTTTGGTCCTTTTATCTATAGATTTGTCAAATTGGCTTTCTTATTTGAATATCTTGAAAATGTACATTTCTATATCCTCATTTTTCACAAAGAACCTAAAGTACTATGTGCTACACAAATCACACTTAAATACATCTATCTATAGAGAGATTAATAACAGGTCCTTGATTAATGATGGCCAGTGTTATGCTGGGGCTTCTAAACTTAGCCCACAGAAAAAAATAGATACCAGTAGGTAACTAGGCTATGAGTCATGCAGGGTGAATGCCAAAGTTCCTCAAAGACATAGGTAACTAAATTTCAAAAGATTACCTATGTTAACTATAGTATATATTTCCTCCTATATATGTTTGCTAGGATAGCAGGGCATTAATCTAGGATGATCACTATAACATTTTGTGATACCCCTAAGAACAATATTTTTTTAATTATATTAAAATTGTAAATACCTAGTATGCTTAGGTACCCAATAATTGCCAGCCTTGATTCCATCTCTCTTTTCCTTCTCTGCTTTCAATAAAATCTTAACACTTTCTTTTCATTTATGATATTTTGGATGTCAGAGTCCCTGAGCTGCCATATAACTCCTCAGTTCTTGGAATTAGAGTTAGGCTTAATATCACTTTCCAAAAAATGAAATAAAATTTCTTATCTGTGATGGCTACATTAATACTAGAAAACCCCTAAGGTCACCTTTTAACTAGTTTTGCTTTCCTCTTTCTTTGAAAGAAGGAGAGACTTTCATTTTCTCCCCACTGGCTTTGGAAGAAGCCAGAAGATAAGGAATATCTGCAATCCACTGGGTGTACCTTCCCGTGCATTTACAACTACTACTCTCCAACCAGCCTTCCACCTCACCCTCTCCTGTGCCTTTGCCAGCACTTTAAGATACATGTAGCCATTAACATTCAAGTAGGTCTCTGTCTAGGCTCTGGATTGTAGTTGTGGTGCCTGAGGAAGACAACAGGCATGATGAACTACCTAAAAAAATAATGTTTTACTGTTTATTATTAAAGCAGTTTTATAGGCAGTGGTGGGCGTAGAATGGGAACTGCATCTGTTGGGTACACTACTACCTTTAGGTATGCCTGTCATTTTATATAAGGTCTCGGAATGTGAGGCGACCTGTTCAGGGTCAGCTTGTTTTCAGTTAGCTTAATGGTTAAACCCTTGAGTGTGGAGTCAGGCTGACCTGCATTTAGTTCCTGACCCATATCACCTGTCACAGTGTGACTTACTGCTCTAAGACTCCATCTATAAAACAGAAATACTAGTACTCACCTCAGAGGGTTGCTGTCAGGATTAACCAGGATCATGTATGTAAAGGACTTAGCATGGTGCCTGGTGACTCAATAATGTTAGATGATGTTGTTGTTGAAAGATAGATAGTGGTTACTAAGTGGACAGCAATGCCTTGGATTGTGGCTTCTTGAAATCTGTGCTTGATGTAACAAAGAATTATGAGAGCAATTTAAGATTATTCAATTTAATATTCTCCTACAAATCTTAGCTTTAAAAATCCTAAAAGAAAACTCTGACTGCTATGTGGGGAAATTCAGTATTCCATTTCAAGAAAGGTTGAAACAAATAATGCCTGTTGTCAGCCATTGTATATCTGTTCTCTTTCATGGATGTGTGTTTGGAAGGACACCTGTGGTTAGAAACCAATTTTCTACTTTCTCCATTCTTTCCTGAGACTCTTGAACTTTCTAGCACTTGGATACAGAATTATTTTGTAAAATATAATAAGGTTTAAAATATCTGTGACAAACTATGTTAATCATTGTTAATAGGCAGTAGCCCTGTAGATTAGCTTTGAGTGTGGAGCTTCTTAAGCATCCAAAAGAATTTGTGAGGGGGAAGTTCTCCCAGGGCACCCAGGTCTAGATCTGACTCCATTGTTATAATGCATACATAACTAGACAGAGTAATGTGTGCTCTTGTTAAATAACAACTTTATATAAAGCATGTAACTTTGCCTTCTAAACACTTTCATGGAAGGCTTAGGGTCCGTTTTTATTTTGGTTCCTTGCATTTTCTCCGCATTGGAAAGAACGACTCATCCTTGGGTGTGGGATCATTCTCTGTTTGGGGATGTGCCCCAGCTTCTGTGGGGAGACGAATCACAGAGTCTTGAAAGTACTTAGTCTGTATTATGTTGCTGTTTTTATTATGGTTTTTTGTTTCCACAGATTTTTTTAGTATTTGGATAGCTTCTCCTTTAAAGCTTCATTAATTTAAAAGTTATTTGCATTGAATTGCTTGGGATTACACAGGAACTATTTTAGCAAACAGGTTTTGCAGTCTGGTCTCTGTCAAGGATTTGGTTTTAGTTATTAAGGTAGCCAGACATATTTTTCTGACTCAAGCATTTTTAAATAGAATTCTGCTAAGTTTTAAAACAGAACTGTACACTAGCTTCTTTATAACAACATCGTAAGTATTTGCTATGCAATAACAAATGAATACAGTATAATACTTGTGAAGTGGTACAACTGAATTCTGTCCAGGAAAATTCTGCCATATGGTTCCTCCAGCTTATAAGTTTGGCTGAAATCCTGAAGCATTCTGATAACTAAGGCTGCTTATACACTCAAGTCCCACGGAGTCACAAAAAATTGCAGTAAAGTGAAAATTAGCTATATATCATGTTTTAATGGAGAAAACATGTGATTCATCCTGAGAGTACTAAGACTATATAGAAAAGTGTAAATTTTTCTTACAGTTTTGTGGGACGATTTAATGCTCATAGATTGCATGTTGACAGAAGTAGAATGCTTATAGTGAATCATAAGAGAACTAAATGGTGCTTTTATTGTATTTTGGGGTCTCAAGGAAACATATCTCTGAAATCATAATGGAAGTCAAAGGGAAAAGAATATAGCTTAATACGTACTTTTTAACTTTACACATAGCTGTTTTGGGACTGCCTGAGATGCATAAAGTAAGATGAAGCTTCACTGAATTTACTAATTCTTCATCTGAAGAATTCTTCAACTAAGCCCTGTTGATTTCTCTACTGAATGCTGAAAGAGAATTAATGATATTTCCCAAGCCAAATCAAGGTTTGATGCTCAAAAGATTACTTCAGTCCTTTTCCCTTTTTCAGCACTTTCTTTCAACTCAGGCCCTTTGCAGTGCCATCAAAAATGGAACACGCTAAACTTTTCAGTCTTTAAACACACACTGATCTCTTCTTGCTTAAATGGTAATGAATAAATTACTTTCTGCCACCTGACAGAAAGATGAATTGTTTAGCACTTATTATGCAGCCATCTACTTTAAACCCTGATTACAGTTCAATTCAAATTTGATTCATAGAACTTGAAGTGTTCATCATTCTACCCTCTTCCCCACTTCTAAAGGTCCTGGGCCATCATCATGTGGTAACAAATAAGATGTGACTCATGCCTTCTCTTTCCTCCCTCCCTCTGGGGTCTTAGCAGTAATCCAGCCAGAGACATGTGCAAGAAACAAGACTTAAGTTTGTTGGATCAAATGCTTCACAATTCCCTGGCTCACTGCAGTTCACACAGCGTAAATACAATAATCATCTTCATTTGCTAAATTAGGGAACAGAAGTGGGCTACCTGCCATCTAATGCAGAAATTTGCAGCATCAACAGTGAGCGGTGTTTGGTGGGGAGAGGGAGTGGAGAGCAGGCAAGTGTACTTCCTTACAAACTGCGCTGCTTTAGAATGCATGAAATGATGTGTTAGCCTCTCTGGGTTCTGTGTAGAGGGTGGCTGGGGCCAGAGAACAGAGGAGAATTTTCTGTTATAATTGGGCTGGAGAGAAATCTTTTATGAAGCAGAGCCGTGGTGGTCTGGAAAAGGCTGCTGTTTGCCTTCCGGAGAGCATCCTGCCCAGCCGAGCCTCCTTGCGTCAGCCGGGGCCTCAGAGCCACCGTGGCGCCTGGCATTAAGCATCATTAGGGGATGATGAGCCTGATTACCTGACAGTGGTATCTCTCTCTTTTAAACTGCAGCCAGGCTCCTTGGAAGCAGGTCTAATAACTGCAGTGGGTAGATTGCAGGTGGCTTGGAGGAGCTCCGGGATGCAGGGATGTTAGATAGCTGGGGAAGGAATAAGAGCAGCTTTCTTTTCACTGCAGGTCTCTCCTACTCCTTGGACCTCCACTGTCATCTCTGCAGCATGGAGGCCTGTCTTTCTAGAAGGCAGTCAAGTTTGAAGCAGCAAAGTGGAGTGAAAAAAGCATACTGTCATGGTCTTCTCTGGCAACTATATCAAAATACCATAGACAGGCTGGCTAAACAGCAGACAGTTATTTCTCACAGTTTTGGAGTCTGAAAGTCCAAGATCAGGGTGCCAGCATGGTCAGGTGCTTGGTGAGGGCCCTATTCCTGGCTTACAGGTGGTTTCCTTCTTCTGTACTGTGTCTTCATGTGGTAGAGAAAGAGAGCTCCGTTTTCCCCCTGTCCTTGTAAGGACGTTAATCCCATCATGGAGACCCCACCCTCATGACCTCATCTAAACCTAATTGCCTCCCAAAGGCCTCACCTCCTAATACCATCACACTTGGGGTTAGGGCTTCAACATATGATTGAGGGGGCACAAATATTCAGCCTATTACACATACCATTAACAGCTTTCCAGAGCCCCACTGTTTTTCTCTTCTTTGCCTTTGTATGGGTTATTTCCTCTGATGGAAATATCTTCGTCTATCTTGCCTCTCTTGGTAAACTCATGTTTAAGATGCAGCTTGAAGGGGCCTTGAAGTCTTCCCAAGCCTTATCCTAGCTTCCCAGGTAGACCATAAAACCCCAAGGGTATGTCTCAAGCCAGCACAGCGCCTTGTCCCCCATGGAACATAAAGTGTAGTGGCCTTTTTCCCACCAGGTGGGGGAGAGTCAGATTCTTCTCTGTATCTCCAGGGCCTGTCCCTGTCCTGGCCTACCAGCAGCAGTCAGAGGAGGCTTGTTGGATGAGTGAGTGTAGGAAGCATGGGACTGACAGTCAGAAAAAGTGGGTTCACACACTTATTTGACCACTTACTAATTTACTTATCTCTCATACTCTTTGGTTATCAGTGTTCTTGTCTGTTAAATTGAAGTCATTATAATTGCTACTTTTCTGGGCTATTGAGGTGATCAAATTAAACACCTAGAGGAGAAGATCTTTGCAACTGGTAAAATATTGTTTGATTCAAACCCTTTGGAAGGCTTTTTGGATGTCAACTAAAATAAAATAACACAATGTGAGAATTGTGGGTTGTTTTGTTGGGGCCCAAATGAGGACTATAGCCCGGGAGACAGCATCTCAGATAGCTCTGAGAAACTGTTTCAAAGAGACAGGGTGGGAAATTCAGTATTATAGATGATTTCAGTGAAGGAGGGTACATGTAGTCAAGCACACATTTAGACAGAGGCTTGCTGCTAGTCACAAAGATCAGATGTCACTGTTAATGATTTTAGTGCTTTTCTAGATATGAGGAGACACAAGAACTTGGGCTCATGAAATCTCCTGAAAATATCAAAGTATCTGAAGGCCTGTTTAGCCAGTTCCCAGAGCGCAGAGTGCCTCATGCCTAATCTCCATCCTGAACTCCATTTAGGGAGTGTTGGAGGTCAGTGGCTGCAGCGGTTCGTGATTTAATCCAGGCAGAGTTAGGTGGCAAGTGCCAACATGATCCAGTCCTTGTAGAGGCAGATGGCAAGCCAGTTTTTAGTTAGCATGGGAATACATACATGCGTATATACATACACACATGCAAGTGTGGGGATTCTTCCTTCCTTCTACCTATGGATTTTGAAGTCAGACAGTTTAATTTTGAAGTGGAACTGTAGCCCCTTTCTAGCTATGTAATCTTTAATGATTAATTTTCTCATTTGTAAAATCAAGAAAATAAAAATAGGATATTGGTGAGGATGACACAATACAGAGAAGTGAAATTGCTCAGCACAGTGGCTGGAGACTGTCTCTAGCTGCCCGTCCTTGTGTCCCACTCACACTCCAAGTCATATTGGCCTAGCACTGCTTGTGTCCACACCACTCATGTTGGCAACTCGGAATCCTGTACACTATGGGACTACCAGTTACTTTTTCCTGGGTGATAATCTTACCTCTCCAAGGAGTGTGTAGGCTTCTGGAGATGAGAAACCCCACTTCACCTACCGCTGGGCTCTGCCCACGGTGAACTCCCTACCCCTTAATATCAGCTGAATGAATGTCCTTATTTGTAGTGCCTGGGAGTTGGGGCTGGGGAGAACATGGGTACTGTGAACCTTAGGTGTTGAGTGATGGTGACGGCATCCTTGGTATTCCTCCTAAGGCTGCTCCACGGGAATAGTTCCTCTAAACCCAGGTCCGCCCTTCTCTCCTGCAGGTATAAACCCCAGAGTGGAAGACAGACCTTCCTTTCCTCACCCTATCCGCAGCATTTCCCCTCTCTCACAGCCGTCACACCTCTTCAAATTGCTCTCACTCATCTGCAGACATTAAACCTCCCCTTATAACAGAAACATTTTTGTGCGAGAGCTCATCTGCAGGGTTGGTTCTGCTTTTACAAAAGACCTCAAATCAGATGAACCCAGAAGGAACTTAGGGGGTACCCCGCCTTGTGCCCCGAAAATAGGCATAGCACTGTATCACCTCACACAGCTCCACCTGAGCAGTCCCTCCGGGGACTTGGTTTGGGGTTCCTACTGCCAGCTACAGCAGGGCTGGTACTGGAGCTGAGGGAGAACCCTTTCCCCTTTACACTCTCTCCCCAGCCCCAACCTCCAACACTGCAGTGAGCATATTTTGCAAACTGAAAGCAGGACACATGGTTTGACAAAGGATTTTTCCCTGACTAGTGAAATGATTTCATTCTATGAAGAGTCTTACTAGGATATAAACATCTAATCCTATATGTTACACATTACAGTGAATACACTTTATTGAAAAAGAAAAAAAATACATGAGCAGAAATACAATTTTAGCTTTATCTGTATCTGTGTGCGGATCAGGTAGCTTAGTATTTAAACATTTTAATTCAAGACAGCTTCAGAATGTTTAACCCCAAAATTGAACAACTGTTGTAGACGTGTTACAAGTAGACATTTGAAGACTTCTACATTATGATTGAATTTTTAAGTTTTTTATTAAAAACTGTTATAAAGATAATATAAGCAAATTATAGAAAATTTTAAATAGAGGGGAAAAAAGAAATTCGTTTATATTTTCACAACCTTCACAAAGCAGTAACATTTTGCTTGTTTTCTTCCAAATTTTGGATGAAGTTTCTATCACAGTGGTGAGAAGTACGGTCTCTGGATACAGACTGGGCTCAGAGTCAGGCTCTCACTTACCAGCTGTGTGACTCAGGGCATGTTATATGACCTCTCTGTACTCCGCCTCCACTGTCTATAAAACGGAGATATTGACAGCACTGTTAAATTGTTCCTGGAATTTGTTAAAGAATGGTAAGGCAGATTTCACTCAAGGCGAGCCTACTATAATGAGTTTGTAGTAGAGCAGAGAGATTGGGCTCAACTCTAAATATGAGGAAAAGTGAGAATTTGTAGCCAAGTAGCAGGGTTGCGGGGCAGTGGATAGAAAATCACTGAAAGGAAACAACAGGGGTAAGGGGGGGGGGGGGGGGTCTCTGGCTAAACTTACCTAACAAGATTCTTACTGAAGGCAGGTCAGGGTGATCAGACATCACCTGGTGGGTGGGGAGGATGAGGAGCCCAACTAAATATTGAGGGTGATCAGATGTTGAGGGGTTGTGGTTAAGCAGACTTGGTGGGATTCTTGTTAGAACTAGATTCTACAGAAAAGGACATGGGAGCCCAAGATTGGGCCTAGTTAAAAAGAGAACTCAGAAAAGCCTGCCTAGAATTTGATCAAGACGTGGTTCTTTGTCAGTACCTGCCACATTAGGTTATTGTAAAAATTAAAAGAGTTAATACACATAAAGTATTAAAGTGAGGCACATATATGTGGTAGCTATTATTTTTATTTTACATAGTCATAATCATCTTATACATGCATTTTATATCTTTTTCATTTAGTGTTTTATCATCATCCTTTTCCACATATGACATAGTTTTTCATAACCATGATTTTTAACATTTGCAAAACATTGCATCAGATTGCAATTTAACCACCCCTCTGTTATTGGACATTTAAGTTCATTCTAGGAATTTTCTATTTTAAATAATGCTGCCCTGAATATCATCATGGAAATCACTTTTTTATAGTTTATATTCATTTCTGAAGAGGGATTCTCAGAAAAGGAGTGCCAGGGTCATCACTATAAAGTTACCATTGCTTGTGATTCATCTTGCATTTGCTTTCCAAGCACCTTGAATCAATTTATATTTCCACCACAAAGTAGGAGATGAGTGCTTCAATTCACCCTCAGCAGAGTTGAGTTCTTTTTTTAATCAGCAAATTTAACAGATGAAAAAAAATGGCTCATTGACAATAAATATTTTTCTGCATTTCCTATGTGCCGGGGGATGCCATGATGGAGACCATTGGTTCTGCCTATGCTTTAGAGGAAGAAACTGGAAACTAATAATTACAACCAGAGTGACAAGTGCTGCAGGGTGCAGGGGAGGGACCCTCACCTAGCCTGGGAAGTCAGGGAAAGCTTCCTGGAAGGGGTGGACTTGAGTTTAGTCTTGAATGAAAAACAGTGGTTAGCTAGGTGGAGAGGACCTTAAAGGGTCATTTCATAGCAAGGGAACAGCATGTGCAGAGGAGGGGGGAGGGGGCTGGCTCATTTGGGGAACTACAAGAAATTGGGCATAGGTATGTTTGATGGAGTGTTGAGATGTGAGGCTAGATCTAGGTCATGCAGAGAAGCTGGGTTCTTCTAAAGTTAGTCTTTAAAAGTTGTTATTTGTTTTTGATAATAAGAACCCTGCAGGAGAATTTCTGACTGCGTAAGATTAGACTTGCTAGTTGGGTCACAGTATTAAATGTTAAAGTAGCTTAGTTATATAGATGCTTAACTAGATAAAGTTAACTTGTAAACTATTAGTATTGCTGCTTCACTAAATGAGGTTAACCCATATCGTAGCCCATTTGGTAGAGTAATGAAACAGGCAGAAATGATCTTCAAATTTGTCCAGCCACCCCGACCACACCTCTTTTTTCTTCATTTCCCCTATCTTAGTTCCCACCACAGGTTTGGGAACCTGCCATAACCAGTTATCTCAGTCTCTTAATACCACAGAGTAGGATTGTTGGGACAAACTTTTACACTGAGATGCTGGTGATTAGTTGAGAAGTCCAGCCTCTCAGAATGTTTAGAAGTATTTGGATTTTAAAGAAAGTCACTTGGCGATAGATATTCTTGCAACCCCCCAAAATCTCCACTGTTGGAATTTCAGGCCAGAAGGCTGGCCAGTGAAGGAACTATTTAAGGTTGAGCTGGACAAGCAGTGTCTTCTCAGTCCCTCCCATCATCCAACACAGCAGAGGGTCTTTGTGCAAGTCCAAACCTAGATGTAACCTTGTGTCCCATGCCCAGGGTTGGCTTCCTTCATTCGGTTGTCTGCCTCATATTGCCTTCTAGATGCAATGTAGGATCGCTGTCCCAGGATAGAGTGTGCAGTCAGCTGTCTCTAAAAGCTGGTCAGGATAATGGCCAGTGGCTGGGAGGGGGAGGGCTTCTGTGAAATGGCTATATTTCCATAGTCTCAACCTCATCTGCCTTTTTAGCCATGGCAGAAAAAAGAAAAAAAAAAAAAAAAAGACATCTTTCTCCACCTTCTAGGAAGGAAAAAAAAGAAAAAAAAATCATCTAGGACAGTTTTTTTTTTTCCCACTCCTCAGAAAAATTGTAATTCCCTCCCAGAAGATTCCCTAGATCTTAAATATCAGCTCAAACATTTATGCATGAAAAATTAGAGGCCATGAATGATGCATGTGTTCTGGAAACTCGGCTCGTAAATCTCCCCTCCCTTCTTTGGAAAGTCCCAGGATGGCAGCCAAAGCCTCGTTTTCAACCCCTATTTCGAAGCCACCTGAGATGAAATTTCCTATTTGTTTCCGACTTGCACGGCCTTTGAATATTCAGCCCTCCCTTGTGGCAGATAAGTCTGCTATTATCTTGTCTGAGATATTGTTCTTTTACTTGACCAGATTATAGCACAATTGTCAGTTTGCTCTTTAATAATACTACTTCACAGGGGATTTGCAAGGATTAATGAAATAATGTTTGAAAACCACTTTGAGTTTGTATGCACTTTTTTTACGTAGGCTCAGGGGTTATTATTTCTTAGCGTTTATACTGTATCTTCCATGTAAGAAGTTTTATATGCTTTGCAAACGTTTGGATCCGTTTCAGTTAGATGATGAAGCTATTGGCTGTTAGAGCTGGAGGGGCCTTTGAGACGATCTAGTGTTACACTCAGACTGAGGGAGTGAGGACAAGCCTGAGGCCTAGTGAACCCACTCATGTACCCAGTACCACACAGCTGCTTAGTGGAGAGTTGGTTCTTGAATCCAGGTGTCCTGACTCTTTATTCAGTTCCTCATGTCTGTTATGGAATGAATTGTATCCCTTCAAAAATTCGTATATTGAAGTTCTCACTCCCCATTACCTCAGAATGTGATCTGATTTAGAAATATGGTTGTTACAGATATAATTAGTCAAGATGAGGTCATTCTGGAGGAGGGTAGGCCCCTAATCCAACTGACTGAAGTCCTTATAAAAGGGAGAAATTTGGCACAAGTGCATATAGAGGGAGAGGGAGAACATGTGAGTGTGAAGATGACCATCTATAAACCAAGGGCAGAGGCCTTCAGAAGAAACCAACCCTGTCAACACCTCGATTTTGGATTTCTAGCCTCCAAAATTGTGAGACAATACATTTCTGTGGTTTAAGCCATCCAGTTTGTGGTACTTGTTTACAGCAGCCCTAGTAAACTAATCCAAAATTTTTCCTACTCTTGATACTAATTATTGCCATTTAGCACATTAAGAGATTGAGACAGGAGGAAAGAGAATCCTTTGGTCCCTTTGAACCCAGAAATACATGGGCATGTCCTTGCTCACCCCAGGCTTCTCTCAAAGCTGCTGTAGTTGGGAGACCACCCTTGCTTGATGTCCCTCGGAAGGTCTCACCAAGGGTATAGGCACCTGATTTAGCAAATAATAATAAGTCGGTGCCCCAGGAGCCGCTTTCTGGCATTCCTCTAACGTCGTGCACGTCACCAGAAGGCAGCAGCAGAGCAGAGAGAGGGCAGCAGCCCAGGGCCCCTTGCCGCATGTTGTTTGACAGTCCAGAAGGGGTCTTCAACTATGAACGAATGGAGATACGTTCTAAAAGTCTTCTGTAAATCAGATACTGGTAGCTCAGAGTCCGTTCTCCTGGGATGAAGCGCACCGTGCCTCAGGGTGGTCTCCCGGGCCTGTCCACAGAGCCCACTTAAGTGGCACTGCTCCAGAAGCTGCACACCAGCAGCACTACTTGCTGTTTGTGAAGTCAGGTAACGTTGCAGGGGCTCTTTCAGTGGGGTTGTCAGACCAGTAGGCAGATTGTGAGGCTTTTAAGAGAGAGAAGCGGTGATGAATGCAACACCTCAGAATTCACACAGTAAACAGGGAGGGAGAGAACCAGGAGAACTAAAACTTGAGGGTTCAGCACACCCAAGAAAGATTTTAAGGAGGTTGTTTTTAACCACATGGGGAAAACCTGAGTACATTTGAAAACCAGGAAAGGAGCCACCCCCATGAAATCACAAAAAATTGCAGTGGAGGCCTAGAGCGGCCAAGGCATATGTTTGAGGCCACATGGCAAGTGAGTGGCAGAGCGGGGACTCCTGGCTGCCAGCCCAGGGCTTTCTGCTGTGCAAAGACTGTCCAAACATCAGCCCATTGTTTCCAGAGTCAAATATCACTCTGCTATCATTTACTTGGTATTATTATAAGTCAATTAGCTTTTTAAAAATTTTTAAATATATTAAACTTCACCTAAAGCAGTAATATTCACAAAATTATGGGTTTGTTGGGCTAATTATGTAATTTTTTCTTAATACATATTCAAATTAAATGTGTAACTGTTTTAAAGTGTTTTATTTTTAATCATCTTGCATATCAGCGATAGTAACCACCTGTTCCAAAAGTTGGGCAGCTTTGCACTAGGAGACAGCAGGTGATGGGGAGAGGAGAATTGGGGCAGGGCCAGTGTCTTCTATCCTGGAGGAAAAGAGTGGATAGATTGGTAGCACAGGGGGAGGGCTGTCTCTGGAAAGAAGGGAACTTCTTTCCCCAAAATGAGGGCAAGTGGGTTCAGGGACAGAGAAACATTGAAATTGAGGTGAAAGAAGATGACAGGGCTTCTGCCCACTGATCTTGATTTTTCAATAAAGCAGTATGACAGACTGATGACAACTTGAAAGGAGCATGGAGCTTTAGATTTTAAATTAAAATTGTATTATAGTCCCCTGAAACTCAACCTTGTTTGTCAAAGGGCAGAGGCAAGTTGTTTCAGAAAAAAAAAATTGGGCTTTGGACCTCAAATGTGGTTCCTAAAACACTAGTGTAATTGCTTCTGGATTGGATTTTGAGGTTGACCTTTGATCAGAAACATTAGTTTCCTAAAATGAGGCCTATCCCTGAAAAAAGGCTGGTTTGATTGCTGTGAACTTGACTGAATGTAGGTCAGAGACTAGGAGCATTGCTAACGGACTACCCAGCCTCTTCTCAGCATTTCACCACATTGACCCTGAGGGAGGGGATTGAGGGATGTGCCGAGGGAGACTCTGCACCCTGCCCTCTGCTTGACCCCAAAGCACCTACCTGAAGACACCATATAATGGCAGGTTTCCCCAGCCCAACTGTGAGGCCAGGGAAGAGTTTATCACATGACTATGGAAGTGCTGCCTTTTAAGCCAGGAACTAGGTAGACAAATCCCATGATCTCTTGATCCCTGGAAGAGAGGAAAGATAATGGCAATAATTCATTGGCATGTACTATTAAAGAGGAATGATTCTGACACTTGTGAAAAATGGCAAGGGAGACTTTATTCAAGACTATTGCAAGAGAGAAGAAACTGAACTCTGGCTTCACTCAGCTTAACTCCGAATACAAGAAGGACACGGGGGGATACAAGCCAAGGAGCAGGGTGAGGGCAGTCAGTGGATGGAAATTACTAAGAGGAGACATCAAGATCAGAGGGGTTCTTGCTGACTTAGCAGGATGCTTGCTAAAACTGAGAGGGGAAGGCTGTAGACAGGATGGGGCCCAAGGTTGAGGTCTAGTGGAGAAGTGGGCTCAGTGGAGCCTAACTAAAGTCTGGTCAAGGAAAGTCTTTGTCAGTACTGAGTGCTAACCAGGTGCCAGGCATGAGGCTGTTGCCTTTGAAATACAGTACTCACCTTACAAAGTAGGAAAGCTTTTACAGCTTGATAAAAAGAAAACTAAGTCTTACCCATTGCCCATGGCCTATAGTCAATCAAATATTAGATTTAGATTTGATTTGTGTCTTCTGATTCCCCAAGCCCACAGTTTTCTCACCACACAATGCTTCCTGACGCCGTGTGTGGACTTCTTCCCCATAGATGTTTGTAGGAAGAAAAGATATTTACATGTCTAGAATGGTCAGTGCAGACAGAAAGAGGGATCACCTGATACAGTTTTCTCACAGTTTCTTCAAATCCCTCCATCCCTGACTTAAAAACTGTCTTTGAGTAGAAGTCATTTAGGTGAGGCCCCAGCCCTGGCCTTCACATATGAGATGTGGCCATATACTAAGCTAGATTTGGAGGTTAGACTCAAAAGTATCTGCTTCATCCTCCTCAATATTAGATAATTTGACTTCCTGAGGTGACATGCAAAAGGTATTCCTAGTGGTTCAAGCACTGTTTGAAGGCCCCTATTAAAATGCAAATAAACTTATGTATTTTGAATTTTAACCCTTATCAGATATATGGTTTGCAAATATTTTTCTCCATTCCATAGATTGCCTTTTCATTTTGTTGATTGTTTTCTTTGCTATGCAGAAGCATTTTAGTTTGATGTAATCCCATTTGTCTCTGTTTGCTTTTCTTGCCTGTGATTTTGGTGTCACATCCAAAAAATTATTGCCAAGAGCAGTATGAGCCAACAATCCCACTCCTGAGTGTGTCTGTGTGTGTGTGTGTGTGTGTGTGTGTGTATCTATCTACAAAGGAGCTGAAATCTGGATCATGAAGAGATACCTTCACTCCCATGTTCATTGCAGCATTATTCATAATAACTGAGATATGAAAACAAGCTAAATATACTTTGGCATATGAATTGATAAAGAAAATATGATAAAGAAGTAAAGAAAACACACACACACACACACACACACACACACACATACACACATACATACACACACAGTGGAATATTTTCAACTTTAAAAAAGAGGGAAATCCTGCCATTGGAAATAACATATATGGAACTAGAAGACATTAAGCTAAGTGAAAAAGCCAGACACAGAAAGACAAATACTGCATGATCTCACTTTTAAGTGCAGTCTAAGATAGTCAAACTCGAGAAGCAGAGAGTAGAATTGTGGTTGCAGGGGCTAGCAGAAGAGGGAAATGGCCAAAAGATACAAAGTTTCAGTTATATAAGGTGAAAAAGTTCTAGAGATCTAGTGCACAGTATTGATAATGTTAAATTACTGTATTATATACTTGAAACTTGTGAAGAGGATAGATCTTAATCTTGTCACCTCACACACACAAAATGGTAACTTTGTAGAGGTGATGGGTATGTTAATTAGCTTGATTGTGGTGATCTTTTCACAATGTATGCAATGCATGCATATATCAAAATATCAAGTTGTACACCTTAAATATATATAATTTTTATATGTCAAAGATATCTCAATGAAGCTATTGAAAAAAATACAAGTAAACCGCCAGAGAGATCATATTTGGCACCCATCAACACCTACTGTGAGTCCTTTATCAGAACAGTTGTTATTAGCACAGGGATTGAATGTATACTGTGAGCCATGGTGTTGTGAAGCTGGCAGGAAAATGCAAAGATGAGTGAGATCCAAGCCTGCTATTAAGGAACTTCCAGGTCTAAGATTGGAGGGGTAGGAGCAGGGCAGATAATATTAATAATGATGATAATTATAAAATTTGAGAAGAGAGCTCTGATAATGGTAATATTTATTGAGCACTTACTATGAGCCAGACACTATATCCAAACACTTAATAGAATTAATACAATAATAATCCAACGTGGTAGGCAGTATTATTATCCTCAATTATTGATGAGGGAACTGAGGCTCTGACAGGTTAAATAACTTGCCCAGGATCAAAAATGAAGGAAAGGTAAAATTGGAATTTGACTCCAGGCTGTCTGCTGCCAGAGCTCTGTACTGGACAGGAGTTGGCAGGTGGGGGTGGGAGTTGTCCAATGAAAATTTCACAAAGGAAGTAACATTATAAAAGTGAATCTCATTTAACCAAGTAGGAAAGACAAGAACAAGGAACAGAATTTCTAAGAGTCACAAGCAAGAGCACAGATGCTTGAAGTCTTGTTAAAGAAAAAAACTATTCATGACACTTTTTAAAGAATGATAGGGCAAACTTTATTCAAGACTATTGCAATTTTACAGTACAGGAAAGAGATTGGGCTCAATCCCAAATACAATAAGAAAAAGTGGGAATTTATAGCCAAGGATTGGAGGGGTGGGGATGGAAAATTAGGAAGAGGAAATATCAGGAATAAGGGGGGGATTCTGTCTAAATGGGCATAACAGGAGTCTTGCTGAAGGCAGATCAGGGGGCCATCAAGGATGAAGGATTCTGGCTAAACCATCTTAACAGGATTCTTGCTAAATTGGGCTCTTAGAGGATGTATCTTTGTTGGACTAAGAGGAACCTGACTGAAGTTTGGTCAAGGAGAGGATATTTGTTAATCTCTGAATCATTTGGAGCGGATGGAATGTGCTGTCAGTCTAGAGGGGAGAACCCTGAAGAAAAGAGACAATGTAGGGGAGTCTGCAGGGGGTAGAGGTTGAAGAATAGAGAGGGAGGATAACTGGGCCTTTACTGGTGCCCTGACATCATGCCAGTCACTTGAAATAGGTTAAATTTAAAATTTTTTTTCTAGCTTTAGTGAGATATAATTGAACATTGTGTTAAGTTTAAAGTGTACAACGTGGTGATTTGACACACTTATATATTTCAAAATAATTACCACTATAGTATTTGAAACATTCAAATATAGGATACAGTATTATTAGCTATAATCAATCACAATTATACATTAGATTCCCAAACTTCTTAATCTAATAACTGGAAGTCTGTACCTTTGAGCAAAATCTCACCACTTCCCCCACTCTCTAACCCCTGGCAACCACCATTCGACTCTCTGTTTCTCTGAGTTTGCCTATTTTAGATTCCACATACAAGTGTTATCCTACAGTATTTGTCTTTCTCAGACTGATTTATTTCACTTAGCATAATGCCCTCAAGATCCATCCATGATGTCACAAAATGGCAGGATTTCCTTCTTTCTCCTGGCTGAATAATATTTCACTGTATATATGTATTTATGTATGTATGTACAGACATACATACATACATACATACTATATCTTCTTTGTCCATTCATCCATTGACAGACACTTGAGTTTCCACATCTTGACAATTGTGAATAATGCTGCAATAAACATGGGAGTGCAGCTATCTTTTTGATACTCTGTTTTCATTTTGAAATAGGTTAAATTTAATCATAAGATGAGTGTTATTCTCCCTGTTGCCTGAATTTCTAAGAGGTCAAGTGATAGAGAGCTGCAAGTGGCAGAGCTGTGGTTTCAAACCAGGTCCCACTGGTACCAGTGTCCTCTGGAAACTGCTACAGGGTGTGCAGTCAAGGAAGGGTTTGGAGAAGCAGATGGTACTGGTCGGCGGGTGTTCAAGGACCCAGGGGCCCAAGAAAATTGGGGCACTGGTTTAGGGAAGGAACCACAGGAAGGGTGGAGGGAGAGTAACCCTGCCCCTGGCTACCCTCACTTTTTTGAATCCTTGGCATCACTGGTGAGTGTCCTATGACCTGAGCTGCCTGGACCAGATCAGCACTGATCGGAAGCAAGATGATGGAGTTCGGCAGCAAACACTGGCTCTGCTTTATTGCCCATTAGCCCCTGTGCTGTAGAGCTCACCTTTTCCTTTACTCGCTGGAAGTGGACCTGTCCCTGTTTAGCCAGGGGAGAAGCAACCCAGCTGAATCTGCACAAAGTTAAGTAACCAGGTTACTGGAGGGCAGGAGTAAATCAATCTTGATAATCACATTTGGCAGTTTTCAAAACCATTTTGCTTGGACAGTGCAAATTCACTTAATGATACAAAATGCTGTTTATTTGTTGTGGAAAAAAAACTGAACTCAGGCCCACTCCTGGTGTTCAAAGTCTCCGTTCTGTAGGGAAGAGGGTTTTATTTTCTTGGTGGAGGAGACATGGATGTGTAAGGTGCTTATGTACCTAGAGGACACATGGTCGGCTGAAGACTGAAGTCTCCTGGTGTCCACAGCAGAGAAGAGCAGTACCTGAACTGGTGGACCATGTTTCCATTTACACATGTGTTTCCAAAGCTGATTTTTATAGGAAAAGCTTGTTCCCTGAAAGGAATGTCGACATCTGAAACTATTAGCTAACTGGACTTCCTGAGTAGAAATGCAAAAGGGATTGAGGCGATTTATTATGTTAAATCTCAAATAAACCTTGACAATTAAAAATGGAAAGGGAGCCAAAACTAATTAAAAAAAGAGGAGAATGAGAAATGCCAGGCATCTGGGATAAATTTATGATTGCAGTTGAACACTAAATTTAGCTCCAGGCTTCCTTTTGGCACAAGCATTCAAAAAATAATTTGGGTTAATAAGGTTTTTTAGGTTCATGTACAGAAAGCTATCGATGATGACCGCACTCTTGGCAGAACACTTATGACCAAACAATTAATTTGGGGATTCATATGTAAATAGGACTAGAATTCATGAATCTGCTCTGTATGTTTTTCCTTTCTGACAAAGCTCATGTTTGATATTGTATCTTGATATATACACTCCAACCAGTCCCTGTGTGAGCACACCCAAGTGAGAGGAGGTCATATTCCCTGAGTTTTGTATTTGTTTCACTTCCTTTCCTCCCAGGTTGTTCTGAGGGAGATGTGTAGTTCAGAACTCTAAAATCCCAAAGATATTTGTGGACATTTGGAAAAGAGCCAGAGCTGGACAGTGGTTACAGCAGTACAAAGACATTTAACTCAGGAATCAATTGCAGTAGGAGAAGAGAGATCTCAGCACAGAACGGGGCTCGGTTCTGTATCCATAACAAGGAGAAGTAGGCATTTATAGCCAAAGAGTGGTTGGTGAATAGAAAAGTACTAGGAGGGTAGGTTATTTCTTGTTACACTGACCTAACAGGAATCTTTCTAAAGGCAGGCTGGGGTGATCAGTTATCAGCTGAGGGATGTGGGGCATGAATAATTTGGTCAGATATCGGGGTAGGGATCTGGATAAACTGACTTGGCAGGATTCTTACTAAATTTGGGCTATGTAAGCCGGACAAGGAGGGACTCTGAAGGTTGAGGTGTAGAGGGCTTTGAGGAGCCTGTTGAGAGTTAGGTCAAGGAGAGTCTTTGTCAGAAGACAGTAGGGAAGAAACTGCCTGTTCCCAGATTCACCTCCTCCTTAACGTTAACAGCCCAACCTCTCAGCAAACAGCATGTGGCTCTCCCACTCCCACCCCTTTTGTGAACTGAAGTACCTAGAGAAGTCGCCACTATGGATTCCTCCACAGGAGTCCAGACTTCGGGGCGTGGGGCCATGGGAAAAGAAAGAAAAGGTCAGAAAAGCGGTGTCTGGGAAGAGAATGACCACAAGAGGATACTCTCCTCTGATTCCTCCTCAGCTGGCTCTGTGCTGGTTCATCTCATAATAACTTTGGAAACAGGAGAGAAATTACCCATGCCAGAAGTAGAATTCCTACATTTGTCTTCAGTGTGGAACCCTGAGATGTGGACATGACTACCAGGAATGAGTGAGACCAAGAAAGCAGACTGGAATGAAACTTATCGGGGACTTTAATAATCACCCAGATAAAGATTTTTAAAAAAACAGACTTATGGCTAAAAGTGAAGGAAGCAGATAGATGTAAGTTACATTTGAAAAGGCTTACCTTTTAAAATTCCTTCACATTTAAAATCAGAGACACTGCTAGAACACTCCTGAGATGGGACTACAAAGGTGTCTCATAAGTACAAGGCATTAAACAGATAATTAACATGGAGAGTAGTGGGGTGGGCTCTCAGGAGGAGGAAGCATGGGTTCTCGTACCTGCCCTGGAGTCAAGTCCTAATTCTGCCACTTCTGGGCCAGATGATCTTGGACAAGTCATCCTGCCTGATCTGCTCTGGTAAGGAGGTACTGACAATATTGTAGAGGAAGAACTTCTGTTTGTCACTGTTTGTTCATTTAATTATCCAGCCTCCACCTTCCTTCCAGTGAGATTTAAGATGACTGACATAACTAACCATTTAATCAATTGCTAACAGCAAACAAGCAAGCAAACAAAAACCCAGGATACTACAATTCCACCTAACTCACAGGGTTTCTAATGAAGATTAAACGAAGTCCATTTATGAGAATGTTTACTTTTTGGATAGGCACATAGTAGATACTCAGTAAATGATGAATCTGAAAATACGCTTTTGCGGCCCAAGGAGGAAATGCATTACAGGTTCTATCCACAGCACACCACGGAGAGCTGGAGGAAGCATCCCCTGCGGGCTCCCTGCTCTGCACAGTGTCCCCCACCTCCCGTCCCTCAAGGCCTGCAGCTCTGATGGCAGTGCTTTTTGCTGCCATCCCCCAGCAGCCCATCCATCCCTGGAGTCTGCTAGGTGAATCACATTTGCTCTGATGGGTGATAGTTCTCTGCCTGCCCCCTCCCATGCCCTGTAGTTATTACTGACCCAGGTCATGTGAAAGAAACTTCTGTTCTTCCTAGGGAGCTGAAGCCTGAGAAATGGGCTCCAACAGGGATCTGGGAGAGTTGATTAATGGCCCCAGACACCTCAAATAAATTTTTCAGTGGGATCCTGAAGAAAGTCCAGTGTCAGCAACTGCAGACTGATTTCAGTATAAGTGAAATGTATTCAAGTAACAAAATTCATGAGCAGACCTGGAGCATGATTTTATCTAGTCATTTTTTTAATTATTGTTAAGAGTCAGAATCGAGTTACAGAAAAATGATTTGATGCCGATGCCCAGACTCTGGCTGTCAAATGAGATACAGGGTAACATTTGCCCAGTGACCTTTTCCTTCCACAGGACAATTAAGAGGTCTTATTTTTGTAGAGCTATGATCTTGTCAGTTTAAATCCGTCCCACTGACCAAACTGGAGAGAAACCACTGTCTCCAGCAGACCAAGGGCTCCTGTCTGCTGCTTCCTGGAGTTGAGTTTGCTGGCTGGTGTGAGTGATATTTTAGCTTTATCAGGCCAGCAGTGGAGTGGAAATAATAAACATGGAATTCGAATGAAGGGAAAGCAGAAAGTAGAAATCATCTAAGAAGAATGAAACCCTTTAAATGAAAGTGCATCTTTCTCAATAATAGGAATTCTAATGGTCTTGGAGTTGTTATTATAATAGCTTTCTCCAGTGTATGTAATTCATTAGGGAATCTGAGTCAGAACAAAGGACTAGTATCCCCAAATCATTTGTCCACGGAGCCAACAGTGAGTGCTCTGCCATCTATATGTCTTGATTTCTCCATCAACACCATAGTAATGACATCCTTTATACTCCTGTTGCTACCTAGAGGCAAATAGATAGATTTATTAACTTATATATGTTTTTATAGCCAAAAGAGTTATGTTGGTATCTAGGTCCCACACAAATGGAACAAACACTTTTTTTCTGTACTCACAGGCTGATTTGAAGACCTGGCAAATAAGTGAAAGGTGAGATTTACATGGGACTAAGTCTCAAGGACAAAACCAAGACCAGCGTGTGGAGGCTTTAGGGAGACTGGTTTTGACTCATGCTAAGGAAAGTTGTATGAGAGTGAAAATATTTTGAGAGAGGGACTCAAGAAGGGGTGACCTTCATGTCACATTGTTTCAGGGGTCACTGGATTGGTGCAAAATGGTGGGACAAGATGACATTTGAGATTCTAACCAAATCTAAGATTCTGGGTTCTAAGATGTTCTTCATTTTGAATTAATGGATGAGTAAGGAAAGACCTCCAAAACAGTGGTTTTTAACGTTTTTCTTTTGTGGGCCACCAGGATAGGGTAAAGATCTCACAGAGCCCTACTTGCCACTGGTATAGCAGAACCTCCTCAAAATGGAAGGACAGACTCACAGTGCTTGGGACTAGACACTGGTAAGGGTAACAAAAGTAAAGCCTTTCACCTAGGTGAGATTTGGGCATTAAAAACTAAAGATGCAAATACGAGAGGCCAGCCAGGAGATACAGGGACACCTCACAAGCCACATGAGATACTTACCACTTCATAATGGTCACAGTTTAGAGAGTTGAGGAATTCATCTTAAATGTGAGATGTAACTTTATTTCATGCTGGAGAATTCTCTAAGATTTATGCCACAAGGAGAAGTAATGACCATTTAAGGACAAACACCTTCTTGGTCTCAAAGGGTCATTATGTGGTGATAATAAGAAGCCATGGAATGAACCTCGCCCAGAGGTCAAGGGATAAATTGCCATTATCTGTTCAAAGTTGGCCTCCACTGAGAAACTCCATGAAAGCAGAAATGGAAGCTGTGTCCCCTGTCCATCACATGACAAGGTTTCGAATATCAGCTTTGCCACTTAAAGCCCTGTGATTCAAGGGAAAGAGACCTAAACTTAGCATGAATCATGTTGACCCTTAGAATCCCAAGGCAGACAACTCACACTTCTATTCTTCCTTCTAAAATATTTAGTGAGTGCCTACTATGTGTCTTCCAGGGTTCTAGGCCCTTGGATTATATCAGAAAACAAAATAGTCCCTGCCTTCAGAAAACTCATGTTGTAATGAGTGAAAAAAAAAAAAACAGTAAGAAATAACTAAGCAGATACAGAGGATTTCAGATGGTAATAAGTGCTAAGAAGGAGAGAAAAAAAAAGCCTGCTAAGGGAGCACTGACAGGCAGGAGTTAGTGGTTAGAGTGTTATCTATACATGTATTTATAGAGAAAGGTCAGTGAGGACCTTACTGATAATGTGATATTTTAGCAAAAACATGAAAGAAGTGAGCCAAGCAAATTTCTGGGGAAAGAATATTCCAGACTAAAGCTGAATATAGAAATGTTGGGAGTCATTGGTATTTAAAGCTGTGATACAGTACAAGATCACCTAGAGAATGTGTGGATAGAGAAAAGCATTCTAGTGAGGGGCCTTTGGGTGTTCCAGCAGTTGGTGGTTGGGGAGATATGGCTGAGAAGGAGGGGCCGGTGAGGCACGGGGAGAGCCAAAGGAGAGTAGGATCCCAGAAGCTAAAAGAAGGAAGTATTTGGGGAGAAGGGTCATTATCTGTGTAGAATACAGTGGATATTGTGAGTGCAGTGACTGAGCCTTGACCATTGTGTTTAGCCATACGGAGGTCATGGTGACCTTGACAAGAGCCATTTCAGCGGAGTGGTAGGTGAGAAAGCCTCACTAGAGCAGAGCCAAGAGAGACTAGGAAGAGGGGATTGGGGGAAATGTGTACAGACAATGCTTTAAAGGAGTTCTGTTGTAAATGTCAGCAAAGAAGTGAGTTCAAGTGGCATGGGGATGGTGTTCAATAGATGATTTGTTTTTTGAGATGAAAGATATTATGTTCTAGGCTCATAGGAATAATTCAATAAAGAGGGACAATATGATGACATTGGAAGGAGAATCCTCTGGCCCACTGAGGGGTCTCCCCAATTCCTAACGTTGCCACCTCCTTGGGGAGAGAGGCACTACTACCCTGTAACACTTTGGCCTAAGGGGAGCACCACTGCCCACTCCTCCGATCTCATCAGCGTAACTATCACTACACTGGAAAATCTAAGCAAGGTGCATCCACAGGCTTAGAAAAAGAAATTGGAAAGAAAATCAATTCAAAGAACAGTAATAAGCAACAAGATTGGTGTTTTGCTGAGCGTACTCTTTATGCTCCGTAGAATATGGATAGATAGGGTCAGGAGAGTCTGAGGAATGCTGAGTTAAACAAAGGTAAACAAACGTCTGTGCCACAGGACTTCTTGGAGCCTTTAAAAGGCTAGTAGCTCTGTGAATTTCCGAGAGGGACATCTGGTGTGAAGAATTTCCCCCCAACAAATTTGGGAGAGTATCACATAGAACTAGTGCTGCAAGGCATACAGTACTGGAAATAGTGAACTAGATCGGGGGTGGCAGACTTCTTCTGTAAAGGACTAGTAAATATTTTAGGCTTAGTGAGCCTTAGTCTGTCACAACTACTCAACTCTGCTGTTGTACCACAAAAGCAACCATACTTAATAGGTAAATGATGGGTGTGGCTTTGTTTCAATAAAACTTAATTACAAAAACAGCAGCAGGCTGGATTTGGCCAACCATTGAACCAGATAATCTGCATCAAGAGATGAACTCATTCTCTTTCAGTCCAACTGCCCCCAGGGATGCCCAGTTTCTAGCTACTGCTATGTGGCAGGGCTGGTTGTTTCTTTCCCTTATCCTTAGATGCACTCTCAAATACATTTAAATTCTTTGAAGTTCAAGCACAGAGGCCCAAGACTTAAAATGGCCCATTTGGAGTCCCATTTCCTTCCTGGGGTTCTGTCCTTTTCCCCTTGTGCTTAACACTAGGAATATCCACTCTTTATGTCATTTCTACAAGACAACTGTTTGGGTCCAAATTGAAAGCCACTCTTAATGATCCACACTGTGACTTATCTAGTAAGCCTTTCACCTACTTGTGTCTCCTGATTTCCTCATTCCTGGGAGGGAGACAGGGAAGGGAAACCTTCCTGTAAGAATCTACCACATTGGCTGCTTATTATCTCTGCTAAAAGCTTTAGTGGAAAAACGAGACTTGGAACCATGTAATATAAAGAATGATTAGGAAATATTAGCTTGTTGGACCTAGAAAAAGGCTGGTAAGATTATGAGGATGTGGGAAAGGGGGTGGTAATTGGAGACACCTCGAATGGTTATGGGGCTATTTCATGGAAGGGAAATGGAATCCAAAGGATGGAATCAAGAACATCAGGTCACACAGGGAACAAATTTCCACCAGTAATCAGGAGTCATTTTGATTCTGTTAGAGGGGTGGGGAGGTGGGAACACGTAAGAATTCAAGCAGAAGCTGTGGAATAGGTGTGCGGATGGGCTGGCTTTTCAGTTAGCTTGGGCTGCTATAACAAAATACTATATATAGACCTCAGGGCTTAAACAATATACATTTATTTCTCTCAGTCTGGAGGCAGAGAAGTCCAAGATCAAGGTACTGGCAGATGCAGTTCTGGGTGAAAGCTCTCTTTCTGAGATGCATAGTCCTGCATAGATCCTCTCTAGCTATGTCATAGCATGTTGGAGAGATAGAGCATTCTGGCCTCTCTTCCTGTTCTCACTAGGACACTGATTCCATAATGGGGGTCCCACCCTCATGACCTCATGACTCAGTTACCTCTCGAAGGCCCCACCTCCTAATACCATCACCCTGGGGCTTAGGGCTCAACACATGAATTTTAGGAGGTTGTAAATATTCAGTCTTTAACAGCTGGACAACCTTCTAAGGCCTCTTCCAATCCTGAGAGTTTGAGATCGAAGCTATCAACTCAAACATAGTTTCCTCTAGGCTCTAGATTGTTGTCTTCCCCAGAGCTTCCCCCGACAACTATCCTAGCCCCTATTGTCATTAAACATCACTTGTATTTATTAGTTGGCATGAAATATGCCTGAATATTCCAATGATTGAAGGGAGGATTCACTGACTTTCAAGAAACTTGAATTAACACAGTGTTACTACCTTAATACAGCTGGTTACAGCAGGGCACTCTAGTCCAGGGACATTTGTCTGTGCAGGCCTGTGGCTTTGTTCCCATGTCAGAAATGTGAGCAGGAACAAAAGCAAAGTCTGAAAGCAGAGCGATGTGGCATCAGAACATGAAACTCCTGGGGTTGTTGCATTTTGTAATAGAAAGGAAAGAAACCTCAACTTTGGCACAGAGTGTATCAGGCCTCTTTTCACCAGAAATACTTTTATCCCTGTGTCTTTTCTCAGGGAGGTGTTCAAAGTGACTTCTGACAAAGTATCTTTTATCCCAGGTCCTTGAGCATATTTACCTATCATGGATATCTAGGAAACCTGCTGCGGGGGCCAGGTTAGATTCTGGGCCATGGTTTTTGCAGTCCTTGTTGTCAGTTTGGAGAAACTCAACAAGTGGGAATGCTGCAGGAGTTTGAAAGGTCTGAGTTTAATCCCTGACACGTGTCTGTACTTCAGCATGGCCCTTCTCTGCTTTTCTTCTCTGTGTAGACTACTCAACTCTGCCATTGTAACATGAAAGCAGCCAGAGTAGCTATGTAAACAAATGAGCCTAGCCATGTTCCAATAAAACTTTATTTATGAATGTTGAAATTTGAATTTCATGTAACTTTCACATGTCACAAAATATTGTACTTCTTTTGATTTTTCCCAACTATTTACAAATGTAAAAACTTTTCTCAGTCTTGGTTCATACAAAAGCAGGTAACAGACCAGATTTGGCCCACAAGCTATAATTTGCCAAGCTCTGTGCTTGACCTTGAGTATGCAATGACAGACGTGGTCCTGGCCTCATGGCACTTCCTGTTGATGGGAGAGATGAATATTAAACAAATCATTTGAATAGTTTTTATGTGGTTACTAATTGCAAAGGAAGGAAAATAAACAGTATAATTAGGAATTATAATAGCAAAATATCGTTGAAATTTGGGGATCAGCAAATGAAATGAGAACAGAGACTTAATGATGAGTGATATTTAGCCAGGAAAGAGTGGCTTAAAAAGGAAGTCTTCCAAGCAGAGGGGAATTATAAAATCAAACTGATAGACTGAGTGGTGAGTTTTATCCTTCACAGTCCTATCAGGTAAGTTAAGTGCTCCAGGAAGTTTTCAGGGAGAATGCAGTGCCCCAGTGTGCAGGGGAAGTGTGAGGGAATGACCTCATCTCCAGTTGTGACATAGGAGAGGGAGTTCCTTGTGCCTTCTTTACTATCATCCTGCATTTTCCCAGAGGTTCATGCCTCTTCATCTACTCTTTTTTCCTCCCCTGGGAGGCAGGTGAGGGGTAGTGACATTATGAAGCAGAACAGAGACTCTACAACTGAGAATCGGGAGGTCTAGGTTTTGGATTCTGTACTGCTATCCCCTGTCATGCGGTCCTGGGCACATTGCTTAACCTTCCCTAAACTGAAAATAAAGGGCTTTTATACATCAAGAATCTCCAGGCAGATGACCTAAGAATAACTGAGTGGAGGGACTCCAGGCCCCTTTAGAGCAGGGGTTCATTCAAAAACAGAATTCCATGGAAGGCTCATTGGACTTGGTGACTGCTGGGTCCTCCCCCGTCCTGGCCCTCTGTGAATCTGTGAGAAGAGTATTTTCTCCAAGCCTGTCCATGTTGATTTCCAAGCTAGGAGGGAACCCAGATCTGCTACTCCCTGGGCAAATGGAACATGGTAGTGCCTGTCCAAGCTCTTTGCAACAAGAATCAAGGGAAATCAAGCCATTTTCTTCAGGAAAATGATAATTTCATCCTGCTGGCAGTCTGTGAGGAAAAAACAAAAATATATGACTCACATCAAGGTTGTTCAGCTTTCTGATACTTCAGTGGCACCATTGGCAATTGCTGATGTAAACTAATCACTGGCCTTTAACTTTCCAATAAATCAGCATCCTACCATGAGAGGCTTACACCACAGAGAATGCTGAGCCAGGCTGGGTTCCTATCCCCTTGCACATTCAGGTGTCATATCAGGGCCTCTGATCAGCTCCATCCAGCTTCCTTCTGTGCCACCTTGAACCTGCTTCCATCAGAGCTTCTATCCCCGCTCAGGTCCAATGATCTGATAAGCTTTGCATCTGAGTCTGAGTCTGAGTCTGAGTCTGAGTCTGAGTCTGAGTCTGAGTCTGAGTCTGATAAGGGGCATCCAGACAGCAAATGCCACAACAAAGTTCTGGACTCTTTTTGTTGAAATCTGTACAAACTGTTTTTTGATTCACCTGAACCCAGCATCGATCCCCTGGACATCTCTGTAGGCCTATTTGTATGACTTTCCTGCCTCTCTTTGTTTTCTTTTTAATTCGGGGAATCTCTTCCCACAGTTCCCACAGTTGCTCTTGGCTCTATAAAACATTCAGAGGAGCTAAGTGAGCACCGTAATTCTGTCCTATCTTCTCCATGCAGCCATCCCATAAACCCACTGGTACTGCTGACACTTCCACCGAGATGAGCAGAGTCTTTAGAATCCAGGTCGTGGTGTATTTCCCCCAGGGGGTATCCCCCCAAGTCACTACCCTGATTTCACAACACAGTTAATAAAATCTTTTCACTCATATTTTTGAAGTGGATACTCAACTTACCCTAACAGATAGACAAAAGGAGTTATGATTATCTAGGACATGTGAGGAAACTGAGGCACCACGATCATTAAATCAGGATGGAGCTAAAACTGGTGCACAGGGTCTTGATTAAGTATGAAATTAATATTTATAAAATGCCTAAAATCTGTCTAGAAGTCTTGTTTCAATACCAGACTCCTGTTCTGTGGTCCCCTGTAATATTTCTGCATTGCTCACAGAGGCCATTTGCCAAGCTCTGAATTGACTAGTTTGAAACTACTTTTAGAAGGGGCATCAGACAGAATAAATTTCTCTGCATATACGCAGAGCTATGTGCAAATGCAATTTTGGTTATTTTTAACTCTTTTACAGTGAATTTGAGCTCCAGAACTGAGTGATTTCTGGGGAATTATAAATAGGTTACAAACTCAGTTTTGAAGCCTTTAACCAAATACAGTCGGTGACCCACACAGCCCTCTCCCTTTCCACCTAGATAAATGTCCCCTGGACTTGGCTGTTAAGGAATTTGCCATTAAGCTTCAGTAGAGATAGTTAGTCCTTTCTTAGTTCTCTAAGTTAAGCTGTCTATTTCCAAATATATGACCTGGGTTCCTTTCTACCCACTGCCCATCCACCACTATGCCTCTGTACTCTGTTAATTTCTATTTTATAGTTTATTTTCTAGCCCAGTTGTTAAAGTGCCCCAGCCCCTCCTTTTGAATCATCTTTTCCTACCATCCAGCTCCCACAAAGTTCAGCCCCGCCTGAATCCTCTGAGCTCTCAAGGCCACCCCATTGTGCAATAACATGGCATACAAGCAGTGCCTTGCACCCAGCAGCTCCATGGTCTCAGTCTGGACATCTTTCTTTGTCTCCCAGGACATTTCCGAGTCTGCTTCCCTCATCCTCATCCTCCTGTTTGCTTCTCCTTTAATGCTAGGAGCTACACCTTCAGCCTTAACATTTTGTTTCCTATATAAACGATAATTTAATTTCTTCTTTTACAGCCTTCATTTCCAAAATTTCTATGGATTTTCTTTTCTGAAACCCCCTGTTGTTATTCCATATCTTACATTTTTCATGGATGCTATCACCTCCTTTATCTCTTTGAATTTCTTGAAGACACTTACTTAAAAGCCCGTTAAATGGTTATTTAAAAGCCCTTAAGGATTATTTAAAAGCTCTTAAATGTTTTTCTGTTATCTCTATTTCTTCATAAAAGTTATTCTCTTTGTTGTCTGCCTTTAAAGGTATTATTCTCCCACAGGGGCTTGAGGATTTTTGGTTTGTGAGCTCATCTTCGACCAGAGATTTCACCTCTGAATATTCTAGGTGATACCTCAGGAAAACAGTCTTGTAGGGCCTTAGAATCAGGCTTGAAGGGAAGTGGCTCCCAGTCAGGACTGTGCTGGTCTGACCCCTTCCTGGATGGGTGGTGTGGTTCCAAGTCCATCCTCACTGGTGCAGTACAACTCTAGGTCTTGGTCTCATATGACTAGAGCTTTCCTAACCTAGACACAGGCAAGTAGCTCATCACCACCCTCACCCCAACTTGGGAAGATGGCAGGGATGGGGGATGGTGTAAGTTAGTTCTGCAGTACCAGTGAGCATCATGACCCAGCTGCTAGCTTCCTGAGGGTGGTCTTGGCCTCATTGAAGGAAAAAAGCATTGGCTCTATTGCCCAGAATAGGTTCCCTTTTTCTTTTCCTCTTTTGAAGTTTAAGGAATCCCTGTTTATCTAGAGAGAAGTCTTTTTCTTGCTCTTCAATATGAGATAAGTATTAATTAACTTTGTTACTCAAAAATTATTCTGTTCTGTGTTTGGTGTGGAAAAGAGAGAGGTCAGCTTATGCTCAATTTCCCATCTTGAACAGAAAGTTCAAGTTCAAATTCTACCTTTCTGGTCCAGGCAGATCCCTGAGAACCTGCAGTTCCTGCAGGCCCTTCCAACAAAGCTCTAGTCACATTCTTGTACCCTAAGAGCAGACTGATTCAACAGCTTAATCTAAAAGCCCCTTTGGTACTTCATGATTCGACGCTCCAGCTTCCTTAATGACATTTCCTCATCCCCTGCTAAGGGATTTTTTGGCTTAAAAATGTATTACAAGTGAGAGAACCACCATCCTATTCCTGATAGTCCCTCATTGACTTTGAAACATTAAAAAGTACTTAAGAGCTCACATTTTTATTTTATCACATTTGGGATTGTCCCTTATACTAAGGATATTCTTGTTACACCATAGGCTTTTCAATTACATAGGACTCCTCTAGGACAAAGTGTAATATTTTTTTTGCAGAGTCAGATATTCAAGTGAATTTTATTGTCAGGTTTTCTTTGTAGTCATTTTAAAGCCAGCCACTGTTTCTTAAGCTACCTCTGAGGGTAACTTATCTGTTGATGACACAGCTATATCTTTTTACAGTGTTCCACACCATACAACTTAAGTGCCTGGACACTGTTATTTTAAAGTAGAGATTTTTCTTTTTCAGTCTGTGATTTTCTGTGTCCTATTACTTGTAGTTTTAGGTGTTCATATATTTTGTAATAGGGAACAGAAGACATGGCTTAAGGTGCTTTATAATTTGAAACATATTTATTTCAATAATACAAATGATATGTTTGTAATTTTTTTCTGTTATAAAAGCAATTCATGTCCATTGAGAAGATTCATTAAATACACAAATGTACAAAACAAGAAAATAAAAATTATTCATAATCTAATCAACCAGAAGCTTTTAATCACTATTAATATTTTGGAGCATTTCCTTCCAGTCTTTTTGTAGTATACATATATATTATATATTCCATAATTGAAATTCAGTGTGTGTGTGTGTGTGTATGTGTGTGTGTGTGTATAGATATATATACACACACATGTATATGAATCAGTATATATATTTGAATCATGTATGTGTGTGTATACACACACACACACACACACACACACACACACATATATCATTCTCATAGCCCACTATTTTCACTTAGGGTCATGTGATTTTAAATCAAGAGCTAGCTGCCCTTTGCTCTCTGGATCTATTGCAGCCCCCTTCCTTCTTTAAAGATGGTGGTGCCAGTGAGCTTTCATGGTGTCCCTAATAAAAGGTATTAGGAAGAGAGCAGTTTGCTTTAGGATTATGCAATGCCTTAGTGTCACCCCTAGTTTTCTATACTGAGTCCTATTACACTAGTCCGTAAGCAAAGAAAACAAACAGAAAAAACACAAGTATTAAAAAGTATTCTTTGAACTTCAGTTTTCTCCTCTATTGAAGTGAGGAGATAGAGTAGGTGGTAAAATTTTGGCTCAGTCCTCCTTTGGCAAAAACTGGCATTGGCAACACCACTCTCCTCATGCAGACAGTGCTTGGCCCTTCTCCTGTCCACCCTCCTCAGCCCTGTGTCCTGCACCTGCCCTGCTGTCCTCTTCCTACCCCCAGAGGCATTCTGCATCTCTTTGTCTGATGGAGAGGAGAGAGAGTGCTCCAGGAGCTTTCGAGGTTTTCATTAAACATGATGCCAGCTGAGCAGCAGTACATATTAAAACTTTTATTAAAAATACTGCTTAGGTTCCACGTTCATCAGGAAGCCACATCTTCCCTTAATGGACAGAATTACTCATTAGATTGTTAGAACCAGCGAGACCTCTCGGCTGTCAGATTTTTTTTTCCCTAATGCAAAAATCTGTCTGAGTCACTTTTATGTTAGGAATTAATAAATTTATTATTTGATTGGTTATGTAATTTTAAGAAAAGGGCACCTGGCTTAGTTGAGGAATTTCTGACAACTCCATGGCAAATGGAACGACTCAGCACCAAATTAGCAGCATCAGTTCATAGTCTTATATGATTTATCACCTTTCACATGCTCTGAAGCACAACAGATATGATGGCTCTGGGAATGAGCACTAAATCTCCTCTCCCTCACTACCTTGTTGACAGTAGCTACTTAAGTAGAGTCTGATTTGTGAGGCTGGCCAGTCTTGCTGTCCACTACCTCTAACACCACCAGTCGGGGAATTGGGTTTCCAGAAGACTGTCTCTTTTCTTCCAATTTCCTTCACCTAACTTTGATTAATAGTCTCATATTTCCCAGGCAATTTTCTGTGGCCTTAAAGAATTTCATTGATTTTGTCTTACTTCCAGTGTTGGAGTGGGTGGTATCTTCATGTACATTTTGAAGTCCAGAGATACTAAGAGATACTGACTAGCCCATAGTTACACAAACTAAAGACCCAGTGGCGTAGGCTGGAATGTTCCCTCTAGGGAGGAATTCAGTGCCCGGCAAGGCTCCTTTGGACCCCACCGTAAAGAGTAATGATAAAAGACCTCATGGAACACTTTATGAGATCTGACCTCATTCAAGATGTAGTACACAATATACACTCCTAAAGTATTCCTGGGAGGCTCCCCATGTGCTTTCAATGTTCCTTATTAGGAGTCAGACCTGCCCCAGTATGACTGGGAAATCCTCAAGTAGCCAGAGTCCTTGCCACCATGTCAACACTCTTCTAGAGTTTATTTTCTCAAACTCTTTTGTCTGCTGCTAGCCTGTTACTGTTAGAGTTTCCCACTCAGTTTCATGAGCAACTCATAAATCCTTAACATGGCTCAAGGCTCTCAGAATCTGGCTCTGATCAGCCCTCCAGGCTCCGCTTTCCCCTCCCCATCCCCCAGCCATTCTGAGTTTCTATCATTTCTTTAAAGGTCCAAACTCCTCTTGCCTTCAGTCTTCAGATATCTTTCTCCCTTTGCCTAGAACACTTTCAGGTAAGGAAAGATGGTTTGGGGGAAGATGTAGTGAGTTGTTAGGAGATGCTGAGAGAAAGGGACAGCAAAACATTCGGAATGTCTATAGGCTACTAAAAAGGTAGAACGTGGGGAATGCAAGAGATTGAGACTGTGGATCCAAGGGTCGTTTTCAGAGAGAGCGTGATTGAAGCTATCAGTGGAAATATAGGGAGAAGTGCATTGGTCCCAGAACAGTGCTTCTAGTGGAGTTTGGGGAAAGAAAAATCTAGCAAAAGGGTGAGATAGAAACAGGTTCAACTGGGGAGATCAGAGGTAAGAAGAAAGTAATAGTGTGTTATTGGAAGTAAGTGAGGAGAGCTAACATCTATTGAGTTTCTAGTAGGTGCCAACACTATTTGGTGGTTTATACACATGTAGCTGAAACTCGGACCTAAAGTTCATGTTGTCTCCAGCTTATATCCCCAGAGAGATTCCAGTGCCAACTATTACAGAGATCAGTAAGGATGAAGGTTGAGAACAATCACTGAATCGAACTAAGGAAATCATTGATAATTATCAACAGATGAGACACTGTACAAATGAGGCCTAGTTTTAGTATTTATCATCTTTAGGGTGTAATAGAAGAAACACTGGATTAGAAATACAGAGGATCTATTCTTAACTCTTCGATTAACTGGCTAAGTCATCAAAGCACTTGACTTTATTTTCTACAACTATGAAATGGGATATATTATTAAAGGATTTTGTCCTCCAGCTCTTACTGGAGTCCATAATCCTAACCTAGTGAGTTTTTCTAGAAATGTGCATACCTGACATACTGCTGTGTGAGGCAGAATCATTGCCTATTTTGTTCACTGTTGTGTCCATAGAACCTAAAACAGTGCCTGGAACATAGTAGACAATGAATAATTATCAGTTACATATTTCTTTCATTAATCTAAAACAAAACATAGGCATTGTCATATTTGAAACTTGGATAGTTAGGACAGTATATTAAAAATTAAACTTTAAGAATAACAGGTGAAAATACTGATTATTCTGAAATACCTAAAATAAAGTGAATATTCAAATATATTTTTATTCTAGTTAGGAAATAATGGGAAATTAGAGTTTAAATGGAGAAAGGCAAAGAAATGTGAGCATCACTGGTCTAAACTGCTCTGCCTTTGATGTATTAAAATTAGAAAGATATTAAGTTAATCTGAATCTCTACCAATAGCTGAAATATTATTAGTCAGACAGTGTTCATGAAATTGGGGAAAATAAAGCCAGATTGTAATAAGGACAGTTCTCGCTGGGTTTCAGGCCGACAATCTTGGATTATACTACAGCCTGGGAATACAGACCTTTTGTATATACTTTTTTGTGTTCATCTTCTCTTTTTAGAACTGTTTCATTTTCTGGTTATAAATTAGCCACTGCTTATGATAGAACATTTTGAAAATACGGAATTGTAGAAAGAGGAAAATAGAAACTACCCATAACCCTAGCTGGTAGTGATGCCCTGTTTTACTATTTTAGAATGCTCCCTCCCCACATCTTTTTTCTAACATACTAATTTTTCATGTAGCCCCTCACACTGAGGCTGATGTAGCCATTGGCAGTAGACTGATATCTGGGAGGCCCATTGGTAAGTGGTGAGCTCTCCACATCCCCTCCACCTTCTGGAGAATGAGAATTGGGCCCAGTCACCTGGGCTCCTAGGGACTGTGTGGACACTCTCCTTTACTCAGAACTCCCTGAACACAGTCTTGGCCCCATTTTCTCATTGTCTCACCAGCACACAGCTCCTGGAGTGCAAGATATCTCATCTCAGACCACAGTTCACTTTGGTCAGTGTCCAGGGCTCTCCTATGCTCTCTCCTCAGTTCAGAATTCCCTCAGCTTCAGAGAACCTTTTCTGTGGACTTTGCTTTCACAGCCATCACTTTATCTCATCAGACATGTTTCATTCATGTATTTTGTTTTAAAATTTATAGAATTTTCCTTTACTTGAAAATGTTTCTCTTTGTCTTCCTCTCTTTCCCCTCCTGCCATGTTTTCTTATTGAGGGAGACTCTTTAAGTCTGTTACCATGCAGAGTAATCTCAAATTCTACCCAAGACAAATAAGCAAATATGGACAAGGTAGCCACTACCTAGTGCCCTGGCTTCAGGGTGGACCACTCTGAAACCAAGTTCTATTTAGCAAAAGTTGAAATTGCTTTCAGATATCTAAACAGCAAGAAAAAAGTGGAAAATAATCATAATATTTCCTAATATTAAGATACTATGCTTCTTGTAATCTAAATGTTTGAGTATTCATCTACTTAGCATCACACAGGAAAGAAATCTGGGTGAAAGATTGATTTTTCAATTTTCATCCAGATATTTTAATAGTGTAAAAAGATTTAGATTCATGACTTCCTTTCCATTTAAAATTATGTCTTGTAAACACTATAATCCTTTCATTCCTTCCTTTTGCATTTTTTATATGGGACCTCATTTTTCCATCCTCCTTGCCACACCCTCTCCAACTCCAGTTTTTGTTTAGAAAAATAGAGATCTCTACTTCACTGTGTTCTTTTGAGACAGATGAAGAACAAAGAGAAAATTCCACCCCTCTTCAGACACCATACACCTATATATACCTGAAGCTAGTGAATGTTTTACAACTGGATCTCCAAAGAAGAGAGGAGATCTTGTTTGTAGTGTAAACCCACCCACTATAGCCAGTTCTAAGGTACTGACGTGATTTTACTGAATGTGGAGTTGGGAAGAGATGCACAGTTCACACCATTATGTGGTGTATCCACTGTGCAGATACAGTATGTGTATAAATATCCAGCCTTAAAAACACAGATACTAGTGATTAATTTGATGTATTGATTATCTTTGTTCTTAAATTAATTTATTTAATCCAGGATTCTCACTCTTGGTTCTGTTGGCATTTGGGGCTGTGTAACTTTCTGTTAGAGGGTCTACCCTGTGACTGTAGGATGCTCTGCAGCATCCCTCAGCCTCCATCCACAAGAGGCCAGGAGCACTCCTCAGCTGTGACAACCAAAAACCTCCAGACATTGTGAGAAGTCTCCTGCATGCAAAATCGCCCCAGTGAGAAGCACTGATTTAACTGTAAGTTTGTATACTTTACTTTTAATGATTAAACTGTACTTAACAACCTTCTCTCAAAACTCCTGAAATTTTAAGAGTCAGTTCTCACTCACTCACTACTGCGTCTCCCATAGAGAAGCTTGTCCTGAGACTGTACCATTTTGCATGGTCACAGAGTGTATCAGAGGGAATAAAAAGAGGAGCATTCAGCTGTACGTTCTGACCTTTTTGATTTCTGCATTTAACCACTGGGTTTGTCTCATCTCAATAAGCAGAGCAACATCTTTCTTTCATTTCTTTGAATTAAAGAGTGTCTTGGCTGACTGTCAATTTTCTTCCAAAGTAGACTTTACTTTGTACACAGCCCTAGAGTTCCCTCTAAGGTGAGTGTGATTTTCTGTCCAGTCAAAATTAAGAACCGCCCCTTCCCCAGAGGTCCTTATGTGCTTTTTAAGGAAGCCAGCTTTGGAGTGGGACATAAGGGGCAGAGAATGAAGGGAGAAGGGGCTGCTAAGGCTGTGTTAGGCAGTGATTTAGGTGAAGAGTCAACTCTCTGAGTCTTGGGAAAGACTGCGTTCTGAAACAAGAAATTCTAGTCTGTCCTGATCTCTCTACTCCAGTGGAAGGGGGTTGGAATGTGAAAATGTGAACTGAGAGCTCTGCCCAGCCATGGGGATTAGGTCTCATCTGTGGGGATCAATGGGAAAGGAGATTAGCTTCTGTAGCTGTTTGAGGTCATCTCCAGCTATTTCCCTTTCTGGCCCTTTCCTGACCTTTAGAAGCCACCACCTGCTGCTCTAATCAAATGCCGAGTGGCCCTTCATAGACCAAAGTTATCTTTGGCTTCATCCAAAGCTTCCACTGCACATGCCAACCAGGGACAAAAGTAATGTAACCTATGGGGAAATCAGTCCAGCTTGTGAGGACCAGTTAGTAACCACTGTCCTTTGTGTGTCAGCAGAAATTATTCCATTATTGGTAGCGTTTGTCCAGGAGGATATATTGGTTTCTGAGGGCTGCTGTGGCAAATTACCACACTCTAGGTAGCTTAAGACAACGGAAATTTATTATCTTATGGGCTGTAGGCCAAAAGTCTGAAATCAAGGTGTCAGCAGCGCCAGGTTCCTTTTGAAGTCTCTAGGGGAGAATCCTTCCTTGTCTCTCCCAGCTTCTGGTGGTGTTCCTCGGCCTACATTAGTACTCTAATCCCCGTCTCCGTCTTCACATGTCTTTCTTTCCTGTATGTCTATGTCTCAATTTTTCCTCTCTTGTCTCTTTTAAGGATGCCAGTCATTAGATTCATGGTCCATCTAAACTTAAAATCATCTGCAAAAACCCTATTTCCAAATAAGGTCACTTTCACAGATGCTGGAAGCTAAGACTACATCTTTTTGAGGGACACTGTTCTACCCACTGCAGGAGGATTGGGACTGAGGGCTATTCCTTCTGCTCCCTAGAGGACTCACCTTGTGTGGCCACCTAACACTGAAACTAGCCATGAAATGAAGAGAAAGAAGCTGTGGCCTCCAGTTATGCTCTCTCCAGGTGTAGGGAGTGATGAAACATGCTTACACGCCTTTCTTCTCCTGCCAGCTTCATGTTGGGGAAGCAGCCCCTCAGCCAAGAGGGATTCTTTCCAACCCTGAGCAGTCTGCTTAAGCCAGGGCAGATTAAGGAGCAGAGGGGGCTTGCAGGATGGGCTCATACCTGACCTGAGGGAAGCAGGGAGCTGAATCCCAAGGCTCTCAGTGCTTCACAGCTCAGTTCCCAGAGCAGCAAAGAGATGGGGTGATGTGGCCAAGGCTGGGGCTGGGGTGGGCCTGTAGCACTACAGGGGCAAAGGATGGGGATTAGATGGGATACGAGGATAAGGAGGGGCCCCAGAGGGGCAAAAGGTGCTCTGGGATCCTTCTGAGTACCCGACGAGCCATCAGCTCTTGGTGACTCAAGGGGTCCTGGGCCCTTCCCTCATTTTTATTCCACTCCCTCAGGCTTCTACCTGAGGATTTGTCATCAGAGTTTTCTTGGGGACAAGTCTCTAGTGACAGTTTCTCCAGCCCTAAATGTTGGTAGCCTTGACTTTGTACCCAAGGTAGAAAGGGATCTTAAAAAGACTGGCAGAAAGAGATCTTAAGCCAAAAAGGCTACAGAGAGACCCATGAGAAAGACAGCAGAAAGAATAAAACCCAGAATGAATTCAGGCCCCGAAAGATGCTAGTGACAGCCCAAAAGGTTTGTTTTAGTTCTGGTAACAGTGAAAATAAAAGGGCACAGGCCGCTGCTCAGGGAAGACAATGTAATTTACATAACTAAGGTTCTGGGCATTGATTATTTTTATAAAAAGCATTCTTTTTTTTTTTTCCTTTCTTCTACAGGCCCCCTCCTTCCTCTTCTCCCATTTCTCTCTCTGTCTTTGCTGCTCTCCTTCCTTGCTTCCCTTTTCTCTCTGACCTTTAGTAAGAAAAATCCAAAACTCAGTCTTCAAGGGATTGCTTTAACACTCTACATTTATTTCCATCTCCTTAAATTCTGGCGGAGTTCAGCCTCCACCTGCGCTTCTCTGGTGTTTTATACTTTCCTGTCTTTCCAGCCATCAGCATTAATGTTTCACAGTGTAATGGAAGACACAGCCATTCCTACTTGCCTTACTCCAGCCCTCCTACATTCCTGTCTTACTTTCTATGCTTCTCTTTGTTTACTGTACTGGCTGTGGCTCACTGGGTGTTTTGGTAAGCCTGGTTGGTATTCTTGGAGATCCCAAACTTAAGAGGAGCTTTAACTCTTTGAAATCCTAGTAACTGAAAGGACAAGAGAATTTAGTGTCAGAATAAGGAACTCCAAAAGACCTGATAAATAAAATTGGTTTCGGAGGCATCAGTGTTTTGTTTTAATATAGGGGATTCTGAACGTGAACATGAGTTTGGATGTGAAAAACGCAATCTTTAAAAGTGGCCAACTGAAAACAAACTCTGGAACTATGCATAATTTGGTTCTTTCACTGTAGACTAAGTAATGCAGTATAAATTAGTGACCAATTTTCAAGACATTAAAATATAATAAAATTACCAATAACATCATGTTTAGAAGAACTAAATTATTTCATGGTTAAGAATACAAGCATTCTTCTTAAGAATACAAGCATTCTTCTTAGAGTGCCCACAGTCATAATTATGTAAATGGTCATCATTGCCCTGTAGATGTGGGCGCGGTTGGCTGACAAAGTTCTTTCGATGACAAGCCAGCTTTGATTGTGGCAGGATGGCATTCCAGGGGCAACTCTTCCCTAATGAGCTCAATAATGTCTTATTCCCTGACACATAGAGAGTTTGACTTGATGACCTCAAAGTCCTTCCAGACTGGTGACTTGACAATCCATTCTGCCAAAGAGCCTCCACCTGGCACAGACATAACCACTCCCTGGCACAGATACTATCTTTATAGGACTAATTTATGCCAGTTCTCTGAATACTAATTGGTCCCTTTTGATCTAGATCATGTGCTGAAAATGTTTACTCATCTGTAAAATGGGAATAGTGCAACTTCCCATGCTAGTACCATGGATGAGAAAGCCCTGACTGTACAATAATAGTAGAGTGACCCAATGCTTTGGGATATCATTGTCATTGTCAATGATAGTCAGTATCTTGAAGACAGCAGACTGAGTTTTTGCAGTTTCTCTGACACCTGTGATACTGAAAGCTGTGTGGTGTAGCAGAGCCCACAAAGTTCAGGACTCCAAACACTTATGTTAGAGTTCCAACACTACTGCTTATAAGCTGTGTGACCTTGAGCAAGTTGCTCTGTCCTTGCCCCTCAGTGTGCTCAGTGTGCAAACTGAGGCCCACCACATCTTTCCTGGACTCTTCTTTGTACAGGACTGTTGTGAAGATCTGTCCCCATATGAAAAAGAATGAGGTTGGACTAGGTCAGAGGTTCTTCACCTTCTCCCATCACGCAGCTCTGGGACATCCTTGACAGTTGGTCCTGCACATGAACTTCACCTGTCATTCATGTCTTGGCAGATCCCTATCACTACCGTAAGAGAGCAGATCAAAATGAAGTGAGGGAGAACAGCACTCTGATAATGAAAATGTCAAATCTGCTCTAATTTATAAATAGACATAAATCACTTGAAAGCTTTGGTAGTATATTATAGAGAGCAAATTACTTGATACACCTCACCTGTCGCTGCTCTGTGGTTGAAAACTTTGGAGATAATAAGATTTCTTCCACCTCTCAAGATCTCAAACCTCATGTGTGTGTTCAGGCTGTATAACTGTAATTGTTGACTACAATGATACCAAATGTATACAGAGAGAATGGGTCCAACAGAACCCCTCCCAGAAGAGAACAAGGAGCTCATCTGCCAGTACCCAAGTGTGTTCACACAGGTGATAGAATAGTACAGCGGTCATCTGTAACCTGCAGGCCAAATCTGGCCCTCAAGTTAAGAATGGCTTTTACATTTCAAATGGTCTTAAAAAAAAATCAAAAGAAGAAAACTATTTTGTGACTCATAAAAATGATGTGAAATTCAAATTTGTGTCCATAAATAAAGTTTTATTGGAACACAGCCAAGTGCATTTGTTTGCATATTACCTATGACCACTTTCCCCGCAACAGCCAAATTAAGTCAGTTGTAATAGAAACTATCTGACCCAAATGGCTTGAAATATTTACTATCTGAGCCTTTACAGAAAATGTTCACCAGCTCCTGGAATAGCATGTGACTCATCTTACCTCAACTCCCAAATCTGAGAGAAAAAGAGAGTTTAATTTCTACTTCATCTCTTTCTCCCACAAATAATTAGAGTATATAATTTGTTGTCCAAACTGAGACCTTTTGAGAGTGCCTTAGTCCTTTCAGGCTGCTGTAACAAAATACCACAGATTGGGTAGTTTATAAACAACAGAAATTTATTTCTCACAGTTCTGAAGGCTGGAAGTCTGAGATCAAGTTACCATCATGGTTAGGTGGGGGCCCTCTTCCAGCTTGCAGACTTCTTGTATCTACATGGGGCAGAATGAGGTAGGGAGCTCTGTGGAGTTTCATATATAAGAGCACTAATCCCAAAGGCCCACCTTCTAATTAACATCACATGGGGCATTAGAATTTCAAAACACATTCAGACCTTGGCAGAGAGTGAAAAGGCCAGTAGGCATAGACTAAGATAGAACTGGGAAAGCTAGGACACATGGTCACCCTACTTAAAATTCCTGGTGTGAGCAAACTAAAGTTTGTCAGGGTGGGGACAAAAGGTTCTGGTGGCCCAAACTCTAAGGGATTCGTTCTCTGGCTTCCTTGGCTAGAAGAGGCAACTCTGTGCAAGACTGGAGAGGAGGGCTGGACAGGGAGAGCTGACCTCCCTTCACGCTATACAGCTCACTCTACCCGCCTACCTCTTTCATCTGTCCCACACCTTCATTGTTTAGGCAGTATTTCAGTATTACTATACATTCTTGCTTTTGGAGGAATAAGCTACTAATTTTCTTAGCACATAAAAGAATATTGAACACAATATAAACACAGTCTTTCATCTTTATTCATTTTTAAAATTTACTAAACTTTGTCCGTCACCCAGCTCTACTTATTTGTGTGGGAAGTATGGATGAAAGAAGATAAAGACGTGTGAATCTGCTGACAGGCATTTTCAGGAAAACCAAAAGCAAAATGCTAAGTGTTTGCCGCAGGCCAGAGAACTGACACAGTAGCATGTGGCTGAACTGAAAAAGGAAGTGGTTTTCAGATGCTGAGACCTTTGGTTCCTCCACCTAGTTCATCTCAGGGATAAAAAAAAAAAAAAACCAAAACCTGATTGACTTTGGTAGGGGCAGAAGGAAAAAGTGATCTCTCAGAAAAGTCAGGGCCATACCACCTTGGGCTTTATATTTCATTGTGAAATCACTGCTTTGAGTTGTGCTTAAATGTAAGTTCACAGCCTAAGCCATTATGAAAGACAGATATAACGCATCAGGCAACAGCCAGGGATCATGGGTCTGCTGTATAGAAGACCAGGGACTTGGTGTCTGTGCCTGGGTCTGAAACTTGGGAACATCCTGTTCCTCTTCACATACGGGAAAATATATTAGTGGCCCTCCAGTTGCCCTGGGGTGTCTCCTAACTTGGCCCCACCGCGGGAGCAGAGCTAACTCTCAAGACTAAGGGGAGGGAGAGGTAGGGTGATGCAGGTGCAAAGCTATGATTTAGGCCACACACTCATGGACAGGTAAGCCTGTGCGTCTCACAGCTTCATAGATCCCCCACCCCAATGCTCCTACATCCTGGATTTTGTCCTGTTGAGTCTGAGACTCAGCTAAAAGTCATGGAGAATAATTATCCCTACCTCTGGGAACCATCCCGAGGATTTTACTTCCCAGCTTTTGTTTTTTGTTTGTTGTAATCTAGTAGAAAGAAAAAGGATATGTATATAATGGTAAAATTTGGGTTCTTGTCCCTAGATGCTAAAGGTACAGTATATTTTTTGGTATGTGACAGTGGTGGGCAGCGGGAGGTACATCCTCCTGATTCACTTCTAATCACTGCATAAGTTGTTACCTGCATTACTTTCTCCAAAGAGGCCAGGCTAAATGAACACTAAAAGTGTTCCTATTTCCCAGGTTAGAGAGCAGAACCACTAGCCAAAAAGGTCTTGGGAGAGGACTGATGCATTCCCTTGGGCTCAAGCCTTGAGCCTTCAACAGAAACCCAAAATATACCAAAATAAATTCTGGGTTTTAGTTAAATTTAAAAGATCAAAGCATTTTTTGAAACTTAAAAGAATATATATGGATAGTTATTTCAGTCTCAAAGGTAGATATGAATTAATTTATTAAATTAAATAAATAAAAAATCAAATTAAATATTAAAATAAATTGAACAAATCCGTTGAGATAATTACATAAGAAACAAAAACCTGTAATCAAAATATTGTAAGCAAAATGGAAACAAAAACCTATTTTCTGAAAATACTTAGGAAAATAGTTGATGATTAAATATATATAAAAAGCCTCATATAAATAAAAAAAAATGCATTAATACCCCCAAAAGAAATATGGACAACATATATAGCAATAGTTAAAAAATATACATGGGATAGATTAATGAGATGAAAAATGGTTGAGATTCTAGTAATCAAAAATACAAATTAAATTTTACAGCAAGGTATGATGATGTTAAACAATTAAAACTACGAATTAAAAAATAAATTATTTTCAGCTACAAAATTAGCAAGTTTTTTTTTGATGATAATAACACAATAATGCCAGTGAAGTCATGATGAAATAGGCATACTTTCTATGCCACTGGCAGGAATGCAGACTGTTGCAATATTTTTGGAAAGCAGTTGTACAATACTTATCAAAAATATTAAAAATGTTTATATACTTGTAGAGAACAAACTGGTGGCTACCAGCTGGGACAGGGAAGGGGAAAGGGGCAAGATAGGGATAGTGGATTAAGAGATTCAAACTACTATGCATAAGATAAATAAGTTACAAGGATTTATTGTACAGCACAGGGAATATAGCCAATATTTTATAATAACTTTAAATGGAGTATAAGCTATAAAAATTTTGAATCACTATGATATACACCTGAAACTAATATAATATTGTAAATCAAGTATACTTCAATAAAAATGTTTGTATCCTTAAAACTAATTTTCTTAGAAATTTATCCTAAAATAGTTTAAAACTTGAACAAAAATACATTCTAGAAAGATCTTAAGACAATATTATTTATAGCATCAAAAAAACAAAACAAAACCCTGAAATGCTCAATGCTCACAAATAAAGTGTTAAATATAGAGAATATTTAAATAGAAAAATGCTTATGATACTATAAGTGGAAAAAGCAAGATACAAACTTGTATATATTATATGATTCTAATTTTTTAAAAATGATTGACAGAAAATACATCAAAATGTTAGTAGTGCATAAGTTTCTCTAGATATTAGGATTATAGCTGATTTTCACTTCTTTGCATCATCACTTAAAATAAGCATTTAAATTTTTTAATTGTGCATTTATATCTTGCCTTATTCCAAAAAAGGGCTTAAAAATATGAATGATTGAGCCACATAGAACACATTAAAAATAATAAAGAAATTAAGATGAAGGAGCAAATGTGGATAAGAAAGTTACTATGAATCTCAGAATGTCCTCAGTACAAAAAAACCATGCCATATACTATAACATACTGACAGAGAAAACCATAGATTTGGCTCTAGGCTTCCTCACAGCCCACATGAAGCACAAAATGCTTTTAATTAGAAGATTCACAGTGTGTCTAAAGTAAAATCAAACCAATTACGAGTCTGAAACTGTGACCAGAGAGAAATGTTTTACATGAGTTCTTAAAGAGAGATCAACACTCAGCATCATCTGAATAATAATCATAGCAGTGCATTTTATGCAGCATTGTTTACACTGACCTTTAAATATGGGCTAATGTCACCATAGCAAGGTGTAAATCAGAAAAACAATTCTGATCATTTAGCTAAATCCATGGGTAGACTCCAGGACAGCTAAACCAGCCTTTCTAGAGTGAGTTTTGCAGATCTTTTTTTTTTTTTTTAATTGAGGTACATTGATTTACAATGTTATACTAGTTTTGGGTGTATATCATAGTGACTCAAAATTTTTATAGATTATACTCCATTTAAGTTATTATAAAATATTGGCTATATTCTCTGTGCTATACACTATATCCTTGTAGCTTGTTTATTTTATACTTAATGGTTTGTACCTCTTGATCTCCTACCCCTATCTTGCCCCTCGCCCACTCCCTCCCCACACTAGTATCACTAGTTTGTGCTCTATATCTGGAGTCTCTTTTCTGTTGTATTCCTTAGTTTGTTTTATTTTTATAAGATTCTGTGTATAAGTGATAACATACAGTATTTGTCTTTACTGTCTGACTTATTTCACTAAGCATAATACCCTCCAGGTCCATCCATGTTGTTGCAAATGGCAAAATTTTATTCGTTTTCATGGCTCAGTTGTATTCCATTGTATATACAAATAGTTTAACTATCTATCTATCTATCTATCTATCTATCTATCTATCTATCTATCTCTGTAACTTTATCTACATGTCTTCTTTATCTGTTCATCTGTTGATGGATACTTAGGTTGCTTCTATATCTTGGCTATTGTAAATAGTGCTGCTATGAACATTGGGGTGCATGAATCTTTTAGAATTAGTGTTTTCATTTTCTTTGGATATATACTCATGAGTGCAATTGCTGGATAAATCATATGGTAGTTCTATTTTTAGTTTTATGAGAAGCTTTTATACTGTTTTCCACAATGGCTGCACCAATTTACATTCCCACCAATAATATAGGAGGGTTCCTTTGTCTCCAGATCCTCTTCAGCATTTGTTGTTTGCAGTCTTTTTGATGATAGCCTTTCTGAGAGGTGTGAGGTGATATCTCACTGTGGTTGTGATTTGCATTTCTCTGATGATTAGCCATGCTGAGCACCTTTTCATATACCTGTTGGCCATCTGTATGTCTTCTTTGCTAAAATGTCTGTTTAGGTCTTCTATCCATTTTTTAATCAGGTTGCTAGTATATTTTGATATTGAGTTATATGAGCTATATTTTGGATATTAACTCCTTATCAGTCATATCATTTGTAAATACTTTCTCCCATTCAGTAGGTTGTCTTTCATTTTGTCAGTGGTTTCCTTTGCTGTGCAAAACTGCTTAAATTTAATTAGGTCCCATTTTTTTAATTTGTTTTTGCTTCTGTTTCTTTGCCTTAGGAGACAGATCCAAAAAAATATTGCTACAGTTTATGTCAAAGAGTGTTCTGCCTATGTTCTCTTTTAGGAGTTTTATGGTTTCCAGTCTTACATTTAGGTCTTTAATTCATTTTGAGTTTATTTTTGTATATTGTGTGAGAATATGTTCTAATTTCATTGTTCTACATGTAGTTGTCCAGTTTTCCTGGCACCACTTATTGAAGAGACAGTTCTCCATTGTACATATTCCCTGCTTTGTCATACAATAATTGACCATAAATGAGTGAGTTTATTTCTGGGCCCTCTATTCTGTTCCATTGAGCTGTATGTTTGTTTTTGTGCCAGTACCAGATTGTTTGGATGACTGTAGCTTTGTAGTATAGTCTGAAATCAGGGAACCTCCAGCACTGTTCTTTCTAAAGATTGTTTTGGCTATTTGGGGTCTGTTGTGTTTCCATACAAAATTTAGAATTATTTGTTCTAGATCTCTGAAAAATGCCATTGGTATTTTAATAAGGATTGCATTGAATCTGTGTATTGCTTTGGGTAGTATCGTCATTTTAACGATATTAATTATTCCAGACTTTACACCTAAAGGGACTAGAAAAAGAACATACAAAACCCAAGATTAGTAGAAGGAAAGAAATCATAAATATTAGAGCAGAAATAAATGAAATAGAGACTAAGAAAATAAACAATAGAAAAATCTATGAAATTGAGAGCTGGTTCTTTTAAAAGCTAAACAGAAGTGATAAACTTTTAGCCAGACTCATTAATAGAAAAAAGAGAGAGGGCCCAAACTAATAAAATCAGAAGTGAAAATGGAGAAGTTAAAACTGACACCACAGAAATACAAAGGATCGTAAGAGATTACTAAGAACAAATATATGCCAATAAAATGGACAACCAAGAAGAAATGGAAAAATTCCTAGAAATGTAAAATCTCCCAAGACTAAACCAGGAGGAAATAGAATATGTGAACAGACAAATTACCAGTAATGAAATTGTTATCAGTAAAAAAAAAAAAAAAAAATCCCCAACAAACAAAAGTCCAGGACCAGATGGTTGACTTTTACCAAACATTTAGTGAAGAGGTAACACTTATCTTTCTCAAACTATTCCAAAATATTGCAGAGGAAGGACGCTTCCAAACTCATTCTATGTGGCAAGCATCATGCTGATACCAAAACCAGACAAAGATATCACAAGGAAAAAAAATTACAGGCTAATATCACTGTTGAAAATAGATGCAAAAATCCTCAAAAAATATTAGCAAACCAAATACAACAGATCATACACCATGATCAAGTGGGATTTATCCTAGGGATGCAAATATGGTTCAGTATCCGCAAAGCAATCTTTGTGATACACCACATCAACAAACTGAAGAATAAAAACGATATGATCATCTCAATAGATGCAGAAAAAGCTTTTGATAAAATTCAACATCCAATTACTATTAAAAAAAAAAAAACTCTCAACAAAGTGGGTATAGAGGGAACATTCCTCAACATAATGAAGGCTGTGTATAATAAGCCTACAGCTAACATTATACTCAGTGGTGAAAAGCTGAAAGAATTTCCTCTAAGATCAGGAACAAGATAAGGATGCCTACTCCTGCCACCTTTATTCAACATAGTATTGGAACTCCTAGACAGAGCAATTAAACAAGAAAAAAAAAAAAGGAATCCAAATTGGGAAGGAAAAAGTAAAACTGTTACTATTTGACATGATACTAAACATAGAAAATCCTGAAGATGCTGCAGAAAAAACTAACTGGAGCTGAACAGTGAATTCAATACAGTTGCAGGATACAAAATTAATATACAGAAATCTGTTGCATTTCTATACACTAACAACAGACTGTCAGAATGAGAAATTAAGGAGATAATCCAGTTTATAACCACATCAAAAAAAAAAAAATCTAGGAATAAACCTATCTAAGGAGGTAAAAGCCCAATACTTAACAAAACTGTAAGACATTGATGAAAGAAACTGAAGATGACACAAACAGATGAAAAATATACCATGTTTGTGGATTTCTGCATATCCCTGATTACCGTATTTCTCCATGAGAAAAGAAATCATTTCCATGGTCCCAGTGGTGTAAAAACACCTATGTATTCTGTATGCCTCTCTGAGAGTCCCAGTGAATGATCACTACGTTGAACTTTGTACATTCAGGTTTGCCCAAATTTATTTGACTAATATCTTTGCAAAATTCCTGTTAACATCCTGATGAATCAGCCATTAGCCCTTCTCAGATTTTGCTTTGGAAAAATTCCCTAGTAACATTTGTTGCTTTTAAAAGCAAAGAAGCACCATTTAACAAATAATAAAAAAAGGAAGCTCCCTGTATCATGGAGTGACTGTCATGTGGTTTCTTCTGGATTTACTACTTCTTTGACCTAATATTAAATCCTATTGGATTTGACTCCAGGATGGTTCTTAGGGACTCATTCTCACAGATATCCCATTCAGATTTGGTGACTTTCTGAGGTTTTTTTGAGAGAGTGGGCTCTTTCTTTTGTGTTTCCACCCCTCTCACCCCACCCCATCTCAGCCTTGCCTTTAGCACTTTGCTTCCTGCTGCTGCAGGGCCAAGATCCCAGAGACACAGAGCTCATTATCCTTATTAACCTGCCATGGCTGGAGTGGCCAGAATGCAAAGCTGGAGAAGGTGATGAGACCTCAATAAGCACAAAGTAAATAAATCAAACTTCTAATTAAATTTACATGATAAATAAATAGGTTGTCTCATTTATTTAGTAAGCAAATTAAGAAAGATAATGAGATTTCTTTTTTTTTAATATATTTTTATTGAAGTATAGTCAGTTTACAATGTGTCAATTTCTGGTATACAGCATAATACTTCAGTTATATAGGAACATGCATATATTCATTTTCATATTCTTTTTAACCATAAGTTACTACAAGATATTGAATATAATTCCCTGTGCTATACAGTATAAACTTGTTGTTTATCTATTTTATATAGAGTAATTGGTATCTTCACGTCTAGAATTCCCAATTTATTCCTTCCCACTTCCTTCCCCCCTGGTAACCATAAGTTTGTCTTCTATGTCTGTGAGTCTGTTTCTGCCTTGTAAACAAGTTTATCTTTTTTTTTTTTTTAGATTCCACATGTAAGTGATATCATACGGTATTTTTCTTTCTCTTTCTGGCTTACTTCACTTAGAATAACATTCTCCAGGTTCATCCATATTGCTGCAAATGGTATTATTTTATTATTTTTCATGGCTGAGTAGTATTCCATTGTATGTATATGTGTGTGTGTGTGTGTGTGTGTCTATGCCACAACTTCTTTATCCAGTCATCTGTCTGTGGACATTTAGGTTGTTTTCATGTCTTGGCTATTGTAAATAGTGCTGCTGTGAACACTGGGATGCATGTATCTTTTTGAATTAAGGTTCCCTCTGGATATATGCCCAGAAGTGGGATTGCTGGATCATATGGTAAGCCTATTTTTAGTTTTTTGAGGACTCTCCATACTGTTTTCCATAATGGCTGCACCAAACTACATTCCCACCAACAATGTAGGAGGGTTTCCTTTACCCCACACCCTTTCCAGCATTTATTGTTTGTGGACTTTTGAATGATGGCCATTCTGACTGGTGTGAGGTGATACCTCATTGTAATTTTGATTTGCATTTCTCTGATAATTAACAATATTGAGCATTTTTTCATGTGCCTATGGGCCATTTGTATGTCTTCACTGGAGAATTGCTTGTTTAGATCTTCTGTCCATTTTTAGATTGGGTCGTTTGTTTGTTTCTTACTAAGTTGTATGAGCTATTTATATACTCGGAAATTAAGCCCTTGTCAGTCTTATCTTTTGCAAATATTTTCTCCCATTCCATAGGTTGTCTTTTTGTTTTGCTTATGGTTTCCTTTGCTGTGCAGAAGCTTATAAGTTTAATTAGGTCCCATTTGTTTATTTTTGCTTTTATTTCTGTTGCTTGGGAGATTGCCCTAGGAGAACATTGCTGAGATTTATGTCAGATAATGTTTTCCTATGTTTTCTTCTAAGAGGTTTATAGTGTCTTGTCTTATGTTTAAGTCTTTAAATCATTTTGAGTTTATTTTTGTGTATAGTGTGAGGGAGTATTCTAACGTCATTGATTTACATGGAGCTATCCAGTTTTCCCAGCACCACTTGCTGAAGAGACTGTCTTTACTTCATTGTATGTTCTTGCCTCATTTGTCAAAGATTAATTGACCAAAAATTTGTGGATTTATTTCTGGGCTCTCTATGCTATTCCATTGATCCATATGTCTGTTTTTGTACTAATATCATACTGTTTTGATTACTGTAGCTCTGTAGTATTGTCTGAAGTCTGGGATGTTTAAATCTGGGAGATTTCTACTGGGGTCCATGCAGTGCCCCAGAGATATATACCAGCTCTCACCCTGTTAACATTCCACGTTTTCTGTAGAAGGTTTATCTGGCTCATTAGGTGGTTGTGTCTGCAGGAGAAGGGGAGACTAACCAACAGCAAGGAAGAGATATCTTGGTATATGCAGGGGTTTGTCCTTCCATTTATGACCACAGAAGAAATTAGAGAATAGCACCCAAGAAAGGCTTTTTAGGAAAGAAGGAAGCAGGTTTGTCACAGTAAAGGAACAGAACAGATGGAGCATTTTTATCTTAGTGTTAAAAATCAGGAAATGGAAGTCAAGAGAGATTGGAATTAGAATCAAGAAGTGTTCTCTGCTCAGGGTCCTGCTGTGACTGGAGGTCTAGCAGAGAGCCAGAATGTTTGGTTACATGGGGGAAGCTTTCTTAATTAACAGAGAGGCAGGCTGTGGGATTTCCCACGGGCCAGTAGTGTGGCCTAGAGCAAATCATCCCATGTCTGTGTGACTTAATTTCTTCATCTCTAAATAGAGGGTAATAATAGTGAAATGATCACCAAATGATTGTGAGATTTGGAATGCTTTGCAAATTGTAAAACATGATGCAAATGTTTTGTTTTATTATACCATTATGTAAATAACAGCAGGAAGCAAAGTGTAGTGGAGAGTACAATTTCTCTGGATAAAGAAGAGTGCTGGGCTTGAATTCTGACTTTTCATTCTTTTCCCTGTGTAAAGGTGATGCTGGAAGAAATTCTACCTCTCTGATTCAGGCTGTCTTCCTATGTATCAACTCATGTACTCTTTCATTCTCTATTTCTGTCTATGAAACAAACATGACCACTTCTTGGAAGAGAATCTTGATGCCAGACTTTGGAGAATCCTGTTCCCTAGAATTAATGTGGAGGTGAATATTCTTTCAAGCATCAACATAGGAACTAACAAAGTGAGATGACATTGCACTGTCCCTTTCATTTGCAAGCCTGTCTATCCCTAGAAAAGCTGGCAGATATATGACAGGTGAGAATGTCTAGGATGGAGTTTCTGAAAAAGCTGACATATTCATGGCTTCTACTGAAACCCAAGGCCCCAATTTTAGGTCCTAATTATCAAACTGGTCCTATGGGCTCCTGCCTCAAATTCCCTCTCCAGGCCTTGTTATTAAAATATAGAACAAAATCCACTCTGCATTTAGGAAAAACAAAATAAAACAAAAACACATAGAAGGAAAGTGAATGAGATCCCATTCTTCTAGGATTTGGGATGGAGTTTCTAAGGTCTACTTAAATCTCCCTTCTCCATGAGCCCTTCAGGATTGCCTCAGGAAGAAGGTCATTCCCCTCTGCTGCACCTACATAGTGTTATGTTTCTAACACTTTTTAGGCTCTCATCCCTTTCTCTCCTCCAGATATAATTCTGTCCATGCAGATCTTCTCCTCTCTAAACAGTGCAGACAACAGGGCCTAAAAAATACTGTTGAGTGAATGTTTGACTTGAGTCTGCACTCAAGGACAAGGGAGAGAGAATTGCACCAAGACCATCACCCTGCAGCACATTCTGCAGTGGCATCACATGTTCACCCAGGCCTACACTTCCCTTATCCCAGGCTCTTCTCACTTTTCTCTCTGCCTAAGAGATGAGGAAATGAAGCAGGATGGGTATTTAAGCCACCATTGGGCAAAAACTTATCAGAGTCTTCTCAAAAGTTATTCCAAAATGGAAAGAAAGAAGAAGAGAAAAGAGAGACTCCTTACTGATTCAGGAGCCCAGGGGCTGGGATCCCTCCTTCACCCTCACTGCCCTGGTCATCTCTGATGGTCATCATTTCCCAGAGCTCTGGCTCTTGGTCCAAGTGACTCCCACTTCTAGTCTTCCCACCTGCAACCTCTAGACCTGCAGACACCCCCAGGCCACATTTCACCTTCCCAGCCTCTCCTCCTTTAGTGTTCTGACTGCAGGGAGTCATGAGCAGAGCCTGGTGGGATGCGGGCACAGTAAAGTGGTCCTAGCGAGTGTTCCCTTGACTCTGGGGCTCTGGGTGGATTCCAGAAGACCCTTCCTCTGAGCTGTTGCTATGCACAGGCTCTGCTCCAGGCAGTTCTTGGTAAGGACGTAGAGCTGTGTAGAAGACCTTGACCTTGGGAAAAGAGGCACCATGTGTTCACCAATACTAATTCATCCCTGAGTCCTAGCCTTGATACTTCTTTCTTTCTGCCTGAGACATGAGGAAACTAAGATGGAAAAGGCCTTTAAGCCATCACTCAGCAGAGCCCGACAGAGCTGACCACTGCCGTTCAGCCTCTTCAACTTGCCGCCGCTGGGCAGCAGGACGGCATAAATAGCCCCAAACCACGTCAGGGCCTGTCTTTGTTCAAGCTGAACTAAACTGTCATGTGGATGGCAACTTTCCCCTCCACATCTGTTTAGCGTAATTTAAAAATCACAGCCCTTGCACCTACACGATCGGCACCACATGTTGTTCATCTTCCTTATTATCCTAAATTAAAGTGTTGCCTGGTGTCTGGATTTTCTGCATTGACCATAGTAATGGAGCTCTAATCTGACTCCCAATCAAACTTTGAGAGAAGGGGTATTGAATTGGAGGAGAGTTACGTAAACCCGATTTCCACGTGGCTACAGCAAAGGAAACCTCCATTGTGGCCGGGCCTGAAATCCCAGGCTTAGGTTATAATGACATTCAGATGCCAGCGCTGGCCTTGCGGTTTGGCTCCTGTGCGTGACAGAGAGGGAGAGCAAGAGAGGACACGGAAGCAAGTGCATCTGGGCTTCATTAGTTGCAATGTAATTTACAAAAGGCAGCTTTTCAGATGTTGGGATAATCAGCAAGCTGTTATGGAGGTAGCGCACGGTAATCACGGGTTGACATGAGCAATCCATGCTCAGTGAGATAAATGGGTTTGACTGGCAGGGCAGTGGTTGGACTTTAATAAAAAACAAATTGAATTTTTTTTCCTGTGGCTTAATGTAAGAATCGTCTGGACATATGCATAAAACGCACACAGTAGCAAAAACCCCTCGCAGAAAGAAAAGTACTACAGCACTGGGTCTCAGAACCAATTTCTGTGTTATAAATTCTGTGGATGTTTGGGCAGTGGTTGAAATGGGGGTGGGTGGGGTGAGGAGGAGAAAGCAATGCGGGGACCTCTCAGCCTGATCCCAGCATAAATCACATAATAATGGACAAGTAATTTAATACTGTTCTGAAGCCTCAGAGTGAATCAGTGCTTTTCCTACGAGTCTGGGTTCTGGTGGGTGAAGAACTTGGGGCTGTCGACTCCTAAAATTATGCCCTCTTTGGGGTGATATATCCATGCTTGGTCAAGATTGGAGTCTTTGCTGAGGGGTCTGTTAACCTTTCCTCTATATATCCAGTATCCAAAGCTCATGGAACTGCTTTCAGTCTGCCATATGTACCAACTCCGCAGCCCTAAGAGCTCCATGGGGGTCTCCCATCCCTCGGAGCAGCTGTTTCTTAGTCTGACTAGTTAGCTGTATGCAGTTTTTCAAGTCTGGCTCATAGCAGGTGCTCTTGGACAAGTCTCAGGATGGCTCACGTACGCTGAGTTATTTTGCAGGGCATAGAGGAAAAGAGCAAAATTTCAGCAAAGAGCACTGAGGATGCTGATGGTGTATGCAAGGGGCCATTGGAGTTTCTTTGCATACAGCAAAACAGGTAGTCATCAAAGCTGGGCTGAACATTGTCTATTGTGTCACCCCCATGAGGACCAGAATGTCACCTTTTTGAAGGTCAGATTAAATAAGCCTTGGACATCTTTAAGGCACCTGAATTTTGTGAGTATAGAAAGGAGGAGCAGAGGCCTATTTTTAATGGCAAGTGGATTTAAAATAAAGACATTGGTGTAAGGATGAGGTCATTTTTAGAGATCAGAGAGAGCCTAGAATTCTAAAGCTGGAATGATCTTAGAAGTAATCTATCTGTAGATGAGGAGGCTCAAAGACAAATACACTTGCCCGAGGCAGGTTGGCTGCAGAGGCAGGGCTAGAACCTACAGCTCTGGGCTCTTTGGTGCTGTTCCATGTCCTGTAGAGTCCCAAGCCCATTCAGCAGGGCTACCTAAAGATGCTGAAGAAAGGGCCTGGCAAATCAAGAACTCCCCGAAATATCTCACAGCAGACAGCTGTTGCTGCTTCCAGACTGTGCAGTCAGTCCCCTCTCAACATTGTTTAGATGACCCTCCACTTCCCACATTCAGCTGTCTAAGACTGCATTTCCTAGCATCACCAGCCAAGACAGCACGGGGATAGCACTCAGATTGCTTGGAGGGTAGGTCGTGGGGAAAGAGTTTGACTAACCAGCCAGGATCTGTACTAACCAGAGAGGGGACCTTGGAGAAGTCTCCCCAAGTCTCTGGACTTCAGGCTCCTTTGACTCTAAAATGTGGGCATGGAATAAACCATCTTGAGGCTTTCATGGCAGTTTTTGTGGTGCTGCAGTAGAACCCTTCATTGGCCACACACCCCAGCCTTAAGAAAGAGATGGAGTGCAGGGTTCTGGTCAAAGGTGAGGAAGAACATGTGCCTTCTTTCTTCCCTCTGCACCCCCTCTACCCTCAGCAGACCCTGAAGCCCTTTATCAAGCTCAGACCTCTGCAGAAAAACACTGGAATAAGCTGTCTCAAAGGCCCTTTTACCTTCAGCATTTTATGATTCTATTAATAGCCCGGTCTCAAGTGTCTGAACAGAGACCATATTAATGCAGGGCATGGTACCCTGTGACTCCTCCCAGAGCTACTGCAGATCAAGATCCCCCTCCACTCTTCTTTGACCAGGGTAAAGAGCACAGTGTGGCCAGGGGTGCCACCCTGGGCCTGCCCACCTCTATGGTACCCAGTGTGTCTCTCTCTCAGCTCTCTTCTGATCCAAGAAACAGCTTAGCTTCAAGGATTGAAGACTGTACCATGCAAGAAGAAAGCCCTTGGGTATCTTGAGAATTGGATTAGGCTGTCCATTTAGGTTGCTGGGAAAGACTCATCACCTGCCAATTCATATAAGAACTGGGGCATAGATTGCCCAAGCACATGACTTGCTCTCAGATCAATGTTTTAAGCGATCTGGGAAACAAGGAAGTTGTGAGGCATGCTCCTGTATTTCCAGAGCTGGGAGTAGGGTGGGGGGTTGTACCTACTAGAACAATTGTCCCGTGCTGGGCAGTGACACCTGGAGCTACAGCAGCACCCCCCACCCCAGGCAGGACCCTCATCTCCTCTCTGCCATTACTAATCCTTTACCATCTCAGCCCAGATCCCTCTTCACCATATAGCATAGTCTATGTTATGTTAGACAGTTAGACACACTCATAACACTGGACTGCTCACCAAATCCCTTCTTGCCTTTTTTTCACACCTCAGGAAAGGAAGTGCAATTTATTCAGGGATGGCTCAGTGCCAGCACAGGGTATGTGGGGACTGCTACAGAAGTCATCTGCTTTAAGCTCATCTGAAGGAGATATCTTTATTTATTTCCCAGTGAGGAAACTGAGGCTCAGAGCGGTAAAATGACTTTAAAAGAATAAAGAGCGGGCTGAGTATCTGAACCCAGACACACCAGAGTATAATTTATGAACTTCAACGCCACTTCATGCAAAAGCATCAAGTCTTGGGCTCGTAAGGAGTGTGAGGGGGCTGACAGGTAGCTGGGGAATCCTTCCAAGTTCCCATGAAGGGACTGTCAGGGGCATCTACAATCAGCAGGTAGCTTCACAGAGAGGGCATAGGTGGACAAAAAAAAAAGGATTTGAACCAGGAGGGAGCGAGGGCTGGATCCATTTCCAGGCAAACGGTGACAGAGTACCTGCTGAGGCCACGTGCCTCTCCCTCACCACACTGACCTTGGCAGTTGAGAGGGGGGCTGCCAAGCTAGCCTGCAGTCTGAGGGGAGCATGCAGGGGGTTAAGGAGGGAAGCTGAGGAAGGAAAATGAAGAGCACTACCCAAACTGGGACCTGCAGCCCTGGCCTGAGGGAGGCAGAAAAGGGGAATTGGAGGTTTGCTCCTTGTGTCTGAGAGCTTAAAGATCGGGTGAGTTTGGGGCAAAGCACACTTGTAAATGGGGCCATTTCTGAATACACCGCGATTATTTGGGACTAGGTAAGCAACCCCTGCTTTTTATCAGTGCAGCATAATTCTCTCTCATTCATTTCACCGTCTCTAAAATGAACTTCTGTTCTGAGCAGCGAATCAGCTACACCCCTGTGCACCTACCATCTAACAGAAACTGGGTCGCTGCAGAATCTCGCCTGGAGCTCCTCCTCATTCAGCAGTGAGACCAGCAGGAACATATAGGCGTTCTTGAGTGGGGAGGCTGAAAAGGGGCACAGTGTATTCTCGACTAAAAACACTTCCTCTGTAACACTGTAGCTTTCTGAAGCTTTCTGGCTCTGCCTTTCAGGAGCACAGCACCTCACCCTTGAGGCAAAGCCCTCTGCACTCCATTCTGGTTGTGTGTTTGGCGGGCCTGATGCTAGGCAGTCTTGGCCAACAGCACTGTAGAAGAGCAATCTTCTGCCCAGAAGCTCCAGAGCGCTGGGAACTCACTTATCTGCTGGCAAAATTGCCAGCTTGGGGATTCAGCGCTGCTTCTCTGCAAAACAGGCGCGGAATTACCCCACGCTTAACAAATGGTTGCCCTGCTCTCCTAAAGCTGCCAACACAAATTGAATTGTATTTTTTCATTGGTGTATACAGTGGGTGTGCTCTAGCGCCAGCACTAATTTCCCCCAAGCAAGATAAATGCACAGACCTGAGCCTTCCTGCTTACACTCGGTCTCATTCCAGCAAATTAAAATGTCACAGAGCTTCAGGGTTCTTTAGGAGACCTGGTCAGATGGGGTTGGTGCAGGGCGGGTGGGGAGGCTATTGTTTGATTTCACACCTCAGCCACCACTTAAATAATAACAAAGGAGAATGAAAACTGATGAAAACCTGGTTAAAACACTGCGAGCTATAAAATAAGTCTGTAGAGGGTGTGTCAGTGAAATCTTATAAGAAGAAAAAAGCTATCATTTTGGCAGTTTTCTTAAGAGTTATTTTTACATTACTGGTATCCTGTTGTGGATCCCCTCCCCCCATTCACTCTTATAACCAACCAAAGTCAATTTGGTTTAATTCAGTCCTATAAAATTTTTCACCTAGAGTGGCCACTTTGTGAATCAAAGTTCATCAGCAAACAAAGTTCACATGATCAGAAATGGAGTTTGGTTTCAGGAGGCTCTCAGAGGAGAATTGCAGTAAGAAATGGAATTGCGTTTGCTGCTGCAGTGCTGCTTTTTGTGCCCCCCTGAATTCCTGAAGTCGCCAAAGAATGAGTATTAAGAATGTAATACCTGGTTTACGCATGCTCCTTTTCTCTCGGGCATCTCCCAGGCATCACAACAGCTCACTTTTGTCCTTAGGATGTCCTTTAATGAAAGCAGGTGTGTAGGTCTGTGACTCAGCCCATTTTCCAGAACAGAAAACACAGGCTCATAAGAAGGCTACCTGAGCAGTAGCTGAGAGAGGACTCCAGGGCGCACCCTTCTTGCCAGCAAAACGGTGGAAGCACTAACCTCAAAGCAATTCTAGGGAACTTTTCCCTATTCCCACCCAGAGGTCAGGCTTTTCGCACCAAATCTTCATTAACAAGGGACTGGAAAGGGGCATTTTCATATGAGAAGCAGTCAGGAGATGTAGTTTGGAGTCTGAAATATGTGACTTTCTGGGACATTTCAACGGTTTATAGAGCCAGTGGGACCAAACATGTGAAATCAAAGCTGTTCCAGAGAATTCAAGATAAATGGTAGCCAACCCACGGGGGCTTACAATCAAAACCAGGAAACACCACTGAAGGCAGGCGGATAGAAGCCCATTATGATAATACTTAACCCCCTCTTGTGCGTTTCAGTGTAGAAAGAGCCTTTGTATTCATCTCACTCAGCATTCTGAGTGTGGACCTGGAAGAGGTATCTTGGTTGTTCTTTACAGGTAAGGAGGGAGCAGGGCTCAGGGAGATGGAATGGCAAAAGCAAACCTCTGAGCACAGCTGGGAGCCAAACCCAGCTCTCCTGATGCTGCAGCCATGTTCTGACCACTGTACCACACTCCCTCTCCGTACAAGATAAGAAACAGTGGAGCTTGTAGCTCTGCTCCAGCATCAGTGACGGCTGCAAAGAATGTTTTCAAATGGAAGGTTCTGGCCAAGGACTCTCCTCCCTTGAGGCCTTTACACTTGGGGTTCCCACTGCCTGAAATTCTCTCCCTCGTACATCCAGGTCTCTATCCTATAGGTCCCTCAGGTCTCTGCTCAAAGGCCAGCTCACTAGTGAGGTCTTTTCTTACCACCCACCCATGCCCATCAGATTTATCCTCCTTAGTCTCTTAAAGTTTGCTCCATAGCATTTCCCACTTTCCATTTGTCAGTGGTCTGTCTCCTTCCTCTGAGTCCAGCCAAGAGATCTGAGACTTTGTCGTGCTTGTTGGTCTACCCCTGTGTCTAGATTAGCAGTTGGCTGTTTCTGTAAAGGGCCAGATAGTAAATAGTTTAGAGTTTGGGGGCTGTATATTCTCTGTTGCAACCAGGCAACTCTGTCATTGTAGAATGAAAGTGATGCAGGAAAACGGATGTGGGGCGTGAGGAGGGCCGTGTCCCAGGCTTCAGCTGAGCCCCTGGGTCATGCCCTGCCAAGTGGGGGTCCTTGGCTTCACACAGGAAAGAATTCAGGAGTGAGCCACAGTTGAGTAAAGGTAGATTTATTCAGAGAGATACATTGAAAGGCAAGAGAAAGGCCACGAGGTGTGGGGGTTGGGTGCTCAGATTAAAAGTAGGTACGCACTCCATAGACAAGTGTGCGGGCCACCTCCGAACAGAGAGAGAAAGAGAGGTGGCTGCGAGGTGCCGTGTTGCCAGTTTTTATGGGCTTGGTGGCTTCATATGCTAATAAGTGGAAGGACCAGTCTAAGTAGCTTGGGGAAGGGGCTGGGATCCCCAGGAAGTTGGCCATTTCCCACTCTTTGACCTTTTGTGGCTAGCCTTGGGACTGCCATGGTGCCTGTGGGCGTGTTATTTACCATGTTAATATATTACAATGGGTGTATAATGAAGCTCAAGTTCTGCTAGAAGATAAATCTCCCATCATCTTGAGCCTTAAGGCCTACTGGGGGTTGAATCTTTCACAATTTTGATGTTAATTTCTGTAGCATTCCTTGAATGGCTGTACCCTGCCCACTTCCTGTCTCAAAAGCAGCCACAGAGCATATACCAGTGGGCATCACTGTGTTCCAGTAAAGCTTTATTTATGGACACTGGAATTTGAATAGTATGTAATTTTTGTATGTCATGAAATATTACCCACCCCCAACCATCTCAAAATATAAAAAACGTTCTTACCTGTGCACCATACAAAGTGGATAATGGGCTAGATTTAGCCTTCAGGCCATAGATTGCTGGTCTAGATCAGTGCCCGGCATGAAGTAGGCATGCAGCAAATAATTGTTGAGTGAGTGAAAACTAAACAAATAAATAACTTAACCATATCATGCAGCTGCATCGAGCAACAGGTAATTGGCCATCCAGTGTTTATGAGGCAATTAGGTGCTGAGAAGGGGGCTCTGGAAGTCAGACTTGCCCTTTAGTACAGGGAGCCCGTAGTCCTGTTGTACATGTAAGGAGAGGGAGGGAATGAGGGGACGAGGGCAGGATGGGAACTGTTTATCAGAACAAGAGGAAGCCAGGGAATTATTCCATCTTCTGTGAAGCTTACTCAGAGGTTGGTCCCCTTAGTAAAAACCTCTTCGGACCTACAGAGAGACAGAATGATGAAACAGACTCACTACATAGAGAACAAACTAGTGGCCATCTAAGGGGAGAGAGAAGGGGGAAGGGAAAATTAAGGGAGGGGACTAAGATACAAACTACTATGTGTAAAATTGGTAAGCAACAAAGATATATTGTATAGCACGGGCAACTGTAGCCATTATCTTGTAATAACTCTTAATGGAAGAATACTGAATTCCTATGCTGTACTCCTGAAACTAATGTAATATTAAAATCAACTATACTTCAATTAAAAAAAAAAAGAAAAAGAAAAAAACTTACTTAAAAAAAAGAGAGAGCTCAGAAGCCAGGGCCTGAGGGAGCAGTGTTGTCTTGGAGGCCTGGTTGTCTGAAGAGACACTGCAGAACCTTTGCCCCCAGAGACACACAGACAGCTATAGTGCTGCAAGTCTGGGGCTGAGGAAGGGCTGCCCTGGGCATAGTGGGAAGGCAGGGGGAGAGGCCCCTCCCAAAGGCCGGGGAATCCCAGTGGATCAGAGATATTTCTCAGCAGGAAATAGCTGAGAGACATCTTCATTTATACATTCAGCCCAGTGGATCAGAGATATTTCTCAGTAGGAAATAGCTGAGACGCTCTGGATAGGAGCTGAAGATAAAGACAGGAGTAGGCTTTACCTTGGAAGAACTCAACAATTGCAAGGGGTTCATTTGCATTAACTATTATTTTATTAAATTGGTGGTAGATACTTTGGAGAAGAAATAGAAGATACTATGAGAATATAACAGGTACTCAGGCTAGGTAAGAAGAAGGGTATGGCTTTGTCTGGCAGACAAAGTAGGGAAGAACATGGCTGACATGTATGGCTTGTGCAAAGGTCCAGTGGTATGAAGAAGCCATCAGTAGGGCTGCACTGTGAGATATGTACTGAGGAGTTTGGGTTCAATCCTAAAATCTGAAAGTTTTCATTTGAATGGTGACCAGCTACCTCTCTGGATGGCCTACAATCTTGAGTTCTCCATCAAAGGCTCAAGACTTCTCATCAAATCTGCCTCACAGGAGAATTTCCAAGAAAAAAAAAAATGCCATCTCTACTTAGGGCTGCACAAACCCCAGACAACTCTAAGTGACATAAGCTGAGATGGTCTAAACAAAATAGCACAATTTGGAAATGATACTCTGAACACAGACCTGTTTTTCCTTAAAACTGGATGTGATTCTATGCATTTTTCAGGATGAAAAGTCCAGTTGTCTCCAGTGAAAGTGAGGATGAGATGTTTTCCCTCACATTGGTTCTTAGCCTTTTATCTCTCATTCTGGCATGTTCTGCACCTGAGTTTTCTTTGTGTTTGCAGGTGTTCTTGTTTATAAACCACCCCTGTGCGTGACTGAGCCCTTGTGGGTCTCTGGGTGCCTCTGAGTGTGTAGCTCTGTGCGGCTCAGCACAGTGCTCCTTGGGTCCCTCTGCAGAGTATTCATTTTAATCTTTCACCCTGAGGAGGAAAGGAAGCAGGTGGTGCTTTGCCTCCCCCACTCCCTCCTCGCCTGGGGGCCCCTTTCATGAGCCTCTGTTTCCATTTTTCTTTCCTCCAACTGTTTCTTTCTCCTCCTTTGTCCCTCTTCCCCTCTGCCTGCATCTCTGCTCCATAATTATCTATAATATAAATAGAAGATTTTATTAGTTACAATCACTTGAAAAGATTTTATGTTTCCTGCTTCTAGTTTAAAAGGCTGATGAGAGAACAGTATTGTATTTTTCTCTCAGAAACAGGTAAATTAAAGTTTTTCTTTGTTGATGAGCCCTCATTGGCCAAAATGTTCACCAACTGCTCTCTACACAAGGATGCCCTATGCCAGGAAACTCTGTTCTTGTAAAATCACTCCTGAGCAGCCGGCTTTACTGTGGAGAGAGTGAAAACTCTAAAAGAGATAAGCTCTGAGGATCCTTACCCTGGGGCTGGAGTCACCACGTTCTGAAAAGGAGTTTCTTCAAGGGCTCAGCCTTAGATCCTGCTCCCCCTGAGACTGTTTCCACGTGTGAGACCTTGTGGTCAGGGCTGGATGACGTGACCTCATGGGCCTTCCAGCCCAGAGCACTTTCATGAACGCAGACATTTCTGTCCAAATACTTCCCTCGTCTTCCACAGCACTCCCCAAATTGTTCACGTTCTTAAGAACCGTCAGTCCCACCTGGGCAAACTCGCCAAACTCCCTTAGAGAAGAGATCCTAAAAAATAAGCCAGTTTCACATGCAGAGACAACTACGTGTGCATATATCAACTCTTTTCCTTAAACATCATCTTCTGCATCTAGTGTCTCTGTAATATCTTGAAAATCAACCTTAGTTGTTTATCTTCTCTTTCTTTTTGGAAATCCATTAGAATCCTAGGTTTTAATAGTTGCTTCCTTGATATAAGGAGTTTAATTGTGCAGCTCTTAGCATGCCCTAGAGAGTCTAATGAGAAATAAGTAATCCTAAGTAGCCTCCCTTAGGAATGAGGAATAAACTCTTTACCCAGAGGTTCTCATTAAGGAGATTTTCTAACTGTTTCGGCAGTGGTAGGCTACTCCCCAGTTAGGTAGGAGGTTCCTTTGGACTGGGGTTACTTCTTATCCTCTGAGGTTTTCTCCTTAGTCCTTAGCATATGGCCCAGGCAGAGAAAGGATTCCATGCTATCCCCAGGAGTGCTTTTGTGCCTCTGATTGAGCAATGGCTAAGGAAACCTATCAGGTTTCTTGTTGCCTCCATGTCCTCATCTCTCTCTAGACCTCATTTAGGGGAAGAAAAGGGAAAGAAAGTCATATTTACTGAGCATGAGTGACATCCTGTGCTAGGTATTTTCCCATCCGTTATTACCCCTAAATTTTATGAGGCACATTTTAGTATTCATCCAATCGGATGGATGAGAAACTCTGGCTTGGTAAGGCTAAGTGATTTACTAAGTAACGCGGTTATTAAGTGATAGAGATGGGCTTAATTGACTTACTCTTGGTGAGGACCTAGAACCTCAGTGGTAAGGGATCGGTGGATGGTGATCACTGTTGCTGCCACTGCTGTGTTATACAGAGCCAAGCTGTTGGATTTCCAAGCCCACGCCATAAGGGTGAATGAGAGGAAACATGCAGACTTTGAGGAGGTGGGATGAGAAGCCTCACACACTGGATGAGATTCAAGTGGTCTAAGCCACATACAGGTGCAACTTAATAGCCAATGGTCCAAAAGGCTTGCCAGTGGGGCTGTGTGGTTAGAACCCTCCCTTCATCCCTCCTTGGGTGTCTGGTCTCCTTCCTCCAGTCTAGCCTCCTTCCTTGGGTGGAAAGAGGGGTGCAACAGAGGGCCCAGACTACAGTCTCAAAAGAAGGACTCATTTTCCCCCTAGGGTAAGAAGTGGAGAGACCCAGCATAATTTTGGAGCGTCGTGCTCTGTCAGTCCCTCCTGCAGACTGCACGTGAGTCAGGCTGATGAGATGGCCATCACCTATGACCAGTCCAGTGCCAAGCAGTTGCTTTTCCCACCCAGCCCTGCTGAGAACACACTGGAAGTACACACCAATTTTACAAACAAGACAACAGGACCTGAAAGGAAAGAAGGGTTTTCTTCCAAATTCTAGTTTTTTCTTTCTCCTCTTCTTACCATCTTTGCCAACCAGGGGCCCAGCCCACATTTCTTCTTCCTTCCTTCACTTCAGAGGCTGTGGGATCAGTGAGCAGGTAGAGCAGGGGAGGGAAGGGGACCAGTGGGCACTCAGGTTCCCATGGCTTTGCTGTGCCCAGAGCCCACTAGGAGTCTCAACTTGAAAGGCCTGCCCTCCCCTTTGAGTCACTTGCCTGAAAAGCACACACACATTCAGAATTACTGACTGAAACCAGTTCTCAATTTGATTTGCTCTGCCCCTTCTCATTTCCCTGGCTAGACTTAAGCATTGACACTTGTCACTACTACAAAATGTGGCCGGGGGGGGGGGGGATGTCTCTATGCTGTTGACAAAAGAGGAAAGGCACTCTGTTCAGTCAACTGTGGGAGAAACAGAATAATTTATACTGCCTTTGTCAGTCACTGGGAAAGGTAATTTCAATGCTGAATTTTAAGTTTTTCATTAATTAACCACTTTTTCAGTTCAGTGCTTCTCAGCTAGGTAAAAACCCATGGCAGAGCCATTTTGGAGGAGGGCTGGGGGAAACTTGGCTTTGGCCCTGATGCTCCCAGTGACATACGGGTATTTTTGTGTTTTCATTTTTCTGCGGTTTCTCTGGCTGGGTGCTGGTGCAAATATTGGATGTTTCATTTAAGACTCAGAGTCTCGCCCAAACTGTCTGCAATTCAATACATCATAATATATACGTGGGTAAATCATCTTTGTGTCATCTTTCTCAGCATTCAGTTATTAAAGCCCATTTTTCATGGTAAAATATTCCTCCAAGAGACGGCATGAGGTGCACACGTCCCTGAGTCTAGTATTTAACACTAATAGGCTGAGCCTTCTCTCTGAAACTAAACTAGGAATTGAGAAAATGTAGCAGAATGAATCAGGAAAATGCTTTCTTGGAAATGGAATGAGATTTAGACTAGAGAGGGGATTCGGAAGAAAGCTGACATTTTACCAGAACTCCCCAGATAATTGCTTCATCTTTTCCACTTTGCTTGGAAAGCAGAAGCCTGGTGAGCCTTGCCTAGAGAACAGCGAGTAACTTGTTTCAGGGAGTCTGTGCAGTGGCTGGCTCTCTGTGAGGAAGAGGCATGCAAAGTTTTCAGAACTTTTTTAAGTGTAGCAATAAATTAATGATATTGTGTGATTGTGAAATTTCTGTCTGAAGACATCTTTTCAGATAAGAGTCTTTCAAATGTCACTGTTACCAAAAACAGAGAGCAGATAAAAGCTTTGTCAATTCCATGGAGACATCTGAGTGCCTACTGTGTGCCAGGCTCAAGACAGGTGCTGGGAATGTGGAGAAGAATGTGAGCTTGGTCCCTGCCCATTTATGAGCGAGCAGACTGAGATGGAAAATGTCAGCAGGGCCTGCCTATTGGCTCTTGGCAAGGTCCCTGGTCACATGATGTATCAACAGGAAATCAATTATCTAAGCCATAAGTAATCAATTTGTCAGCAGTGATGTAGTGAGTACCTAGTGAATCCTAAATGTGTGAGAAGACAGAAAGCAGAGACAACCAAATGGCGTTGTCTAGTTTGTCACCTTTGGTCACAGAGCATCTGGCCTTGCTTAAAGTCCTCTCTTCACTAGGACTTCTTCATTTACAGAAAGCACCACTCAGAGTTCTATGCATCTTAAAAAAAAAACAAAAACTTTTATAATTTATTTTGATTAGAAAAAAAAAGCCTAAAAATGTAGAAAAATAACTCATAGCTTTATAGCTTAAAGCTGACCACATTTAACATTTGGTTGCATACCAAGTCTCTTTTTCTTTCCACGCATACATTTACATCATGTAGTTCACAGATCATACTGCATACAATTCTGTTTTGTGACTTTTTTATTGCATGGAAATATATCATGATCAACTTTCAGGTAGTTAGTTGTTCTCCTCCAACCTTATCTCTTATTCCCACTGTGCGTGAACTACTTCACCATTCTCCTTTTTAGGGTCTTTCTTTCCTTTTTTCTTTCTTTCTCTCTCTCTCTTTTTTTTTTTTTTTTTTTTTGCTATTATGAATGTCATGTAATATTACGGAACCTAATTTTACTCATTTCTATTAAACAAATTTTGAGTTTTGAATTGCTAGGGCTAAAATTTTTGCCAAATTTTCTGGCTCTTGCCAAATTTTCCACCACAAATCAACCAATTTAAATTCTTGTCAGCAGTGTATGTGACAACTTGTTTCTCCACATTCTTGCCTTGATTTCTTGCAAGGGTTAACTTCTTAACAACAAGTGAGTGTTTTGGGGATACCCTGCCCCCAAATATTATCAAAGTTCCATATAGACCCAAATCGGTACACACAGAACATTTTATTTCTTGTACTGGAAGACAGCAAGTCAATTCTGCTACTATTGCTTCCTTGATGCACTAGTGACTTCTGTGTAAATCTAAGATGTCCTGACCAAGCATGACGTGGCCACTCAAATCACTTGAACCCTAATGACTGATTAGGATTCAACTGTGATAAGTACCACCATCAACAGGCCAGGATAAGGGATGGCTCATAGAGTGATCCAGGCAGGGTGGCTCAGGCTGGGCCTTTGCCTGTTTTCCTGACCCAGCTTTCCTCCCTGCAAGCTTGTAGCTCAAACAAGGGAAACCAGGTTCAACTTGCCATCATCGGGCAGCTCCAGCAGACCCTCTGTAATTAGCCACACTGGAAAAGTCTCTCAGGGTAGTGAAAGGTGCTTTGGTGCTGATACACAATTTTTGAATGCTAATGTGTGAGGTCCCCACACCTGCCCGTAGATTTTTCTCTTTCTTTTCTCTTCTTTTTCCTTCCTTCCTTCTTCCTCTTCTTCTTCTCTTCCCTTCCTTCCTCTTCCTCCTCCTCTTCTTTTTCTTTTTTTAACTGCTCTAATTTAATCCCACCAAGTATTGAACATATATGCAAAATGTAAAAAAAACCCTTCCAAGAATAAAACAGAGTTTATGTTCAGAATAACAATCTCTCTATTTTGTAAGATGCTATGAAGTTGCTGCTGTGCAATGAGGACTTGGCCAGGTGAGGCTGGCTGCCTCTGTCTTGCTGTCCATACTGCTCTTCCATGGAATAAACCAAGCCCAGGGAAAGGTGGCTTCTGGTGATTAAGAGAGCTGGGCCACTGCCTTGGGGACTCTCCACTGAATAATCTGACTGAGGAGATCCCTGGGGCTCCCCTCATTTGTTTAAGCTCTGTTGGTGTTGATTCAGTAGCTAACAAATACTTTTTTCCCATAATCCACTTGCTTAATGCCTAGTCTCTAACACTTGATTGCTTTTCTTTGCCTCCCTTTGCTCTTGTTACCCTTCCTTCACTAACTGTAAGCTTCCCTTAGGATTGCCAAACAAGTCCCGGGGTATCTGTATCTATATCCATCTCTCTCTCTCTCTCTTTCTCTCTCTCCCTCCCTCTCATCTTCCTGCAGTGCCCTTCAGGCTCACCATTAGGAAGCTACAAGCTAGTAAACTTAGGTTTAAGATTCCATTTCACCATTTTGGGTCTTCTTGTTCTTAGACTTGAACCTTCTTTGCCTCAGTTTTGTATCTGCAAATATAGATGATTTATGTAAGGATCGAATGAGGGCACATTAAAGCCTGCCACGCAGAGCCACAGTGCACTGGGCCCCAGAGTTCACAATGTCAGCCAGAGTTGTGTTGTGCAATCATCTTCTCCAGCTCCGTGCCTGCCACAGAGTAGGTGACCAGTAAATGGAAGCTGCGAATATTGTTGTAGTTGTTGTTGTTGTTGTTGTTGTTGTTGTTGTTGTTGTTGTTGTTGTTGTTGTTGTTATTTTCTACTTCTTTCTGAAAACAGTCTCACATCATTGGGCTATACTGTTATTCTCAAAGGGTATTCTGATAAATGCCCTTGGTTATACATGGCCTGTTAAGTCTGAGGTCCCAGTGACAGGTGAGCTGTCCTGCCTCTCTGGAAAGGTTCACGAATGGTGAACCTGAAGGCAGGCAAAGTCTTCTCCTTCCTAAGGAAGAAAGCAGAGTGTCTTTGAGGGCCCATCATATGTCCATTGTCGTGGCAGAGCAGCCTTGTAGGAATGAAGCTGGTCGCCTTTCCTGAGCTACCCTAGAATCACTGGTCAGAGTTTAGAAATAATCTATTATACTATACAATTCCTGGATCTCTTCTAAAAATAGTGCTTTTCAACAGTTCATCCTGGTGGTTCCCAAATTTACCTGCACATTAAAATTTCCTGGAAATTTTTAAAAAATTGTCAAAGCCAATGTCCCACCCAGACCGATTAATCACAATCTTGGGAGTGAAACACAGAGACTAGTATTTTTTCAAGCCAGACCAGTTTGGAAAGCACTGATTTAGCTGAAGGTGGAAGAAAGTAAAGGCTGTGCAGTGACTCAGAGCCCAGCATGGGCCATGCCTGCAGTTATCTGGTCCACCATAGCACTCCCTCCCCCAAGTAGGGTTGCTGGGAACTTTGCTTTGGGGCTGGTTTTGTTCTATTGGTTGTGATGCTGTTGTGTCTTTTTCTAAGGCTGCCTTGCCACATGCATCACAGGCATAGCATCTAATTTCTTGTTTTCCTGGGAAGAACTCAGAGAAGCTTGGCAAATGCCATAGTGAGAGCCTTAAGAGAAAGTATATCAGAACAGAAGTTTTCAATCACTTTGCCCTCAGCAGGCAGGACCCCCTTCCCTGTACCTCTATAATAAAACAAGAGGCACAGGGGTCCTGTCAGATCAAACCCTGGAAGAACCATGGGAAAATCAAGTTATAGCAGCACAAACACACCAAAAAGTAAAGCAACAACTGAAAATGACAAGAATAGCTCAACCTGTCTTTTGACTCAGACCAGAGCTCTAGATGCCATCTCCCTTCTTGGGGCCTCTGGTTCATCACTGATGATGATCTCGGTGGGTAAACTGAGCTCTTCCATTCTAGGACTCTGCAAATATGGGTGCTTTTTATTATTTTCATTTATTTCTTAGGAGAGAAATAGAGAAAGAAAAAAAGTGAATGGATTGAACAACCTACTGTGAGGCATCCCCCCAGATGACCTTGGTAGCAACAGGATATCTTGGAGGAGGGGGGCATTTTGCCACATGGTCTCAAAAGAGCTAGAAAGCGGTGGTCTTTCCCTTGTCTAGGGATGAGAAGTGGTGGTGGAGAGCCCCCATGCCAGGCACAGGGCTAGGTGTTCTGTGCTCACTCATTTTTGTTGAAACACTCATTTGACAGTGTATGCTCCTCTATTGATTTGATTTTGTTTTGATTTTGATAGTTAAAAAGATAACATAGGTAAGAGAAAGTGCCTGTCACCTACTCGAGATTGGCCTTTGAGAGTCCAAGTCCAGAATTCAGAAGGATTATTCCCTGGGAAGGTGTATTATCCCCAGGGATGGGGAGGGCAGCTCTTCACATCAGAAAGAGACTATTGATTTGTATATTACAAAATCATCAATTATCCTACCTCCTCCTGATGTGTCATTCAGCCTCTGCCATGTCTGTCTGTAGAATTTTGCTAATTTCACAGGGGAAGGAGCCATGATCCATGAGCAGTGTCACTGTGGAAGGGGAAATACTCGGTTTTGAAAATTGTCCTAGTTGCAAAATTAGTTAGAAGGACCAGATATTCCTGAGTTTTTCTGGTACTTCCGTGGAGCTTCTCTTAACTGCAACATCAATTTTCCATCCTCCTTGAGTCAGAAAAGAGTGATATTTTCTGAATAGTAATCAGTGTCTCCCTTCCATCTTGTAATCCAAGTTACCTCATTGCAAAAAACTGAAAACGTTTATATGATAAACCATATGTAAATGCACCCTACCTAGGCATCTAGCACAGAATGAGTATTTGATACACGTAAATTGAATTTGGTATGAATTGTCTTTGGAGAGAGATGTGGGTAATTAATTGCTGGGAAGCAAATACTTTCTACCATGTTCTAGGCCCTATGCCGGTACAGAGGAGTCAAACGTGGCTACTGCTCTTTGAGAGGCCATGTTTTTTTGAGCAAAGCAATGTAAGGATCAGCTTCAGTTCACACATGGAATTTAAACAGCCTGTCCAGGCAGGGGATGTGATTTGCATTTGATCTTATCTTTGGGAACCAAGTCATTTCCCCAAATCGAAGGTACCTTACCCAGTATGGACTAGCCCTTTCAGATCTGCTAAGCCCTTTGAGTATAGACATTTTGCCCCAAACTTTGGTCACTACTCCAACTTGATAGAAGGGGCTAATAATTAAGAAATAAGTTAGAACAAAAAGAAATCCTTTTCTCTGCCCACAATCCCTCCATTCTTGTAAATTTGGTCTACGTTCACTCCGATGAGCATTTTGTGAAGCTCTATACTCAAATATTAAAATTTTACAGATGAAAAATTTCAGAAATCTAGTTCCCACCCCCCTCCTTTTCTCTTCCCTCTCCTCTTTCCAATTGTTCTGCTATTGAGCTAATGCACTGTGATGGTTGCGTTACTAGGAGTGTAATAACCTTATCAAGGAATGAAACTGTCCTGCTGTACTCAGCCCTGGGCAGACACCATCTGGAGGATGAGCATTTGGAGTTTCCACATTTTAAAGAGGAAATTGACAAACTCATACTGAGAGAAGGTTACAGGCCTGGAGAGGAGGCTGCACCTAATCAAAGAACTGGAGGTGTATAGTGTGAAACAGGGAACACCTAGAGATCCTGATAATTGTTTTCAAATCGTGGAAAGACCGTTGTGTGGGGAGAGGATGGACTTACTCAGTCCTGTCCAGATGGCAGGATAGGACCCATAAGTGGACGTTAGAGAGCAGCAGGTTTGAGCTTGGACTAAGACACATCTCACAATTAAAGCTTGTCCAACACAGAAGGATCTGTCTCACAAGCTGCAGGCAGCATCCTCCTCGAGGTTCTCCAGCAGAAGCTGGATGGCTGCCAGGGAGAGCAGAGGGGGATCCCTGCCCTGTCTGGGAGGAGGATTGCAAAGTTCATGTGCCCTGTGGGAGTCTGTTGTTCCTCCTTGTCCATCTCTTCCTCCTCCTCTTTCTATTAATCCTAAATCCATTATTAAGTGGTTGCTGAGCAAGGCGACTCTCGTGTTAGCCTATGTTAGAGTCACTTTGAAAACCTTTCCAATAGCATTACCATGACCCAACCTCAGACTGGTTAAATCAAAATATCTGGGGATGCAGTCCAGGCATCCATATGTGTTTATAGCCCTCCAGGTAATTTTAATGGGAAGCCTGAGTTGGGAACCACTGGCCCAGATAAGAGAATGGTAATAACCCTGCTTCACTCCCAGCCCCACCCCAGGCCACTAACATTTACCCATTTAACATGCTGTATGATACTATTTTTTAAAATAAAGTTTAGTTTTGTCTCAATGTGTTAGTAGCATTTAAGCTTAGATCCTCCTAAGTGGTTTTAGTAGCTTATATTCTTATTTTAGCAGACAACACTGGCATTGAGAGAGATAAAGTGTATGTGGCTGTGTGGATGTAAATGAACATGATCCATTTTCAGACATGGTGGATGCCCTGCTGACACTGAACTTGGTTTCCCCTTAAGCTCCTGTGCCTCAGCTGGCCAAGGGCCACACCTTCTTCCATGCCCAGCCCAACACTCCTCTTCCAATCACCAGGGTGCTATTGTGTAGTCAGTCACCTAATAGCTGTAATCCGGGCAACTCCCCCTTATTTTAAAGTCTTTTGAAGGATGCAAGCACTCTGTTCCCATGTGGGGCTTGTGAGTCAGATAGAAAGGAAGCACATTCTCTGAAATTGAATACAGCTGTGGAGCAGTGGAGCTGTGCTTACGTGGTATCATGGGACCTTCTAAAGTTGTGCTGTCCAATAGAAATATAATGCAAGAAACATGTGCAATTTGAAATCTTTTAGTAGCCACATTAAACAAGTAAAAATAGGCGGAATTAATTTTAATACATTTTATTTACCTAATATATCTAAAACATGATTTCAACATGTCAATGATGTAAAAATTATTACATCAAAATTACTTTGAAAACCATTACATATTAATGAGATATTGAGTATAATTTACATATTACAGAATATTCTCATTTTAGGTATAAGATTCAGTGATTTTTCCATAATTTACAGTTGTGCAACCATCACCACTAGTCTAGCTTTAAAACAATTCCATCGCTCTCCAAAAAGCATTCAGCCTATTTGTAGTCATTCTTAGTTCCCCAAGCAACCACTAATCTAGTTCCTGTCTCTACAGCTTTAAAGATGGTCATAAAATATGTCTTCTGTGTTTAGCTTCTTTTATTTAACATACTGTTTTCAACATCCATTCATGTTGTAGCAGTATCAGTACTTTGTTCCTTTTTAGTTGCTGAATAATATTCCACTATAAAGATATGCCACATTTTGTTTATCCATTCACCAGTTAATAGACATCTGATCTGCTTCTAGCCTTTGACTATTACATATGAATAAAACTGCTATGAATATTCACATACAAATCTTTGTGTAGACAAATGTTTTCATTTTTCTTGCGTAGGTACCTAAGAATGGAATTGCTAGGTATACATTAACTCTGTGTTTAACATTTTAAGAAACTTCAAGACTGCTTTCCAAATAACGAGATATTTTACATTTTTGAAAATAAAGTCTTCAAAATCTGCTGTGTATATTGTACTTACAACACATTTCAGTTTGGACTAACTGCATTTCAAAAACTCAATAGCCATGTAGGGCATGGGGCTACTGTATTGGACAGTACAGATCAAAAGTGTCTCTTCCCAGACAGACATCCTATTTGAATCCCAGGCCAGGCCAGAACACACACAAACACACACGCATGTATGTGCATGTCTAAACACACACATATATGCTTACCATAAACTTATACACAGCAGTTCCACTCTCATTGCTCTTTGTTTATGATTTATTCATTTGCCTTTGCCGAATGTTGCAATAATTAGTTGTACTAAATAAATATGCTTTACAATAATTTATCCATGGCTTGCTGAGATACATTTCTCATGGGACCGAAGGTGATAAATTAACAAAAGTATATCTCCCCAAATGAAGATTTAGAACCTCATTAAGGGTTGATGGCACATATGCAGAATATGAAGAGACAACGAAGATTAGGAAGCTGAACACATTACAAGTTCTGTCATAATTCTGGAAATCTCTAGTATTTGTCAGTGGTGACAAGTGTTTAGCCAGTGAGCCTCTTTTGGCAGGAGTTTGGGACTACTTCTCTTACTTACTCTGTCATTCCTACCTGGTTATCCAAGATCCTGAGATGTTTGGTCTCTTGGCTCTTTGAATTCCTAACAAATAGCCTTGGATGTAGTTCTGAATCTTTAAAACTACCTACCAAGTAAGGGTCCCAAGGCCATCAGATGGGTCCCCTTTCAAAACACTGATTTCTGGAAAGGCTGTTGAAGTTCAGTTTGGGGTTATCTATACCACTTAAAGTGGCTAAGCTAATATCCTTTGAACTTTCCAGGAACTGTCTTTGTTTCAGGTCTGGGTAGACCTGTCAGAATCTTTCAAAGTGTATCAGGTACTAGATGCATATTGACCAGAAAGATAGGTTTTGCACCTGTGTGTGTATATGTTAGTGTTTATGGACAGAAAATTCTAGGCTACACTCTTAAATTTTTCAAATTTGATTATAGCAATTAATGGATTGTTTCACATTTCTAAACCTAAATTCCCTGTCAGTTTAATTCAGGAGTCGCTTATGGGTATCTACTATTGCCAAGACTAGGATAAATGCTGGGGAGAATGAGTGAATAAATGAATAGATGAATGCTGAATGAATAAATTGTCATGTATACCCTTGGGGAGAATATAAACTAGCTGGAAACATAGGCACACAGGGAACTAAATTTTGGAAAATATACACAAAGTTATGGGTGTAGGAAAGGGAGATAAGACTAACTTTGCCTGAGGAAGTTGGAAAAGGCATACCAGAAGGGCAACCTTTGAATGGGCATTGAAGGGTGAGTAGGAGGTTTCTAGGTTGAGAAGGGGAGGAAAGGCAGAGAAGATGGTCTGTGCAAAGGCTTGGTGGCATGGAGGAGAATGGCCAAGTATAGCAGTGCCCAGCTCTGTGGATTAGGGATCAGGTCACAGAATGAACTGCAGGACCTGAGGGCACGGAGGTGTAAAGGGACCATGTTGGGTCAGGCTGAAGAGTTTGGGCTTTATTCTGTAGGCAAAACTAAGAGTAAAAAGGACTCCTGTGAAAGGCAGAATGAATGCATTTAGCCAAGAATTAACCCTAAGATAAGTAAAAATGTGTCAGTGTGAAATTAAAAATGTTCAATTCTAGGAGTCCTTCCAAGTCTAAAGTTCTCTGGTTCTGTGAATGATCTGAAGCATTATAACACATACCATAAACAGAATAACATGTTTGAAAATGAAGAAGATATAGGCCTTTGATTAAGGATGATCATGTAATGTTTATAGAAGCCAGAAAGAAGGAAGAACTTTTCAGGTCAGATTTGGTTGCCATCAGTTGTTTCTAGCAACCAGAAGTTTTTGAAACCCAAGAACTCAAACAGGGGATGCAGTGCAGACATCATTATCCAGGGGTGGGAGGAGGAAAGAGACAGGATTTCATCTCTTTAAAAGCACTATGGACTCTTGGCCCGGAGGACCCCTTTGCCAGGGCTTCAGACCAGCACATGTATGCAAGTCCAAGATCCCTGAGTCAACTTGGAGGAGAGGGCACAGAAGACTGGACATATGCCTACATCCATCTTAACTCACAACCCAAGTCCCAGCATCCATTGTTTTACAGCTCTTTGGCACCTATGGCCTATCTCTGCCTTTTGTTTTATTCTTGCATTTCCTTCCACTATACTGTGTGTTCCTTGAGGACGAGAATGGTATATATACCCCTTAAGAGACATCCCCCACCCCACTCAATACAATGCTATATATAGTAGATCTTTTTTTAAAATTGAAGTATAGTTAGTTTTCAATGTGTTAATTTCTGGTGTACAGTGTAGTGATTGAGTTATTTTGTGTATATATATATATTCCTTTTCACTTTTTTATTATAGGTTATTATAAGATATTGAAAATAGTTCCCTGTGCTATACAGTAGGACCTTATTGTTTATTGGGTTTATATATAGTAGTGTATATCTGCAAATCCCGAACTCCCACTTTATCCCTCCACTTTTCCTTGCCCTTCTGGTAACTATAAGAAAACTAGTGTTTTCTATGTCTGTGAGTCTGTTTTTGTTTTGTACATGAGTTCATGTGTGTCATTAGATTCCACATATAAGTGATATCATATGGTATTTTTCTTTCTCCTTCTGGCCTACTTCATTTAATATGACAATCTCCAGGTCACTCCATGTTGCTGCATATGGCCTTACTTTATCCTTTTTTATGGCTGAGTAGCATTCCATTGTATGTATATACCAGAACTTCTTTATGCAGTCATCTGTTGATAGACCTTTAGGTTACTTCCATGTCTTGGCTGTTGTAAACAGTGCTCTTATGAACATTGCAGTGCATGTATCTTTTTGAATTAGAGTTTTCTCACAATATATTCCCAGGAGTGGGATTGCTGAATCACAAAAGAAGCAAGAATATACAATGAAGGAAAGACAGCCTCTTTGGCAAGTGGTGTTGGCAAAGCTGGAGAGTCGCATGTAAATCAATGAAGTTAGAACACTCCTTCACACTATACACAAAAATAAACTCAAAATGGCTTGTAGACTTAAACAGAAGACAAGACACTATAAACCTCCTAGAAGAAAACATAGGCAAAACATTCTCTGACATAAATCTCAGCAATGTTCTCCTAGGGCATTCTACCGAGGCAATAGAAATAAAAGCAAAAATATACAAATAAACTAAACTTATAAGCTTTTGCACAGCAAAGAAACCATAAGCAAAATGAAAAGACAGCCTACAGAGTGGGAGAAAATATTTGCAAATGATGCAACTGACAAGGGCTTAATATCCAGAAGATACAAACAGCTCACACAACTCAATGCCCCCCCCAAAAAACCCCACAAATAACCCAATCCAAAAAAGGGCAAAAGACCTAAACAAACATTTCTCCAGTGAAGACATATAGATGGCCAATAGGCACATGAAAAAATGCTCAATATCACTAATTATTAGAGAAATGCAAGTCAAAACTACAATGAGGTATCTCCTCACACCAGTCAGAATGGCCTCCGTTAAAAAGTCCACAAACAATAAATGCTGGAGAGGGTGTGGAGAAAAGGGAACCCCCCTACACTGCTGGTGGGAATGTCGTTTGGTGCAGCCATTATGGAAAACAGTATGGCGATTCCTTAAAAAACTAAAAATAGACTTACCATAAGATCTTAAAATCTGTTTTGTACCTATCAATGGGTGTTTGAGATGAAGGAGAATGCTTTCATTTGAGAACCCTTGGTCAGTTTTGTCTAGCACCCTATCTGTTAAAGGGTCAAAGTAAAGGATGCTGACCTACCTCTACTACCCATCCCCAATCTACCAACCTGCTGAAACATCCCTCTTGCTGAATGCCCAGGATCTGAAATCAGTAAGCTCTGAGCCACAAGCCCTGAGGATCTGCTTGGAATTATTTCAAAAGTAGTTCCCCAAGAGAGTGTCAGTATCCTTGGCTGGATAGGAAATATCTACATTTCTCATGATTTGGTTCCTGAAAACCAAGCACTTTCAGTGTCTTAGTGTTTTCAAATGAGCTATTTGATGATCTGCTTTAGGCTACTTACAAGCAGAATTTAGAGGATATTTTTCAATTTCAGGGTGCTGCTTAGTTCCCTTATTCTTTTCTTTTTTTCCATTAAAAATGGTTGAGTTTGCTTTTTTTCAGCCATCAATCAGACAGTGAACATCTAGCTATCTAGGACTTACATAGAACCTTGAAACCAAAGTTTACGTGATTTTGTTATACATTTGTATGATAAATGTTCCTATCCATGGAATAGACCACATGCTGTATGAAATATTGTAGACAGAAGTCAAGTAATAAAACTGAAACATTTGTAAAGATATTTCTGATTTAACCAGTTAGTATTAAAAGAAGGAAGAAATCAAAACGGGGAAATGTAATTTAATACAAGTTGTCTGGAAGAGAGATACCTATAACAGGCTAAACTGTGTAAATGTATATATTCCAAATGAAGGCTCACTCAACGTCCCTTGAGGCCTAGTAACAAGCTTCCAGAAACCTAGGAAATATCATCAGTATAAACCTGTGCAGGTAGAATATTGATCAGAAAGCTCTGTGTTGAATGTAACTTCAGGTTTAAATGAAACCTAGATAGTTCTCATAGACCCCATTAAACTTACTAACAAAACCTAAAACTTCTTGATAATAACTTCCATTTAAAGTAGAGTGAACCCATGAAATCACAGTGGCTGCCTTTCTAATGCCTTTCTCTGGCCCAGCTCCATGTAGGTCCCTGTATAATGACTATGACCTTGAGAATGTGTCCCTACTGCATTTCTTGTATCCCTCATAATTGAAAGTTGTCAACAACAACTTCAGTGCTCAGGATAGTCTTGTTAGTGATAGTAATGATTGTGATGACAGTGATAATGAGAGTCAACAGTCACTGAGCCGCTGATGAACACCAGAGAGGATGCTAAGTTTTACATGGTTTTCCTCTATGAATCCTCACTGCAGTGCTTTAAGAGGGTCCTGTCACTGTCCCTATTTTATAGATGCCTTAGGCTATTTACTTCATCCTACAGTAAGATTATACCACACATAATGCAGAGCCAGGATTTGGCCCAGGTGGTCCATGTGGGGCCATGACCACTCCAGGCTGCAGCATCTCCCAGGTTAGCTCCCATGTAACCAGTTGGGCCATTGCAGGTGCAGAACTCTGATGCCAAGTTCTCCTTTAGGCCAGTTTTGACCATCTCCTCCCTCAGTGGAGATGCAGCCACTAAGTATTCCAGTCCCTTTCTCCTTCCTCCTACATTATGATCCTTTAGCTTGGCTCTTAAGGCAGTTTCTTTCTGCACAAACTTACACTTCTAACAGCCTGAAAAGACATTATTTCTTCCATAACCGAATGTTTTTTTTTCTGTACCATTTTTGTTAATGTTTCACAATTACCCTTTTTCTTTAGTCCTAAACAACTGATTGATCTTCGTGTTTTTTTATTCTGATTTTTGAAACTCAAAGCATTCTTGTTTTCCAAAGAAATTGAAAGTCTGCCCCTATTTATTTACTGTCATTACCTATGGCCATTAGAATGCAAGACGCAAGATACCAACTGCATTTTCAGACTCTCACAATGGGTGTCATTTCACCTTCTGCTTCTTTAGCTGGTCTTTAGTTATAGAATTTCTGAATTGAAGTTAATATAAGTCATATTCATTCGGTCCAAACCAAGGGACCAGGGAGGATTATTGGCCAATTATTGCTACCAAAAACCCAAACCCGTTCTTGCCAGACCTTTTTTTCCCCAGAGCACCTGAATCTACAGATATTTATGTGGTTGATGTTTCCTGACTTTTAAACATTGCCTGCCATTCTAAATTTAAAAGCCAGTGTTGACCAAGACTTGAGCCAAAAGAAAGCCCACCCACAGACAATGGCCTCTAAGGACAGATGATTTGCAAACACTTTTCTAAACCTTCTTTTCCAGGCCTTGACAATTTAGATCTCACTTAAAATTTACGGCTTTTCTCTCTTGCTAGCTGCAATAGCTAAGGAAGTCTTAAAAAAGTTTAATTTACAATATAAATTCAGTGACTTCACTTAGATTTTCTTTTTTTTTTCACTTAATGATTTCTATGAATATAATTATGCTTAAAAGTTCCATCCAAAGATCCATAAAGCAATTGGTATACCTTTAAATATAGTAATTATTTTTATCAAGTATTACTGAAATTAATACTAAGGAAAGCCATTATAGAACATTCAAGTTCATCAGTATAGAAAAATAAATTGGTAAACTTTACATATAAGATTTGAAAGCATAAAAATTGTTCAAATTGTTAACATTAAAAACAAAGTTAAATGGCAAACAACAAACGGGAGTAATTTCTTTTAGCAAATATAACAAAGGGTTAATAGCCTTGTTTGAAAGAGTTCTTACACAATCAACGAGGAAAACACTAAACTTCCTATAGATAACTAAACAAAAGAAATGACCAGACAATTTACAAAAGAGGACAAATAACTAATTAAAGAACATATGGGGAAATGATTCAACCTCACTAGTAATTAAAGAAATGAAAATTGAAACAACAAACATTGTAATTCCCATTGCAGGCAAGAGTACAAAAAAAAAAACAAAAAAACAAAAAACCAGTAACCTCCATGCATTGCTGATGGGCAAAATGGAAAATCTTGCTGGCAACCAATTAGTTAACATAAATTAAGAGTTCAGTTCTGTTTAAGTAGCTATTGAGCTCCTTCTGTGTGCTAGGCATTGCTGTATGCAGATGACAAAGGCCTACCCTTACTCTTAATGAATGAGTGTGTCCTGTGTGGGAGACAGGTACAGGTAACTCCATCATTAGGAAGTAAGTGGCAGAGACGTCCACAGCGCTTGGCAAATGCAGGATTAAGACAATCGCTCAACCTGGAGAGTTCGGAAGGATTATTTGAAGAAATGACCCTGAGCTGAGTCTTAAAGGGTGATTAGAATGTAGCTGGATGAAGAAGAGCAATGAGAAGGAAGAAAAGAAGGGAAGACAATCTCTGCAAAAAATAGAGCATGAGCAAAGAGACATGGTATCTGCAGGAAGTTTGGAACTGCTGCAGCATCCAGTGTGGAGCAGGAGGCTGCAGAGGGAGCCTGGCCGGCCATAATTTGGTAGCTTAAACTTCAACCCAGAGGCAGCACAAGATATAGAAGCAGGGAAGAGACACAATTAGACATGTATTTTTTAAATCCTGCATAAAAGTCACTGTGGTTTATTTTTCTAACTTAAAAAGTAACAGATGAGGGGAGGAGGGTATAGCTCAAATGGTGGAGCACATGCTTAGAATGCACGAGGTCCTGGGTTCTATCCCCTGTACCTCCTCAAAAAGTAAATAAACCTAATTACCTCCCCCGCCAAAAAAAGTAACAGATGAAAACAAACAACCCAATTAGAAACTGCGCAAAGGACTTGAATAGACACTTCTCCAAAGAAGATGTACAGATGGCCAATAAACACATGAAATGATGCTCAATATCACTAGTCATTAAGGAAATGCAAATCAAAACACAATGAATACCACTTTATACCCATTAATATGGCTATTATTTTTTTAAAAGGAAAATAAAAAATGTTGCTAAGAATGTAGAGAAATTGAAATTGTTGCACATTGCCGAAGGGAATATAAAATGGTGTAATCACCATGGAAAGCAGTTTGGCAATTCCTCAAAAGGTTAAACATAGAATTACCCTATGACCCAGCAGTTTCACTCCTAGGTATATACCCAAAAGAACTGAAAGGAGGGACCCAAACAGATACTCATATACCAGGGTCCATAACAACATTGCTTATAGTAGCCATCATTATTTATAACAGCCCAAATGTCCACCAACAGATGAATAGATAGACAAAATGTGGTATATACACACAATGGAATATTATTCAGCCTTAAGAAGAAATGAAATTCTGACACATGGTACAACATGGATAAACTTTGAAGAAATGCTAAATTAAATAAGCCAGTCATAAAAAGGCAAATACTGTATGATTCTACTTATATGAAGTACCTAGAGCAGTCATATTCATACTGACAGAAAGTAGAATAGAGGTTACCAGGGCTGCAGGAAGTGGGTAATAGGGAGATTGTTTGGGATGATGAAAAAGTTCTGGAATTGGATAGTTGTGATAGTTGAACAGCATTGTGAGTGTACTTAATGCCAATGATTTGTACACTTATGGTTAACATAGCAAGTAAGTTTCATGTTGGGTATATCTTACTGTAATAAAAAATATTGAAAAAGTAACATGTTTTGGAAAATTCAAAAAAGTATAAAGAAAAATATTCTGCCATCCGGAGTTACCCATTTATCCTGGGGTTAATAATCTTAAGTGTTTTCTCTTTCCAAATATATACTCATAAATTTCTTACACGTATTTTACCATATTGGGTCATCCTATCCATGCTTTTTTGTAACTGCCTTCTCCGTATAATGATAGTGAACATCACAGGTGTTTATACAGCCTGATGGTTAAGGATGTAGTAAGCCCTGGAGAGTTTGTGTCTTGGTTTCACTGCTTACTTGGTACCAGTTGTGTGGCACTGAGAGGTCACCTAATCCTAACCCTCTAAGCTTGTTTCTGAATCTGTACAAAGAAAATGATAATAATGGTACCAAACACATGGGTTCTTGAGGGTTAAATTAGATCCTAAGTAGGCAGAAGCGCAGTGCCTGGTAATCAGTAAAGGAAAGCTGTTGTCATCATTAGTAGGAGTATTTAAAAGAATCCTCACTTATTTTTAAGACAGAATTCTATTAGCTTCATGAAGTACTTCGTCACGTGGATACACCATACATTACTTAACTAATCTCCTATGTCCGGCATTTACCGGTAAATTTCTAAATATTTGCTCACATAAATAGTGCTAAGTGACTTTGCAAAGAAATCTTTTTGGATAACTCTATTTTTTCAAAGCAAATTCCTTGAAAGGAAACAGTTGGGTCAAAGAATAAGCACAGTTTAAGGTTTGATACATGTTGGTGGACTGCCACTTCAGAAAGACTACTATTCGGGGGAGCAAGAGAACAACTTTTTCTATAATAGCAAAGAATTGGGAACAACCTAACTGTCTAAACTAAAGAAATAGCTTAAATGTGATGTCCACTTACTGAAATATTATAGAAGTATTTATAAATATGTTTGTAAAGCCTACACAAGAGCATAGAAAATGCTTATGACATAATGTTAAGTGAGAGAGCAAGGGAAAAAAGTATACTTAGTGGAATTATAAATTTAAAAAATTTTATGCATGTGTAGGAACAAAAAACACAAACAAAATACAAAGTTTGAGTAGTAGAATTATAAACAAATTGCTTTCTCTTACTGTTTTTTTCCCAAATTGTGTTTAATGAGAATACACAATGTTTATAACAAAAAAATAATAATTTCACTGGGAAAATATGATTTGTCCCTGTATTTGAAGGCTGTTATTGAAATTTAGTTTCAAATTGCAAGTAGATCTTTAAATAAGCACCCATAGTAATGAAGCCCATATTTCAATTTTCTGGTTGAAAATTTTTCAGATACAAGGTCACCTTGAGCCTTATCTATATATTCAAAGACTGTGGTGCTTGGAGATTTCTGCTGTATGGTATTGGAATCAGCAGCAAGATCAGGCAGATATTATTTCCCAAAGGAAATTAATCTAACAGGATTCTGGGAGATACAGTTACATGTTACCCAAAGGAGCCGAGATGCTTTTGTGAGGGCTGTCATCCAGGGAAAGGCTCTAAATCTTCAGTCATTTGTGTGGACCTCCTAGTGGGCCCCTCAGTCTGCACCACCCTGAGCTGATAGGCAGGTTAATTGATATCTCTGAACCTTAGTTTCCTCATCTGAAAATTGGGTATAATAATCACAAAGCTACCTTATCGAGTTGTTGTAAAATCAAATGCAGTAAACATTGTAAAATGTTAACCTAGTGCACAGGACATGTTAGGCACTCATTAAATGTTAGCCATCATTATTGTTACTATCATCTTGTAGTTCACTCTCTGATTTTACAGATAACAGTGAAGCCTGGGGAGATGTGACTTGTACTTTAACAGAAAGAGCCATGAATTTGGAGTAAAATAACCTGGATTGTAGCAGTGATTGAAGCGGTTTCTCATCCAGTGGCCTAGGGCAAGACCCTTGATCCTCAGAGCAGTGCTGCCCAATAGAAATATGAGCCAAAAAATGTAATTTTAGATCTTCTAGAAATCATACTACAAAAAGTAAAAAGAAACAGGTGAACTTAGTTTCAATAATGTATTTTATTTAACTCAATATATCTAATATTATCATTTCCACATTTATCAATATAAAAATTATTCATGAAATATTGGATATTCTTTTTTCTGTAATAAACCTTTGAAATCCAGTGTACATTTTATATTTACAGTACATGTCACTTTGGAGCCTAAATTTTCATCTGAAATATTTGATCTATATTTCATAAAATTTATGGTTGAAAAATTAGATTCACATACCCAAGTTGTTCCAAACGTATTTTTCTAATAATCAAATCAAGTGTCCATTTTTGAATTAATTTTTAAATTAAGTTTAAAGTTTTTAAAATTAAAAAACTTGAATTCAGTTCCTCAGTTTCTTGATCCACATTTCTTGATCCACATCAGTAGCCACATGCCATATTAGACACAGCTACAACTGAGGAAAGCATCTATTTAACCAAGTTGTTATACAACTGTTTGTATGAGAGAGTTTTATAAATCATGAAATGCTGTCCAAATAGATTTCTTCTCCTCCCAAAATCACCCAGCTAGTGAGAGGTGGCACAGGCAACAAAACTTGGGCAGTGTAATTTCCACATATGAACATTTGAAATCTGAACAATATTCATCTTGAGCCTTTTGATTTTTTTAACTGTGATCCACAGTTAAGAAATACATTTTACAAAACAACATGGTAGACAGAAATGTATGTGTGTGTGTGTATGTGTGTGTACATGTATAGATCAGAAGCCATTATTTCCCAAAGAAAAATTATAATATGGATACTTTATTGTTTTCCTCTTCCTGATCTCCTCCTCCTCTTTCTTCTTCTCCTTTTTATGTAATGCTGGTTGCGGCCCACTAAACTGATTTCATGGCCTACTAATGGGTTACAAACTGCTATTTGAAAAATACTGATCTTAAAGAGTCCAAACTTCCAGGCATTTAAAAAAATTGATTTGTTTTGTGTTGCAAATAATACTCCTGTATAGTCACCAGTCAGTTCAAAAGGGAAAAATGTTCTCCCCAAAATAAATAAGAAGAATGACACTATTTTAGATAAGATACAAGGAAACAAGTGAATTACCCACCTTTTTTGTTACCTGTAATTTCTTTATCCATTCAAGAAATGTTTCTTGAGGGAGCACTGTCCCTGTCATTATGTTAGGCACTGGATAGCTGGCCCAAAATAGACAAGGTTACAGAGCATCAACTATAAAACAGCAGAAACCCTCGCTACAGTGGCTTAGCCAAATAAAGATCTTGGGTGTTGGGTTGTATTTTTCCCATTAGAAGAAGACCAGAGACAGGCAATGGTGCAGATATCCAAAAACAGCATTAGTGACTCAACTCTCATTACCTTTCTATTCCATATGCTCATGCTTGCCGCTTCATGGTCAGGAGACAGCTGCCACACCTCCAGGCATTATGTCCACATTCTAGGCAACAAGAAGAAAGAAGCAGAGTGAAGTTATCCCCAAATTGTCCAGAACAGAGTTGCCAGATAAAAACAGGATGTCCAGTTAAATGTGAGTTTCAAATAAACAATAAATAATGCTTTTAATATAAGTATGCCCTATGCAATATTTGGGACATATTTATACTGAAAAAAGTATTCATTATTTACCTGAAACTCACATTTAACTGGGTGTCCTGTGTTTTTATGTGCTAATTCTGCAACCCTACGAGCACAATGCTGCTTACATTTCACTGGCCAGAACTGCGTCCTCTCTGGAAGGAAGGCCTATTAAAACCAGTCATTTTTTTTAACTTCCAGTCTCAATAAAAGAAGAAGGCAAGAGAGAAGGAAGTTGGTTGGGGTGCTGAGTGAGCCAACCTGTGGTGTCTGCTACGGGTCAGTTATCCTCTGGCCTTCCTTGTAGGACCATAGTAAGGAATTTGGATTTTAATCTATTGTCAGTGAGAAGCCATTGAAGAATTTAAAACAAGGGAGTGACTAAATTACATTTAAGAAGATGGCTCTGGCTACTGTGTAGAATGTTGGGGGGAGGGGAAGTGGAAAGTGGAAGACCAATTAGAAGAAGCTGGCTCATTCTAGAACCTTTGAGAACTTGGCTTCACCATTTTCCTTTGCCTGGTCTGCCTCAGCTTCCTGCATGTGAGCTTCCTCTTCTAAAAAGCAAAGAGTTGGGCAAGATGGTGTCGTGTTGCTCCGTGCAGCATTCCCAGAGTGGCATGTGGTGATACAGTGGCCTTCCCTTGTTTTGCGCTTTGTGGCTTGGCTGTTTCAATGTTTGCTTCTCCTTCAACAATAGGGTGTCTAAGACCCTCAGCACATGAATGTCAGGTCTTACTATCATGTGGCTGAGATTCTGAGACCCCCACAAGGAAATGGGTCAAAAATTGCTTTTTAAATTTTTAATTAAAAAAATCAATGAACTGCACAAATAGAGTAATAATATCTGCTACCTCTTAGCAAAATTTAAAAAGTAACATGGAAGATTTTTATACTCTGACATCTGGGACTGAAGCAAAAATTGAACAATCTGATTCCAGAGCTAAGAATCTACGAGGAAAAGGGAAAACCTAATTTTGTGCTTCTTTCCCCCCAAAGTGGATTTTGTTGCGGCAAAAGCACTTTGGTCCCCTGACTCCTTTTTGCCCTACCCCACTGCAGCAGACATTTTCCTCTCCTTCCTCCTGCTTCTCATTGAATTAAATCAATTGTTTAGTTTTCATTTGGCTGCTTCTTTCTCCTGCTCATCACATCAAGTGCTGTTCTGTTTTCCTTGAGGATTACCACAGTGAGCTCTTAGGGAAAAGAGGTTTCTCAGCACTTTAGCTTGATTCCTTCTATTTATATGCTTTGCCTTTTATTATCTTTTTTTGCTGACTCCCCAGGACACACATGCAGTATGTAGAGATTTTTAGCCTTTTCCTTTTTTCCTAAATGAAACCCATTGGTTAAAAACAAAAACAAAAACAAGAACAAAATGTGTCTCCCCAAAAAAGATTTGTTTTTTTTTAACAGGGTCAGAGATCTAAAAGGGGATCTATATAAACATACACACACAGATATACATATGTAAATATATAGATGTATATGCACATAAAATATATACATATATAGCTATGCATAAACATGCACATGCAAATATATACATATGTATATATTTACTGTAAGTACACACAAGCATAAATATATTTTACCATTTCTAGGGAAATTTTGCCTCAGTTAACTTGGACCCGAGAGATAATTTACAGATTTTCACTAAACGTGCAAATGTACTACTACTTTAGGATACAGCTGAAATCATAGTGTTAAGATTAATAATACTGTTAAGAAAAATCAACTCTCTCTATCCTCCCTTGCCTTCCTTAATGAACACACTTGGTGTTTCTAATCATTTGATCTCAAAAACTGATACCATTTCTCTTCAAAGTGCTTTCCAGTGAAGGTGTAGTACAGCAATACATTAAGCCCTAGTGGTGGAGGATAGCAGAGCAAATTCCAAATATTTGACATCACAGCAGAGAGAGGCGGTAAAAGTACACAGGGCTGGGACTGAAGGAGCTGGGTCCTAACGCAGTTCAACTGGCCACTGTGGAATCTAGGCACAGCCCTTCAACTCCCTGGTCTGAATGTCTTCAACTGCAAGGTAAAAAGGTTGAACTAAATGATTCCCAAGAGCTCCAGGTCTTTGAAGTTCTGGATTCCTAAATTATCCCATTTTTAGGCAAAGCATGCCAGTGAAGACAATCCCACATATTCCTTCCTCTAAATTTCAAAACTCTGTACTGAAACCTAAAACCTGAGTTGAGGTTACATTTGGTAGCAGAATTAGAATTTTAAAAATAAACAATAAGGGAGCTCTTTCCATGGTCCTGATTTGTTTTGGGACTTCATAAGACCACATAAACAGAAGAGACCCTAAAATACTGCCAGGTGTTGGGGACCACCCTAAGCCCCCAAGAGTGATTTCCAAAAGATTACTTGTCTGTCTGGATCCCACTTGCCCAAGCCTTAGTCTGTGATTTAGATCTGAGACAGCCAGATAGGTAGGCTTGAGATCATCTGCGGGGCTTAATCCTCAGAGTTTTAGGAGTACAAAGAGAGAAAGTGATGTCTGGGGAAACTGGCCATAGAATATTTGAGCAGAAATATCATTGTAGATCTCTATCATGGGCAGGCAGACACTGGATGTTCCACTATTTTAGACAGGGAGTCTGAAAACCTTACTCCTAATCCCACATCTACTACTATTTTGTGATGTGACCTTGGATAAGTCCTTAGCTTTGCTTCTTGGTTTTCTCCCCAGTACAGCAATGGGGCCACCATGTTTGTTTCTAGCTCTGACATTCTAAAAGTCAGAGTTTTTAGGTATCCTCAGGTAGAGAGAAAAATGCACTAATTCAGAGGAGCCTTTCCAAAAGTATGATTTTGCCATAAGAAGCTTAGTTCTTGAAGAGAGGACAGTTTGAAAGTCATACAAACAGAGAAGATTTATGATTTAAGAGATGATATAGATGTGGACACAGCTATAGATGTATTTCTCACTTCCACACTACATTCATTCTTATCATGATGTTTTTTCCTTTCTTACTTTCTGAAAGTGGTCTCGAGCAGAAATAGAATAGAAGAGGGTTTCAAAGCATATTTCATGGTACATTATACACAATAGCAAGAGTTCTGTGCCCAAAGGAGTTTGGGAAATCTTCATTTTAAATTCCACTCTTGAAGAGTCAAAACTCTTAATGGCATATTAAGATTCTAAGAAGTCCTGCAAGGCAAGAGCCTGTTTACTTTTGTTTAACCCAATAATCTTCAAAATTACTTGGTTATGAGGCTTTCTCATAATGCCTATTAACACCCTGTGGGGCTCGTGTTCTACGGAACATACTCTGGGTGATGTCACAGCATTATTCTCTGATGCTGCACCTAGCGGCTTGTGTCTGCACATTGCACTTTTGTGCATATTCCAGCCCATTAAACTTCTGCTGTTCCTTAGGTCCCACCTAATATGAATGGCATCATGATCAAGTCATAGCTTATACTAATGATTTAATAGTTTAATTGCAATGTAGATAGTTAACCAGTGGTGCCAGAATCATATGTGATTTTTTGAGATGGAACTCTGTACATGCATTTGTTTATTCATATTCTCACACAAAGAATATGATTAAGAGACTTCTAGTTCAGGATGGTGGACGGAGCACACATTTGTCTTCTTCTCTCCTTCAATCCCACTAAAGTGATAACAAAGGATTCAACAGAGGAAGAAATCCTGAATAACAAACAGAACAGGAGGGGAACCATGAGTGAATTCTAGAACCCAAAGAGGAGATGGAAGATGTAGATGAAGGAAATAAAGTGGCCATAGCTGAGAAGATGCAAAAGGGGATTTAGAGCAGAAGAGGGGGCCCATCTGCTGGAGGCACCACAATAAGTACTGATAAGGGATCCTCTGGAAGGAAGGATGAGAGTCAGGAGGAAAAATGGGATTCCTCTGTGGTGTGATTAACTATTGATCTCCACCCACTTTCAACCCCATTTTTCCAGATGAAAAGGTAACAGGATGCTTAACCACAGGGGGAAGAAACAGGGGGTGCTCCTCTAAAGATTCAAGTGGACTGACAGAACTAGGGCCATTGGTGGGAGCATTTAGGGTTCATGCAGAGGGTGATGTGTCCATGATGCTGGAGTTGGCCACTGCAGCAAGGCCTGCCCCTCACCAGCCTCACCAGGCCAACTCTTACAAGGAGAACAAGCACTAACTAGGTACAGAGAAGTTCCTGTCAGCGCTCCTAGTCTCTCCTGTCTCTGTGTAAGGGGCTGACCCAGGACCACCCTACATATGATAGCCCAGCAGCATGAAAAGGAAATATCTACATAAATTGACACCAGAGAAAACAAAAATAAATAGGTAACAGAAGTTAACTTGAGAGATAAAGCTCTTCAGAAAGAATCAAGACTGAGAAGAGAGAGAATGAAACTATCAGAGAAATAATAAGACACATTTACCAGAGGTGAAAGAAACACGTGTTTTCTAAAAGAGTCGACCAAATGCCACCAAGGAACTTTTATAGAGATCCATTCCTAGATCCATTGTATTGAAATTTCAGCACCTCAGTGTTAAAGAAAGATACTGATGCCTTCCAAAGAGGGAAAAAACCAGACTGACTACAAAGAAATGAATAGTAAAACCAGCCTCAGACGCCGCCTCAGTCACACAGATGCTAGACAACACTAAAGCTGTGCCTTCAAATTTCTGAAGCAAATTTTCCAATTTAGAAACTATAGCCAGAAAATCTATCAACCAAGTGTGAAAATAAAATAAAAATATTGCGGATACTCAAAGTTTTGCAAAGTTTCCCCCTGAGGATGGTGAGACTAATGAAAGAGCTCTCGTCAAAAGAAATTCTAGAATGATAGCATTACTGGAGGCCCAGAAAGCAACTGGTACAAATTAAAAACAGGAAATCAACATCTTCAAGAAGACTGGAGAGATTTTTCAGGGAGTATGTTGAAGTGTTAGTGATATGGTGCAAAAGGCAGACAGAAAATAAATAAAATAGAAAAACAATTAGACATTTCTGGAAAAACAAACTGCCCAGGAGAGTCCTGATTCAAATATAAGGCAAATTATAATGTGCCATAATTTTGACAAGTGAAAATGTGAGAGAGAGAGAATGAATACGAATATTCATTTGATCCTGATGCTGGCAACATTCTCCGTGGAGTGGGATGCATTACTGGACCTATAAAGAAGCTTATAAATATAACCCTTGCTCACTACAGGGGAAAAAAAGGACATATAGTTATCAGTATAAAAGCTCTATTTGTTGATTTTCAATGTTTAGCATCAACCTGTAAACAAAACACTAGACTTAATCATTCTTACACAGTTTTGACAATGTACAGGAAAAGCTCAGCTGCCTTGGGAGATGGACATGGATGAGGAAAAGTGCAGAAGAGCAGGAAGACTCACAGCAGCATCTTCCAGGGAGGAGAGTCAGGTGATGCTGGCTAAAGCTGGTGGAACATGTAATAAATTTACCATGCAAAGTTAAAAGGGAAAGTAATAGGAAAGTAAAAAGGGATTTAAAAAATAAAGAATTAGAAGGGGAAGAGTATCATTTTTCTTAATGTACCATCAATGTTAAGGGGCCTAAAATTGTTACACCAACAAATAACACTGTGATCATAATACTTAGAATCATGAAAGCAGTTGCCAAAAGATTAGAAATCTTTAAAAATATTTTTGGGACTTGGTGAGAGGAGCATGATTTAAGGATAGTTTTTTAAAAAATTATTATTACGTGCTATTCTGAACTATTTGATTCCTTGTCGTATGTATAAATTACTTTGATTTTTAAAGTCATTGAGTACCTGCTGTGTGGCAAGCGTTGTGTTCAATACGAGAAGTTTAGAAGTGGTACCAGCCTGATAGCAGAAACATCTATAGAAACAAGTGATGCTAAGACTGGAGTCCTTCCTGGGGATGTATTTATGTAAATCAGAAGAGTGGAAGCAGGTCAGGGAATCACATTTTACAGAGTATTTGGCCCATTGACTGAAACTGTTGGTGTACAAGCCTCAGAGAAGTGAATTAGAAGAAGAAGTCTTTAGGATTTAGGGGCTTGGAGACTTGACATGTTTCCTTTAGACTGATCGTATTCTAGGCAGGCAGACAGAATTACTGACAGTTTGGAGCTGTAAGGGTTCTCAGAGAGACTCTATCCAACCTTTTCATTTTACAAACAAAGGAACCTTGGTAGTGACAGAATCAGCACTCAAATTCAGTCCATTTTATTCCAAGTTTAGTGACACATAAAAGGAGCTCCTGACTAAGACACCCCTCAAAGCAGGAAATCAACATTCATCACATTCCTACTAAGGGCCGGGCACTGTACTGGCCACTCCATGCATGTAATTTAATTTAATCTCCACAACAGCCACGTGAGGTAGGCTGCACTCATTATTAAATCTGAGCAAATGAAGGTTTAAAGAGTTTAAATAATTTGTCTAAAGCCTAGAACTGGATAGAGAGAGATCCTGAATATGGAAGAGTCTGTCTGATCTCAAGATTCATGCCATTTGGTTTTTGGCTCATAAGTTTGAGCCCTGCTATCTAGGATGAGAGTGACACATCCCTGTGCTGGTGACCAGAGGTAAAAATAACAACCATTTCATATTTAATCACTGAATAAATCAACACAATCCAATAATAAGGAAACCATGATCGTGGCACCGTGTAAGCAGGGCTCTTTGATCTGCTTCTCCACCCTCCGTGGCTCACACTGGGGGAAGGTCTGTGAGCTGCCAGGTCATCCTTCTTAATTAGAAGGGACCCCAGAGCCTTCCCTTAGCCCCAAGCTATTCTGAGCAAAATAAACAGGAAACAGGAATGAGGGAGAGGAGAGATAAATTCTCACTAACTTTAAAAGATTTATACTGACAATATCCCAAGGAATTTATGAAATGCATTTTTTCCTTTTATTTTATTTTTGGGGGGTTGAGGAAAGCTGCTGATGAAGAGCTAGCTCTCAACTATAGAGTTTCATTGAGAGTGAAAATACTTTAAGCTCAGTCTCTTATTGACAGTCCAGTTGCACAAAATAAAATTCATATAAACATCATTTCACATATTAGAACTGGAAAAGTAATCTATCTTCCAGTCAGCCTTGAAAGAGTCTCATGGAAGTACTGAATCACAAGGACAGAATTTACATGTGTTTCCACACCCAGGAGGAGGGTAGAGGGGTACAGGAAGCATTCCAAGGCACATCAACTTCAGCTTGCTTCACTCCTTCTGGGAACTTGAGTTTCTCAAGGGTATGTGTGTGTGCGTGTGTGTGTGCTTGCGCGCATGCGTGCACACACGCATGTAATCTTTCTGAGAAGAAGGGAGCCACCTCCTTTATTTTGCCCAACTTTCCACTAACAAAGAACATCAGAGTAGGGTCTCAGACCAGGGTACAGTTGTTGCTCCCTTATATGTGACGTGCGTGGCTTCATCCTAACCCGAGTGTGCCCCCAGAGTGTCTGGAGTAAGACTGCCCCCCAGAGATGCTTCCAGTGCTCTCACCTGCTCTGAACAGATGCACACTAACCTAGTATTGGGAACCCCAGTGGATCCCAGAGTCTGCCTCTAACATGGCACCTTTGCTTACAACGGTAACACACTAAACACATCACATTTGCATTTATCACACCCTTGCCTGTGTGGACTGGTTGTGGAGGATGAGGTTGGGTCATTATTGATCCCCCTCTCCCAGCCATACCAGATTAATCTTCCTGAAACACCACTCTGATGATATCCCTATCCTACTCAAACCTTTTCTGGCTCTCTGTTGTCCACAAAATAAAGTTGAACATCTTCAGCCAGGAATTAAATGTTCTCTGGTTTGGTCCACACCCACCACCCTTCCTTAATTCCCAGCCTTCTCTTCATGTACCCCATTCTGCAGCCAAAGGCCACTACACATTTTCTACATTTCTGCCTTGACTCCTCTTCCTCTCAACTCCTGCACAGCTGTCTCTGCCAGTATCTTTGTTTTCCTCTCCCTTTAAGATCGAACTTAAAGGTCATCTTCTTTTTGACTCTTCCCAACTGAACCTAATGTCTCTTTCATAGTGCCTCTCAAAGTTCTTTATCTGTATGTGTCTTATGACTCTATAACCTCTACTTTTGATTAAAGTTAGTGCAGGTATCTCATCACTCCTACAGGAGTGTTCCTTGAAGCCCAGAACTGTGTCTGGCTCACGTCTGTGTCCCCAGGGTAGAGCCAATGCTTGGGTGTTTGCAGAAAGTCGGCATCCAATAAGTGAAATTTGAGGGCAGAAAGGAGTGAGTAAGAAAATCAGTGAACAAATGGATTTTGTCCAGTACCCATCTCCCTATCTTTCTCCTTTTCCACCCCTCTGAGTTCTGAGATACACAACTTGGCCGCAAGGCACCCTGGTCATATTTTAGGATGAAGAATACAGTGGGACAATGAGAAAGATACAAGGGGAAAGTACTGGTTAGGAGTCCAGAGACCTGGAGTCTGGTCTGAACTTTCAAATTAAGACTTTGGACGAGTCATTTCCTCATTCTAATCTCCAGACTGATTCTCTAGAAAAGCAAGGGCATTATATTAGATGATCTTTAAGTTCTTTCTAATTCTGAGTCTTTGATTCTAATTCCTTTTACCTCTATGCCCTTGACAAGAATATCTCCCCCACTGTAAAACAGGGTAATAATGGAGATTATTTACTGAGAGTTGTAGAGCATTTTTCTAAGGCCCATATGCCATGCTGAAACTTCTCAACAATTACAGAGGATTTGGTTTCCAGTGCTGACCTATGCCCCCAATTCAGCTCCGAAGCAGTCTTGTGCTGACCTCATCCTGATTTTAACTGAAAGTCACATTTATCTACTCCCAGAATATTGTAACTCTCCAAATTTCCGATGCAGTATGTGTCCTCGGAAATGCTTTGTTTCTGGTAGGAATCCCCTTCTCGTTCATCTGCATCATTCTCTACTGTAGGCCACTAGTGCCTTTGCCTACTCAATAAATTGCATTATCTGTAGGAGACTGTTTTGAAGTACCTGGGCAGGGAGTGGTTTGAGAAGACTGAGCACTCATTAGCTGGTTCCCAGAGGAGGAGTTGGGGATCTTGTTGGAATAGGCCTTCACCACAAAAGGAGCAGCATCTAATGGTCCAAAACTTCAATGTGTAAGTGTGGCAAGTAAAATTAACGCATCAGAAGGGATCCCGGGAACAACAAATGGTGCCCTGCTTTTATGCTGACAGTAAGCCCGTGGGTGCAGGCTTCTTGCAGGTCGCTTGGCCTGTGCTACTTGAATTAGGGTTGGCTTGCCCTAGAGGGAAACGCTGCTACAGGCATGGAACCAGGAGGGATTTGTAGGGCTTTCTTTGTGGAGACTAGCTGCAATTCACATGATTAATAGACTCAGGAGCTGAAATGGATCATAAGAGATCATTGAATTTAGTCAACCCCCCCGCCTTTTATAAACAAGGAAACTGAAACCAGAGAAAATTAATGCTTTGCCCAAGATCACTTAGCTGGTAAGCAGCGGAGCAGGAGCCATGATCTTAATTACCATGAAGGTGACCCAAATAAGCCACCCACCTCTCAAGGAAAACCTTGAACTAGTTGTAACTATTTAAGAGCCTAGACCCAACCCATACACTCCTGGAAAATTCTGAATTGTCCAACAGATGTCAGTTGACTCCCAAGTTGGCTTGAATGTGATATGGATAACTCAGGTCAGCTCGGATTTAAACTGACCTGTGGGATGGCCTGAGATTTCCCAGAGTGTCCTGGTTTGTGAGATGTGGAGATACCCTACATGGATGTATATATGATGGAACTGATGTCCTATTTCCACTCTGGGCACATTAATAGGGGGAGGGACTCTCTTTAGGCTGTCCTCCTAGACTAAGAATGTCTTAGCACCTGGGGTGGGTTTCTGACTCTCGTCACTCTTTGAGGATTAGGTAATCCTTCCTATTCTTCTCCTGTTTCTTATGTGGCTTTGTTATTTGTGCCTGTTGGCTGGCAAAGAATCTGTGAGCTGTCATGTCTACTTTAACGTAGAAGACAGTTAAAATCAACGAATTGATTATTTTATAAGGGTGTTTCCTCTCTACCTAAAACTGGGTAAAATGCTCTTCATGCTTACCTCACATAATCCTCACAACCACCCTTTGAAGTAGATGTTTTCATTCTCACTTTATAGATGAATAACCCAAGACTCAAACACATAGAGCTAGTAAGTAGGGGTGCTAGGGTGAGAACCTTGGTCTGCCTGATTATAAAGCCTAAGTCTCGAGTCATTGTCCTCTTGCCTCAGGCTTTACTTTTTCAAAGACCACCTAAAAAAGAGGCAAGAGGGCTATTTAGGTGTGTGAGAAGAAAGTAGGGGAAGCCTCCAGCATTGCTGACTTCGATGCCATTGGCCTTAAAATCCCACCTCAGCGCTGATGCTGGTCCTCCCATCTGGACACAATACAGAGGCCCTTTCCTTGTCTCTTGACAGGCTCCTTCCTCCTCCTCAACACCTCGGCAAACTCCAAGCACACCATCCTGAGCCCGTGGATGAGGAGCAGCAGCGAGCACTGCAGACTGGCCGTCTCCGTGCACAGGCACCTGCAGCCCTCCGGGAGGTACGTCGCCCAGCTGCTGCCCCACAATGAGGCTGGAAGAGAGATCCTCCTGGTACCCACTCCGGGGAAGCATGGGTAAGTCCTTCCCCGTGTCCAACATCCATTATATAAACAGAGATTTGGGTTTTGGCTACAAAGTTTCAGAGTCTGTGACATCTACTTAAAACTCACAATCGTCCTTTAATGGGTAGGGTCCAGATTGAGCCATTACTGCTAATATTCCCTGGGTGCTGTCTCAGGCAGTGATCTGTGGGGCCCTCTGGCTGCCCAGGCTGGCAGTCCTTCCAGAGGCCAGAGGACCAGCTGGCAGAGTGGGCATTTAATGAGTAAGTATTAAAGATATTTCTTTTCCAAAGTCCAGATGGAGCCAAGAAGAAAACAGCCAAGGGGAGTGTTAAAAGGCCAAAATGAAAATAATTTAATATGCAGGAAACTGGATTTTACCAGAAGAACTTTGGCAGGAAGGGAAAGAGCAAACTGTTGTGGCTGCCCGAGCAGGCCCTACGGGAATGTGGGACCCCAGAGCAGAGAAGGTCAGGGATGCGTCAACAGTACCAGTTCAGTAGGGAAACAAGCTTTGTCCTAGAACCTCCAAGGCTTACATAACACAGAAGTCATGCCCAGTACCCATGTCAGTGAGCTCACTTAAGCTTCTAGGACATACTCACTTGCTTACTCAGTGATCCACCAGGCTTCTAGAAGTAGTGACATTGGAAAGCAAACTTGAACAAAGGCATCTCTGTGTCTGCCTCTTTTTTCATTCTGTAAGACCCCAGTTTTGAGGGGCCCCTGTCTGATAATCAACAAGGGTGAGAGATCCTTCTTTGTGGCATGTTTGCTGGAGAAAGACCTCAAAATTCTAGCTAAGCTTAAACTTAACTTCCCTCTAAGAAAATACCCTTCAGAGGGGCTTCATCTGAACAATGATGTTACCCATATCCACCTCCATGGTATGCCGAGTCTGGGATGAGATCTTGCCTACTTCCATTCCAGTAAAGTTGTATGGATTCCTTACTAATTTCTTGAAAGTCTTCACCCCACCCGTCTGCCACTGGCCCGTCTGTAAGTAGTTGCACTTCAAGGAACTATAAGCTGCTACAATCCCAGCAGGAATGAAATCTTGGCTTCAAGAAGGATGCTCTCCTCATACCTAAATTTGTATCCATCTTCTCACCTCTGAAATGTCTTGTTGTACTGGCTGGGAGGGGCCCAATGTGTCTTGCTCTGTTCACCAGAAGTCAGAAATGTCAGGTGTCTGAGATGCCTGCTGTAAGGGATGAGCTGTCTCCTGATGGCCAAGCCTTCCTCCAGCAGGGTCTCCCTTTTCTGTGAGAAGCCCACATGTCAAGGCCTTCCATTCATGGGTGGCGCTGGTGGTGGCCTCTGCTGCAGTGCCATTCTATAGGTGTTTGCCTGATCTCATGAAAAGTTTATTCTGATTTCTGCTTGACATTCGTGTCCCACCAAGCTTGGTAGAGACCAGAGAGTGCTGCCTAGGGCTGTTGGGACTTCAGGCAATCCATCTGTTGAGGTGCTGCCTGGGGTAGGGAGACTCATTGATGCCAAGGGGGAAGTGGAGTTCGGGGTCTCCCTGAAATGCAGGCTGAGGATGTGCAGGTGTGTGAGGGGCAGAGTGCTGCAGGGTTTCAGCACTTCCTAAATAGCAGGGCTTGGTTCCTCCATAGTATGATCAAGAATAGGATCGCTCCTCTCTGTGGCTAGCCATGGGGGCTTGCAAAGAATTTTCCCCTCTTTGTCTTCCTATGCTCATAACTACCAAGTGAGTTTCCATTTAACAGTCAGGAAAACTGAGGCAGAGAGAGGAAATAGGAAGCCTGTTTATAGTAGCCAAAGTTGGACTCCAGGTCTCCCCTTTACTCATTTGTGTCCTTTCCTGGAAATCCATAGTGTCTCAGCAGGAATTCAGGGGGAGAGGACAGGGTTGGGAAAGAGGAAGCGGAATGTGAAGGAACCTTGCACAAACAGATGATCGAGATTCTTTGAATGAATCTAGCCAAGGACCATGTGATGGTAGTCTTCCCTCCACATGTGGTGAGAACAAGGACACCAAGACTGCATGGTGTGGGAGGCCATGAGCTTCCCCTGAGGTGGTCATGGTCACCAGTTTCAGTGTCCATCCCGCTGGCCAATGCATTTTCTTCCCAAGGTGACTCTTCCATCGCCAGAGTTGATCTGCCCCCTGGAGGGTGGGAGCTTGGGCAGGAGAAAGGGAGCAGGGGTGCTGGGCAAGCCCACTGACCTGGTGGTTTTGGTAGGGCTGCCCCTGTGTCTTCAGGTGCTTGGCCTCAGGCCAGGTTCCTAGCATCTTGTGTCAAGCTGTTCTCCCCTAGCCTTGGCAGAGCTGTCTTGGAGTTTGGTGATGAGCAAGAGTGATTCCAATCTAAATTAAAGATGCCTGAGCCAGCCTTCCTCCCTCTAACAAGATCAACATGGTGAGAGTGGAAGGTAGCAGCTGAAAGGGCACTCCTTAGACTGCTCTGCTGCATGGAGGAACTCCGCTGTCTCGGGCATGCTGGCGAGCTGCAGGGCACAGGCGCTTTTCCAACAGTGCAGAGAGCTCATGTGTAGAGTTGGATCCAAGTTGCTCAGCCTCGGTACTGTTGACGTCTGGGGCCGAACAATTCTTTTTGTGGACATTGTCCTGAGCATGGTCCCCGGCTTCCCAGGCCTCTACCTACTAGATGCCAGTAGCATCACCTAATTGACAACAAAAATGTCTCCAGACGTTGCCAAATGTCTCTTGGAGAGCAAAGTTGCCTCACTGAGAACCACTGAAATAAATAGAACATTTTAGAGCTGAGAAGAACCCTGGGATTTACCTGGTTCAACTGTGTCAGTTCCTAGGTGTGGGAACTGAGACCAGGAGAGGTGAGGGACGTGCTCCATGTCACATGATGTGTCAGTGTGGGTAGGCAGGTGTCTTGAGCCTTACATGTACGTGTATGTGCCAACCACCATACTAGGTCCCGGGTGTCACAGATATATAAGGCCCGGTCCCTTGTATGAGTAATAACTATTGTTAACACTAATTACACACTTCCTAGATGTGCTAGCCAATCACTGCTGTGCACTTTACATACATTTTGTTATTAATACTCCACAGCACAGTGAAGCAGGCACAGTTATTATCTTCCATTTCACAGATGAGGAAATTCAGTGAAGCCAAATAATTTGTTCAGGGTCACTGGCTAGACAGGGAAGAGGGTGTCTGAAGCTAACCAGCTTGACTTTAGACTATTTTACCCATTGCTGGATGAATTCAATTGGACCACAGTAGTGCAGCAGAAAAATTATTATGCTGTGAATCAAAGCCCTGAATTTAAGTCCTGTTTCACTATTCAATCATCAGTTCAATGACAATCATTTATTGGGTGCTTTGTATTAGGACCATACAGGTGCTAGGGATACAGAAGGCCAGCCTTTAATGGTCCAGGAAAGGATGTTCCATGAATGAGCTCTGTGACTTCATGCAAATTCCATCCCCTCCCAAACCTCAGTTTCCCCATCTGTAAAGTGGGAATGATTATGCCAGCCCTGCTCATGTGGTCATGTGGAGTCAATGCAATTAAGGATGTGAAGAGTTTCGCACACTCTGAGCAGGATGCAAATGTAAGAGGCCATTGCTTAATACCCGAATCTGCTCCATTCTGCTTAGAATTTGGGATCACAAAGGATTGAGACTCCCTGCTCTCTGGTTATACGGTCAGTGCCAGTCTGAAGAATCTTTAGGTTTTGAGAACCTTGGCAGTTTGCCTTGCTGGAAACTTATACCCTTTAGTGTCAGAGATGACCCCAGCAGCCCAGTGATCACCGTGATGAGGCGGGAGACTGAAATCTTGGTGGTGATGACAGTGATGATTACAGATAGGGCTGGCTTCCTCTCAGAACAGAACATGGTGGTTTGGGAACTGCTCCTGGGAAAACAACATTTGGCATTTGTAGTAACAAGGGAGGAAGTTGTCATAACAAAGTCGACTGGGGAGAAGCCTCACTCAGAGGAACAACAAGTCAGAGGCCACCAAGTCCCCCGGAAACCACTGAGTGGTGAGCACACGGTGCAGCATCATGGGAAGTAACAGCCTGCGTGGAGGCACTGGAGACAAGGAAGACAGTCGGGGAATCCCAGCAGCTGCTCCCTTCCTCATTGCCTGGAAGCAGCAGCCTGTGTGAGATCTAAATGACTCACAGAGCGTGAGCGCCCGCGTCTGCCAAGGCAGCCTGGCTTTGCCCGGGGTCTCCCAGGGGACAGCTGCCAATGAGTGCCTGGCCTTCTCATCTGCTCATCTGCCCGGCAGGAGTGGCTACAGGAGCAGGGAAGCAGAGAAATGGGCTGTCACATAGCCCAGCCCCGCTGGCTGCAGAATCCAGCAAGCAGAGGTCATCTTAACTAGAATTAGAGGCCATGAACTGAATGAATATAATAATGCATATTTAATATGAAGAGTTGTGAATTGGCGTAGGAAGATGGCTCACGTTGTACTTAGTACACACTAGATCCTTCTCAGTTCATAATTCATTTAACAGCTAGCGATTGAGCCCCTCTCATGTCATAGATGCTGGGAATACACAGCCAGAGATGACACAGTCACTGCTTTCAAGGAACACCCAGTCCAGTAAGGAAGAAGTGAAAGAGCAACAGCACATGCTTGTGCAGATGTTTTTAAATTAGGGCCCAGAAATTGTGAGAGGCCGAGCTGAGATCACCAGTCAGCAGTGCCAGCACAGGCAGCCCAGCTCCTGCATCTGCCTCCTGCGCAACCCTGCCTTTCGGCTGAAGGCTGTTTCAGAGAAAGCAGTCCAGTCTCACGGCAATTGGTGGGGTGAAATTGGCACCTTCCTGGACTCGAACACAGACTCAAGGGCTGGTGATGTCTCAGGCTGTAGGAGTGACTCTCCAAGGCTCCTTCCCGGAGCCATCACAAGTCTTCCTCCCTTCCCATGCACACAGCTTTCTCCTGCAGCCTCGGGTGTCTAGGGACTTTATTATGTGTGACCAGAACTACACAGTGTGTGGAGGGAAGAATTGGGTCCTGAGGGGATAGAAGTTGCCAATCATTTGAATTACTAATACTCAAAAAGATGTTTTAAACCTAGAGGATTTGGTGATACCTGGGCTTGAGCCATGTAAGCTGTCAGGTCTTTTTCACAGCACAAACAAGGCTCATTCCAGAGGGTGGCAGAGAAATAAGATTCTCCTTGGCTCAAAGCTTCACCTTTCTAGGGGGGCTTAACCCCTACACTCAGAGGAGACTTGAGTTCCATCAGCCCCATTAATTTCCTCATGGGGGAAGCCAAGGCCTCGGGGCCTGATGAGATGTGATGAAGGTCAAAGTGCAGGCTCCTGGCAAAGCCAGGCTTACGTCCCTGTTGGGCCCCAGAGCCAGCCCTCCTGTGCTCTCGCCTGTCTGTCTCTCAGCTGAACAGCTGCATCAAGAAATTCTCAAATTCATTGCCCTTAGATGAAAATCTGCAGGCCCCTCCCCAAGTGAAGAAAAACCCATGTCATGTTTATTTAAACCAGTCAATTCTGACCAAAGATCCCAGCTTTAAAACCAGTAACAATTCCAGTGGGAGACCTGCCAAAGTAATTTAACCCAAAGCGATATTGGTTTGTGGGTGTTGGAGGGTGTGGCGTCAGCCCTGGCTCCAGCGCTAATTTGCAGTGTGGTTAAGGAACAACCACAGCCGTTCCCAGCCTCTTACCTCCTGAAGTGGAGATTCCAGTGGCCCTCCGCCCCTTCCCTCCCTCCTGCAACACCCGGGCCCCTATCTCAGGTTGCCATTCAGGACTAGGGGAGCAGAAAATGATCCCCAGTCTACTCTGTGGGCACCCCCAAGTCTGGCAAACAGGGCAGTCACCCACTACTGACCTACAGAGACCTTCCGCCACTAATGTACAGAACCCTGGACTTTCCTGTAAACAGACCCGATGGTCTCAGCAGGCTGAGTGAGGGATAGGCTCAGGGTTGGGCAACATGGAAAGACGACACAGGGCATTTGCTTCTGAAAAGATGCCTGACTGCCTTTGACAGGCCGTGCTAGGTTTACCTTCACTCAGCCCAGTGCACTGTGGCAGGTCTGGCTGGCATGGGGAAATCAGAGGCCTGTGGCATTCAGCATCCCTGGCCAAAGTGTTCCTGCCTGCATGATAAACGGGATCAGGAATAAAAAAGGGTGATAATTTATTGAAATTGATGCCCTCGAGTGGCAGTGTCACAATGATTTAATTTCAGGCCCAGTTTCTTCTCACTTTCAAAGTCATTCATAGTGTCAGCTTCTCCCGTTTTCCCCTTGGTCTGCATAGCACACTAATAAATATACAATAAGGGCTTTAATGTCCTGGTGATTTACACTAAAAAGAGAGAGCCTTTCAGAGGCTTTAAAGATAATTTTTAAAAGCCTTAAAACTCACACCCAGGCTTGTCAGGGGCATATTTCCTCAACACCTGTCACAGGAACAGTCATGCAGCTGGGAGTTGTCTGAACAGAGGGTAGTCATGAGACGCCTGTCCTAAGTATGCAGGGAGGAAGCTCCCACACACAGTGTAAGTCTGGGCAAATCTCTGAGTCTCTACAAGCCTCAGCTTTCCTATCTGTATAATAGTAATAATTGGCTCACCTCACAGGGTGGCTGTGAAGTTAAACTAGATAACATGCAAAGGGGGTGCTCCCCGAGCCCCCTCCCAGCTGCCCCTCTAAGGGGCCCTGGGCTGGCCTTCCTCCAGGCTGCTCCGGGTTGTAGGAGAGTGGTTGTGAGGTGGGCCAAGGTTAGCAATTTCATGTCCTGCAAAGTGACCTAAGTTGGACCCCAAAACTGCCAATCCCACTGACTATACCTGGATGTGTCATATTATTCACCCCTTTGAGTAGCAATATTGAAACAATTACTAAAATGCTAGTCTTCTCTGGAGCACCTAGACTTTAAACCATTGAGATGGTAGGTCTTAAGATTTGGGGGTACAAATCATAACCACACATTTTACAAAATTGATATGCCTGAGTCCGAACCCAACCAATTCTAATTTTATTAGTCTCGGGAAGAGGCATGAGCATAAGTATTTTTAGAAAGTGCTACCAGGATTCTGATATGCATCAAAATTAAAGAATTACAGCTAACATCTCAGCTTGAATTGGTTGATCACATAAATGAGTAGCTTTCTGTAACTGTTCACTAAACGCTAAGGAGAAAAGTCAAAAAGAAAGCTTGGAGAGGTGAGATGGACTTGTGTACAGGGTAGAGAGTTCATTTTCTCCCCCTTATGGGTAGCCATGCTTGTAACAAGGCTTTCAGGCCTGCCCTGATCCTGCCTGTGCAGCCCCCAAGGCCCATGTATGGGACTGGTCTCTACTGGTGGGTCTATTCAGAATACACCTGTTACTATTTCTCCAAAAGGACTGTGGCCTTTAAGGCCACAGGGCACTGAGAAGAATACACAGTGCACTAGAGAGAGCCAGAGGGAATCTCCATTCCATCCATCCATCCATGCATTTATCCATCCATCCATTCATCCACTATCCACCCAGCATCCACCATGCACCTTGTTCTTCAGAATGTCATATGTTGGCTTTGATCTAGTTCCCAGGTTAACAGTAGAGCCACATCATTCCTTTTTGTTCTCAGGAGGTAGACACTGTGTTGTCAGTATTAATGGTAAATATCTGTGCAGTGCTTGTTCAGGTTACAAGTACATCAACATCCGTCAACTCATTTCATCTTCACTGCAATCTATGTCATATATATTATTATCCTCATTTTACAGATGAATAAACTGAATCTCAAAGAGGTTCAGTGATTTGCCCACAGTTGTGAGTTACACACAAGGGAACACAGCTCTTCTGTGTCTTTTTTTTCCTCATGTTATTTCCCTGAGGAGGCCTTGCAGTTGAACCCCGGTATCACCCCGGTATGGCTTTGAGGAAACTGAGACCCATTCTCAACCAGTCAGGAAAAACCCTTCTCAAGAAGACTCATCTGATCTTTGGTCATCTGGTTCTGGGCCACACGCATTCTAGCTAGAGTCCTCGGTTTGTACATCTTACTCCTCGCAGTGCAGAGCACAGCACCTGGCACACAGGAGGTGTTCTGTGTTAGGTGCATGGACACCAGATCGGTTTGCAGTAGTTCTGCAATGTGAGTCTTCTTAAACCTAAGTTCTGAAAAATAGAAGTCCAGTCCAAGATCACAGAAGATCTCCAATCAGTGAAAAGATAAAAAGTATTTCTCCCTACCCTCTGCCCTCACCCAGGAATAGATGTGTGATCCTTCCTGGGGCTCAGGAAGCAGCTGTCAGCATGCACCTCAACTGCGAAGGTTGCCACTAAGTGCAAAGGACAATTCCTTTCCTGGCAGGTACAACTTTTACTCACGATTGCTTTCATTGATGGGCGTCAAGAAAAATAAATGAAAAGACCATTGGCTTCTGCCAGTTTTGACCTTTGAGATTTGACAGCCCAAGACTTGTAGTGGGGCTCTTTTGAGCTGGTTGCTTTCGTTTTCCCACTCTACCCTGGATATTTGATGGACTGAACACTAGGAAGATGAGAGAATTGTGAACACCTGTAAACCCCTTGGCTTGTCAAAATAGCATCTTGGCAAATCCCATAATAATAAATATATGTTATATACAAAGAGAAGTCAAAATGCATATACACAATCATGTCTCATCTCAGGAATGTTTACTGAGTCTCACCATTTCCCAGTGAGGAGGGAAATATTAAAAACAGGTGAAAGAATTTTGGTGATAGACCACCAGTGTCAAGGAATTCACTCGTTCATTCCATCATACATTCTGTCAACAAATGCTTATGAGTCTGTTCTATCCCAGGCACTGGTTGGACTCTGATGGCTCATCCTGCCTTTGTGGGGCTCAGAATAAGGTTTGATGTTGGATAACAAGGGACAGTTGCGATGCTATGGGGAAGGACTGTAATGGGTGTGCGTACAGGTGCCACGGGGGCATGGAGGAGTGTGTACCTGAGCAGGCTGGGGGCAAGCTGGCCCAGAGAAGACAGCTGAGCTGGCTCTGATGGAAGAAGGGAAGTGGTCAGGTGGGCAGTGAGAGGAAGGCATCCCCACAAAGGGCACACGTTTGCCAAGGCCTGGCAGCTTGAGAAGGTGGGTGGTATGCTGGGGCTGCACGGTCACTCAGCCCCCCGCCCCATCTGGTCTCTCAGAGTGCCCACACTTTTATGTGTATATGCCACTGCCTTGTGTGGCAACAGAACCCCTCCCCTCCCCACCAAGGCAGTCTCCAAACAGAGAAGTCGCTAGACCCCACCCCCACCTCTTCTTGAAGCAAACATCCTGCTACAAGTGCTCAAAAGATTTCACCCTGAGTCCAGACAGTTTTCACTCTTTCTCTGTCTCTCTGGTAGGATCGTCCTCCCTGGTGAGGCCTTCAGGTTCCTTTAGACCATTCATGTATGCATTTTCTGCCCCAGCGCAAGTGGACTTGAGAGTGCAAGATCTTTATGCCTTTGGTTACTGTTGGCTGAGACTCCAGGCCTTTCCTGTCATCCCACCTCCTTCCTCTTTGCAGGAAGAGTAGCTAAGTTGGGTTATTCCTCATGGATTGCCCTCCACCCCCTTCTCCACCAGTGAAGCCCTTCCTCATTCTTCAGCACCCGGTGCAATGTCTCCTACTCTGCGAAGCCCTTTTAGGGTTCCCAGGATGGCATTGGCCCTCAGTCTTGTGATGATCCAGCCACAGCCCTGTCTCTCCACTCGTGGTCAAGGATCCAGTTTCAAGGCTGGCTCCTTCCCAAGTGCCAACACATAAAGGACAGAGAAGAGTGAGGCGGCTGGCGGGGGACAAGCCTGAATAGGGGCTCACCTCCCTTCCTGCATTCCCCTTAATTTGTATAATAACCACGAGGAGGAGGAAGAAAGTTTAGTCCTTATTTGGGTTGCTGTAACAAAATACCACTGATTGGGTGACTATAAACAGTAGAAGTTTATTACTCACAGTTTTGGAGGCTGGAAGTTCAAGACCAGGGTGCTGGCATGGTCATGTCTGATGAGGGCCCTCTTCCTGGTTCATAGTCGGTCCCTCCTCACTGTGTCCTCACATGGTGGAAGGTGCAGGGGAGCTCCCTGGAGCTTCGTTTGTAACAGCGCTAGTCCCATTCATGAGCGCTTTACCCCCAGGACTGAATTGCCTCCCACCTCTGTATACCATCACATTTGCAGGGTTAGGTTTCAACATATGAATTTGTGGGGAGAGGACATGGAGGACTGTCAGACCACAGCAAGGAGAGAGAGGAATAGTTACTTGGTGCTTACTCTGTGGTGCTGAGCATTGTTCATATGTCATCACACTTAACATTATGCTTACACCACTCAGTGAGGGAGGCACTTTTATTACCTGCATTTTACAGTGAGGAAGCTGAAGCTCAGGAGGGTTAAGTAACTCACCCAGAGTCACACAGCTAGTACAGCAGACTAGATTTGAACCCAAATAGTCCAGCCTCATGGTCCACACTCCCAGTCACTCTACATGGGCTTCTCTAACCCCAATAATTAAGAATACATTATTATTTATGTGTGATGATTAAGGCCTCAGCCCACAGAAGAAGCACATTTTGGAGAGCAGGCAGCCCTGAGAACAGGAACTGGAAAGCCATATGCCTGGCCCTGCCAAAGGTCATAGAAAGTGCATCCAGGGAACATGATCTCAGCTTCCTGTTTCCTGAAGCTCTGTTCCATCCAGTCCCCCACACCTGCAGGTATCAGGTCTCTGTCTGCGGTGAGGAGGCAGAATCAGGCGATAGAATCATCAGCTCTTCTAGTTGTAATGGAAAAAGTTTAGGTAACCAGTGCTGACAAAACATGAGTAGAGAAACACCATGACCTGCATCATCGCCTAGGTCAGCCTTGCATTCACTCCAGGCCTCAGAGTAAACCTCCTGGTTTTTCAGTACCTGTTCTGCTTCTAAGTTTTCTTTTTTCCTTTTCGTTTTGTTTATACGCCACACTCACGTGTCTAGCTGAACTGCTTCCTTTTAGAACAGAAATGCATTCATTTATGGTTCAAAGCCTTAGTTTAGAGCTGATCAAACGTGGGATTTCACATTTAAAAGGCTTTATAAAATCCGTACACAGATTTGGTGCAGTGCCTATTCCTGAGAGGATCTTACATCACTGAGCTCTGAGGGGAGAGTTCCCGCTGCTTTCACATTACTGATAGCTCTCCCTCTGCCAATGGGGGAGTCTGGGGCAAGAAAGGGAGGGGCCCACAAGGAAAGCCACAGCTTTCTGAGCAGGCTGAGCCCAGGCATGAGAACTACCACTGCCAGTGGATATTTCTTGAGACTGTTCACCCAAAAGCACCAGGTCACCTGAGGTCTGGGGCCTTTCTCAGTCCCACAGGGCAGCTTTACTCAAATGACCGGCTAGCAGTGGGCCTCTGAGGAGAGAGCCGTGTGCTGTGCTGTTTCCTCCTTGGTGCTGCTGCGTCACTCGGATTCTCAGTTCATCTGAGGAGGTGTGAGGGAGAAGCCAGGGCTAAGTGTTTATTCAGTGTTGTGTTGTTAGTTCTGTGGAATGTTCCTTGAAGTCTTTGAGGATGATAACCTCAGTGACTCTCCCTGGGTGTTAAGTCCCAAAGTGGAGCAAATAAAGACATTGGGGAGAGAACTGACAGGTGAATACTGCAGGCTGTTAATCCCTGGCTTCAAACCCTTCCGTGAACCCTGTCCAGCCCTGAGCTCCTTGTGAGGGCAGCACTGACCCTGACCTGGCCCCACCCTCTTGAGCCTGGCTCACCCCCTTCTTTTGGACCCATACTTCATTTATATCAAACTACTCACAGTTCCCCCAAGGGAAGCAAGTATTTCAAGCACTCGTTCCCATCCCCTGCAAACACACACTCCTCCCTGACCACCAAGTACAATCTTTTTCCTCTTTTAAGAATGAATCTCTTAGCTCCTCTTCCGTCAAGCCTTTCTGAGACCCCAGACCCTCTCCAAGCAGTGCTGATTGCACCATCCTTTGCACCGACTTTCGTTGCCTGCTCTGCATCCCCACCAGAGCTCTCCACGCTGCACCACATCTGTTCTCACCAAGTAGGCTCCCTGAGAATAGGGATGGGCATTATTTATCATTGTGTCTCCAGTGCCCAGGACAGTGCCCGACTCACAGTATACATACAAGAAATGCTTGTTAAATGAACAAACTCTCAAAGTAATTGAACCATGAACTCTTCAGGAACTTGAGATTTAAGGGGGGGAAATGCATTTAGAAAGCTTGTGACCAAAATTCTACCTCTATCCTCTATAACAACTTACTCCTCTTACCCGACCCCAGATTTATTGACTGTCCTCCGCCTGTGTTATTTCCATCTGTAGCCCTAACCACCCCACACTACTAAGCAAGTGCTGCCATACATTAGCCTTGGAAATAAGTGGTTCCAGTATTTTTTGATTATCCTCTCTGTGATTCTTTTAGCCACTCAGATTTTTTGGGTAACTTCCTATATATTTTTCTGAATGTTTCCTAATCTTCCAAAGAGACTTCTACTTGGTATTTTCCCCCCAATTTCTCCCTTTTCTTAGTTTACTACTAATCTTTACTTCTCACTTAAGCACACTGGCTCCTGGTTTTTTTTTTTTTTTTAATCTTTTCTCACAAACTAGGAAGGATCCTGACTGCATTCTTTTCAACTGTTTCTTAAATATTCCCTGCATTATTTTGTTTTTCTCTCAGGACTACCATTCCTCCCCGATTATATGAAAATCTATTCGTTATTCTATTGGATGTTGACCTGAAGGCCTCAGAAGACTCCTTTTTCTTGGGCTTCCCAAACTGGTCACTTTCCCTAGGGAGACCCTTGGTGCCCACTGGGTCAGCCTCTCAATAGACCTAGATGATTTGCATTTCTAAAACCCCCCACTTGTCTGTCAGCTTTCCTGATTAACCTTCTGCCACCTTGTCTAACTTCTCCAACTGGCCTCTGGGATTTGGGGAACCAGTGCAGCAGGGTCATTGTGTGTGGAATGTGACCAGGAAATGTGATTGGCAAAGCTAGAGTCCAGATGGAAAGAAAAACTCTCACATTTCAGTGGATGTTCATGGACCATGGGGTCCTTGGCCTTTCTTCTGTGGCTACCTCTCCAAGTTCACATTCCCACTTAACTGTTTTTGCTAAGATGGGTTAAAGGCATGTCTTGCTAGCAGAAATTCGAAAACATTTCCGTCATAGAATTATCAAGCATCAAAGAACCTTAAGAGTAATTGAATTCAACCCCTTTACCACCAGTGCGAGGGCCTTTTCCAAAGCCCATCTGACTTCAGTTCTCATGGCTCTAGCCAGCAGGATGCTCGGCATCCTGCACAGCAGATCACCCCACCGTGGGGCACCGTGAGCTGCTAGAGAGCTAGCTAATGTCCCACTGGCTTTGTAACCTTGGAAAGTTATTGACTGTCTCTTAAAAGTTACTTAATTTCTTCAAGCCTCTGGTGTCTCATCCATAAAAATGGGAATAGTAATACGTACCTTGTAGAATCTTCGTGAAGTTTATTGCTTTTATGTATTGAGTGTTTACCACGTTCTTAGCACTAAGGCTAAGATTGCATTTAATACCACAATTTGCCTATGAGGTAGTTTTATGATAATGTATACAAGACACCTGGGATCATTTGGGCAGACAATATACGTTAGTCCCTTCTCCTGTTTCACCATTATCTGGTTGATCCTCTGTTTCTCCTCTGGAATTCGCATAGAATGAGCCTACTTTTTCCTAACAAGGCAGTTTTTCATTTGAGGATAGTTTTCATGTCTCTTCTTAACTTTTTGCCCCAGGCTAAACAATTTTAGTTTCTTGTATAGCATATTTTCCAGAGCCACGTTCCTCCAATGTAATCTTACTAGTGAAGGGGTGAGGGGCTTTTGCTTCAGTCATCTGGAAACCCCCACCCAACCATGTAGGGTAAACTTGGCTCACTCTTCCACCAGCTGCATCTGCTGTTTCAAACCCAGACACCCTAAAGTTGACACCATTAGGAATCAGGGATGCTGCCAGAGCATTCCATCAAAATCACATCTTAGACTATTCATATCATTTTTTTTCCAACGGAGAATCCTCAGTGTTTCTCTTCCAAGCAAAGAGGCGTTTCTTATTTACTGTTGACATTCCCCAAAATGTCTGATTCAAAAAAGAAATTAAATTCCGGCCCCTGCTTTCACGTCATCTCGCTTTGTTTGTCATCCTTGTGGTCTGCCAGCTTTGCCCCTTTGTTCCCCTAATTGCCAGAGACATTTTTATACTGAGTAAATTGCATCAGGCTCACTGCAAAATGAATCAATTTGGAAAGAGTATGAGCTGCACTGTTGTCTTAAGTGTGCATTAACATTTAGATGCGTTATTTAAAACAGGTCTGGGGTTAGTGCCAGGGAGACAGCCTCATAACTATTCTGACTCATTCCTTGCTGCCGGACTTCACAGAAGGGAACTAGGGAACCCTGTAACCCGTCACCAGCTCTGCTTTATTTTCCATCCCTCTAGGGAAGGCTTGAACTAGGTGAAATCTTTTAAGAGCTCAGATTTGGGAACTTGATTGACAAACTCAGTTTGACTTGGTGATCTCAGAGTGAAACACAGCCGGGAGTAGGAGACGACGGGAGGCGAGTGTCTCTTCCTCTCATCATCCATCAGACACACACACGACATCTAGGTTTAAGCACAAATCAGGCAGCCAGAAGTCCTTGGCGATAAAACAGAGCACACACAAACAAACAAAGGACATCAGCTAAGCCTCTCTAGTGTAAAAATTAAACAGTGCTCTGGAAACCAGTGTAGAAGAAAAGCTGCATCCAGATGATCATGTGGTGATTTGATGAGCTAATTCTTTTATCATCGAGGAGTTAGGTAATATCTCCATTAGTAGCAGAAAGTTTAAAAATTGGAGAGAGTGGCAATACCAGGACAATTGCCTGATTTATGCTTTTTCAATCACCTGGGCTCATGGCCTAAACTGGTAATGGACTCCATCCATCAAAAAATTATCCCATCTGGCATCCTGGTTTCTGAAGAAATTTGGACGTCCTCATAGAGAATTGGCTAAATGATATAATGTTTGTGAAAGCCTTTATCACAGTTCCTCAGTAAAAGGTGGTTGAATCTATTCAGTCTATTTTCATTTTATGTTCAGAGATACGATGGTGCATTAGATAAATAAAATATCCATTGTATAATGCCATAATTAAGATCTCAAAGCCTGAGATGCTCAACTATGAGGATTGTAAAGAAAGCATCTTCTCAGGGAGATCTGCCCGGACATCTCTGTCCTTGTGTGTCCCTTCTCTCTTAGCCTTGAAGTCCTTTGTCAGTAACAGCTCCAATCTCATGGAAAACCACAACTATGTGCATTTCTGCCATTTCTCTCAGTAGAGCCCCAACTTCATGCAGATATAACTGGGCTTTAATTTTGGTGTCTACAAAGTCTAAGACACTGGCTAACACAGAGTAGGTAGTTGATAAATATTTGTTGACTGAGAAATATTTCCAAATAGAACTCAATAATATTGTCATGCTGATTTCTGAGCATGAGTAGATGATAAGGAAGAGTATCTCATTCCTTTGTGCTAAGCAGGCCAAAAACAGTAGACTCTCTGACCAGAGATAGAAAACAGTGCGTGAAGACCACTGCTACCACTTGTATAGCGTTTACTACATGGCAAGCATTGTTCCAAGAGCCTTTACCTATATTTACCTATTTAATCTTCACCATAGTTCTGTGGGGTAACACATCATTATTAGCCCATTTTATGGATAAAGATGCTGGACTTGCCCACAGTCCCACTAGTAATGATCAGAGCTGGGATTTGAACCCACAGGGTCTCACTCCAGAGCCCATGACCACCATATTGTATGAGATGACCTCTCCAAAAGAAACGTGAAGAAGGGTCTCCACCCCCCCTCACAGGGGAGTTCACAGGTGGCCCTGTCCGTTGACATGTCAGGTGGACAGGGACAAACACCCGTGAGAAGAGACTGCCCCACATGAAACAGCCCCTCCACCACCTACCCAGGGACACACCACTCCCTGCAGGGTGGAGAAGTGGGCCCCTTAATTCAGCTACCCTTAAGGCCTGGGAGGAGGATGCTATGCAAAGCCTTACCTGTGGTTCTGCCCTTTGGGAAAGATGAGAACCAAACAAACACATGCTTTTGGTGGGAGCAGGAAAGAAGTCTCCTGCAAAGCCCAGTGTCCTGAGGATGTGAGTGGGGAAGGAGAGGGGAAGATGGGTCAGATCTGCACTCTAATCAAGTCCCCAGCAGTGCACTTAGTCATTTCCTTCTATTTATAAGCAAAATTGAATAACAAACCACTAAGGGGGAAGGATGCATACAAAATGTCTTATTGGATAAACTGAGGCAGGATGGAAATAAGGAAGTCAGCATGCGTTCTGCCATGTGGGAAGTCATGCTGAGCTGGGACCTACTCCAGCTCTCTTATTGCCTGCACTCCCACTGAAATCACCAGACCCTGCTCTCCTCAGCTCTGCTCAGTCAGGCTTGAACTGGCTGTTCACATGTGTGAATAGGATTTCCAAAAGCTCTAAAGGAAAAGTGACAAAAATCTATCTCTTTTCCAGTTGACTTATGAAAATGTCTTCCTCTAATTGAACTTTCCCCTCTTGCTAATGCCTTTGATATCCGCACTTAATTGCTTTTAAACAGGAAGCCGCTGTGATCAGAGAATTCAGAGTTACATCTGCATCTTTTGTACTGAAACTCTTTTACCATACTCTTCTAAAGCTGGTTACAGGTTGATTTTGATGAGAGCAGTGTCAGTCTCAGCTATAATTAATTGCCTGCTTTCATGACTGGGGAAAGAAAATTATTTATTGATTCCTGATTCAAAAAGAAAATCAACAAACGTGTTTCCCACAACCACATGATTCCATTCTGATCCTGGTCTTGGTGAGATCTTGTCCCCTGGCCCACCCCCACCCCTCTTTCTCTTTGTCTTCATTCATTCATTCATTCATTCATTCATCTATTCACTAAATACTTATCTCAATAAGTATTCCTCTGCTGCATGCAGGGAAATGTACTAGATGGTGGGGGAAAAGCTGAGAACAAGCAGGAACAATTGCTGTCCTTATGAATCTTGCATTGTAGAAGTGGAAATAAACATTACGTTACTAATTACATGTATAATTGTGCAGTTACCATAGTGATACATGATGGAGTGTAGACTTTTATGAGCTCTTAGAAGAGGGGACCTGACCCTGGCCAAGGGATCAGAGGAGCCTTCTGGAGGAAGTGGCATTTGAAGAAAGAGCAGTAATATGACAAGTGACAAGACTCTTTCTGGGAGTGGGAACAGCATATGAAAACCTTGAAGGTGAGATATTTTTGAAGAATTCGAGGAAAACTGATGCATCTGGGCCTGAAAGTAAAGAGAGACCTTACTGGGGGAAAGGATGAGGAGAGAAATGGGCAGAGAAGGGGTCAGGCACATTTAGGATCACAACCTTTATCTTAAGATCCAAGGAAAGCTGATATAGAGTTTAAAGGATAGGACTGTGAGTGAACTGGAGGTAAGGCAGGAGTGTATGCAGATCTCAGACCTTTGCAGCTGTCCAGAGGACAAGAAAGGTAGTCCTGTAGTCAGAAAGCGAGGTACAGAGAGACATGAACAGGCTTGTCCATATCTGTGTACAAGGTACAATGGACAAGATTAGTGACAGACTGGGTACAGGTAGGAGAGAGAGGAAGGTATTTTTGCCTTGACCAATCAATTGGATGGATGGAGGCATTCATTAAAACAGGCAAAAATGAAGGAGGCACATATAAAGAGAGGCAAGTAGAAATTTTAGTTTGGAGATGGAGTTTTTAGAATTTTATAAACATCCAAATGGATATGCAGGTGGACATGGGGCTCTGGAGCTCAGAGAAAAAATCTGGGAGTTGTTGGCATGTTGGTATGACTTTGGAGCCAATGAGAATGCATTAAAATGCTTAGGAAATTAACTGGTAATGAATCATAGACCTAAATGTAAAATCTAAAACTATAAAATTTCTGGAAGAAAAGATAAGAGAAAATTTCAGCAAACTTGGATAAGCAAAGATTTCCTAGCACATGAAAAGAAGGCATAAACTATAAAACAAAATATTGATTAGTTGGAATTTATCAAAATTAAAAACCTTTGCTCTTCAAAGGATTCTATTTAAAAGAAATTAAAAAACCAAATCACAGAATAGGAGAAAATATTTGAGATTATATATATATAGTAATATATACATACATACATATATATATATATATATATATATATATATATATATATATATATATATATATCTGTTTTTATATCTATATATCTGATAAAGGGCTTGTATCCAGCCAATTAAAAAATGGTCAAAGGATTTTAATAGACACTACACAAAAGAAGATATACAGATGGCCATTAAGAGATGTGGAAGTGGGTGTGCACGTGTAGGCAGTTAGCTTGGAGTTGGTGAGAGGTGGCAGCTGGAGGGACAGAGGAATCAAGGCCACTTATTTGTGTCCCACTTGGCCCTTGGTCTGACTGGCAAGGCTCAGATACAGCTAGTCAGGATGGAGCCCCTGATTCATGAATTGCCTCCCTCATGACAGCTTCCCAGGAGACTTCAGCCCCCTCTGTTCTCTTTTTTTTCCAACTCCATACAACTAACTAAACTAAATGATACTCCAGTGTCCCATCCCACCAGATAATGCCTGTAGGTTGCGATACTCAATTCTTTGTTTCCTTAGTCTGTCAGCTTCCAGTGCTATCTTTGTTCATAAATTGTTTTGTGTAAGTGTTTCTGATTTCCCCAAACAGGACTGTTCTTACTGTCCTTTTGCTACTAGTTATTGAGTTTTTTCTATAAGTTAAGCACTTTATAAATATTGTACATATTGAATACTTGTAAAATTCTATAAAGTAAATATTACTAACTTCAGTTTACAGGGAAGACACTGAGGCTAAGGGAAATTAAGTAACTTCTAAAGCAGTAGAACTGGGATTTGAACTTGGGTCTTTGTGAGTTCTGAGTTCTCAGTTCTTTTTGAGTTCTAAAGCCTGTTCGTAAGCACTGTAGACATGGCCTCCTTCTAGCTGGGGCCATTTTATACTTATTTTGCACACCTTTGTAACTGATACGGTACTAAGCACATGGCAGATGCTAAACAAATAGTGATTTATTCATTTATTGATTCCCTCAACTAATATTTTTATGCTTTGAAATAGCAACCACTTGCTACCAGGGACTCTTAAAGGGGTCTTAAGAATGTCAGTTATTAGGTGTACTTCATCCTTGCCAGAGCAGATGAAGAAATTAAAGGAGCCCCAGGCTTTTTGTCACTGCCCAAGTAGGAGAAGAAAAAGGCACATCGGCTTCCCTCTCTCTGCTCACCCCAGCTGCCTTTCCACCTCTCCTTCAAGAGAAGCGACAGGAATGTCAGGGAATTGACTGGTCACGTTGGCCCAGACCCAGTGTAGGAACTTCCATTACACCCATGACCCTATAGGGAAACTTGGAGCGGGGAGTGGTGACTGAAGCCACTGCTTGGTCTTTCTTCTTCTGATTGCAAAGGGACAAATACTAAACGTGAAAACAAACAGATAACAATTACCTTGCAAGTAAAGCCCTCTCGAGTATCCATTTCCCGCCCCCACCACTACCTTCTTTCTTCCTGGCTCTCTGAAGCCCAAAAAAGTCTTACCTAAAACATTTTCTTAGTTATTGTAAAATGTGTTCTATTAGAGATATATTGGAACTAGATTCCAATTATATGACCTTGATTTTTGCATAATTTAGGGTGAGTCACTTTTCTTTGATGAATCAGTGCAGGGATAAGAATTCATTTATAAATTTTTCCAAGGATCATGAGGACCCAGAGTGAGATACTTACCTCGACGGTAGAAAGGCTTTTTCTTCCACATTTCAGACTTTATATTCAATGAAAAGCATGAGAATAGGTGGGACTGAAAGAGATTGTACAAGTAAGTACAGAAAGCTTTTGCTGATCTAATTTACTCTTAAAACAGCCTTCTCCATGGTTGAAGGAATCCCTGTTCTCTTTAAAGTCTTTCTATCTTGGCTGCGTTTTTTAAAAATGAGTTTCCTTTAATGTATCAGGGGAAACCAGGGATGTGGTGAAGATGCTTCAGTGAGAGAGGAAACTGCAATCAGTAATGCTGGGAAAGGTCACAGCCAGAATTGTTATGTAAATATTGAATACCCCAAATTTGCTACAAGTTGCTTATAAACATTCACAAAAGTCAGTGCCCTTTTCCTCTAGAAGCTTTCATTGTAAGGAAGCCTCCCACACATCGCCATTGACACATTGGTCTGTGTGTGTGTGTGTGTGTGTGTGTGTGTGTCCCGGGAACAAGTGTCTTTTTATAGCATGACTTAAGTAGCCCTCTTTCCTGACTGTACACACGTGGTCGTACCTGCACACACTACTCACATCCCACTTCCACTACTGGATCTGAATCACCAAGAGAGGAGGAGCCTGGGAATCTCTTTAATAATGCACCCCCGATAACTCCCATGGCTGGGCAAGCTTGGGAGACAGGAATGAGATAGTTTGTTCTGCGTATGAACCACCCGGAAATCTAGTTAAATCCAGATTCTGTTTCAATAGGTCAGGGATGGAGCTGAAAATCTACATTTGTAACAAGTTCCCAGGCGATGCTAATTCTGCTCCAAGCACTTTGCTTAGCAAGGGTCTAAAAGGAAAGGCATCCGAACGTTCACACATATGCATTAATTGGGACTGGAGGTGAGAATAATTAGAGGGACCAAGTGCACCTTCTGCTCTCCTTGCTCACCTGATGAGTGATGGTAGGAATGATTCTCAGTTCTTGAGAAAGTCAGCAAGGCCCTGCAGGGTGGCAGTTTCTCAGTACACTTACCAAGTTGTAGATCAGATCTTCAGTGTTTCCAGGCCAGCTCTGCTCAGGGTTGGGGCAAACCACACTCCTAAAAGACACGTTTAAGTCATATATGCTAATTTTTAAATGTCCAATAAAACATATAATGATTGGTGAGAAACCTCTCTGGCCAACAAATATGTTCTCTGCCTACGGGCAGATCCACATGGACAGCTAAAATCTCCAATTATAATTAGCGGGTGGCTTGGCAGGCAGGCCTGCAGAAGCATTGGCTGAGTGATTTCAGTGGCCTTTACTCTACCATGGGGACACACCTCAAGTCATGACTCAGTCTTTCCTTCCTGCTTGCCTTTCCTTCTTCTATTCTGAGAAATTCTTGCTTCTCTTGAAGTCTTTTGGTTCCACGCATTCCTTCATCCCTCAAACAGGAAGCCCGTCTAAGCCCCAGGTACTGTGCCTGGCGCTAAGTCACAGAAAGTGAAAATTGAACCTTACCCCTCCTGACTTGCACTTGGAAGCCATTCTATCTCTTACTTTAAGAAAAATAACTTTTAATTAAAAATTTAATAGTGGTAAAATACACATAAAATTTACCATCTTAAGCATTTTTAAGTGCAGTTTAGTTGTGTTAAGTACAATTACATTGTTGTGCAACCACCACTACTATACATCTCCAGAATTTTTCAAATTCTGTGTCCATTAAACAACAACTCCCCATTCCCCCTACCCCTAGTCTCTGGCAACCACTATTCTACTTTTGGTGTCTGTGAATTTCACTGCTCTAGCTACTTCATATAGGTAGAATCATATAGTATTTGTTCTTTTGTGACTGACTGACTTCACTTAGCTTAATGTCCTCAAGGTTCATCCATGATGTAGCATGTGTCAGAATTTTCTTCCTTTTAAGGCTGAATAATATTCCATTGCATCTGTAAACCACATTTTGTTAATCCATTTATCTGTCAATGGACATTGTTTCTATATTTTGGCTGTAGTGAATAATACTGCTATGGACATGTGTGTACATATTTATCTTTGAGACCTGCTTTCAGTTCTTTTGAGTATATACCCAGAAGTGGAATTGCTGGATCATGTGGTAATTCTATTTCTAATTTTCTGAGGAACCACCCATTCTATTGCCATAGTGGTTTCACCATTTTACATCAACAGTGCACAGGGTTCCAATATCCTAGCCAATACTTCTGCCTCTTACTTCAAGTAACTTCCTTAGCTACAAGTTGGGCCATTGCCCCAATGTCCCATCCAAATGACTCTCTCAGTCTTTCCTGCCCCCTCCAAATCCTGCTCAATCTTTAAAGCCAAGTCCCATGTTTTCTGAAAAGTCTGACATTAGCCTCTGATGAACTCACCTTGTCTATATCTGAGACCACTACTGGTTTCCCTTGGTGAGTATCTTGTTCTCTGATCACCTCCTGTTACTCCAAGTCATGTTCTATGTTCCTTGGTTTTCACCTAGCAGTGAAAGCAATTAGTATTTGTTATAACTTATTTGATAGAATAATATAAGAAAAGCAAGAAGTGTGCAGACTGGAAAAGAGATCAAATGCCCAAAGCTTGATTCCTGATCTGAGAAATCTATCCATGGAGAAAAGAGACCAGTCTTGTTACCCCAGAACAGTCTCTGGTGGAGATTTACAAGAGCCTCTGCACGCATCTAGTTAGACACTTCCCCTGACCACCCTCACCTGGAGATCACTGACCCTAAACATCATCATTTGAGGAGAGATGCTTCTCAGAGAGGATAGGCTCTGGGAGGACTAACCACGAATTGTAGCAAACCAGAATTCATTATTTCAGGGGGATCGCATAGGAGTCCATGTGAGCCTTATTACAATGTCTGCAGCTGTTTACGTTACACAAAGGCCAGGTTTTCTTCCATATCCATTCACCTCGTGGTGGATGCCAGCAAACAGTCCCAGTGGGGCCGCTGCCGGGCACCAAACCAAACAAATGTTCCTTTTTTTCTGCAATTACTCTACTCCCTTTTGAGTCTGAAATCCTCTTGACCTTTCATTGTGTTCCCTTTAGGGATGCTACAGAAACCCTGCCTTATGTTATAGAAAGAGCTGAGGAGTGCTGGAGTTGGCCTCTTGGAATGATGATTTCTCTGCCATCACATGAATGCTCTGATGTGTGGCATGGCCTCTGCTGCCCATGGCTTGCCCTGCACCCATTTATCGGCATGAAGTAACTCCCTGAAGCCCAGCCACCACAGATGGCATAGGCAGCAGAGGGCCCAATGTCCTTTCAAGATTTTTGGCCCAGAACAGAATTCCAGCCATGTCAGGAGTTCCTGACCCAACACAGAGCTCCTCCCAAGCTCCCCAGAACCAGAGGGAACTCTAGCAGGAAGGAGACTTTTAGGACATTTAATACAACTTCCAGCTGGTATTTGAAGCTTCTGCCAAGTGGTTGTCAGTTTATTTGAGCTTTTGTGACAGGGAACTCACTGCCCTCAAAACAGTTCAAACATCTCTACACAGCATTTTTGTTCTGGAGCTGATGATGCCCCAAGAGTCTGCTGAGAAGGAACTGACTTATACCCAGGGAGAAGCCCCTCCCTGGCTCTGGGGTAACAGCAGGTCCTTGAACACCCTTTCCCCTCCTGATAGCCCTGGGGAGTTCTGCTGAGGACTGTGTGAGGCCTGGGTCCCCAGATGGTTAGAAAACTGCCATCAGGGTGTACCACCCAGTAGGGAATTAATCAGCCTTCCTGCCCAGAGAGCCACAGAGCAGCCCAGCTGCTCCCAAGTTATGCCCCATTGAGAGGCCCCAGAGGTTTTGGAGTTACTCTCAGCCCACCTGGCCACTCCCAGATGGGAACACATTTTCCTTCATAATCCTAGCAGCTGGACACCTGGGATGTCAGCAGACTATAAGCAGCCTAGGGGTCTCTGCTCTACTTCAGGCCCTCACCACCTCTTGTCTTAACCATTACAGTCACCCTGGACTCACCCCTCTGCCTTTAAACTCTTTCCCTCTTCTCTCTGCCCAGCTGTCAAAATGACCTTCTAAAATGCCAATCTGACCATGTTATTCTGCTCAGCATCATTCAGTGTATCCATCTCCTATGAAATTAAGCCCAGTCTTACTGCCAGACCTCGTGGTCTCCCTGGTTTCTCCATGTCACTCCACCTCTCACTGCTTCCCCGCTCCATCCGAGCATTACCCAAGGCTGCGATTATTCCTCATCTCCTCCTTCACTCCTCACCCATATCTACTCTGGCAGCAAGTCCCATCTATTCTACCTACAAAATACATATTTAGCCATTTACCCGTCTCTCTCCCACCACCCTGGTCCCAACCACCAACATCTCTCACCTGGATCACAGTAATAGCTTCCTAACTGACCTTCCTACTTCCACTTTTGCTTCCTTCTAATTTATTCTCTACATAGCAGCCAAAGTAAACTTTAAAAATATAATTCAAATTATGTCCTTTCACTGTAAAACATTTGAATGGCTTCTCATTGGTCTTAGAGTAAAATCTTGATCAAAAGCCCTATATGACCTGGGTCCACCCACATATCTGACCATCTCTCATACCATTCTCACAGTCACTGTCCATCTGTCTCTACCAACCACAGGCCCTTTGCACTTCCTCCTCCTCCGTCATGGATCACCCTTTTCTTGGCTCTGAACTCTCATTTGCTGCTCATCCTTTAGACCTCAGCTAAAATATCAGCACCTCAGAAGACCTGTTTTTCTCTATCACACCACCTTGTTTAGTTCCTTTTAGCTCTATTCACAGTCTGTAACTAATTAGAATATTTGGTCCCTTGTTTATTGTCTAACTCCCCCACTAGAAAGAAAGCTACATGAGAGCAAGGACCTCTCTCTTTCATTATATCCACTGGATCAACAGCATCCAGCACAGTTCATAGTGCTTGGTAGATTCTCCATAAATGTCAGTCATTGAATGCTAAATGAATCCAGCCCCTACTGCTTCTTCAGTCTTTCTTCTCTGCCAGTCCTCACCCCTATACCCAACCATGCTGATTGGAATTCCCTGAAGATGCACATTGCTTTACATCTCTGTGTCTTTGCACATGACCCTGAGCTAGGATTCTTTAACCACTATGTCTATCTAGAAAACTCCTCTGGTTGAAAAATCATCTCTTTGCCAAAGGCTTTCCAGCCTCACCAAGCAAAGTTAGTCTTCCAGGCCTCCATGTGCCATAGAATGGTGCTCATGCTTCTATTCTTGCTCTTGGCAACTTGGCTGTAATGATTCATTTTCATATCTATACCCTCTGTAAACTCTGATATCCCTGAGGAAAGAGATCATGTCTTCTCCATCTCACCAACTTTCATCCACAATCAAGTACAGAAACTGGAATGTATTAGTTGCTCAATAAACATTTGTTGAAAAGATGACAGAGTGCAGTGAAAGAGCAGTCCCTGCATGTAAATTCAGTAGGCCAGATTACTAACCCCAGCTCCTTGGTAATCCAAAGGACTCACAATGCCATTTTATGTCTCAGTTTCTTCACTTGTAAATTGGGAATAATAAATCATTACCTATCCATCTCATAATATCAGTTTAATAATAAAATAGTAAATACAAAGCAGTTTGAAAAATATAAATTCATTCATTTCAGAAATATTATTAAGTCCTTCCTCAGTGCCAAGACACCGAGTTACAAGTATGAAGATGCAATCACTTAAAGGGTTCTACTTCTTCAAGATGGTTATAGCCGCCCACCATAAAGCCATGTCTACCTCTTACTGACTTGGTTCTTGGTCTGCAGCATCTTTGCATTAACCCTTTGGTTTTGGATTCACTGCACACCTGTATAGTCTAGTTTTACTGAAGGTCTCTGCATGCTTTCCAGCTGTTATCACAGCTGAATGATTCCCTCACCAATCCCGGTTCCACTTCAGGAAAACTGTCAGCAGTACACACAGCACCAGGCCCATCCATCTGTGTAAGAGATAATGTAATTCTAAGACAATATTTAACATTGTGGGACAAAGCATAAACTCAATATGTTTTCAGGCAGAATAGAAAAAGATATGTGTCTTATCTCATTAATCACAATAAGAATGAGGGATGGGGCAGATACCCAGGCCGGTGCTGTTCCCTTCAAGTTAATCTGTCTTAATACTAGGCCCTAGATAAAAAGAATGCCCATGTTGTTGTTCTGCTTGTTCAGTGGCAATTTACATTGGGGGAGCTCAAGATTTATGAAGTAACAAGAACCTCTCAGTAATAAAAACTTGAGTGATCTGTGCTGTGTTTGGAGGTAACTTCTACTGCAAACACTCTATGGGGATGAAACTTCAAAAGAAGGATTTCAAGGTAGATATTTATAAAACTGATCTGTTCACAAGTACTTATTGGGTTCATTCATCCACTCATTCAAATTTTTACTGGGCACTTACTGTTGCAAGAGGCTCTGTTGGGGTTTGGAGCTGCCAAGGAAACCAGATATGTTCTGTACCCTGGAGGGAATCCCATTAGTGGAGATGTGACTCACAGCCAGTAATGAGAGTGCCCCATGGACTGTAAGCTCTGGTGTATACCAGTGCCTATCCCAGAGCCTGGCACAGAAAAGCTCATTAAAAATCAGTTAAGTGACAAGTGTTTGTCAGCAGATGAATGGAATAAATGTGGTACATACATGTGATGGAATATTATTCTGCCTTAAAAAGGAAGGAAATTCTGACACATGCTACAACCTAGACAAACCTTGAAGGCAGTATGCTAAGTGAAATAAGCCAATCACAAAGTACCAATACTGTATGAGTCCACTCTATGAGAAACCTAGGGGGGTCAAGTTCACAAAGACAGAAAGTAGAACGGTGGTTGTCAGAGGCTAGAGGTAGAAGAGAATGGGGAGTTATTGTTTAACAGGTATAGAGTTACAGTTTTTCAAGATGAAAAACGTTCTGGAGACAGATGGTAGTGATGGTTGTAGATCAAAGTGAATGTGCTTAATGTCAGTGAACTATACACCAAAAAAATGGTTATGATGCTAAATTTTATGTTATGTATATTTTACCACAGAAAAAAACAACAAAAATTTTTAAAAAGCTATTAGGAAGTCCAGAGAGAGCTTGAGGCTGGAGATGCAATGAATGGAGTAGAGAAGATGCAATGAATGGAGTGGTCCCACAGAGAAGGGACCACTGGGAGGACATGTGCTCTCCCAGGGAAACGGGAAGATGAGGGCATAGACTTGTGCTGAGGACACTCCAAGGGGACAAGGAAAGTGTGGTCAGAACTTGCAGGAGCAGCAGGCCAGTTAGGGACATGGAAGTAAAGGGTCAGAAGTTTCCAAGGAGATCCTTCTAGAGCATGAAAGCAGTTGATCAAAGCCTTTGCATTTGACAAGTAGGAAGTAACAGATAACCCCTAGCAGAGAATTGTGAGTGTGGCAATGAGGCTGCAGAAGGTTATATACCAACTGAATGGAGAGTAAGACATTGAAGTTTGATAGTAAAGGAAGGATAATGATGACAGAAACTTGAAGGAATCAGTGAACAGAAGAGAAGAAAGACTTATCAAGGGACAAAGGGATTGGAAGAAAAGGAGAGATGTTCTGGAAGAATCTGGAATGGTTGGGAAGGATGCATTGGGAGATTCCTTCTCCCTTTGAAATAAAGGGCAGGAGATTGAGGCAGTATCAGGAAGAAATACAGTAGAGAAGAGGGAGCTGAAGGGCTCCTGTCTTCTCAGGGAGGCAGGAAGCAAGATGGAGTGCTGATAGAGGGAGCATGTGAGTCTGGGGAAGGGATTACAGGGAATGTGGACAGGCGTGAAATGGACAAGAGTAAAGCATTGGATCCAGCTGAGATCAGAGCCCCTGTGCGTGAGGGTGCGGGGACCTGTGGGCCCTGAGATGCAGCAATGCTTGGCTCCTGGTGGCCTGAAGGAGGAGATCACATGGAACATTTCCCAGCTGGGGAGAGAGTCAGCAGCAAGCCAGAGAGACATGCCTCCCAGGATGGGCAAGAACACGGATAAAACCAATATCCAGGAAGCCCAGGCTAGATAGTAAGGAACGTGGGATCCAGAGGCGCTAGGAGGGTGTGAAATTGGGGACTAGAGTTCATGATGAGGGTGAGGAGACGATTCTGGAAGAAAGAGAAGGAACTTTGGCATCTGAAATTGTGGTCCAGGAGCAGCTGTGTGTGAGGACAGGGTCCAGGTGAGTGGTGCTGACAAGGAGCAGTCACCATCCAAGTTAAGTCCAGGAACTGTGAGGTCCAAGTATTTGTGGAATGTTGAAATGTCCCCAGGGATGGTGATAGGATGACAATGTTAGATGAATAAGAAAACCAACTGAAGAGGGAAGACGGTGTGAAGAAGACGGTGTACTTGGCTGCTAGGACAAAAGGAGGAAGACCTTGCTGAAATACAGTGATGCCACTCTGGGGGATGGGAGCTGAGGGCACCAGAAGACCCAGTCAGTAGTCAGGCAGGAATGGGCTGGGGGCAGGAATCGACTTCCACTGAAGAGGGTTCACTGTGGGAAAAGCTGAGACCACCCAAGGAGGGAGGGCTGGAAGGAAAAAGCACTGGAGTTAGGAATTTTACAGCTCAAGCAATAATTGTTAATAAGCTGGATGAAGAGTCAGGCTAGAGGGGTGCGAGGGGATCCCAGAGCGAGGAGTCAGGGAGATGTGTGGTGAGGAAAGCGTTCAACTCCAAGTGTCTGTGAAACTAGTGAGCCCTCAACCGGACAAAGACCCCCGGGAAGGAGGTCCAGAGCAGGACTCGAGTGTTGGACTCTTACATCCCACAAAACCGGGATGACAAGCATGTCTTGGGACTGGAGGATTCCTGCTTCTAATGTGCAGACCTGCCAGTCAGGACATCAGGGTTCTTATTCCTGCTGCCACCGGCCACCTTTTTAAGTAATAAGCCTTCTTTTTTTTTTTTTTTTTTTTTTTTGGAAGGTGGGGGAGTTACTCTGAGTCTTGGACTCCTTTTCTGCAAAATGGTAGTGTTTGGAATAGGTGATCTTCCAGCTTTAAAACGCAGTGATGCTGTGAATCTGTGTCCTTGGTTTCTTCATGCCACCATTTCTGACTGTTCACTTATAATGATGATCCAACTCCACACTTTCTCCACTGGTGGGAGGGATAGACAATCATTAGGAAAAAGTGGAAGCCCTTGGCTGAATAATAATGTCATTACACACCTAATCTGGGCGGCTGCTAGCACAAACAACTCCTTGCAAATTAGAAACAGCCCCCCAGCCCTTGGCAGACAAATGAGCAAAAAGCTGAGGCTTGGCGAGTGAAGTCGGGCTGCTTTGGGGTCCCCTCCTCACTCAGCAGGGCACTTGAGTGCAGTCCCCAGCCTGCACAACTGCGACCCTAATTTCCATCCTCATGACAACCGAAGTGTCATTGAGGGCAAGTCAGCACTCCCATTTTACAGATGAAGAAATCAGAAACCAGGAAGCTTCAGTAATTTCCCCTTCATCTTGTCACCCTCCACACACGTACTCTGACTCTACATGTTTTAGATTCCTGAAAAGGGCCATTTTTCAAAACTCTTCTGTTTTTAGCATATTTTCTATCAATGAGTATTTCCTTGCCTAAATAACTTAAAACTTAGTGGAGGATATCTCCTCCCCCCCAGCCCAGTCACCATGCCTCCCATTCCATTTTCCAAACCATATTTGGACATTAATCACATCACCCGCAGTCAAAATGCCATCTAATCTGGAAGGAATATGGCTGCAATATTAGGAGAGCAAAGAATAAATACTGAAACCAATAACTCTTTTATCATCCTCTCACCTCCCATATGCGCTTACTAAAATACATTTGGCCAATTGAGAAGATGGGAAAGAGAAATGAATCCTAAAGAAGTTAATAGTAATGGCATAAAGAAATTGTATTTGACTTATACTATTATTACTTATTATAAGTGATAGAATTGTAAAGATATCAGGCGCTCTCAATTAGTTTTGTGTATTTTGGACTTAAGAAGAGAGAAAAAAATTAAATTTACTTTCTGGACCAGGAGAGTAATAATCATTTTATGACAACATATATTCATTTTTTTATCCTCAGATGAAAAAAGTGACCAGGAACTAATTATAACAAATGATCATGCTTTATTTGTCAAGGCGCCCTACTTGTCAAGGCGACTGAAACAATATGGTTTATGGAGCTCCCATGAGAGCAGAATATTGAACCTAAATGGAAGAAAAAGATTCTGTCTTCAAGGGATTTGCCTTCTTGCTGGGAATACAGGGCCTAGACACATAAAAGAATTCTAATTAGTTTTACAAAGACGTACAAATCACCGCCAAGTGCTGATTAGTTGTGAGCAACAGAGCGTGGGTCTGTGCAAAGCTTATAGAGAAGAGGGCCCTGAATGAGCTGAGGTCAGTGAGGACGTGCATAGAGCCCAGGTCACTCTGGGTAACAAGCACAAAGTCTAATACAGACCAAGGCTTTGTTCATATCTGATCAATTTTCAGAACATAGGGTGGTGGCAATGTGGGTGCCAGGTATTGCTAATGGAGGGAAGGTATGCTGAGCCGTGGACAACATTCCCAGAGCTCTGGTGGAAATTTTCTGTTCCCCTGTAACAACAATCATTATCATATTCCAGACACCACAGATTCATCATTTTGAAATCCTTACAATCACTGTCCTATGCAGGATGGTAGGTGGGTGTCAGCCAATACGCCAGCCCCAAATGCTTGGTAGTAGTTGCCTGGGACACTGTGTGGATGGCATTCGGGCTTGGTGAGAAAGGGAGAACTGATGGGTTACTGGAGTCTGCCGTGGGCAGAGAATGATGTGGTACCCATGGCAAATATTTGCCGTCTCCATTCTAAGAGATGCCCATTGATGAGATTAGGAAACCAGGGTTAAGTTAAAGAACTTTCATAAACTCATATACTTGCTTTTTGTGAAGCTAGGAAAGGGTCATATGAGAAAAATGCATCCCTTTCTCAAGACATTTTACTTTCATCTGTTGTAAAATTGTCATAGTGTAACAATTTTAACAGAGCAAACCACTCTACTACCATCTTCTGGAAAATTATCATAAAAAAAAATAAAGGTCTATAGCATCTATGATGTGAATGCCTTAGATGTGGCATCCTTGTACAGGACACAGACTGCACAGCTGTATACGGTGACTCTGAACCAGCATTTGACTCGAGGTGGTCCGTATTGGTTCCACTACCCCATGCTGCCTTAACAAAAAAGTGAAGCAGTTGTAGCGGAAAGGCAGTAAGTTTTTAGAGGGCCTTAAAATTTTACCTAAAGAGCTTGGATCTGATGTAATAGGTAATGTGCAAAAGGGCTGTTTATATGCATATGCTCTCCTTAAATCAGACATTTACAGGTTAAGTACCTATAATGTTTCGCATTTTGTGAAGCATGTTATACTCTTTAAATAAGTTGTTTCATTTGATCTCTACCTGCGGAACTACAGTAGATTCCTGAGCAAGGAATCATCATCAGTTGGGGGTGGGGGGAGGCAGGCAGGGGTGGGGATCTCAGAGCAGGAGTTATATAAAGCTTCCCTCTTTTAAAAAAGTTATATGAGGTTGTGCTCCTTTCCTCAGTTAGGTTTGGAATCTCTTAACTGAAACTAAAATGTGCATTTCATAACTGAATTTATCAGCATCTCGAGTAGACTTGCTAAATCATAGCTCCATTCATTGGATGTGCCAGCATAATTAATTACACTGTGAATCCTCCTGACAGCATTTTCCAGGGACTGAGGATTAAAAAAAAAAAAAGACTAAACATGATAAAACAGGAAAATCTGGGTCAACTTTCTATATATTCACCATTGGCTTTTTCCATTTGAGTCCTGGCTTTCTGTAGTTGAGTGACCTTGAGCGAGTCACCTCCTAAATTTCCTCCTCTATGAAAATGGGAAGGTGGGAATAGATGATCTTTATCATTCAAGGTGGCAGAAGGACAGAGATGGTATATTCAAACTGGGTAATTTAAGGTGAGTTTAAGAAAGATTATGAAGGTGTGGGCAGGGTAAGGAAACCAGCAGGGATAGAGCAGCCCATGCCAGTAACCACGGGCTATTGCTGCCCCAGTCCTGACAGGAAAGAAGAGCAGAGTTACTAGAATCCAGAGGGGAAGAGTTGTGGAGAGAAGGCTGCCTGAGAAGGGCAGTGACCTTTGCTGAGGGACAGACTGTGACATGCCACAGCAAAGGCAGTAGAGAAATGAATTCTCCAGTGCTACTCTCCTTCCTCCCTCCTTTTCATCTCCTGTGATGCTCCCTGTTGGCCAAACCCAACTGGAAGACAGATGGCAAGGGGGCTGGGGATATACTCTATGCAGCTCACCCTCCTGCAGCACAGAGCAGGGATGAGAAGGGCAGAGAGGGGATCTGGGTAGGCAGGAGATGCCCAGCACATGCCCTAAGTCCATCCAGTATGAACATACTTAGTGTACACCAAACACCCAGTCCTCTTAAGCATGCCAACTGGAAATGTGTTAGAAGAATTTTTTTTTTTTTTGAGTAGAGAATGTGCTAGCAACTTAGGGGAACATGGTATGAAGCATGGGGTCTGCCATAGTAAGTGAGCAGAATCCATTTACAGAATGAACTAAATACAGGAAAGAAAGGAAATAGCTCCAACTGAGGTCTAACAGCAAACAACTGACTCTCTACAATACACAAACACACATACACACACACACACACACACACACACACACACACACACACACACAAGTACATGCATAGACAGTCTTCAAAAAGCTTTAAGCTTCTCACAATAGCATGGAATTTACTAGCCAGTGAGTCAATCCTGAGATTCTAACATTGAGACAAATTTCTTGAGGCACCTGAAAGGTCTGTTGTAATGCTGTGTCACAAGGCTGAGCAGACCTGGGATTTTAGGTCAGGGAAAGACTTGAGGGAGCAGCTAATCCAGCCTCTCCCTTTCTGTTCCAGGGTGGGTCCTGTGAGCTGCAGAAGGGCCTGACTGTCAGATACCCACCTGGATGGGCAGAGCTTGTGTTGGAGCCATGCCTCGCCCCCACTTCCCCACTAGCCCCCTTTAGGACTCAGTGCCTCACTCCAGTGTGGCAGCCCTGTGAGTGTGGATAAGGCTGCTGGTTGAAAAACCTTAAGATGTTAAAAGTTTTAAAAGCCCCAAACTTTGTCAGCCTTTGAAACATCCTCTGTTTTGGCAGGCTCTCTGCAGTGTTAGCTTTCCCCTCTCATCACGATTTTCCCACAGCTTCTGCCCAGGTTGTTTTAACTGCAGTCTCTCCACCATTAAAGGAGCCCCTGCAGTGGTCTAATACGAGATCTGAAGACCTTAAAGTCTTGGGCTGGTCTTGATACTAATATTACTGCAAATAATAATAATAACCTGACATTTATTCAGCACTTCCTGAGTGCCAGGCTCTAATCCAGACAATTTCACATTCCTTACCTCAGCTAACCCTCCCCGAACCACTCGAGTTGGGGATTCTGCTTCTTACTGCTCACATGAAGACACTGGGACAGTCTCCCCATACACAGAGCACCCTGCCTAAGGGTCTGTGACAAGTTAGCAGGAGACTCAGTGTCTCTCTGCACTCACCCCACTGTCTCCCCTCTGCTCTGCCAGAATCAAAGACCTTCAAGGGAAGAAAGAACCTGCTACTTCACTGTGTTTGGGGACATTTTATCCTGGCAATGATGGCCTTGTAAAGAGGGGTTCTGTGGGCTACCTCCCTGACCAATCCCCAAGGGCTCCTGCAGGGAACCTCTGAGGGAGCCTTGCTCAGCCTCTTCACCACGGGCACACGCCAGACCTGGGTGCAGGAAGACGGGGAGCTAACATTTACTGAGGGCCTACTCTGTGCTTTGTGCTTCAGATAGGCCACATGACTTAATCCCCCCAACCTTGTGAAGTAGAAGTTATCGTTCCCATTGTACAGATGAGGAACAATACTGATTTACCAAAGGAGTAAAAAGTGAAGTCAGTTCTGTTTTGAAAGCTAATATTCTTTTCACTACACACTGCTCCTTCAGATGATAAAAGAAAGAAAGGAAGACAGGAAAGCTTCAGAGATCATCTTGATCAACCTCTTACTGATGCAGGGACCTCCTAGAAAATGTCCTGTCTGGGACCATACTGCCCCTTCAAGGCAGTTCATTCTGTTTTGGGACAACTGGAGAAAACATTCTCTCATAAAATATGCCTTTGGCCTGGGCTGACTTGAAGGACAGAATTTTAGAATGAGGGGAGACCAGGGCCTGGACCAGAGGACTCCTCAAGGCAACTGGAAATGCCACAATCTCAGGAGAGAGCTACGCAGGTGGAGCCATTTGGAAATCTGCTCAGCCAGTTTTCCAGGCTTCATCCCAGTGTTGGATAAAAACCTCCAATAGGACAGGGCAGAGGACAGAGAGACAGTAATCCACACTCCTTTTGCTGCTGAAGCTCAAGTAACTGTAAATCCACTTAATATTGTTATCAACTAATCCACATCTATCTTATTACTTGAAAGGATAGCAGAAGAGATTTCATCAAAAGCTGAAATGAGATGCATGTTCTCTACTGCATTATTCCCCAACCTGTGCCAAGCCTATCAGAAGAGAAAGAGCTTGGTTTGCTTGCCTGATTCTGAGCTTATCCTTGGTAGCTTTTTAGTGATCCCTGTGTTCACTGCATCCACTGCATTCACCAGATGCTCCCAAATGATCTGGTTAGAAATATGTTTTAAAATTTGGCCAAGGATTTATGCCAATATTACCACTATGAAGTTGATTTTTTTAATTCAGAACATTTCCCTACATCTAATCTGCAATAGGCATCTGTGTAACCAAGATAGCCAAGTTACTTCCATGGCTTAGACAACCACACCCTAGATGTTACATGCAACCTCAAAAATACCTCTGAGAACCTTTATGAACAGAAGGCAGTTCCCCATCTGTACTCTTGGTTTCATTCTTATCAGGCAGAATCACTGGACCAAAGTGAAGTCATCAAAGCTTTTGCTAAGCGCCAGGCAGTGGAGAAGCCAGAACTGAATAGGGCCCAGTCCAGTTCAGTACAGAGCCTCACCCTGAAACCCTGATTCTTTCTTCCCATTCCTAATGCCTTTTGCCCACTCTGTTTTAAGCAACTCTGACCTGACTCACCAAGGGCTTGCATAGTTGTCTCTGCTCTCCTCAAGGGCAGGGACTGTGTTTTATTTCTTCACGCATCCCTGTTGGTGAGCTTCAAGTCTTCCAGGGAAAAAACACTAAATAGACACTTGTAACAATGGTAACAGTGTGGCCGATGGGTTGCAGAAAGAAGACACAGCCTAAATTTAAATTAATTTCTGATTCAGAAGGAAGGGGGTTACAAAACACATTAAGTAGCGTGTTGCCGATTAATATGATTGAGTATTAAAGCAGACCCTGCGATACTGTAATTTGGAATGGTAACCATGCTGTATACTTCCAGTCAGGCCAGGGCTGATATTTTCATGATTAGCTTTTGATTAATCCTACTAGATTGATATTCCATTTATAATCTATATATTTGCTCTTAAGGGTTTAATTGTTTGTGCAATTTATAAGCGTTAGAATTGCTGTTATGTAAATGAATTTTCAGCATTCAGTTCACCTTAATGTAATTAAAATAAGTGCGCTTAGTTAAGAACATTAGGCAACTATGAAAAGCCCCTGAGAAAAAATTGGTTTGCTGAGATGAGAAGGCAGCCTATTCTGTTTCTTTTCCCTCATTTTGTATCTCTCCCAGATCCTGGGTCCTTCATATCCCCTCTCTGTCTCCTCTTCTGCTGGTTCCAACTAATTTGTCAGTTAAAGAAGGACACATGTTGAGTGAAAGTAACAACCTGTTTCATAAACAAGCTCAGCTGCTTTCAAGAGAAACCAGAGGGACTCATGTTCCTTGCTGAGATGCTCCTCTCCTCAGTTTGCTGAATTGTTTTCCAATTTTGATGGAATAATGTTGCTCACGATCTGTGTATTCAACATGAATTTTAGAATCAAGGCTCAGCTGTCAGGTCTAGCTGATTAGGGAAATGAACTTACCTTTTCTTGCCTCCTGGGTAAATAAGGAGAAATGGCCCATTTTAATAGTAGCATAGGGTGGATGGGGAGTAGAAACAGCATGGAATTTTGAGGCCGGCTTGGCTTTCATTCAGTCCAGTTCAGTTCATTCATTCATTCAGCAAATACTTATTGAGCACATGTGATAGGCCCAGCCCTATTCTGGGCACTGGGGAGAAATGAGTGGATGAAACAGGAAAAGCCTCATTTCACAGGGGCTTCAAACCTGCTCTCCATATCTTACTGGTTGTGTAAGACATTGGATATATTTCTTTGATCCTCTGAACCTCAATTTCCTCATCCATAAAATGGGTATATTAAGAATAAGATTGTTCTAAAGATAAAATAAGGTGGTGTTTATTAAGTACTTTTTATCAGAGTTTGGTAATCCCAGGTCCGTGGATCCGTAGAGAACTGTGGATAGAATTGAAAGCCCTATGAACTTGGAGGGGAAAAAAATTACATCTTTATTTTTAGTACTTGTGACAGAAATTTAGCATTTCTGCAATTGTGAATGTAGGAAATAAATCTGCGATGACTGTAGTAGTCATATGTGTGATTTTGTCACAAATACAAATCTCATTGCAGCTGTTGCAGACATCATGAAATACTGTTTAAGCTCATCACTACTCAAATTGACAGATGTTATTAGATCTGCCATGAAAGAGTTATTAAATGTGTTAATAAAGAAGCAAACAGATTACTACATCATAATTGTTTTATATATTGGTAATGATATTTCAGTATAATTGGTTTCCTTTGTAGTTGTATGTATTTCACTTTGTGTATTTGAAAACGTTATTCTAAGAAGGGGTTCATAGGCTTCACCAGACTGTCAAAGGGGTCCATGACACACACACAAAAGGAAGAACATCTGACTTAGGTGTTGTCTACTACAGTGGTTCTCAAACTTGAACTGTTTCGAAATTACCTGAAGGCTTTGTTAAAACACAAACTACTGTCTCTCACCCCCCAGGTTTCTAACCCAATAGGCCTGAGGCAAGTCCTGATAATTTGCATTTCTCTCAAGTTCTCAGGTGAGGCTGATGGTGCAGATCCAGGGACCACACTTTGAGAACCCTCGTCTAGTATATAATAAGTATTAAATGTTTCTTCCCCACATTGACCTGGCACATGAACACTTTCAGGGCACTGGAGTTCTAGCAAATGATCCAGACTAACACATGAATACACCATCTGACTCTGCTAGCCAGGCCATGCTGAGTTGTTTTTGTTTTTTCCTCCTTTTTCAGTTTTATTATATAGAATTATTACAGTTCGACTGCACATACACATTATATTGCATGTAAATACATATGCAGTGTGCTGCACATTTTTTTAGTTTACATGTATGTACTAATGATTGTTTCCAAGAACAGATTATATCCTCAGCTTTTTAAACTTTCATAGTTATCAAAGGAATAAAGCCAACTACAAAATAAGAATCAACAGAATGTGGTAATCCAATCATAAAGGACAATCAAATGTGCTTACACATATTCAAGAAATCAAAATAATAGCTAGTTCATTTGTGTCATTGTTATTTTTTTTAGATTCCTCATAAATGGTGTCATATGGCACTTTTCTTTCTCTTTCTGGCCAACTTCACTTAGAATGACAATCTTCAGGTCCATCCATGTTGCTGCAAATGGCGTTATTTTATTCTTTTTTATGCAGGCCATGCTGAGTTTTAGCCCCTCCTCTGCCTATGGCCAAGGTCTTGTGACACTACTGATTATAAGCTCAGCCCCTCCCTTACCTCTGGCCCCAATTCTGTTTTAGGAAGGGGCAATTTAAGAAGTACTGAACATTCTAGGATTCAGCTCTGTTCCCTTATCCTTAGGGATGATACCTGGCTTCTGCTTTATTCTGTGGTACACGAGTCCTTGAGTCATGCCCTTGTCCCTTTAGACAAGTACCTGCCCTCATGCTAAGGTGTGGAGTCCTAGTGTGGATGTAGTGCAATGACCAAGTCCCTGTTACCTGTAGAATCCCCACCTTCCAGATTTTATGAGCTTTGCCTGCTGTTGGTCTTCCTTATGACATGTTTCTCTCTTCTGTGGTGTCACATCCTCTTTAAAACACTTGCCTGACCAGCTGTATCTGTTGCCATGTCCTTCTGACACCAGATCCTGGGCCTTTCCCTGGCTCAGCACCTGAGACAGCTCGCCATTTTAGAATGAGTTTCTGAGGCCCAGATTCTGCCTGCTTCAGTTAATCCATCATTCTGGAGTCCATAGTGACATACCCCATCATGCGCCAGATAACACATTTGTCATGGTTTGTGATTTGGGGTAGGATCATGCCCCAAATATTAATCTAACATCTTTAGAACTGCTTATACTTGTAGAATATTTAGCACAACTAATCATTTATTGAGCATCTATTAAGTACTAGGCATCATGCCAAACCTTAGGGATAGAGAAGTGGAAAACTAAGATCCAGACCTTGTTTTAAGAAATGCTCAGACTAATAGGAGATGTAAACATATAAATAAATAATTGTGGTCTTTTTTTGTATCCCTTGCATATTCATTTGCATGGTTATGCTCTAGTTAATAGTACTTCTCAAATTCTTCTTTAACTGGAGTTTCATTTTGTTTTTTAATCCTGAAGATGACCAGTTGTGAGTTCTCCTTTGGCAAGCTTTTAGTCCTTTGTTTTCTTCTCAGAGCTTGTAGCTCCATTCACTACCCCAGTGATCCCAGTGATCGTTGGTGTTGGGTTGGCTAATAAAGTGACATCCCTCTTCTTTGCTTCATGAAACCAAAGTCATGGTCTTGGACAAAGACAACAGCTTTCCCAGCTGGAGGAGGACAAGGTTGTGATCAAAAGTGTGCAAGTAAGCACTTCCGTGCTAAATCTACCTGATATTCCCACTTCCAATGCCCTCATCTCCCTTTGAAGAAACACTATGGTTATGGGGCTCCACTAGGTCTGAACAATTTGATGTTCTCCCATAGACCATCATTACAAAGTGAGAGGTGGAGATCATGAGTAAATTATGAAGAAAATAATGTTAGATGTCATTTATTTCCCATTCTTTGCTTTTTCAACCAACCTCAGTATAATGTGTGAATTATGGCCATGAAGGCTGTCTGGATTCTTACCAATATTGTCTGGCCTGAACCAACTCTACAGCTCCAATGGGATCAGTCATGCTGGGGGAACTACTTGTCTTACCCTGAACTACTGCTGCTCTGCTCCAGTGCTGCTGTGATTAATTAGACCTTTAGGAGAGCTGGTGAGTCACCAGTGTTTGAGTATCAGTTTGAGGGGTTAGGGAGTGACCTCAGTATTCTGCTGAACACAACAGTGTGATGAAACACAACTTATGTAATAGGAAGTAGGCACTTGGTAGATCATGGTACATATTATTAAGGAATAAATAACAGAAACTTGTCAGTTGCCTGGAAAGCAGCTTGCAAAAGTAAGAGAATGCGAATAGTTTAATCATTTACATAGGCATATATTAATAGCATCTGTTTTTGTCCAGAGAACTGTCCTAGAACTGCATGTGAGATGATCCCTACTGCTATGAAGTCAAGTCTAAGTAGGGCAGACAGAATGTTGGAGGCTGTTGGGTGTATGTGTGCTTGCATGTGTGTATAACTATTATGGAGGAGTCCAACAGAAACAGAAATGACAATCCAAGAAAATATGCTGAGCGGAGAAGACCAAAATAACTCCAACCACACTGGGCCTCTCTTGCTGTTAAATACAGGCTGAGATCCAAACAAGCAGAGGGTAGTGTGCAGCCTGCGGGGAGAAGGGCAGACACATAAGCCGAGAGTGCTGGCTCTGACCCTGTCTATGACCCTGATTCTGTCTCAGTAAAATAACAATTAGAACAGTAAATGGGCGGGACTTCTAATGAAATAATCTTGTTTGTTTGTTTATTTTTCTTTAATTGAAGTATAGTTGATTCTGGTTTATAGCCAAGTGATTCAGTTATACGTATATATTCTTTTTCATGATAGGCTATTACAAGCTATTGATTATAGTTCCCTGTACTACACAGTGGGACCATGTTGTTTATCTATTTTATATATAGTAGTTTGTATCTACTCACTTAACCTCTTTGAGGCTGTTTCCTAATCTGTAAAATGGCATTAATGGTAAATGATTCAGGACATGAAGAGAAATTTACTCAATGCCTACAATGTACTGGTCACCTTACTAGATATCAAACATTATTTCATTAGCAGATACAAACCAATGAAAGGACATAGAGTTCTTTCTTCAACTGATGTTAGTGTTCAGAAATAGCACAATCCTAATCAGGTACAACCACCTGTCCTCAAAATCCAAGCTGGAACTTGGAAATACAGTGCCACCCTATTATCCCCCCTAAATCCTATTCCTCCAGCTTCAGGTTCAGTCAGAGCCACAGACAACTGTCTGGGGGTTCAGCAGTTCCCTCCCACACAGCTCTCCCACCTCATTCTCAGTTGCTGCCTGAGACACAGCAGAGAGCTGGTAGGAAGCATCCATTCAAGCTCTCCTACATGCTACTCTGTTTATTTCAGTCCATTTTGGGCCATAATCTCAAACTGGCAATCTTTAGAAATTCAATTTTTGTCTACTTTTTTGATGGCTCCAAAGTTCAGAAGGTTAGAGTATTGCTTTTTAATTAATTCTACTTTCCAGAAGCTCGAAATGCATAGTCCTGCTAACAGTGGTCCCCTCTAACTCTACTGGAAAATGAATATGGACCTGGTAGTTGGCACTGTTTCTGGTCATTATTATTCTCTTAAGACTGTACTCTAGAAAAACTTGCATTTTTGAAATTGCTGTCATTTAATTCCATAGGCAGTGATTTAAGCTTTCATTTTTTTCCATTAAATGAAAATTAAATTAAGCTCATTATTGTATTAGACAGGCATTGATTGTACTCACTTTGGTTTTAATTAAATGCTACTATTCATTATTTCCTCCTGTGTAGTGCTTCTAATTTTCTTTGGTATATAATTTGAGGTAACAACAATATCAGTAAATTACCCCTTACAAATAATATTCAAAGAGAAAGACATACAAAACACACTGTGAAAGCAATTTGAAGGTATTTGCTTATTGTTTTTAATTTACGGGTAGGATGTTTATCAGGGGATATTTTCCCATGTTGCTCCTTTGTGATAAAGTAGGGTATGCCCATATCTCTCTTAAGCAGCTCTGACTTTTGCAGTTAATGGCTGACTTCAAGACATCATTGATCTTAAAAATGTGCTGACTTTATGTGCAACACTGAAGTTATGGTCCAGGGGGTAGATGTTTGAATTTAAGTCTAAGAACATTATCAGAAAGTTTCAGAAAAATGTCCAGAGAAGCTTATTTAGTTTTTTCTATAACATTTGTGAAGCACTCATTTCATGCTAGACAGTCTCCTGGGTCCTGGAAATGCATGGAATGATAGAGGACCACAGACCTAGTCCTTATGGTACTTGTATCCTAAAGGGTAGGAGATAACATAATATATACTGACTGCAACCCACCAAGGAAACAGGGTTCCCATTAACCCACTGACAAGATCACGTATTTTGCACTCCTCTCCTCTAAATATATCAGAATGATAGGTATGGAGTGGCATAACTGAGCTCAGAAGTGTAGACACCTTCTCTCAAATCCAGAACAGAAGTGGAAAATAGCGAATAGATCAAGCTGCAGGACTGAAGGACTCTGAGAGAAACAGTCCATTCAGCTAGGAATTGGCCCCTATCTGTAGGGGTCACAGTAGTTCTAAGGGTGACCACCAAGATGAGAGCTCAGTGGTCAGTGCTGGCAGCCAGGGTTGACATGGGATAAACTCCCCAGTCACACAAGAAGCCTACAGAGTGCCCCCAAGGCTAGTATTTGAAGCAAGCCACAGTCCTATGGACAATATCTTGTGACCTGAAACTGAACCAAACTGCCAATGATTGTACCTGGTTCTGGCCTTGAGGAGCTGTAAACAAGTGCAACATAGGCAACTACACAGGGAGGGGTGAGCCCGGATGGGAAGAGGAGGACACGTAAACAAATAAATAATTCACAATGAGCCTAGCCTTCAAGAACAAAAATTCTAAAATGTAAAAACATGCCAAGAAGAAAGCCTAAAATCAATGGTCAGGATATGAATGCTTTTCAGATTAAAAGAAGTTAACGTTACCAGTCTGAATAGCTAAAATGGATACATTTAGTGTGTAGTCAAGTAGATACATGAGGGAAAACTTCTGTTTAAAAAATTAGGAAACAAAATTAGGCTGACATGAAATGAGGCCAGGGAGATATGAAAAAGAACCAGTTATAAATATTAGAAATAAGAAAGAGAGTCATTAAAAATAAAATAAATTTTAAGTAAAATTTAGCAGCTCAGTAGATGAGATGAACTCTGGAATGGTCTAGTTCAAATGGAAAATTAGTGGAGTTTATGATTATAATCAAGGATTCACCAAGAACACAGCAGAGAGGGACAAAGAGATTTTCTCAGTTTTTGAAAAGCAGTTCAAAACATGGAAGAAAGAGAGGATCTTACATAGTCAAACAAGGTGTCAAAAGAGAGTAGAAGGGATAAAGGAGAATCAGTACTTGGGAAAATAATGTGAGAATTTTCCAGAAATGAAGACAGGCAGAATTATTTAGATAAAAAGTTCATTCTGAGTATGCAGCAGAACTAGGCTATATATATATATAATATAATTTGTATATAAATTATATATATATATATTCCTAAACAAATTATAGTCGAACTTCAGATTATTAAGGATAATAATGAAAAAAAACTTAAAAACTAGTACAATATTTTTAATTGAGGTATAATTGACATATTACATTAGTTTCAGATATATAACATAATGATTCAATATTTTATGCATTACTCAAGTAGAATATTTTTTAAGGGGACTACCTATAATCAGAACATCAAGCTTCTCATTAGCAACAAAAGATATAAGAAAACAGTAGACTAATAGTATCTTTGAATTGCTGAATGAAAGTTATCAACCTAGAATTTTAAAGACATGTAAAGTATCATTAAGGAATAAGGTCAAAATTAAGACATTTTCAGAATTAAAAAGACTAAGAGAGTTTACAATCCATAAATTCTCATGAAAAGAATATTAAAGGATGTATTTCATCAAAAAGGAAAATAAATCTGGAAGGAAAGTATGGGATAGATGGAACTATAGCACAGAAATGATTAATATATGTTGGTAGATTATAAAGCATTATAATTAATCATTGATTATAAGAAATAATTTAGTATATTTTAGTATATTTTCTAGAGAAAGTAAAACAAAATCGGAAGTGGTGTTCAATGGGTACTTTAAGGATGCTAAATTCCATGTTCTTTTGGGGAGAAGGATAGTAACACTGAAAAAATTAAATTTAGGTTTTCTTAAAAATAAATTACAGTTAAGTATGTATGTAAAAGTTTGACTGTTTCAAAGAAAAAAAGATAATCTATAGCTTCTAATTCAGGTGAGGATAAAGTGAATATAATATGCATAGCATATACTATACATGCTATGATATCATGTTGATCTAATAGAAGGTAAGGGGAAAAATAAAAGAAAATAATAAAATATCAAAACGATAATGATGGTAGTTGGTAGAAATAGGTTAAATATATCAGTAATCATGTTCTCTGACCACAGTACAATTAAATTAAAAGTAATAATCATTACAAAATAGTTAAAAATAATACCAACATATGTTTGCACCGTAACAATGTCCTCCTAAATAACTCATGGATTAAAGAGACAATCACAATGGAAATTACTAAATACTTTGAACTGAGAGACAAAAGAAGTACTAATGAAAACTTGTGAAATGCAGCAACAGTGAACTTCGAGATCAAATTTATAGCCTTATGTATTTTCCGAAAAAAAAATTTGTAAAATTCAACTCAGCAAGCTACAAATATAAAAGCTAATAAAACTTAAAGAAAATGTAAGAAAAAAGGTAGTAAAGACTGGTTAACAAAGCTGGTTCTCTGGGAAAAAACACCTAATAAATGAGACAAAAGAGAAAAAAAGAAATCAAGCAATAGCTATAGATACAGTAGAACTTTTTAAAAAATGAATTCCATAAACAGTTTTATGTTAATTTGAAAACTTAGATGAAATGCATAATTTTCTGAAAACAGATAAATTGCCAACATTGACTCAAAAAGAAATAGAAACTTCGAATAAACTGATAACCATTAATGAGAAGGAATCAATAATCAAGCCCTTCTATACCCCACAAAAGACACATGATCCAGATGGTTTTAGGCAAGCTTTTCTAACCCCCCAGAAACAGATAATAAACCTTATCTTTTATAAACTATTTCAAAGAATAGAAAAAAAAAGTAAAGCTACCTAACTCACTTAACATGGTCGGCAAACTCTTGATAACAAAACTGACAATAAAGGAACACTTTGGACCAATTTCATATAATATCATAGTCCTAAATAAAATATAAGCAATCAAATCCATCAGTGTATTCTAAAAGTATATATGACATAACCCATTATGATTGGTCCCAGGAATGCAAGGATAGATCAATAACAGAAAAGCTGTTACACAGACAAAGCCATTTTATCTGTCTATCTATCTACCTGTCTATAATTTAATTACCTACCTATGTAATAACAATATAAAAACATTAATGAAATAGAAAAACACCTAAGTCAAGATAGTGACTACGTCTATGAAGAGAGGAAATAATAGGAGGACAGATAGAGGCACTTTAACTTAAAATAGATATTATTACATTAAACAAAATCTAAATCAAAATGGTGAAAAACTAATGATTTGATAAAGTAGAGTTGGGCACATGGGTGTTAAATTATTCTCTAAGGGTTTCTATATGTTAAAAATATTTCACAATTTAAAATAAAATATTACTTAGAAATCATCTCCCTTGAGGCTTCCCAAGCTTGGATGTGCATGTAAATCATCTGAGAATCTTAATAAAATGCAGATTCCCATTGGGTAGGTCTCTGGACTGGAGCCTGAGATTCTGCATTTCTGAAAAGTTCCCAGGCGATACTAATGGTAACAGTGCATGGACCACACTTTGAGTAGTGAGAGTTCATATGTTCAACATACATTAGAATTGGTTGGGGAGCTTTAAAGAGAACCTACTGCCTGTGCCTCAGCCCTAGAGATTCTGATTCAGCTGCTCTGAGGTGGTGCCTAGACACTGGTACTTTTGGAAAGTTCCTCATATAATGCTAGTATGCAGACATCATTTAAAACCATTGGGCACAGCTCATTTTATAGCTAAGGAAACTAAGATTCAGGAGAGGCAAATACAAATTCAGGTTGTACAGCTTGCTGGCCACTAGGACCTACTCTTGCAATTCCTATTCCAATTCTCTTTCTAGGTGCAAAATTTTTACTTCAGTCTCTTCCAATATCCTGCCCTTCAGGTTTCCAGGGAGCCCGTTGCTCATTCACTCTTAGCCCAGCAACTGTGTAGCCATAGCCTAGTGAAGTAGAATTGGGCAGATCCAAAGCATGGTTGTAAATCAAGTCAGGCTGCCATTGGCACTCTCCAGCCACCTCCCTCCCATCCTTTGCCCTTCCATGCACAAATGGAAACATTCTTGTGGAGGTTATTGCCATCGATTTGAATAAATGACATCATGAAAGAAAAAAAAACTTTCTTCTCCAAAGATTTTCACTTTTTTGATTTTTGTTGTTGTTGTAGTTACGTGTTTTGCTTTGTTTCTCTTGTCAGCACTCTCCTGCTTTCTCATCAGCTGAAGTATAAAACACTGCAGTCATTCTGCTGCACCAGCACTCATTTACGTGCAAGGACCCATGAGATCCATGCATGTATCTCATGCTGAAGAAAGCCTTAGTACATGACCTCATGTCACACCACTCACTTGGCACAGGTTTAAAACGTTAGGTAAATTTTCCCCAGCAGTTCCCAGTGTTCATTCTTCTGTTCTAGCCTTGACCCTGGTTCTTCTTTACTGATCCACTGTGATTTGATACATCCTCCCTCAGATGCAGGCATAGACATCTTTCTCCCTTAGTTCTCCTTGACCTTGAACAAGTGAGATTTATGCCTGTACCCTAAGTTCACCTTCAGATACAGAATCCTAGAACTATACAGTTCTAGGATCTGTTAGAGTTTACAGAACAGAAAATCTTTCAGACCAATACTTTCCTTTTATAAAACCAAGGTGGTGGAATAACTTACTCCTCACTCATGGCACGCTGTCCAGTGGTATATCTCATTACTGACCAGCTGGATTCTACCCCTAGCAATCCTTTCCAGACCCAGAGAGAGCCTTTATGGTTCCAACACTAGTGGGGTTTTCATTTCTAATACTGGTTTCATACCAGGACTATCTCAGGGGAAAGAGGCAATGGCTGGTTAGAATTTGCCCAAGGGTTACACTAAAGGTTTATACTTTGTCCGTTTGAGATCTGTGGTCACAGGCAGAAAGGGAACAGCACAACTGACTTAATTAGGCTTTCTAACAAGCCCACTGCACTGACCATATTCTTTCATCTAAGGCAATAGGATGTGGGGCAATTAATTACTTCCTTTGTGGGAAGAACCAAGGTTTAAGAGCCTTTGAAAATCAATCCACAAGTCATTCTGTTGCTGGATTTTAAATAGTACCTTGACCCTCTTTCCTGAATATAAAGTAACTACTGTATCAATAGTCCTTCCTTTTACTTATCACTTTTCTGGGCAGGAAAGCTGTGAACCATGTAAAAAGAAAAATGACAGCTGCAGAGAGGAGTCCCAGAAAACCATATTGAAGGTATACAAGGAAGAAAACTTTAGACTCAAAAACTATTAAAACTGAAAAGACCTTAGAGACACCATTGAATAAACTGGAGCCTAAAGAAGTAGCTTTGCCAAAGTCAGAGACTCTAGAAAGCTAAAGAAAGACAGGGACCTAGGATCTGGCAGACACAGAATAATCAGTCAAGGTGGGCCTTTTATTATGCAATGTGCGCTGATAAAATAGTACGTGTAAGTTGATTTTTCGTAAAATCAAATTATATGTGAAGTCTATTAGGAGCTTGCAGTTTAGAGGAATCCAGTGATAAAGACTGGAAAACAATTTTTTTTTCTTTTCCCCACTGCTCTTTTATTTTTAATCGGGGTTTGTCCACAGGGGAGTTGCTTAAAGCCCAATGTATTGGCAGTTTAATGAGTTCTTACTGTTGAGTTTGTTTTCTTACTAAGATGAAAATGATGAAATGGTAAGATAGTTAAAGCAATGAACTACAGGTAAGGAACCCAAGTTCTAGTCCGGATCTACCACTAAGCAGTTCCGTGGGCTTGGATGAGTCATTGAACCTTCATAGGCAGCTATTTCCTTGCCAGCTGTTCTAGAATAATCTCTAAGGCCTGCCCTTCCCTAAATCTGGATCTGCTCCTCAGACACAGAAACATGGGCACCCGTTAGAGGAACACACCCAGATGCTATGTGCAGTGACTCAAAGGACCACGTTTGGTCTCTTTCTCCTTATTTAGGATCTCACACAAATGTGACCCTTGCTCCAGCAACAGCGTCACCTGGGAGCTCATTAGAAATGCAGAATTTCAGGCATCACCCAGACCCGCCAAACCACAATCTGCGTTTTAACAAGGTCTCTAGGAGATTCATAAGCACATTGAAAGCATTGGCTTAGGACACCTAGTCCAGCTTCCTAGATGATAGATGGCTTTTCTTGGAGCTTCCTCAGTGCCCCCTTTTGCATCCACCTGTGTGTTGATAGTGCCTGTCGGGCTGTAGCCTGACCCAGCCAGCCCCGGTTCTGCTTCCCTTCCTGTGTCTGACTGGCCTCTCTTTTTGGCTGATGTGTAAAATAAGTGGGTAGGTTGACTGACAACAGAAAGTAAAGTCAGCATGTCCCTGGGGCAGGGGGACAGCAAAAACAGAGACAAGATATATAAACAGGCATCCTGGGACCACTTAGTACAGAGATAAACAGTCCCACATGACGCAGCAAACTCTGAAAATACTTACAATATAAGTTCTGTCGATTTAAAGAGTTGTTAGACAGGTTTTTTCAGGTCAAAAATAAAAAGCACAGAAGACAAATAAATAAAAGGAAAATAAAGATATGAACAGGCAGTTCACAAAAGAGAAGTAGAATGGTCAATAAAACTATGAAAAGATGCTCAACCTCAGGGAATTCAAATTAAAGCAATGAGATGCCATTTCACATCTCTCCAAAAGGCAAAAAATATATAACTTTTATTCTTTTTTAAAATAGTATTTTACTTTTAATTATGAAATGTTGAAGACATACAGAAAATAATATAACAGTGTAATAAACATCCATGTAACCACTGCTTAGAATCAATAGGTATTAACATTTTGCCCTATTTACTTTTTTTTTCTTTCCCCATTTTTTAATGGCTAAAACTAAAGCTTCACTCCATTCCCCCGTTATCTCCCCTCATCACTCTCCTGAAGTCGCTGGGCGTTCTTCCATGTGAGACTTGATACTCTTCCTATATATGAATGTGGCCATGGTCAATGCGTGTTCTTGTTTTAATCACACTACATATGTCTTTCGGAACTGGTATTTCTTCACTCCACATTGTTTTGTGGATGTTTCTGGGTTGAAATATGTAGTTTATTCATTCTTTTAGAACTGCTTTTCAGCATTTAATTGAATGAATACAACATTGAGTCACAGGTTTAAGGGAATGAAAAAGAGAAAAAATAACAAATTTTGGTTCTGTGTCTAGTATATTTCAGGTCAAAGATTTCCATACCAGATTCTAAGACTCCTGTGCCCCTTTACTGGTCTAAACCTGTGACTTCCACCCTGAGATGAGTGCTCTCCCCTGCATTTTCCTAACTTCTCGGAAGGTCACTGTCAGAGCAGAAGCACTCATGCCTCTGAGTGGTGGCAGAAGGGCAGAGGACCAGCGACTTCAGGCCCGCGGGCAAGCTGCCTCGTGGCCCCATGTCTTACCCCGTGTTTTGGGTCTGCAATCGAAGTGCCTGTGACTGGAAAGGGCTCAACTCCCTGCACCAAACAATACATGGAGAAAATGCAAATACTTTATTGCTACAATTTATCCTAAAGGAGATTTGCAAAGCCACATGCCTGAGATTTACGGTGTGACATCCAGAGATTTCATGCACTGTATTTCTCATTTATGGGCCTCAATTTAGTTAAGAGAAAAGAAGCTATCTAGAGCAAAAACACCCTAAAGCTTTGGTAAAATTGGATATTTAATTAATTCCAAAATCACCACGTGGATAAAAAGTGAGCTTCAGACCTGCGTGTTTAAGCATCCCCATCCTCTGGCCTGCTTGTTAGATCCCTACTAGGTCTTGGTGACAGCTTTGCTCCAAGAAAGCTGTGCTCAGGAGCTCAAATCCTAGGGCTCTCTCAGGCAGGCCTGGAGCCTAGAAAGCTCAGGGTGGAACCTTTCCACTAAATAACCTGGTGGGGTGAATTGATTTGCATATGCAAATAACTCATTCCTAGATGGTCTATAGGATCATTGAGAGCACAGAATAAGCCTCTATTTCAAAGTCCTCCTGGAAAAGCACAGAGTAAGAGAGTAGTAGAAAGAAAGCAATGGCCACCAGGGAGGGAAGTCCTCCACCTGTCCACAGCTGTTTCTGCGTACACACATGGGTGACAGCACCTGCCCTACCTTTCTCAGAAGAAGCTTGTGTGACTCACAGCAGACAATGAATGTGAGCACTGTTTTGAGGCTGCAATGTCCTTTATACAAAATAAGGATCATTATAGTCATGTGCACAATACAAGATGATTTGTTGATTGACTAAAAGATGAGAAGGAGACACATACCACATTCATACATATGTTTATCTTTATGTTTTATATATATGAACACATTTATGTTCACATGTGTGTTTGTATTCATATTCGTGATTATATTACTGTTCATGTTTCTATTTATTTGATTTGAAGCCAAAAGCAGGGAACTTGGGAGACTCTGAGAAGCTGAAAGTGCAGCAGGCTTCTCATTTCTTATGGATGGAGAAACAGACACCAAGTGGGGCAGTGCTTTGCACAGCTTATCAATATTGAACTCAGACTTGGGAAAATAGTCTTTTTTACTTTTTTGTTTAAAATCAATGTGTTATCTGCTGGCAAAAGATCTTGACTTACCTTGAGTATATGCTCCTGCACAGCACCTCCAGTTAGAACCTGAGCTGTCAGATTCTAAATCCCATTCAGATTCAGCTCACATTTCCTGACTGCTGACCTTGTACTGGTCGGGTAAGCAATTTGCCCTAAGTCATCCAGGCTCATCTGAACTCTCCGCCTTTCTCATTGCCCCTTATCACTCTGAGCCCTGCTCTCCTTTACACCTCTCCACACCCCCATGCTTGCCCTCCCTCCACCTCTAAAACTGGCAGCCAGTTAGGATCTGTCACCCTTAGAACTGTCTCCTAGAGCAGGACGAGCTGGAAACCTTGAGAGGTTACCCCTTTAGCCTGTGACCTTCAAAATCTGGGAAGCACTCCGAGTTGTTAAGAATCATATAGTCTCTGATGAAACAGCCTGAACCTGAGGGTGGGGACTTACTGACTTTGCTTAGCTGGGAAGGAAAGAAAATCAAACATCAGCTGAACACACACTACGTGCCAGGCACTGTTCTAGGCAATTTCATGGTTTCCATTTTCCTAAATCCTTACTACAACTAGAGAAGTAAGTATTGTAGTTCATTTTATGATATGAAATCCCAGAAAAGTATGTATTGTGTCGCTAACCACAGAGCTGGTAAGTGACAGAACAGCTTTCTCTGGTACATGCTTCTGTCTCTGGCCTATGGGTTAGGGTGGTACTCAGCATGTTAATGATGGTTATGTAATTTCTAGGCCTCCTGGCTCATTCCAGTCTCCAGTGACCCACTCAGACCTTCTATGCCAGGCAACATCTCCCTGCTCCTCTTCATGTACCCAAACCTAACCCAGCCCGCACTGCTCAGCTTAACTCTCACTGATAGATCGTCTCTTCCTATATAGATCCATAGCCTTTCTAATCTGGTGTCCTCGGTCTATACTGCAGCCTAGACCACCCTGCATCCTCTGCCCACCAAGTGGCAAATGGGAATCCCACCTCCCCATCACCCAGTCAAGTCCCTGAAGGCAGAGTGCAGGGCCCAGGACAGCCATCCGTGGCCCTCCATTTGGCTGGACTTCCATTATTGCATTCCATTATTTGCCTCAAGAATTTATCATCGCTAATAGGGGAAGTAATAAAGCACTAAGCTTTATCAGGCATTTACATCATTCTTTGATTTCACTTTATGAAAACAGTTTAGATAAGGAGAGGAAGAATAGCGTGAGGCCCACTGGAGTTGTTTGAAGACAATTAAAAGAAGAATAGCAGTTGAGAAGAAGACTGAGTGGGGGAGGGGTGACAGAGGACAAAGCTGACCTAGCCTGCATGCCAAGTTTGCCTGTGGGCCAGATATATGTTAACTGACTGGTCAAGGATTCTGGAAAGGGAGAGGTAGAAGAAATCATGTAGGCCTCTTCCCAGAAATTACAGAAAAAGAAGCTAAGATCCAACAGACACAGCTGTCATCTTTTTAAAACACTTCTCTCTGTCATTCCCGTACTACAAGTTCTTCAACTGTTGGCCACAGCAGCCAGGCTTAGATGGAGACAAGCTTCATGCATGACACACATCCATTAGCATATGCAGATTTTGACTTTTCTTCATGGTTTCCATTCAATACGTATTATTTAGTGCCTAGTATGTTCCAGCCCCTTTAGGAACCAACAGAAATGTAATTTCCTCAGTGATTTCTTCATTGCTTCCAGTCTAATTAGTACTCCCTTGCAGAACCCCTGTGCTATTGTTTCACAGTATTTGTCACTGTTTATAATGAAACATTTATTGTTGTGTTCATTCGCCTAAAGTCTGCCCCTGTCTGCCTGTAAACTCCATGAAGTGAGGAAGTTTGTTCAATATATTGAAGTAAGTCAGTTGTTCAATGCATAGTAGGCATTCAATACATATTAAATTAATAAATGAATGAATGAATGAAATGTGCTAGGGACTGGGGATATAGCAAATGATAAGACATATGACTCTGCCCTCACAGAACTTAATCAGAGCAGGAAGGGGAGGCAAAGCAGACAGTTTTCAGCGGGGCAGGAGTGATGGTGCTCATGCTCATTTCCAGGGGAATGGGTTGGGGGCACCATCCTTGCTCTGCTGTACCCCTTCCCCATCCCCTCTTGAAACTGACTAGAAGGCAAAGGAGTGAGAGTGAGGTGCATAGTGACCTCCTTGAATCTGCTCTAATGAAAAATAATAATAAAATGGCAAGTCAGTCAGTACCTGAAGAATCATTATTAACAAATTACTAGCAATGCATTTCACAACTAATTTCTGCATGCAACACTACAGCAAGAATGGCTACAGGATGGGATCCAAGTTCTTTCTGCAGGAGGGGCTGCTTTGCAACTTGCCTGACCTGTCTTTTCTCTCCTCTCCCCTCTTTTTCCTGGGTGCCCTCACACACCCTGAGTCCCAGCCTACACACCATGCTTTCTTGCCCCTTACTTCACTCCCTCCCAGGGAAGCCCTCCTCCACCTGGAAAGCCCTCCTGACTGCCTGGGCCACCAACTCCCTCTCTCTTCTGTGCTCCTGCCCGCTTTCTGCTTCCTTCACCATGGTCATGAGCTATATCCATATCCATAAATACATACAGTGCTTGTTTCTGTATAGTGGGATTATGTGTGGTTTTTATATCCTTCTGGATACTTTCAGGTATTTTCCATTTTTTCTACAATTATCATTCCTACAATTATTTTATAAATGCTGGAGAAAACTACTAGTATTTTAAAAAGATTGTGGTTATTTTATGTCTGTCATTTCCACAATACTATTGTTGAACTGTCAAGGCCAGAAATCGATTCTTTTTTGTTTATCTTCAAAGCTTAGAACCTATTATGTGCTCATTATATGTCAGGTGGCTGGATGGATGCATAGATGGATGGCTGGCTGGATGCATGGGGAGAAGAGGGCAGCAACTGAGCTGGCAACTAAAGATATGAGTCTAAGCCTCAGTTTATCAGGAAAGTAACAAATCCTATTGGCCTCAGCATCATAAATTAATAGATTGTTCCCAGGGAGTCTTGTGACCATTCCCTCCCATAGCAAGTGCTGGTGGGGCACACAATGCCCTGGCTGGGGCCTCTGCTCCACAGTCCCCACCTATCTGTCTGAAGTTAGTCCTACATGGCACCACTGAGACTTCCCTTTCATTGCACTTGTGGAACTTGGTGCCACCAGTCGCACTGCTGCCTGTCTGGGATATTATAGACATACTTTCTCTGTTTATTGTGATGTCAGTTTGCACAATTTCTCTTCAGGCACTTGGAGCCTTTCAAGCATGAAGCTCCTGGAGATGAATGAGCCTTTATCAGGGGCTCAGTGCTCTTTACTCAGTGGGAGCCAGCTATGCTCTTGGCTGTCTTAAATTTCCAGCCAGATTTTTCAAACCTTTGACTGAGAGACCAGGGCCAAACAGAGACTGGCCCCACAGGTTCACCAAGCAGGGATGTGGCCAACCACTAAGTGGAGGGGTGAGGATGGCGACATCTGCTTCCTTCTGGTGTCGACTTGGAAGGCCTGGAGATGTTGATTCATGCAGCTAACCCGGGGTGGCCCAGAGTATTCACCGGGTGAGAGCCTGGAGAAGGGAGGCACCCCTGCAGAGTAGGGAGCGTCTCTGGGGTAAGACAGAGGAGAGGAAGATTCTGCCAGCTACAAAGTATGTGATCTCGGACGGGGGTCTTCAGCTCTCTGAGCCTGTATCCTCGTCAGTCAAATGGAGATGGTGTGACCTGAGATAAGGTGGAATACTAGAGACATTCGGAAGGAGAAGCCCTCCTCCTGCAATGCTGCCTTTGGGCTCCCTGAGGCCTGACTGTCCTGAGAGGTGCCTCTGGTTCAGCAAGGAGGGGATTTCTCCAGGACTGGCTGCCGACCTCGTTGCCGCCTTCCTCACTGCTTCTCCACTCCCTGCCCCACTGCCGCTCCAGGAGGCCAGCTGAAGAATCAGAGAGAGAGCTGGTGGCTGAGTAGGGGGAAGAAGAGGGGGCACAGATTAGACAGAAGAGCCATGGCAGCTTCTGCAGTAACTTCAAGGGTTCCCTAAGGTCTCCCTTCAAAGTGATGCCAAAGCCTGGGCCCTGACAGGTGGCAGGAGTGGCAGACGGGCGCGACTGGCAAAGCACTTTGAGTAGATAATTAGTTCAGGCTTTTGTGCTCCTCTGTCTTTGCCCTTCAACTTGATCTGATGAATCACCCCTCCCGACACCCATCTTTGTCCCCCACTACCCTGCCTGACTTTCATTCCTCTAGAAAATCTACTTAAACTAAACTTCCCCAAATCCAACAGAATAAAAAATGAATGCAAGAGTAAGTTTCTATGCTGCAAAGCTGTCTTGTGAAAGAGAGCGTTTTCTTGAATTCACAATATTTTCCCAGAGGCAAAATAGTCAGGTGTTACTGCTGTAGAGTTAGTTACACAATGGTAACTGGAAGTCTATACGTGACACTTGCGTGGAGCCCATGCCTTGGGCATTTGGGAAAAGAAGTACAGGTCTGCCTAGAACAGAAAGTCAGCACTGTTGCCATCAGCACCCCAGCCACCACTCACTTCTTTTCTTTTTATTCTTTACACTTTTTAAAAGGAATATAATATACATACACTAAAAACCATACCTCAGTACATGAATTTTTACAAAACGAAATTGTTCATATAACTTCCACACAGACATGGTATGGAATATTTCCCAGCACATGAGAAGCCACCCTAGGCCCCCTCTGGTCATTACAGATTCCTTAAAAATAATCGTTATCTGGACTTCTTTCCCTATGAATTAGGGTTTCCTACTTTTAAAATGTATGTAACTTTATATGAATGAGCATATAAATAGTATTAGATGTTTTGTGTCTGTGAGTTATTTCCATCTAATTGTATATCATGGTAATTCAATTTTCATTGTACAATAATCCATTTTATAAATGTACCCCAGTTTATCCAGCGAATTAGGTTATTCATGCACATGTCTTTCGGTGCACATATGTATGCATTTCTTTTCAATATTTACTTAGGAAGGTCAAAAATATGTGTCCGTTTATTTAGCCTTGGAAGGTATTGCTAAGCAGTTTGCCAAAGTGGCTGTACCAATTTGCACTCCCTCCAGCAGTATATGAGACTTCCAACTGCTCCATAGTCTCACCTTGGTAGAGTCAGGGTTTTGTTTATTTTGTTCTGTTCTGCTTGTCTTTAGCCATTCTGCTGGGTAGTTCATTGCTGTTTAAATTTGCATTTCTTTGATGAATAATGATGTTGAACATCTTTTCATATGCTTATTGGACCGGTGCAAATCTTCTGCTCTTTTTGTTGTTGTTATTGTACTGTATATTTTTTTCTTACTGATTTTAGGAGTTTCTTATACATTCTGAACAAAAGTACTTTATCAGATGTATCCATTGAGAATATTGCAAATATTGCAAATATTTTTTCCAGCTCATGGCTTGTCTTTCCATTTACTCAATAGTATCTTCTAATGAGAAGAAGTTTTTAATTTTTATGAATTCCTATTTATCAATTTTGGTTTATGATTAGTGCTTTTTATGTCCTGTTTAAGAAATATTTACCTATGTCAGTGTCATAAACATATTCTTCTGTGTTATCTTCTAGAAGCTGTATTGTTTTGCTTTCATATTTAGGATTATAATTTATTTAAAGTGGATTTTAATGTATGGCATGAAGTAGAGAAGCAGACTCATTTTTTCATATAGTTAGCCCACTAAAGCAGCACTGTTTGTTGAAAAGATTACCTTTTCCCCATTGCATTTCAATGGCCTCTTTGTTATAAATCAGGAATTATAAATGTAGGTTTGTTTCTGGACTCTGTTCTATTCATTGGTCTCAAAGTGTCTGTCTTTGTGTCAATACCACTCTATTTTAGCTAACGTAGCTTTATAATGTATCTTGATATCAGGTACTCTAAATGCTCCAACTTTGTTCTTTTTCAGGATTGTCTTTGCCATGCTTAGCTCTTTACTTTTCTGTATACATTTTAGAGCCATCTCACACACAAACACACACACACACACACACAGAAATCTGCTGAGATTTTGATTGGGATTGCATTTAACCTGTAGATTAACTTGAGGAGAACTGATATTTTTATAATTTTGAATCTTCCAATCCATTGGCATAATAGGATTTTCCATTTATTTAGGACTTCCTTAATTTCTCTCAGTAATATTTTGTAGTTTTCTTTGTGTTCTTGCTAATATTTCTTTAGGTTTATTCCTGTGTGATTTTTAAGTGCTTTTGTATAAGTTGTTTTAAAAAGTTTGTTTTTCTTTTGTGACAATTTTTTTTAATGGAGGCACTGGGGATTGAGCCCAGGACCTCATGCATGCTAAGCATGCACTCTACCATTGAGCTATATACCCCTACCCGCCCCCTTCAATAAAGTGGTGATCCAGTGGTTTATAATTTTACGTGACTATTGTTCATTTCTTGAAGAAACTTGGACTTTTTTAATGTATGACTCATTTTTTATAATATAATTTTTGTTGTATATTGATGCTGTATCCAAAGACCATGCTAAATTTACTTACTGATTCTAAAAGTTTATAGATTATTTTGGAATTTTTATATCCTGTTATCTGCCAAAGTTGACAGTTTTATTTTTCCTTTTCTAAACATTATGCCTTTTATTTCTTCTTCATGCCTTATCGTATTGGCTGAGAGAACCAGTAAAATGCATATTAGAAGTGGTGATAATTGATATCATTGTTTCATTCCTTAACTCAGAGAAAAGCTCTTAATATCTCATCATTTGGTATGACATTAGGTGTAGGGTTTTCAAAGATGTCTTCTATCAGATTAAGGAAGTCTCCTTTCTGCTCCAGTTCCTATGGTTGCATCCTAAAACTTAGTGGCAAAAATGACCATTTATTATGCTTAAAGATTCTGAGAGTCAAGAATTTAGACAGAGAACAGTAAAGATGGCTCATCTCTGTTTCACGATATCTGAGTTGAGGGAATGGAATCACTTGAAAGCTTGGTCACTCACATCTGGTCGTTGATGCTAGCTATTGGCCAGGGGTCTCACTACTTGGGCTTCTCCATACAGTCTTTCTGTACAGGATAATTTGAGCTTTCTTGTAGTGTGGTGAATAGGTTCCAATAGCGAGTATCCCGCAGAAAGTCAGGGTGGAAGCTTCACTGCCTTTTATGGTCTAGCTTCAAATGTCACACAGCATCATTTCTACTGTGTTCTATTCAACAAGATAGTCACAGAGTGCTGCAAGTTCTGGAAGAGCACAGGGGAGTAAGGGGAACAGAAATTGCTGTGACCATTTTTGAAAAATACAATCTACCACAGCTTCTATACTTAATATGTTAAGGGTTTTAATCATGAATGGGTGATGAATTATATCAAATGCTTTTTCTGTATCTATCAAGTTGTTCATATAATGTTTACTTTTTTTTTCTGTTAAAGTAGTGCATTACACTGATTTAATTTTGAGAATTAAACCAACCTTATATCCTGGAATAAGCCCAATTTGTTATGGATTATCCACTTTGTCTGTAACTGATATTGATTTGCTAATACTTCGTTTAAAACTTTTGCATCTATGTTTATGAGAGAGTTTGGCCTGAAATTTTTCCTTCTTGTAAGCCTTCTTGGCTTTTGTTATTAAAGTTATGCTAACCTTATAAAACAAAATGGGAAGTCTTCCTTATTTTTTAATTTTCTGCTAGAAGTTTGTATGAAATTGGTTTTACCTCATCTTTAAATATTTGGAAGAATTCACTGGTAAAGCTATATTGGCCTATAATAACCTTTGTGGAAAAGTACTTAGTTATGTATCATATTACTATGATTGTTATTTGTTACCTTAGAGATCACTAGAGTATATATCTTAAATTAGTATGCTTACCATTCCTGAATAAGGTGAGAACCTTGGATTACTTGAATTTCAATTACTCCCACTGGATCTTTTGTCCTTTTGTTGTCATATATTTTATTGCTACACATATTTCAAATCTCTCAAGAGAGAATTACTGTGTTAAATAGTCAAAATTTATTTAAATATTCCCCCATATTTTCCCTTTTCAATGCTCTTGAGTTCCTTACATTACTGTGCTTCTATTTGGGCCAATTTTCCTATTACCTTAAGAACTCTTCTTAATATTTCTCTTAGTGAAGATATACTGGGGGAAAAAAAACTTCTCAGCTGTTTTGACTGAAAATGTCTTTATTTTGCCTTCATTTTTGAAGACTGTTTTCACTGGGTAAATAATTCTTGGCTGACAGTCATTTTCTTTCTGTGCTTTGTGTGTATCACTCTGTTCCCTCCTGCCCTTCATTGCTTCTGTTGAAAACTTGGTTTTCATCTTTACTGATGCTTCTTTGAAGGTAATGTGTTTTTTCCCTCTAGCATTTTAAAGATTTTCTTTTTGTCTTTGATTTTAAGCAGCTTTATTTTGCTATGACTAAATGTGTTGTTATGTATATTCTGGTTGGGGCTTATAAAGAAACAATGTTTTATTAATTTCACATTTTTTCAGCCATTATTTCTTTAGATATTGCCTCTGTCCTTTCCTCTTTATCCTCTCTTTCTGGGACTTCAAATTACATCTATTTTATACCTTTTCATTGTATTTCATATGTCTCTCTGACTCTTTTCTGTATTTTCTGTCTTTTTTTTCTCCCTATAATTCAATCTGATTATTTTCTATGGATCTCTCTTCTAGTTTACTAATGCTCTCTTCTGCTGTGTCCAATCTGCTATTAAACCCTTCTACTGAATTCATTCTTTCAGTATTATGTTTTTAACTTCCAGAATTCCATTTGATTCTTATTTCATAGATTTATGTTCTCTGATGAAAATTCTTCATATTTCATCAATTTTTTAACATATTCTTCAGATAATTTTTTAAAGTATGTATTTGATAATTCCAGTACTCTGGTACTTCAAGTCTGTGTTTCTCTTTGTTTTTTTACCTTGGCTTTTGGTCATTTGGCTCTGTTACCTAACATTCCTGATAATATTTTATTGAATTCCAGAAGTTCTGGATGATGTTCTTCTTCAAAGAAGTTTCATTTTCTTTGGCAGGCAGATCATGTTGATCCAATCAGGAAGTAGATCATTCAGGGCCATGGAGACTCAATGAAAGACTGAGTAGAATTGTCAGGAATCAGCAACTTATTGAAAACTGGGCAGGGGATGCTGGAAGAAAGGGGGTGGCTAAGATTGGCATAAGAGAAAGAGATGTCAGAAGTTGGGAACCTCAGTGACAAGGAGAGTGACTGCCATTGAGAGAGATGAAAGGAGCATCAAAATGAGGAAAGAATAGGGAGAGATTTGATTGCCATCGAGTTGGAGCATGCCTGTGAACAGAAACTGAGGCTGGATAGACACCATGATTTCAGTTTTTTGGAGAGAATCTCTTGAAATAGAAGTCAAAATTTAAAGCGTGAAGGACATTATCAAAATATTTAGGCTAATAAAAGCTACTCTATCCAAAGACCACCTGCTGCTTCCTTATTTGATGTTCTTTTGTTGACATAATTGGCTCTTCTCAGTCTCTGTCAAATCAAAGGTTCTGGTATTGAGAAGTCAGTTTGACTCATGATCACTGATTTGGATAATTCCTTATGTGGGTCCAACATATATACATATGTGAATAGACTGAACATTTATCTTTTCATTATCTTGTTGACAGGATGCCTGCTCCCTCACTCAGGTTGCTAGTGAGAAAAGCTTTCTTAGGAAAGCTTCTTAGCACCATCTTTACCTTCTCAGGCTTTGTTAAGGCTGGCTACTTCTTAGACACATTGGTCTGTGCCATTAATGGTGAGGCAATTACTGCAGTTTGTCAGTGCCAATTCATTTTGAGCCAGAACTTTTCATCTATAAGGATAGAAGGAAGAAATGTATGCTCATGGACCTATATTGCACTTACACCTCCAGTAAACTGGCGTTCTTTTAATCTGTATCTCCATAACTCCTCAGTTTCACCACAAAATATATCTATTGACCCACCAACTCCTCAGCACTGGTCTAGATCAGCAGATCTCAAACTTTTTTGTCCCAGGATCACTTGAGTGTCTTAAAAATTATTAAGATTCCCCAAAGATTTTTGTTTGTGTGGGTTAAATCTACTGAGTTTATCATATTATTATTAAACTGAGAAATTAAAAAATACTTATCTATTAATTCATTTTTCCATAATAATAAATCCATTACATGTAAACATAAATAATATAGTCTAAGGAAAAGTAACCATTATTACCAAAGCTAAAACAAATTTAGTAAGAAAAGTGTCATTGTCATACATTTTTTTGCAAATCTTTTTACTGTCTGGCTTAGTAGAAGTCATATAATTTCTGGAAAAATCTAAAATATACTCATGAAAGAATGACAGTTGAAAAGGCAAGTAATATAAAAATATAATTATGAAAATAATTATGCCCTTGCAGATCCCCTGGAATACACTCAGGAACCCCCAGGATCTCTGATCCACACTTGGAGAAACACTGGTGTAGCTGATTGGCTTTCACTCTACAAAAGAGTGAGAGGATTCCAAGTTCTGGTCTTCAACCAGGCTCTTCTCTTTAAATGATCCTCTTAGCTTTTAAAATCAGAATTGAGAGTGTGTTTGAACTCTTCCAACTGTCAGAAATTTAAGGTAAGCTAATTCAGGTGAAAAAGGAAGATTAATTGTCTCATGTACCTGGAAAGTCTTAAAATACTAGGACTAGGCTATAGATTCCACCCTGTCGAGGGTCTCCAGAATTCCCTAGAAAAGCAATTAGAGGGCTAGTTAGTTCACTGCCATACCCTCAAGGCCAAGAATAGTTCTAACCACATGATACGTACTTAATATATGCTTGCTAATTAATTAAACAATAGATTAAATACTGCTAGCAGGACTCTTATTTTCATCCCTCAACTCTGCCTCTTATTTTTTTCTATTATCACTTAGACTCTCTAGCAGCTCTGGTCAAATATGGTTCTCAGTGCTCAGAATACTAGAGAAGTCATCTTTTCCTTAACACAGCATCTATATTATTCCCCAGAAAGGAAAATTACTTGGCCCTTCTTGGACCATGTGCCCAAGTTGACTCAATTATTGTATGTGGGGGGAATGGGTATTACCAGCTTAGAAAGGGAAGGGGTGGGGGTGATTATTAACAGCTCCACCAGAATCAAATCAAGTGAAAATGTGCTGTTTCCCAAAAAGAAGGAACACCAAGCATATATCACACAAAATTACAGATGTCCACTAAAGATATCATAATAACCTATCAACACAGCTTATTTAATCAAGTATAAACTCAAATTATCAGATGTATAATGTGTGTGGTCTGGTCACTCAGTAATCCGAACAGAGAACTGTATGCTAGCCAAGTTAACAACTGGGTGATTGATTTGTGATTATTCAATTTAGATTTAGTCAGTGAGCTTCAGAACAAACTATTTGAAATTTTTCTACCTCACTTTCATCAAATCTAAAATGTGTGAGAGCATTGCTGTCATGTGTCACACCATTCAGAAGCTATCAGTGATCACTTTTTGCCCATAAGAAACAATCCCAAACTCTCAAGCCCAAACCCTTTAGTCTAACACAGCAGTTCCATGGTTTTTGGCATTTTCAAAATTGAAAGACCCTTTTAATGACTCCCATGAAGTAGAAGTTAATTGTTTAGTCATAAATATTAATTGATTTAAAAACTATAAACATAATGACAGCAAGTCTTATCAATTTAATAACACTTAAAATAAATTTGCAACATGATAGCATCTACATGTATTTGAATATTGTTATACATATATTTGTGTGGTGTATTTGACAGTTAGTCTCCAAATAAAGTTTGGGATGTGTGGTTTCCATGATTCTCTGGACATAGAATGACAACAGATATGAGAACTAAGATATCGACACTGTTAGAGAGGTTTGGAGATTCATTTCTATGATCTGTGCTTATGTCTTCATGGTTTTCTAAAGAATAAGGAAGAAACTATTCATTTGGTGCCCTAGGACTATGAAAAGTTTCAAATTAGCTGAATTCTTTAAAATTCAGTTTAGTTCCACTATTAGCTATACTTGTTTTTATATCTTAGTGAGTTTTCTAGGGTTTTTAGTATTCATCTTAAAGTTATCAAAACCTACCTTCAAATAGTATTACTTTGTGTAAGATATATTATTGTATGACCAATCTCCAACCCCCAACTTTTTTGCTATTGTTGGTATACATTTTAATTCTACATATGTTATAAACCTCACAATACCTTGTTATTATTTTTGCTTTAAGCAGCCAAATCTTTCAAAGGAATTGAAAAAGGAGGCAAATGTCTCTCATATTTACCTACATATTTACCATTCCTGGCATTCTTAATTCCTTTGTGTAGATCCAAATTTCCATCTAGTATTTTCCTTCTGCTTGGAGCACTTCCTTTAACATGTCTCATAGTGAAAGTCTCTATCAGCTTTTGTTTGCCTGCAGAACTTTTTGTTTTGTCGTCACGTTTTAAAAAGTGTTTTTGCTTAATACAGAATTCAGAGGCAACAGTTTTTTCTTTCAACAATGTAAAGATGTTGTTCTGACATGATTTTGAACAAAGAGCTGGCTGCCACTCTTATGTTTGCTTCCCTATATATAATGCATCCTTCTCTGGATGCTTTAAACATTTTTTTTTTTAATCACTGGCTTTAAGCGATATGATTATGATAGGTCTTGATGTGACTTTATGTTTCTTCAGATTGGGGTTCATTGAGCATCTTGGGTCTGTAGATTTATAGTTTTCAACATATTTGGAAATGTTTCTGCTATTATTTCTTCAAATAGTTATTCACTTTTCTAGGACTCCAATTACACACATGTTGGATTAGACTGTTTGGTAACAGTCCATAGATCACTGACACACTGTTAATTTTTTTCAGTCATTTTCTCTCTGAGCTTCATTTTGGATAGTTTTACCCTGCTTTACATCACTGAACATATTTATAAGGTTTATAATAGCTGTTTTAAAATCATTGTCTACTAATTCTGTTATCTCTATCACTTCTGGTCTGTTTCCATTGATTAATTTTTCTCTTGATTATAGGTCATAATTTCTGCTTTGAATGCCTAGTAATTTTTGGTGGGATGTTGGACATTGTGAATTTACATTGTTGGGGGCTGGATATTTGATATAGTCCTTTAAAGAGTGTTGGATTTTGTTCTGTTGTGCAGTTCAGTAACTTGCAGATCAATTTGATCCTTTCAGGGATTTAAGTTTTGCTGTGACAGGTTCAGAGTGACCTTTATTCTGAGACTATTTTAAACGTATTACTACTAAAGTGTGATTCTTCTGAGTACACTAATGAATGGTAGGTATTACTGAATCTCTCCACTCTGGTTGGTTGGGACACAGACTACACATAGCCTTGACTCCAGGAATTGTTTAGCATATTGCTTCCTGGTTCTTCTTTTCTTGTCCTCTGATGGTTTTCTCACATGCAGGCATAAATTAGTACTCACCCAAAGGGGACTCCTCTGCAGATTTCCAGGGTGTTCATTGTTCATTTATTCTCTCTCTCTCTGTCCCTCTTTCCCCAGTTTTCTCCCTGGTATCTTGCCTGAAAACCATAGCTACTTTGGCCTCCCCAAACTTCCATCTCTGCCTCCACTCAGCAAAGTCAACATGTTCTGTTTGGGTTTGCTGTCTCTGAACTGCAACCTGAAAGCAGCTTCCAGGCAATAAGCTGGGGAAATTGTAAGGCCTATCTCATTTCTTTCCTTTCTCTCATGTACCACAGTCTTGGGCTGTCTGTTGTCTAGTATCTGAAACCTACCACTTTATATGGTTTCAGGTTTCCTAGTTGTTTATGACAGGAGGCCAACCCCTGTAGCAGTTAATCCTCATGGGAAGAAGTAGAACTCTCCATAAGGAGCTTTGAATAAACTAAAGCAACAACAGACTTTTACATTAAAAACTTTTTTTTCGGTATTAAAAATACTACAACCTGCCATTGTGGATCTCTGAACAACAGTCATCACTCTCCCTGGTATTTCAAATGAGTATTTGGAATACTTTTGCTTGCTGCACAAGTCAATTCAAAACAAGGGAATGCATAAGTACTAATTTTCTTGAATATTTCACACTTACAAAAGAAATGAGCATCTCAATTATCCTGTAAAACTCCATCTGAATTCTCAAAGAAGCAAATAAAATTATCACTCATTACATGTTTTTGGTTTATTGTTGATAACATGTTAGTTTTAGGTCAGATTTATAGTATAGATGTTTATGTTATATGACTACTTTGATTATACAGTAAACCCAAATATGCTATAATATGTTCAGTATATTTATTCCCATTTTATAGGAGTTGGAATATCATTTTATTATTTGAAATGATGTTACATTTTGCTCTTGAGCCTTGTTATTGGCCATATTTATAATTAATTGGATCCTACATCTTTGGTTAGGAGCACAACCCTTTTATGCCATAATTCCTATGGGGGAAATAGGAATCATTTTATAATGATTTGCTTTATAACACAGTTTTCAGGAACATATTGTAGCAAAAAGTAGCCTTTGCTTTAAACAGCATTAGTTTAACTCTTGCATTGCTCCTCAGCATGGTACGTGTATATGTCTTATCTCCACAACTAGGTAAATGTGCTGAAAGCAAAAATCAAGTATTGCAGCTTTTGCATATACAGTGCCTTACATGATAGGAAAACAGCATGGTGTAATGTTATTTTATTTTAAACTATTTTTAATCACAGAACCCTTTCTTTAAATTTTGTTTTGAATAAAGTTCAATTTATAAAATAGATTAATAAGAATTCTTCTGGCTGAAGTGGGATAAGGAGCTCAGACCCCCTACTCCTGGATTCCTTTCACTTCTATTGCAGGATAGTCACTGGAGCCCCTTCATAGTAGACTGAAGGCTACAGAGTGGATGGTTCAGGATTTAGAATCAGTCTGTCTGAATTTAAGTCTTGGGCCCATTACTTACTCAGCAGAGAGATTTTTAAGCAAGTAAATTAACCCTCTCTGTGGCTATTTTCTATAAAACAAGGATTTTAATCATTATAACACCTCTGGATCAGTTAGGGATGCTTTTAGCCAAAAGTGACAGAGAAAATCTAATTTATAGTGGCAAAAAAAAAAAAAAAAAAAAACCCCAGAGGTTTCTTTTTCTCACTTAAGAACAAGTTCAGATGTGTGCAGTTGTGAGGAGCTTTTTCACAACTTCAGTAATATTGTGGGACATCCTAGCTCTTTTCATCTTTCTCTTCCACCATATTTAGCATTTTGGTTTTATCCTTACTTTTGTTGCTTTAAGGTCACAAGATAGCTATTCATATAGGAGTTTCAGAAAGAAAGAAGGGACAGGCATTCACCTCAGTAAGTTGTTTTTTAGTTCAGGAAGGGAAATACTCCCCAGCATAGTTCTTTTTATATCTCATTAGCTGGAACATGCCCATCCTTTGCCAGTCAGTTGCCTAAAATAATGAGTTTGGGCCAATCAAAACATTTTCCCTGGATAAGATGGGGAACCCATGTTCCCAGGTTTCATAGGACATCCAGCCCAACACATGAATGCATCAGGATCCTGTTGGCAAGAAGAGACTCACTGGTGTCTGCCATGTCTGCCCCTATACCTACCTGATGGAGTTAGATGGCTGCTGTGGTCTTCAAATGAAGGTGTGTGTGGAAGTGACTTCCAAACTGTAAAAGCACTATCCAAATGAGATTCTTCATTATGTTAACTTCCTGGTGAATGTTTGAGAAGTGAATGGGAAAATTTCAGTAGAGAGTAAGAATGGCATTGAAAGTCCTGAGTCAGTGATCATCAAAATATACTCCTATAATGCCTATATTAGAAGGCATCAGATGGATTGATAATTAAAAATATAATTTAAAACTTATTAAAGCTGAACTTTTAGGTGGGTTGCAAAAACCTATATTTTAAAACATTTCCCAATAACCTTAAGCCTCTTAAAGTGGAGAACCATGGCCCTGCATGATGGAGACAACAAGGTAAGGTAGGACCAGGTATTCTTGAGTAGATGTGCACATACAGTGGGTATTTTAAGGCACAAGAGAAGGGAAAACCAACAAAGGAGCAAACTGCTGAATAACAACCATACCTTTTCTGAAGCAAACGCCAAACACAATGTAAGCACTCAGTAACACTGGCAACTTTTATTATTATTGACAATTTTCTCCAGCACCAGGAGACTTAGATCTAAATGGATGCCTCAGTTATGATTCAATTGTTCAGTCACCGTCTGTGAAATGAAGCCACTATCGCCCAAGCCAGCTAGTGGTAGACACCATTGAAGTCTCCTAATTCAATCTGCAGGGAACAATAGGAAGTTTCCAATGCATTCTGAGGTCAATAAGAAATTTCAAGCCTCAAGATTGTTTTGAAGGTATTTGCAAGACTGATGTAGTATCTTTAAAGTGTATATGGTCCCTCAAAAAAAGACAGCCTAAAACAAATTCAAGCCGTAATGATTAGTGGCATCTCCTTAGCCCAGAGTGTTGGGAAGGGCAGATGATAAATTACTACAAAATCCTTGACAGAAATGCTGAAAAGGTCTATATAACATAACCACGTAGCATGTCTGAAGCCAAGGATTTGGATGTGTTTGAGCAGATGGTTTCCTGATTGATTGTGAAACAGACTAATATATGATCATTCTAGGCTGTGTGTCCCAAGTTGCATAACTGGACCTGAAATGATTGTCAAATACAAAAAACATAAATATAAATATGTTTATATATGTGTGTGCATGTATGTCCATATATTTATACACACAGACACACTATATTTGTGTTGAGACACATATACATACATATACATATATATTTAAATTTATTTGTATACATACACACATTGTAAAAATACTGTAGGAGCCACATGATCAACATGGTTAGTGTTTTAAGAAAGCAGATTGCAAATCTCCATTTGTCATTCTTTGAACCTTTTTCCTATAAGCCAAGCACACCTCTAGGGCTTGCAGAAAGGCTATTTGTAAGCATAGCATCTGAGACCTTCCTAAAGTTTCTAGCAGGTTGATAGTACCTTTAAGATGCTGAACAGTTAGGAGGGGGCGGGGGAGATATGTGTGGAAACGGGTTTTTTTCACATTGAACAAGGCATCTAACCTTGCTCAAGGAGGAATAATGTATATAAAGCACCTAGTACAATCTAAACCACTGTTATTTTTACTTTTACTCTCCTCTGTACTTAGATGTGATAGGTTTGAAGAAGTGATTTGAGCCTAAGCTTCCTGATTTATAGTGTTCAAAGGCACCACCTGAGAAAAAGAGGGACAGTCCCTGCCTGACCTAGCCAGGTATGCCGTAGGGCTCAGGGCCTGGCCTAGGCTCCTTTTGGAAGAGTTCTCACTGATACATGCAAGCTGAAACCTGTTCTCCAACACGGAGGCCACATATGCACCGAAAGTTGGATTTGGAAGAAGCGTTAGAGAAGCACTCTTTGTCACCATCCTTTAAAAGTCCCTGTCTAGCCAGCAGAACCCCTTCCCATTCCTGCCTCACATAAAGGCTGCCCTCTAGTTTACCTCCTCATCCTGTTTCCAAAGGTCACCTGAGCATAAGTGGGCAGGTGTGGTGACTCCCCACCCAGAAACACCATTCAGGGAGGTGGGTGAGATTCTGATTCCTACACCTAAGTCAAGCTGGTGCTAAAATGTTTGTTGGCCCAGTGAACTAGGTAGCTAAGGATGCTTTCCTTCATTTTTGAGACCTAAAAAGGTATTTCTCCCTTCCTGCTTTAAACTCAAGGGATAATAATATAAATAGAAGCTTCTGAATTCCCATTTCTCTTCTCTTGGTCAGTCAAGTGGTTTTTTACCTTGTTCAGACTAAGGTTTCCTCTGAGGACATCATGCATGTTTCTTTCTGCAGCCAATAGATCGTTTTGATTGTAGAGCTAACAAACAGTTCTTATGTGAAAATTCAGAGTGAAAGAGAGACAGACAGACAGAAAGACAATGAAATAGAAGCAGTGAGGGAGAGAAATAAATAGTAGATTCTGAGGTTTAAGTAATTATCATGGCATATACAACTTCTGTATCTGTCCCTGGCACACAGGACAACCGGAGTCTCTGGCGGGAGAGCAGACAGAAGGCCCCACCTTACCACTCTCCTGGGTAAAATAGGGCTTCCGTATCTTTGTCATCTGACAGATGGCACAGCTAAAGCTCACACAGGGCAAATGCCTTGACTGAGATCCCACAGCTAATAATATGAGAGGCAAGAAAGGACCGCAGTCTGCTGACAGGCCCCCTGGGCTTCTGCACTGTTGCTCCAACACTGTGAAAGACAGTGGCCAATGCCCCTTTCTCTTAAAGTCTAGTCTACCACACCTGCTAACACCTATTATTAGCAGCATTAAAGATGGAGCAAAGCCATGTCAAGTTTAGAATAGATGATATCTGAGACCCTTTTCAAGAGCTTTGGATGAGAGGGGGCTGGGCTTGAGTTTCTGACTTTACAATCTTGAGTCTGTGTAAATGAGGACCTGTCATTTCACTCTCTGAGCTTTATCTTCCTCATCTCTGAAGCAGATATATTAACTTAATTTCAAAGGGTTTTTATTGTGAACAGCCAAGGAAGTATATAACTAGATGCCAGGCTCACAATTAGTCATTGATGTATAGAATTAAAATAATATTCATCAATGGAAATTCATGTCTTCTACTGGAAAGACACCCCAAATTTTGAGCCCTTCTTGTGTCCTTAAAATTGGAGGCCAGCACAGCACGTAATTTTATATGTCCTGCACTTGAAAATAAATTCAGTCCTGTAGGTCATCCCAGGATAGGCCATTTCACTGAATTAATTTTGCTCCAATTTCCAGCAGTCTATAGAGACTTGCTTACCTAAGCCCTCAGGACCCAGACCTTAGACTCTGCCAGTTTCATTCAGCAGCCAAAGTTATTAAGCTGCGCACCAAAAGCTAGAGAAGTCTCGTGGGAGAGCATTGCATGTGTTAATCCAACCATTGCACTTAATTCAAGTCATTAACTACTTTAATTAAATCGAATTCAATAAATGTGTATTGAACACCTAGAATGCAGCATGTGCACTAGGTTCTGGGAACACGAAGATAAATAGCCTGCTTGAGGGAGAGCCCCAAGCCTTTATTTAATCTATGACATGGAACAGGTGCTGTGAATGAGCCTTTTCCTTGAGGACCTTAACCAGGGCTGTTATGCTTCGTGATTTCTCCAAGGGACACCTCAAGTCTTCCCAAAGCCACACACTCCCTTCTTCCCACACTTCCTCCATCTCTTCTTCCTCCTTTCTCTCCCTCTTCCCCTTAAGCATTTCCTCCCTTCCTCTATTCCATCCTTTTATCTTCCTTATAATTAGCTAATATCTACTTTGTATAAGATACTGTTTTAGAACAGGACAGATAAGCCCCTGCTCTCAAAAAACTTATATTTTTTTAGAAAAATATTTTATTCTAAAATAATTTTAGACTTATATAAAAGTTGTAAAAATAGTACAGAATTCCTATATACCCTTCACCTAGCTTTCCCTTTTGCCAATATCTTATATAACTATAGTATAAATACTAAAACCAGGAAATTAACATTGATACATTTCTATTAGCAATCCTGCAGATATTATTAAGATTTTTTTCCAGTTTTCCTACTGGATTTTCTGTCCAGGACTAATATAGCTTCCTGTATCATGTTTAGTTAGCATGTTCCCTTATTTTTCTCCAGCCTGTGACAATCTTTCAGTCTTTGTCACAACCTTGATACTTTTGAATAGAACTGGTCAGGTATTCTGTGGAGTGTCACTCAGTTTGAGGTTTTCTAATGTCTCATGCTTAGATTGAGGTTCTACGTTATTGGGAGGATATTACAGAAGTGATGTATCCTCAGTGCATCCTATTAAAGAGGTGCACGGTGTCAAAATGTTTTGTTACTGGTGTTGTAAATCCCAAGTTACACTTGGAGAAGTCAACACTTGGTGAGGGTGCTGTCTGATAGTTTTCTCCTCTGTAATTAATTAGTATCTTGTTGGGAGATAGTTTGAGACTATGCAATATCCTCTTTCTCATCATGCTTTCACCCACTGGTTTTATTGCGAATTGGTTTTTTTTTTTTTTTTTGAGTGCTTCCTTACTCAAGAAGTTCATCTTTTATTAGGAAGAGTTAGATAATGAAATAAATTAATGAAATAAATTAGATCATTTTAGATAGTGAAAGGCTTGTAAAGAAAATGTAAGAAGGTGGAGTGACAGGAAGAGAAGTCTATTTTAGATGGCACATCAGAGACGTCCTTTCTAAGGAGGTGACATTTGAGTTTAGACCTGAATGACAAAAACCTTAGCTGAATGAGATCTGAGAGAAAAACACTCCAGGCAAAGCACACAGTGAGAGCAAGAGCCTGGAAACCAGAACGAGCAAGGCCTGACTGAGAGAAGGAAACAAGCCAGATGTGGCTAGAGTGAAGTGGGTAAGGGGTGAAGCAGTGGGGGCTGAGGATGCAGAGTTAGGGAGAACCAGGTCAGGTGAACCCTGAAGGCAGGGGAGCAAGTCTGAAGTTTTCTAAGTGCAAGAACATCCTCCTTCATTCAATATGTTCTCTGCCAGTGTTGTCCCATAGCATATTCACTAGCCACGCCTGCTACTTAAATTTACATTTTCATTGATTGAAATAAAATAAAATTGAAAATTTTAGTTCCTTGGTCACATTAGCCACATTTTAAGTGTTCAGCAGTCACAATTGTGGCTAGTGACTACCCCATTGGATGACGCAGATACAGAACACTTCCATCATGGCAGAAAGTTCTGTTGGACAGCGCTCTCACATATGCCTTCTGGAGGCTATTCATTATGTTCATTTCTGTGAGCAGTAGATTTGAGTGAGTCACAGGCCCTGCTCTCCAGTAACTTTAAGGTTAGTAGACAAATATGCAAATAAACACAATACCAGGTAGCATGCATTAAGACAACAATAGCAGAATATAGTAAAAAATGCTGTTGGAGTTGGAAGAAGCACTTACACCTGGAAGACCAGAAAAGGCTTCCAGACAAGCAGTGCTTAGATGTCTAGAAAGATCTAGAAGGATGGGAAGATTTTGATGGGTTTGAGTTGAGAAAGTTTGGTGTGAGCTGAAATTTTGTAGACATAAAGTACCAGATGAGGATAATGGATAGTCTAGAATGGCTGGTGTTTGGGTGTGTGCATAGGAAAATGTGATGTGAGGGGAAGATTAGCAGGCAAGTAGACAGTATTGTGTAAAGGCCTTGATCCCAGGCTAAGGAGTTTTGTCTTTGTCCCACAGGCAGTGATGGTTTTCTTTGCCAAAGGAGTAACCTTACCAGCACTGTGCTTCAGGAAGGCTGGTCAGTCTGGGGTGTATGAGGTGGACGTGGTTGGGGAGAGACAGACTGCAGGGGGAGGGTTGGAAATCCACTTGCAGTGGAGCACATGTGAGATCATTCCTATTCCAGCATGTATTTTTCTAAAACTTAAAAATTCTCTAACACATAAAGTTAGGCTACTTGAAATATAACATTCGGAAATAAACTTTGAGACTTGAAAATATACCATTTACTCCTTATAGCAAGCAAATATGTTACGTAACTACAGTATAAATACTGAAACCATGAAATTAGTAATAATATATAAAGCCCACGGGATTTGACTTGGATATTTGATAAACAGGTGTTCTTTGTGCATCTTTATTCACCCAAATCAGTGTTTTTTAAACAGAATTCATAAAAATCACCTGGGCAGCTTGCTACAGTGCAGAGTGGGGGCCCCACCCCAGAAGTTCTGATTTATTAGGTAAGGAATGGGGCCTAGTGACCTGGATTTTAACAAAAGGAACAGTAATCTGAGGAAAGTCACCTAAGAAACACTGCCAGTCCCACTTCCTTGTACGCATTCTTCAAGTTAACAGACTCCCCTTCTCGTTATTTACAGGCTATAGCCCTGCAGATGTAAAAAAAAAAAAAAAAAGTTCTCCCAGTGTGCCTTTTTCTTCCACCTCCATGAAGTAGTTGATTTAAGAGAACGGTAGCATTTTTTCACTTACAATTCCTTTTTATTTTATCCACTTTAAATAGGCTTAAAGAAATAACCCTTCATTTGCCTCTTTTTCCCCCAAGTGCTGATTTCCAGAGCTTTATCTGTCTACCCTTCTCCCATGTATCCCCTATAGTGACATTAGTTTGTGTTGCCCTGTCTGCCCTGCACAACTAAAAATCCTGTGAGGACAAGGACCTTGTTGGAGCCACTTCCACAAACCCTCCAGGGCTGCCCTGGGATCACCGCAGTTAGCATTTTTAGCATTTGTAGGACTCTCAGAACTCTGGCCACAAGTGCTCTGATAACCCTGCCCAACTAGAGTCACTACCAAAGCCAGTTCACAGATGAGATTACCCAGTCTCGGAGGGTTTAAGTGGCATCCTTAAAGACATACAGTAATTATCAAGTGATTTTGAACGTAGGATCTCTGAACCCAGCATCCTATACAGGTTTTTCTCTTTACCACACGGCCCCAGAGAAGATAGGTGTTTGCTGATGCTGACTTTTTTCCCCTGGAGTCATAGGACCCCTGTTGTCAAGAGGGGAGCAAGAGGGTGACAGCATCTTCCCCTTTGTCCTCAAAGTTTTTCTTGCTGTCATTTGCTTCCAACTCTAGCACTTCCTTTTCCTGTTTCTCTGATGCCATGTGCCAGGCACCATCTGCACTAACAGGCAGCTATTCCATTAGCCCATCTTCAAGAGGACCTTTCCCAATTCACAGGTACCTGGGGAGTTCAGAGGGTGTTAATTACAGACCTTTCCTCCAAATCCACACAAGTAAGGAGCTTTCACATTTCACATGGCCCCTTTCTTCCAAATATGTCACATTACAGACAAAATGCTTGCAAGAGGAGCTTCAAGATTTCCCTTAGCAATCCATGCCTCTGTGAAACAGATGGGGGTTTTGACACAAGAGCCTCATCTGCACAGACAGTTGCTGTAGGGAAGTGACTGGGGAGGGAACTAACGTCTTTGAGCCCTGGGGTCCTGCAGCCAGACCCTGGGGGGCCTTGTCCTTCCCCAGGGGCTTCCCTGCTCCAGATGAAGTGCCTTCAGGTTGCATACACAAGGGAAGCAAGTTGGGTCTGGACTATGAGCAGAAAAGTACCTAAGAGTCAAGACTATCGGAGCCTGCATTAATGGAGACCCCAACACAGTGGCTGGGCAGATCCCAAAGTGCAAACCTCCTGATGAGGAATTTGCAAGTAGCTTGAAGAGAAGGTAAGAAACAAGCAGCCCTCAGAGTCCAGGACCAAAACCACCACCTTGGGAGGTCTTCTCTGTTTCCACTCACTCATCCTCCCACTTGCTTTCTTGTAGCCCCCCGGAGGACATTGTTTAAACCTTCATTTAACCACAGTAAATTGAACCTAGTTGATAAGATAGCTGGTTCCTTGTTACATTGTGAGAGTAAGTCCCATGTTCTCTGCCTCATAACCCTGGATCCTGATTTCTGGCACATAGTAGATGCTCAATACATGTTCAGATAATGAATGAACAAATAGATAAATTACATGGAATGACAGCTGTCTGCAACTATTGGAAGATTTTCCTACAAAGAGGGGATTTTTTTGTCCTTTGTGCAGTAATGGGTAGGATCCTAATCAAGCAGTAGATGCTGTGATTTTTATAACATAAAGTAGAGGGATTTGTTTCATTTTGTTTTTTAGCTGTCTAGACACTGGGATGTTGAGATGGGTTAACCACCATGGAGGAGGCAGTGAGATCCCCGTCATGGAAGGGGTTCAAAGCAGAAACTGGAGGAAAATATGCAAAGATGTTAAGGGGATGCAAGCATGGGTGTCTGGTTGGGCAGCTGGTCTAGACATCTTTAAAGTTTCTTCCAACCTTGAGACTCTGATTTCAGGATTTGTTTTTATTTACCTGCATGGCTGCTTTATTGGCCTGAATATATATAGGGATATTTTTCATCTTCCAAAGTAATCTGAAGGCAACCTCTCCACTTACCTAAGGAGCTTTTGGTGGGCAGCATGGATTGACTTATAGCGGGGCTGGCTCGCATGTTGCATGATTCACTGTGCTCCATAGATGCCCCCAAACACGTATATCATTGTGTCTGCTGCTCCAAGATGACACTGTTATTTCCCACCTGTGCAAATACAGCTGTAAAAAATGATGCATGGCCAGCCATCCCTTCCCCAGAGTGTAGGCAGAGAGCACACACCCTCTGGCTTAACATGCCCAAGAGGCGCACACACCCTCTTCTGAATTTCAATACTCATTTTCAAGCCTGGTAAGAAGAGAAGAGAATTGCAAATGAACTCACATTACCAGCAATGCCAAACCAGCCTCCCTCCTAAATTACTTTGTATATTTAGTCTGTGGACTACAGAAGCCCTTGCATCTTCTGTGGCTTCTTGGAAAATCATAAAGGTTTCCAGCAGTTTCAGCAAACAAGCAGGCTCTGAGCCTTCTGTCTTTGTAAGAGATTTGATTCAAACTGTGTCCGCTAGCAGTGAAACACAAAGGGAAAGAAAGTCAGTATGCTATAACTTTGAAATTTTTAGCAAGCGCCACAGGAAAGAATAATAAACCATAAATTGCTGCATCTGGCCTTAAATTTATAAAGAAAACAATAATACAAGAAACTAAAAATGTTACTCTCCTTTGTCATTAAAAAAAGATAGTTTCCGACTCTTCATCACTTTTTGTTTATCCTTTTACTTCACCAGTTGTTGAAATTGCATCAAAAGCAACATCACTTTCTCCCCACCCCTCCTATAGGCAATACACTTGTGCTGAAAAATCCACACAAATTCAAGCAGCAAAACGATTGGGGGAAGAGTTGAGAGTGGGAAGATAAAAGGTGTGGGTGGGTTTCAGATTAGGAAGCAAAGCCAGGGGCTTATCTGGAGGGCCTGTGTCATTGACCCTGAGATGTGAAGTGGCATCTGTGTTCAAGGTGGAATCCCTGCACTTCTCCCCTAGCCACCCTCGTTTTCACCAAAGAGGCCATTGAATTGTGTCATCTCCTAATAGAAACAGACTGTGGTGAGAAGGATGGGGCCTGACTCCATCTTCTCTTCTTTTATGTGTGCTCAGCAAACCAGGACCGATTCTATTATATTTCGTTCTTTCAGGGCAATCATCTTGGACTGCATTATAATAAACACATAGGATTTTTTTTCCCCTTCTGAAGCCACTGCTTGCTGTGCTGCTCAAAATAATTTCCCCGTCGGACAAAAGCACCGCATGTCAGCAGACTTGTTCTCAGTGCAATCTCTGTCCCCATCCTACCCAGATATTGTGGTGGCTTAACCTGAATGCTCCCTGCACAGGTGCTGGTATACCTACCGGAGAGGTTTCTGCAAGAAATCAGAATGGGCTGCTCTAAAAAGACAACAGCAAATGGCCTCTGGACAAGTAGTAGGGCTTGGTCCTAGAGGATCGGGGTTGAGAGATCTGTGCCCTGCTTGCTCCTTCAGCCCACAGTGGGCGGAAGGAGGTGGTCAGATGATGCATCAGTATTAGTGCAGCTGAGCTTTCACCATGGGGAATAAACCAAGTGGGAGGGCGTATTGATAGCAGAATCAGAGGACATAGAAAGTGTCTCCAGACACAGGGAGGGATCCGCCTCATTTTGCTTCTCTGCAGGCTGGCTCCTCCAGGTGCATTAAAAGTATTGATGCCTGGACCTCACTGCTGAGATTCCGTTTAGTTGGTCAGGAAGGAGGCTGAGCACTGGTATGTTTTAAATCTCCCCAGGTGATGTTAGTGTGCAGCCAGGGTTGAAAACCTCTTGTCCAGGCTCTGGAGGAGTGGAAGAAGGTTGCACAGCACCCAATCCAGAATTAATGGACAGTACGTGTGAGCTATTATCATTACCATTATTATTGTTAATCCAAAGGCTGGTTGCACATCCTGGGAGCATCTAGATTGGAAACCCCAGAGAGGATGACCTTGTCCCACAACTAATTTCCCCTCACTTGTTTCCACCCAGGGTAGGTGTTCAATAAACATAGCTGGATTTGTTAAGGTAACCCCTTAGGAAGTGGGTCAACTTGATTTTTTTTTTCCTGCTTATGGCTGTGAGCCATGACCATGATACGTTTTTTATAAAGAGTCCTGGAGTTGGGTCAGGACACTTGTGTTCTTGTTCTAGCTCTACCACCTTGATCAAGTCCCTTCTTCTCTCTTGGCCTCAGTATACCCATTTGTAGAACAAGAGTGTTGGATTATGTGATTAATCACCAAAAGCTCACCTGCTCTGTCTTTGGCTTTAGAAATAGAAGTTAACAAAACACTGCTGTTTGTCTACTGACAGGAGACCCAGGCCAGGAACAGTGATATAATAATGCTCTTTGGTATTTGGGAAATAAGCAACATCAGTGGCACAGCACAAGGGAAGGGTAAACATGTTTGGAAGAATACTGAATATTTCATACTAAACACGTGGGGAAAGCAGAGATCAAGCAAAGTGGGGTTGGTAGAGAGAGTCTGGTGAAAATGTCAATTGGGTCTAGGTTGTGAGGAGTCTCGAGTGCCTTGATCAGGTTCTTGGACTTTATTTAGAATGAAATCAGGCACCAACCACAAATGTCAGGAAACTGATGCCCCAGATGTGCTTTAACAGCCAATTCTGGCATCACATTGCCAGGGAGTCCTTAAGGGAGAACTCATACCTTACTCTTCTTCCAATCATTAAGTGCCTGGCACCATCATTGTTGAATGATTAATGAATGGAAGACTTTTAAACTGATGTCAGATACGCTGATGAAGATGAAAACAGATCGTATCCAGCTGATCAGGCCACACACTAAACTCTAGGTTCTCTAATATCTATATTTTTTAAACACCTGGAAGGATAACTGAAGTTTAAAATACTCTTCCTGATTCTTACAAGAATATAAACAGGCTTTGGCCACCAGTGTTTTCTAAGCCAACACAGGGACACTATTTGCACATTACTTTGCATGAAATGTAGTCATTTACATACATTTGCATAGTGCTTTCAAAGAGCCTTAATTCCAAGTATGTCAAATAAAATAAAACAAATCAGTGTAATCTGCTGCCATTGTATGGCAGCCCAGCTTGGAGATCCTGGTGGTAATGGGGCCCGCTTTGAAGAAACTCAGGGTGTCCAGGGGTACCGAGACACAGTGAAGTCTGAGAACAGGGGACTCTAGGGCAGGGTCAAGTCTCTAGCATCTGGACAGTGCTCTGTAGTTCACAAACCCAGCTAACATCCCTTATTTCATACAAGCCTCACAGGAAACCTGTGTGCTTGGTAGGCCCGAGGTTGCTAGGAACTTTTCATTAGCAATGGGATTTCAGAGACGAGGTGACTTGCTTGTGACATGATAGTAAGTGGTCGTGCCTAGACGTAAGCCTAAGACTTGATTACAAATCTAGGCCTCTTGGTCCTGAGGCTTGATGCTCCGAGAATTGGCCCAGAATTCTGTCAAGGAGGCAGAGTATTCCCATTTACTGCTCATCCAGTGTCTCCTCTTCAGCCACCATACTGCCTTTGAGAAACTGTACAAGGGGACCCCCTGATGGCCCAGGGACAGTGATGCCTAGCCTGTGATGCATCTAGCCCTAAGTAATTGCCTTTTTATTGTCTGAGACAGTTATTTGAAAGTTATGGTAATGGGGTGAAAATATAAGCAGCTTACAGTATACTAGAACATTAATTCTCTGGGGATGATTTCTTTTTCCCTCTGAGCATCTCTGTGGGACCTTTTCCTTTGCATTATGTAGAATTTATTTTTAGTCTTTTTCCCTATGATCTACTATCACCTGTCCAGCCTTGCTTCATTACTGATTTCCATATTTGCTAAGATACAGCTATATAAAAACACTTACGTATATGTGCTCTATATAAGATATATAAGAAACACTTATACATATATGTTTCTGATGTAGGTCCCAGACAGGAAGACCTCTGGTCTGGGGAGTGGTATTCAGTAGCAGGTCAGACACACACAATGGGAAGGAGGAGCCAATCATGGGCTTAAGGGCCAGACAGAGTTAAGTTCAAATCCTCACCCCTCCATCTTTGATAACTTGACCTTGGCCTCTTTGAGCTTCAGTATCTCCATCTGTAAAAGCAGTGGTGCATCTGCACCTCCTAGAAGCTCAAACCAGTGCTCTGAGGCAGACCCCGTGAATTTGGGTGGGCCTGGCCTGGGTTTGAGCAGACCTGAGGGGGCAGCTCCTGCAGCCTGCGGTCCTGGGAGGCAAAGAATGCTCCCACATAGGCTGACTGCTCCCTGAGATACAGCAGTCATGGTGCCTGCAGCCCACAGAACTCTTAGGGCCCCATGAAAATGTTTATAAATTTCTTTTAAAACCAGAAGGAAGGAAAATGAGTTTTACAGTAAAATAAAGTGTTTTAATATATAATATTAATATATTTGTACACCCATGCAATTGTAAAACACAATCTTTAATTTTTGTTTTGTAGAGGAAGGGTCCCATGAAGGCAAAAGTACCCCAGCCCTTGGAAGTCATAATGCAGGCCTAGATGCTATAGCCCAGCCCTCAGTTGTCCCCTGGCCACCCAGTCTTTATCTATTCAATCTCCATCTTTTCATTTACAAAAGAGCATCCAAACTGAGGGCTTGTGTGACCCAGCTCCCAGCATTTCACCATGCCCAGTGAGAACCCACCTTTTGAGATTATTTATATCAAAATGACCCTTGGTTTGTCCCGACTCCACTACTTGCTTACCCTCCATCTTGCTTTGGCCAGTGCTTTTCCACATTCCTCAGTTTTCCTCATGTTCCTGCCCACCACTCCCCAAGTGCCTCAAGCCAAAGCAAGAGAAAGACAGAGAAAGGACAGAGTGGGTAACAGGGAGCTAGCTCCTGACTCCCTGTTCCACAGCACACCTTTTGTCCTCTGCCCTCTTCATTCAGGGATTGTTCCAACAGGTAAATAAATATTTTAATAGCAATCACATTGCTCTTTATTGTAGTGTGACTACAAACTACTGAGAATATAGGAGAATTAATGCCAATCATGATGTGGCTTTCTCCTTTCTGTGCCTCAACTTCTTCTTCTGCAAATTGGGACTATAATAAGAGCAGCTTTACAAGAGCAGTGGGAAAGGAAATGAAATTACAGCTGGGAAGGTGTGAAACCTTCAGAAGAAACATTCTAGCTGAACCAGGAGTTATTATTAGCCTGGTTATCAGTGAGCTCAAGCCTCTCGAGTACCCGGACACAAGGGCTTCCTGCGTTTATGGGACTAAACTCCTTTGCTTCCTTCCTGAATTACCATCCATTAATTTCATCACCAGTGAAGGGCCAGTGATTTTCTATTACTCTCAGTCCACATCCATGGCCTGCAAAAGGCTGAATGAGCCAGCTGTCGGTTTAGCTTGGAGACTTAGCAGTACCCCTTCCCAACCACTTCTGAAATTCTTGGTCACCCTTCTGGCAGGACTGAGGTCTGAGGGTGAGGAAACAGGAGCAGGAAGGGAAGAGTGAGAAGAGAAAAGGAAGGTGAGGATGCCACAGAAAGGGAAAGGCCACCCTTAACTGCCTGCCTGTCATTCCAGGCCTGAGCCCTCATTCTCCATCCACGATCATCCTTCATCCTTTGAATGGGACACTCGGGAAGTGTTCCCTGACCCCTGCATCCTTGTCACATTGTAACTACCATGGGACACTCTTAACCTTGGCTGGTGGTAGAGTTGTGACTTTGCCTCTTTCATGTTCTGAGTTAGAATCACAGGCCTTTGATCTGGAAAGGACACTGGAAATCATTTGTCCAAAATTATCTTTTTATAGATGAGGAAGTTGAAGCCTGGTAGCCTAAGGGACTTGTCCAAGTTCACAGAGCAGAGAAGCCAGGACTAAAACCCAGGTATTCTGATGCCTAGTCCAGTGTCCATTTCACTGTAGTGAATAGGGTTTTTGGTATGTGTGTGGGCACACACATTTCCACATGCTTGGGAGTCTAGGCGTGCTTTCATTATTTTACTCATCATTACAGCAACCAGGCCTGGAAAATGTATAATAATATCCCCAGTTTTACCAATGAAGAATCTGAAGCTCAAAGAGGCTAAAGGAGAATATCCAAGATCACCCAGATTGTAGCAAAGCTGGTATAAAACTCAGCCTCCTGACTCCCAGCAGCACCCTTCCCACTGCCCCACACTGCCTCCAAGCCAACTGTCCAGAGTTCTGAGCTATGGCTGTTATATAGGAGCCAGGATTCCCATCCATATTTATAGGAAACCTTTTGGCTCAACTGCATTCATGCTTAGAAGTCTCAATATTTTTTTAAAATCTATCAGAGAAAAGAGAGTAACAATGGAGTTGATGGGCAATCTGTATAATTAGCGCCCCAGAGCTCCCTGTACTATAAGGTTTTCTGAGTCAGTGCATTTTGCCGATAGATGCTCTTTTCACTGGTCAAGTAGCATTATCACAAGGCTTATAATGGAGGGGAATGATGCCTGGCAGGGGAGAATAGAGGGTAGACATGATCTGGGTTTGTCATTAGTGATCTTAGGTATACTTGGGGTACCCATGAGCCTGCTTCCTGCAAAAATTTGAATGATGAAACCAGTGAGATCCAGACAAGGAGTTGGATATCTACTTCTAAATTAGTGCTAATTTAGCTTGTTTGGAAATGATTTGTGCCTCTACAGGACAGCATTAACTAAATTTTGTTTTGTTTCCTATGACCATAACTTTTACTCTTCTCACAATGGGCCAGATGGACGCATCAGAGGGGCCTTGCTGGTTTTCAGAGGAACGATGGATGTTCCTGTTCCTGCCAGTGTTTGGGAAGACTTTTGTTACTCCTTAATCTCAGTGTAATCATAATACCCAAATCAAGGTCTTGAGAAACATCCAGCCCCTTCCAAAGCACTTCATGGAAGCACATAATTGGTTCTTCTGTGGTTCTTCAACCAGGACTGATGTTCAGGTCATACAGACTAATACGATTGTACTGGCTATTAATACACTGACGAATTTCCAGATCAGCTAGGAAATAGCCGGTTCTCTGAGCCCTACAAGTTCCCCACCACTTCTCCAGCTGCTCCAGAGTCAGGGAGCCCAGATGAGCACCAATAAGGAGCTGCCCTGACACCTACTAATTTGCCAGTTAGACCCCATGGCTCCTGCAGGCCTGCCCCATTCCTGCATCTACCCTAGCCAAACAGGCTCTGGCCTGCTGAAGGAGACAGCATCTCTGATGGTTACACTAGACCCTGGCAGGCAAATGCCTACCCTGAGCTTCCCCCTGAGGGACCTGGAGTGACTGGTTGCTAAGTGGTTTTAATATCACACTGTGGAGGGGGGAAGATAGAGCTCAGTGGTAGAGTTCATGCTTAGCATGCACAAGGTCATGGGTTCAATCCCTAGTACCTCCATTAAAATCAATCAATCAGTCAATCTAATCCCCCCCCCAAAAAAATTGCACTGTATGTTCAAATTCCTTAGTGAGATGCGAGAGATGCCAATGCTTTCCATGGGGTGTGGGCCTGCTTGTTGGCCATGAGGTTGACATGGGCAAGGCCTGGAGCTGGGTGTGCCAAGCCCTGCCTCTCACAGTGGTCATGTGGGCAGTGCTGAGAGCTGCCTGCCCAGACCCTGACTGCAAGGCCAAGTTGAGGTCAAGTGTGGTGGAATGTAGAAGTCCAAAGTGACTATTAAAACCAGAGGCCCTTGATCCAAGAGTGACCAGTAAGGGCCCAGAGCCAAACAGGAAACAAAGAACCAGGGGAGACAAGAGGGAATGAGATATTTCTGCCCCTCAATCAGAGTCCACAGATACACGAGAGTCTGTGAGTTCTCTGTGATAATTTAAATGATCTGTTTTCGTTTTGATAATAATCTAAAAGAATGACATTTTCACCTCTATGTTGGGCTTGTGTTTTTACTCACTTTGGTACCAGAAGGGTACTTTAATTGTCATGACACATGAAAAAAGAAGTGAGGAAGACCTAGTGAGGGTTCAGGTCCTTGACGGCCAAAAGACCACAGAGGACCCTGATAAGAAAAGAGTATGCCACAGTTGGCGTAGCCAAACTCTTGTGGAAGCTGATTCATTGCACAATCCGTGTAGTAAGGGCACGTCAGCCTGCAAAGACCTAGATTCATTTTCTGGGGCTGCTATAACCGAGGACCACAGATTGGATGGCTTATTCTCTCACAGTACTGATGACCAGAAGACTGAGATCAAGGTGTCCGTTGGGACATGCTCCCTCTACGACTGAGTAGAATGCTTCCTTGCCTCTTCCTGGCTTTTGGTGGTGGCCACTGATCCTTGGCTTTCTTTGGCTTGGAGCTGCATCGCTCCAGTCTCTGCCTTTGTCATCACATGGTCTTCTCTCTGTATGGCTTTCCCTTTTTCTCCTTATTAGGACACCAGTCATATTGGATTAGGACCCACCCTAATGACCCCATCTTAACTTGATTACATATACAGAGACCCTATATAAGGTCATATTCACAGGTACCTGGCGTTAGGACTTCAGCATATCTTTTTGGAGAATAAAATTCAACCCAAAACAGAAACTGAGTAGAAGCAGTCTGTGCCCTATTTGTCCTGTGAGCAGTGACATTGTTACAGTAAACAGCACCTCCATCACATTGAGCTGTCTGTTAATTTGAATTTGCACGGTTTTATTGTATTTACTTTGAAAATAATTACTGAATTGTTTTATTTGGTTTTAATAGTCGTACAAGAGCTATAAGCATAAGGAATTTATATCCCACTTTTATGTTACACGTTTTAAAATAACATAATACAAACAATTTGTCAGCTCAGGTAGCCCTTGACAATTTTCATTTGTTCTATTTTGTATCTGCATGTTATTTCAGTACTAGAGCCCCTGGGGTCTAGATGAATTCCAGATGTGAGAGGAGATGGTGGCTTTCTAAAGCTTGTATGTGTGAGTAAATCTGTTAAAAGGAGCTTGCCTGGGCACGTGGTCAGATTGCAAATTCCCTGCAGGCTTATGTACCTCTTATGACCAGCACATGCCCCAGGGTGAACGTTGCGCTTTGACTTGGCCTGGAACCAAGGTCATTTCCCTTAGGGTCCTCTCCTGCCCCTATCCCAGGCCCTTAGCAGTAATTCCTGGACTAGAGAGGGCCCGATTCTGGCTTGAGTCCCACAGCGAGGTCTGGTCTGGAGCTTACTAAGCTCCAGCAAGCTGAATGATCCCTAGAAACTTGAGGAAGAACTGGCTTCCAGGACAAGGCTACAGCTCCCCTCCCCCAGAATTAATAGGGGCCCCAGAGGACACTGAACCCTACTCCTTTGACACTCATGGCCCTGAGGACAAGTTTGCCTTCAGTACTACAAGGGAGCCTGAATATCAATCCAAAGTGTTTGCTTCATGCTCTTTGGTCCAGAAATGGATTGATGGACATTAGATAGAATTCTCCACTTCTTCTAAGTACCCCTAAATGTAGCTAACTGGAGGGTGGGAATGGGATCTGGAGAGTAGCCTTAAGCCACTTGCTGCAAATAACAAATTTCTTTGCTCTCTTTTTATCTTTAACTTTTTCTTGAGTTTTGTTTTAATTCCAAAATGTTTAAACCTCATTCTTTTAAAAAATATTAAACTAACTTGTTTCCTCAAAAATTTTGTATCAAAATCAGTGCTCCAGAAAGATGTTTCAAGTTTCTCCGTAATGTTAGGCTCACCACCAACCTCATTCCCTTCTCACCTGCCATCTCCAGTTGGTGAAGCACTAAATAACAAATAGTTGAGGGACTTCTTTCTTCAAGGACCAGCATAGGGGAGAAAACATTGAGTATGGAGCAAGTAGACTTGGATCAATGCCTGATTCTAATACTTAAAAGATGTTTGAACTTACACAACTCATTTAAGTACATGGGGCCTCAATTTTCTAATCTGGAAAATGGGCATAACAGCACCTTCCCATCTTCCTCATGGTCATGAAGATTGAATGAAATAATGGTTGTGAAGCCTTTTGAAAATGTAAATTGCTATTTAAATGTGAGTTGTTTGTGCCACTTGTCAGTATGCTTCAGGCAAAGGCTACTGGGAACACACCTGTAGCTAAATAAGCTGGGATTACTACTAGTTGCAGAACAGGAGAACAGACACTGGGAAACATGGAGTGGCTCAGTAAGAGGGTGTTAGAAAGAACCTATTATTGGATTTGGGCTTCGGTTGGATGATTTGAAGGAGGATTTAGGGAAGAAGGGGGTTGCTCTAAATTGGATGCTATCCAAAAGTGGGGGAAATTTTATGATTAAATATCTCAATGAATCTTCTCTGTTGGGAGGAAAGACTAGATTGAAGATAAAGCTGTAATTGTAATTGTAAAGAAGCAGGAGTAACTCATCTTGGTTGAGAGGAAGGTGTTCAGTATTTTGTATGCAGCACAGTGATCTTATTTTCATCTGTGCTTAGAAGTGGCCTTGCCTTGTCTCATTTTATCATGATCTCAGAGTAACCTTGTCTGAGCTCTGCATTCCGTGTTCTTGTCTGATAGGAGAATAACATGGCCAGCTGTGAGTGCCAGGCCAGCTTCTGAATGTCAGGGGCTGCTATTCTTTCTCACAGCACACACATTCAAACCAACAGTTTCTCTGTAGAACCATGGTCCTGCATGGGGTTTCAAAAGTAGATACCCTCAGAGCAGGTAAGAGAGAGAAGGAAGAAGGGAGGGAGAAGAATAAAGACACTTAGAGGGGAAAAGAAGTTGTGAGGCCGCAGTGTGTTGCATGTTCACCCCAGGACTCTCCAGGAACAGAGGAAGATCTCAAATAAATTGAGTTGATTCTACTTTATATCTGGCCACCAATGGAGGCTGCATCAAAAGGTCAGCCTAGAAAACACCAGTGCTATCGGATTCCCTTACGGGGCCCCAGTTTAATCAAATCCTGGGATTGGCCATGGATTTGGCCCTAACTACCTTTCCCACTCCCCGTGAATTCTATGTCACATCACTCTTGGAATCTGTGCTTCCTAATGGTTTGAGGATTCCAGAGCCATTTTCTCCTCTGACTGGTCTATGATCAAAGGGCACAGATGTTTCATAAAACTTAAAATGATTAAGCCATTTACCTCAGGTGGCTAATCAAGCAAGTTTAAAGAATTCCAAGATATCAAGGAACCACAAGTGCGGAGTGGAAATTGAATTGCAGTCACAGATACGGTTTAGCCATTAAAAGCTGAACTTGATGGGCTAATAGAGAGTTATCAGCTGATAAGGGAACATCAATATGATAGCTACAAAATTGGCCTCTGTTGATAGGGGCTCTTCTCAAAGACCTCATGATACCCAGTAGAAGATGAACTCTTGATACCTGCTATGTCTCAGTTAATAGCTTCAGTTGAATCAGATTAATTTAAAGGGGCTAATGAAAATGATATAGGAGAAGAGTTTGGAGGTGATAATTTGATGTGGAGACATCAGCTGAAAGATGGTGACATTATGAAACCAATCCCCTGTGGAATTTGCAGCAAGTGATGGAAGTTAGAAGGAAAAGAGTTCCTGCCTCATTTTTGTCAGTTCACCATGTCTCACTCAGAGAGGAAGATGTGGCAAAATTGATTGCATTTATGACTAAAAATTTTTAAATGACTATCAGATTTCAAACGAGTTCAGGTCTTACAGACGGTTTTGCAATAAATGGATTCTCATTTTTCTTGCATTGCTAAAAAAGTTCTCTGGCTGTACTTGCTGTGCCTTCTTGGCCCCTAGCTATCTGTTTCTTTAGACCAAAATTATACTCAAAGTCAGATCTTAGCATTATTAAGGCCATGTCTTTACAGAGAAATAAGAATACCCAAGACAAAGGTGGAAAATTAAATGGTTAACAAGTAGGAGGAAAGAATCTTAATGGCCAAATGGATCCCACCTTTGCTTCTTGTGGGATCCTCAGTGGGATCGCTCAGGCTGCTATACCATCTGGTGAAAATCCATTTCCTGGAGGCATAAAGCCACTTTCTTGCTGTAGCCTCACATGGTGAAGAGGGGATGCTCTGGTGTCTTCATCTGCTCAAAAGACCACTAATGTCATTAGAATGGCTCTGCCCTCAAGACCTAATCACCTCCCAAAGGCCCCCCTTCCAAATAGCATCACGTTGAGGATTTAGGCTTCAAAATATTAATTTACGGGGAGGGGTGGACACATTCAGTCTGTAGCGTTACTTTAAGGGTTAAAGTTGCCAAGATCTGTCTAGCAGACTGCTCTTGGCACAGTTCCTCAATAAAATTAGCAAATAGGGCAAATCTTATATTGCCTTTGGAGTTGACTTTACCTGTATTCAAATCTTACCTCCAGCTTTTATTACCTCTGTGACCTTGTACTGGCTTCATAAAACTTTTACAAAGCTCTGTATTCTTATGTTTAAAAAAAGATACATAGGAGAGGGTACAGTGCTTCACTGTGTAATTGCCAGAACTAGGTGAGATCATGGACGTGAAAGCACCTAGCATTGCACTTGGAGTTTTGAAAACTTTGTGATAATACATTGTTCTCAGTTATCCTCCTGTTTACAGCACCCAGCAGGGCCACCCCTGATTGATGCATGAAAGCATTACTCTTGAAGTAGATTCAGCAGAGCGGTTTCAGTGGTGCTGAACCCTCCTGTAAGTCTTCATGTTGAGAAATGAGCTTTGACCTTCCAAGTGAGAGCTGGATGGCTGCTCGGGATCTGATCGTCTGAGCGCCAGGCAAGTAGCAGGCTCAGTACCTAACTTGTGTAAGGGAGGACTGTCACGTGGTAGAGGCTGTGTTTGTTTCCTTTAATTGGTTAGTTCATTGCCACTGTGTTTTGGGTCAAAGCTACAAAAGTCTATTGGTAGAAATGATAATGCCCCCTAAATTGGGAGCTTCCGAGGGCATTGCTTAATATAAGGCAGATGCTTTCTTGAACTGTACTGGCCTAACAATGAGGAGATCTGGGTGCTTTAAATAGTTGTGCGACCTGGGGCAAATCAGTTCAGTTCTCTAGCTTTAGTTTCCTTATCTAGGAAACAACAGCTTTGGGCTGGAAGATTTCTGTTATTCCTTTCAGTTCTAATGATCTGTTATCCAAAATTGACTGTTCCCTTGCGAATGGATTCCCCACTGACCTAATGGGAAAAATACAATTGCCTCATCTCTCGACCATGAGCCCAGCAATGTCCACCAGAATTGGGAGGCAAATCTCCATGGTTAAGTGGACGTTATACGTGTTGGGAAACTGATCAGTGACTTTCCATTGGTGGGTGAAGTGTTACTTTGATAAATGCCTATCTTATGAATTTTAATCATGTGGGTTATCAGCATGCCTCAAACTCTAAAGACCAAACTATTGTTATTATTCATTGACTGATTTAGAGCCAGGTCAAAGAAACAAGTCCCAAACACTGACAGCTGAAATACTTATGATGCAACCAGCGTTGCTTCTACAAATGTGCACTATATTCAGGAAAAAACACATTATGGGAATCCAGGCCTTAAATTGATGAACATGTTTCCATTTTAGCCATGCAAATCATTCATCAGAGAGCAATCAGAATGAATTTGATATTTCTAGGAGACAAAGCAAGGGTGAGAATGAGCCTTGAAACTGATTCTCCTTTATCAACTTTCAGAAGAGGAATAAGCTATCCCTGATACCCTATTGTAGCCCCAATCCTGGTTTCATTAGTCCACTATGCCCTCCATCCTCTTTTGTAAAGGATAATGTACCTACTTGAAGTGTGTCATATAGATAGATATACAAGATTGATATTAGGAGTTTTAAATTTTTTTCTGTTAAAAACTTTATCCATTCCCTTTGGAAATGTAACCAAGGATAACACATTAAGGATTCTTGTAAAAGTGCAAGTAGTGAAGTGATATGGAAAACATCCTTTATAAAACTGCAGGCAAAAGCATGCATCCCTATGCCCTCCACTTCCCCACGCTTTTGCTTTGCAAATGCACATTGACTGGTTCCAACTATTGGAAGGTTGGGGGTCAAAGAAGCTCTGAGTTTTAAAACATCTTGTTGTAGATATTCCATTAAACTTGGCCTAAGAGATTTAGAAAGTCTTAATAGGAATTGCCAGCGGAAGAGTAGAATGGGGTGATATTCCAGTAGGAGAAGCAAGTTGGGCTAAATTGCCCAAGGTAGTGAAGAAGGAAGGGGATAAATTTTCTTCTAACCTTTAACAAAAGAGTAAAATCCATCAGTCAGTGAGCAAGTGCTTGGCAGGCACCTGCTTTGAGCAAGGACTTGGGATAAGCACTTGGGGAAAACACAAGTTAGCTAAAATTTGATATTCTGTCAGGTATAGTATCAAGCCTCCTAATATTGGTCTCATGTCCCCTCATTAAAGCCCTCTAGAGCCTTGCTACACAAAGTGTGGTCCACATCAGCATTACCTGGGAGCTTGTTAGAAATACAGAATTTTCAGCCCCACCCTAGACCTACTGCCTTTTAACAAAATCCTCCTGTGACTTACATGCACATTAAGGTTTAAGAAGCACTGCTGTAGACCAGAGGAGTCTGAGAAACAGTCATGTAGCTAAACAAAGAGTGCTTACAGGGGGCATCCTGAAGTCCCTACCAGGCATCCAGTATTGTCATAACAGACTCTTCTAGTTGTTAAACATTGCCTGGTCACCTGGAAAACAGATTCTCTTATGAGTCTGATAAAGAAGACATTTCTGTTGATTATGTAAAGTCACAGATGGTCCAATACTGACTACGTATTCCCTCCTGATAGAGGTGAGGAAACCAAGAGCAGGGAAAGGATCAATGGTCCATGGCTAGTGGGAGAGCTAGGGCTAGAACAGAGGTTTCTTAACTTATTATCTAGTGTGTGTGCACCTCCCCTTGCCTGAGAAATGAAGACAGAGGCTGAAGGGCACATCTGGATGAATCACTTACAAATCAATTGCTGGGCAAAGAATCAGATCAGTAGAAAATGACTACATCTAATTACCATTGGGTGATCCACTGCTTATAGTCAATTTCTCAAGGGGAGAAAATGGAATCATAAGAACACAATCATTTGTACCATAGTTAAGAGCCATGGCATGAGTCAGAGACTGAATGAGGACTGACCAGCTTTAATCATCAAATAAATGACCTAGTTATCATACAATCTAAAGTTATTTGTCCCCTGACAACCCCAGGAAATAAGTGCGTCAGAAAGAAGCCTACCTATTACCTAGGCCTCAGGGATTGAGAGGGTCTTCTCAAAGTTCTTTTTATGCTAGAATGTCTGCCCCCGAGCCCCATCCTTCAAGGGCCAGCTAAAATGCTGCCTCCTCCACTCAATGAATGGAAATGGGAATGGAATGGAGTGGGGCAGAACACTCTCCTATACCGGCCTGGCTCCTAAAGACAGAATGCACGTCTGATTCATATCTGGGTCCCCAAAATCTCTAGTACCTAGTAGGCTCTCAATCCCTATTTGCTTGATGGCACCCTTAGCAGGGAGCTCTTTTATAAATCACAGATTGATTCAACTTCTGTCGCAAGAATGACCGCAGGAGCTTCAGGGAGCTCCGAATCTGCTGGCAGCCATCACCAGAGGCACAGACCAATCTGAGCACCCCCGAAGTCCCTGTTGCTGCTCTTACGTGCAGTTGGTGTAGTACACACATCTGTCAGTCAGCTGAGTCAAGGGATGAGTAGACAGCTTGCACAGAGTCCTGAGCAACAAGAAAAGTTTGACCAAATTGATTTGTCAGTCCTCATGTTTCTAGAATAGATCATTATGAATGGAGAAAATAAATCACTTCAGTAGTTTTTATTTGTGATCTAGTTTTGGCTAAAATTCAGAGCCAGTTGCTTACAGGAGTCAAGAGGATTAACTTCCATCTCCTAGTTAATCCACTAGCCTGGACATTCTGCTTTTCATTGTTGTTTTCTGTCTTGTAGACATAGCCTTAAATACACATTAATGACTCTTGGGGAATACAGCCTGAGAGCATATTATCTTCTCATATTTATCATTTGGGTTTGATTTTCCAAAATCCTAGGTCCCTTCGTGTCTTAAATTTGAAATCATTTCATTGAATCACCTAAATCAGTTTTCCTTCACTTTCAGCTAGCCTAGTATTGTCTTTTCTGGCTTGTAGCTTATAATAATTCTCTTATATCTGGCATCTCCAAATTTGTCTTTTGTAGAAGTGATTTATGTTTCTAAGAACTCTTATTACTTTTACCCCCAGTTATAGAAAAAAGTCATCCCTTTGCAGTATAGGCTCCTTGTCCTCACCTTGCATTGCAGCCCAGCTGCATTCCATCTGGAATGCTGCGGAGTGTACCAGCACTGCCCTGACTGGGCTGTTTTCCTCCTAACGCCCTCAATCAATATACCCCCAAACACAGGGTGTCAGGAGATTTATGTGGAATCTAGCCTCAGAATACATGGGAAATCACATACAGTATGTGGCCTATGCCTTGCTGCAGTCATTTCTTTGTTCATTCATTTAACAGTATTCATTAATTCTCTTTACATCAGGCAATGAACACCTGTTACAGTTTGGGTACTCCCAAAGAGTCCGTTTTATCTCCACAATTGACTTCCTAGCTTTACCTTTTTGTTTTATTTTTTAGGAGTTGCTGTTGTGCAGGGGTTGGCAAACTATGACCCTCAGAGCAGCCACCTGGCTTTTTTTCTTTTTTTAATAAATAAAACTATTGGAACACAGCCATGCTTATCTGTTACATACTTTCTATGGCTGTTTTTGTGCTACAATAGCAAAGTTGAGTAATAGCAACAGAGACTGTGTGACACTCAAACCAAAACTTCCTATATAGCCTTTTACAGAAAAAGTTTCCCTACCATTGGTTTATAGTATCTTTTACACATTTTTAACTGGTTTACATGTCTTTTTATTATTGAGTTATAAGAGTTTTTATATATTCTAGATACATGTTGCTTATCAGATATATGATTTGTAAATATTTTCTCTCATTCTGTGAGTTTTTTCACTTTCCTGATGGTACCCTTTGAAGTGCAAATTTTTTTTTAATTTGGATAAATTCCAATTTCTTTTTTTTTTCTTTTGTTGCTTGTATTTTTTGTGTTATATATAAGATTTCATTGCTAAATCTCAGGTCATAAAGATTTACCTCTATGCTTTCTTCTAAGAATTCTATAGTTTTAGCTCTTACATTTAAGTCTGTGACTATCTTGAGTTAACTTTTGTATGGTGTGAGACAGAACTCTAACTTCATTCTTTTGCATTCAATATCTAGTTGTCTCAGCAACATTTTTTGAAAAGACTACTTTTCACCCATTAAGTTTTCTACGTACCCTTTCAAAGATCAATTAACCATAAATGTGAGGATCTATTTCAGTTCTCTTCAACTGATTTATCTCTTAATCCTTAAGCTAGTATCACTGTTATATTATATAGTAAATTAGAAATCAGAAGTGTGAATCATCCTACTTTGCTCTTATTAAAAACTGTTTTGGCTATCTGGGTTGCTTACGATTTCATAGAAATTTTAGGATCAGCTTATAAGTTTCTACCAAAAAGTCACTTGGGATTCTGATAGGGATTACATTTAATCTATAGATCAGTTTGGGGACTATCACCATCATAACAATAGTTAAGTCTTCTAATTGATGAACATGGGATTTTTAAAATTTATTTAGATCTTCTTTGATTTCTTTCAACAATGTTTTGCAGTTTTTCTAAGTTTTGCACTTCTTTTGTTAAATTTATTTCTAAATGTATTTTTGATACTATTACAAATGGGGTTGTTTTCTTAATTTCCTTTTTTGGATTATGCATTGCAAGTGTGTTGAAATACAGTTGATTTTTGTATCCTGCAACTTTTCTGAACTTGTTTATTAGTTCTAATATTTGTTAGTAAATTCCTTAGGATTTTCTGTATACAAGATCATGTCATTTGCAAATAGAGATAGTTTTACCTCTTCCTTTCCAATCTTCATGTTTTTCATGTACTTTTCTTGCCTAATTGCCTTGGCTAGAACCTCTAGTACAATGTTGAATGGAAGTGGCGTGACCTGATATCCTTCTCCTCTTCCTGATCTTAGAGGAAACCATTCAGTCTTTCATAATTAAGTATAACATTAGCTATGGATTTTTTTTTTGTAGATGCCCTTTATTAGCTTGGGGAAGTTGCCTTATATTCCTAGTCATTGAATGTTTTATTGTGAAATGGTATTGGATTTTGTCAGATGCTTTTTCTGTGTCTATTGAGATGATCCTGTGGTTTTGATTTTTTATTCTGTTGATATGGTCTGTAACATTAATTGATTTTGAAATATTAAACCAATCTTACATAAATCCCACTTAGTCATGGTGTAAAATCCCTTTTATATGTTGCTGGATTCAGTTTGCTAGTATTTTGTTGGGGGTATTTGTCTGTATCCATTAGAGCTATTGCTCTGTGGTTTTCTTTTCTCATATCTTTGTTTTTGGTACCAAGATAATACTGACCTCAACTGACACATTTTAACTGAATATACTTCAATTAAAAAAAGAAAAAAAGATAATACTGGTCTTGTGGAATGAACTGAGAAGTGTTCCTTCCTCTTATATTTTTTGGAAGAGTTTATGAAGAATTTATATTATTTCTTTAAGTGTCTGATAGAATTCAGCAGTGAAGCCATCTGGGTCTGAGATTTTTTTGTTGTTGTTGGCAGTTTTTTTTTTCTTGAATACTAATTTAATCTCTTACTTGTTATATCTCCATTTAGATTCTGTTTCTTTTTGAGTCAGTTTCAGTAGTTTGTGTCTGTCTAGAAATTTGTCTATTTCATCTAAAGTATCTAATTTTGGGGCACATTTTAGATAGAGTAATCCATTACAATCCTTTGTGTTATGTAAGGCTGGTAGTAATGTGCCTTTTTTTTTTTATTATTTTTATTCCTGTTTTTCGTGATTTCAGTCTTCTCTCTTTTATTCTTGGTCAACCTAGCTATAAGTTTATCAATTTTATTGACCTTTGCAAGGAACCAACTTTGATTTTCCCTATATTTTTCTGTTCTCTATTTCATTAGTTTCTGCTCTCATCTTCATTATTTCCTTCTTCTGCTTGATTAGGTTTAGTTTGCCCTTCTTTTTCTAGGGTCTGAAAGTGGGTGGTTAGGTTGATTTGAGATCTTTCTTCTTTTTTATTATAGGTATTCATAGCCATACATTTCTAAGCACTACATTAGCTGCATCCCATAAGTTTTGGTATATTGTTTCTTCATTTTAATTCATCTCAATTTTCCTTGTGATTTCTTCGACTCTGCTGTTTAGAAGTATGTTGTTTAATTTCCATGAATTCACCAAATATCTTTCTACTTTTATTTTCTAATTTTATTCTGTTACGGTCAGAGAAAATCATTTGTATGATTTTGAGCCTTTTAAATTTATTGAGGCTTGTTTTATAGCCTAGTGTATGGTCTATCCCAGAGAATGTTTCATGTGCACTTGAGAAGAATTTGTATTATGCTATTGTTGGATAAAACGTTCTGTATTCTTCTGTTAGGTCTAGTTGGTTTATAATGTTGTTCTATTCTTCTGTTTCCTTGTTGGTCTTCTGCCTAGTTGCTATCCATTATTGAAAGTGGGAAATTGAAGTTTCTATCTATTATTGTGAATTGCCTTTTTCTCCCTCCAGTTCTATCAGTTTTTGTTTCATGCATTTTAGGACTCTGTTGTTGTATGTGTTTATATTTATAACTTTCATATCTTCCTAATATATCGAATCTCATCATTATAAAGTATCCTCTTTACATATAATAGCATTCTTTGTTTTATTATCACTTTTGTCTGAAATTAGTATACCCACTCCAGCTTTCTTATGGTTGCTGTTTGCATGACATATATTTTTCCAGCTTTTTACTTTAAGCCTGTTTGTATTTTTAAAACTTAAGTGTGTCTCCTATATACAGCATATAGGTGGATTTAGGTTTTCCCCCCTTGTGTGACAATCATTCCACTTCACTGGATTGTGTAACCCATTCACATTTAATGTTATAGTTGATATACATGAATTTACAACTACCATTTTATCTTTTTCCCCTTGTGTCTCATGTCTTTTATGTTACTCTTTTTATCTCATACTATTTTCTATTAAATGAATTTTTCTAGACTAATATATTAATTTATCTAATTTTAAGTATTCTTCTGAGTTATTTTCTTTGTAATTGCTCTAGGGCTTACCATATACATTTTAACTTATCAGAATGTACTTCAGATTTATAGTAACTTAATTCTAGTGATGTATAGAAATATTACTCACATTAACTCTGTTTCCCCTTCTATTTATGCTTATTGTTATCATACATATTATATCTATGTATGTTAAAAACTCAACAATACATACATACAACACATAAAATTACAACTTTATATAATTTTATGTCCTTTAAGGAAGCTGAAAGGAAAAAAGAAAAGCAAGTATATATTTATAATGTGAGTTATATTAATCTTACTTACCATTTATCTTATTTGTTTCTATGGAGAAAAATTACTGTCTGTGTTATTTCCTTACTCCATTACAGCTTTGCTGCACTCCTCCATCCTTTATGCTACTGTTATAAAAAATTTTACATCTCTCTATAGTATAGGCCCCAAACTGCAATCATATGCATATTGTTTTATAGAACTGCTTTTTAAATCAGTTAATAGCAGGAAGGGGGGAAATATGTATTTATATGGTCTTTTATAATTACATAATTACCTTTACCAGTATTCTTTCTTTTTGTGTGTGTATGGAACACTGTCTGGTTTTACTTGCTGTTGGCCCAAGGAATTTCCTTTAGTATTTCTTGTAAGGCAGATCAACTAGCAACAGTTTCTTTCAGTTTTTGTTTATCTAGAAATATTTTTACTTAACCTTCAGTTTTAAAGATAGTTTTCCTGGATATAAGATTCTTGGTTCACTAGTTTTTTCTTTCAGTACTTTGAATATATCATCCCACTGCCTCTGGCCTCTGTTGTTTCTGATGAGAAGATAGCTGTCTTACTGGGGCTCCTTTGTAAGTAATAAGTCATTTTTGTCCTGCTGTTTTAAAATTTTCTCTTTACCTTTGACTTTCAGCATTTTTACCACAGTGAGTCTGTGCGTGGATGTTATGGGTTGAATCGTGTTCCCCAAAAAAGATATGTTAAAGCCCTAACCCCTAGTACCTGTGGTGTAACTTTATTTGGCTTTAGTGAGGTCTATTTCCTTTGCAGTGTGAAGCATCTGATATCACTCTTCAGAGGGTGCAGTCTTTGTCATGCTAGGATGACATTCTGCAATGACAGTGGTATTAACAGGGCTCTCTTGAACTGTCTCTTTCCCTGCTCTCTGTTAAACTGTCTGCCTCTGTTGGCATCACATGCAGCTGTTGGCATCCACTAATTGTTATCTGATTGTTCTACTATTTTTGGCAAAGTTCTGGGTACATATATTGCTCCACAGTCTGTTCCAATTTAATGTGGGTACCTTTGCAATCTTAAAGTTTCTTTGAACTCAGGGGGGTCTTCTTAGCTGTCTCTTTTTCCTCGTTCTCTCTGGCAAAATAGCTGTCCTCCTGTTTACCTTCTGCTCTCATGAACCTACTAGTCTCCTCTCAGTTATTTATCACCAAAACCATGATTGTTTTCAAAAGCATCTTTAGGCTTGAATTTTTCCATACTGTTTGAAATAAAGTCAGTTCCTTTCAGGAGAACTTTGGATATCTTTTCTTATGGCCTGCCTCTCCCTGGATTTGGGGTCTAGGAAGTGACCTGCTTCTCTTGGAGTGATACCCTGCTGGGCAGGGTTAATAGTGTGTCTTATTCTCAACTTGCCTATTCCACCTTGGAACCTCCATCCTATATGTGAGCTGTGGTCAGGACAATCAAGACCCCAATGTTCTCAGTGTGCCATGCCTAGAGTAGAGAGAGCCTGCACTCTATGAGTAGGTCTGCATGGAGTAAGAGAGCCTTGACCTCTTGGCCACACTTGCCTGGAAGTGAGCCTCCACCACATATAGCTGGGGAAGATGAGAAATGCTGGTGCCCTGCCCCTCCTGGAGAGGTTCCAGAAACCTAGATCTGGAGCTGGGGGAAGAGGGCATCCTGTGTTCTTGGCTGAAAGTGTCTGGAATGGAGTTTCCATCATGCTGAGCGGGGAGAGGAAAGGAGGGTTCATATGTCACAGATTCTCAGTGTTCTTACTAAGTTTCAGTAGATTTTCTTGAATAAATTTTTTTTTCCTTTGCCATATGTACTTAAGGCAGTTTCCAGAGGCTTTAAATGATTGGTTTTTTAGAAATAATTTTCACCAGTTACGTTTCTTTTACTGAGCAACAGGCCTTCAGAGCGCCTCTTGTCACCATTCCCAAAGTGGAACGCCTCCGAGAGCAATTCTTTATCTTGCTCTCTCTCATACCAGATGTTGAGCTTCCTTAGAATGGGGGTTGTTGCCAAATAGTAAGTGCTGCCTACACTCAATCTGTGTCAGGGACTTTGCTAGGTGCTCTGTGAACACTATTTCTAATCCCCTCAGTAGCAAGTTGGTTATCATCACCCCACAGGTGAGGAAACTGAAGCTAAAGAGGGTAAGTGGCTTGCCTAAAATCTCGCCATTGATAAGTACTGCAGCCAGGAACCCAAAGCAAGTCTCTCTGGCAAAAGTCTGTGATCTCCCACCTCACCATGCTGCCACTGTGCTCTAGCGCCTGGCATAGTGCTTGGCATACAGATGCTGGCTGAATGAATGGACAGAATTACTAATGAATAAATAAATAATTAAACTCTTAGGCACAAAAAGCCTAAGAATATCTACCAGCACACGGCTGTTCTTAATCCTTTTGCATTTTGCTCTCAGGCTGATTAATGCATCTTCACAGCAACCTCTCTGACTTTGCTAATTCGTTCCTTTCCTTCAATGGCAATCTTAATATATAAGAATAACTTTAATCCTAAATTTGTTAAATTAAATCGGTGAGTATTATATAGTCACAGTGTTCAGGAAGCATAGTACTAAGCTGTCTGAAATTTGCAAAAGGTCTTCCCTTTGAGTTTATTTCAATGACAGATCATAGTAATATTCTTCTGTGCTTTTTGATTTTTGCATAATTCATCAGTTTCGCACCTTTTAGGTTGGTCATCTTTAATGCTTTATTGTTAAGAAACTCAGATCGGATATGTCGTTCACAGTATGATTGTACTTGAGTCTATTTCTTACAAATACATTGATCTGTTAGACACTCTAAAAGTTGAATCAGTAGTTTCATTCCAAATGTGAGCCTTATTTTTGAAGTTCCACTTTTTCTTTCTCTCCTATTCTTTCTTTTTTAGAATTATATTTTTATTACCCAAGTAACACATAAATTTATTCTTCTTGTGGAAATCTCTATGGATACGTATTTGTGTGTGTGTGTTCGTGAGACACATGAAAAAAAGACCTGAAGAGATATATCCAAACTTAATATAGTGATTACCTGTAGGGATGGAAATGGGAAGGGAAGGAGGGATCCTGCTGGTCAAAGAGGACACTAGGCTTGTCTGTAATGTTTTAACATTTTACAAGGAGAACATTTCCTCCTCCTCTTCCTTCCCTTTGCTCTCCATCATTGCAAATGTGTGAGAATGTGTATGAGGTAAATTCAGCCGAAACCTCCTAGTGGGTCCCCTCTGTCCTGAGGAATCACTCACCCCTTCTTAATTGTTCTCTCTTGGGCAGGAGAAATTGGCATATCATTATTCTTCCCCCTGCCTTTTTCATCTACAGTGTACATTTTCTTTTAGCTTGGTCTGCTGCAGTTTATGGCAGTTTTATTGCTTAGATTATTTGCCTGTAAACACCAGCTTGATCGTGAAGAAGCAGAGAGAATCAAAGAGGTACTTCTAAAGGCGTATTCTGTTACCAGTAGCAAGCCGCCTCCTTGCTTGTAGATTTGAGCTGAGGCAGCCTGGGGAAGACCAGTTGAGGTGTGGCATAATCCAGGCGTTCACTTTGACCATCTTCCCAAGTGATGCTAATTACTCCCATGTAGTTGGTTACCAAAGGATGCAGATTGTTGGTTGGGTCAGTGCAATGTGGTGGAGGAGCAAGGACTTTAGGTTTTCCTTCCTGAGACAGATCCTAGCTTCATCTCTAGCTGAAGGGTTCATAGGCAAGTCACAGTCTCTGAAGTCAGTTTTAGTTTCTGTTTATCTCCTCCTCTTCTTCATCCTCTTTCTTCTACTTGTCCATTCCTCCTTCTCCTTCTCCCCCTCCTTCTAGAATTAAATGATATGACATCAAAGAACATAGTTTCATGAATGCTGGGACATATTCTGTGATTGACTGCCAGATTTCTTTCCCTGGGCTAAGACAGGGGGGAAAAAACTCTTTCTCCTTTTTCTGGCACTAATGTGCCCTTCATTTCTCCTAAAAATATGGGGAGCAGTCCTCACCAATGCCCATCTCCCCTAGCATTGTTGGTGACACTGACAGGTGAGAGCCCTTAGACTAAACGGGATTTGCAGAAAAAATAAACAAATCAAGTACCAAGTGCTGTTCTGATTGAGGTTTGAAGTTGTCGTAGACCCAGGCACAACTTCTGAAGCAGTTCCTGAAAAGGCTTTTAAGATGAAAGACTTCCAGTATCTGCAGGAGGAGTAAGACTTGGGACCCTTGAGGAACAATAACCCCAGGCCATGCCAAATGCTTCCATCCTTTAGATGGGGGCGCTCAGGAAGAAACCGCAGCTGGCAGGAGATGTCACTGGCATTTCTTATTTCCATTTGATAAGCTTGGTGTGAAAGATATCTAACAAGTCTCAAAAAGAAAAAACCTAAATAAAAACTTCTTAAGCAGCACATTGCTTTCATCAAACATTTTCTCAGAAAGTAAGTGTTAGGGAAGCTGGAAAAGGGAGAGGTGAGTGTCACATTCGACTGGCACCTTGGGAAACACCCAAACCTACTAATGCTGAGGTACTGCTCATCACCTGTGGTGAGAGGCCTGGGACCAGAGAGGACCTCCCAAAGAAGCAGGGATGAGGTTTTCTCTGAGTGAGCAGATCCCACCAATTTGGGGCCTGCAAGGGCCTTCTAAAGGCTGTCCCTATGCAAATAAGGACTATGTTTTCTATTAGTAAGAAAGTAACCTTCCTAGATTTCACCTGATTCTGCTGGGTACCTTTAGGTTCTTCTGAAGAAGACTTGACTATCATTAAAGTCAGCCTTTTACTTCTGCGATCCTGGCCTAGACGGACTGAGTCACACCTACCTTACCTCCAGGCTCTTAAGAGACTCCCACGTTTCAGTCTCAAGACTCTCATTCCTTGACCGTCTCCTCACAGACAAAGCCCAAGGAGCCTCAGTGTGGAGGCCTTATTGTAATGAAGTTGTCTGGGAAAATTCCAGAATGAAGTTCACCTCAAAGCTAATCCTAAGCATTCTTAAAAATTAAGGAAAAAAGAAGCTGACTATAGAATGAGTTGCTTTTCTAGAATTTCTAGCAGACAAAGGCTCTTCCTCAAGATACGACAGAGAGGTATTTATTCAGTAAAGCTTATGATTTGAAGGCTGGGGCTTTACTGGGAGATCCGAAAATAAGGGCTCTTCTTTTCTCCCACTGTGGCTGTGATCTGGGCAGAGGTTACTCAAGAGATACCTGACCAAGGCCTGGCACTTAGGATTCTCCTGCCTAATCAGATGCTCTGGCTTTCTGAGACATAGGAAGCAGCCAGGCTGAGCATGAAACAGTGAACTAGGGGTCAAGACCCACACCTCTAATCCGGTGTTCATCTGGTGGGGTCAGAGAACCCCATCACCCTCTCACAGATTGTTAGAGAGAGAAGGGACCTTAGAAATATTGTCCACCACCTTTGCTTTTAAAGGAAACAGGCCCAGGGAGATCAGATGGCCTTCCAAATGCTTCCTCTCCCAGGATGTCCCTCAGGGGTCTTGTTTATCTTAATATACTCAGCTAACAGCGAGATTCCAGACATACGACAGGTGCTCAACTAATGCTGAATGAACAAATGTACACTGTGCTGGTGACTCAGTGGTAGAGCTAAAATTAGCACACAAGACTCTCTTTCCTCCCCCATCACTCATCAAGTCAGCACTGAGCACTAATTAATCAGCATGTTCAAGCTCAGTTATTTGGAGCCAAAAGCAGAGTCACAAAAGGTGGCCTCCCACCTGCACTCAGTCTAGATAGCTTTTCCTCTCATGGCTCTGTTGACCCCTGGATTGAGGGGCTGCAGCGTGCAGTACCAGCAGAGGATTTCCACTGACTTAGGGAATGAGTGGAGCCAGTTTCCCCTTTGGATACCAGGGTGGATGGAAACAACAGCGCTGTTCTGCCAGAGCCATCCTGGGCTGAACGTGGACTAGCAGTGTGGAGACAAAAGGGGTCCAGAGCCGCTGGCAGCCCCCTTGGCCATTGTTTTCATTGACAAGTTCTGTGATGGAGGAGGGCATGCAGCCTCAGGATGGCTTCTGCTGCTGTTCTGGGCTTGTAATTGCAGAGCAGAAGGGGCAAGTTTGTCCATGTAAAAGTAAAATCTGGCCAGCATTTCATTTCTGCAGACTTTTTAAATAACAGGCTGCGGGGCTCGCATTTCTCCTCTCTGTGGTTATTATGTTTCTTTTTGCAAAGCAAGACATTCCCGTGAAGGGCGCTGAGACCATAAGGCAGGTCATAAAGGGTGACAAAGCAGAAAGAGAGTCGCCTGCAGTCCCCTCTGCTGGCGATTCACTCTGCCTGGTTATTCATCCGCACAGAGGAGTCGCGGGCCTCACTCTTAAATGGCTTCATTCATGATGATTGACTTCAGAGATTTGCCTGTGCCTTTTGCAGAATGTTAAGCAGGAAAGGATTTTTCCCTCCTTTGAACCAGCTATGTCAGGGAGCTCTGGTTTCACAGGCCTTGGAGTGGGAGGCTGGAAGGAAAAAAATCCGTCCTTGGTAGGAATGTGCTCCTCACGTGACAATAACCAACTGAATTAATATGGTAATGAGCCTGGCAGCTGCTCCATTGGGAGAAATGGGTGCCTCTGGGCACTTGAGTATTTTTCTAATCAATCCTAAGCAGCATCTAAAATCTTCAAATACCAGTAAAAGTTTGTTTTATTAACACACCTTCACTTCTGTCTACTGACTACCATTGGCCCTATATGACAGAGATTGGGGAAGATCTGAACCTAAACATTGTTCTTTAGAAATACACTGTCAGCTTGCTTACAGTATTACTTACAGTATTGCTATGATGTTTTGGAGACCTTTCCAGTGTGGCCCCATCTTTCTAGTCAAACTGTCACCAACCTGGTTTAATCCTTATCCTCTGATGCTATCCTTGCATTAGTTTCCCAGCATGGATCCGTCTCCACTTTTCCCAGTCCCCTTATCCCAAATATCTTCATTGTTGCTAATTCCAAGACATTTTTCTCACAGACCACTTTACTTATACAACTTCCCTGATGATACTAAACCTTCATAAGGCTCCCCCAGTGACTCCCAAACAAAACCCACTCCTTTGTAGAGCAGGTAAGTTCTTTTGCTTTGTATCTTATTAATCCTCTACACTTTCCACTCCAAGCAAGCAAATTCACTCCTCATTTTTAACCAATTCTCACACCTTTCACCCTGCAACGTCTGCTTACAATTGTTCTTCCACCTGGAAGCCCCTCACCTCCCATCTCTGCCTATCACTTTCCAGCTCATGCCCTCTATTCAGGAAATCTTCACTGGTAACTCCTGTTACTGAACTCCTTGCATTATAAATGTATGAGTAAATATCTTGTCCTTCCCACTAGAATATAGGGTTATGGAGAGCAGGGACCACATTTTTTTTTATATTTCATTTCTACCCTGTCCCCTCACCTATACTAGCCCACTACTTTGCATGTCACATACACTTAAATAATTTTTAAATGATGAATGAATATAAAATGAATGAGTAATCAACAAATTAATTAGTTAGTTAGTTAATACTAGACAGACCTTCCCTTAACCTCTAATCTCTATTTTGCTTTGTCACCCAAAGCAAAGAAACTCACCTCTTAGTAATATGATTTGAAAAGCAAGGTAATAAAATATCTGTTACTAATTATGCTTTTTTTCCTCTGAAATCTTTGGTTGAAAAAATACTTTAAGAGGAACTAAAGGCTGGGTTTTCTGGTCCTAGAAATCCCCAAGGCGTGCTAAACTGCAGAGGTTGGGAAACATCAGGAACTAGAGCAACCAGAGCACACAGAGGCTGTTGCTTTCTGGTCTAGGTGAATATTTTTTAATTGCAGAGTTAATTCAGGCCTCAAAGGTCATGAACTGGGAAATCTAGCTGTATCTGGTTTTACTCAAATTAAGGATTAATTGAATCCAGCCAGTAAAAGCAAACCACTTTTTGTGGGTTGTTGAGTATAGGGTAAGAGAACGAAACCAGGAAGCATGAACTTACAGGGGTGCCCTGCCTCAGGGTTGTGAGCTTAGAGGTCTCTTCTGTTGATTTTCACAAACAGAATTACAGCCATACTTGTGGCAAATAAATACATAAAATAAACATGTCCTGAAGCATACAGTTAAAAGCCCAGCTACTAGGGTAAGTGCACTCTCAATATGAAGCGTGGTGTTAGGCTGGATTCCAGTGCATGAGACCATCATACTTAGCAGCTGCAAGCACAGAACACAGAAGTTCCATTCCTTATGCACGTAAAGCACAACAGTGGGACAGCACTGGGGAGGAATCTCCCTTCCCGGTGTCATATCTGGGCTTACTTGGGGTGGAAATTGTCTAGTTGGTGATCACAGGTGTAGGCTAGAGGCTGTTAAATCAGAAAAAAAAAAAAAAAAAGCTTACTTTGGAATGAATAAACTCTCACTGGCTATGTGGTCTTGGACAGATCACTTCCTTCCCCATCAGTCTCTTTGATGAGAAAAGGGATTAAAACAAAGGATCTCTCCTTTCAACCCTAGGGTCTCTCTTTTGGATGAAATTCTATGAGTCTGTGAATATTTGTTCTTTGTAGAATCTATAGGACTATCACTTTGAAGTATAAGTTTGTCTCTTGAGATATCCCAAGAACATATTCAGAAATTTTGAGGAAAAGAAAGTGTTTCAAAAGTTGACTCGCAAAGCGTAGGAAAGTTGCGAACACTTGACTGACCTGATAGAATATTTTAAATGCACCAAACATCTGTAAGACAGGAATAATTCTTGTCTTACGAACAAATATTTATTGACTGCATACTACAAGGCAGGTACTGAGTCAGGTACTGGAGGTGCATTGTGGAGATTATAATCTAATTCCATTTTACATTTGACTTTTAGAGAGGTTAAGTCATTGACACAAGGGGGATGAAATCAGAATTTGAACCTTCATCCCTCTGCTGCAGTATAGCATATTGTATCCTGGGAATTGAGACAAAAGGGCCAAAAGGAGCTGTGCCTGGAGCCTGAGGCTGAATCTGACGTCTTGATAGCTTTCCTCGTGGAGCAACCAAAGTGAGGTTTGTGCTTCCTGACAAATTGGTATGTAGGATTGGTATGTAGATATTCAGGCACCTGGCAGGGACTGTGAAGACCCATAGAGCTGGTTTTGTACCCTCCCACCCTGCCACTTCTGACCTGCAGCCTTCGGGCCGCAACACAGTGGTTCTGACTGGGGAGCCTGCTCATTCCAAACCCAATGGATTGAAGCAGTGCCGCACCATCCTAAGGTCACTCCTTGCTCACTGTCTCTTGTAGAGATGCAGGGTGGAGATCTGAAGGATCCAAGGGATGAGGGAGGGGGCTGGGAGAGGCTAATGACTGAGTTTAGATTCCATCTTACGCTGAAAAGATGAAAAGAATTTTTGATAAAAGTGTGCCAGGTTAGGTAACCAAATAGAGCTTCAGCAGAAGAAACTAGATTAGGGATAAAGAATGTGCTTTGGGGGCAGAGTGGAAAGATAATGGATTTGAATGCCAGCTCAGGGTACTAACCATGTGCTTTGAGTTGCTAGGCATCAGTGTCTTCATCAACTGAATGGGGATAATAACACTTCCTTTGGAAGGTTGTAAAGATAATTGCCAACAAGAGTCTAGTTTACAGTAAAAGGTACCTGATATTATTTTGCAGTATTTATATTGTATTATCCCTCATGACTCAGGCAAGATTTCAGACCCAGCATGTTAGCACCATAGCATTCTGGATAGTCACTTGTTAATAAGGGAAGAAGAAGCTTTGTGAACGGAAACACAATTGTGTTTTATGTGTACGTATATGTGTGCAAGATGTGTGTCTGCATATACGTGCACATGTGAATGTGCACATAAATCTTGTGGATGTGTAGGTGTGTGCATGTCCCTGAGCCTAGAGCCACACCTCTATGTGACATTCCTTGAAGTGACTGGGAGTTTTGATAACCTCCCTTTTCATGCAGCCTGCCTTGAATGTGGCAGTTTGAGAATCCCAATTATAGACTCTTGTCTCAAAACATCCTGGAAAATATAAAGACAAGCCTCACAAACATTGTCTCATTAGTTCAGTAAAACCTTACTAATTTACCCTAATTGTGCAAAAGGATCGTTTGCATGCGGGAAATGTCTGAAAAGGGCCTGCTTTAATAAATAGACAGGACTTATTTGTAATTAGTGGTGCCACTCACACACAACCAATGTGCTCAGTCCTTAGAAACACTTTGTTCTCGTAAGTGGGTTGCACATTCCCACTGTCATCTTGAAGCTACTAATGCAAGAGGTGACCTGGAAGCAAAGGTCTTTTATTTTCCTTCTCATTTCCAAGTAAACAGTGGTCTAACAGATGGCCGAAGGAACTGAACTAGGGCCTACTTGCAGGGAGAGCCTAAGACAAAATGGCAAAGCTTGAGAGTTCTGGCAAGAGTCAGGACTCAAAAGACCTAAATTCTAATTCCAGCTCAGTCCTCAGACTGTCTAGTTACTTTATATCTCTGGGTCTGTTTCTCATCTCTCATTGATAAATTTCCCTTAGTACTTTTCAGTGCTGTTAAATCATAGCATTTCAGTGCTGTAAGTGATCCTAGAGGTCATCTGATTCAAACCCTTGACTTGCTTGTGAAAACAGAAAGGGATTCTTCTTATACTATGCTTTTATGAAGATTCCTGAACTACAAATGATGAAGGTTGAATATATGTTTAATGATATATGTGATGAGGTAAAGTCTTAGGCAGGAGGGTGGGATGGAAAGAACTTGACTCAGGTCAAAGTCCAAGCAGAGAACAGATGAGCAGCCAACAGGGCACACAGAGAATGGGCAACCAGAGAGGCCAGAAATGGGCAATGGAGTAGAGAAATGGGCAGGAGAATCCAGAGTTCAATGAGCAAAATAGGTCACCAATAAAGCAGGCAGGTAGGTGGGACACCCCCTAGGAATCAAGAACCCAGAGAGATGTCTTGGCAGAGAAAAGCAAAAGTCAGCAAAAATCTTAGGCCAAACCCCAAAACACCAAAAAAGAGAATGAGGATTGATGGGGAGCCATTGGCCCTGCCAGTGGTGGTAGTTTCAAGGCTGAAGGTCCAAAGGCATCTTCTCTGATTGAAGGAGATCAGGAAACCCTGGGCTTGTGAGTTGTTTCCCATCCTCTGGAGACATGTAGAATAATGGATGGAAGGACTGGCTGATTGAGTGAAGGGAGCTCCATGTGGTAGAGTACTACCAGGTAGAAATGATTCAAAGCAGCAGGAAATGCAGTGCTGATGGCCCAGGTGAACCATCAGATCCGAGCTGGAACTGAAGATCTGAAAGTCATCTGCACAGAAAGCAGCACTGAACCTATGAGAATGGGTCAACTCTCTGCAGACAGCAGAGAGAGAAAGAGAAAGTCAAAGATGATCCTAGAGAACACCCTTATTCTGGCCAGGCAAACAAATTGAAAGGTGACCTGTCCTCTTACCTTACGAGAGGCTAGTAGTGAAGTATATACTGAAGACAGGTGGGGAAAAGGACAAGTGGCATTTTAGAGGACCAAGAATAAATATGGGCTTTCCTCCTTGTGTTACATGTTACCAGGTCCACCTATCTGCACCTCTTCTTCACTTACATTACTGTTCACTGATGAGATGGCATCTCCTTTGTCTTCAGAATGCAAACAACAACTAAATGAGTCCCTGGTTTTCTTTTCCTTTAGAGAGATGTGGAAGCCACAAAAATAAATCAGCCTCTCAATATAGATGTTTGTATGTTTCCTTCTCGCTGGGCAATTCCATTCCAGAGAAAATGTCAGGAAGTCCTGCTTTTTTTTTTTTTTTTTTTTTTTTTTCAGTTTTCTAACTGAGCATTCTCAGGCTCAAAACTGATGACCTTGAGGCAGTCGGCTGGGGCAGAAATCTCAGAAAAGTCTGCCTGCCTCCCAAATGCTTGTCTTCCCAGCCTGAAATTCTTAGAACTAAAAATTATCTCATGTACCCATCTTCCTTTTTTTTTTTTTAAACATGAAGAACCAGTTCAGGAGAGATGAATGGCTCACTCAAGGTCATTAATGCATATAATGGATTAGATAATATTTCTCAAAGCAGCATATTGTATGAGCCCCTTTTAAAGTGAGAAAGGATATTTTGAGTCCCTGTAAAACATGCTTATTCCTCCAGAGAACCCCAGGCTCCAGGTTGAGAGTCCAAAGATTAGTTCAAGGTGACTGGTGGACGGGACTTGTCCCCCAAAGAGCCCAGCTGAGACGTGTTATATGCTCCTCTCCCGCTGGCATCCTGAGCTCCTTTTGGCTCATCGCCCTTCATGGCTCACTCCCATCCTGAGCTTCTGGCAGGTTCTATTTTAAACAAAAAAGGTCTTTTCCTGAATATTTTTGCCTCCAGAAATCTTCCCAGACCCCATCCCATAGCCTGCTCACTCTTTCTCCTTTGACTTTGGTGGTACATCTTTCTCTACCTTTAGTCATAAGGGTCTCTGTCACTTTTTGGTTTCCAAGGCACCCCACAAGGTATTGGCCTTTATTTGGTTCACTTTCTATCTCATATTTACACTCATCCAAGGTGAGGCAGAAGACGATGGAGGAGTTTGCTAGGTTATTTGACAGCTGGGCCACCAGTGACATGGCACATATGGGAGGGAAAAGTCCGTGGCTCCAGGAAGCTCTGAATGGAAAGTGGGTAGAAAAGGCTGCTGGGCCAAAGAGAGTGTTGTGGGGACTTGATCCATAGCATGTGGGAACTGGAGGGCCCTTGAGGGATCCTAGACCTAATTCCCCTATGTTGCAAGTAAAGAAGAAACCAAGTCCCAGAGACTGAAAGAGGCTTGCCTAGTTCCACGTGGATCAGGGGGCAGTACAGGTAGTGGTTAAGAGCAGTGGTTTTGAAATTGGACAGACCTGGGCCCCGCTTCAAACTCCACATCTGTTACTAGCTGTGTGAACTTGAGCAAGTCACCTAACTTTCTTTAGTTTCTATGTCCTCATTATGATAGACCTACCTCATACGGTGAAGGTTGAATGAAAAAAAAAATGGATAGAAGTCTGAACACACTATCCAGCACCTAATAAGAACTGAGTAAATGTTGACTATGAATAGCAACAAAGATGGAATTAGAAACTCGGGCATCCTGAATCCTTTATCTGGGATGTTGTACATCTCACCCACAGGGGACAAATTCAAATCACAGGTTTATTTATGGTTGAGCCTGAGTGGGAAATATGTTCTGCTAAGAAGACAAAGAACTGCCTTAGATCTGAAAGTTATGAATTCTAGGCAGTTACAAGTATTGGCCGGAGACTTGAGGGACAGTTCTGCCTGCCCAGGGCTGAGCATGGAGCACAGGTGATGTGCGTGGACTCTACGCACAGAGCCAGATGTGCTGCTAATGTGGACAGCTGACACACGGACAAAATCAGAGTGTGCCACGGGATGGGGGAGAGGGAAGTTCTGCCTGTCTGTCACTATTCAGGCCAGTTCTTTCCTGAAAATTCTGTTTAAATTTCTTAATACAGAAGGCCCATGAATTGAGCAGCCCTCTCAGCTCTGTGCAGTCTCTGCAGATGAGTAAAAGGGCAATCAGTAATGGGTGGGCTTGACTTCAGAGGTGTTGGTCATCCAGTCAGGCTGAGGCCCCTGAGCCTAACAGGGACCTCACGTTTACTAAAGGCAATCTTGAGAATGGGCTGGGAGCAGTTCAGCTCATAGCCTCAGAGATTCTCATTCCACCTCAGATCCTAAGGAGTCAGTGCAAAGCGGTTCTGGGCAGAAGGAATGGAGCGTGGAGAGGTGTGGGAGAGGGGCTTCAGGAGGTCAGAATTCCCGGGGAAAACTGGGGATGACACAGGGTGGTGGATTTGGTAGAATGAGGCGTTCATTCCTTCAGCCTTTTCTTTTTAAGGTGCCGTGGCCTTCCCTGAATTGCATCCCCGGGGAATAGTAGGGGGTGACTTGTCCCAAGGTCATGCACATCAGTGATAGGGATGGAGAAATGTCACTCTGGGCCTTGTTGGCTCTACAATTATTCAAATGCTTTGCTTATAATACAATCACAGCTCTCAGCTCTGATTATTGGCATCATCAACAACATCTATTAATGGATTTCAAGCTCCTCTGGGTATGGGGCATTGTACCAGATGCTGAACAGTGCCAAATACAAATTCAGAAAGTGAAAGACAGAAAAGAGCAGAAAGTGGACCAAACCAGGCATCATTCTGGGTATCAAGATCTAAATCAGCCTGAATCCATTCCTGTGAGCTAATCTTAAAGGGCCAGAGCCTCCCAAATTTCAGAAGGGTATTTAATTATTCCAGAGTCTTCTTTATCATTCCTGTCTCCATTATTTTCAGATGCCTACTTTTAACTAGACATATTTAAACTTCTATTAGTTTTCCTTTATCCCTTTTGTTAAATAAACTGTCTCTTTATCACCTCTCAGCCTCTCCCAGTGTGGCTGTCTGCAGGGGGAGAACTAGCAGAAATCTAACAGTTGAAACAAAATAAATAGGTGAAGGAGGACCTGCCTCCAAATTGGCCAGAGCTTGCTGTGTTCGCACAGTGGCATCTTGCTACCTGGCATTTCTACTTGATGGTACCTTAGGAACTCAGCACAAAGTAAAGAGACACGCTTTGCTGAAAACGCCTGTCACCCCGGCATGAAGCGTGCTCAACCCACTGCAGAGCTCCGAACATCTGCTCTGCCTCCTTTCGTGCATGTGCTTTTAAGCTGATGGTGGGAGACAGCCTGCCAGAAACATCTGAGTTTCCACCGAAGACATATTGTAGGTTAGAAGGCAGACGGCATTGTTGTATTGAAAACCTGTTCATCAGAGTTTCGTAAAGGAACAGATATGAAAGGTTCAAATTAACCCTTCAGGGTTTCTCCATCTAACCAGGCCTTAAGCTCTGTGTCTCATTAATCTTTAATGAACAACGAAGAAAATGTGTCGCTGGCTAATTATTGTGTAGGGTGGCAGATGCTGTGCAAGGAGAAGTCCCCAGAGTTACATCATTTAAAGGGACACTGTCAAAAAGAAAGTCTTATTTTGAAGCAGATTCCCTGACCTGTAACATTATCCATTCCTTGTTAAACGTGAATTATGCTTCTCTCTCGACATTTTTGCCATTGTCTAGGTCTCGAGGATTTGAACTTTAAAAGTCTGGAGCAATCATGTGATGGAAACTGGAAGGACTTACGTGCTTCTTCTCGTGTCATGATGCCTGCTTGGAATGTCTTTCCCTGCCTCTAATTCCTTCAAATTCTTCTTAGTTAATCTTGTCCTATGCTGAGCTAGGCTCTCCCTTACTTTGAATTTTGTTAGTACTTAAGTAGTCTCAACATATGAATTCTGGAATATAAGTTCCTTTAGGGCAGGAACTATGTATCATCATCCATATCCAGTACCTACCACGTGCCTGGTACATAATATGCTCAGTAAGTGTTTGTTGAATTCAGTGAAATTGCTTGTTTGTGCCTTGGGTTTATCTGTTTCTTACTCCATACTACCTCCTTAGTCTTCACAACTGAAAAATTTCTTAAGGGTAGGGCTGCTGTCTTATTCTTCCTTTGCCGTAGTGCTAAAACATTTGCTACAGATTTGTGTAACAGGGTCTCCACGTGTTGGATGGTCATGTTAATTGTTGTTCAAAGTCAGTTTTTTATACCAACCCAGCATGAGCTATAAAGTGTCCTTTTGGAGTAAATAGCTATATGCTGTTTGTATAAGATGAAACTAGGCTAATCTGAGTAGATTTCTTTTTATAGATAATTTTATTTTTAGATTTAAATGCAAGGATCTCAATGGTATATTTTTAGGATTCTGTTTACATCAAGAGTCAATCAGAAAATTCTTTGAGTTTAAAAATATTAACCCCAGTTAAATTCTAAACAAGTTGCTGAAGAAATGGTTTTGGAACTTTCAGAAAAGAAGGTGGTGATTCCAAGAGTCACCACAGGCTCACCTAAAACAAGTCCTGGAAAACAGCTTCTTCAGCAAGGATGTGAGATTAGTAAGATAAGAGTCTTGACTTAAGCAACCTATATGACAGTGTTTCCCTTAGTATTCTGCTAGATGGGTCAGCAGCAAATTGAACCCTTGTACCAAAAGAGGCATAGTGAATGAGCCCTGTCCATCTGGAAGGTGTCTCTAAGAGAAATGAGAAAGGGTTCTGCCTTGACCTTTGACTCTGCCATGTTTTTAACGAGTTGGTGGCAGAGAGGGAATCAACATTTTTTCAGACCTATGACATTGTGGCCACAGTGTTAGAAGCTATATGTTCATTATCTCATTTCATAGGAGGACTGGTCTACTGATGACACCAAGCTTGGAGACGTATTAGTAGAGTTAATACTACAGATGACAGATTCTCAATCCTGGAAACCAAGCCAGTTAAAATTTGCTGCAGGGAATGTGATGGCCCTGCACTCAGGTTCAAAACAATATGCTGCTTTGATCCACAACCTATAGGATCTGGAAAATCTGTTTTGGAAACAGTTTGTGGGAAGAGGATTAGGGGTCACCTAGAGAGGGGTGAGGTGGGGCAGGGATTCTAGTTAATCATAAGGTAACATAAAGCCGCAGGGTCCTGCAGCTGCCTGAGAAGACAATGCCCTAAGGGGCTGCAGCTGCAGAACCAAATCCCCGGGAGGGAATTTGGACCGGCATCCCCTGCATGGACCAAACCAGTGCACAGGCCCTGCCATCTTCCTTGTACCCGGGAGCTGAAAGGAGCTTCAGGAGTCATCTAGCTGTATTTTTGCTGACAAATTTTGAGGCAACAACCTTAAAATATGTCCAGAGAATGACCACATCGAGCCAAGTAGCAAATACCAAAACAATAGAAATCTACTATAAGATTCATTTTCAAAGCACTCTCCTATTCATTCACCATCTAATAATTGTCCACTCCAATAATCCTGTGAGGGAGTCAATAAAATAGAGGAACCATGAGCAGAGAGGTGGAGTGACTTGCCCAAAGCCCCCTAGCCAGTGAAAAAGCTAGGTCTAGAGCAAGGATCTCCAGACTCTCAACATAGTGCTCTTCCTCAGCACCCTGCTGCCTCTCCATGTTAGCTCCTGGCCCAGTTGGCCCTCCCCTGGCACCTGCTCCTTGCATGGTCTGGCGCAGAGCAGCTGCATAACAGGCAAGGGTCAGTTGCACCCCTGACTTTCAGTGGAGCTTGAGCTGGAGTTCACTGGGGAATGGGTCTGCCAGGATTTTACTCAACACTTCTCTGCCAAGCCCGCCCTCCCTTCCTTCTATGATCTCTTGTGAAGCGAGGGATGTAAAACACAACCAAACGTGAACCTGTGGTTCCCTGCCAGCCCGGCCCTCGGAGCTGCCCCTACTCCCAGAAACAATATCCTGATTATCATTCATTATTTCTACTTCTTTGTATTAAAGCCCTTTTACTATAGCATTGGAGACCATTGGGGAGTTTTAAATTTCATGTCAAATCAGGATTTATGGGCCAGTTCTGAAATTTTACCTCTGGGCTCGATAATTGCAATTCCCTTTTAATCGCTTTCTTAGACACCTCTGTTAAAAGACTTCAGTTATTTCACACAGTGGCCCCTGTGATGGGGCCGATCTGAATACTCAACTTGTGTCACCTCCCTTTGGAAGGAGGCTGCATGGGAGGCTTCAGCCGAGGGTCCAGTTTGAAGATACTGGCTCTAACAAGCAGCCCCACCAAGGAACCTGGTGATTCTTGGGAATCTCCCCTTGCAAGGAGTTGTGAATTTGGGGATCATGTCCCCATCCACCCCTGCCCTCCCATTCCCCAATAGGAAGCAAGAAATTAATGGGATAGGATGGGCATGTTCCACCATGCTTGTTATGAAAGCTGTACAATTCTGGAAACATGCAAATGATATTGGGATCCTTCCATGGGAAATAGAATAAAGGAATATGATTCAAGGATTCAAGTGGAAGGGTCAGGGAGGGGAGAGATCCTTGTGATGTTTGGAGGAAAGTAAAAGCAGGTGCTATCTGAGGGGGTGTGCTGTGTATTGGAAAGGGACCCCCACCACCAAGGGCATGAGGATCCTGGGGCAGCAGCAGCCTGCAGAGGGCAGCCATGTCACAGAGAGGAGAGAAGAGCTGGAGTGATAGCCAGCCCTTACCCTCTTCTCAAAGCTGGACCAACATGTAGTGAAGGGGCTAAGATAGAATGCTGGGGGCAGGAGTCGCTAAAGGAGCCACCTCCAACGTGTAATTAGTGCTTTATAACTGGTGACAGCAATTTGTATGGGAGAAATGCATAAGTCTATATCCAGAGGCACCAGTTACTGAAAGAAGGTTTTAAGTGTGGGTCACAACTACTTCTGTTTAACAGTGGGCTGGGTGAGGGACAGAGATCAGACTGGGAAAAGGGGAATTCACCAAAGAGGCTTGGGAGAAAGAGAGAAAAACCAGGACTCAGAGCCTCATAAGCTGATGCTCCAAGTCCTGACCTTGGGTAGAGGCAGCCAAGAGAGAAAGAGACTCCCCAGTCTTGGTGAGGAGGTACCCCAGGCCCTCTGTCAGCAGCCATTCATGAGCTACGTAGGGCTTGCCTGCACTGGTGGGCACGGCCTGTTAGAAAGCGATTAGTGGACTGGACCAAAGCAACAGGAGTCTTCATCACTTGAGTGTTGATCTTCTAACATGACAGTGGACTGAGGTGCATCTCCAAACAGTGCAGTCACCCCACGGGCAAAATGATTCATTGGGGGTACTATTAACATAGTAATACATAACATGACAGATGTACTGCTTATTTTAAAATAAGATACTAAATTTTACTAATACTGATATCAGATCAGCAGGAGTATGTATGCATGCTCAGAAGACTTTTAAAATAAAAGAAAATAAGTAATAAAAATTTTTAAATTAGATGATGTACTTGATACTAAAGGATTCAGTGACATATGATTTTATTCAACATGGGACTTTAGCCCCTGGCCCATCCCAGGCACATACCCACAAACCACAAACATACACAGAGCCAAGTCGTAGGTGAGGACCAAAGGGCCCAGTTACCTTTACTCAGTTCAGTAAGAGGCCACAAGGATTAGGTGCCAGACACTGGCCCTAGGATCCTAGCGTTTGTGCTTTTTTTTAATCCAAAAAACTCGATTCCATTTCCTTCTGCTTTTCTTGCCTCAATTTTCTCGTCTGTAAAACAGGAAGAGTTGTGTATTATCCCTGTCCTCTAAGAATTGATGTTTATTTTCATCCATGTAAAAATGCCAGGGAAGGAGGAGGCTCCCAACTCAGATTTTGCCCCAGCCACCCCCCACCCCAACACACACACCCCTCTCATGCCCCTGCCAAGGGACGGCTCTAGAAACAGGAGAACATCATCTGCGTGGCTCCGCACGTACCAGTGACAGGCAGACAACATGGTAGCCAGTCCCCACCACCGAGGCCCTTCCTGTTTCTGGAGTCTCCGGGGGACGGATAGGACAGCACCAGCCGGTAATCACAAGACCAAGCTCTGGCACTTCCTAGCTAGTCCTCTGAGCAAGCCCTGTAACCCTTTACTCCACACTGTGTGACAAAGGGGATAAGAGCATCCTGTCCCGGGGTGGGGGGTGTAGGAATCAGATGAGAAGGGGTATGAGGAGGCATGGAGCCCCTTACAGGGAGCCAGTGTGCTGGGGCAGAGGTCCCACCACTGTCCCAAGGAGCACTCACCCTGTGAACTTGAGTATTCTGGGCTGGGGGTCCATCTTCACCCTAAGTCCATCTCAGGTTTAAATCTCCTGATACACATAGTAAGTTCTGTGCTCTGCCCATAGTGGGTCCTCAGGAAAGTACTCTACCCTGGTTGTCTCTGGGATACCTCTCAGCTCAGAAGTTGTGGGATTTCTGAGTGTCTGAGGCCAGCCGCCCCCATCTCCTGCAGCAGCCCAGGCTGCACCCTGCTTCTGTGGGAAGCCAGGGCCTAGAGAGACAGCCGTGGACTTGATGTTTGACAGGCCTGAGTTTGAATCTCACCTTACTAAATGTTGCTTACTAAATCGAGAGCAAGATAATTCACCTTCTGGATCTCAGTTTCCTCATCTGTACAATGGGGCAGCAACTTCTACCTCTCACAGCCCCTAAGAGGATTCAATGAAATAACTGTGAAGAGTTCCTTCACAGCATCTGGCACAGCATTTTTGTCCAAGGAGTCATAGCATTATGACAATTATGATAATCTAATAGCAGTATAACAATTATTACCATCATTGCTTGGATGACATCACTGGCAAGTTTCCAGAGCCAGAGGTGCTAGCAGACCACAGATCCCGTCCACATCTTTCAGGATCCACCCACAGCAGTGCCTGCCTCTCAGTCCCTAGCCAGAGATGAGTGTCCACCACCTGCTTGGGGCAGAGGCCACCCGCAGGGCTCAGGGCTTGAATCAAAGGCTCGGGGCTGTTTTGAATGATGTCTCTGAACCTGCTACAAGCTGTCGACAGAGCTTTGGAACCACTCACAGAGCTCACACTAGCCAGGAGCTCCTGAGCTGGACTTCATCTTCCCAGCCTTTGTCACTGTCCACTCCTGCCGTCCTTTGTCCTTTGAGGATTCCTTAGACTGGGGAGGAGAAGAGGGCTCTGCTTGCCCTCTGGGCTCCATGAGAAACATGCCAAACAACTGGATAGGCTCCAGCTTTCACAATCTGTCAGCACAAGGCTCAGCAAAGGGACGAGTGTTACAACCTCATCCCCAGGAGTCAGTTTTTATTGACTCTTTGGAAGTCTCTGCTTGGTTTGGTTTTAACAAAACTGTATTGTAGGCTTCCCAGTGGCTATGCTGACACTTATAGGACAGTGGATATCCGGACAGCCTTTTCTAAGACACTTTGCATACATCTCTTGGGAGGCAGGTAAAGGAGGGTGGGCTTTTCCTGTCTTATAGGTGGTTGTTCCCCAAGCCCTTGTTGATTAAATATACCACTGAAGGACTGAACCAGCCAAAAACGGGGAGCCTGCTCTTTCCAGAAAGTTGCAGCTTCCAGTATATAGGGCCAGGGCCAGTGTCAAGAGATTCTGTGTTCAAGGCTTTCTTATTGTAAATATCCAAAGCCCAGGATGAATTAGGTAGGAGACAGGAGGAAAGCCTGGCCTCACGCCTGGGGGCTCCTGCCCACCCCAACTCCAGCCCCAGTCTTTCTGGCGCCCCATGTGCTCTGCTTCTAGTGCAGGCCCAGCATCCCTTAAAAGTTCCAGGTCACTGTTTTGAGCTGACCCTTTAATGTCAGGTGAAAATTGGTGGTGGAAATTTCAGCCCAGAAATTGGCTCCCAGGCGAACATACCATTAGTGCAGTCTCAGGGCCTCTTGAGCAGTTCTGTCTGCTGTGTTCTGGAAAGCTCCCATGTGGCTGGCACACAAGAATCCTGAAGTTCAAGTTCCGTTAGTTTCCTCAAGCATGGCTTAAAGGTATGAGCATCACCCAGGCGAATCTAATGGGCCCATGATTCCTGGGTTATTAGCAAGCACTTTCTAGTATCGTTCTACAGTGGGGCCTCCCCGAAGGTGAAGGTGATATTATCCATCTGGGAGGCAGAGGTAAATGTGTAGGAAAATGTCCAGTGCTCTTTCTGACCCCAAGGAAAACGGGGCTCCTCTGAGAGAAACAAGTTGTTTCCTCAGTAGCCTGTGAGCTGCTGGTCCACGATGGGGGTTGTCACACAGAAAGGCGATGCCATTCATCATCCGTAGTTGGTAAAAAATATTTTAAAGTTTGTTTCTCCACTTAGTGGGGATGGTTTTGAATTATCCACCTCTGTTTGTTTGCCAGGGCTACCATAACAAAGTACAGACTGTAACAGACTGGGTGACTTAAACAACAAACCTTTGTTGTCTCACAGTTGTGGAAGTCCAAGCTCGGGGTGCCGGCAGGGTTGGTTCCCTCTGAGGGCTGAGAGGGAGAAGCTGCTCCACCTCTCCCTCTCTCCTGGCTCCCGGGGGTTTGTTGGTGGTCTCTGGTGTTCCTTGGCTTGTAGATGCATCACCCCAAACCTCTGCCTGCATCCTCAGGTTGTGGTTTCCCTGTGCACCTGTCCCTGTGTCCACACTTCCCCTTATTACAGCAGCTTAGCCGTGTTGGATTCGGGCCCACCCCATGATCTCATGTTAACTTGATTACCTTTTTAAAGACTGTTTCCAAATGAGGTCCCATTCTGAGGCACTGGGGGTTAGGACTTAAGCATATCTTTTTGTGGGGACACAATTCAACACAAAACACCACCCTTTCTGCACATCCCTTCTAGGACCAGAGTAGACCAGCCTAATAGTAACAAATACCACTTCCTCCAAGAAGCTTTTCTAAAAACTCCTCAGGGGGAGTCAGGCACGCCTTGCCCTGATCCCCTAGCCCAGTCACCCAGTCCAACCTTGGAGTTGGATTCTTGAAGGACACCAATTTGAATCTTGATCAACAAAGAACAGCCCAGGAGAGAAAAAGTAGAAAAGTAGATTCGGGGCACAGGGAATCCCCTGAGCATGTGCATAGTGGGTAGGGAAGAGCCCTGGCGTATGTGGGGAACCAGAGGCGGGTCTTGAGGGGCATTGAAGAGCGTGGTCATGTTGGAGTTTTAAAGGAATTAGTCCAGACATAAGGGAGCCCTCCTCTGCAGAACAGAGGTGATAGTTCAGGCCTCAGTCCTTCTCTGCCACGTGTGAGGATTAGACGTGGTGTTTCCCAAGATTCATGCCAGATTTACATCTTTCAACCCACAGTAACTTCATCACCCACTGTCCTTGCCACAGTAAGTATGGGCGCTGTAGCAGGGCCGCTGAGCTTCTCTGGGCCAAGGGGCTTGGGATATGATCCATCAGTGCCTCTGGCAGTTGCCTCCACATCCCTGGCTGGCCACCCAGCAGAAGGGCAGTACAGGAGCAGAGTGTGAAATGGGGGATCATCTAGCTGTCCTGACCCCACCCAGCCAGGCCCCTCCATTAGTGGATAGCTGACCACTGTCCCAGCCCCAAAATTTGCTTATAAATTTGCTTACAGGACTGCAGTTTATGGCCAGGTCTTCTCCACTGTATAAAGTTTCAGCACAGTGGCCTGACTTGGCCAGAGATTTACGCCTGAAATGGAGCCCCTGGGTTTAGGTGTCAGCGTTTTGCTTGGCACAGAGGCTTGAGTCCGTATTGAACCAATCGATACATTAACGCATTAAATGGCATTTAGGCTGGCCCTTCAGGGAACAGATGGGCAACTGGCTGTCATTTGAGCACCAGCAAGAAGGATGTCTTCCAGGCCTGGGAACTCCTGGATGCTGAGGCGGGGGTACGAGGTGAAAGCCCCGACCCCAGCCCCACTCGGGACTCAGGGCTCAAGCAGGAGGCAGATGCAGCTGGAGGAGGCACCTCCAGAAAACAGACACGTTTCAGTTTCCACGTTGTCTTTGTCTTTCTTGATCTGGCCCTGGGGAGGATGTAGTTTTAAAACATACATACACATACACATACACATACACATACACATACACATACACATACACATACACATACACATACACATACACATACACATACACACACACACAAACACAAACAAGAGAACTAACTGCATTGTATTGGCTTCAAAGAAAGGATTGTGTTTGAAAAGAACAGATGGTGCTAAAAAGTTGTTGGAAGGAGGACAGAATTAGGAAACCAAGTTCCAGATTCCCACTGGCTGCTGGTGGGTGATGTGCCCAAATCTCCTTACAGAAGACGTTCCAAAGGCAAAATGATCACCTGGGACTCTAATCAGAGAAAATCCACCACCTCCCTGCCAGAGAGACTGTCTGACAGATCTGTGGAATGGGGAACCTGCTGGGATCCCCTCTTGTGCGCCCTTCTGTAATTTTAAGTGATTTCTGGAATGCCAGTGCCACCCAAACTCTCTCTCTTCTCACTTCCCCTGCCCAGAATCCAGCTGGGTCCCTCCACATAGCCCCCTGATGAGGGGTGTTCATTGAATGCTGTAGGAGGTAGTGTCTTGTGTGGGACCTGATCCAAAATCCAGACAAGTGGAAGGCAGAAATTCAGGATTCTCAGGCTCGCTACTCTTGATAAGAAGAAGTTTTCTCTTACTTGATATTTTGCCTAAATAATCTGTGCTCCTGCCTTTAAAAAGAAGAAAAACACCAGTGAATCCTCTGTGTGTTTTTTAATACAAACTAGCACAAAGAAGTGCTCTTAGACAATCAGCCTTGCTGGAGAATCAACCTACATCCTGAAACATTTTAACTTGAAATTTCTAAACATGCTAATTCACTAGTCTGTTGCCGTAGGGCCAAGACCTTTGCTTCTAGGGTGAGTCTGTTGATTGGGAGTTCTGTGTTGCCTTTCTGTATAAATCACATTCATGACACCGTGATACCACATCCACGATTTTCCATTTCAGTTTCTCTAAAATGGGAATACTTAAAGAACACTTGTGAACTTATCTGAAGGTTTGGGGAATTTTCAAGATTTTTTTCCCCTGATCTTTTCTATTGCCCCATTCACATCTAATCAAAGAGCAGTTGTTTTTTGTTTTGTTTTGTTTTGTTTTGTTTTTTTTGCTAGTCTTTACAAAGTACTTCCAATTTTTCTTGCTCATGTTGCATCAGCGTAATGAGTACAATAGCCATAAACAGACTTGGGGATGAGCTAAACTGACTCTCAGGAGGTGTCTAACTCATCTGATAGGACTGGAATGTATAGGAGCACTAGGGAGCAACCTTGAACTTTCAGTAACCCTAAACATTCATAGGGCATAGGGTGTTCCATTGAATATAAAATGTAGGGGTGATGCTAAGGCAGCAAGCAAATTGGGCACATGGAAGTCATTTAAGACCACTTCTTCTACTAATATTTTTTCCTACAACTGCGGCTATAAGCAATCTACTACTCTCCACCCCACCCACAGTGATTGAGGGGTGAGGTCTGCAGAGGTTGACTCTCAATCTCCTCTTCCTGGCCTGCTATATAAAAGGGGGGAAAAAATCTCAGCCAGGGGCCAGGGTGGTTGTCTGCCTCCCACAATCCCATGTATTCCAACCCGGTTTTGATGATGTGGAACTTGAGTAGAGAAGGAATAAGATAGCCTGAGGCAACACTAGGGAGAAGCCAAAATATTTCTTGGATACAGCCTTTTCTGAGTGCTGGTATTCTTCAAATACTAGCTACCCCTGACCCACTAAAAATCTCTTCTAAAAAAACCTAGTTACTTACATTTAACATAAATGTGAACCAATGTGCAACATAGTAGAAAGTGCAGTGGTTTTGAAGATAAATAGTCTTGGGTTCATATCGCCTCTTACCATTTCCTACATGGGCAAGTTTATAAGCTCTCTGAGCCTCAATTTTCTCTCTTGTAAAATGGGGATGATAATATTTGTCTCATGCATTTATTGTGAAAATTAAATAAGATAAAGTAATATAGCTGCCTTAAATCCTCTCTGGAATGAGGCAGAACATAAATAAATACACACACACACACACTCACAAATAAATGAAATGTGTATCCAGTGCCTGGGACAACAATCCCTGGGATATCTGCATTTGTGCACTTGTCTCTTCAGCTCCATGTGGGAGATTGGAAGGAATCTCAAAAAGTCTTGCTATTCTGGGGTGGAAGGCTCTCCCCAAATCCCTGAAATGCCATCACACACAGTCATTCCTATTTCACCTTCTTGTGAGATCATTCCATGTCAGGTCATCTGCCATAGTGGGTGTAGGAGAGAAAAGAAACACCAACGTAACAGTAACACTATTAGCTAATGCTTACTGTCAGCTAAGTACTTCATGTCTTAACCCTCACGGTCTTCACCACACCCCTGTAAGGCTCTGTTTTTATCCCCACTTCTTAATGATGGAACTTGAGCACAGAGAGTTTAGGCAGGTTGCTGGCCAGGGGTCACAGCCAGTAAGAGGCAGAATTGAGATTATAAAACACGAAGTCTACCTCCAAAATTTGCACTCTTAATCAATACATTTCTCCCAAAGGAAGGAAAAAAGGGAAGGGAGAGAATAAAGGAAAAAAGAAGGAAGGAAACAAGAGGGAAGGAGGAAGTAAAATTAGAAGAAGCTAAAGAGAGGCCAGGGAAAGGAGCCCAAAACCATTCTATTTTTTCTGTTTGCTCAAAAGCATGACAGAAGAATTAGGGGAAACACAGTTTGGGGAACATTTTCTTAGCCCCCACTTCCAGAAATCTGGGCCACCTTCCAGATCCCATCACCCATATAGCATCTCTGATAAAAACCAAAACTGCTTTCCAGCCGCCAATGCTAAGCTCCCAACCAAGTCCACTGTGGCCCCAGGGAGCCCATCCCTGTCTCAGCACCCTCTGCTCCCACAGCTCCCATCCAGCAGAGCCAGAGGGCACCCTCAGCCTCAGGGTAGCTCCCTTCCATTGTGGGCTGGTGGGAACCACATCCTGAATCAACCTACAACTTCGTTTCCATCCAAATCTGATCAAGGGCAGACATCTAACTTCTGGGAGATTTTGAAGGGCAAGGAATAACAAAGCCAAGGCTACTTGGATAAAATACCCCACACCACATACCAAGTGTTATTATTATTACAGAAAATTAACTAGCAACAAAGGACTCTACGGTAAAATTTACATTGATCTGACATTTTTTTCCCTGCTATCTCCCATAAAAATGCTTTAAATGCAGGCTGATTTAATGGAAACAATAAAAAATAGTGCTGAATGGTTTATATTTGCTGCAGAATTACTACAAGGTCTATATTTTTTAAAAAAACTTGAAAGTTATGTGTATTTTTTTCCTTTAGGATAAGATTAGGGAGAGAAGTGCAGTTGGCTTTTTTTTTTTTCCTTATTGACCTAGACAAGCTCCCACAGGCTCAGTCAGCTCCTTATTTCTAACGGATCTTCACAGCTTCACACCTGAGTCCGGACAGTTGTCAAGAGAGAGTCTTAGCAAAGGGACATGTGGGGGAATGTCAGCTGTGTGGACTGAGCCTTGACAGTGTTATGCTCGGTAATAATAATAATGACTGAGCGCCGTGTGGAAAGGACATGGCTGATTGTCCAATTTATAGTGTTTCCATCATCCTTGATTCAGCCCCTGAGTTTGGCTATCTCGGCGACAGAGTTAGTCGCCACCTGACTTGACCCTATGACCACTACAGAACATGAGGATGACCACATCATTTAGCTTCAGGTCCCCAGCCATGTTCACCAGGGCCAGAAGTTGAAACAAAGACTCAGAAAGATGTGGTTTCTGACCTCAAAAAGCTTAAAAGGGGAATTTAAGATGGTGTTCATTAAGACTATGGAGTCACACAAACCTGGATTTAAAACTCAGCTAGGAAGCAGAATATGCAATGGGCTTCCAGTGAATGCTAACTGTGGTTGTTGACCATATTATTAGTGCTGTTGTTGTTATTATTGGCATTGCTGCTGCTGTTAATACTCATATTGTTGGTTATAAGTGGGCCCCTGTTGTAGAGAACATTCATGCCTCAGGTGGGACCTCTCCTAGTTGAGCACTGAGGTCCCCTCCATGTCTCAGTTACTATAATTCTTTGATTCCTTCTTTGGGTTCTAGGTTCATGGAGAAAAGCTAATTTGGTAGCTATTTCTGTGGGCCTGCCCCTTTAAAGATAGGGCTTGTGGGCAAATGGAGAGTGAAGAGGTATATGATGACCCAACCCTGAACTTCTCTTAACTCCCCAAAGTCCCTAGTCCTTAGGTTCCTCCTAACAGAGAAGGCATCATTATCACTTGAATGAATGACAGCTAACGATAATGAATTGACATGAACTTTCAGATTAACTTAGCTCCACTACAATATAAATTTTGACCGAGAATGTCAGATTCTTGTCTTGTTTTACAGAAATCTGTTCATGCATTTGTCCCCTCATCCAACAAATACTTGTTGAGTGTCTGCAATGTATCAGGCACTGGAGACACACTGATGAATGATCCATCACCCTAGCTTTGAGGAAGTGGAGGTTGTGGGGAGGGTGGTAAGACATAGGGGACCTCCTTCCTGTCTCCCACCAGACGGAACCACCTGTTCTCCAAGTACACAGTCTGCATGCCCTCTGCTGATGTGCTCATGCCAGCCTCTCTTTCTGCATTGCCCTTTCCCCAGTTTCTGCCCCTTCTCCACGACCCATCCTCAGGTTACACCTCTGCTGATTGCTGGATCTGGGACATCACTTTGCCCTCTGTGTTTCAATAGCACCTAGTGCCTGTGCCACTCACTCAGCTCCTCTATGACTGCCATTCACTCTCAAATTCAGTATACTTTTTCTCACTAGTATGTAAGCTTCTAGAGTACAGAGCTAAGTTCTAAATCCTTAGGATCCCCAGTGCATTTAGTATGTTATCTAGTGTGCAACAGTGCACCAATAAATACCTGAGAAGTGGAATTCAATTCAACAAGTTCTAATCAAAATCTTTTCACATCTTTTCACATGCTACGGGAAGATGCAAAGGTAAACAAGAGGATTTCCCTCCAAAGTGAGATGGGGGCCTTTAGAGGGTTCTAAGAAGAATGTTGACCTGCTATTATAGTCCAATCCTAATATATTTTGTTGTAGGGGGTGTTTCAACCTAATTTCTTTTAACTGAAAATTTTTTCTGGTTTAAGCAAAAGGTGGCTGCTATTCATACGTTGTTAATGCCTTTCTCACTTTCTTTTACCTGCATTCCTCTCCCACTTGAATCTCGTAAGTGAGTTGAGATGCAGAGAGTTTCATGGGCCAGTGCCATTCCATGAAAAAAGCTCTGGTCTTCTGGAAGAATAGCTCCCACTTATTGAGCCCCCAAGAAGCATATCCCTTTGTGTACATCCTCAGACAAATCCTCATAGCAGTCCAGCAAGCTAGACGTTACGACCTCCACCTTAAAAATAAGGAAACAGGAGATGAGAGAAGTTAAATCATTTGACTTAGTCGACGCTGGGGCTGAGAATTGAATCTAGTCCTCCTGATACTGCAGCAGGTAAAACCAACTCAGAAGGGCATCCCATTGACTAGCATGTAGATTTGAGGGCTCACTTTTGTGAGCCAGCCCTACATCAACATCATGCCTATTGGAATATCGCACAGCAGTGGAGTACTACACATTCCTCTGTCTTGTCAACTGCCATTCATGGCCCTCAAGTGCTGTCAAAAAGTGCCCCTTCATTCTGGACTGAAAATAACTTGGTGCCTTCATTCTTTTGAGACACGGCTGCCAACCCTTCAGTCTCATCAGCAGCCTGCCTCACATCAGAAGTGCCAGGCAGTTTCCTATAAACATGTGGAGACTAACCTGGGATGGAGCAGTGGGAACCTTAGAGATTCTTTTTGGTTCCATGTCAGACTTTCTGATGATTTTTTAGTTTCCTGTGTGCATTTTCTGACAAGGTATTTCACTATCTGGCTGGCCTGTCTATCCTCAGAACTCAGACTGGTGATTCCCTGTGGCAATGCTAAGTAGACATACCCTTCTTTATCTCTGTGATTCTAGTGGTATGAAATGTGACCGAATGTACCAGCTGATTCATAGGTCACATTGTCTCCTGTTCTTGCAGTCTAGGAGCAATCATATATTTGATTTTAATCTTAGGTCTGCAGGTAGCCAAATGTGTGACCTCGAATAAGTCTCTCCAGTTCTCTAAGGGGGTGGAACTGAGTCTCTTTGGAGAAATACGTCTGTAATTCTTTGACTAATCATTCTTATTCCACCTTCTGTAGACTGTTATCAGTCCATTGCAGTTTCAGGGGTTACGGTAAAGTATTTTGTTGCTAGGACGCAGGTGATCTGCTAGAGAAATACAGGCATCAGATCAGTCTGAGACCTTGAAGAACGTTTAATTCAGTGGCCGCATTTTGCTAGTGAAGCAACTGAAGCCCAAGGAGGTACAGGGACTAACCCTACCCCATGCAAATCTAGGACCAGAATCTGGGACTCAGCTCCCAACTTAGTGGCCTTTGTACATACTACTTCCAGCCTCCAGGTATTATTCACAAACCAATTTATTCATTAATCATTCATTCACAAATCTAATTTATTAATTATGATGTAGCCTCTCAGCAAAAATATGTAGTCAATTTTTTTCTTAGCAAATTCACGCAAAGTTGGAGACACTTTCTCTGGTTGAGAATACAATTAATCAAAAAACATCGAAAAAATTCAGGCATTCAGAGTAAAGTGACTTATTCAAAGTCATCAGGCAAATAAATGGTGGGCAGAGCCAGAACTGGAAGTGGAGAGCTCCAGAGAGACAACTGGAAGATAATGGATGGTGACAGGCTGTCCATACCGTGTTTCTGGCTTCCCGAAGCCCAGAAGGACTCCCGACACTGTCCTATTGATTGATTGAAGCACCAGTGCTAAGAGGGCCACAAATCCCAGCACGTGGTAACAAACAGCTGCATGTTTGTTTCTAGGAGACTCTGGGTTAGAACAAAACCTTTCCCCTTGCAAGCCCAAGTAGAGTTGCCAGCAGCCAAAGAGGAAAACAGGACCCTAATGAGGGAGTTTCATGACTACTGGAATGTAAGCAGAGAAAATGGAGGCAGACAGGAAAGAGAGCTTGGATTTGTTTTTCACAGGGTTTTTGCCATCTCTTAAACAAATCTGACCCTAGGTATAAGCCCTTTTTCAGTCCCAACTTCCCTGGTTACAAAATCACGTTTGGCAACTGCTCTGAAAGTTATTAAAGTTGAGGCAGTAAACTATGGGAGGCCAGAGAATTTCAGACGAAAGTTATTGCATCAGTAACTCAGAAACTAATTCCTAAAACTCTTGACACATTTATCCAGAGGGCTAGTGCCAATATAGAAATGGAAATCATTGTCAAGGGCCACTGTGTACCTGGAATTAAAATCCATCATTCCTCAGAGCAGAGAGCTACGATTTTGGAAGAATATGAATAGTCATGCTTTTCACCACCATCTTTCCTCAAAAATAGGGTCCTTTATTTTTCAGAAGAAGAAGAAAAATTCTGCTCTCTTTGTTTTTTTTTTTTTTTCATAAAAACCCCTCATTTACATTTTCTTTTCAAATATGTTTTTTCTTTGATAGTCCCACATTTAAACAGAAAGTCCTCTTTTTCCTTACTCAATTGCACTGGTTTTATTTTGTATAGAAATCCTGCTGGGTACAGTAACAGAACAAACTTTACAACAGCAATAATCCCTTCTACAGCATTTATTGGGAAATTTCATACACTTTTATTAAATGGCTGAGGCATTGGCCCCAGTGATCTGAATTAACTACAGAAGAGCATGGAGAAGAAACAAAACTGCCTTCTTCATTCAGCAGACTCCCAACAAGGAGCTGAGCTCCATGGGCTGCACGCCCAGCAACATGGCAGGGCCAGAGACACAAAACTGCCATCCAGGAACACCCCACTGAAGACCACTGATTGCCTTAGGCAGTGCCTTCATCACAAAAAGTTAGCAGATGGAAAAGATTTGATGGGATCCAGTGTTAGCAAGCAAATAGAAAAATAGGCCCTCTGATTCACTGTTGAAGAATCGGCAATATCCTCAGAGTTTTAGATGTACATACACTTTCACCCAGGTTCTAAGAATTTGTCTAAGGCAATATTTACATAAGTACACAGGGCTAGTTTCAGCATGATCATAGAGAGGAAAAACCAAGAGCAATCACAAGTCATTAAAAATGCAATCATTGACCTGATCATGTAATTTATATTTATTGTCACATGACATACCATTGAGTGGCAAAAGTGTAGTCACAGAGAACATTGTATGCATGACCTTATTTGCATAAAACTGTAGCTAAAAAGCTGGTCATGGAGGTTTTCACCATGGTTGTCTCTGGATGAGCTTCTGGGTGATTTTTGCTTTCCTTTACCAACTTTTCTGAATGGTTGAATTTTTCATATTTTTTATAATGAACAACATCACTTTATACTTGGGGTCGGACAATGCTTTAAAAAATTTTTTCAACAGAAAGCTACTCTTTCCCTAAGTTCCTTAGCACTAGTGTCATACCTAAGCCCAATCTAGTGGTAAGACCCTGTGAAACATTGTTATGAGTTCATGGGTGTAGCCATATGTCAAAACTCATCAATTTATACACTTTAATTCATCAAATTGTACACTTTTAGTACATGTGATTTACTGTATGTCAGTTATACCTCAATAAAATTGTTTTTTAAAGGAAAGAAAATATGAAATAGTCTAGGTATTTTCCATTCTCCACACAAAATTGTTAAAATCACTATATATATATATTTACCCGCATCAATGTTGGAAAGTAAATTTGATGTTCCAATCAGTGACAGGAGGCTATTCCAAGAGGTTAATAGCCTGAGTGAGGTGTAAAAATGTTCATTTAGCTTATTCTCTGTTCTCCAGTGGTGTCAGTGTCCTTGATTATAGATACATGCAGAACTCACCATTTGACCTGCTTCCTTCTTCTTCCCTTTGCACCTTTTTGCAGAGTCCACATCAATCTTAGGTAACTTTTACCCCAAAATACATGCTTCAGTGCACTTTAATTTTCCTGCAGTAAATAAATGGCACTTGCTAGCTTCCCTTAAGTAACTCTATAGCAAACCTGAGGGTTCTGAGACTTGGGTATCAGATAAAATTCTAAAACGACGCATTCATTCCAGAGATAATTATGAATACACTGATAAATGTTTTGAAGATGATTTCTTCACTCTTCTGGCAGCTTTGCTCAGGTATATATATATATTCGTTTCCTATAAGACTAGCTACTGAAATTGTCTAAAGGTCTGCAGTTGCCTAAAAAGTATGACAAAAGAAACACCAATAGCTATAGGAGGGTTAAGAATTGGGTCTCTGAGTTACCTGGACAAGAAGGAAACAAATGTGTGTGTTGCTGTCAGAGTCACCATCTTCAGAACCACTTACGGTTCCACTTCTTGGTACCCGTGAAGAATGTGGGCCCTAAAGTCAGTGCAGGGGCAGGACGACCTCTCTGCAGGTTAGGCCTGCTTCTTACCACTATTTCTGTATGCTTTTCCCCTCTGCTTTCCAATGCAACCAGTTGGACTGTGCTGCAAGGAAGAATTGGGCGCCCAGAAAACCCATTCCGAGTGGCCCTGGAATACATCTCGAGTGGAAACCGAAGCTTGTCTGCAGTGGACTTCTTTGCCCTGAAGAACTGCAGTGAAGGTATCTGAATCTTGACTTTCCGCTCCACTCCTTGGTATCTTGTTGTCTTAAGTGGGTCAATAACTTGCCACCGTGATTAGCTGATAACGTACACACTTATATAGAAGTCTACAGTGCTCTGGGGCTGATCCTGAATATTACCAAGTGTTCCATAGCCCAGAAGATCAATGTTCAAAGATTGAGTATAACATTGTATCTGCTTAACCTAAAACTTTATCAAACAGAATACAGCCTTTGTTAGATAACACATTAGCTTAACTTCCCTGGCTGCCACACGCTTTCAGCTATGTTTTTGTTTTGTTTTGTGGAAATTTTCAAATGTATACAGGTGAACAGAATAGTGCAATGAACCCCATATATCCTCAACCCAGTTTCAACAATTATCAACATTCTGCCGTTTTTGTTTCACCTATATCTCTACCTACTCCTCTCTCCACCAACTTGATAGTGATTATTATTTTACTTCTTTTTCCTGAGGTGAAACTTACAACTAAGTATTTTTAATGATTTGATTTAAGCTATTATTAAGGGACAATATGGGAAATGGTTATATGTGAAATTTTTTGCTTATTTGGTAAAAATCACTAGGGCATGGTCGACTTCCTTTTGTATAAGCCCAACATTGTGAATTTATTTCAAGATTTATTACCAAGAGAAAGCATCTCTCTCCTGAAGAGTAATTTGATGGGTTTTTTTTGTTTTGTTTTGTTTTTGCCTTTGTTGCCAGGAAACTCTGAACTAAATGCAATACTTAATCACAATAATTATACCTGTGTAGTTTCGGGATAAGCTTATTTTCCCCTCCCTCTACAGAGTCTTTGATCTTCTATTCCTATTTTCAAGATCATATATAATATGTGTCTTTCACTAGGCATTGCTTGAAGTCTGATTAGTGAGCAGGATGAGATAGATCATTATTACATATATCTTCCCTTGATTCTTCAGAAAATCGAGGGTCATAATTATAAACATCCTTTATTGTTTCCCACATATGGAGTGTATGGGAGATGGGCTTGAATTATGCAAAGCTTCAGGAAAAAAGTTGCTTTCATGACCTCTATTCTGCTGTGCCCACCTCTTAGCTCCCACCTGTGCTGTGGAACCTGTGGTCTGGGAGGCCCAAGAAAAGAGTATGGACAGGAGGGAAGCCTGTGGTGTTCCCAGACTTAACTTCTCAATGTAGACTGTTTATGAACAACCATAAAGGCCCATAACACACAGCCATCTGTTGCATGCCGAGGTTTGGTTTTGCTTCTGGAGCTGGTGTACAAAAGGGACTCGCTAAGGTAGGGAGCCCACTGACCACCCAGCTCCTTACATTGCTGCAGCTCCTCATTCATTGCTGGTCTCGCAAGAACTTTCACAAAGTGGTTTTCTTTCCTTTAATCAAAACTGGTTTATGTGTGGGAAAAAGAAAAATCACCATAACATGATAGATTGAACTTTAGTTCAAGTTGAAAAGGTGGTTAGCCTGTGCTGTGAGGCACTGTACAAGAAACATGTGGTTTGGGAGAAAGCCAGGAGCTTGTACAAATGTTTCTGCACTCACGAACTTGGGAATTTGTGAGCGTCTCTGGACATCATCAATTCTCACAAATGTCAAGGGTCTGTGTACCGTCCAAAAAGAGGCCATGTGTTGAAATGGAGCCAGTTAACAGAAATGTGTCAGGGAGAAGATATCAGTTCCCAGAACTGACCTAATCTCATTTGAGCAATGTCAGGAGAAGGGACTAAGAGACTGCAAAACTCCAGGTATCAAGCCCAGCCACAAATACTCCTGCAAAGTTTCTTTGCACGTTTGAAGGATCTCACCCAGTGCATATTTTTCCTCCCTGACTCCTACAACTTCCTTTCACCTACAAAATTCTTCCTCTGTAGTTTGTTACATTTGCAATGATCTGTTGCACAGTTTAAAAGACCTGTTTCTTTCCTGCTTCTCTATCCTTATGAAACCAAGAGAGTTGACCTCTCTAAATTTCTCTAATGATCCAGAAAGTGTTTCTTCTGGCAGGACACTCTCTTAAGGAGGGAGAAAAGAATTCCACCTCTGATTCCCTAGGGAAAGTGGATTGTCCAAGAGACTTGGGAAGGTTCTCCTGTCCTAGCTCCTTCAGAGGCTCCAAGTCCAAGAACAGAGGGTCTCCATGAGGAAGCAGGTGTCCTCTGCACTCCTTCTCTGACTTGGAACCCTGTGGCCACCAAGGGATGTGAAGGGACCACTATGGATGTGTAAGTCAGAGAGCACAGAAGTATAAAGTGGTCCCAGTGTTTCTTGAGACCTTCTAACTCTTCTTCCCATAATGGAACAAAATCAGGTGCACGTCAGTTGGTGTGGACAAATGGCAAACATAAGAAGCATCCTAAAACTACCCTCATATATTTAAAGGGAAGGAGTTGTTTTGGCGACATACCCATATCTATTTGATGTAGACAGACATCTGCGTTTTCTGAGGTCACTGCTTTAGTTAGGTCATGAAGGGGAGGAGCTAGGAGGAGAGAAGTAGTATCTTTGAGGGAGGTGAGGACTGGTGACATGTTACCAGGACTGTACATAGGTTTGCAGGATGTCTGGTCTACTTTCTATAGAACTCCACAGTCCTTCCTTGTCCCGCATGAAAAGAGGTGCCATTTTAATTCAACTGGAGAAGCCTTACAGGGGACGTTGTGACAGTTCTTGCATAGGAGAAGATATCTATTTGTGGGTGCCATCAGGGCAGAGGTCACACCTCTTTCCTTTCTGAATTCCGACACCTATCACAGCGTGTAACAGTTGATAGGTGCTCAGTTAATAATCAGTCACGGCTAACATCTGTGGAGCACTTGCCGCGTGCTGATCCCTTTCCTGTGTTAGTTATCTCCTGCGAGGTTTACAATAATACTGTAAAGTAGGTGCTGTTGTCCTCATTTTACACATGGGGAAACTGAATCTCACAGAAGTTTCTAAAGTTGCCATAGCCATTCAGCTAGGGAAAGGTAGAGTCAAACTCAACCCCAAATCAGTCTGATCACCAAGCCAGTATTTCTGTCCATTACCTTCTGCTGCCTTAGTGGAAGGTGTAAAGGCTGGGGTTTTACTTATTACTGGAAACCTTAGAATTATCTTTGCCTCCTCCTCTTATCCCTGCATCCTGAGGGCCAAGCCCTGGGCTCTAGGCTATTGGCTGTCTTGCTGTCTGTCTGCTGCTATCTAGATGCTACTGTTACTGCTTCTCAAATTTATCCTTCTGACTTCATTTCATTTTCTCTGCCATGTGCTTTATCCAGGCCTTCATATATGCATACTGGGACTTCAGCAACGGCCAACTGGTCTCCCTGATACCATTATTTTTCACACATTACCAGATGAATCTCCCCCAAATTCCCTTTCCTTGTGGCACTTCCATGAGCCTTTAGTAACTTCTTATTGTCTATCATATCAGAAATATGTGAACTAGAGTGGACCACCTCACTCATTTCCTGGGGCCAGGAAAATGATGGACTGGGGATCACCCATCTTGTTGATGGTAGAGCTGGGATTAACATCAGGACCATCTTGACTCTGACCTTGATATTTTCACCACTGCTCAATCCTGCCTGGAAAGCCCCAGTGTCTCTGCCTCATTTCCAAGGTCCTTTACAATCTGGCCTCTCCACACCTATCCAATGTCATGCCCTCCGTTCTCCCACACCTCCTGTTCTCGTGTTAGGCTGCGTTTCTATAAACTATGCCAGAAATAGCCTACTTGGTCCCAGGCCTTCCATTTTGAACACTGACTCATCATTAAAAATCCAACTTGCGGCCCAAACCCTCCAGAATATCATTCGCAGCTAAAGAATTCTCGGAGGACTTTACTCTTTGCATCTAAGTTTAGTAGCTGTTTTATACTTATTTCTCAATTAGTCATTTTGGCACCCTAACTTGAGTTTCAGAACCTTGTCTTACATTTCTTCTATTTCTCCAGGGGACAGTTAACACCGTGCTAAACACATAAGAAACACGATGTAAATACTTGCTGACCGACTGGTTCATCAATCAATTGATATATGCTGCTCCTGCTTTTATAACTTTGGGCCATTCCCCTACTACTCCCAAAAGAATGTAGCAGTGAGCAGAAATTACTTGGAAGAGGCTTCCCCCTCATCTTAAAAGAGCAGTATGTATACTCAGCACTGGTGGGAGGGCTGTCAGCCCCTAGAGACACGCATGTCCAGGCTCCCGGGGAACCCTTAACCCTTGCACAAAGACCTTTCTTCAGCAGAAAACCCAGAGCAATAAGATTGTGCAGGACACTCATCAGGGTCCTCATTTTCAGAGGAGCTGACGGGAAAACACATATCAAAGTAGGTAGCACTAGCATCTTGGAAAGGATTTGAAAAGGATCATTGTGCCTCTGAGCAGCTCATAAAGATGCATATTGCAGACATCCACCTAGCACCTTCTATGTGCCAGGTCCTTTTCTAAGCACACTGCATTCATTAACTCATTTAATCCTTACAGCAATGCTGTGAGATATGCATTATTATTATCATCATTCCCATTTATGGATGGGGAAATTGAGGCACAGAGACCTAAGAAATTTACCCAAAGTCTCACAGCTGATATTGGAATGGAGGCCCACTGGCTCCAGCATCCATGCTCTTAGCTACCACATATTGATGCTACCTATGTAAGGTCACTGCTGGAAAGGACCCCAGAAAGCATCTAATCTGGCTCCTTCATATGGAAATTGAATGCGCTGAATGCACAAATACCCAAAGATTTACCTTGAACTTTGACACACTAAATTACTGATTAGCCCAGTGTGCTTTCTACCTCCGTCTCATGGTTGTCAAGTTCTCAGTTTTTCCAGGAAACCAATTAGGAATTTCCCTCTCCCTGCCCAGATTTGTCAAAGGCAGTGTAAGTGGACCACCACCCCTGATCAACAGCAGGCCCTCATCGGTGAACATCAGGGAGCTTCAAATGGCTCCTGGGTAAGCCTGAATGCATTTTATTGCAGGTCACCAAGGTTCCCCTTCTCTTTCACGAGGATCCTGCTGGGGCGCTGCTTTTTTTTTTGTTCTCAAACCACAGCCCTTGACACACCCTCCAAATCAGTTTTTATGAAATACTGTTTGAGAACCACTGGACAGTCTGATTTTTAACTCTCCTATTAACTCCAGCTTTTTGATCCCATTATTCTGTACTAGTTTAAAATGTGATAGCCAAAAATTGTTACATTAACCATACCTTCTTTAAATGATTGACTAAGCACAAGGCTGTTGTACTTGGAATATGGGACATTTTCACAAGTTAGGTTCTTATCACTGTGCCTGGCTTTGAGATGCTAAGTATGGAACTAGTATGAATGCTTCCAGTAAAAAATGTGTGGCATCTCCCAACCTTGTCTCCTCTCTCTCTTCTTACTTTACCAAAAACAATTATGGGCAGTGGAGGATGTCTTCCTTAGACCAAGAGGGGACAGGAGTAAATGAGAGACACTAAATGGACAGATTTTAATCTTCGGATAGCCATGTGGAACCAATTAGCCTCTAGAGTAGGCTCCAGAATCCAGCTGGGTAAAATGAGGGATAACCTCATGGGTTCCTGGCAGCCTGGCCCAAACTGGGCATTTTCTGTTCCAAAAGCAAGCAGCGCCACAGCAGGATCCTCAGTCTGTGCTTGTAAAACCAAGATTGCTATGGCACTCTGTCTTGGGGCTGCCAGCAGAAAGCTCTGTGTGTAGCAGACTCGTCCATCCAGCCATCCATGCATTCACTCATTCATTTGACAGACATTTACCGAGTGATGCTAAACTGAATACGTAGTGACACTGATATAAATTTGTTTCTCTTCTGGAACTGGGTTTTGGTGTGGTGGCTTTAAGATCTCCATTCTACTTGGCACAAACACTGCTCTCCAAAGGGCACTCCTGACTTACATTTAATTTGCACTGGAGGTATTGAATAGGTGTTTTATTTGTAGGATGTCTTCTGCCAAACTAGTTGCAATAGGCCTTTCTCAGAAAGACCACACAATGAGCAATGAACCAGCAATCAAGGGATTTAAGTCCCCTTTCCACCTCTTATTTCCATAGACTAGCCAACTTTGTAGATCAGAGGGACATTAAAAGTCTCCTCCAGAACTGGCACACTGATTGTTTTTTAATTTAAAATAGGAATAACAGTGTATCAGTGGCTGTCCTGAAATTGACCTTGTGAGGATAAACAGAGAAGAGGGCTGTGGAGATATGTTGTAATGATGCCCTGAGCTACCTGCTTCTCTGGCCTCACCTGGCCTGAAACCTTTAAAAATGAAGCTGCTCCCTCTCTGCCTCTTGGTTTCTCATGGAGAAACTACTATTCACAGAAATACATGGGCTCTTCTGACACCTCCTGCAAAATGTTTCATGTCAATGATAGCCAAATGTCAAGCGGGTGATGAGAGCCACAGCACTGCCAACCTGACACCAGCACCAGGGGGCCCACCACCTGGGTTAGTCACTTCAAGGGACTGAATCAACTCTGTGGTGGTGGGAGCTATAGCTTGGAAGGAAAAGCCAAGGAGAAATTGGAGCCACAGCGTAGTGTCCTCGCTGAGTTCTGATTGTGTCCTCCAGGTAGAGGGTGAACCCCGTTTACCAAACATGCTCCTTAACACCCTATTTCTAAAACATCTCACCCATAATTATCTGTGGACTGTACTGTTTAAAAGATAAGCATTAAAATGAGGATTTCATCTAGCCAAGATACACTCATATTTCCCCAGACTCCTCCCCACCTCAAGCTTTTTCTCCAGCTATGCCCCCTCTCCCTCATTCCTGATAGCTGCCTCTCCCAGTCCTGTACTTCTTTCAAATCTCAGCTCAAATACTATTTTCTCTAAGAAGGCTCAGCTCAGAATTAGGGCTCCATATATTTCTGTTTTAGAATGGCCTACTTCTTTCCAGAGTTATTTATGTGTCTTGCTCAATAGATGCTAGGTTCTATTTTTAAAAAGACCGTGTCTTTTTGAAAAATCTCTGTATCCCAATTAACAACTAACAGTGGTTTTCCCACGGTAAGGACTGAATAAAGGTTTTCTTGTTATGATGCAAACGAGAGATTACAGGCTTTGGAATCAAACAGAATGAGTGTGGAATTCCAGCTCCATCCCTTACCAGAAGAGTGGTTTTTTATCCATGAGTTTGGGTTTTCTCAAATGGGGCTAGTAATATGTCATTATAGGTTTGTTTGGAAATTAAGACTGATGTTGTGTGTAGAGCCCCAGCACAGTGCTTGGCACAGTAAATACCATTGCCTTCTCTCTCCCATGTCCCCTGGTTGAGCCAAGTTACCTTATTCTGGAACCAGGACTGAATAATTCTGCACAACAAGCCCAGGGAATATGTTTGCAAGTTCACACCCACTTTTCACTTATTTTTTGTTTTAATGTATTACCTTTTTAATAACATATTTTATTTAATTGTAAATTTATAGAATTTAATTTTCAATAATAACTGTTTACCAGCTAGCTCACAAAATTCCTGAAAATTTAACAATCAGCTCTTGCCAGTGAGTACAAGTTGGCTGTAGTCCACCACGGCACTCTTTCCTTCCCAGATTGCTTTCTCTAGATCCCAGACATTATATCATCTTATTCATAAACATTTCTGCATACCTCTCTAAAAGATAAAGACTCAAAAAAAAAAAAAAAGAACCACAATATCATTATCACACATAGCAGTTTTAATAATAATTCCTTAATATATCCTAAGAGTTCTCTCTAACTGGAATCTAAACCGAGTCTACCTTTCACTTTCACTCTGGGCCTTGTCTGAACCACTGGGGCCAAGGAGGAGGTTTCCCCATTTCCAACAGAGACCCTGACAGCCCAGATCTACATTCTGATTTCAAAGGCAGCTGCTTCTCTATGCTTTTATCTCTGATAAAGTCATTTTTTCCTTTGTGACCAGGTGCACAGAATCCATTTTGCCCCATAAAGGAGAGGGACTGTTTAATCCTATGGGGATGGTTGGAGGCCAGCGAAGAGCCTAAAAGTCCTTTGACCTGCCTATCCCACTGTTTCCTCAGGCAGATGAAGCATGGAGTCTAAAACAGCCAAGCTCCCAGCGGGTGGGACAGAAACGCACTTAGTCCGCCCCTCCTTCCCCTGCTGATGTATAGCTGCTGTTGGCAGACTACCGTGCTTTGGAATGGCTTACTCATAATCACTAATAAAGCCAGTTAGAAATGCCCCGAAAGGTGCTTAGGAAAAAAATGATTGCTTAGACGACTGTTTTAAATATTTGACCATAGAAAATCACCCAGAAATGGGGGCAGACACAAAAGGGTTTTAAATATAAATAAATAAGGAACCAGTGTGCTGAGGTCATTGAACTCCCAAAAGAAAATTACTTTCAAATTACAACTACATAAAAGAAATAATTGAAAAGATTAATCACACTAAAATAATTGGTCTATTTTACAAGTAATTTGGAGCAATATTCAGTCATTGACATCAATGTCTAGTAGTAAAATAGTAATGAACTTCATTCTCTGACTAATGTATTTATTTTATTAATGGTACTAAATGTTGTTGTTACTGCTTATAAATATTTCATAACTTTTAATTCATTAAAATGTTCAAGGAATTTCCAAAAGTATTTATTAGTTTTAAATCATCCTTAGTATTCAATATGCGATTGCCACTCCGTCTGGGTAATTTAAAAAATTATTGTTTTGGGTAACGGGAGTCTCTTTGAATGTGGAGGATTAAGCCCCAGTTATTAATGAGACTCTCACTCCAGCTGGTGATGAATGAGGGGCTTGGTGAAGCTGTGTTCCCTCTTCGGGTCTCTAAGGCCTCTCTGTAGCCATTCCTTAAAACCTGTGGCTCCTGGGCAAACAGGGTGCACCCAGATAAATTAATTCTGGAGATGATCAGAGAAATGTCACCTTAGACTTCAGTTTCAATCCACGCCTCACCCATACCTTCTCCATCTTCCTGAAACAGCTGACAAAATTGGTGTATTCCAACCTCGCCTCCTCTGTTTCTTTCCTTCTTTGATAGGGGCCATAACAAGTGAAATGGGGGAAAAATGCAACAGAAAGAAAAGCAAAGGACACCACATCATGAGTAGTGGGAGGAGGATAGACTATGCATAAAGGAAACGTGGATTTGAGTCCTAACTGAGTTGTTTAGGTTCTGCGTGTCCATTAAATCCTGCAGTACTAGATCATTCACCTGTTGAAATGAAGACAGTGGTACCTGCCCCAAGGTCCGTGTGGGGTTTGAATATGTTAGTGTCTGTGCCTACGTGACACCATGCCTGGAACCTAGTGAGGAATCAAACAGGGTTAGTTCTACTCTTCCCTAAGTCCAAAGAGTGTGTCCTGGTGGTGGTGGGGTCCTGTGGTCTTGGCAATGGTTAATTAACCATGATGCATACAATTAGTATGAGTCATCAGGAAAAACCAGACAACGGTGAATTGTACAACTCAGGGGACTGGTGACGTCTAAGGAAGTTCCCTGGAGAAGGGACAGGATGTCTCTGCTCTCAGCACTCTGCCCCACAGATCTGGGATCAGGCTCGCTGCACAGCGTCCAGAGCCTTGTCCACACAGGTAATGGCTAAAAGCATTTGTCTGTGGGCAAATTGGGTGGGGCCAGGATCCAACCAGTGGCTTGAGGTGAAGTGGAGCCACTTGGACGCTTGTACCTCGAGGATATATAGTGATTTTCGGGAGTGTCCAAACCCACAGAATCAGCATGGTACATCTTTCCTGATGAGAGTGAAGGGACATTTTATATTAAAACTACCAGGGCACTATATTATATATTGGGCTCCAATGCAAGCAAGCTGCACACGAATTTAAGATAAAACATAGGCTTAAATACCTTTCCTGCTTGTAGTGATACCCCAGATTCACCCCTCTCTGCCATTGGGAGAACATAAAAGGGCACACTGGTGAAGCACCGTTCCAGGGAGACAGAGGACACTAGTAAGATAAGGAGGTGCAGCCACTCCAGGATCACCCACTGGAAAGCTGGTGCCAAAGGGAAGGTGTCCTCTCAGTGCAAGCTACAGATGGGCGGAATGACAGGCAGAACCCAAGTCACACTGGAGACCAGCAGTGGGACCCTAAGCTACCAAATGAGGCAGAGAAGGGCTCAGTTACTAAAATTTAGGTACCAGGCCAGGGCCAGACTAACCAAATATTGGATTGCAAAGTCCCCTGTGCATTGGCCTCAAGCTTCTTAAATTTCCCAAAGGACAGAATTGATCTGAGTTGGTTTTGTTTTGTTTTGTTTTTGTTTGAAGGAGGGTACAGGGAGGGGTACTAAACCTTTATCTGAAGATCTAGGGGACGTTTTACTTCCTCTCTTCCCAGACCCCTGGACAGAGCCCCTCCCCCAAGGCACTTGAGAACCATATGGCAAAGCCCTCTGGAGTGGAGGACTGTGAGCATGGGCTCAGGAGCCATTGGCTCACTGTTGGGCGTAGACTGGAAGGATAAGACCCTGCACTGCCGGGATGTGATGCTTTTATCTTTTCACTCATGGTTGTTTCGCGGTTTGGATCATTCTCTCTCAAGTGATGCCATGAACATGGTTTTTATGGAACTTTGGCTAGCCTTCTTTGTTTTGATTTGTTTGGGGAGAAAACACAGGTATCGGTTGCTCAGCAGCTGCCCGGAAAGCCTCACAATGCAGTTTGCAAACCACAGGGCGGGGGTCTCTGAAATCCCTCCTCACTCAGCTCCAATGTTCTCAGATTCTATGAGCAATATGGGGGTGGATGTAAAGTCTTTTGGCTTTTGCTTCTTTTGCTTTTTCATTTAGCTCTTAGCCAGCATTTTGTGTCTATAAAATGCTTAACAAACATTGACTAATTACCCCTCATTAATCATTCATGCAACTGGTAGACCAGGGTCTTATCATTTCCTTCAAGAACACCAGGGGTAATATCCTGTCTGAATCCCAAGTCACACGCAGCAGGGTGATGGGGCCGTCACGGCAGCACTGGGATCCTCCTGAGCTCACTGGGGGAGTGGGCCGGAAGGTGGCACAGGCTCTGTGAGGCTACAACCCCACTAGGACACCCTTCTGCTCTAATGAACAGGAAGGACAAGTCTCATTGCCAGCCAGTGGCTGCTGAGAGGCAATAAGCCTTAATTAGAGGCTTCTTCCTGGAAATTCACATGGACATAATAAGTCCGTTGTCTTAAAAGGCCCAGAGAGGTTGAATGCCTCAACTTTCTTTTGCTTTTATAAGCTGATCCTTTCAATCATTTGTGAAACATAAATATAATGAAAACATTGGCTCTGATGCGCTCCCCAGTGCTACAGGGACAGGCAGCCCAAGTCTAGGTCAGGAGGCAGCCTGTCTGTGTGGGTTTATGGCTTAGGAATGCAGAGCAGGACTTGACGAATGAGCTGTCACAGCTGGGAACAGCAGTAGAAGGGACCCCTGGAGAGAGTCACTTTGGTCACTGGGAAGGCTGGGAATGGAGCAAGCTCCATGCACCCAGTCCCCAGAGGTCGAGGAGAGCCTGTGAGTAGCCCTAAGCCTCTGTCCCATGGACTTGGGCCTGTGAGTGTATAAAGCTGATTTGAGAAATGCCTAGAATTACATTATGTGGATTAGAACAAAAGCAGAAAACTACAAGGAGAAATGGTGTCCGTTTTCCTTCTTTTCTTACCATCTGAGGACAAGTATCTTTTTTCTTATTAGTGCACAGACACAAACTTTTGCTCCCTGGCTGTCACATGCTCTCTCTCTCCTCTATCCACTAATGTCAGAGGCCTGTTCTCTGCCATTCTTCCCCTCCTCTGGCCCTTCCCCATTCCTTTCTCTCCATCCCTTACCTGTGGCTATGTGTAACACCAGAGCATCTCCTCGATTCAGATTCCTGTCATTTCTTTACTCTGTGTTAATAATAAGTAAAGACAGACAGATCGTTTCCCTTCTCAGATGTTTGTTTTGGCATCCGGTGGACAGCCTCTCCCTACATCCCCCCGCCCTCAGTCTCTCTTCCCTCTGTCTCTCCCAGACTCTGGATGTCTTTGTCTTTGTTTTTCTATTAACCTCTTCTCTTCTCAACTTTCTTCCTCTCCTTGAGAGGGGAAGAAAACTGAGCCATGCAATGGCCATATGATCACTGTGGCCACCTCCATTATCAGTGTAGCCTGCTCTGCACTCACTCTAGGCACAGGCCTGAAGCCCCACACTCGTGGACAGCAGCTGAAACAGTCAGTCTGGCCACACGGGGGGCACACATGGAGTCTTCTCATTCCTTCCTTATTCCAAACGTAGATTTTTCTCCTCTCCTCCATTTTTCCCTTCTCCTGTTTTTCCTCCATTTCTTCATATACTTGTCATTCTCTCATTAGAAGACCTCACCTCCCCACACACACGTGTGCATACACACACACACACACACAGAGGCGCATACATGCTCATGAACAGTGAAGGCTTTTGTGGGACATTTGGACGTGATGATCCTAAAGAGAGCCTCAGGGGCAAAAGCACCATCTTTAGTTAAGAGTGAGGTCTTACCTCAGACTGGAGTCTTTCCTGGTGTCAATCACTTGGCAAAGGCAAGGATCTAGGTAGATGAGAGGGTCTGGCATTTTCCTCTGGGGGTCAAGAAATGGAATTGGAGTGATCTCTTGGGTTGTGGAGCTGAAGTTGCACTCAGCACATGAGAATACACTAGAAGCCGGGAAGGAGAGGCTTGGGAAAACTCTCCTCTCTCCTGAGGTCAGCAAAGCACAGAATCCAAATTCATGGTTCACACCTGAGGTTTTCTCCCTCGCCTTTCCCAGTCTTTAGGAAAGTCGTGTTGAACATTCCAGCTTACCTTGGTTGTGCTCCAAGAGTTTTGTTTGGGGGTTAGCCAGGGTTTTAAACAGTTTAAATATCACTCTGGAGACCAGATGGAAGATGGCAGTAGTGATCCACAAGATTCTCCAAGGAAATGACAAGTCTCAGAAAAACGAGGGAGGAAGGGAGGGAAGAAAAGAGGACAGGAGGGAACAAAGGCTGTGTGGTGTAGCCACTGCCCCCACCATGAAATTCTTCTGTGCCAAACTTGGAGGTTCTGAGCTTGCATCGATTAAGGAAGGTGCAATCTCTCTGCCTGGTATCTGTCCAGATGTATAAACTGGGCTCCCCATTTCCCCACCGCCTAGTAACTGGACTCCACAACAGAAATCCAGGCTTCCGGAACCAAGGCTGGAGACTTTATTAAAGAACCCAAACTCTTTGGGCTTTTTTTAGTTGTAAAAAATCTTTATTTGCATTTCCATGTTATTGTATTATCAGGAGCAACTTCATGAGAAGCTCTACTGACATGTGAGCTTCCCCCATCTCTACTGGTTGGTTGTTGCTTTTCAGAGACAAAAAATAGAAAAAGGGTCACACAGTTACCATTTGATGGGCTCTTTTGTCAGATGTAGAACTCCTCCCACCACACCCCCAACCCCAGCCCTGGGGTCCCATGCAGATGACTCCATTAAGTGGTGTGAGTGGTAGCCCAAGGCTCTGGCCACAGAGCTCTGGCAAGGCTTCACAGGACTTGGGTGGATCACCCAAGTCCCACAGCCTGTTTGACTTCTGCTTTTTTGCAAGCCTTACACCTCATCTCTGCATCCCCAGTTCTTGGCTCAAAGCCTAGCACACTATGGGGGTTCCGTGAATTTTTGTTGAGTGTTGAATGAGTGAGCAAACAAATGAATCAAGAGAGAGAGGTGAGGAAAGTGTCTATGAATGCAAAGCAGAGTGGAAAATTGAGATCAGCAGATAAAAATTGTAAGCAAGGCAAATGTATCAATATCTCAGGTGGTTTCAGATGCCATTTTAGGGGGACGCTCTACTTTGTAAGCATAGGCAAAGACAAACACACCCCACAGTATAAGCTTAAATTCCAGATTCTCCCTTGCCAAAATACTAATAATGACTATTATTGTTAGTATTGCAAGAGTAGTCCCTCCAGTACACACCATCTAGAAACTTCTTCCCTGGGTCCCCAGCACTGCCAGAACTACCCAGGCTGGTGATCAGCAATGTACTCACCTCCATGTGATTTGCTTGAGGTAGGACTTGGCCACCGCTCTGCGGATGTTACAGGAAATCGAACAGCAAATGTACTTGTAGTCACTGTATTCTACCAGCTCTCTTGCCTTCTGGGGCTTCAGCTAACCCTACAATTCTTCACTCTTGAAAATCATAAGTTTCATATAATTGAGCATCTGTACAGGGTCTAAAGGAATTTTTTTTGTCTTTCTTCCCACCATCCCTCTAATTTTACGGATTAGCACACTGAGGCCCAAAGAAGTTAGGGCTCTAAAATTACCAAATGGCCAAGTTGTGACTTTTTACATCCTATTCTATTTTTCCTTCCATCTCTCCCTGCTACTACTCAGCATTGGAAAGATTAGAAGATGACTTTAACATCTATGTATGTCTCTTCCCCACTCCCCAGGAAGCCCCATCCCAGATCCTCACCATTCAGCATGCAGCCTGGCAAAGACCAGATGCTCAATCAGTGGTTTTAATTGAAAGAAACGAATGCATGGCATCCTGATAAAGCATTGAATGGGTGATAAGCATACTGGAACCTTATATCTCAGCTTGTATTTTCAAAGAGAGGGCCAGGCACACTTAGCCCAGGAAGAGGGCACACCTAAGAAGAGAGCTATGGCTGGGAAAGAAAATCCAGGCCAGTTATGATGTAAGAGAATCATTCCATTGGAAAGGGTTTTAAACATCACAGAGAGGATGTAAATTTTGCAATCCACGTGCAAAAATTAAAAATTAAACTTAACTTGGCTCGTAGAAGAATGCCCCCCCCCATTTCCATGTATGACAGACAGCTTAATCTAAAGTCAGCTCTGAACTAGGAATTTTCTTTACCCCTTTTGGATAGTTCAGAAATCTCCCCTTTGCCCTTCCCATTCCTCTGGAAAGCAAGTAAAAATGGGAAGACTTCTGTGCCATCTGGTAATGAAAGAGCCATCCACTCTGGCCTCCCCCAAGAGACTTGTTCACTCCCTCTTGGTCTTTGGCCATCGGGCCAGGCCCGTGAGTGTGGCTGAAAGAGTCCTTGGTTGCAGGCCTTCTGGTCCACATGGGTCACTCCAGCTCCATCCACAAGCCTCCACAGCTCTGCCCATACCCTCTCAGCTACCTCCAGGCCCCTCAGGGAGACACTGAGACTCCTGATGCCCTCCCATGCTGCTCTGGGTTCAGGGCCCCCTTCTGCCCTCGCCCTCCCAGCTGCCCCATGCCACTCTCCTCGCCCTGCTGAAGCAGCCCAGCGCTAATCCAGGTTGCAAATCCCCTCAACATTTCTGGTCTTTGTCTCTTTCCCATGCCCCAACCAGACCAAGTCCCAGGTAGGAAATGCACAGAGCTTGTTGCCCCAGCAGAGCTACTCACTTGCTCTCCTTTTCTAATTGTCTCTTTGTTCCCAATCTGTGGGGTCTATTCCCCACCGCTGAACGTTCTGCCTCACTCTGCGGTTTTCACCAGTGTGGTTTAAGGCCTGTGTTTGGGGGCCTTATCAGTTCTTGGTTCCACATACTCAAGACTCAATTTTTTGACTCCAAGCTCTGGTTCACCTTCAAAAAGTCCAGATCTTACTGTGGAAAAGCTGTATGTTCAAGTGTATCTGCACTCCCTCCTCCAAGGTAGTGCCTGGAGAAGGCAGTGGCAGCTCTCTAAATGGAGGAGGGTGAGGGAGTGGGGCTACAAAACTCAGGAAAAAGAAACCTCAGATGGTGTTTCAAAATATTCTCATATTTTGAATCATAATTATCATAATCATAATAATATAGTCATATTATCACACCCCCTGACTCCAGTTGTCTGGCTGTGCCTCCAGCTGAACCATCCCCAGGGAGAGCTATCAGTGCTCCTTTATAAGGGCCCTCATGGGAAGAGTTCCAGCAATGACTTTCATAGGAGAAAAAGAACTCTAAATATTTTAAAGTTCTAAGGTGTTCCAGCTAACACTCACTCCTTCTGGGTGTGGGTTGTGGTCCTGAGTCTGGCTCGGAGCCTCACAGAACCGTGTGTGTGTCTCTGTGGTTCACACCATAGTCTCCCCTGGCAAAAGATCATGACCTAAGGCAAACCCAGCCTGGGCTCTGTGATGGTCAGATTTGTTTTTTGGAAGCACCTCTTCATCTTTTTCCTGCTCAAGATTCCTATCACCTGTAGAGTCAAGTTCAAAGAACTTAAAGCCTTCCTTCTCTGCCCCGATCTGCCTGCCCATCTTGGCTTCTGACTAAATCGCACACTCCTGCCCACCAGATCAACAAGCTGTCCCCTGAAGAGGTCAGGGATGGTTATTCCACCGGTCCTAGCCCCACCTGTTCATCAGGGACCCTCACAACTCTCATCTCATCCCACAGCAGCATCTGGGAGCACTTCCCACAGCATCATCATTTAAGCTGCTCATTTGGCACTAAGTGGCCTTAGAGCATCCACTCCTCATGGCTTCTCATAGAAAATTACTTCATTTTTAGTACTAGTCTATGTTTTGGGTAGAGTCTGCCCACTCTTGATTCATCCAGCAGCCATGAAAATGAGTTCCTGCCCATCTAGATGGTACGCTCTCTGAGGACAGTGCACCACAGTGAAAGAGCTTAGAGCCGCACATAACAGTCACCTAACTCAGCCTCTCTAAGCACTGGTTATTTCTTGTGGTAAAACAAGAATCATTACAATGCCAACCTTACAGGGATGGACTTGGACTCAGTGAGACAACCTGTGTTACAAATTGGCACAGGAAATTTTCCAAAAATTCCCGTCCTTCTTTCTCTTTAGAGTTCTGTATTTCCTCCCCCTTCCCACTCCCACTCACCAAAATGTGTCCCACCAGCTCACACGATGGTCCAATGCCTAAAGCATAAGTTGTCCTCAATAAAGATTTACTCAGTGGATGAAAGATAAAGGGATGAATGAATTAACAAGAACAAATGACATGTTAGGACGGCTCCATTCCCACACTTGCTCTCTATTCTACCTTCCGTCTCCACCAGAGCAGCCTCACCCAGCCTCTGGGAGGCCTCCAGACCACTCTCCTGAGCCCCAACTCTTCCTCATTCATTTTGCTAAGGAAGAAGTTGGCAAGGATCCCTGATCTGGCTGTGGTTTCCTTGACAGTGAAAATCAGGGCACATGTGAGGAATGATCGTTGGCTCTTCCCTCAAGGACAGTGTGTCCTTCAGAAAGAACTGGCAGGATTTCTGTCAGAGCTAATGCCCTCTCTGTGCAAGTGTGCTAGGGGCTTCCAGCTTTCCTAAGCAGTGATAGGAAGCCCGCGGCAAGCCAACCTTGTTAGCTGGAACCTTCCCCAGCGTAGCACCTGCCCTGGTTCTCAGAAATCACCATAGCTTCTCACACTGCTCCATTTCCCTTTCCAGGAGGGAAAAGGGAGACAGTCCTAAAACCGAAGCTGTCTCAGCCATGAGACAATATGATCATTACCCAAGCTGGGCATTTCTGTTCCAGGTCTGAGAACACCAGGTGTCTGCCATGGAGATGAAGTAACTGTCTTAGACATATGAATCTGATGGAAGGTCTCCCTTTAATTAATCTCTAATCATGAAAGACTGCAATTCAATGTAGAACATTAACTCAGTAATATTTATTTTTCCCATTTTGAATCTCTGTTTATGGCCCATAATGAGGGACTGGGAGGTTGGGTGACATTTTTAAGGGCTCAGATTTTTCTTGCTCCCAAGATAGGAGGAAGAAGGTCTCATAGGCGAAGGGGTAGTTAGTTTGCAGCAGCATTCCAGCTAAGGTATTATATTCTCCTGATGCTTTTCACAAACAGAAGGAGGTATTGCAATCTGGTTTCTTCTATACTTTTCTTAATAACTTTTCTGAAGAGATGACTGAGCCTGAATGGTTGACTCAAATTATACCAGCTTTCCAAGCATCCTGCTTTCAGAGGTGGGAATGATGAAGTGAAGAGTTATTTATTTCTGTTTTTAAAATGTGTCCATCAAAGAGGTCCCTGGGCTTGTGTGCAAAGATCAAAAGACACAGTTCCCTCAGAAAAATAGACTAGGTAACCTGTATGTAGGCCAAGCCAACTATAGTGTAGACAACCATCAAACCTGGCCCTTAGGTTCAGAGGTGGTAGTGGTCCAGCAAGTTCATTGACCTAGAGGACATGTCCCAGTGGAAGTGAAGGTTTCATGAGGGTGTGAGAGAGAAGGACTCACACTTCCACTTGTACTTTCCAGTCAGGAGACCAGCCTCTTTGGGGCTGAGCTCAGAGAGGTACCACTCCATGGAAGAGGCTGTGCCTCCAGTTCCCTGGATATACTGTTTTCCAAAAAATAGCCTAGCAGTGGTGAACGAAGACCCCCTAGGAATAAAGAAGCCGAGGTGGGGTCTGTGCTCCCAGAAAAAAGACATTCCCAGAGCCATTGATTTATGATGTTGTACACACCCCAGGCTCCTCCTGAGAAGAGATCCCTGAAACCCCACACTCTTAGAAAAAGGCTCAAGACATCCAGGAAGAAAGGGAAACAGACTAACCCACTTCTACTCAGGACCCTTGGAGAGTGGAAGAGGCAGGTGCAAAACAAAGGAAAGAGGAGGGAAAGGAAAGGGAGAGGAGGGTAGGCAAGGCATGGCTGTTGATAAAAGCATTCAGAGAAACGTCTTTCCCTTTTCCACACAAAATGGTGGTGATGTGTTGAAAATACTGGCTAGAGAGTTCATTGTTGTGGTCACCCATGTAAATGGGAACCAGTAGAAGAGAAATTATGTGCCTAATGCTTTCATTCAGTGTGGTTTTATTATTGTTTTAGGGGAGGTTGGGTTTTTTGGTTGTTTTGTGGTTTCTTTTGGCATCCACTGTTTATGCACCATGTTACGTCCTGGGAAATATAAATATAAATAAAAATGAAACCAAGTTTCCTGGCCTTAAAGAGTTCAGTCTAGTGAATAAGAAGACAGGGAAGGAAGCAGTTACAGTTCAGGGAGGTGAATGCAGATAAAGTTGCGTCACAGCGCCATGGAAATACGGAGGATGGAGTGACTGACTCGGGCTTGTGTGAAGACAATTCTACAGAGCTGTAGAGGGGAAACGTAGCAGAAAAGCACAGAAATTCCCCCCATCTCCTGAGACCCAGCCAGCTGCAGGCTGCCTCCTAGACCCTCCTTCCCTCCCCGAGTAGAATTGATCCACTCCACTTGCTGCAAACACACCCCTCCTGTGACAGTTTTCTCCACACCTTGTCACACATTAAACACTCTGCTTCCTCCTAATATACTGCAAACTCCTTGCACACAAGGGCTTTGTTTTGTTCATGTTTGCATCTTTAGCACCTAGACTAGATGATGTAGAATATTGTGGGTCAGATTGTGGGTTGCTAATAAGTGTTTGTTGGAAGGAAATAAACAAGGAAGAAAGTGAGGAAGGAAAGAGGAAGAGGTGAGGGAGAAAGGAAGGAAATGAATTTCTTAAGCTTCCAGCACTTATTTCCATAAGTGCTCCGTCATTTTCCTGTATTTGGCCTCCTTCCAGTGCCGCCTCCTCCAGGCCTGTCCCTCGTTCACCCACTCTCTTCTAATTCTCACCCCCCATCCTTGCCTGTGCCCTCCCTCTCCCTTGCCAGCCACAGTCTCCCTTTCTCCGTTTTTCCTCCTTTCCCGCCTCTTCACTCCCTGTCTCACCCCTGGGCCTTTGTGTCCTTTCTCCATCCTTCTCTCCCTAATTTTCCATTACTTTAGTGGGTCAGGGGTCTGATACAAATCATGAAAAACAATGAAGTGAGGGAAAGGATGAGCCCAGTGTAATTTGTTTTCAATCTTCTTAGACCTTAGGTCAGTGAGAAACAAAGAAGAACCTGGGCTTGGTGCCCCCACAGCCTTCACTGTCTGGGGTCACTGGCCGTGGACAGACCACAAGATCCGACGATCACAGGGCCAATCCATTCTGAGTTTCCAGCCCAAAGCAAGAGTCAGGCAGAGCCCTTGCTCTGCTGAAAAAGAGCCCACCCAGTGATCCCAGACCACAAGTCTCATGGGAATCACCTATCCCGACCTCCTCACTTCACAGCATAGAAACCCCAGGCAGCAGAGAAATTAAGTGACTGACTCAAGGTTGCACAGCAAGTCACAACTGAGCCAAAACCGAAATCTGGTCTCCCAACAGCTAGTCCAGTGCTTCCCCACTACAAGGCATTGCCTCTGCCTCCGGCAGGACGCTGCCTGCGAGGCGGGATTGATGCCGCTGGCACGCGCACACACCGGGAGTCATTCTTCCTGCAGAGAAATGCAGCCAGCTACGGGGAGGAGGGTGACAGCTGTTTAACAGCAGCTCTGCGGGATGGTTCTGGACTTAGAATGTGGAATATTATCTCTCGCTAATGCGTTAGAGGAGATGCAGGGAAACAGAATGTAATTACCCAAACGGCTGTTTCTCCTGGATACCAAAACCAATTCTCCCACCCTGGTGGATAATGCTGAGGGGTCTTTAACAATTGGCTTATGCCCTGCCTGAAAGCTGTCACCACTGCTAATGGCAGGGGGACCTGTTCTGCCGATCAGGGGTATCAATTTTGGGCTCATCCATTTCCTGAGGGCTCCTGAGAGAGTCTCTCCAGCCAGGAGGATCCCGAGGCTTTGCTGCTCAGCTTCTCATGTCCTCCCTCAGTTGTGGCCCTTCTTCCCCTCTTCCCTCCGCCTCTCGCTGCGCCCCTGGCAGCCTCTTTGGTTCCAGGCCCCTGTGACTGGGTGTGTGGAGAGCAGGGATTCAGAGAAACACTCTAGTCTTGGAAGAACCTAGGACAAAAGGGCTTCCTGCCACCTCTCTTTAAGCAAACCTCATACACAAGCGTCTCAACTATAGAGCACATAAATTAAGCATAATTAATTCATCTCGTCAACCTAGAAATAACTTCTCCTCCTGTAAATGTCTGAAGGCTTTTATTTTTACCACCATTATGGTACTTATGTTTTACCACAATTCCTTGTTATTTGTGCTCCTGTCACATCTGCCCTAAGATTGCTACTCTTTGAGGATAAGAGTCCATGAATCATCTCTGTATTTCCACAGCACCTGACACCTACCATAGAGCCAGACACAGGGAAGATGCCCAGTGAATAGAAATGTAACATGAAGTCACTGACAAAAACAGGTTTAATACATGGCTTTAGAGAAAAGTGCCCACTGCATGCAGGGGCAAGTCTCGTGTAATGGCAATGTGCGGCCTTTGTACCTCCTGCTCTGCAAAGGCCAGGAGGCTGCCCAGAGGCTAGACCTGGGATGGGGGAGGATTGCCGGCCAGGTTCAGGACAGCGTGCAGACTCTGCTGCAGCTCATTATCCAGAAAGAAAGGAAATGGAACCCACTCAGGCTCATATGGAGACCAGGACCTAGAAGACTCACTCATGGTTGTGTGGACTTTGCCCAGGAAAGGAAGGTCAGTGGACTTCAGAAAGCCAGGGATGTTTGAGCTAAGCCAGAAAAGCCACAGGTGGATCAGACTTCCAGGCTGTAGACACCCACTGCCCTGGATGCGAGAAGGGAGTTCTAATGCGCATATTCTTCCCCTTAGAATGAGGAAGCACCTGGACAAAGTCTGCAAAGACGTAGGTACCACCAAAGAGCTGCGCTGCATAAGCTCTGTGTCAGGTAGAATTGTCTCCAAGACGGAGAAAGGAGGGGAGAAGGCGGTGAGACCAGACCACATGCTCAGGAGACTCAGTCTGGGGATGAGCTGGGTGGCGCTGGCCTCCTTCTGGGAGGCGAGCTGGCTGGTGCAGCCCACTAATGATACTGAGAGCCTGTGCAAATCCAGTCTCCGGAAGCTCGAGAGAATGTATTGATCCCAAAGTCACCCTCAGGTGGAACCGCCATAAATTGCCAGTCAGCTTTTATTATGTGAGAGACTTTCACATTCTGAGAGTTTGACTTTCTCCCTTTTATTAGCTTAATGAAATACCATGACTTGGCCCAACCACAAGAAAGCACCTGATGAAGAGGGAACAGGATTCTGGGCTAATTGTCTAGGCTCCTCACTGAGAAGGCTGGGACGCCAACCCTGCCAGGAACCCTGGTGTGTGTGTGTGTGTGTGTGTGTGTGTGTGTGTGTGTGTGTGTGTGTGTGTGTGTGTGTAGTGGGGTGGGGGGTCTGAAAGCTACCTCACACAGCTTCAGTGGAGCTTGAAGAGGATGGAGGTGAGGAACCAGGGTGCAGAGGAGCACTGGGCCAGCCTAAATAACTCACTCGTCAAGGCGTGGGAACTGTCTGCAGTGCAAACCCTGATTTGCTGATTCATGGACGACATCAGTCCCCATAGGTGTGAGTGCCGATACTACAGTGCACGTTGAAATGCTCCTTTTAAACTCTGCTTTGGGTCATCCTTCTAGATATACTTAGAATATTTCTCGTTGTTCATCCCTTAGTTGAAAAAGTCCAATGCTGGAACCATTTATTTATTAATCCCCCAAATACATGTCAATCATCTAGGAATGTACACAGCAGGAACTCGCTGGCCCTCGCAGGGCCTGTGTGGTAGTCGAGGAGAGGGATACATGACAACCAATTATAACAGAACGAAGCACCACCGTGGGGAATCTGTGGAAACAGAGAAATGAGCAGGCGATTCCAGTCAGGAGAGATGGCGTCGGAGCCTGCATCTCTCTGAGACCACACACCGTTTACTTTATGGAGATGCAGATGAGAAGCTGTACAGAAAGGTAGGCACCCGCAGGCAGAGTGAATCCACCTTCCAGCAGAACTGGTGAACAATCGACTTTCCTGATGCTTGAGCAAACTTAAGATTGAAGTGGTTCCTCTGGAGCCCTTAGAAGAATTTGCTGTCAGCCAGAATGCTTCCTGGAGACCTTATGCCAGGAGACTTCTGTTCTTACTTGGAGACAAACAACACAGAGAGCCCTACACAGAAGTAGGCTGAATCACTAACGTTCCTCATGAGGCTCAAATATTCATCTGAGTAACGTATCTTCTCCATCTTTTCTTTTCACCTTAGACTAAAGCATTTATTAAAAATTACAGAATTTAATTAGGCCTATCGGTCATCATTTAGAGAATTAAATTTCCAAATAAATAAGATAGAATAGCTTATGAATACATCATTGCTTATTTCAAAGAACAAAGCCTATTTTTTTTTCCCTACACTTGAATAAGTTCACCACACACATACAGATGGACACACACAAAGACAGACACACTCAAAACTTCAGAGGTACCCTGACAAACTCAGTACCATGTTGGTTAAGAACTCTGGCTCTGGAGTCTGATGTTCTGCACTCAAGTCTCCATCTTGCTATTTACCAGCAGTGTGAACTTGGTCAGTTCCTTTTCTTCTCTTAGTCTCAACTTACCCATCTGTAAAATACTGATTTATAAAGGTGCTTATCTCATAGATATGCTGAGTGGAATAAATAAGATATCACATATTTTGCATTTAGCACAGTGATTAGTACATAGGGAGATTCAATAACTAGTAATTATTAGATTTTAAAGACCCAGGAAAGGACCGAGCCAATGAAAAATCAAGGGGATAGTTTATGAGATACACCCTCAACCACCACATGCAAGAAGAGATCTCATTCCACCCACCCTTCCAGGAGACCCTGCTAAGTCAGCCTGCAGATTCTGCAAAGGGGAATTGTTGACATAAAAGAACAAGCCAGAACATCAGAGTTTGGCACTTCACATGGGCTACCTTGACTATTCCAAAGGACAGGAACAGCAGGGGATTGCCACAGCACTCACCAGTGATCAGGAGGACAGAATGAGATTTGGATCTGGCTGTGGTATGACCCTAATAGCAAAGGCATCTGCCATGAAAGTTTGTCAAGACTGCTGAGACTTCAGAAATAATACAACTGATCTTCCTGAAGCTAGAAGCAGTGTTGTGACATACGGAGTTACTCTGTTAAGGGGAACAGAGATCACATCTCCCTGGAAGAGCTACCCAAGTCTTCAAAGAAGAACTGTCTGAGCTCGGCCTTGCCGGAGGTAGGACGTGGACAGGGAGATATGGAGGGTGATCAGGTGAAGGGTCAGTGAGAACGGTGTGGGGAGGGGATGAGGGCAAAGCGCTAACATCAGCATCGTCACCGTTCACAGTGCTGACCCGTATTTAGTCCTGGCCGGGTACCAACCCTGTGCTAAGCACTTTAGATTGGTTATCTCACACTCCTCACCATAACGCACGTGGCAGCTCATTATGCCAATTTTAGATACAGAGAACCTAAGAGGCTGAGGCTTCAATTAGAGCTAATATGTAAGAACAAAGTGACAGGCACCAGCCTGACTCAATCTTTTCATTCAGTTTGATGGAGAAAAAGCCTAGGGCTTGCTGAGGAAGCTGTGACTAGTTGGGGACGCTGAAGTTCCTGAGGGTGGGATGAAAGGATCGAGGACAGGTAGACTTGGGGTAGTCCAGGGGGTTACAAATGGTGAGGAAGACTTCAGACACTAATAGGTTTTAGTTTATATCTAGGGACCTGGAAGATTCTTTACCCTCAGCTGAACCCAGGGCTCTCCTTCCCTGTCCAGGACAGCCCAGAATAAACAGCACCCAGCAGCTGCACAAGAGCCCATGCTGTGTGACAGCCCAGATGGTGTGCTTGATTTTCTTTATTTATTTAGATGTCATTTTCAGCGTGATTGAGTGATTCTACCTCCCCAGTGGGTCTGCTCAGTCTCCCGTCCCAAAGTCAGACAGGAGGAGTGGAACAAGTTTGGTTTCGAAGTATACTTATCATGTATTGATTGATCCAACTCTGTGCAAACAGCTTCTACTAAATTTAGAACCGAGGCAGCAAAGTGCAGGAGGGTGGAAGGGAATACTCAGGTCCCTCAATTAACACTTTAGTGAAAATATTAATTTTCTAACATTTTTTTAACCTGGGAGTTTTTTTCCCCAAATTAAATCGAGTGTCGAGAAGCAGTAGAGGCATAGAGATTAGGAAACTGCCTGAATTCAAATCTTGATGCCATCTTTACCAGCTGTGTGATCTGAGGTGAATTACTTGACCTCTCTGAGCCTCATTTTCTTCATCTGCAAAAAGGAAGTTAATTATATTACCTATTCTTAAGGTCATAAGGAGATAAAGTGGGTCAATGCTTGTAAAGCCTCAGCACAGAACCTAGTGTGTATTTAGTGCTTAGTAAAGGTCAGCTACTGTTGTTCTGTGAAACAGACAAAAGCAGGACTGCCCAGGTTACATCGGGCCTGAGGGGCCTGCAGTTCAGCCCTGTTGGCCTCCGCCCACACTCCCCAGGCAGGCTCTCGTGGTACCTCTGGGAGCCCTGGGCAGTGAGCGGTGAGCTAGCACCTGTTTAACAACTGGCTTTTCAGAGTGTGGGGAGAGAGGGGCCCCAATTTTAGCATTTGCCAATTTCCGCAGTGTAAACATTCTCAGTCATGGCCAGTTTTACAATGCCACCCTGAGGTCACTAAACATGGACTTGGGAAGAGATGCAGGCTCCAGTGCACCACTGGTCCTAGGACTCTGAGGAGCCTGGTGTGGAACCCAGAGAACCTTGGTCCTTCCTACCTCTGGCTTTGTATATCGCACCTCAGGGTAACCCAAACTTCAAAGCTAAGCTTCTCCTTCTCCCAATGTTGGTCAAACATTAGGGAATGGGCAGAGTATGGGACAAAAAGAAAAGAGTTTGGAGAGTTCAGGGTCTTGGTTTTATGCCTAATCCAAAAGGCAGTGTGTCTGACAGTTGAGTGACTCTTAATTAGATGAGGTTGAATCAGCAGAACTGCTTCCTGCAGCTAAAAGTCTTTCCCTTCGAGTTCAGCCGTTCAGTTACTGCTAGGGCCTGGTGGGCAACAGGCCTCAGCTGAGGGATGAGAGCATGGCGTGTGCGTTGCAGAGACCTTCAAGGACAGTGTGCAGGGTGGGGGCTGCGGGGGAGGGGGGGTGGCACGTGGAGCACAGGCCAGGATGGGCTGAGTCTTGGACTTACAAACTCAGGACTTACCCGAGTAGATGGTGATGTGAAAACCAGAGAAATCATAAAGAAAAGCACTAGACTGGGAACCCAGGGGCCTAGGTGTTAGGTCCAGCACTGTGTGACTTTGTTTCCCCTTCTGCAAATACAAAACTCAGGATGCCCACTGTGCCTTCTTCATGGGAGTGTCGTAGGACCCATGAAATGATATCTGTGAAGGCTCCATGCAGTTGGAAAGGATTAAGCCTTACTCATTAGAGAAGTGGTAAAATACTCACGGATTGGGGAAAGGCCTCCAAAGCCAGTCAGCTGCTGGGGAAGGTATCAGACACCCACTCATGGCACCACCAGGAAAAGTGGGAACATTGTAAGGATGTTTACAGCCTGGGACTGAACCAGAACACTACAGGCACGGAGAAATCAACTCTTCATCTTACTCCTGGCAGGAGATGTGAGAGCATCTCACCTCTGTCCCATGAGGCAGGGATAATTAAAGCCTCTGCTTTTCCGTTCTTCCACTGTCTAAAACTGGGATAACGAGGAGGAAGGACAGGAGTAAGACAAAGAGTTAGCCTGGTGTCCCGTGCACATCTGATGGGGTGCTGCTCTGTCTCCTTGCTCTGCTAAAGAGTTGTTTCTTAAGCCAGCGGGAACACAGCCCAGAAGGGCTGCCTCGGCTCCTGACCCACCCCAGGACCCTTCAGCTGAGCCCTCACAGACAACCAGCACTGCCTCAACTGCAGATTCTGAAGAAAGGCATCTGACTGGCCCAGACAGGCCTTTTAAGCAAGGCCACGTAAATCATGGGTGGTCAGCTAGCCTGTGGAGGGGCTGCCCTTCAGTTATGGCTGGAAGGGGTCACACAGAGAGAACTGGACCACTCCTTAAGACAGGGCATACTCCTTTAGAAGCTGGTGAAGGGAGCAGACCACAGTCAGCCCCTCTGCAACCTCCTGCCTTCCTTAGACACGTTTCCAGTCCTTCTGTGGCCCCTACACACTCAGAAATAAAATTCTGCAAGATTTTGTAGCCAGCACGAGACCACCCTGCAGGTCACACAAAAGGTGCAGGTGTTAGTGGGAGGATGGTTTGGGATGTAAGTGAAGGAAATGCCTCCGTCTCAGAGTTAAGGCTCTCCAGTAAATAGAGACCAAATGGCTGTCCTTTGTTGAAAGTTTCAGCATTCATCCGTTTCTCTCTCACTAACCTAATCAGGCAAAGAACAGTGAAGATGTTTTCCCTGTGGAGTGTTTATGAAGAATTCAGCAGTGTCTTATGCATTAGGTTGAATCATATGAAATTGTGACGCTCATAGGTCCAAAATGGTCCATTGTCAGCAATTTCAACTTTATAGGAATCTTTCAATAAAAGCTTTCCCCTGAGCCCCTCACTTTACCGTGATCTCCTCCATCAGAAAATATTGAAACCTCGGCATGCTGCCTTTGGGTCATTTACAGCTCACCACAAGTGTGTCATGGGCAGAACACCTCTCCCCAGTGTGCAGACAGGCAGCTTTAGCTCAGACAGCACCTTGCAGATCCCCTGCCCTCTGCCCTCTAGAGATGGGGACTCGCTGTGAATCATGCCAGACCCAGACTTGGCAGCACAGTGAAAGCTCTGTGCTCTCAGGTTGGCAAATTCCAGAGATGAGTCTTCTTGTCAGTCTCGCAATTACGTTTTTTTTTTTTTTCTCTTTCCTGGAAGTTGGAGTAATTGCAAATGTAAATACAAAGAAAGTAAAAACTTGACAGTTGATTGATAGGGAAAAACAATGCAGCCATTACTGTCCTTTGGAGCCGCACCTGCCGGCCCAGCAGCTCTTCTCAGCCACTGTCGCCCTGCAGCTCCTGCCCAGCCGGGCCTGGTGGGGGCAGTGGAGCACGGAGGGTTGGGAGGCTGCTGAGGCAGAACCTGGAAGACGCTGGCCTAGGGGCCAAGTCCACCTCTAACACCAGAGACTCTAGACTAGCCCCTTTCCCTCTCTGGGCTTCAGATTCCTCATCTGCTAGATGTTAGGTGTCCTCTCACTGCAGGTCAGCATCAGTGATCTCTGAGACAGGGTGCCCATAGTCAGATACCGTGGACCACGAAGGGGCAGCCAGAGCAAGCCCTGTGCCAGCTGTGACAGTGAATGAGTGGGCCCTGCCCTTTCACCCCCACGCCCTTGACCCCTTCTCATTCTGCTCCCTCCTCAGACACCCCGCCCCCCAGGCACTATTGGGCCCTGCCCCCTCCCCACATCCCTCTATTCCTCACTGCCCATGCCCCCCTCACCCTCTGGCTTCTCTTCTCTTTCCTCTCACCCATCTCAGTCTCAGTTCTTTGGGGTCACTACTCTACGGGTGGATCAGAAGTGCCTGGCTTGCTAATTGCTGATTAATTAGTCAGCATCACAACCTCAGCTAACCCCTCTGGGCCTCAGTTCTCCCCCCTGCCATGCTGTTCTCTGTGCCTTCACTTTAACATATTCAAGACCGCGACCAGACAGGCATGTGACGTGTAGGGAGCGGCATGGGGGAGCAAGTCTGGGGTGGCCTCGAGCAGCAGCTCCCGCACTGTACTTCCTTGGACTTCGTGGTCCACCTCAGCTGGAGACTAGCTCATGTGGCTCCCCTAAGCATCGTTGGCCCCTGCGTGGCTGTTAGAAGCATCTCTCTTTCTTCCTTATCTAAATTCTATAACTGAAAATATCAATAAATCTACGTCCCTCTTGAGGCTGACCGAGGACTTTCATACATGGCGTCTCCTTTTCTCTTCCCCACACTCATTGTCTCCAGGCTGTTGGAGGAGGTGAGGGTGCAGATGGACACAAAGTGGAGTGGCTAATGGCTAGCACACCAGAACCAGGACCCAGATCACTGACTCCTAGCCCCCACCTTCTCCATAATATGGCACTGCCTTGCCCTGAGGAAGGTTGTCATTTCCAACTCCTTCTGCTGAGGGAAGCTGGAAGGAGAGATCAGGGCTGCCAAGGTTAGGGGTGATGAGAGAGCTGGCTTCACCATGGCCAGGCCTTGACAAGGTTCTGACTACCCAGGGCTGCAGGCACCCCAGTAGGAGCGTACTTGGCTTTGAGAGCCAACATCCGCTCTTTACATGGCTCAGCCCCAGTTGGGTGGCAGTCCTCTCTTCTTCCTCCAACTGGAGCCCTTTACTTAAGGAGTGTGTCTGCCTGCCCCACCCTGTCCCCGGGCTCCCACTGAGGTAACTGAAGAGCACCTGGCCTGTCTTGTCCTGACTCCACTTCAGAAATGTTCACCTGCAGTTGTTGCCATAAATCATGGAGTCTTTCCACGTATTTGATCAGATTCCCCGAGCTGCAAATCGGATTGCTCTGGCTTGTTTCTTTGAGCCAGACCATGTAAGTCACAGTCACAGCCAGCATAGGAATTGGTTACCGCGGCTCAGTCAGGTGTGGCTGGAGCCAGCAGCCCCCCGCAATACAGGAATGCAGGGCAGTGAAGGCAGCAGGACTGACACATCCAGGGCAGGCACATTATTTGTGCCCTGGCCTTTGCCTGGGACACGCTCCCTCCTGTCCTTATCAGGTGGTCCCTACTGATCTTCTGTGGCCCAACCCAGGTCATCTCCTTTGTGAAGTCTTCAGTGAGTATGAGTCAGTCCTCCCTCTAAGCTTTGATACATCTCTCCTTAGTTTTCACATGGTCTTAATTAACCCCGACAAGAATATAAAATCTCAAAAGAATGAAAGTACATTTCATCTATCTTTAATAATTCTACACATATATTAATTTTTTTAAAGCCATGATGTAACTCAGTATTTCCCAACATGCTGGGGAGAAAAAGTGCCCCATGTTCAAATATATGTAATGAATGTTGAGTTTTAAAATGTTGCCCAAATTTCTCTGGTGTGGACTTCTTAGAGCCCTTAATTTGCTAACATGCAGTGTAAATCTCCAAGAGGAAAATAGAATATGTAGCCTTCCTGTACTTATTGCCATGAAATTAACTTCATGAAACACCAAAAATAGCTCCCAGAATCAGTGTTTTCTGCAGAAAACAGTTTGGGAGACACCAGTGTAGCAGTTGTTTAGGCTCAGGTGTGGACAAATCATAGTTCAAATTTGGCTCTTGGATAGGTCACTGAATTTCTCTGGGCCTGAGTTTCTTTATCTGCTCAGCAAAGATAATAATACCTACTCATAGGAGGCTGAAATGACGTAGAGAGTATGCAGAGTGACTGGCCCTGGGCAGGTGCCCAATGCGTGGTCACTGCTGGTTTCTCGGTACCCTGTGTGCTGAGTTCACCACAGAGCAGGTACTCAGGAAGTGCCCACTCAGAAGCATGGAGCCATGGAGAAGTCTGGAAGGTTTCTCATAGCCGACAGAAACCCAGCAAGGCCAAAGCCGGTGGCAGCCATCTCTTGGGACAAGCTGACTCAAACACGTAATTCAGTGCAGAGGTCTTCCCAGGATCCGCTCCCTGCCTGTGCCCTTATCAGAACCAGTGATCACCGATGGACCACTAACTTCTTTCTGGCCACAACAAATGCCCACTGGCCCTTAGCCACTCACACTGGGTAAAATAATTGTCACTTGCATTTGCACAATTCCTTCAAGTTCACAATGAGCTTTCCTTTATGGTTTTGTCTCATAATCTCAATCAGGACTTCACCTAGACCTCACAAAGACCAGCCTGGAGTTGTGTAACAGGGCAATTCTGATCCCAGCAACCCTGAAGGATATGCAGGACAGGATTATTTTACAGAAAGAGTAAGCCAGTTAGCCAAGCCTTTGTCCTAAGATCAGTAGTCCATCAGCCTTAGCCCTGCCTGCCCGACATGCTCTTACTGATTCTTACTCATCCTCCAGAGCCCAAGGGCCTGCCTGCCTCCACGTGGAGTGTGGGATGCCCCTGTCTCAGTGACTCCTCCCGTGCCTGGACAGGACTGCGCAGCCAGGTCCCTCCTGGCCAGCCCTCTCAGATAGCCATGGTGACAAGGACCCTGCAGGCACTGGTTCTTCGTCCAGCTTAGAGCCTTGCTCACAGGCTTCACCATATCCCCAGATGTCCACTGGATAAACCATCCCTCTGTCCCTCTCCCTGATCACCTGGTCCCTCTCTGTGAGCTCTCACCTGGCCAACATCTACACATCCTTCATGCCACCTGCAAGGTGCTCCTTGAGAGCTGGAAATAATGAGAGGAGAGGCCACCAGCCAGGTGACAGACTGCCATCAATTTTTGCATTGGAGGATTGAAAACAGACCCAGTGTGGTGGAACCCTGCTTCGTGGATGTGGAGTTGTTTTGTGTATAAATGAACCTCCCTCTTCAGCCACTGCCCCCTACCCTGGTAGATGCCATGTCAATTGCCTCCACATAATGCACTCTGATTTCCCCACTGTGATTTGTAATGGACTATTAAGCCAATGTGGCCCCACGAATCTCAGCCTACGAGGCAGCAATCACAAGCAAGCAGTTTGAAATGACTTTCCCAGGCTGAGGCTGCAAACAAAGAGAGGCCAAAGCTTGGGCTGAGGCCTATTGTCAAGACACCAGTCAGAGTGGGGTCAAGAATGAAGGGGCAGGCTGTGCCGTGGGCCGGGGAAACAGCTGCTTCCTGGTAATTAGGACCTGGCAAGCCCCACAGGAGAAGGCAGACTGCGTTGTCTTTTCCAGGCGTATGGAGATGACAGCCCTGCAACCCATTTCATCCGAGGTTGTGGGTGGAGGGGAGGCAGCCAACATTCATCAGACTTTACTCCGAGTCAAGCATTGCTGAGGACTCTATGGCCACTGGTTCACTTTCTCTTCTCAAAGACCTGATGAAGGTTCTCTTACTGGCCCCATTACACACAAGAGGACAAGCCACTTTGCCCAAGCTTAGGGAGCTAGTATGTGGTGGAGCCAAGAGTCAAACTCAGGCAGCCTGAATTCAGAGCCTGTTCAGGACTCATGCTGCCTCATTCCTTCTATGTGATCTGGGTAAGAACCAAACCTCTTAGTGGCTTTATAACTACTTCACAGAGTTACTAGAAAGATTAAATCTCATAATATCTGTCAGAGTGCTTCAGAAAGCATGACGTTGACCATATGAACCATTAGTACTTGCTGTTGTGTGAAGAACCAGTGTATGAAGAACTCTGGTCCTGCTGTAAACTGGCTAATTGAGATGTCCCAACTGGCTTTGTGAATTGGTACCTGTGAGCTTCAGCTTTTTGACCATAGAATGATACTGTTGATACATGGCCACCTCCCCACCTTGTTTCCTACCAACCTGACTGTCCAAGTTGTTGTAAAACCCCAGTGAGCTGAGGCCTGTAGGTGCCCTGAGGACCCACAGTGCACCATACAAATGGAAAGCATTTATTATGATGGTAATTGTGCTGAGATGCCCTCATCAGAGAGCTGCCGGCTCTTTACAGACACAGTTCATTCATTCTCCTAAGCAGACCCAGATGGACCACCCTGGGGGACCATCTGGCTGGGCAGATATGCCAAGTCAGCCTCAGAGAGATGGGGAGACTGGCTCAGTGAGGGGGGCTGGAATCCTGTAACTCACACTTTCAACCCATGCCCAACATGGGGCAGGCTGTGTTGTCTCTGAAAGAAGGGTATAGACTCCCTTACTCCCAAATTCTCCCTGTCCTTAGGAAACAGTTCATCACCCCACGTCAAGTTAAAGGTAAGGCTATCAAGGTGACACAGAAAGCCCCATAGACGTCTCTTGCAGCCAAACCCTTACAGCGAGGTTCTCAAGATGTGGTTACAGGACCATACTGTCATAATTTGCGTAATTAGAAATGCAGGTTATCAGGCTCTATCCTAGACCTACTGAATGAAAGATTCTGGGGGTTTCAAGAACTATTTTGATGCATGCTAAAGTCTGAGAACCACTTTCTTGAATTAACTTGCAGTTTCAGGTGCAAAGTCATCTGTGACTCATGGAAGGCACTCTGCAGGTGTAGGGGGGTTGCTTTATGGTAGCCCAGTTCCTGAGCAGCCTGAAGGGCAATGGAAGTTAAAGTCTTCCCCCATGACCCCATTATTGCCCCTTCTGCCTTGGTGCCCAAATAGTCCCTGAATCTTAGGAGTGGATGAGACTGTAATCCAGTTTTTTAAATCATCTTATTAGATATAAGAGGAGACAGCCTTCTCAAATTCTTTTGCTTAGGGGCCCAGAATCTGGACCTAAATCTCCTCTCTGCCCTCTAAGAAATGCAACAGTCTTAGCTGCAGGCAGACCCCAGCAACTTAGTAGAGCATCAGCCCTGTCAATCCTTCCCCACCCCTACCCCACCCCACCCAAACTAAATGATGATCTTTAGTGGTCCTGTTTGGTATTTCTTCCCAGTGGTAATGGAACTGCTCCCACCTCTCATTGCTAAGCAGGAAAATCAGCTCTGACAGGGAGCTCCAGGTTAATTAATAACCAGGATATGATCAGAAGCAAGTAGGCACACTTTCTGTTTAGTCTAGCATCCCTCAGCAATATTGATTTATCTGACTTGGGAACCTCAGGGCCAAAGACCATGCTGTGTCTCATTTCTCTCTGCAGGCCCACATGGCATGTGTAGGATGCCCTGTAGCTATTTAGATTGGGGGGAATCTGCCCTGGGTTCACCAGTTTTATCAGCAGAGCCCAGGTTGAAGGAACACAGAGTTCAGTGCTGTGTTGCAACTGTAGCTGGAAGGCAGCAGCCCTGGAAGGGCTGGGATTTGCCGAGGTCATTGCCTGCAAGGATGTGGATCTGACTCATGATTCAGGTCAGGGAGAGCTTGAGACTGGCCTAGGGCAAGCAGGACTTGCTACCAAGGAATGTTGGCATGGGCTATGGTGGAGAACCCATTGCCATCCCCCTGTCTTCATCATCAGGGACCTCTTCACCCATAAGGAGGCAAGGGGCAAGGGGAGGACCCTGAAAGACAACCCTAAAACTAAACAATTGGGTGGTCTTTGGCAAGTTCTTAGATCCTTGAAAATCGTTTCTCATTTGGCTTAGGGAGAGAGCCAAACATATGTTGCAGGGTTGCTGTGAGAATCATAAATGATCTGTATATATGAAACTCCGTATCACATAAGGTCATTTTCTCTTCTCTCCAGCCCCTCTAAGGACTCGATACTTTGAGGTAAGGATATAGGATTTTGGAGTCCTAAAATATGAGGAAAACAGATTCCAAATTAGTTGCATAATGGCTTGCAGAGTAAGTAAAAAATGAAATGGTCTGGCCACACCAATCCTTGGAGTTAGGCTTGAGCCCAGAAGTTTGGCATGAGTCCCTCCACACTTAGACACTAACCCTGAACAGAGGTCTCGCCATCACAGGGTCTGAGCTCTGAGCTCCAAGGGTGGCCCATTCAACAGGGGAGAAGGAGACAGAGTCCAAACCACATGATTCCATTTGTCTAAAATGCAAGCTAATCTAAAGGGACAAAGTGCATGCCGGTACCTGGGCCCTGGGGTAGAGGGCAAGGATGGACTGCAAAGGGGCCTGAGGAGTTTCTTGGGGGTGATGGAGATGTTCTGTATTTTGATTATGGTGATGGCTTTGTGAGTCGAGTATGCACCACTGTCATACTTCATCAACTTGTACACTTTAAATGAGTGTGGCTTATTACACATAAAATATTCTTCAATAAAGTCGATAGAAAAAAGGAAGAGGGAGAGGCCTCAAGTCCTGCAAATTGTACTGAGGATGATTCAGCAAATGTAGGCTACCTGCTTATTCTTCCATTTTGAAAAAGAAAGGTCAGGACTTGAATAGATATTTGTACACCAGTGTTCATAGCAGCATTATAATAGCCAAAAGGTAGAAGCCACCCAAATGTCCCTCATAGATAAACAAATTGTGGTATATACATACAATGCATTATTTGAATGCTGAATGCCTTAAAGAGGAATGAAATTCTGACACACGCTACAATATGGATGAGAACATTATGCTGAGTGAAATAGGTCAGTCACAACAGGACAAATATGGTGATTCCATTTACATGAGATACCTAGAATAGTCAAATTCATAGAGACAGAAAGTAGACGAGAAGTTTCCAGAGGCTTGGGAAGGGGCAATGAGGAGTTTACAGAATTTCAGTTTTGTAAGACAAAGAGTTCTGAAGCTGGTTGGTGGTGATGGTAATACAACAGTGTGATTGTACAGAATGCCACTGTGCTGTACATTTAAAATGATCAAGATGGTAAATTTTATATTATGTGTACTTTACCACTTTTTGAAAATTTTTAAATATAAAAAGGGAGGGGCTACCAGCTGGCTGGCTAGTAGTCATGCTGCCTGGTCAGTGTGTCCTCTACCAGACAGAAGCTAGCCTAGAAAACCAGATTCTAGCAGAGAGGGGATACCAGGGCTTCAGAGGAATGATCAGGGTCCTTCTCTTCAGGCAGGATGAGAAGCCTCACTCTTAGAATGTTCCAGAAGATTCTAGAAGGTGTACCTGACTGGCAACCGGGAAATTATGATTCTAGTCCTTCTCTATCCCTTACAACATATCTGACCTGGAATCAGCTTCCTCATCTGTTAAGTGGAGGTGGACAGTAACATGTCATAAGGTTGTTGTCAAGATCAAATGAAATAATTTATGTTCTTGAGCTTCAGAAAATAAAGAGTGCTGTGTAAATGAAGGTCTTTATTATTCTGACTCACTGTTCTTCAAGGGAGGCAAGTGAGGTCAGGGAAGCAGGTATAGACCAAGTCTGACCATCAGGGCAGAAATTAGGAGTGAAATTATCCCACTGATTGTGACAGAAGCCCAGAAAGTGTGTTGCAAAATGAATGACGAGCTCTTGGGGACTGCCTGGCCAGGTCAGCTGCCTCTGATCTTTCATCTCCTCCTAGTTCAGAGACTGACAGATGGATGCAGGAATTGCTTCCTTGTTCAGTGAGTGAAATGGATGCGGTGAATAGTTTAGAGTTTGCCCCTGAGCCAGTAAAGCCAAACTCCTCTGCACTGTGTTGTGCCTGGAACACATTCAGTCTGGCATAAGACAGGACATAAAATGTATTGGAGTTTAGTTGATTTGTTAATTTAGCTGTCAAAGGAAATCAGATGTCAAGATTCACTGCAGTGCAAAGTAGCAATTTGTGCCTCTGTCAGAAGTGCAGGTCTAAACCATGATTTAGAAGCTTTGCCAGAGCACCATGGATGTCTCAGAAATGCAGTAGCCCTGAGACGTGCCAACAGCTTGGTGGTGCAGCCGTGGGTAAGGTCTCTCTCCCCATCCCTACCTCCTGCAGAGCTCACTGTGCCAGCAGGAGGTTCTCTGGCACCAGTCAGGGTGTAGATGAGATGTGGATTCCTGAAAATAAAGCTGAGACTCCATTCAGATAGTACCTTCCTATGCATCATTTTTCCCTCTAAAAATGCATGGAATCCCTGCCCTGCCTGCCTCCTGGAGTGATTGTGAGAAACTAATGAGATAATGAATGTGAAAGTGTTTGACGAGTTTCATGAATAGAAACACAGGGGGAATTGATGTCCTTAGTATGTAAGCAGTGGTCTAGGAAGAGAGGAAGAACTGACTCTCTCTTCTCTTAGAGTAACTTTACTTCCTTTTTTCTGATTGTAAAAGTTATACATGCCCATTATAGATCACATAAATTCAAAAGAAAACACAAAGCATTCAAAATCCTCCAGCTCAGAAGTAATTTTGATAAATAATTTGATATATCCCTTCTAGTTTTTCTTTTTGTGTGTATAAATGGATTTTGCCATGCTGTTCCAACAATCTTAGATACAGGTGGATTTTATCTTTTTTTTTTTAGTTAATTTGAAACATGAAAATGTTCTCATGTTAGTAAGAGTTCTTTAGAAACATCTTTTTGTGTGACACAGGTGTGCCATTATTACCATTTCCCTGTCGTTGAATTTCTTGTCTTCTTTCTTTTCTTTTCCTACCTTTTCTTTTCCTTCTTTCTTATTTTACTTTTATGGTATTATAATCTGCCATGAATGTCTTTGGGTCTAAATATCTGTATAACTCTCTGTTTCCCCAAGGCCCTTTCCTAGAAAGGGAACTTTGGGGTCTAAGAGTCTGAACAAAGTTTTTAAGGTTCTTGCAACCTATTCCCAAATATTTCTGGAAAAGATCTATCAATTCTCATTTTTACCAGTAGTGTGTAAGTCCCTCACTCACTATATTCTTGCTAGTAATGAATATTATTTTAAAATCTTTGCTAATTTGATGCAGCTTAACTTTTAAAAATCTAACCCTCAGTTGACTTTTGTGCTTCAAAGATAGCACTGGGAGAAATGGTTAAATGAACATGTTATTGTATTGACTCTACAGATGCAGATGAAGACATTGTTAACTGTAGCATTTAACTGTAACCTGCAAAACAATTTCTCTTAGAGCTCAATGGCAGAAAAAAGCATTCACCTAATAACACTTTGAACCTGATAATTGATCCTGTTTCCCTTTTTGCTTTGGCTCCTAGGAAGCACAGAAAGGTACTTTAGCCAAATTTTAGTTATCATGTAGAAATCTTATGGCACATTTATACTAAAATATTACCCTTAGATCACCCTGACTTATTTATTGATATACTTTTATTATATGTAATTGCAGGTCACCTCAAATCCTTTTTTGAACAAAACAGAAATAGTAAGTTTTTCATCTGTTATCTTTAAAGACTTGAGCTTGTTTATTCTCACTGAAGAGAGTAACTTTGCTTTCAGTAAAGTGTACTTTATAAGAAGCTCTTCTGGCTTGTTTTTCCAACTTGTCCCAACCCCCTCAGCTCATACCTGGGGTCACCCAGACAACCTGCTCTTCACTGAGCATGCTGTTTTCTTCCTGGGACTCCCTTGTCCCTTCTCCTTGTTTGGTGAACTCCTGCCCATTCTCGGAGCACAACTCATGTGTCGCCTCTTCTCTAGACCCTTCCCTTTTCTCCTAGTCAAACACCTCTCCTCTGTGCGCCTATCATTTATACATTCCAGTTATCAATTTCTGAGTAGCAAATACTCCAGAGTACAGCTGTTTAAAACAGGAATTATATCTCACGATTTTGTGGGACAAGAATTCAAGCAGGGCTCAACTAGGTGATTGATAGAGGTCACGCAGTAGTATTTCAGCTGGCAGATCAGCTGGTATGCAGGGTCCGGGATAGTTTTGCTGCATGTCTGCTGCATTGGCAAAGATGGCCAGGAGGCTGGGCTCAGCTGGGATTGTCCCCCAAGTGCCTACAGATGACCTCTCCAGCATGGTAGCCTTGGAGGTGTCAGTCTTCTTACATAGAAGCTCCAGGCTCCAAGGCCAGATATATGTATGCACAAAGTGGGAGTTGCATGGCTTTTATGATCTAATCTCAAAGGTTACATGGTCAGGGAGTATATAGCTCAAGTTGTAGAGTGCATGTGCACGAGGCCCTGGGTGCAATCCCCAGTACCTCCATTAAAAAAAAAATTAAGTGAGTAAAAGCTAATTACACTCCCCCCCGAAAGAGTCCCCCAAAAAAGTTACATGGTGGCTTCTGCCATATGCTATTAGTCCAAACAGTTACAAGCCTGCCCGGATTCAAGAGGAGGAGACAGAAATCCTCACCTCCCAAAAGTCCTCTCAAGAGGATTGTTAAAGAATCTACAGATTAGTTTTAAAACTATCACAATACACGCTTATTTTAGCACTTATCAGATGATGATGGCGATAATGATTATGATGATGATTTGTCCACATATTTGCCCCAACATACAGGATGGCTTCAAGAGTGTAGACTATGTTTTCTTCATCATCTACCATTTATTGAACACCTACTATGTACCAGGCACTGACATTTACCTGTAGCTTTTCTAAACCTTGAAACAACCCTGAAAGATAGATGCTGAAGCTCAAGGCAGTCAAGTACTTTGTACAAGACCAAATGGTGAAGTCAGAATTCAGATTTGTTCCGTCTGTCTCCAAAACCGATTATCCTTGCTTAGCCTCTATGCATGCTTGGCAATTAGACAGACCAGTGGAGATTCAGGACAACCACACAATTAAAAAACTTTCCATGGGTCATCCTCATACTCCCAGGAGTTCCCTAGCAGAATCACTTTCCCCTTTGGACCCTTCTGAACTGAGAGAGGACACATGTCTGTGCCCCTGCAGCTTGGCAGGTCTGCCCAAGCCCTGTAGGCATGAACCGTCCTGTAGATGTCCTCACAGATCTGCTCCATCAAATCTTGTCTCTTTTCTCAAATATTTTCTCTAAAAGAAATTGTAAACTGTGCTCAGTAGCACTTCACTCTCAAGCATATAGTACCTGTCAGAAACCCCCCTGGGTGTTCAGGAAATACTCATAAAAGTGGAAGTGGAGCCCCGTGTGCCTGGGGACCTGCTGGGCCGGAAGCAGCCCTCTGCATGATGTGCCCCACATCTAACAGCAAGAGTGGAGGCTGAGAGGACTCTAGCTGAGCTGAGAGTCTCCCCATAGGCTTTCCAAATTGTCATTCACATTTATCACCATTACCAGGCCCGCTGCTCCCCTCAACCTACCCTGCATCTTCCTACTACACGTGGGACTCTTCTCCACTCTTCCCTGTTTTGGGCTGAGACCTTGACCCATGGCAGTGGGGAGGGAGCCTCTTACAGCTCACCTGGTCCAACCCCATCACTTCCTAGATAAGCAGGCTGAGGCCGAAAGGGCCTGGTCCCACATCACTCGGCTAGTACATGGCTGCATCCACTGCCTCAAACACCAGTATATTTCAGTGGAAGCCAGACAGAAGAGGGATTTAAAAGAAGAGGAAAGAAGAACCTGAACTCCTCGGAGAGCCACTGCAACGGCTTTTCTCATTAGGCCATATTGATGTCTTCTTGCCCTGCCATCTTAATTAGGACTTATTTTCAAGGCCAGCATAATCAATAGGCTGATAATCATAATTAGGAAGTCTGGCAAAGTCATCTTCTTGGGGTTTTTTTTAATTGTGGTGAAATACATGTAACATAAAACCATTTTAATGTGTACAGTTCAGTCATGTTAGAAAACATTCATGTTGTGCAACCAATGACCAGAACCTTTTCACCTTGCAAAACTGAAACTCTGTTGAAACAGCAATTCCTCATCCTCCCCTCCCCCATTCCCTGGAAACCAGCATTCCACTATTTATGTGATTTGAATTTCTATGAATTCGGCTACTCTAGGTACCTCATGTAAGTGGAATCATACAGTATATCTTTTTTGTGACTGGCTTGTTTCACTTAGCATAATGTCCACATGTTGCAGCATGTGTCATAACTTCTTTCCTTTTTAAGGTTGAATAATATTCTATTGTATGTATAGACCACACTTTGTTTATCCCTTCATCTGTTGATGGAAACGTGGGTTGCGTCCACTTTTTGGCTGTTGTGAATAATGCTGCAGTGAACATAGGTATACAAATATCTCTTCCAAACCTTGCTTTCAGTTATGTTGGACATATACCCATAAGTGAATATCTGAATCTTGTGGTAATTATATTTTTAATTTTTTGAGGAACCACCATACTGTTTTCCATAATGAATGCATCATTTTACATTCCCATCAACAGTGTACAGTGTTCCAGTTTCTTCTCCACATCTTATCAACACTTGCTATTTTCCATTTTTCTAATAGTAACCATTCTAAATCACTCATCATCTTACATATTTCAGTCATGTTCATTCAGAGTCAAGTGAAAGCTAATACACACAAAAATGGCTGGAACATAGTAGGTACCCATTGAATAGTATTTCTTCTTGTTATTCTTTATCCTTCTTCTCTGCCTATCTTCCAGCTTTCCTTCTTCCCTGGATTTCTCCCAATTTTGTGGTTCTGAGAAGGTCGGATGCCAGCATGAGAGTCTTAGAAAAGAACTAACGACTAAAAATGTAAAGAGATTCTTGACTCGTAGCCAAAGCAAGTGACCTTGATCTTTTCACAGGAGACTCTACCTCCTCTCCAGATTTCTTTGCCTATCAAACTGAATAACATGGAAGCTCTCACTTTTCCTCCAAGGAAACCGTAATTCATCTCGACTCTGACTGGAAGTGGCCCTTCCACTGAACACTGATAGCTTGGGGCCTGGTACCAGCTTCCCTCATAGTTTTGAGCCTGGAATGGATAGTACTTTCTGACAGCCTCTCAGCCTCTCACCAGTGGTTTACAGAGTACTTTTCCATAACTGCCTGCTTTGACCCCAGCAGCCTCTGATAGAGATGGGATTTGTCCCACCCAGGAGATAAACTCTGAATTCTGATATTCAAGCCCCATCTTGTTCCCCTGTGCCTGGACCCTGTCTTAGCACCTACCTGGTACATCTCTCCCCTAAAAATATTTTACCAGCATTGGAGGGGCTAGAATCCAATCCGGAATCCCAGGCAGCCTTGCTCTTCTCCCCTCCAGGGTTCCTGAGACTGCTGGGGCCTCTATCTCCAGCCTGCTGCTTGCATTCTCCCTCTGGTGCTCCCCTGGCCTGCAGTCCTCCATCCTCCCTCTGGTTACTCCTGGGGCTTCTAACATGGCCTTTTCCGCCTGGTGGATCTAGCATGTTGATTAAGAGCATGGGCTTCAGAATCAGGTAGAGGTAAAATCCTGCCTTTATAACTTTGGGAATGTATTTATAAATCCTTGGGTCCCAGTTTCCTTCTCAGTAAAATGGGGATAATAACTACTTCACAGAGTTGCGGTAAGGTCTAAATAAAATAATGCATATAAAGCCTTTAATATGGTCCCTAGAAGACGATAAGCGGGGAGGGCGGTAGTTATTCTTATTGTGGTTGATGTGTGCATCAGCTCCCAATGGCTGTCTTAACACTTCCTCAAGCAGCCATCCCTTCCACCATGGCTTCCATGGAGGGAATGCAGGCAAGATGACCTCCCATCTGTCTTCAGGAAGCTGAATCTACTTAACTGCCTTCGGTGGAGGTGCCTTGTGAGGCCACTCCCCATAATAAGCACTTCTGTCTCTACTCCTGTGGTCTGAGTGATTCCTACTCGCATTTGCTCTCCTTTCCAAGCAGCCTTCTCCACTGCACAATCTGCATATTCCTCCAGTGTTCTCAGTGGTAGCTGTAATTTGTTTGTGATTAGCATTAATTCTCCAAGGTGTGATTGAGATTGTTCATTGTTTACTGAACAAACAAGAGGAGAAAATGACATAGTATATGGGAAGCTGTGGTGCATTATGGTTAAATGTCACTGCTTTTCAGGAAGATTAATGGTAAATGTGCACAGAGGTCATTTATAAAATTAAAAATAAAATTATTGCTGTGTCTTTTCAGCAAAGCAATGAAGATAAATGTCGCATAGAGAAACCTTGGGGAAAAGACCATGCAACAAAATCAAGGGGTATTGAGTCTACAAAAGAGATAAGAAATTTTTTAATTTCTTCTGAGAGCTCAACCGCGAAAATGCAAAACTCACTGCTTTCCTGCTGGTGGCCTACGAGAGTCCTTGTGGTTTTTCTTAAGTTTATATGGAGATTAAGTTTGTCTGAGGAGTTGGGATTTTGAAACAAGCCCTCAGTGGCTCTGCCATGTCAGCTGGCAGCCATAGTTTCATCCTAGCACCATCCTGGATGTCCCCTCTCTCTCAGCTTCACTTTAGGCCATCAGCTTGTCCTGTCAAGGTCACTTCCACCATGAAACTCATATCACTCACCTCCCTCCGACTCCACTGTCACTAGGCTCAGGCAGGTTGCCTTCATCACTTGCTGGGCCGCTTGCAACGACCTACAAACTGGGTTTCCCACTTCTATCGCCCCTCTAGTCCATTCTTCCTAAATCACTTAGAATGATCTTTTTAAAAGTGAATCAAGTTATCTTCGGTCTCTTGTCTAAACTCCTTAAACAAAATCTACATCCCTTCCCACAGCCTGCAAGATCCTGCCTGATTGGGCCTCTGCCTCTCTCCCTCCCCAGCCACTCTTCATGGCCCTCCTGACCCTCTGTGACCCTCCTGAGCCACACTGGTCTTTGCTCTGTTTCTAGATCATTAGCATCCTTTCCCACCCCGGCAATGCAGTTCCTGCTCCTCTACAGCCTTTTCACATGGCTGACTTCTCTTATTCTTCAGTATCAGCTCAAATACCACCTCTCTGGAGAGGCTCATGTGGCCACCTATCAAATTAGGTCACCCATGTTACCCTCTGTTCACCACTCTAACCCCAGGCTCTTAGTAGAAGCTCTAAACATAGTTGTTCAATAGTCCAAAGATTGAATGGGATTTGTCGGGGTGGTGGAGATGTGTTGTGTGTGGAATTTCTACAATGTAACCTAAAGTAATTAGCAGTTTCCAGAATCCATAGACATTCTACCTCACCCCATTCTTTTACTTAAACTTGGTGATCTATTTTGCACTCCTTCAACATCCATTCATTAGCATTTTCTATGTACCAGGCACTCTCCAGGAAATAAAATAAGTAAGACAGACCCCCTGCCTCGAAGAATTTAAAATTTAGTGGGAGAAGCCAGCAGTGCAGACATAATTGCCCGATGAGGGAGATAAGTACACAGTTAAAGGTGTACAGTGATCTTCAGAGCACCCCAGAGGGAGGCACACGTCTTTCGTCAAGAAAGAAGAACAAGCACTCGGGGAAAGAGACATCTGAGTTGGGAGGAATTGCTCAGATGAAGAAGATGATTCTAGACAACGCAGTCGAGTTACACAAAGGCGTAGTCATGACTGCAGTCAAGAAACTGCAAGTCATGGTCTTTAGCTAAAGATGCACAGGAACACAGGGATGCTGGGGAAGTGGGCAGTGCCAGGTGTGCAAATTTGGACTGAATGCTATGGAAACTAGCAAAGGTTTAGGATTAGGACCCAAAGGGAGCTGAGCTCAGAAGGCTAATTCTGGTGGTGGGGTGACTTCACAGACAAATAATCTTGATAATTCATCATTGCAATTACCCTCATAGCTATTATTTGTGTTGTAAATTACTATTGGGTTTGTTTCTGCGATTGTTTTGCTGAAAGGTCTGGCCCTGTAGATTTTCACCTCTACTACGAGATGTGAGGGATCCCCTAAATTTGGCCTGTCCAACCCCGCCATTGACCGCTTCCCACCCACCCTCCACAGCCAATTCTCCCAAACTCCTTGGAATATTCTCTGAAGTTAGCTCATAAGAACCCCACATATAGTTTTATGTAGACAATGTCATTTGATCCTCACAAAAATCCTGTAAATTAGATAGCATCCCTGATTTACAGAGGAGAAAAGCCTGTGAACTGTGTCAGAGTTCACATCGCCAGCAAGTAGAAGAGCAGACTGGAACCTAGGATTATTTACCCTGCACCTTAGTGAGGGTCTCTCAACACAAACCGAACAGAGTGGTGCCTTGGGCCTGCTGGAGTAGTAAGAGGAATGGAATCGAGGCAGGAGGGGAACTCTGAGAATCCTGGACTAAGGAAGGAATCGTCACCATGAGGGCAGTGGGTGGTGCTGGAAGGCTTGGGATTCTTCCAAGGGGAGAAGGAATTGAAGACCCATGAATTTCCCTCACACTAGAGATTCCCAGATTTCGGTGCAGCCAGTTGTCACCAAGGGAGCTTGTGGAGCATACTGGACCCAGAGTCCCACCCCCAGAGATTCTGATTCTGTAGGTCTGCAGGGGACCCCGGAAGCAGCCTGACTCCCAAGCTCCCGTGTGGCTTCGATGTAGAGGGTCTGTGGACACACCATCAAGGCAACAGCCTAAGCCTGTGGTAAATGTGAGTGGCTGGCTGTGGAGAGTCTGCAAACCAGGAAACTGAGGCCCAGAGGAGTGACTTGCTCATGGCCCCACAGGCCTAGTGGCAAGGCCAGGCCTCAAACAGTTCTCCTGACTCCCAACACACAGCGCTTTCTCACCTAGTCCGCTTGGCCCTCCATAGCTAGGCTCTCTCCTCACTGAATTACATTTTGAGTAGGAATCCAAGATGCCAGTTCTTTAACGAGGTTGTCCACACTACAATTTACGAGGCCCAAAGCCCTCAGCAGGACTGGTCTCTGTCAGGCTTAATTTACACAGTTCTCAGGCCTTCCAACACCCCCATTAACGTCAGCACAGCGGCGGCGGCTGTTAGCCTGTGCGCGCTGTTTGACTGCGTCCTCGTCGTGTCACCATTCATTTTCATGTCTCTAGGCTTGTTTACCCTTGAGCACCTGATTCTCCTTGTCCCAGGAAACAGTAAGTTTCCACTGGCAAGTGGGAGCCTGGCCCAGCCTCTGGGCTCCAGCCCCACTCCTGACCTCCCCACGCTCTAGAAGCCAGCCCGCCCCACCTGTCATCTCTTCTCTTTAATTTAAGAACAAGACCCCCTTCTCACTGATGCAGCACTCCATTTTTCCACCTTTACGAGTGTCATCAGTTAGGCAAGAGCAAGCATGTGGGAGATGGCCCGAAAGCTGATACAAATGTGCCTTTTTTTAATGCCACATAAATCACCTTAATTAAAAATTAATTAAGTGCCCTAAAATTTGACATTCGTTTAAAAAAGAAATTTGAGTTAGGAGAGCTGTGTAGATTTTGTAGCATCAAATCTCTAAGACACGATTGAAGGAGAGGGTGTGGGTTTCTGTTTGGAATACACAATTAGGGAGAAGGAATCATTCCCAGTGAGTGAACCCAGTAAGTCACCCATGGTGTCCAACAGCGGTTCATATAACCTGACCCGGGCCATACATGTCTTGGGTGCCAGTCTGAACTGATTTCTACCACACCCAGAGAGGAGATAAATGGGCAAACAAATGTGGTATGCTTTTTCCAGAGAGATATTCCAGGATGCAAATGACAGATGACTGAGGTGGGAAAAGCCAACACTGAGGCAACCAAGGGAAGCTTGCCGGGTGAGTGACTTGACAGCAGGTTCCAGGGGAGTCATTAAATGGTCGGCATTAATAAAGATGGTACGAACTGTAGCAAATCAACTCTGCAAACAGCCAGCAACAACCACTGCTCAGCTCCAGAATCAGGATGTCAAAGATGGAAGGGGTTTGGAGATTGGACTTGAGGCTACCCCCTCATTGTACCAGGGGGAAGTGGGAAACTATGGAGGTAAAAGACTCACCAAAGACACATAGGTACTCAGAAGCAGATCCTCCAGGCCTCCAAGGAAGTGGTTCTCAACCACATGCTTGTGAGAATCACCCGGGGAGCTTTTAAAACTACCAGTGCCGAGGGCCTGTCCTCCATACAGGTTTCATTGGTCCAGTTGGGGACTGAACATCAGCAATATTTCTAACTTCCCAGATGACTCCAGGGGCAGTCAGGGTGTGCTCCGGCGGGCTAGCTAATCCAAGTCATGGGAGAGGAACTCCACCTGGGAGTTTTCCTGTGGTTTACTAGCCGTGAGACCTCAGGCCAAGCACCTAGCAAGTAACTGGTTGCATTTTGTAGTGCCTTACTGTTTAGAAAGCATTTCTCTCTACATTATTTAATCTCTTTAATCCTCAGCCTTAATGGTTAATCAAATAAGAATAATAATAACTTCTGCCAATTTTTTATAAGGTTCAAACAGGGAAGGATTAAGAAAGCACATTGTGAACTGTTAAAATGCTATACAGAGGTGAGGAATGATGACACTTTACTAGCCCCAGTGACTTACATTGTTACTCTGGGAAGAACCGCCTTTTCAAAGTTAATAAATAAATTTCCATAGAGAAGACACTTAAAAACAAAAGATCCCCAAGCGCCAGCTCTCCCCAGAGTGGCTTGATCTTAGCTCTCCCTAATCTTTCCGTGGTTAGGGCATTTGGTGTGCCAGCGGTTTCCAGGAGTCATGGGCACTCATGACCAGAAGATATCGGGAAGTGCCAGCAGGAAGTGGCTCTTCATGTCCGAGCCCCTCCCCTTCCTCGCTGCAGTGGAAGCAGGCTATAACCATCCAGGGCTCAGGCTACCCTACTCCACAAGCCAGAACAATCATTTCACAACCACAGAAAGGATGCTCTTTAGGAAACTCAGGCCCTTGATTAAAACCATGCACCAAGGGTGTTTTCCTCCCTGGAATTTATGGGCCCCATAAAAAAAAAAAAGAACTTGAGAAGACAGAGCGGTTGTTTTTTGTTGCGCCTCATTAGTTTTGAGTTTGGGCTGGCAGTAGAGATCAGAGTACCAGGCATCTATCTAGCTGAATCTCTCGCAAGCATAACGTTCCCCGTGGTGTGAAGGAGGCTGTGCCAGGAGCCCTGGACGTCTCCAGCCGGGGAAAGGAGATCGGGAGGAGTTGGTAGAAGGAGATGGTTTCTCTGGGCTGTGGCTGTGCAGCAGAGAGGTCTTGGGGATCGAGCTGGGGCATCCAGAGGGTGAAAGCAGCACTCCCCTCCCACGACTGGACCCCTCCTTTGTCCAGATTTGTGAGTGAAGAGCAGGGGTACTGACTCCCTGCCCCTTCGTACCCTTTATCACTATTCCTGAGGACACCCATCACTGGCGGGGGGGAGGGGGGTTACCCCACAGACAGACACAGTACAAAGGATAGAGAACAAGATGTGAACATGTGGAATTTCCACCAGTCTCTCAGCAACCCAGGTAACCACTCTGAACCTTTGTATTCTCAGCTATAATGATAGCTTCCACAGATACCCTCAGTGCAGTGCAGGTCCCAAACGCTGAGGTGGGGAGATCGTAGACTCATGAAGATGAGGAGCCTTTACCCCTCCCTTCAAGTCCCTTATGGTTTGAGAAGGAAGACAAGCATACAAACAGCTAGTTACAACATAACAGCTAAATGCCCACCACGTTAAATGCAAAAGGAAGAAGTAATGTGCTGTAGAAGCCCAAGTGAAAGGACAGTTCATGGAGGGGGAAGGAATGGGAGAATCCATGAAAATGTCACAGATGAGGGGGTGAGGTCTGCATTCCCATGCTGAAAGGAGTTGGTGGTGGAAGGTGTTCCCTAACGAGTCGGCAACCTCAGTAGTGAGATAGCAGCTCAGAGGCTACGAAGGGCGACCCACACATTACCTACCGACCCACGTGGAACAGGCTCTCCAAAGCACAGGAGAAAAAGGAAATCACCAAGGAAAATATGGATAGGTTTGGATTATGTGCAAATTTTAAACTCCTAGATATCAAGAAGCATTGTAAACAGAATGGAAATACACATAAAATACTGGGGAAAATGTCAAGCATGTATGTAGTAAATAGTTTCACATTCTTATTAGTAACCTCATACAATTCAGTGGGAGGACATGAAGAACCTAATGGACGCACTGGCAAAAGGAAGTAGGCAGTTCCCTAAAAGTCAGAGTCAGCATGACTCTCGCTGCTGTCATCACATCGGCTTCTCACTCTGACTTTCTTGCTGTCCTTTTATGGGAACCCTTCTGATTACATTGGGCCCACCAAGATAATCAGGATAACCTCCCATCTAAAGATCCTTAACTCAATCACCCCAGTAAAGTCTCTTTCACCACAGGTTTGGGGGATTAGGATATTGGTCTTGGAGGGGTCCGTTATTCAACCAGCCATAGACAGGTCACCTACTGCACAGGCTTTTCGTGAACCCTCCTGGGGACCAGGTACTAAGTAGTGCTGGGAACACCAGGAGGCTCAAGCAACTTGGTGAAGAAGATGGGAACGTACACACATGTTCTAGCACCAGGCTGCGTAGAACCAACGCCAGATGGGTCTGGAGCGCAGAGTTCATGGGGAGAAACAGAGAGAGGTGAGACCGGAAAGGAAATCTGGGCCCAGATCACAAGGACCTTTCAGAGCAGGTGAAAGAGTTTCGACATGATTGTCTGGAGGAAGCAGGCCCTGTGATTCCCATGCCCAGGAGTCACCGAGAGCACCCAGCCAGGCTGGCGGCCGGTCCTGCAGTGCTGGGTGGCCATCGGCCGTCAGCTGACAAGTTGAGCCTTGTCTGGACAGCCCTGGGACGAGGGCCCAGGGCCACCTGTAGCACTCCCCTTTGATGAGATGGAGAGGGAAGCTTTACAGTCTGACAGTCTTGGTCTGAATCCCATTTATCAGCTATGTGACCTTAGGCAAGACACTTAGCCCCTCTGACTCCATTTCCCCACTTAGGAAATGGGCATCGTTAAGACTTGCCTAGCTTCTTTACAGAGCCGGATGTGCTGAGGTGCACAGAAGGATTCTAGAAGTAAACAGGCTGGACTTGATGTTAGTTTCAGTGCTGTTTGGAACCAGAAAATAATGAAATTTTAGATGTTAAAGATCATCTAACATGGAGAGACCCACATCACAATCAGCTGGGAGGTTTTATTAAAATTAAACTTAATAAAGGGGAATCTAATTTTACAGCCAGAGTTGGAGAATCCCACCCCCTACGTGAGGCCCAGAGAAGCTGTGGGACTCGGCCAAGTAAGGGTCCTGGTTAATCCTCTCTACCACCCAGCTGAGCTTTGAGGTGGGTCAGATGGGGGTGGAGAGACTGTTGAGGCACCAGCTACAATGAGGACAGAGCTAGGAAAGAGGACAAAGTACAAGGCAACTAGACTTGGGTGTCAACCCAAGTGGGCCTGGCCTGCTCATCTCCACAGGGACCAGAGGCCCCCCACCATCCCACACCAAGGTTGGGTGGCAGCAGGCACAGTCAGAAATAGCAACCAGGCCCTTGCTAGGTAGACCCCAGGCAAGTCACCCATTCACTGGCAGGCTAGGCCAGGCCAGCTGAAGCCTGGCTCTCTGAGGGCACAGGTTGATTAAGTATCATAACTCATTGCTCTTGATACGAAAGGAAATATCTGCTAGCATGTTTGTTTTAAACTGTCGCCTCTCCCTTCCTCCACTGGATTATTTCAGAACTGGACAAGACCTTGGAAATACCATCAAAACCCCTCCTTTTACTGATGGGGAGACAGGAGCCAGAAGGAGAAGGGACAGGGTCAGCGTCACACAGACAGTCGTGGAGGAGCCGGTCCAGGGCCCAGGGCCTGGCTCTCATGGTGTTCTGTCAGTCCACAACAGAAAGTGCTGCGGGTTTTAGTCACTCCATTGGTGAGATCTGGGGTCAAGAACGTGGGGACCACATGCTGGGCCAGATATGCCTGTTGGTACCCCAAATTTGACATTAAGGGGAGAGCTGTCTGTGTGCAGATGAGACCCCACCTGTATGCTGCCCACCTGGCACGCTAAAGCTATGGTTGGGACCCCAAAGTGGCTCTAACCTCAGACCACTCTACTACTCCCATCATGGCCAGTGGGCTGGGGGGTTAGGGCTTTGACTTCCTTTCAGCCTCCTGGTGTTGACCCTATTTGGGGCCAGATTAAAATCACTGGTGATGTCTCAAACCTTGGAATGTGAATGGCAGGGGTTGGGGAGATCCTTTCCTTGAAGCCTTCCCACTGGGACACCCAAGCTGACCAGGGGTGTGTGTCTCTATGTGCTCTCCAGGAACGTCCCCTGGCTCCAAGATGGCCTTGCAGAGCTCCTTCACATGCTGGAACGGGACAGTCCTCCAGCTCGGGCAGGCCTGTGACTTCCACCGGGACTGTGCCCAGGGAGAAGATGAGGGCCAGCTGTGCAGTGAGTAGATGGGGCTGCCCCGCCCCTCCATGCTCATATGCCCCTCCTGCCCCCCACAGCCCACCCAAGGCACATGAGCTTGAATAACCCCCATAAGTCCAATGACACTTGCGTCCTCTCAGTGGCAACTTTTAAAAAGCTACATAGTCTTCAAAAGACAGAGCTAAGACCTGCGGTCTAGAAACAACGTATAAATTAAGAACCAAGCAAGATCGTGTAAGTCACGCTCTCGGTGTCCTCATGCATAGAGAGAACGTGCAGGCTAAAGCCCAACTCTCACATGACATGAGAACGCCCCAACTCTACGCCCGGACCACTCTCACTTTTTAGGCCTTTCTTTCATCCGCCACCTGCCTCTTTCTCTTTCATCCTCCCCTCCTTCTATGTGCCCCAGCTCCAGCCATCTCAAACCACTTCTCAGCTCCCTCCCACCTCTCTGGCTTTGATCAGCTTATCCTTTGCCCAGAGTACCCTTTTCCTCCTTGAGTCATACCTGCTCTTTTAAAACTCAGCTCAAGAGTCAATTCTTCTGGGAAGCCTCTTCTGACCATTTCCCACAAGTACAGTTGGTTCTTCTTCCTCTGGACCCCTTCAAATGGTGCATCTATCCATCTGCCACGACATTCATTATTTTTAACAGCTTTTTAGAGATATAATTTATACACCATGAAATTCACTCATTTAAAGTGTATGATTTAGTGTATTTAGTAGAGTCACAGGGCTGTGCAACTGTCACCATGATCTAATTTTAGAACATTTTTATCACTCCAGATAGAAACACCTAGCAGTCTCCAACCCCTCCTCTCCCCCTCCCCCTCACCACTACTAGCCCCAGTAACCACTAGTCTACTTCCTGTTTCTATAGATGTGCTTCCTCTGGGCATTTCATATAAATGGAATCATATACTATGTGGTCTTTTTGTGATAAGCTTCTTTCACTTAGCATAATGTTTTCAAGGTCCATCCATGTTGTAGCATATATCAGTACTTCATTCCTTTTTATTGCCAAATAATATTTTACTGCATGGAGATACCACATTTTGCTTATCCATTCATTAATTGCTGGGCATTTGAGTTGTTTCCACTTTTTGTCTATTATGAAGAATGCTGCTGTGGCCATTCATGTACAAGTTTTTGTGTGGACAGATATTTTCATTTCTCTTGGAAATGAAATTTGCTACCTAGGAGTAGAATTGCTTGTTCGTATGGTAACTTTATATTTAACATTGTGAGGGACATTCAATCTGTTTTCCAAAATGGCTACACCATCTTCTATTCCCACCAGTAATGTGTGAGGGTTCCAGTTCTCCACATCTTCCTCAGCACTTACTATTACCTGTCTTTTTATGTTAGCAGTCCTAGTGGGCGTGCATCCGTTGCCTCTCATGGAGGTGGCCTCCCTGTCTCTCTCCCTCAGTGCGGGCAGGTTGGGTCTGGTATTCTTCCCCACACCAACATCTCGGATGATTCCTGGCGCAGCATAGGTGCTCACTGACTTTTTGTTGATTAATATGGATAAATGATTCGGGAAACCTGGGCTCCCTAGAGGAAAGCATTGCTGAGGTATCTCTAGTAGCTAGGGGCAGAGTTAGGCTCCCAGCTCAGTGCTCATACCACTTGAAGACAGTGTCCTCAGCAACTGCCTAGCTAGGAGTAAACACTCCAGAGGTTTTTACATCTTTCCCAAACACTTATAGAACACATGTCATGTGAGCTAGAAAGTGCACTAGATCCTGGAGCAGAGATGAGTAACACTAGCACCTGTCCTCGAAGTGCTGAAAATCCAACACAGGAGTGGGAGGGAAACAATGCAGTCGCAGCCGGGAAAGGATGCAGCAGCCTGGGGTGCTGTGCGGCCCGGACACTGGAGCAAATGCCCCTCCCCTCACATACACTGGCCCCAAGACGCTGTGACCTGCCAAATTGCTTTAAAAAGTTAACAGTGTCCTCCAGGTCATTTGGAGGACAGATTTTTCCCTTGAGGGGAGAAAGGTTTTACATATTTCCTTTTAAATGAAACAATAAAGAAATCCATTTTTCAATTAGAAAAACTTCCTTTTTGTACAAAACTTTGCAGTGAAGTGTTCCAAATGATGGAATTGTGGTGGTTTAGATAAAACTCAGTAAAGATTTGCAGGTAAGCCCTTTGCTTATTGAATGCTCCTGGCTTTCTCACGGAGCTCTCACTGCACACATGGGCCTTGAAGAAGCCAGGCCTGCCCATGTGCCCCAGGCAGAAACCTGTATGTGTCTCTGTAGTTATTTGTCTCTGCAGTATTTCCAGCTGTGCCTCTGAGCTGTGTAATTTTGCTTCAGCCTTTTTAAAGTTTTTGATACCCACTTCCTAGCTGGGACACAGGTCAGGCAGTCTATGCCCTGATTTACAATTGGGAAAATGAAAGCACAGAGAAGGTAATTGATTTGTTCAGGGTCACACAGCATGTCAGGAAGACAGCCATGATTAGACTTTGAGCCATGTGGGATCCAGCCCATCACTGTGGGCTCAGGGCACTTTCCCACCATTTTGGGGCTTGCAATTAATGGATTTTCAAGGCCAACTCCAAGCTTGAGGGCAGCCTGATTCCCATAAGGAGGGCAGGCACCTGGGGCCCAGAAGCCTTTTCAGCCATACTTTAAAGCTGATCTGACCAGTTCTCATAATGACAGCTCCACCCTGGAGAACACCCGCACTGAACTCTTTGCTACAGAAATCAGTTGATAGAAATTCAATTAAAAGGATTCCGATCTTTTTGCCACTCTGATCTTGGCAGTACTTTCAGCAAATAATCATTTTCCTTTTTTGTGTGCCCCTTTCTCTCTGGCATTTTTGCTGTTTTCACTACCACACTGGCTGCTGTTGATTTTGGAAACCATCCCCATGAAGATAACAGCAGTAGTAACAGTAACAGCTAACATTTATTGGGCATTTTCTAGATGCCAGGAGCTGCTCTAAACGCTCTTCATGTATTAGCTTGTTGTACCCTGACAGCAATCCTGTGTGATGCTTTTCTACCCGTCAGTGCAGACGAGGAACCTGGAGTCCATGATCAGACTGTGAGCCATGGCCTGAGCAGTGATTCAGACCCAGTATAACTCCAGAGCCCACACTCTGAACCACTGCAAGCCAAACTCATTTGTTTTATGAGTTTCCAGAAGTTTCCAGCACAGCTTAGCTAATGTACCACCCCCAGGATTAAGGGTCCAGGAAAAGGCAGGGAAGGTCCAAGGCTCTGCCACCGTCTTTCTAGGGGAACTCAGATCATTCATGCCCACCATCTAGGCCTCACTCTCTTCACCTGTAGTATGAGTTGGAATGTGATGCCTGCTGCTGTGTTGATGTCTGTGATGCATTAAGGACAATGCTCTTGACCTCATCTGGTCCTTCCCAGGTGGTCTGGAACCTCTTAGAACATTTTCTCTGAGCAGTGGTCACTTTAAGCCTGTGGGGATGTCCTGGTCTTCCAAGGAACCCCCATGAGGGTCACTAACCTTGAGCCAGGGTATTCAACCAAGTCCTGCGATGGTTGAAATTTAGATGGAAAAGTAGGTTATATCCTGCCAACTCCCAGGCTCAACTCTCCACACTTTCCCCAGAAGGAATTCCACATAGTACACACTAGAGCTTCATTCAGATGATCAGACTCAACCTTGAGGAGCATTTCTGGATGAGGAGGGAACTTGGGACAGAGGTGGCGCTGCCCTTGTCCTTCTGCATCCAATCATGCATGTGTCCGTTCACACCCTGTCCTCCAAACCCACACACCACCAACCACCCACCTTCCCTCTTTCTAATTAAATGTGCCGATCCACGTTTACATCCCAGGATGCTGAAACCCATTGAAAGGTGCCTTCAGGGTTCCCTGAGTATCCTGAGCAATGGCCTTGATGGCATGCGGTGCACTGGGAAAGGGTCAGGTGGCCCCGCTTCATCCCTTGGATGGGTCACTGACTCACCAGGTACCGCAGGCAGCTCGCTTCCCCTCCACGTACTCAAAAATCTTGTCTATTTGGTGGGGATACTCTCCCTGTCAGGCAAAAACACTTTTTTAAAGTTTATTTCTTTATTGTAAAGTAAAACATGTTGGTTGTAAAATATTTGGAAAATCAAAAAAAGTACACGGGAGAAAATAACTATTGCCCATAATCCTTCCTCTCAGACATTCAGAGATAACCGTTATATTTTGATGTATTTCTTCTAGCATTTTTCCCATGACTCTATATTTTCAAGGAAATGTATAACACATATTTATCAAAAATGCTAACAGAGTTGTCACACAGGAAGGAAAAGAAGCAGTGTCATTTGGCCTGGAGTTTATACTTGGCAGTTCCTGCAGCTGCTGCTGAGGTCACATCTCCATGACTCGACCAATTTGTCTCTCTTAGAGTGGAATCAGGTGTCATAATTGCCAAATGTTGTGGGATTGATTGACCCACACACGGCCGATTTGGCCATCCAGCCAACGAAATAACTGGCTGCAGCCCAAGAAGAGGGTGGGTTAGAGCAGTGCTTCTCAGACGGCAAAGTGCACAGGAGTCACCCGGAGGGCATTAAAAATGCAGATTCTGATTCAGTAGAGCGTGGAGTGGGGTGCCTAGGGGGAAGAGATTCTATACTTCTAACAGTTTCACATTGTGATGCAAATATGGCTGGTCCCTGGACCACACTTTAACTGGCAAAAGGTTAGGGGACTGAACCCACTCCCATTCCATTCAGCAAATAAGTATTGAGGTCCGACAATGTGCCAAGCACTGAGTAGGCGCTTGGGCTGGATGAACCTGAGAAAGCGATGATCAAAGACTGTTGCCAGGGCCAGCACTGTGCTCAGCAGTGGTCCCAGCAGCAATTTCCCCAACCCAGCGTGATCTGCTAATGGGTCTGTACTGGCGCCCACCCCACAGACTTCCTCAGGACTGGCTTCTTGCTGAGTACATGCCCTCATGCACTTAAAGTAGTGGAAGTCCTCTCAGCACCCCGCCCACCCTTCAAGGTTTTAATTGTCACATAAATTGCTGGTTGACCTAACTATTTTGCCTACCTCATCTCCTTTACTCAATCAACCAAAAACAAAGGGGCTTCCAATCCCAGCTCACCCTGGATCCTCTGCCAAGTTAGGATAAGGATAAGCTTCCAGAAGGAGAGAATGCCAAGGGTTCTTCTTATTCCTGTCCCAGTGGAAGGTATAGGCATTTCTAGAGAGACAGCTAGGGACCTGTCTCTGCCCCATAGGGCAGTGTTGGCTGTTTCAGCCCATCCCTAATGAATTCCCCTGTCCCAGGTATGAATGACAATTAATAATGCCACCACCACTCTGTATTTGCTCAATTCTGTTTACAAAATGTTTCCACACTCTCTCCCTTACCTTGTCCTGGAACAGCCCTGTGAAATATATGCTAGTATTACCCCACTTTACAGATGAGGGAGCTGAGGCTCTGGGGAAGGGAATGACTTGCCTGAGGTCACACTATAGCAAGCGGTGAGGCTGTGAGTAGGGTCCAGGTGTCCAGATTCCAGTTCTGATGAGGTACCAACACCCATAAGTCAGGCTGAGTCAGTCCTCTGCCTCCAGCTCCTAAAAGGGTAAGGACGTAGGGATACGGTGTGCAGGACCCTGCTCAGTCCTGCCTCCTTCTTCTACTGGGAGCCCATCGCCTACTGGAATCTTCCACCATAGTCGGGGGTTTAAAACAGATGTGTGAAGGACACTTCATGGAAGGTCACTTCCAGCTACCAGTTAGTTTTTGCAAAAGAATTGAATGTAAGGTCCCTTGAGGGGGGCATGAAAAATAAAACAAAAAGATCTCCTTAGCTTTTGGATTTTTAATCAGAGGAACATGTGGGGCTTGGGTGGGGGATGATTTTTTCAGGGGGGTATAAATGGGAAGAGATGCTCAAAGTCAGTGACAGCCTGTTTTAATTTATAATTCTGCCTCTGTGTGAAATGCACAGAGAATCAGGGGGAGATGAGTAATAATTCACTAAGGTGCTGTCACAGCCAGGGAGCGTTAGGGCCCTCTTTGTCAGCCTGCTGTTGCCAAGAAGGCTGAGACAGGAAGGACACAGAGAGCAGTGGTCCAGCTGGAGAGTGCCTTTCCCCCTGCAGGGAGACAGCCCCCCTAGCAGGGGCTGTTGGGCACTATCAGGATAGCCTGGAACGTCCCACTAGTGCCTCCGAGCTGAGAGCCTTCCCTGCAGCCATTCTCCACATAAGCTGGAGAGAGTGAGCTGTCTCTAACTCTCTTCCCCTGCCCTCCTCCCTCTGTGGGCCGGGGGAAATATATGGTCTATGGAGCTGACTGTGGCCTCTTTAATGGGACCTGAGGTCAGGCTGATGTAGAGAAAAGCATAACTGGGCCCTTTATGCTGAGCTAACAGATGATGATATAAAGAGGCCCCAGGGCCTGCATTTGCTTGGTCAGGATAGGCTAGGTTATGCTGCAGGAATAAACTACCCCCAGATTTCAGTGGTTTAACGTAACGTTTAAAGTACCTATCCCCTGAGGGTTGCGCTGAGAGGGGCCTCTGCCCCACAGGATCTCTCAGGGTCCCTGCTGGCAGACGTGCCACCATCGCACAGCAGTGCCCCCGGGGAGAGCTCTCCTTGGCAGCTTCAACAGGGGAAGAGAGAGACTGAAAATAACACCAGGGCTTTTCCCAGTCTCAATCCAGAGGAAACACGCATCACTTCTAGTCACGTTTCATTGGCCAGAGCCAGCTTCACTTAACCGCAAGGGGTTTGGGAAATAAAGGAGAGCAGGTGGACAGCTTTGAACAATACGTGTATCTGCAGACAAGGGTGATTTGAGGGATCTAAACCAGCTCCCAGCCAACACTACCACTGCCACCACCACATTCTTAGTGTGCCAACCATTAGAAATGTATTTCAATGAGTTACACATTAGCTTTTCTAGGGTCATGTTCATGGTGAGTCTGTATAAAGAGCACAGAATTTAGAAGCAGAAGAGCTGAGTTCAAATCCCAGCTGAGTTACATGTTGGCTGTGTGACCTTGGTCAGGCTGCTTAACATCTCTGAGCCTCTGCCTTGTCATGTATAAAACTGGGTTAACAGTAGCCGTGCTATGGAGCTGTTGTTGTTATTGTTATTTTCTGAAGAGCAGGAGAGTAAACCAGCATGTGTACAAGTTAGGGACTGGGCTTCTCTTCACCAGGAGCATCATTAGGAGGGTTGGCTGGGGAGCTGTTATTAATGAGGATAACTGGTCATGCCTAGCCAGTTTTACTTGATGTTGGCATATTCTGCCTTTAGCAGTCCTGGAAATGACCGTGCCTTTCTGCTCTCCCTGCAGGTAAGCTCCCTGCTGGTTTTTACTGCAATTTTGAGGATGGCTTCTGCGGCTGGACACAAAACTCATTGTTACCCCACACGCCTCAGTGGCAAGTCAAGACCCTAAAGGATGCCCAGTTCTGGGACCACCAAGGTACTGCCCTCTCTTCCCTTCCCCTGGTGCCCACCTGGCCAGACAAGAGACTGGGGACATCACCCCAGAGTCGCTGGACCTCCCCCCACCTGCCTTGGGGTGCTCCCACACGGCTGGCTCTTCAGACCTTCCTGGGCATTAGAATGATTAAATCAAGCCAAGGCTGATGTCACCTTTTGATCCTTAAAATGAGAACTTTGATGAAGGATCTTTCTTAGCTAAAAGACAAGAATAACGGCAGCAATAGTAACAATCTGTCCATTCAGTGGACGTTTATTGAAGCTTACTCAGTGTCAGGCACAGGACTCATTGCCAGGTAAGGAAAACCATAGCCCTCTTTATGACTGGGGAGGCTGAGGCTCAGGGAAGCCTTGTGTCATCTGCCCTGGGTTGTGCCCTGGGAACCTTGCAGCATATCTGGTTCGTTCCCTGCCGCCCAGCCTCCCCAGCTATACCCCCCACCCTTCTGTATTTACCCGCTGCTTTTTATGGAGCCAGAGACCCTCATACCAAAATTCCTGTCTTTCCAAGCAAAGATCATACATCCTACAGATTCCTTTAATTGCAGAGCCCTGCAGTTCTGTCCTCGGTCCCCAGAGCTAGCTGCATCTAGTGATTTGGCTTTTGGCCCCTTTAGAAAGGAGGCTGAGTTGTTGCAGCCACGGGGGAGTTCTGCCGGGCCTCCCCCAGAGACAGAGGCTCCTGCTTCTCCTCCTGGCGTCCTCACCACATGGCATCCTCTGTGCCGCATCTGTAGGAGCAGAGAAGAGAACCAGGAGCTCCAAGCTAGACGTGATCTTCCCGCCTCTGCTCTCAGTCTGATAGTCCCCGACAGCACCCAGAGCTAACAGATGACCAGCCTTGCTGAATACCTCCAGTGACAGGGCTCTCAGTGCCCCATTTAACAGCTCAGAGTCACTCACCAGGGTGTGGCTTATCTCCTTAGCTGGAGATAAGCCACACCCGCTCTGTAAGTTCTATTCATTGATCGTGATTTCTGGCTCCTGGAGCCCCACAGAACTAAACTTCATCCTCTCCCCAAGAGGCAGCCCTTCAGATATTTGAGTACAACCGTTGTGAACTACCCACCACAAAAGGCCCTTTCTCTCCTTGGTCACATTACCCCAGCTCTTTGAATTTTCCTCAAGGTTGGGAAGCGTGCTTTCTAAGATTTCTGGCCTGTCCTAGTTACTCTGCTCTGGGCCTGTCTGAATTTGTTACTTGGAAGTAACTCAATAAAGACTTAGCTAAGAGATAGAAAGAAGATATGAATGACTTAAAGTCCTGTTTGGCATTCTTTGAGGCCCCTAAAAGTTGTGGGCTCACTCTGGCCCCATCTCCATAGCACCTACTGTCTGCAGGATACCCCACAGCTCCTGGAGGTTTACAGGTGCATCTTCCCACCACCGCAGGGGCTGGGGGCTCATGTTCCACCAGGTTTTCAGGCAGCTCAGTGCCTGAAACAATAAATGAGTCTTCCTGGTCAGGGCACAGAGCACAGGATAACCTAGCTCCAGAGCAGGGAGAAGAGAGTGAAAGTTCAGAAACCATTGGAGGGCAAAGCGCTGGCATGACTGGAAATGGGGAGAGATGGGCCCCAGGGAGCCCAGCATGCTTCAGGGCTGCTCCGAGACCATGGGCTGAAGCTGGTGACCTTGGGAGATCAGGGCTTGCAGTAACCCAGATGTATGGCATTGGGACATCACAGGATATGGAATGAAGACCTTGGCGTGAGCCAGGTTTTGTAGGCAATGATAAGTAGTCTGTCTTATCCATTGAAGGCAGCAGAAACCAGTGTCCTCAGAGATTTTCCAAGGCTAGAGAGGAATGGTGCAGGGCCCATTAACTCTGCACCCCAAGGCCCTTCAGGGCACGAGGATGGTACGTTTTTGACCCTTTTCCTCTCCACCAGGCCACGCCCTGTCGCTCGGCACCACTGACACCCCCACTTCTGAAAGTGCTGCGGCGACCAGTGCTACGTTCCCTGCGCCTCTGAAGAACTCTCCATGCGAGGCAAGTCTGTGTCCCTCTAGTTCTCTGCCCTCTCCTCACACCTCAGACCCTGGGCGCTTCCAGGGGGACCCACACAGATGAGCAAAGTAGCCTGATGGCCGGACAGCTTGTTCTCCTGTGGGAGGACAAGAGGGCCATTTGTGCCATCTTCTAGACAGAGAGTAGCCATCAACGTGGTGAAGTCCCTGTCTGCAGGGAATCTTCCCTTAAACACCATACTCAGCTGCGCTGAACTATTTGCAGTAGGAACCTTGATTTAAGCAAACCCTTCAAATTTTTTCAAGACATAACAGGGGAGCATAACAGCGACTTTCTACAGAGTCCTTTGTAAAAATACCAGTCTCTTGTAATACATTTCAAATTTTGTAGAGCAGCAAAACTTTGACTTAACATAAATTCCACTAAGGCATCAGTGGCATTCAGTGAGGAACCTCCAGAGCCACCTTACCCAAACAGTTCATGTAGCTGTTACCTCTTTAGTGTGAGGACTGGTGGACTGGTGCCATGTTTCTCAGCACAAGCATATCCTCTAGAGACCAGGAGATGTGCGTAGACCCCCACATAGCCCAGTGATTAAGCTTGTGAACCCTGGAATCAACTACCTGAGTCCAAGCCAGCTCCCACCACTGATTGGCTATACAGTTTCTTTGGTCAGTTAATAACCTCTCAGAGCCTCAGATTGCTCGCCTGGAAAGTAGGGATAATAAAAGTGCCTACCCCAAGAAGGAGAGGCTTAAATAGGTTAATATATGTCAAGGGCTTATCACAGGGTCTGGCACAAAGTAAGTACTACAACAGTTAGCCAACAATGCCTGGTACCCTGTATAAACAGACAAAGGAGAATGGGGGGGGGAGGAAGAAGACTTTAGCCAAAAACCAGGCTCCACACTCTGGGAGAGCCGGGCCATGCCTGTGCTTTTTCGCGCTCCCCGCCAGGCACCTTGTCAACATCTTGCACGTAGTAGAAAGCCAACACATAGCTTAGATCTGGCCAGTCCTCTCTTTCTGGAAACTCACAGGAGAAATTTCTTTCTGGCTTCATTTCAGGAATAGCTATGTGCTCCCTGAACAATTTATTTCCTTTCAAGTTGCAGACATTGTGAAACTGACCAGATTCTCCCCCTCCACGGGCTGGTAGAAATCCCAGGCAGGTGGGGTTTGGACCAGCAGTGGTGCAGGAAACAGGCTTCCCCTGCCTAGAGGTACAGGCAAAATCAAGCCCTCAAGGCTTTTTGTGAAATTAAAGCTAACTGACATAAAACAAAGAAGAATGGAAAAGGTGTATCAAAGAATTTGTTTAAATCAGAAGAATGGTTGAATTAAATCTGAGGTGTTACCCAGTAGGCAAATAGGGATTTGTGATGGGCGTTTGTAGCAGCCTCACTTCTGGTTAGGTTTTCTAACTCGGCATTTGCCCCATCGTTCTCTCCCTCTACTAGGTTATGCTCTCCGACTAGATTTTATGTGTCTCTGTGAGCCACCTTAAATCCTTTCTGGAAGAAGTCAGGGCACAAATAAATGGATTCATTACGTTAAGTTGTATTTGAGAAACCATGCTCCGATGCAGATGGTGGAATTACTCAGTCATCATTGATATTTCTTGGGTGCCTCAGAGCAGCGCCTAGAAAGTAAGGCTTCTTAATAGGAAATCTAAATGAGGAAGGTTGGTTGGCCCATCTGAGAGGACAGGGGGAATCCTTAAAAGCATTTCATCTTTAAATGTCTTTTTCACTAGATTTCGTATGAGCCTGATTTCGGAAAAAGAAATGTCAAGGTAAAAATGATATTTTTTAATACTTCATCATTTTTCTAATAACCTTTGGGTTGATCAATAGCTTAAACAGGCGTTTCGTTGTACTGGGCTGTTTTATTATTCCTCTGGTCAGATTTGCTCTGGGCTCTTTCTGCTATTTCCTGCTGGGAACGGAACTTGGCTCAGCACAAGGAGTGAGGGGAAGGCAGTGAGTCCATTCTGCTCAGTTATTCCAAATTCAGGTTTCCATACCATTCATCTCAGGCTGATAGGCCTTTGAATTCTCGATGTTCGGGGAAATGTTTTCATCAGAAAAATAAATGGCCAAAATAGAAATATGCATTTTCAGGTTTGTAAGCCCTGCCATTTATTTCACTCAGTCCTAAGTGCAAAAGGCGGGAAGTTGGTTTCCTTCTTCCAGGTTGGCTGAACATCGGTGATGGGGAAACGGATGTTGCATTGCTGTGTGAGACTGTGAGGTTGACTCGGGGCCTTCAAACCCCCCAACTCCAAAGAGGCCTCCGCTGGCTATGGGGCCCCAGTGCAGGAAGGTGGACACTAGGTAGAGCCATGGGTAAAGATGTCTGATGAGGGTCAGGCCCAGAGGGTCAGGAGGCTGGCTGAGCTGAGCTCTGGGCCTGACACCCCCCGCTGAGCACCTTCTCTAAACCCTGACAGTCCTGATCCCTGCGACCGCCAGGGACTTGAAGTAATTGCATAGTAGTTCAAAATGCTCCCTCAAGAAACCCACAGTCATCAGTGGATTCCCGTAGAGAAACTGGTGTCACCTTCAGTGCATTTTCTTGAAAATCTAGCTATGAGCTAACCAGTAGGTCTATGTTTCTCCAGTTACAGTCACTTGGAAAATGTAATAAATGCAGACTCTTGGGTCCCACCCCAGACCTCCTGAATGACATCACCAGTTGGGGCCTGGGGATCTGTATTTTCAAACCCCGCCCTCGGTGATTTGGATGCACACTGAAATTTAAGATTGGCTGGCCATAGGCGTCCTTTCTGGTTGTGATCGAAATTCGTTCTGAGCCCATGCTGAAAGTTAGCCTCCATTACCTGTGCTGCCAAAGAGCATGATGTGATTTGCCTTTTAGAAAGATGAGTCAGAGAAGGGGTTAGACATGATGGGGTGGGGGACAGAGGTGGTGGAGACAAAAGGGGCTGGGAGAGCACCTTAGAGCCCACGTGGAGCCAGGTCAGATGCCCACCAACAATGGAGACATAGTCAGGGTGTGCTTTTGTGCCAGTCAGCTTCCAGGATATTCCAAAAGCATGCCAGCTCCAGCCTCCTCCCTTCAGACCCCTGCAGCCACCTCAGCCAGCTGCCTCTCTCTGCTGTCTGGCCATGGTGCAGACACTGCCTCCTCCATGGCTCTGCAGGGTTGCATATGGGGCATGAATATTTAAAGACCTCTGCCTAGCCCAGCCGTAAACAAGGGAGCCCTGGGGGATTTCTTGTCCCCCACCCACCCCACCCACAATCTATATTTTCTGCTGGAAACTGGGAAACTGCTTGCAACTTACTCAGATTTTATTTTATTTTTATTTTCATTTTGCTGAGCTCCAGTTCAAATAATTAAAGTTGCCACTGGGGAGGGGAGCCTCGTGGTGGCTTTCATGTGTTCACTCGCTGTCAGAACTGCTCGCGTAGGGCTGTGGCTGGGAGACACACTCGGATGTGTCTAGCATTGCAGCTGCTGGTAATAAAAAGGATGGGAGAGTGGCAGGGGCTGTCTCTGCCCCTCCCCCTGCCTTTCACACATCCTAGAAGCCTGAATGCCTCAGCAAGCCCCATGTGGTTTGAAATTCTATTTTATTTGAATAGCCTGCCTGTGACTAGAATATTTTAAACCATGTTCTCAGGACAGAACAAGGTCTGGCGAGGTGGAATGTGGGGTTCCCTCAATCTCGTTCCCCTCCAAAACAGGGAAGTAGTTTTCCTTCTATGAGCTGCAGGAGTGAAAAGGACCCAGGAAGTGGGACGTGACCTACTTAATTTGCAGCGACACTGTAGGGCAGGGCAGTTCCCAGCTGCTGCTGGTTTTCTGACCTTGAGGAAGCTACAGCCACCTCTGTCCTCTCCCTACACACATATGCGGACAAACAGACACACAGGCACTGGGACCTGGAACATACCTGGGCCTTTCTGCCCCTGACCTCAGTCCTGTGGTGATAAAAACTTTAATTAGCCACTGGAGGCTGCTGATATCAGGACAGAGGAGCATGGAAGAGGAGCCTGGCATCTGGAACTGCCCTCTGCCATCTGTTTAGTTCTGCTCAAAGCCCTGCTGAGAAGGAGCCCCCTATGGGGCAGGGCCTCCAGGACTGGAGGCTAGGGAATTTTTCAGCAAATTGCTCTCTGGTTTGACTTTGTGAGGCTTTTCAGGTTGCTGGTGATTGTTCCTGGACACAGGGCCCATCCTTTCCCTGGGGATTTGGCTGGTGGGGCATTCTCCAGCATCTTGGTGTAACTAGGCAGCAAAATACAGTGAGTGTCATGGCTGCGTTGATAGGGCTTATTCAAGCTGGCCTCACTCCATCCCCATGGGCAAATAGGACTTCCGGATAGGAAGTAGAGAAACTTTGTGACTGCTGTGTTTTTTGTTTTTTAACATTTTTTATTGATTTATAATCATTTTACAATGTTGTGTCAAATTCCAGTGTAGAGCACAATTTTTCAGTTATACACGAACATATACACACTCATTGTCACATTTTTTTCTCAGTGAGCTACCATAAGATCTTGTGTATATTTCCCTGTGCTATACGGTATAATCTTGTTTATCTATTCTACAATTTTGAAATCCCGTCTATCCCTTCCCACTCTCCACCCCCTTGGCAACCACAAGTTTGTATTCTATGTCTATGAGTCTATTTCTGTTTTGTATTTATGCTTTGTTTGTTTTTTTTTCTTAGATTCCACATATGAGCAATCTCATATGGTGTTTTTCTTCCTTTTTCTGGCTTACTTCACTTAGAATGACATTCTCCAGGAACATCCATGTTGCTGCAAATGGCGTTATGTTGTCAGGTTTTATGGCTGAATAGTATTCCATTGTATAAATATACCACTTCTTCTTTATCCAGTCATCTATTGATGGACATTTAGGCTGTTTCCATGTCTTGGCTATTGTAAATAGTGCTGCTATGAACATTGGGGTGCAGGTGTCATTTTGAAGTAGGGTTCCTTCTGGATATATCCCCAGGAGTGGGATTCCTGGGTCATACAGTAAGTCTATTCCTAGTCTTTTGAAGAATCTCCATACTGTTTTCCATAGTGGCTGCACCAAACTGCATTCCCACCAGCAGTGTAGGAGGGTTCCCTTTTCTCCACAGCCTCTCCAGCATTTGTCATTTGTGGATTTCTGAATGACGGCCATTCTGACTGGTGTGAGGTGATACCTCATTGTAGTTTTGATTTGCATTTCTCTGATAATTAGTGATATTGAGCATTTTTTCATGTGCCTATTGATTTGTATGTCTTCCTTGGAGAATTGCTTGTTTAGGTCTTTTGCTCATTTTTAGATTGGGTGGTTTGTTTGTTTCTTACTAAGTCGTATGAGCTGCTTATATATTCTGGAGATCAAGCCTTTGTCGATTTCATTTGCAAAAATTTTCTCCCGTTCCGTAGGTTGTCTTTTTGTTTTACTTATGGTTTCCTTTGCTGTGCAGAAGCTTGTAAGTTTCATTAGGTCCCACTTGTTTATTCTTGCTTTTATTTCTATTGCTTGAGTAGACTGTTCTAGGAGAGCATTTTTGAGATGTATGTGAGATAATGTTTTGCCTATATTTTCTTCTAGGAGGTTTATTGTATCTTGTCTTTTGTTTAAGTCTTTGATCCATTTTGGGTTTATTTTTGTGTATGGTGTAAGGGAGTGTTCTAGCTTCATTGCTTTACATGCTGCTGTCCAGTTTCCCCAACACCATTTGCTGAAGAGACTGTCTTTATTCCATTGTATATTCTTGCCTCGTTTGTCGAAGATTAGTTGACCAAAAGTTTGTGGGTTCATTTCTGGGCTCTCTATTCTGTTCCATTGGTCTATATGTCTGTTTTTGTACCAATACCATGCTGTGTGACTGCTGTGTTTTAACGATTTATTAAACTCAATGGCAATATGCCCCTTGGAAAGGCAAGGAAAGGAGAAAAAGAGTAATAATAATTACTAAAGGGTGGCTTGAGGTAGAGGCAAAAACCAAAGCTGAAGGGCTGTCTCTTCCTTTGTCAGGCCCACTAAATCCTCGAGGGTGCGTGCAGGGCTGCCCAGGGGATGGGAGCAGCCCACCTCCACAGGACAGGAAAGAAACGTACCCAGAGGTGAACAGCCAGTACCTACAAGATCAAGATCAAAGTCAGAGCTTATGACTCCAAGCCTCATGCTCTTTCTGTCACATTGTCCTGCCCTTGCCGGGGGCAGGTGGTACCTTCTCAGCTTCCAGCAATTGATGTGGGCCTTAAAAGCATCCCTGAGGACTGGCATGGCACTCATGTAACTCAGAGCCCTCACTCTACCTCACCATAGATGATTCCTCATCTCTGGAGGCAGGAAGGAAATTAATACCAATCATGTTGTAACAGACTAGTTAACTACCTCATCTCTTCAGGTCACTGGGTCTGATTCCTGAGCAACCATGGGGATGTTGCCACTCATCCGCAGGACTCCAGTGTCATTTGTGCCTTGTTCACAGCCCCACGTGCTGTCACTTAGCAAATCAGGAAGAAGAAGCTATTCCAAGAGGCCTTGGGAGCTTGAGCCTGGGTGTAGTTGTCATTTCCTGGATCCATCCCATCTTCTATGTAGAACATGTGCCCACCTGGGGAAAAGGAAGCAGCACCCTTCCCCTCTTCCTACTCACCCATCCTCCCCTGTGTCTTGGCTGACCAGTAGAAGAACAGGCAGCTTCTTCCCGAGTCCACCTAGGGCAGCCTCCACCCTTGTGTGTGTGAGCAGTGCTGCACAAGCACTTTGTGGTGGCTGTAGAAACCCTCTTTATAAGTAGTTGGGGCCCAGTGCCGAGCTGGGGGGATTCTGGAGTAACACCATCCCCAATCCCTCTCCCACGAGCCCGAGCACCTTTGTCAGGTATTTGAGGACTGGATAGCCAGCTCCCGTCTCAGTGAATGCAGTGACATCCACTGCAGTGACAGAAGACTCACTGACTCATGAATAAGTCCTGCTCACCTTTGGACAGCTCCAGGGCTTCGGTGTTTGCCTGAATTAAGAGCACATTCAGCTAGACTTGGCAGGGCTTGTTTTCACATTCTCTGCACCACTCCTCTTCCAGCTTTGGGGATCTTTGAAGAACCAGCTAGCTAGCTAGCTAAGTGACATCCAGCTGGGCTGTCCATCTCTGCCTGGAACATCATGGTCAGCCTGGCAGGAAGCACGGTGTCCCTCTGGCTCCCGTGGGGTGATGCTGACGTCTGAAGCAAGTCAGAGCAGTGTGGCGGCCCCAGGCAGCTGCCTCCCTCCTGCCCCAAGGCCCAACAGCCATGACATCTCCCGTGTCCAAAGGACTCCAGCTGGTCCTGCGGGGCCAGGACAAAAGGAGCATCACTGAGGCAGTGTTGTGTGGTGGAAAGAGCAGTGCCTTGAGGTCACATAGACCTTGGTGGAATCCTGTCACTTTCTAGCGGGGTGACCTTGTGCAAATCACCTCACTCTTCTTAGCTTCAGTATCCCCTGCAGGGCTGTTGAGAGAAACAAGTAGATGAGGTAGAAAAAGTACCTGGCCCAGATCTAGACACAGAGTAGATGCTTAATAAACGTGGCTTCTGCTCATCCACTGCTGCTATTATTATTATTGTCTGACTTCGGTGATGCTGCCAAGGATCCTGATTCTCGAGGATCTGGTCGGGGGCGGCACCCTCTGGACAACAAGGGAGGCAGCCGGGACGGGACCAGAAAGGCAGCACGGAGCTTGGCTGGGTTGGCTGAGGAACCTGGCGGCAGGGCCGAGGAAGGGAAGGGCACAGAGGGGCCTCACTCAGGCAGTGGGCCCAAAGGTACTCATTTCAAACCCACCGCATGGCCAGCTGTGCAGGAGACAGACCACAGGAATCTGAGATCTCTTTAGGGTGTTTATTCAGCAGAAAAGTTAAGAACACTTACTTTCAGTATGACAGATCCTTGTCTCCAAGTTATGAACCACTTGGCTATGTTACATTAAAAAGCAAGCCAAAATTCTTAACTAGAGCCCTCTAACACCCTAAATCTTTGTACTTCGGGGCTCAGGAGGGACCCTTACTAACTGCAAAGTAATTAAAGGAGTATAGTAGCCTCCCTTATTGATGGGAAGATGCATTGCAAGACCCCCAGCGGATACCTGAAACCACAGATAGTACCTAACTCTTACATACTTTGTTTTTCCGATACTAATGGGTGGGTAGTATGTACTGTGTGAATACAGTGGGCAGAAGGATGATTCATGTCCCATGTGCGATGGAGGGGGTCAGCACGAGATCTCATCATTTTGTTCTGCTACTCAGAATAGTGCAAATTTAAAAATTATGGATTGTTTATTTCTGGAATTTTCCATTGAATATTTTCAGACTGCAGTTGGCCGTGGGTAACTGAAACTACAGAAAGTGACGAGGAGGAGGAGGAGGAGGAGGAGGAGGACTGCTGTATTTTTAAGATAGAGATCCCCTCCTGTGTGGCTGGCGCTGTGCTAAATTTCATGTGCGTTATCTCATTACCAAAATAGACTTGTGAGGAACTGTGACCCCCATTTACTGATGTGGAACCTGAGGCTTAGAAAGCTTAAGTGACTTGCTAGTCACCCTTGCTAGTAAGAGACGGCCAGGATTCACAACAGGTCTGTCCAACTCCAAAGTCAAACCTGCAAACACTCTAAGGTCACCAGACTTAGGTCACCTGAGTTTGAATCCCAGCACTGCCACCTATTGAGCCATAAGACCGCAGGCAAGTCAGTCCCCCTAATTAGGGATAAAAGTGTTTGTGTTACTTGCTGTAAGGATCAGATGAAAATAAGAAAACTTGTAATCTCTACAATATTTTATGAATGGCAGCATTTATTATTATCCCTCTTACTCTGCACAGGCGTGAAAAAGTCACTGCCGACATAATTCAGACATGGTGTATGTTCTTTTTTCTCCTCTGGGTCAATTAGCAACAGGCAGGCAGCTTGGGAGCATTATTTTGCACAATGCCAGCGTGAGCAGCAGGGGGACATGCCCAATGAACCTGCTTCATCACAATTAATTAATTAACTGTGCAGCTTCTCAATTGTGAGCATAACTGTGGTCCAGGATAACAGCGAACATGGAGACTCCTCATTGATTCTCATGGATCCAACAAATATAGCCCTACTGAGATTTCAGAGCCCAGATAATTCATACCTCAGTACCTAGAGCTGGGAAGCCACTGGAACCTAGCATTCTGTCACCACTTACTGTGATGTGGTTGATGCTGCCAGTACACATGCTAATGGGCTAAAGTAATCAACAGCCATTGTAATTACAGTCCGACATAATTAATTTAATACCTTGGAGCCTTTCAGAATTAATACCTCAGCCATTACATGATGAAACTGAGTCATAGAAGAATTACTGTCAAGACTCACAGGTGTGAATAAAATCCTCCTGGGCACTTGGCAGAGATCTGGGTCCCATTCCAAGTCCACCTGTTCATCAGGCACCCTCGTGGCGCCCACTAGTGGTGATCGTTGTGACACATTCACGTGGCCCATATGCATGGGGACAACCTGTTGAAAGCAGACTCTCCCCAGCTGTCAGAATGGATACCCACCGGGTGACTATGGGCCCTGCTGACACTCGTGTGCCTGGAGTCCATTCTCTTTTCAATGGCTGTTCGTGAAGGTAGCAGGAATTTCATTTCATAGAGTCGAGCCTGTTCCTGAGCCGGAGGATTACAGAGCTATTTCTCAGCATTGTCTCCATCACTCCCAGAGAAACTGAGGCACAGAGAAGGTTGTTTGCCCAAGATCACCCCATTACAATGAAACTCAAAAGAAAATGTTTTATTCCCACAAGACTGAGAAAATAATTCTCTAGGGAACATGGAAGATAAAATACTGGACTGAAATTTTTAACACAGCACACTTCCTGCTATCCTATTCTGTTTTTCATGAGCTTTTTCTCTCTAACGTGTTTTTCCCTGCCTGCTTTGTTCAATGCAGGAGGAAGGAGCTAACATTGCTAAATGTATTTGGTAGGCTGGGTACTGCGGTCATATAATCTTATTAAAGTCTCCCAGGAACTCTCTGAGGAGTGTACGATTGGCCCCATTTCACAGATGAAGACCGAGACCCTGAGACATTATGTCATAAGTAGAGACAGAAATACTCTTCCTGATTCCAGAGCCACAGCACAACCCCACTTGATTCCCCAGAAGCTCCCACCTGCCCTCGGTCTTCCTCGCAAAGCTGACAGTGTAGACAGGAGAACCTGCGCCTCCCCAAAGCGGGTGGAACGCTAGTACTCTTGTCTCCCACTTCCTGGTGATGATGGGATCCTCCCTTGATGCCTTTTTCAGTATAACATTTACTGTTTTTTCTGATTACGAAAGCGCTCTACATTCATTGTAGAACATTAGGAAAATATAAAGAAGAAAATTGAAATTGCTCGTAGTCTTACCCTCCAAAGATAACCCCTGTTACCATGTTTGTACATTTCTGTCCAGACAGATATAGATTTGAGCAGAGGGAAAGATAAAGAGAGGATTTATACCAACTTGGTATCATACCATGTAAGCATTTTGTGTCTTCTTTCTTTACTTAATATATTTCCTGTATCAATATTATTCTTCATAAATATGCTTTTAATGGTTGCATATCCTGAATTTATTGTTTTTATTGTAAAGTAATAAAAGTAATAGATGTTCATTGTAAAAATTTTAGAAAAGAAAGAAAAGCCAAAGAAGGAAAAAATACCTGTAAATCCATAACTTCACCAGCCAGGGACCCCACAGTTATTATTTTTGTAAATAACCTTCATTGTTTTTCTTGCTGTGTTTTTACAAAGAGAGCATGTGGGTATCCCTGGTTGGGTGTTCTGGCTTCAATATGATGCCTCAGAAAGGACAAGACATGGGGCTCTGTTTCCAGAAAGGATCTCAATCTTTTAAGTCTCCTACATGGCCAGGAATTCAGCATTTCTTAAGCCTCCATAATTGCAAGTATTTCCCAGCATCTTTTATTTGCTTGTTATCAGAAATCTGCATCTGGCCTGCTTCTTGCTGAGTTGGGTTGATTTTTCATTAGGCTATTTATAGCTAGAGAGTTGGTGTTTGTTTTTTCCAGGTGAATTAGAAGATGGTGTACAAAAACACTGGGTTTTGCAGTGAGTCAGTGCTCTCGCTTAAAATGAATAAGGCCGAATTGAAACCAAGAAACTCTTAAAATGATGAGTGCACACCCAGAAGTACAGCCCTGTGGCATCTTAGATTGGGAAGAAACTTTAACCTCCATTCAAAGCCTGGATGTCCCTGACAACATCCGCAGTCCGGGCCATCCAGTCACTGCTGGATGGACCTCAGTATGGGGAATAGCCAGGGAGTACACACACCACCCCCCACAAACAAGCTCATCTCTGAGCATCTGTCTGCTGAAGTGAAATACACACTAGAGCATCCATCCTGGGTTTTGTCTCTATGCTGGAATACACGCAGCCCTTCAGAAATTCAAACAAAGATAGAGCGTCCCCCCATAGCATTCCCTATGTTTGGGGGTGCTGCATTCGAACAGACATTATTTGATACCACTGAGTCTTTTTTGTCCAACTTTAGCCTAAATTCCATGCTGATTTTTTTTTTTTATGGATTCAAGAGATTGTTGTGAAGTTGCCACGAGGTATGCATTGCAAACACAGGGCATATTCTAGACATAAAATTGCAGTTATTACCCCTGGAGAAGGAAAGGGCCCTGAGAGAAATAATAGCATTAAGCCTAGCCACAAGGCTGCTCCTGCTTTACATACAGAACTTTAATTAATAAAATGACAAACACTGGTAGCACATAATTGGAAAGTCTATCGGGCCCCACCGAGAGGGAGGGAAAAAAGCCCTTGTGAAAGGCCGGCTGGAGCCAGAAATTATAATTGCTGGTGGTGTGCTCCTGGCATTGTCTCTTTTCACTTGTCTCATCTGCTGTCTGCATGTAAAAGAGCTTATTAGTCAAAAGCTGTCACTTACAACCTATGTCTATTAGGGCACTTCTAGAAAGGATCAAAAATTTTATCATTCCAGCTTCCAACAAGTGTTAACTTCCTGTAAATATTATGTAGGGTTTGTATGAGATTTCCTATACTTATGTGAATACTTTTGAGATGCACATACACACACATACACACACACACACTCATTTGTGACTATTAATTGTCTGGCAAAGGCAGAAACAAAGGTTATAAATGGTTTAAAATTCACTATCTCCATAGTTCTCCCAATAAGAAGATATTTCTGTGGTAAGATCTTGTTAAAATATAAATTCTGATTCAGCAGGCGTAGGGTAGGGCCTGAAACCCTGTATTTCTAACAAACTTCCAGTCATGCCAACACTGCCGGTTCACAGACCACAATTTGATCAACAAGTGTCTAAAAAATCTTCACAATACAAGCCCCAAAGATTTAAGTGTTACCATAACATGTTACACGTACACAGCACTCTAGATGCAGTAGAAAGAGCATAGAACGCACTGTGGGATCCAGCTCTGTGGCATGTGGACTTAGTCATCATGCCTGACTGACAACCTCTCTAAGCCTTAGATTCCGCATCTGAAAAATGGGTGTGATATTACCTACAGGAAGAGATGTTGTGAGTGTAAAATGAGAGCATATGTACAAGTGCCTTGTGCAGCTCTCTAGTATGCAATAAAAAGTCAATTAATAAATTACTTTATCCAATAGACCACCCAGATAGAAGCTGATCTTATTAAGATCAAATTCCAGGAGTGTTTTTTGGCTACTCTGAGTACCTGACTGTCAAGATCAAACCAGGTCTACCTGGCATGAGTACATATAATGTCAAAAGGGTTATTTAATCTAGGACTGTAGAAGGCAAGTGGAAGACTTTGAAAAGGATATGAGTCTTCAGTCTGTTCTAGGAACCACATACAGTTGCTCTATACACTTAGATACAAGTAATTAATAAGGGATATTCTGTAAGAATAGACATCAGCCCTCCGGTTCTTCTAATTAAGAAATTGTTGAGGACCTTACCCTGTAGGCAAAGAGGATAGTTCTGGTCCCATTTGCATCCTCAGATCGTCCCTGCTCACATGACCTCAGCCCGCGGCTCTCTCACTCTCAAGGTCATCCTGTCTTTGCCCAGGGTTGATGTGGCAGGCCCATGAAGACCCTCTGCTGAGGACGGGGTCCTCTCCCCTGCAGGAAAAAACACTCCTTCTAAGCTTTGGTGATGGTGGGCCCATTATAAGCCATTTTTCAGCTATTTAAGTATTGCCTCTTACTCAGAGTCCAAGATGAAAATGGACCCCTCACCGAGAAGGCCAGGCAGCTTCCTGCACTAAATAGCCCCATCTCCCCAGTGGTCTCAGCCTAGGCTGCACTTCAGAGTTACCTGGAGAGATCTGAAAAACTGTCGACGTCCAGGATCTACCCAAGGCCAATTAAATCAGAATCTCGGGTGGAGACTAGACATGGGTAGTCCTGAAAAAGCTCCCCAGGTGATTCTGATCTGCAACCGAGGTTGAAAAACCACAGGTTTAACCATTTCATTCACAACCTGTGAGCTCTACTTTCATATTCTTTATCTCACTCAATCTTTATAACCACCTTTCAAGGCCAGCAGGGAGGGTACGGTTATTATCACGTTTGTCTATAACAGGCTCAGAAGGAATAAGAGGTTGGCTTAAAGTCATACAGTTAATTCTCTTTGGCCTTGGAGCACAAACTCCAACTTATCCCATTGTCAACAAGCAAGGAGACAACAACCAGTCTGACAAGCCGCTGGAGAATGAATGTTGATTCAAAGGGGAGTTGCTTCTGGTCTGTTGTGGAAAGGAAGTGGGATGGGTCACGGGTGCCTGGGGCAGAGGGGCAAGGCCCCGGAGGCCTCTCTCTAGTTCTGTGCTTCTCTTGCAGATTCTGATGCAGTAGGTCTAGGGTCAGGCCAGAGAGTCTGCATCTCTAATGAGTTTCCAGGTAACACCAGTGACACCAGCCTTAAGATCCCTCCCCCTCTCCCAGTAGCAAAGCACTGACCAACCCTTAGAGGCAGAATCTGGAATCACTGACCAACCCTTAGAGGCAGAATCTGGAAGTACAGGTGAAAAGTCAGCCAGGTGAAAGGCTATAGATTCTGCATGGCTTGAATCTTGAAGGACAGCGTCTGTTCACCTTACCAACACTCCGTGGATGAAAAAATAAATGGCCAAAAAAAACCCTTTGCTAGCTGCTCACTAGCTGCCCGCAGGCAATCTTATTCTAAACCTTTTGCATTTGTTTCTAGAACTAGACTTTGCCGAAACTCAGATAGTGTATACCTTGGCTTGAGTTTGGCTGTAGATACATGTTTTCTAAACGTAGGTGGTAATATTGTAAGATGAAAGGAAAGTTAATTTTTAATTCTTCTATTTATCCATAGTTCTGAACAGTTGGGTCAAGTGACCGTCTTGACCCAAGTCCTATCTTATGGCAAGACAGTTTTGACTTGACTGTTCTATGTCTTCACTGACCTTCCCTTTTGCTATACTCAGCACACTTGCAGTTACTCATTTAAATTCAGACTTGCTGACTAGACAGTAAGCTCCATGAAGGCAGGGAAGATAGTTATACGCAGCACAGAGTAGGTATGCAATAAATATTTGTTGAATGAATGGATGTCATCTCCCCCAAGGATTGATACCAAGAGGGATCCTGGTGGACCTCCTCAGGAGTTAAGGATACTATCCTTAGCACCATCCCTTGGAGCCAGCCCAGTTCTCTCCTGACCAGGCTTATTGTCCAAAAGTATAGTGCAGGGAAATGGAGAAAGCTCAGCAGTCACTGGCCAATGACCCCATACGATAGGGCTGCATCTCACTGACATGCTCATGCCTCTAGCAGACTCTACTTCAAATCTAGTTTCCTAAGAACAGCTGAGAGGTATGAATTTTTGAGTATAGCCAGTTGGCTATGAAGTGGATAGATCCTCTTCTCTTTCCTGGGACCTGACTCCTGGAAGGGAGGAAAGTGCTAAGGAACTTCACAGGATGCAAAGTTGGTTTCTGTTCCCTAGAAAGAGACCTAGTAGAGACAGGAAGGTCGTCCTGTATATGGATACATTTTTATTCCTTCTGACACTGATCAGCTCCTACCATATGCCTTACACTTGACAACTACTGAATTCAAGATAAATAAGACAGTCCCTGCACTGAAGGAACTTGTAGTCCAAGGGGCCTGGGGGGAGGAAGGAAGACAAGGTAGCAGGGCTACACCATGTGATGATCCCAGTGGCCTCGGTTATAAGATTTCAGACAAGAGGGTAGTCGTTCCTGAGACAAATGATAAAAAATGACTCCCTGAAAAAAAAAAAAACAGATTTAATTTACGTGGCAAGAAAGAAAGAGCAGGTAGAGAAAGTAGAAGGATCAAAAGCACAGAAGCAGAAAAAGGCATGGCAGGTGCAAATCTGTCAAGTTGACTGCTGCAGGGGAGTCTAGGAACCCACATTCATTGAGCCTCCATGTGTGGACTACTGAGTGAGAACTCTGGCAGACCCCACTGCTTGTCTGGTCACTCTAAGGGTAATATAGACAGTTCTCCAGACACTTCAAAACCCAAAACACAGACTTATTTAGAAATCAAAACACCCATCCCTTCAAAACTTCCATCTTGCTTTAAAGTCAGGGCTGCTTCCCTTCTCCTCCCCCCAACACTCTTGGTCCTACTCCAGGTGAAAAGCCTGAAATCAGGGAAAGGGTAGTCATTGACCTCTTTTTTCATCGCCCAGCTCTGCTCCTCTTCTTGCTGCCTTCTGGCCCTTTAAGGTCTTGAGCACAGGGGAGGAGAAGAGATATGAGGAATAGGGAAGCTCTTGCTTGACCTGGACTGCTATGCTGATTACATTGGTATTCTCTAGATATGGCAAATACTTAAGGCTTACTATTTTTCACAGAGGGCACTGCTGCGGTTTCTTTGGAGATGTACCTTTCTCCCCAGACCCTCTGCTATGGCTGGAAATCCTTTGCCTTGACCAGGGCATATATCTCTCCAGTCCAGGTGGCCACTTACTCCCTCTGCCCTTGGGCATCTCAAGATACCTGCTGTTTCTTTCTGCTGAATTCTAGTTACCCCTCCAAGCAGCCCTCTTGGGCCAGATCTAAAATGACCTACATGGGCTCCCATGTACTTGGCTCGCTCTAGTCTGTGTGCGCCCCTGATGTATTTTTTGCCCCAGCAAACTCTGGGCTTGCAGGCCACCCAAAGCTTCCACTTTACCTTTGTTCTACCATCAGAGCAGCTAAGCATTCTCATTTATATTTTAGATTTTCTTTCTCAGGTGGGAGATAGACTCTAATCCATGATGCTCCCTTCAAGTGCTTGATGGGGTATCATTAAAACCATTCTCTCTCGAGTTGGGGTAAGGAGGGAACTTTCTTCACTGGAGGGTGAAGTGAGGTAGAACACTTCACCATGAAAAGCACCTACCAAAAACTCTCTCCTAATAGTCACCAACTTTTTTTATATCTAAAGTATATTGAGGGAGTAAGGATTGTGTGCCCTATTTTTACCCACCCTCTCTTGAAAACCCTGCCTCATTGTGCTCTCAGACTTCCCTTTGAAATGCAGTACCTGTTGCCTCAATGCTTTGGCCCAAATTCCTTTTTAATGTTTTATTGCACTATTTATTATCTCATTTAATTATCCATATAACCCTGTAAGATAGATAAAACTATCCCCATCTTAGAGAATAGAGAACTGAGCTTCAGATTTACCAAAATAGCAGGAACAAATTTTGAATCCAGATCTTTCAGACTCTAGAGCTTTTAGACCATCCCAGGGTGGAGGATCCATGTGGTGCAGCATAAATACTTGATAAATATCCATTGAATGGTGGGCAAGTTGATTTGCCTGGATTATAAGGGAATGTGAACATGTTGATATTAATTGATAGGGAGTGAGAAACCATTGAAGAGTCACAGATGGCTGTGATAAACTGGCAACTGTGACAGGAATATACAAAAGAATTTAGAAGGGAGAAGGAATGGAGAGGAGAGGCACTTTTGGAGGCTATGGAGGGAGTACAAAGAGTAAGTTATAAAGGACATGGTGAATGTTACTCTAAAGGAATGAAGATAGAAGCCAGGTTGAAAGAATTTACAGAGAGAATGGGCAACAAAGAAATAGAAGCAGCAGCTACGGGCCAGTCACCCAAGGTATTAACACCTGAGTGGAGGCATGGAAATAGGCTGCAAGCCAGAGGAGCCAGCAGGATCAAATAAAGGATGTTTTTCTAGGATGAGCAGACAGAGGAGCCAGAAGATAGAGAGACTCTGAAGGTTCTGGAGAAAGAAAAAGCTGTTATTGAGAGAGCAAGGACTAGGAGGAGGTGAAAAGAGGAAGGGTTAACATAGGAGAAGGTGAAAGGTACATCTTCCTCTAGGACAGGAAAGGAAGAGAGAAGATGGATAAATAGATATATATGCTGTGGGGAAAAAAGAGGTTGGAGGAGATTGCATCTGATATATCAAAACTTTATCAGTAAAGAAGGATCCAAAATAATGGATTGAGCACTGGGAAGCGACAGCATAAGTTCTGAGGAAGAGTTTGAGACACCTTTGTGCTATGTGTGTGAAGAAATCAACTGTGGAAGTCAACAGTGGATGAGTAAGTACCAGCCATCCAGGGTGTTGAGGTTCAACAGTCTGATTTCAGGGAGGTCCGAATCAGCAATGTTTGACCGGGGAGCAAAAGAAGAAAAAGCATATGGCAAGCGTCGTCCCAAGCTGAGTGCTGCAGGGCAATGAGCTGAGGGCTGGGAGGGCTTAGTTAGCAGGAGTAGGATTAAAATTTCCATTCTTGGCATCCAGACCGAATGAGAAAGCCAAGTGGGGCCAATAAAAAATTTAACAGATTTGTGAAGTTATCCTGGAACGTGCAGCAGAGACAAGTGTTTGCTCTCCTGGATCTGAGGAAGTGGGAAGAGTGTAAGTGAACAGGTTATGGTTATAGAGACCCGGCTTGCCAGGCTCAGGCTCTCAGACGTGGAACAGCACGTGGGCACCCCAGTGCCAGGGCGGCCTTGTTAGTGAAGGGTTGGTATGCAACAGCATGGGAAGTCTTCTGCTTCTGTGCCTCATGGCATATGACCTCTTTGGTCAAATTGTGAGGTAACCATGAGCTCAGAGACTGGAAGAAAAGCAGTGGTGATCTACAGAGAAGCATGTCTTCCAGCAATGAGAATCAGAGTAAAGGAGTCATCATAGCTGATGAAAACTCCAGCTTGCCATAGGACATATTCTCCTTCTTTTCTCTAATAGACATTTTTATTACAGGATCTGAACAGGATATTGAGGGCAATGATAAGCTGTAGTTGTCCTAAATTTTAAATGTTGTTTATAGATTGTTCCTACCAAACATACAACCTCTATTATTTTAAACACAAAGACCAGAGACCTTGTTTATAGTATATACTGCTTCTAGGCATAACTCTACTTAAACTTTCTCAGATATATTAGTTACAGTTACCTTTCAAATGTCAGGTACAATGCCAAGGAAACCTTTAATAAAGACACAATGAAACCATATAATTGTATCTTGCTTTCGGCAAAGTGTGCCCCTCATTCTGAAAGAAAAGCATGTTAAAAAATCTTGATATGTATACTTTTGTCTCATCTTTGTCCACCAATGGCCACAGGTATCAAGTCATAGGTTAGCTAACATATGACATGGTACCATTCAAATAAGATTATTACGCTGTTTGAGGAAGAAATAAAAACCTATGATAGCTAAATCACTAAAAGAAACTGAATCATAAAATCACTTGCCCAAGGTCACGAAGTGAATTGGGACCATAGACAAGGATCTCTGGGTCCTCTTTAGGAAGTTCATGTAATACCTCACTGGTGTTGATACCCCCTCAGAGGCAGAATCTTGTGAAATTTAGGATGATGACATCGACCTGAACAGAGTTCCAAAATTGCTCGTTAGTTTCCCCTCCCAGCTCCTTGAACCTTAATGAAAACCACTTTGGGAGTCAGTGAGTGAGATCAGGCTGTGGGTGACTAGCTCTCCTCACAGGGGAGACTTCGACTGAGTTCCAGAAAAATCCTTGAGAATTCCAGGAGGGCGATCTATTGATTGCTCTCAACGTTAACACCTTGTCCTTCTCACTCTTTTCTCCCTTGCAGCTCCGAATGTCCTGGCTCATCCGTGGAGTCTTGCAGGGAAACGTCTCCTTGGTACTGGTGGAGAACAAAACCGGGAAGGAACAGAGCAGAATCATCTGGCATGTGGCCACCATCGAAGGCTTGAGCCTGTGGCAGTGGACAGTGCTGCCGCTCCTGGATGTGGCCGACAGGTGGGCCTCTCCCCGTCCTGGTCAGTCCCTTTTCCCCTATCAGCCAAAATGCAAAGGAAGGCTGTGTCTTCCTTCCCCTATCCCTTCTACCCAGGACACACATCCAGATGTGTGCACACACATGCACACACACAAATGTGGACGCACACCCACACTTTCTGCAGACTTACAGGAAGCACTGAGTTTCTCTGAGGGATTTCCATCCTTATAGGCACTCATCTCTCACCCCTCTGGCCTGGCCTGGCTGCCTCCAGTATCCGTAGGAAAAAGTAAAATTGAGCAATTCATTTGACTCCTAAATATAATCAGGCTTTATATGTATGTGACATTTTCTCTTAGTTAATGCATTTTTGTCTTACTTTCCCGTTTGACATTCTATTTATTCCTTATTAAAGCAACAAAACCTGTGACCTAGGTAGGCTAGGCCTTATGTTTCCCATTCCTGCTCCTTTACAAGGTTCTCATTCACTGAGAACCAAAGAGGTGAAGCATCAGCAAGTTGACATTGGAGCGAGGCTGGTGCTCAGGCCAGTCCAAGCCCTGTGCTCTGTGGAGTCTGGTCCCTGAAACAGGTGGATGGGAAATTCTTCAGTAAACAGAAGAGTGCTTCTACCAGAGGCTGTGGTTCCTGTTTAGATTCCAAGACTAATGACCTTCGTGACCTTGAATGTCTCTGGGCCTCAGTTTCCTCGTCTTTAAACTGAAAAGGTTGGACTAGAAGATGGTTAACTCTGTGTGGCTCTGAAATGGAGCAGGAACTGCTCTGGTCAGCTGCCACTTGTCTCCCCAGGACGGCACCAGTCTGCCACCTACAGTCAGCCTGGAGCAGCCAGTGCCTGACCAGCAGCAGCTCCCGTGATGCTCTGCCATGTCTTGGGTATGACTGAAACCTCGAAGGTTGGTGCTGGTCTGTTCCAGACCAAAGAAGGGGGAAGGGATCATTTCTTTAAATGGGACAGATTAATGGATCTGGAAGGGAAAAGCCATCTTTAATAGGCTAAATATCAAACCCTACAATCCAGAGCAGCCTCTGTATTTGACTCTCAAAACACATTCAAATTGCCACCCTAGTGGATCCTTTGAAAAATAAGAGCAAAGCAGAGAGTGATGCCAGTTGGCACGAAGCTTTGTAAATGTAAATCTGGGTCTCAAATTCTTCACCTAGACTTCAGAGTGTGCTATTTCCAAGAGCTCATAACTTGAGCTGTGCTGTCGTGGGAAGAAGCCATTGTCCTCTGAGCGCCAGCTTCCCACTCCTTCAGATGTGTGTGGGTTAAAGATCAAAGCACTTGGACATCCCAAGGCTCACTGCTGTCCCCAGAATAAATGGATTTAATTAAAGTGGAGGAAGGAGCATTGTGGACACTCTCACCATAGACTAGTCTTTTGTCCTTCGGGATTGTGAGGGCTTTGTGCAGGGATGGAGAACAGGAGGGGATGCCAGAACCCTCCCTCCCTCCCCAGAGATGCTAAATTAATTCAGATGAATCAAAAGGATTTTTTTTCCCTCAGTCCAGCAAGTCCTCTCTCTTTCATAGCCACTCCAGGGAATTTAAAGCAAGTAAGATGTTGATTCTGTTCACTCTCATCTGCTAGAGTTTTGTTTGAAGGAGACTTTGTTCTCAGTCTCCCTTCTTCTTGTTAAAGACTGTTTACCAGACTGACATTTCCAATATTGATACTGAGAACAAACTGTCCAGTGGGGATTCAGACAAAGGCCAGCTTGGCTGGATGATGCCTCGTAACCTGTTAAGTGTGCAACTACATGAGTGGCCCCATTCACTGGGAGCCTGCACACCATTGCTGTGCTCTGGTATAGGATGCTCCCCCCTCCCAGAGCTAGAGATGATATAGGAAGGCACCAAGATCCAGAGGCAAATGGAACTGCAGGTGAATGAGGCACAGCAGTTCTCACTTGGTAAGACCCATCCAGACTGTCGATGTGACTGGCCTGTAAAACTAGAGAACTGTGGATAACAGAGCATTGGCTTAGAGTCAAAGAGTCCCAAGTTTAAAAACTGGCTCAGCCACTTACTAGTTATGTGACCTCAGCCAATTACTGAGCCTCTCTGGGCCTCAGCACCCACATCTGCAAAATGAGTATAGTATCAGTACAACTCCACAGGAGTGCTATGAGACCAAATAAAATGACTGTCAGAAGCATCTATATATGCTACATATCAAGGAGTTTTATTTCCCATGTCCTTCTCCATCATCATCCCTTAGTTGTATAGCCTCAGATAATTTATTGAATAAATAGCACAAATCACATCCACTGAGCTTCCAAGTCAAGCCACATTCTATTAAACAGAAATAATAAAGTCTACCTCTTCAGCCTGGGGAACTAAAGTGTTTGATGAACTACCTGGCTCATAGTAAATGCTTTGTCAGTAATAACTACTACTAATAATTATAATATACTAATAATGATATATCCCAGACTAATGCCTCAGAAGAGGCTGAGATGGCCAATTTAGCAATGATAACCATTCATACACCCTAAGATAGGGGTGAGAGTTTTTATGCATTTGCGATCATCAATGCTCTGTCCACTCCTTATAAAGGGAAGCACACACTTTCCTCTTCCTTTCAGAGAGAGTGAGCTATAGCTGCCTAGATTGCCAGAAAATGAAAATGGGTGGATGGAGAAGGTAGAAGAAACAAATAAATAAGGAAAGGAGAAAAAATGGTTAAAAAAAAAAAAAAAACAAAGACCAGCTCCCTTCCTCCTGACCCTCAGATAGGCATTAGCACCTTGTACCAACTGCCCACATCCCATGAAGTGTCCTTATTAGGCACGTCCTGTTTTCAGCTATTCAGCACCTGCCTCTTGGACAGCTCCCAACCAGGGTCCTTGAAAGGGCAGGAACGCCATTCCCTGTGCATCCCAAATCACCTCTGCTCCCAAGTTCCCCGGCCTCCACACTACAGAGTTTTTAAAAGCAACTTTATTAGGGCTTATAGATTAACCCTAAAGAACTCCACTGCTTTGACACCGGTCATAACCCCGGGGCATTACATGAAACTAGCCTCTGCCTAGAAATGGCGGTGACCTCCTGTCTTGTCTTCTTGTCTCCATTTTTTATCCCCACCCAATCCAGTCTACACAGGGAGGCTGGAACAAATTTTTTGAAATGTATATCTAATCATATCCCATTTAAAAAATCCATCCATGGTTTCCATGGTTTTTAGAGTGCCTTTTAATCTTTAAAAAGACCTTCATTTAGACCCACATGTGATCTTCCAATCATAACCTCACCAGCCCCTTTTTATACATTCTTCTGTTACTCTACCTGGTAACCTCACTGAACTTTCAACTCAATTTCACTGTGCTAAGTTCTTAAATCCAGGCTTTTGCTCTTGACATTCTCTCTACCTGCATGTTCTTCCTCTAACTTCCGTCTCCCTGACCACTCTTCCTTAATTTTTTAAAGAAGCCTCCTCAGACCCCCAGACTATATAGTATACCTACAATATATCATTATGACTCTTGAAACACCCCTATAATAACTTATCACTCTTTGCTATCTGTTTTTTAAAAATCTGAATATACACATCAACAAGGCATGGATCAGGTCTGTCTTATGTATCAGTTTCCTGATCACCTAGTAACATTCCTAACTAGTATGCCCAATAAAATGCATGTTGACAGAATGAGGCATTAAGGGAAATTGCATATATTTTCAAATTCCAGCTGAATTAACTGAGAATTTCACTTGTTGGAATTCATCTAACATTCCTCCTCTGTTCAGCCTGCATCTAAAAAACAGATAAAAACATTATAAGAAATACTACTACAAAGTGTTCTGTATATCAAAGCAATACCTGTGTCCCATCAGATAAACCCAAACAGCATTTGTTACTCTTATGACAAGGAATTCTCTTTAGAGATTTCACTGGTACCTGTGCTTTCTTTGTCTCTGGGCACTGTCCTGTCAGAATCACTTTGTAAGAAAGACTTTGATCTTAATTGTGTGCCCTGGTCCACGTGAGTAGGAAGAGCCAGAACTGGGCACTTGAGAGTAAAGAGCTGTATTCAGATTGCTCCCACCACACAGTAGTCCTTCTGCAAAGACTCAGAGACTATGCCATAGGTGTGCAAAAGCTGCTGACAGGGAGGCATTGATCCATGGAAGGATATTTCTTCTGTCCATTTACAGCAGGCAAAGTGATAGAAATAATGCCATAGTCTGTCATCATTATGAAATGATATTAACTTTACAACCATACTAGAAATAGCAAGAAAACTCTCCAAGAGCAGTGCCCAAGACGTTTTGAGCAGTGGCAACATCCTTGGAATACAAATATGTGCCCTCAAGGTAATTTTGAAGGACAGCACCAGTTCAAATAATGGCTTGATGTGTGCTTAAAAGTTATGTCATTCCTTTACATCTACCTCATATAACTAGTTTTCTCTGTTCTCTTCCCATATCATCAGCTCCCCCACCCCCCACCACTCAATTGCCACTCTTTCTGCGGGAATTAATTCTACCTTTTCTCAAAATGGAAGAAAGGCAAGTTCTTTTCTCTTACTCTCTCAGTCTCTTGCAGGGGCATACCCCTAGTTTTCCTCTTTATAATTGTATATCCTAATAAATTAAACACAATGCTCCCACACCATCCTAAGCTTTAACATGCTTACAAAGCAGAAGTGGGTGGTAAGTTCAACTCATTACAAGGTAGATTTGGAAACACCCTGGATCAGATCGTGCCTCACAAATCACTACAGTCATATAGCCAAATAGAAAGTACGTAACTCGTCACGTGTGTAGGATCCATCCCTGAGCCTAACTAGTCATTATATATACATATACACAGTCTAACAAGAAACAGTGTTCCCTCTGGAGATATTTACATTTCTGTTCCCTTTGCATCCTTGGTCCTAATGACAAGTAGTGTGTTTCACAAATGCATCTTTCAAATGGGATCAGTTAGACTGAGAGTTATGGTTTCATGTGCTTCAACCAGAAACTCCACAGAGCCAAGATTTCTCCCTCTTCCATTCTTGTTTCTCATCCACAGAATCCTTGTTTTATATACACAATACTCTCTCTTTGTGTGGCATCTTCTGTGGTGAGAAGGGCATTAAAAGGACATTTTCATTATTTATTCTTACCTGAATAGAGAAGTACTCAGTGAATGAAAATCCAGAGTGGAAATCCAGAGATTTCCAATGAACCTTCATCTGCAGGTCTATACACACCCCTGAAAAAGTTGTGTTCAGATTTGTGTAAGTTGAATCACAGCTTCCTTGCAGAGCCATGGTAGTTATAAATGGTGATGATTAGAGCTAGCGTTTGTTGAGTATTCACTGTGTGGTAGTCACTGTAATAAGTACTTACAGTGCATTAACTCGTTTCATCCTTAAAACTGTTCCATGGGGTAGATACTATAATTAATCCCCCTTTTTATAAGAGGAATCTAAGGTCTAAAGAGGCACAATAATTTCCTCTTCATCCTGAGGCTACTCTGCTTCCTATGTGCACATGTGAAGAAATGCTTGCATTGTGCTTGGCATGTAGTAGAAAACTTGGTAAATGGTAGCCATAATAATTAACAAAATATCTTGCTTTGGGAGTTTTTTTTAGGTCACATCTCATTCATTTCAAGTTGGTTTCCTTTGCTTCATCCACCCACTGAAATCCATCATCCTAATTCCCCACTACCAAGTCCTGCTAAAGACCTCTCCCCACCCAGCCCCACCTGGCCTGCCTTCCTTCTCACACCTCCAGCCGGGCAGCATCACCCACACAGGGAAATTCTCCCCTTTTCCATCCAGGCTGTTGTGCACCCCCATATGCCTTTTCAAGTCGGCACTCCAGTGACTTGAAATGCCTTTGACTATCTCTACTCCAAAACTAGAGCGTACGCTCTGATTGACATCTTTTATTTGCAAATGTATTAATGTATCACGTCTAACAAAAGCATACAAATAAATACATTTAGTTATACATTTAATGAATCACCTTTAATAGAGAATAAAGTTCCCTTCCATAAGAACTGACAGAAAATTTGGGCCAACCAGTCCCCAGGAGAAGTCGGCAGAGGGTCAGGCCCTGCATGTGTTCTTCACCTCTGCCTGCCCCACCTTGTCCAGAAATTCCATTTGTAACTGCTTTGCCTTCCCACTCCTTCCCCAGTGAGGAGGACACCTATGAGAGGAGTGAATGTCACACCCCACAAACCCTGCCTGCTGCCCCTCTGCTGGGCAGGCTGCTCTGACTGCCACGGCAGCTGCTAAATCTCCCTTTGATGCCCTACCCCGTGGTCCCTGCACCCACAGCAGCTATGACCTCCTTTCCCAGTACTTTACTCTTTCACAGCGTGAGGTGCCCACCATGTCCCACACCCCTGAGTAGCTTCGTCAGATGTCACCCCCCATTTTCAGCTCACAGGGCAAAGGCATAGAGGGGTTAAATCAAGGACCTACAGGCAGTTAAACAGAGAGGCTCCTCCTTTGAGCCCTTGCTCCCTCTCCTTCCACTTCACCAGAGAGCACTCTGCTCCAATGTGAAACAGTACTAACCTCCAAAGTCATCCAGGTATTATGTATTTATTTATCCAGCCAACACTTACTGCCTACCCAGTAAGAATGCCAGGTGATGGGCACAGCTAGACAACAGTACAGCCCAGCCCTTTGGAATGTTGTCTATTAGGGGAGGCTGACAGGAAAGCAAGCCTGTTGCATCAGAGGGCAGAAAGGACCAGGGATGGGGAGGCTCAGAAAGCAAGAACTGTGTGACCCCCAGTAAAGCCACAACTTTTGGGCTCCTCACTTCCAAACCAGCACCCCTCTAGTAGCCAGTCTGGGGTTCTCCCTCTGCCAGATAAACCCACGCCAGCAGAAGCAGAGAGTGATGAGTGTTGCCTGGGGCAGACTTGCATTTGTTCATTCATTCCTAACAGGGACTCACTCAGTAGCAGCTCCACAGGCTCCAAAACCAGAAGTGAGGGCAGAGGGGAGGGGAAGATCTCAAGGCTCTGCTCTTCTGGGGTGGTGCCTACACCCCCGATGTGAGTCTGGCTGCCCCCAGTCCATATTTGCAGGCAAAACCCAGCCCTTCCAGTGCCTCCTCACAGGGAGTAAAGAAAACAACAGGTGCTCCCTGCCCCTAACCAGCTATGGCAGCACCTGTGTCCCCTCCCGAAGGCCCAGGGGCTGAGGGCCTCACCATGCTTGTCAACAGCAGGCTGAGTCAGTTCTCTGAACTGAGAGAAGGTAGAGGGCTCCTGGCAGTGTTAGGCCAAGCAGTGTGAATTGCACTGACCAAACCCATCGAGCTCAAGGCATTTCACAAGCGTCTTGGCCTTACTGTCCTTACCTTCCCAGAGGGAGGCAGGAACTAGTATCCCAACCGCTAGACCACACCCTTAAAATCCATTTCGCCTCCCCTAGGCAGGTCCCTAGTCCTGGAGTGGTGTGCGGGGGTGAGCCTCTACCTGTGAGGGGAGCTGTGCTCAGAGGCCCGCAGCCAGCCAAGAGCTAACTTTACCCGTCACCCCACCCCCAGGAGTAGGTTAGCTGTCAACCTGACTATGTCAGGTGAATTTAACACACCTGAGTGACTAGGCTTATGCTACATGGGGTAATACTACCCAGAGTAACATTAAACCTCCAACCCTCAGGGCTATACAAGAAAGAAATGTATTTCTTGCTCATGTGAAATCCGGAATGAACGTGCCAGTTGGTTACTCATGTGAAGTCCAGAATGAATGTGCCATCCCATCATTTGAGATCCAGGCTCCTTCTCCTTGTGGAGCCACCCTTTTCTCCAGTTTTGAAATCCTTTGCATTCAGACATCCAATGGGGAAAGAGCATGAGGGACTCACATAGGGAGGTTTTTATGAATCATCCCTTCTGCTCACTTTCCACTGGCTACCACTCAGTCACCTAGCGATAACAAACTGCAGTGGATGCTGGGGAATGCAGTCAGCTGTGTGTCCAGGAAAAAGGGAAGTAGGTTTGATGAAAAAAATATGTATGTATATGTTGTATCATGGAATAGGCCAAGGAATACAGCCCCCATCTCCGGGCATCTATCAGAGTATTACTTGAGAATACTGAGTCCTTATTTAGCTCCTCTGAGCCTTGATCAGTCTTCTCCAAGAACTTCATAATTCAAGGCTGAAATTGATTTCAGGATCTATTCTAAGGCATGACTGCTTCATTCCCAGAATTTAATGATGTAGCAAGACCTCGCTTTCTGGCATAAAACACCTCAGAATTTCTCTAAATTTTTCTTTTCTAAAAACTAAACAAAACAATTCAACAAATAAACTGGAATAAGTATTTTGAAAAGGCTTTAAACTAGCAGGATAGGAAAGGACAATCGTTCACAAACTTGACTGAACATTATGATCACCTGGGAAACTTGTTTTAAAGCAGAGTCCTAGGCCCCATACACAGAGATTCTGATTCAGTAGATCGCATTCTAGGCCCAAGAATAAAAAAAAATCCCTTTAAGTTTCCTAAATGATTTGATGATCAACCACATGTGTAAGTCACTGGCATAAAATGTCAGATCCAGGTGTCTTGTGGGCAAGACAGGGGATCAAGTGACTAGAGAAGTGTCATTGGCTATCACATTGTCAGCAACACATATTAAGCCCCCATCGAGTGCAGAGGATGGAACAGAGTGTATGACTCAGCCTCTTACTGCGTCACAGGACTGCATGCTGTGGGGGACACAGAGCATACACGTTGAGAGGCAAACAGCAACACCCGGAGTGTTGTGCTGGGTCTGACAGAGTGTGGCCAGTGTTCAGATGGCGCAGTGACCTTCATGTGTCAGGGGAACTGTCATGGAGAAAATGGGCTTATTATAAGCTGAACCTCGAGAAAAATTTAGATCTTAAGGAAATGGGAAAGGGACAAGGGCATTCCAGAGAAGACCATCAAAATGAGCAGAGGCTTAGAGACGGGAATGTTTTATGTGGGTTCAAGAATAGCCAAGTAGGCTAGTCAGAGAATCCTGAGCAGGGTCCTTGGAGAGGGTGAGTATGGATATTAGGTCAAGTATTTTGGACACTGGGATATGGGTAGTAGAGAGCCTTTGAGCACAGACATGGACTGGAGGATGGAAACCAGAGCATGGGGACTATTGGAGGCTCTCGTCAGAGGCCAAATGTGAAATGATCTAAGCCCCAGAGTGGAGCTCAGAGAGGAGGAAGAGGAGCTGGAGGAGAAGAGGCCCGTTCTGCTGCTGCCTAACAAATGGCGCCATCGGCCCAGGACAGGCTTGGGTCAGTCCTCCGAGAAGAGAGGGAGAGAGCAGCTGGTGGCTCAGCAGTGCAATGTACAACCAGGCATTGATATGTACAAATCAAACATTCATAACTCTGGAAGGATCTGGCCTTGTTTCTTGCTCAGAAAACATCCCAGCTCATTGGAGCAAGGAGTAGATTAGCAATTCTGAGCTTTAAATCCTATTTCTAACACTGATTTACTGTGACGTTTGTAACAAGTTGTTGCTTTTGATTGCTAAGTTTCCACAATCAGGAGTGCGAAGCAGTGAGACAGATCCAGCATGTGAGCCTGGTTTAAGAAGTAGTCGCTCAAAACAACAATAAGCGAACCCCTTTAGGATAACGGGATGTTCAGATCTGCTCAAGATTGTCTTGGTAATATCCACAGCTCAGTTTACAAGTCAAGAGATGCATATATTTTTCACAACTCTCAGTGCCTCTGAAAATGTGTTCTCAGCCTCTTCTCTCTCTCCAGGCACAAAGTCTGGAATTTAGGAGTACCTGGGCTGCTGGTATTAGAAGCAAAGCAGCTGGGTCCCTAGTTACCCGATTGGCTTCCCACCCACCCTTCAACATGGCCTCCAACCCCACGCCCCTCTCCTGAGTGATTCTTCTGTCTGTAGCTCTACCATTCTCTGAGGCATTCAGTTCTTCAAAGTCTTTCTTGAATTCTTTTCTCACTACCCATATTCGATGTTTTCTCAGGTTGTGTACAGTCTAGCCCTATGGGGGCAGAACCAATAGGGACTTTTAAAATCTCCTGGTCAGTGAGCAGTATGAATTACAAGTCTGTACATATTCCTCAAGTTCAAGGTCCGTGTCTTACACATCGCTACACTCCCAGTGACAGACACAGTGCCTGACTCATAGTAGATGCTCAAATAATCTTTGCTTAAAGGCAGAGGAGGAGATATGTAATTTATAACACTGTCTGAGGAAGTATAGATTTCTAATTAAAAAAATATAAAACAGGAACAATGAACTAGAATCTCCCATACCAAAAAAAGGCTCCCACTATGAAAATATTCACATTACATAGGTTTTTAAAAACCAGGATAGCACATAACAAGTTTCATTGACTTGCCCAGGGTCCCACCAAGTACACAGCCCATTCTTCATTCCACTCTACCTTTCAAAACTCTGCCTCCACCAAACAGAGAAAGCTACTAATTCATCCTATTCTAGATATTTGTGTCAGAGAGAAGGGAACCCACCCCATCCTTTTCCTGGGTCTTCGCTCCTTGGGGAGCAGTGCCATCCCTGGCACCATCTGAGCCCTCCAAGCCTCAGGTCAGCACAGCCGCAGATGGTAGCAGATGGGGCTGGTGTTGGAAATGTCATTGTATCCTGAGGAAAGTGGGGCGAGTGTCCCATGCTGTCTGAGACGTGTGGGCATAGGTGCTTTGTAGCTCTGGACAGCCCTCCAAGCCCCCACTTGCTCCAAGGGGCTGGTTGTACTCCACCAATAGTATGGAGGATGTAAGACACTAAACGAGATTAAAGAATTTGGATGGTTCTGCAAGGGCTGGCCAAAAAAGTGATCTGAGGAGCAAGAGGCCCAAGCTCCCATCTTCCCTCTGGTCTCCGTATGTGATCCGCAGAGTCAGATGATGCTCCCCAGGGGTCCTTGCCCTTCTTTCTTTGTGTGCTGGCTCCTGGAGATGACCAGATCTCACTAACTTGGGAGGGGACACACAGCCCAAGAAACCATCTATCTCTCTCTCTGTCTGCCTCTCTCTCTGTGTCTCTCTCCCTCTCTCCCTTTCTCTCTCCCCCTCTCCCTGGGGAAGCTGCATTACTTCAGCTCCCTTGGGGCACTTGATACACTCAAGCCTGTGGGCCAGGGCTTCAGGAAGCAGGCTCCACCTTTCACCTTCCCCCACGAGAGCCTGGGGCTCAGGGAGAGCTCAGTATTCCGAACACAGAATGAGAGGATGCAAGAGCAAAATGGGAACTTGCTAGAGAAGGGCTCCTCCCTGCTCTGCAGTCTGCTGGAACATCATGTGGCAGCAAGACTGTCCAACGGCTGGCTTGCTGGAGCAAGTGTGGGAGTCAGATCCTAAGTGTCAGTTTCCACAGTGAGCAGAGACAGCCTGTGTCTGGAAGCCTGGCACTGAGAGTGTTGAAGAGTCTGAGTGACTTGCCTGCTCGGCCGGACTGAAAATCCATTTTCTCCCCTATTCCACACCAAAGGGCTCCCTCATGGAAGCCAGGTTCACCGGGAAAGATCTCTATGGCCTTTGGCAGCCCTGGAACCACTGTTTTGACTTCCCCTTATTGTTCCTGGTCATTATGCCCAGAGACACTAAGTTAGGAGACGGTCAGTTGTTTCTGCAAGTGGGACTGTGGGGAGGTGCGGGTGCTCCCAACTGATGAGTCTGGCCTTGACCGTCCCGCCCACCCCCACTTTACTGTGCCAGAGCCAAAGACTCTTAGCATCAGGGCGCACGTGCCCAGCCCTGCCACACTGGTCCTGGGCACCCAGAGCAGGCCATCAGCCCCCCCCTTCCACCGGAAACGGCAGTCAGTTACACGGAGGGGAGGATGGTTGCAGCAGGGCTTTGTCATCACATGCATTGTTCTAATAGAAATGCACACGGCAGCCCGAGCTTTGTGACAGGCCCTTTTAGAAGACTTTTGCACAGTGAGAAATTGGAGAAAGCTTTCTTTCCTCAGCGGTGTCTGCCAGCCCTATCCTAAGCAGCCAGAGCCCAGACAGGCCCCAGCTGCAAAAAGGGAAGTGGAACACTCCCTCCTTCCGAGCCCACTAAATGGTCAGAGGAATCCAAGACGTGGTGCCCATCCACTGAATGCCTTTTACCCGTTTCTTCTTTCTCTCCAGAGCATTCCTATTCCCTCAGTCCACATTCAGACACACACCTTTCTGTCAGCTACTTAAAGTCATTAAGTGAACTTAATTAGGTTCGTCAGTCCCTGAGGCTGGCAGGGCGGCAAATAAGGCATTATATTCACTGGCCATTACCAGTCTGCTGCCTGAATGAGATTGTGCATTTTCTGAGCTGTGCGTGACCTGCATCAGCGTCTCCCAGGCAGAGATTTGCCCCATGAGACTAGGAGGCCCCCAATTCCAAGGCTGCCCCTCTAAACCTGGCCCACTGCCCCAGTGGCCACCTCCCAGAATCCCCCTGGGCAGGCTTTCAACAGACCTCTCTGTAAAGCTGAGCAAGACGGAGTCAGGGGTGCATTCTTTATGCAAAACCAGGCTCCAACCAAGATCTCCAGCCAAGTCTGTTCTAACAAGCTCCAAACCCCACTGGCTAGAAAAAAGGGAAAAAGTAACAACCACCCGTGCAATCAAAGATGTCTTTTTTAGAGAAACAGAAAGAGCTGAGCAGGTGTGAACTGGGGAGGGGCAGGGAGTGAAACCCCCGCTGCTGGGGGCTGGACAGAGGGGCGCTCAGCTGTTGTGCTCTGAAATGGCACAGCTAAGCAAGGGAGCTGGACGAGCCCCGGCGAGTGGGCTCTTCCCTCCTCCTCCTACCAGGCTGCCGCAGAGCAGGAGAACAAGGCTTCCTTCCCCACACAGAGCTAAGGCTTTGAGCAGGGGCCATGGAGTAATCTGTGTGCTCGCTCAAACCACCAGGCCCCCGCGATCCTGGTAGTAATGCTTTCTCTCAGACACAGAGCAGTCCATCTGGTATGTGTGTTAGAACTTGCCCTCAGATCCAGAGTGGTCTGCCTGGTATGTGCTAAAACCCAAGACCTGAGGCCGTGGCTGACTCTGGACAGTGGCTTGGTATCTGTACTTTTAGAGGACTCAACAGCAAAGAGTAGTTGGATCCGGACTCAGAGCCATGATGAAGTCTCACCCACCTCCAGTGAGGAGAGGGCAAGCAGAGCCAGGAGCAAACTCTTCACCTGAGGTTCAGGCAAAGACACACAACCAGGTACCATCCAAAGTAAAGAAGCCTGAATCTGGGTGGCCCTGTGGCCACCTGGTCTCTTGGCTGGTACCCGCACAGAAAAGCAGCTCCTAGATTGATTGTGTTGTCCGCTCCCTGCCCCATCATCCACCATCCCCAGACTGCATTCCCAGACTGTCTCTGCTTCACCCTGCCCTCCCCACTTCCCTGCATGGCCCACCTTTGTCCCACCTGTCCCTTCCCTGCAGCCTCCAGAGTCTGGAGCATTTGGGGAAGGATTGGCAGTGTGGCCTCCTGGATGGACAGAGGCAGCGTCGCATGTTTACATCTGATTTGACATCTGATTGAGTCTTCCCTGATTCTTATGAGTGTTCCTGACTCAAAATGTGTGCAATTCCCAGTGTCAGTCAAACTCTCTTCAATAGCAGCTGCCACTGCCATTGCCTCGCAGAGCACTTTAAAAACTCTTCTATTTAGAAACCATTCCAGCTCCAGCTTGCATCATGCCATCCATACTAAGGGGCCCAGTGGCTGGCTGAGACCTTGCAGCTCTAATCTCTGAGTAATAAAGGAGGAAGGCGGCGGGGGGGCGGGGGGGGGCAGGGAGAGCAGAGAGGGGAGGGGAGACGTGCATTTAGGGGAAGGGCTTGTTCAGGGGAAAACAGGGATTTCAGCTCCCTCCCCATGCTCAACAGCCAGACACATGTAGTGTGCTCACTCAGGCATGCCAGGCCTCCCCAGGGGGTACTCCCAGGATGTCGCTCAGCTTTGAGGTCAGTGCCTGGCCTGGGCCCTTGGCCTGTAGAGGACGGACTAGGAGATGATGACCCGGAGTGGAGAACTGGAAAGATAGGCAGAGGGCCCCCTACCCAATGCTGTGCACTCTGCCTCCCTGATGCTCCACCAGGGTACATGATTCTTTCTCAGCACCCCCTCCAAGTAGCGCCAAGTGCCTGTTTTCTTGCTGCAAATCTCCCTAACCCTGGCAACTGCTGTAAAGAGAACAAGCAATATTAGGGCACTGGTTTGCCACCTGGAAACCCTAGCCCTGGCTGTGTCTGAGGTTACACAGGCTCCAGTTGGGAGTCACCTGTGGACCACGTCCTCTGTAGAGATCCAGGGAAACCATAGCTGTGACCTTGCCAAGACTCGTGGAGGAAACCCAGTGCAGGTGTGCAAGACATATGGGCCTCTCACCATCTTTACCTCCTCACACTCACACACACTCTCACATGCACACACACACATACACACTCACACACACACACTCACACACTCACGATAGGTGCCAAGATCTGGCCGGACAAGTCGGATGGGTTCTTGTGCTACGCTTCCCCCATGCACCGTCACCCAACGTGCTCAAGTGTCCCAGAACAGGATTTGGGGATTCTCCACTGGGCACTCTTCCTTCCATACCCAGCCAACGACCAGCCCTCCTTGCTGGTCTAGCCTAAGGCAGGGCATGTAGACCCCATCATGGGGAATGTGGCCTGAGGGCACCATGGGGTTGGCCATGAGTACAGCAGACCCAGGTATTTCCCTTTAAAATTGAGCCATATGTGGACCCTCTAATTGTGACTTTCAAACAAGAAGGATTATTTGTGGTTGACCAGATTTCACGAGACAAGTGAAGGCATAGATGGATTTACCAAGTAATTCAGTTAAGAATAGCCAGTCATTAACCTCCTATTTAGATAAAAGTTGACGTTTAATTTCAAGTCTTTCCACCGCAGGAGGCAGGGATTCTTCGCAGGCCAGGAGTAACCACACCGGTGTCTAGCCCTTCTGCGTGTTGATCTGAGGTCACCTGCTCGCGGGCTTCCAGCCCCTGTGGCAGTTCACTCGCTGACCGTAAAGCTTTGCTGTCCTCGCTGCACAGTGTTAGCGAACATTTTCTCCTTGTTTCTCTCCCATGTGCCTTTCCTCCCTCTGCTATCGTTCCATTCCCTGTGTTTCCATGGCCCTCTCCGCCCTGCCTTCTCCACCCTGTCAGTCTCGCACACCTGCCAACCCTCCTGTTTTCTGCTTTTGCTCCCCCATGCTGCCAACTCTGTTGTCTTAGTTCCCTCTCTCCTTTTTCTGCCAGCTTTTTCAAACTATGATTTACAAAGCATAAATTCACCTGTTTTAAGAGTACACATCAGTGACTTTTAGCAAACATACAGAGTTGTGCCAAGAGCACCACGATCCAATTTCAGAGTATCTTCATCACCCTAGATCTTTCTTGTGCTGGTTTACTGTCAATGCTGTTCCCATTTCCAGTCCTAGGCAACCTCTAATCTGCTTTCAGTCTCTATCGATTTGCCTATTCTATACATTTCATATAAATGGGATAATGTAAGTGAATGGACTCATGAGGTTTTAATTATTGCCTGGCTTCTTTAACTTAGCATGATGTTTTTGAGATCCATCCATTTTATAGCCCTCAAAGGAGCCCGTTCTTTTTCATCAGAGAGTAGCATTCCATTGTTGGCCGTCTCACGCGTGGTTTATCTGTGCCGTGTGTGGACGGGCACGCGTTTCCTCTCTTGATATTTTAACATCCACCCAGAGACTGCACAGTCTTTGGCAGGTCATTCTGGATTGACTTTCTGAAAGGTGAGAGAGATTTTTTCAGTTCTCAGGAAACTCACTTCACTGCAGGACAGGGCTGGTTGACTGATAGCGTTCCAGGAGGATGACTTCCTAGGAAACAAATGAACCAAAGGTATTCTCTGTTTATCCCACTCTAAAGCCTTCCCTAGCCACAGTCCCAGGACCTGACCCTCCAAGGCTTTGAAAGAGATGGAAAGAAACAATATCTCATGGATTCACTGTTAACATTTATGGCCCACTCTGTGTTGCTTACAGACACCCCCAAGGATCATAGTCAAATCATTTGCTAGTTAACAATCAGTCGGGCACTGCACAGACCAACCCCAGTCACAACAGATACTGAACAAAACTCGGGATCCTTCAGACCCACACTTTGAGGTTTAACCTCTCAGTTGCTAGATAATAAAAAAATTCAGGGGACTCCAGGGACAGAGCCAGGCTGCCTGAGGCAACCAACAAGCAGAGGACACGCCAGGCAGAGGCTCTTTATCAGCTGGCACAGAAGCATCTCAGTATTTTAATAAGACCTCAGCACCCTCAACTGTGAAGCCTTGCCCGTCTGCACACCATGCACACCCAGACTCCAGGGAGCACAGGAGTCTCCTCAGAGTATCAGGGGGGCTGCTCTCAGGTCCCAGGCTCCCTATTCTACTAAACCTACGGAGAAGGGAGGTGCTCTGTGCAGCAGTGGGGGAGATGTTCACTTCACCACTCTTGCCAGTTCTCTGTGACGAGGTGAGGCTGATAAAAATGACAGTCACAGGCCAGGTCATCAGCACACATCTGGATCGTGCTGGATGCTGAATCCTAAGACCTGACCCTCCCACATTGTTCCTCATACACACTCCTCTTGACACACGTACAGGTTCTGGCTGCAGATTGTCGCGTGGTGGGGACCAGGATCCAGAGCCACCGTGGCTTTCGACAATGTCTCCATCAGCCTGGACTGCTACCTCACCAGTGAGTGCCCCTGTCCCTGGCACCTGTCCCCACCCCAGACTACCCCGGGCCTCACTGCCCCTCCTTAACCCAAGCCCAGTGGTCTCGTCCACCCTCCCTGGGGGAAGCTCATCTCTCTGCTGTAAACTGAGCCTCACTTAACTCAGCCTGTGGGGTCTTCTCGTTCTAGTCAGTGGGGAGGACAAGTTGCCACAGAATACAGCACCCAAATCAAGAAATCTGTTTGAGAGAAACCCAAACAAGGAGCCAAAGCCCTGGGAAAATACACCGAGAGAGACCCCCATCTTTGACCCCACAGGTAAGGGTTCAACTTCTAAATTTGAGCAAAGTAATTTTTGGTTGCCCAGGTAGAAGGAAGATATGTGCTGTGATTGGGGTGAGGAGCTGTGTTTAAAGAATAAAATAGCTGACCTTTAGAAAGAATGTCACCTATACCCTGGCTGTTGGGCCTCAAGAGGGAGCTGTTTGGTTGTCTTACTGCTGGGCAAATGGAGCTTCTGGAAGCTGTGCAAAGGAGCAGCTGTCTCTCGTGCCTGGGGAATACCCAGGCCCCAACACAAACGCGAGGACAAAGCCGGTCTCCTCCTTTCTTTGACTGCTCCCCAGTTACTGCACAAAGCAAACCTTCTATCGATTTCTTCTCCTCATTAAGAGGGTTGGGCCCAAGGCCAAGTTATCTGTTGCACACAGGCAGGCTAGCTCATCATGTATAAAACCCTAAAGACTTCAGGTTCGATGCATTTCCTCAAAGCTTGGCTCCCCTCCAAAGCTGTTCGGTTCCGCATCTCCCAGGCTGAGAGGCTTCTCATGGGAGCCCTTGCTGCTCCAAACACAGGCCTCTTCAGCTTCTAACCCTAAACCATGGGTGTGACTTCTCAGCTACTCTATGTGCCAGAAGAAAATCTCTTGGAATCAGTCTCCAAACCCAGTATGAGGTCCATCAGCGGTTATTAGATCTGTGAGCCCCAGAGAAGCTGATGAAGGCCACCAGGCCCGACACCAGCAGGCCCAGGGGTTCCCCCAAGTGATGCTGGTGCCTGAGGATGCAAGGCTTCTTCCTACGTGAGTCACCGGAGAAGCAGGTGTACAGCACACGGTCCACTCACACTCTTTTTCCTCTAAAAGATAGTTCTGTATTAAAACAACAATAGCTAAATGGTAAATCTCTCATTTCTCCTTATAATATGAAATCTTTGTTTAGTGCAAAGTACCAAAACAAAAGTAGAGGCTATACCATTGCACTGAATTCACTGACCTTCAACTTATTAAGTAAATATTAGCTTTGCTTTGTCTTTGAAGAAATCCTTTTTCCCTCCCCTAAAAAGCTGTCCCAGGACTAACTCTCATCCCTTCCAAGTCCTACCTGATCTCATCCAGCTCCCAAACCAGAGGAAAGAATTTGGTTGCTTTTCTAATCATCTCTCCCCTTTCCTCCCTTCACCTTGAACTAGAACCTCATTTTTCCACCCAAAAGGGAACCTGGCCTCCTAAACCGTCATCTCTGTTTCGCACTCTGCCTCGTGGTTCACAAAAACGCCTAATGGGTGGGAGGCAGCCTTCTGCCAGCACCACTCTCCACCCCCTGCCCCGTGACTTACCTCCATCACTGCCCAGCCGTTGGTCCACCACTGCCTCCCTGTGATTAATGCAGGTCTTGCCAAGCAAACATGTGGCAAGCCCTGCCCCGTCTCACCTGCCAGCACTGATTACATAGCAGGGACTCCAGAAACATGTATTGATCGACCGGTGAGTGATTGATGCTTGAGCTCAATCCTAAGATGTCAGCAGCGGCTCCCCTGCAGCCAACATTTAGGAGGCAGTCATCTGCCCTGCCTGACTCTGGTTTATTGCCATATAACTCCCACTGCCCCTAAAAGACTGATCAGTAAGGATCTGCCCAGTGGCCACTCGGACTAATGAAATCTCACAGTGGCTCAAAAGCGGCGATGCTCCCCCACCACCTCTGAATAAAATCAGAAGCAAGTGGTTGCCTGAGAGGCTGGAGATGACAGTGGCTGAAACCCACGCTTCCTTTGCTGCATGACCCCAGCCTTGAAACAGGGGTGACAGCAAGTGGCTGTGGGTCAGTGTTTTGTCTGCAGACCCCCTTCCAGAGTGACCCCAACTCAAAAGGTAGAGGACATTGAGGCAAATACATCCCCAAGCAGCCTTACTAGGCTCTTTGGGAAGGCTTGGGAGACCCAAATAGAGCCAGTGCTTTCCCAGGAGCCCAGTGCCGCATCGGGGAGCAGCTGAGGTGAGGGATAAGCAGAGGTGGGCTCCCAACACCCCTCCCCTGCTGTGTTCCTGCAGCAGGAGGCATCCCTCCTTCTGACGGACCTGTTAGCCCCACCTTGCTGCAGACTCCTCGCAGAGCAGATTCGGGAGGATTAATGGGGAGAGAGGGAGCAGGGCCTCCTTTCCCCACCACCCACAGGATGAAGTCGACCGAGCCCCCTGAAGCGTCACTTGGCCAGGACTCAGCCTCCTGGTCAGGGAGAACAGGCCTCACCCTGGGTCCAGCCTGAGGCTCACCCTCTTGGCTTTAATCCAGACCCCCACAGTTCTTGCACAAGTTCCTCTGCAGGCGGTCCTGGCTCAGGTCAGGAGCTCAGAGAATTCAGTCTAGAAGAGGAGAGCATAAGGAGACAAAAGATTAGCCAATTAAGAGAGCCAGGTGCCTGCAGGGAGAGAAGTGCCCTGCGGAGGAGGGGTCCAGGCAGGCTCATGGAGAGGTCAAGGTCAGGGCTACACCCATTCAGAAAAAATCACCTGGCTTACCCTTGCCTGGCACCTCCCACATGCCTGGGACTGCGCAGCTACAGCAGCGACTAGGGGAACCGGTACCCACTGTTCTGGAGCTTCTGGCCCACAGGAAGAGGGCAGCCTGTGAACCTCATGGCCTGTATCGTGAAGCTTAACCCAACTCAGAGCTGCTACGTGGGAGGGCCCCCTGGAGAGGAAGGGTGCACTGGGGCCAGAGGGAAAGGAATAGAAGGAACAATCGGTAAGCAAGTCTGACCAGGGCTGGGCTGTCTCACATCCTCACGTGTCCTCCTCTAGTCCTCACTCTGGAACTCTGGCCCAGAGCTGGCGGCTGTTACTGGCACTACAGGGATCAGGGAGATGATGTGGAAGAACTTAAGTGTCCCACAGCTGGTGGGGGAACGGGGCCAGGATGGGCCTCGAAGTACATTCCTCAGCCAATTGAGCTTCTTCGAGTATCCAATTCTCCTATCAGAGATCAGTGCTATCAACGGGGAAGAGCTGGGAGAGCATCCCAGACCAGAGCCCATGCGTGATCAGTAAGCAGACCAGCTCCCAGCCATCCCGACAAAGGATGGGGGAGGCTGGATAATAAGATTTTCTCCCCAAAGTTCAGTGCTGTCAGTTTCTACTGGGCTGGAACAAAGGTGGCTTGTGGCATTTCATCTCTCCTGGCAGACATTAGAGCAGCTCCTAGCAATGCAAAGGCCACGTGAGGTCTTCTGAAAACCATCACTCACCAAGCTTCCACATTTCTAAACACTCCTCACATCCCCCAAGCCAGCCCTCCCCTCTGACGAGGGCCTGACACTCTGGGTCTGGGGGTTTCCCCACCCCCAGCCCACGAGGCAGAGCTGGGCCGCGGGAGCATCCAGGCAGGGAATAGCAGTCCAGGTGCTTCACGGAGCATTCTCGGAAGCCTCAGTCACTTCAGCTAATCAGATGAAGAAACGGAGAGAAAATGGGGCAAGTATTAAGGCTGGGGAAATTACATTTGTCAGTTTTGCACATACAATTACACTAACCAAATGGTTGGGATAATGCAATCACCGGGCTGCAGAGTTTCTCCCTCTCTCTCTCTCTCTCTAATGGGCAGTAATATTAGCAAGGAAGAGCTGCATGTGGCCTCTGCCACCTCTCTCTCTCTAAAAGCCCAGGTGAGGGCAGGTAGGACCCACAGAGCCAAATGACTCTGCCCTCAGCGTTCTTACCCCTCTTCCTTTCTCCTGTAGGCTCACACATTGTGTAGGAGGGCAGGAGGGAATTAGCTCAACCCACAGGTATCTGTAACTTGCAAAGCCCTGGCATCAAGCCACAGTCTTGCCTCGGGGTTGGTTGGTGACAATTGGTTTACTGTTTTCTAAATATATGTCTCTTGCCAAAGGTTGGGGTCGGGGAGTGGACAATTACAAATGGGTGGAGAAGAGCATTGGACCAGGAGTCAGAACCCCTGTGCACAGCCCTGGCTGGCCTGCAAGCTTTGTTCCTGGGGAGGCTCCCGCCTCTGCCCAGCCTTCTGTGACCTCCTCTGATGTCTGGGGCATGTCAGCAAACCCACAGTAACAGAGCTCGTATGAGAGGGGCTAACTCAAACACCGACAAAGGCCAGAAAACTGCTACTTTTAAAGGTCAAGGTTTGAAGTAGACAGCCTCCAGGTCTCTCCCCATCCATTCCTAGCGCCATGGTTCTAAGGGCTGAAGGGAGCCAGCGCTCTCCTGGGCCCATCTCTCTAACTAACCCATGGCACTGCTAATGCGCCCAGAAGTGAGGGGGACAGACTGCCCATTTCCACACATGCTCCTATGATTCAAGACCAGATGCCAATTCCAATGAGAAAGTTTTATGTGTTTCACATAAATTGATTGGGTCTATTTCTGCTAAATGCATTATCCATTCACCACAGAACAACTATTAGAGTTAATAGAATTTGTAGCTGGAGCCATTATGTTCCAAGTACACCCTTCTGGGGATGACAGCATTATTGGAAGGCAGGATTCGCAGGGCCCAATTCCCCTCACTCAGAACCTATCATCTCATTCGCTGGCGGTCTTTGTTTCCATCAGAAACAGGCCCTGCAGGCCCAGTCAAGCTCCCTGCAGCAGCACACCCTGATAGTGAAGGGTCACCCAGATCCTAAAGACTTAAGTGTATCCTAGTCCAGTTCCAGAAACTCCTGTCTCCTTACCACCTGTCAGCACTGCAGACAGCCCCATGCCAGGCTGAGGGCAGAGAGGAAGCTGGGGTTCCCCTTTAGCCATGCCTCTTTACTGTGTGCCAGTTTTGAAGGCAGAAGGCCCCAAAGGCATTGGGAGGACAGGGAACAAGTAAGGATAGGAGGCCCACGCTCCATGGGGAACTCAGAGTAGACTCCTGGGTTCATGGCACCGTTAACAGCTTTCCCCAGAAATAACCAGTGACAGAATCTGGGGCTGCATGAATGCAGCAGTGAGCAGATCAGCTGGCGGGGACCTAGATGCCACCTAGATTTTCTCCAAGTGTGTCCTCATGTCATCTGCTTCTTGTGACTCGGCTGGGGGAGGGAGGACCCACAGGTGCTGCTGGTTAAAATGCAGATTCCTGGGCCCCGCAGACCTGTGGAATCTTAATATCTAGGAGTGAGAGGTCAAAACCTGCCTTTTTAACAAACTCACAAGGAAAGCCTGGTTTGAAACAGAGTTTAAGAACCCCAGACTGCAGCCCGACCTCCTCCATCCAAAGGGGTGTGGTCCTTGGGACAGAGTGGAGGCGGTTCCGACCATGTAGCATCTTTTGAGCTTTGAGGTCTCAGACAGCAAAGGCCTCGTATCATGCGTCTCCTCCTTACACAGCAGTAATAACCACTAGTCACCGAGCATCGCCGTGCGCTGGGAACCATGCTGGCTGTTTCGTATGAGTTCCCTCACTTGTACTAGAGTATTATCCCCCTGTTACAGACGAGGAACTTGAGGCCCACAGAGGCAGAGTAACTTGCCCTAAGTTATACACCCTGTGTAAAAGGCTAAAGAATAAGTTTCTCTAAAATCACATGAAGAATCAAGTTTTCTAAGCCAGATCATATTCCAAAGGGCAAAGCTGTGATAAAGAAACCTTTAAAGAATCCCACTGTTGGGGGTCATCTAGAGGAATTTCTCTTCTCTGAAAAACCCTGTTTATAATGTCAGTTTTTGCTTAAACAGAGCACATCTCCATCTTCAGTAATATTCAAAATAGTGCACCAGGCACACAGCATACCCCTGCGCGTGTAAGAAAGCTGGTAGCTGTGGCTAACCAGCGTGTCTCCAGCGCCCCAGCCATCGTGGGCGCACGTGAAAGGCACTTCTGACACTTCCCGCTTATGTAGCCTTTCCCAGAACCCCCCGTTCGTCTGGGGGAGCACCTCTTTAAGAGCTGGGCAGGCAGCTCTTAAACCCATTCCAGCTCTGGCCACTTCGCTGCTCAGCTGGCCTGCTGTTTAACCATGTGCTACATGTTCTCTTTTCCTCACTAATTTTAGATTATCACCTATTTATAGCCAGCGTATAGTGATGACGCATGAGGCACCAGCCTTAACAAGGCTCGTGGGCCACCAGTCACTGTGGCAGGCTTGGCACCCTCCCAGTTAGGATGTCACTCTTCATTTGGGCGCGGCTCCCTTCCCCAGGAGCTAGCGCAGCTGTGCTCCAGGAAGAGAGGTGGCGTGGAACTAATTCGTGATTCATGATCCGCATTACTCACGTTAACAAGTCCCTCTGGTGCAACAGGCTTTGCACGCTGGAGAGCCAGTCGGCATCCCCAGGAGGTGGCCGACACCGAGGCCCAGGGCCTGCTCGGTGGCCGAGGAAGAGAAAGCACTTCCGCAGGGACCTGGTGATGGTGACAGGGGGAACTGAAAGCTGGATAGGAAGCCCTGCACCCTGGCATAGTGCTCGCAAGCAGCAGAGCTCGTGGGTGAATGTTCACCATTTGCAGACTGCCTGCTTTCCTCTGTACACCGTCTACAGCTACTACGCACGCTCAGTGCCTCTTACATGATCCTTACAGACTCTCCCCCCCGGGTGCCCCAGGATAGACATCACCGGTCAGCTCTGCCACTTACATTAAGCCACTCCTCCTTGGCATGGCTTTGTTTCCCCACGTCCAAAAAATGGCGCTTATAGTCTTAGGGTTTCCATCTCATAGGTTTGATGAACAGATCACACGAGTGAATGCGTGTCAGAGGCTTAGAGCGGTGCTTGACACAAAGTGAGCTACGTGAGCTATCATTATTTTCCCCATTTTAGATCTGAGGAGACAGAATCAGAAATGTTGTGTGACCTGCCCCACCAGTCAGCTGCAGAGCCAGGGTTCCCTCTCAAGCCAGCTCACCCCAAAGTCTTCCCACTCTAACCCCATGCCCATTAGGAACAACCCCAAATACCAGCCAGCTGCTGACCACAGTTAGGGAGAAGCTCTTGCCACATCCAGATTGGCTACATCCACCTTCTCTTTCCACAGAAGGCCGACATGACGCCACCACTAGCCCAGCACAAGGGAGGTTCTGGGTCCCTTTCCAGTGTCCAGTTCTGATCACATTTGGAATTAGGACAGATCCCCCTACTCTCCAGCTCTGACTTTATTCTGCCTTGGATGGTGAGGTCTCCATCCAAGACTGGTGCATTGTAAATTATGCTGAACTGATCCTCCTTTCTAAAAGGAGTCCAGTGTCCTTTGAGAAAGCCAGGAATCAACAGTGTTACTTCAGAGCTGCCCGACCCTGGGCCCCTCTGGAGAATGAGTGCAGCAGCACCCAACTCTGACGGACTCAGACACGCCTCACAAACCTCCAGTCTAACACCATGTGGTGGTTGACATTAAGGCAAAGCTTCAGACAAAATGCCTTCACACCATGCCTAGCAGCAGAGAGGACCCACTTCCTTTCTCTCTCCTGGCTGGCTAAAGGAAACATGTTGTTTTGTCCCATTTGTTTCAGTGAAAGTTTACGTAAGTGGGAGACAATAAATGGTCCCAGAACTCTGGTCTCAGCACACTTTGATTAGGATCGTTTAACTCCAGGACCAGCAGAACACAAAGGCCCCTCCATCAGTGCAGGTGCATTAAGCACTTGCTATTTGGGAAGTCCGCCTTTAATTATCGTCCTTCTCCCAAGCTTGCTAGTTCTGCCGGCAGAGCAACTGCATCCCCTTGGAGCCTACTCAGCTCTTTGCCTTTTGTAGCAAAGCTTCAGTGATCCTGGAAAGAGGGATATTTTTCCAGTTTTTCTGGGCCCAGAGCTGGACAAAAGAGCTCAGAGGAGAAGGGCTGAAATGCTAACTCTAGATCCCAAGAGGGGTTCCTCCCTGGCTTCCCCCTCCATTGCCAAGAGGAAAAGGAACCAGAGGTGGAATTGCCTTAGCCATCACTGAGTCAAACAGGAGGGAGAGGGCCCAGGGAAGAGCTCAGCCCAGCCAGTGCCCTCCATGCAGGGTGTTTACATAAAAGATGAGGTCAGAGAAAGCACTGGCTTCCGGGGTGGGCTTTTGGGGGTATGGATAGATATCTTTTGCTCAGTTACAAATTACCATAAACATAGTGGCTTAAAACAACACACATTTTTTATAGTAGTTTCTGTGGGTCAGGAAACTCAGGCACAGCTCGGCTGGGTCCTCTGCTTCATAGTTTCTCATTTTCTCATATGGTTGCACAAGATGTTAGCCAGGGCTGGGTCTCATCTGAAAGCTCAACTGAGGAGGGAGTTACTCCCAAGCTCACTGGTTGTTGACAGTTCCTGGAGAAGCCAATGATGAGAGAGAGAAAGGGAAAGAGAGACAGAGACAGAGACAGAGAAATAGGGCATGTGCTAGCAAGATGGAAGTTACAGTCTTATGTAACATAATCATGAAAATAACACTCCATCACCTTTGCCACATTCCACGGTTAGAAGTGACTCACAGGTCTCGCCCACATTCAAAGGGAGGGGATTATGCAAGGGTGTGGCTACCAGGAGGTAGAGATGATTGGCGCCCCCTGACAGCCTACCTGCAGTGGCTTTCATGTGTTGGAGATCGACCAATCTCCAGGGAGCTCTGAGAGCTCATTGTGGATTCTGAAGGACAGAATTCCTGGCAGCAATCTCAAGCCTCTCTGTTCAACGTTCCACAGACACTTAAATGTTCACAAAGTACCCACTGAGTACCAGTCCGTAAGAGGACGGCAAATGGAACACAGAGAGTCCTAGAGACCGTGGTTCTAGCCATGCGACTTCAGGACAGTCGGACGTTCTGAGCCCCCACTTTTCCTTTGTCCATGAGGTAGGGATAATGATTACCTGCCCCAGCTCTTTCTCAGAGCTGGCCGCTGTGGTGAGCAAGCGAGATCGTTTCTAACAGGCTTTGAAAGTTCCAAAAGACTATACTAATATAAAATGTTGTGTGATATTGCTATTAACATTATTAAACTGTAGAACAGAAAAGATTGGGCCAATTCACGTGCCCCTGGTACGTTGCCTTCTATACATTTTCAGCATATTTATCTCCTCCTTCACCTCCACCTGTGAGCTGTGTACTCTTTCATTTATACATAACTGTGTGCTCTGGGCCTATTTTTCTTAATTTTTTAAAATTTTAAGCAAATTCTAGTTTTTGACCTCTTAAAACTAACCATGTTAAAAAGGGGGAAGGCAATATTTTGCCTGCTAGGTCATCTTGTTCAGTCAATTCCCCCAGCCCAGTTGATCGCCAGTTTGCAGGTGAAACCCTCAAACTCCACTTGGGGGAAATATGTGACTTGGGTGAGGGCGTAGAGGATAACCCCCAAAGACCCACTCATCAATATAAAGTGAAAGAGGGTTTTTAGTCTTTTAAAGTTGGTCAAGATCTCAGAAATATCAGGGACTCCAGAACTTTCTCCAAGGACAGATTTTCAGACAAATCCCAGGTGACTGTGTCTGGGTGGCCTGATTTGATTTTTACAGTGAATGTTGACAGTGACTTCATAATGTGAGAGCACATTTTATTCACTTAATTATTATTTTTTATTAAGTGACTGACAGACTGAATGATCCAATTCTGGAATTAACATTATCAAGTCAGGAAAATAAGGCACAGCTTGGGCTTGTCCAGCAACCCAACTGAAAATCAGAAAAAGTCCCCAGGCCTCAGATGAGCTCCCTGAGAGAGGACTATCTTCCTTCTGCCAGATTTATGGCTCTGATCCCGCTAACTAGTCTGTTCAGTCTGTCGGCTGATCAGCTCCATCAGCCATGGGGCCCGAGGTGTGCCCACACTGCTAAGGAGTAGGATGGAGTGTTTCCTTACAGACTGCAGGGCTCCCTGCATTTCAGTTACATACGTGTGGGTGTGCACACGTGAGTGTGTGCTGGTGTGTGTGCGAGTGAGCACATGAAGGTGTGTGCTGGCTCCCCAGGAGCCTACCGGCTCTCTGCTGCGCAGTCATGGGTAAGAGACAGAATGCCTTTCAGCAAGCATCCACTTCCACCACAAGAGCGCCTCTGGTCCGCTCCACCCCATAATGCTCTCACTCTAACACAGGAGCCCCAGAGAGGCTCCCGTCCAGCCACACACAGAACCCCCAGCATGCGTGAGCTCCGTCTCTGACCGCGCAAGTGGGTTTGGGGGCTGATGTTTGGCCTACTCTTTTCTTTCTACTTTTTTGGTTTTGGCTTTATTTTCATATAACAAAGGTTTATCCTATGTGACTGGTACTGTTTTAGGTCATGGAAACAAGGCAGTGAACAAAATTAACTAAGCCTTACTTTTGTAGAGTTTACCCACTGGAGGGAGACAGACAGCAGGCAGTGTACAGATGATACAGATTCAGGTAGTGATGTGTTATGAGGAAAATAAGGCAAGTTAAGGGGACAGAGATGACAGTGGCAGAGCACGCGTGCTGTACCCAAGGGTGTTAGGAGAGAAGACCTGAGGTTTTGGCAGGTGTGCTTCAAAGCGGAGCCAGGGTGATGCTGCTTGTTACCAATGTTAAGATCCCACTTTTCACTCCTAGGCTGGTGTGGCCTGGGGAGACCTCCAAGGCCCTCCACAACATAGCTACAACTCTCATAGGCTCTAAACGCCTTGGCCATGAAGTGTGTGGAGACACAGCAGCGGGTGGTGGAGAAAGGGGAGCACACCTGCGCTGAGCAGACTGGGCCGGGGGAGTGACCCAGACACCTGGCTCTCCACCAAGGAAGGCAGGCTGAAGGCCACACACAGTGACTGAGGAAGCACTGGAAACCTGGTCCCACTCCAGGCGGGCATCGCTGTCTAAGTGAGAGCAGCAGGAGTCTCTGATCAGTGGTGTTTTCATTGCAGCTAGGTAGACATCTGGATTCTAGGAGGCTTCCTCCACAGTGAGTGTGAGCCAGCCGATGGCTGGCAGCCCAAGGAAGAGTCCAGTCCCATAACAAAAACTTACAGATGACCGCTGATGTTAGCTCGGGCTCGCGATGCCAAGACTCACATCTCTGTGATCTTTTTGGCCTTTTCATCATGCTTATTGCCTCAAGACCACTGCATGTCTAGCCACCATGACTGCATTACAAGTGGGAGCAACGGAGAAGTGTCTCTTCCCTTTTCTCTAGTCTTATACAATTTGTCTTCTATTGTTGGTCAACCATTTGGTCCTACTTGCTCCCGGACCCCTTCCCTTTCTGCCCTTGACATTTGGGTTTCCCACCTTCTCATGTTTCCCTGTTCTCCAGTCCATCCTGGAAGGTCCAGGACCTTGGCGCAGGAGTCAGGACATTTGTTCTCTCCAGCTCCTACTCACTCGGCCACCTGGGCTACCCGCATCCTCCATCTGCCCATCTGTCAGAGGTGTTATAGTCTCAAGGGCCTTGTAAGGACTGCACCCTTCATGACTTAGAACCAGACAACAACTACTAAGAATAAAGCAGTGAGGGTTCTGGCCGCCCACCCTGTGGCCTCTCTCCCAGGAGCCAAGGGACCTGACAACAGGAGGCAACAAATCCTACTACCACAAACCCTGTGGCCAGGCACCAGGTTTCCTCTCCCCGGTCTGCGGACAAGAGCAGATGAGGGCAGAAATCAATGACTCTTCAGGCCTGAGTGTGGCAGGGCTGGTACTTGAACCACCACCACTTCCCACTTAAGCCTCCGAACCACACCCATGATGTGTAGCCCCCAGGTGGGTGAGTCCACAGTCACAATATCAAATACTTTATCGACACAACTCTGGCCTGAAGCCAACTTGGAAGTAACCAAATTAGCCCCAAGACCTCTCTTAACTTAATTTTTACAGCTCTGCTTTCATGATAGTGTTTTTCCTGTGACCTTTCTTCTCTCCTGTATTACTGACTTTCCCTCGAGGAGCAGGGGGTGGCTGAGAACACCACACAGCAGCCATCACAGAAGCCATTAAAAACCCCCTCAGATTGCCAGGTGTCAGAGCAGTTTAGGGTAATTCAGTCCTGAAAGCAGCTTTTATCTCAACAGCCCAGACTTGCCTGCCCTGTTGATGGGGAGCCGGTTTGCTCCTAGATTTCTCCCCATGAAGGGATATCTACCTCCCAGCACAGAGGGATGGGCCTCTGGTCTTTGTTCCCCAGGAGACCACAGCGTGTATAGGCATCCTGCCCATCCAGAGGAACTGTGAGAGGGCCAAGGGAGACCAAGATGTACAAGTGAGGAGAGACGTGTGCATGAGCACACCTAGTACAAAAGACAGAGCTGTAAGATCGTTGTTACCCCCTCCAAACTTCTCATCACCAAACAGGAACAAGAAAGAAATGACAAAAAGCTACACATGAATAAACAAAGGGTGTGTGGGTGGGTGTGTGTATGTGTGTCTGCGCGCGCATGTGCAAATGCAGTCTGAGAAACCAACTAGAACGACATGGAAAATCCATCAACTGAAAACTGTACTGTAAAAAGAGTAAATGTCACGGCCCCTCCTCACTTTGCCTCTGTAATCACAGGCCAATTGTATAACTTTTCTACGTGATTGCCTATCTTATGAGATAAAAGTAGCAATTCTTTCCCTTTTCCTATCTACTGACCTAACATGGTTTTAAGGAGCTAAATTAACGCAAGAAGCAAGTGCAACATAAATGTACTGTAATTAAATATATTGACATTGAAGGCCTACAGATTCCCAGGCTATTCATTCAGAATCATAGTAACATCCTTTTATCTGAGGTTAGACTTCCAGTACGTTCCACGAGCCACCAAACATAAGTACCAAAATATAAATACATTCCAAACTGTGAAATAAAAGTTTTCTGCAGTTGGCTGCCCCTCAGTCTGATGCACAGAGAGGTGTAGGGCTTCCCTCATGCCCTCACCCAACACTGGGTGCAAAATAAGACTAAGCACAGAATGTACGGAGCACTAAGGAAGCATAGCTGGCAGCAGAGAAGAAGAAAAGCAAAAAAGGAGACAAAACAAGTGCTTAAAACTGTAATCCTAGGGGAATGTTCCTGTTGAAACTACTCATTAAAAGAGCATACCTGTGTATCTGAGAGTCCTTAACCAGGATGAGCAGTACCAACGTACCTTACAGTAAAATTGTTGTACCTTCAGGAAAAAGAAGAAAAAAAAACTGTGGGCATATAAGCAAAAACAGCAAGTGATTTATTAGAGGATGAAACTTATGTTATCATCAGGGTTTTTGACAGTAATACTTTATACCAGAAGAAAATGGAGTAGTGTATTTAATATACTCAAAGGGAAAAATATTATCAATAGTCAGGAACTCAAGGGGATGGACAGACAGATGAGACAGGCAGAGATCTGTAAACGACAAAAAAAACAAAAACCTCAAAGCATACTGCTCCCCTGGGCATCTACTTGAAAACAAACTTCAGACAACAAAAATGACTAGAGATACATCAACATGATTTATATGAGCATTAAACATGTAATACTTACAGATTAATTAAAGGCTAAAGAGGAAAGAGTAACATACGTAACGGCAGTATGCCCAGTCAGCGTAGACAGGGTACAACTTCAAGAAAATTTAGGAAAAGAGGGGAGGGTATAACTCAAGTGATAGAGTGCATGTTTGGCATGCACCAGGTCCTGGGCTCAATCCCCAGTATCTCCTCCAAAAAATAAATAATAAACCTAATTACCTCCCCACCCCACCCCCAAAAAAAGAAAAAAAAATTTTAGGAGAACGAAGAGCATATGTGCCAAAAATTTTTTTGCTAATCTCAGTTTTCATTTCGATTATGGCATAGTGCTAGTGTTGTTATCCAATACTATTGTGTGTATAATGAAAAATACAGTGGACAAGTGATTATAGAATATTCTAATTCCATTATCACTTGTGCACTTGGGAACCAAGATTCTCAGTGTGGAAAAAGAAATACAGATGTGACATAGAAGAGGTTAAATTAAAAACCCTGTAGTCCCGAACTTGAATTGGAACTATCGATGTGAGCTCATGGGGTATTTTGTCATATACATATGTGTCTATTTCATATTTATGTGTGTTTATACTGAAATACATATGTTTAAAATATGTATTTCCTAGCTCTGTCTACTAAAGAAGCCTAGAAATAACCACCAACCCTGTAGCAATAAGTGTCTATAGCACTCAGATTGTATACTTAAAATACTTTTTTTCACTAAAAGAAACCAAAGCTTTTAAAAATGGCTGTGTCCAGGTCTGGGGAAGGAACATTTCATCATGCCAGGTAGCTAGGAAGAAAAAGAACTCAGGAAGCTACCACGGACCAAAAATATGACAATTTGAGTTTCTAAAGGATAATAATTATGATTAATTAAAACTCAAAATATGTTTAAATTCATGTATTCATAATGATATGCAAACAACTAATTAGTCAGTTTCGGAGGATGGTGGAGAACCAGTTCATTACCTTGAAAACTGCAAATAAAGGAGTAAGAATTGAGCATTTACCCTGCCTTTCCTATATGAACTATACCTCTGGGTAACCAAATAGTAGATAAGAGGAAACATCTCTTTATAAATATATTCCAACTAATAAATAAGAAAAAAAAGGATATAATTTGAATATCATTATTTTACAACTCCCCAAAAATAAATGAACCTAGGCATTATGCTTCCACAACTGCTAACATCAGACAATAGAAAGCAGTGATTAGACACTGATCTTCTATCAGAAGAGGATGCTGCTCCATTGATTAAAGAGTTGAAATGCTTTAACCTCACAATGGCAACAGTATGTATATTATTTTCATTTTGCCCTAATATGGAGAACAGTTTGTTAATTTCACCATGTAGACTAAAAGGATTACTTTTTCCAATTTATAATGAAGAATGGTGTCAGTATACATTTATGGATGGTGAATGATTATATTTACTTGGATTTTGGTCATTATTTTGTTTAATGGGATCCACAATGGCCATCATAATGGTTCAATGTGCCACAGCTCCCACGAAGTTCAGCTCAGTCAACTGATATGGATAAAATTCAGTTCCATGGATCAAAATCAAAATAGTGTAAAAGACCCACATGAGCCATTGAGTGCTCTGCTGTGGTACAACCACAGGCCTTCAACACGAGGCAGACCCTTATTACTGTGATTAACTGTGATAGTTGAGAACTCCTTTTCCTTTGTATCACGCTTTATTTCTTTGCATTCAATTGAGCAGATGCGATGGCTTAGCAACAGTAATAAAACCAGCACAATCACCATCTAGCCTATTTTTTTTAACATTGTGCTGTATATTACTAATTGATTTGTTTGGGGATGCTGCGATATACTTAAAATGAAACCCAGTGCTTAATGGATTTTTCTTTACTCAGCTGTCTATAACCAATCAGTATTTTGATGTTTGTGGGTTCTTTATACGATTTAGATCTGAGTGAGTATTAAACTAGGTTTCCAGTGTGTGGTATAAGTAAGAACAAGATAAAACAGTTCCTTTTTTTCTCTCTCATAAATGAGTTTTCATACAATAGTTTTATTGTTGTTGTTGTTGTTTTTAAGTAAAAAAAAAAAAGGGGGGGGGGGAAGAGCCAGGCTTTCTCCTTCCCCTTCTCCCAATCCAGGCCCTACTTGGGGGCCATCTCATCCTCCTACAGCTCCACAGAGCCTCATGGACCAACGCAGGCTCTCCGCTGGGGAAATATGAGGACCCTGGAACTCTCAGACTGCAGCTCAGCATCAAGCCCACCTTATTGCTCGTCTTGCTGTGACCTCATCTTCTCTTCAATAACCAAGATTTTACCTTGTTGCTTATTACCCAGTCCCTCTCCATCTCTGCTGGCTGACCTTGTAAACACTCCAGTTACTGGATTTCCCTTTTGACACTTCCTGGCTCCCCATGGTCTCTCTGGGGACCAGAGTCCTGACGATGAGCACCTGCTTTTCCTGGTTTGTGCCCATGACCGCCTAAAACCCACACTCTGCTAGGCTAAGCTACTCTGGGATTCCTGAGGCTGAGGGTCTACCCTCAAGGTTGCTCAGGACAAGACTCTCACCTGTCCCCTCATAGTGACCTGCCTACTCTTTGGTCCTAAGCAACCTTGATCAGGTCTGTCCTGGTGTTAACTGAGCCCTAGGCTCATAGATTTAAAGGAAAAAAAAAAAAAAAACAGACAACATGAGGATTTTATAGTGATTGTGGTACCTTTTCAAGTCTTGAACTTGAACTCAGAAGATCTCTGTTTAACTCCTAACTTGACTGATTATCCACTCTGTGTACAGGAGGCTGGTTCTCCTGGGAATGTTTTCACATAATGCAAATATTGTCCTCCTTCCCCCAATCTAGTATCTACTAATCTGAATCTCTAGGGCCCTGGAATCTGTATTTTTAAAGGTCTTCGGGTAGTTTGGGGACCACTGAATTCAGTGATCTCCAAGACTCCATCTTGCTGTGGCATTCTGTGGTATCTGTGAGATTCCAGACAGAATGAACAAAGAGAATGAATAGGATAAAGCTTCAGCAAGACAAGCCCACACATATTGCCCGGACAGCTCTTGCATAACGGGCAATAAACTCAGAAACCCCATACCCCCAAGAAGTGGTGCTGGTGGGACACAGAAATTAATTACAAACACCTTTGGACAGCTTTATGAGGGTCAGAGCCATCCAAGGGAGCAGGGAAGACTACCATGCCTCGAAGGCTGCTGGGAACAATAGAATTCTGGCTGGATGAATCATGGGTCTGACCTGGGATGGCAAGTCCTCTAATCCCATGGAATCCACTTTAGAAAGAATTCCTGCTCTGGACATGTCCATCAGCAGTCTCTGAAAAATGAAAACAGAATTTTGTGTATAGAAATCACCTGAGACTAATACATGTCCACTGAGTTGGGAAAATACTGGTCCCTTTATTCAGAAAGAGCCCTAGAGTCCCTTCTTTATGGACTGGGGAACAGAAATCTTGAAACTAGGTGTCTCTGCTTCCCTACAGTCAGGAATTGAACAAGAAATTACACATTCATTATGCATACATTCATTATGCATCTCTAATGCCAAAGTTGTTCAAAGCACTTGCTTAGGTCATCATTTAATACAGCAAGTCTAAGTACTAAGTGTTATTATCTCCATTTGCTCAGATTAAGAAACTGAGGCTCAGAGAGGCTATATAATTTACCCCAGTTCTCACAGCTTGTCAGGGGCAAAACCCAGAATGAGAAAAGTTGGCCCATCTGGATGCAAAGCCCATGTCCCTCTTCCTACCTCATCAGATGCCCAACTTGGCCAACAAGTAGAGAAGCCCAGCATCTCTAGGAGTGTCTCAGAACCTTCAGAACAATGTAAAGCTAGGCTGAAGTTAGAAGAGGGTCCTACTGAAGGATCAGTGCTCAGGTAGGGTGTCGAGCCCATGCCTTCCTTTAGCTGTCTTCCTCAGCACACTCTTGAGAGGGAAAAATAGTATTTATATTTATATCTAAATTACTTAATTTCTAGGACTGAATTAACTAAATGAACCACCATGCTTCTGCCCCAGATTTATAAGGATTCCCCCACAATCCAGGCTGCTTACTATGGGTACAGACTGGATCTGCAGAATGGCCTTCAAAGAGCTAGAGATCATGGGGAGGAGTGTATTTTTTTTTATTGAAGTACAGTTGATTTACAATATTGTGTTAATTTCTGGTGTCCAGCATAGTGATTCAGTCATATATATATATGCATATTCTTTTTCATTGTAGGTTATTATGGGATATTATATATAGTTCACTGTGTTGTTTACCCATCTTTTGCATAGTAGTTTGTATCTGCTAATCTCCAACTCCTAATTTATCCCTCCCCCGCTTTCCCCTTTGGTAACCATAAGTTTGTTTTATGTCTGTGAGTCTGTTTCTGTTCTATAAATAAGTTCATTTTTCTCATATTTTTTAAATTCCACATATAAGTGATATGTGATATTTTTGTCTTTTTCTGTCTGACTTACTTCACTTAGTGTGATCATCTCTAGGTCCATCCATGTTGCTACAAATAACATTATTTCATTCTTTTTTATAGCTGAGTAGTATTCCATTGTATAAATATACCATATCTTCTTTATCCAGTCATCTGTCAATGGACATTTAGGTTGCTTCCATGTCTTGGCAATTGTAAATAATGCTGCTGTGAACATTGGGGTGCATGTATCTTTTTGAATTAGAGTTTTCTTTGGATATATGCTCAGGAGTGGGATTGCTGGATCATACAGTGACTCTATTTTTAGTTTTTTAAGGACTCTCCATACTGTTTTCCATAGTGGCTGCACCAAATTACATTCTGGGGAGGAGTATATTTTTTAAACTCCTTTTCTGAGCTCTTCTTTTTCTCCCTTCTCCTACCCTCACCCTCAGCACACTGAGTTTAAATTCCTAGGCAATGGTGGGGGAATTTATATTCACAGAAAACCTGGCCACATTTCCTGTTGTCAGGAAAAGCATCAGCCTTGGTTATAGGCAGGAGTCATTGACACAGCTCACAATTTTAGAGTTTTAGACTTTACAATGACCTTTCATACCCCTTACTTCTTTTAATCCTCATGCCAATCCAGCCCCTTTCACCGACAAAGGAATATGATCAAGGTCCCACAATCAATAAGTTTGCTCCCAAACCCAGATGTTCTTTATGATTTCAAAGCCCGTGTCCTTTCCACTTCACCCCTCTGGCACAGCCCACACCTGTGATTTGAGCACTCAAGAGGGTAAAAGACACCTGGCGCCAAGACCGCTCTACTGAAATGCCTCCTGTAAAGAGTTAGCCCTTTGAATTAACAGGTAACCCACCCTTTACAACACAGATAGATCCGAAAATTAAGTCAGCCGTTCACACCAAAGATGAATGGATTCATCACCTTCTTGCCCTTGAAACGACCTTCAGAAGCCAAATAGAAATCAACATCTTCATCTGAAAAAAAATAAAACCAAGAAAGGTATTGAGTAGTTAGTGTTGAATAGCTATATGCATTGGAACCCCAGCTAGAGCTTTGGTCTCCTAATCTCAGGGCCAGGGCAATGTCACAAAAGCCCACCACAACCAGCCCAGTTTTCAGATTATCAAGACTGCCCAGCATAATCCCAATCTGATTGCTAATAATTAACCAGATTAACCTTTCATTTTTGCATCAAGTTAGTTGATTTTACATTTTAGTGAACAAAGCTATGTACACCCAAATTAATTTTTCTGTGATTTTCTGTAGGTAGAAGTAGACTTAATATCTTCAAAGGGAAATAATTTCTTCAATCTTATAGTGAGATTTTTGTATTTTAAGTAAAAGTAATTTATCAAGGCCACTTTTTTTTAAGTTTTTATAGATTGTAAACATGTTAGAATTCTTGCCTGAAATCTGACAATTCCCAAAGGTCCAACATGGCTCAGAGCTAGAAAGTTTGAAAGGAAATGGCCCAGTGGCAGTGGAGGGGTGGGGATGTGCTAAGTGTTCCTGAGGCACCCACAGAAGGCTACCCAAGAGCACTGGGTGCTTTGGGCAAGGACAGAGCACCAGGAAGTGGTGAGGGGCTTGGAAAAGGAAAGGCATGCACCAAAGGCAAATGTGACCTGTTGCCCATTTTTTACAGTCTGCTGCATAGAGTCTGAAAGCTGCTTTCAGTGAGTTTCCAAACCTGACCTCTCTGGGTAGGAGGGCATGGAGCTAACTCTGTGTCCAGTTTACTCTTCTCCAAGTTAGGAGGACCCCATATGCAGCTGTCAAACCCTCGGACAGCAGGTTAGATCCAGTCACGATAGCCCAGATGGAGCACCTGCTGTTTGCCCAGCACTGTGCTGGACTCAGTGAGAATCCACTGCTGGTGCCTGTCTCACCTAAAGGGGTCTTCTCTCCCTGCTCAGAACTCCCACAGTGCAGTGCTAGCTGGACCCTCCTGTGGCTTTTTTTTCCTTACTGTCCTGTCTTGTTGCGTCCCTTTTGGTCTCCCTGCAGTAGGTTGTAAGTTTCTTAAGGCCAGGGTCTAGGTCTGCTGCATCTGTGTCTCTGACCTAGTATCTGGCCCAGGGCCTGGCACGTAGTATATCCCCAGCAGAAGTTTCCAGTTTGAATGACTGCTCGATGTTTCTTGCCCCAGCCTTGGTGCCATCTGGGAACGTGGGTTTGGTGCCAGGCTGCAGACAGCTCAGAGGCAGCCCAGGGAGGCCCAGGGAGGAGGGAGGTCCAGGCCAAGTAAGTGATTGTCTTTCCTCTTGTGCCGCAGTTCACTGGCTGTTCACCACATGCGGGGCCAGTGGGCCCCACGGACCCACGCAGGCCCAATGCAACAATGCTTACCGGAACTCCAACCTGAGCGTGGTGGTGGGGAGCGAGGGCCCCCTGAAGGGCATCCAGACCTGGAAGGTACCAGCCACCGACACCTACAGGTGCGTATGGAGTTGGGGAGCCTACAGGGCAGATCTACCCTCCTGAAGAGGACTGGGGTCCTAGCTGTGGGTGCATGCCCCACCCTGGGGTGCCCCAGGCACACCAAGGCTCTGAGGCCACAGACTCTGGCCCATAGTGGAGTGTGAGGGCTGGAGATGGGGAGATCTGGGATAATGGAATATGGCAAGAAAGGAAGACGTGTTCCCTGTCCTCAAGGAGCCCGCAGACTATTTGTGGAGATAACATGCATGCATGAGCTAGCTTTGGAACATTCTTTAGCTGTATTAGTAATTATAATTATAGCAGGCTGGTCTTTGAATATTACTTAATGCAGTTCGAATGAGGCAGTGAATGTAAAAGTGTTTGGAAAACGATCTTATGATACACATGAAAGATGATTTCTTATCCTTGAGTCTCCTTTCCTGGGCCTTCATTGTTTGCAAGAAAAGCAGCTATTCTCCAACTCCTGTCCCACGCCTAACCCCACCCCTCAGTGTTCCACCTAGAGCAAGGCCAGCCTCAGGGGAGGCCTGGCTCCGGTGGGCACTCAGCTCAGTGAAGCTAATGGTAGGGCTTAGGCCAATGGTTCCTGACCTTGCACAGGCATCGGAATGACAGGAAGGCGAGTTAAAACACCGATCGCTGGCTCTGCTCATGGAGTGTGTGATTTTGCAGGTTTGGAGTGGGGTCCAAGATTATGAATTTCTTTTTTTATGCTAAATATTTTTACATTAATGAAGCAACTATGACAATACATTGACATTTATTGGATGCAAGTTGAGGAGGTAGACATAAGTGGTATTCATTGTACTCATGGTATCCATTCATTCATTCATTCATTGAGAATATGAATTTCTAACAAGTTCCCAGGTGACGCTGATGCAGCTGCAGAGAACCACTGGGTTAGATCACATCCTTACACAGGTTAGATCACATCTTCACACAGCTTCATGACAGTGGGCAAGGCCAGTGCCACAGTCCTCATTTTACAAATGAGGAAACTCAGACAGTCAAGAGCCTCCCCACATCCACATGGCCCAGAAACCACCTCCAAGCCCAGAATTGTGAGGCACAGCTCCGCGGCAGCTCCTTCCACTGCACACTGGGCTGTTTAACAGGAAGCCTCGTAATTATGTCCTTGTTTATGCAAATGCCCCCTCCGGGAGGCTGTACACAGTGCAAAGCGAGCTACTTCCCCTGCCGCAACCCCCAGCCTCCAGCTCATCCTCAGCCCCCGGGGAGAGAAAGGAGCTGCTCAGGTTGCCCTGTTCTGCGTAGCCCTGCCCCTGGGACCTCGGTGTAAATGCATTCTGGGGAGAGCCTTAAGTGCTTTTTAAATGACATTCTGGGTAGGAATGCAATAAGGTTTGGCTGCAATCAGATTAGCTGCTCCTGGTCCCACACATCCCCAGTAAACAGCCAAAGACATCCATCTACCGCTGGCCCTGCCACACTGAGCAGGCCAGACCTCCCCTTCCTGCTGGGCCCCACTTCCCCGCTTTTGGGGGTCATTGGCTGTCTTAGAGAGAAGGGCAGCCATGTTTGTTGAGGACCCACTAGGTATTTCTCCTTCGTTTAGCAAGGAGATGGATGTCATTATTACTGTTTTATCCATATTCCCTTGTTTCCCTATGAAGAAACTGGGGTCAGAGAAGCTTATCAGCAGATCGAAGGCCACACAAGCAGTGACAAAGCTGGAATTTGGACCCAGGACCCTCAGGCTCAAAATCTGTGTTCTTTCCACTGAAACTCACACCTGGACTCTGAGAGGCAGGAAACAGGAAGTGGGGGGAGGGTGGAAGCCAAGGAATCAGGCAGGACCCACCTCCAGGAAGCCTCTGGAAATGAGAGCCTGGGAGGGGAGGACCCCATCACCTGAAGGGATATTGGTCAGCCCATTCCTTGGTGCAGATGCCTGTCTGCAAAAAGCGACATGAAGAAGGAAGCAGAGCTGTAAGGCAGAGACCTCAACAGTAACCCCCAACAAGACCCCTTGGTCCTTCCCTGCCTAGGGCAACTCCTGAGCCAGACTGGCTGGAAGTCCCCTGTCAGTTATGGGGGGTCCTCATGGACTGCGTTCCCCCTGAGATAGTGTGAATCAGACCCACTTCCAAACTCAGGCAGGTTATTTAATCTCTTGAGACTCTGCTTCCCCATCTGTAAAACGTATGGGTTGAGGGTTGCCAACACCTGCCCAGCTGGCTGCGAATATCATGCACAAGTGCCTCGCACACACCCTGCATGCAATCGGTGCCCCCGCCCCATCTGCAGAGACTCCACCAGCGATGTCGGGCAGCGGCCAGGCAGCATCTCCAGGAACAGCAGTAGTTCCTAATGTCTCAGCTTCCAAAGACACTTTTCCGACTTCTTCAGATGAGCCCCATGATTTGAAAGATTTTGCCTGCCAAACTGCACTTATTAAGTAATAATTAATTCATTTTCCCATTTCTTATTAAGCACAGCCATGTCTCAGTCTAGCCAGGTTTCTAATCTGCATGAATTGCCACTGCATCACCACCCTGCGTTGATGTAAGCCCTGCCCAAGCCAGGGAACTGTTTCCACCTGTCTTTGGAATATTGAGACTAGCTCGCAGGCCCCAGTGCTGCCTCCTGAAAGCTCTTTGGAAACACACACAAGGAGCCACTTTTCTTTAAAGTGTCCAAATGGATAGAGAGGACATTTTGATCTACAGGACTCTTTTGCACTGGCCTGAGATAGCACCATATCAAAATGGAAGAATCAAAACAGAAAAACGCTGGTATGGGATTTTTATTGTTGCTTTTGACTCCTTGTTTTTTAACTCAGTAAAGGCTGTTACAGATATTCCTGCCCCTCACCTCATTCTTGATCCTGGATGAGGCTCAGGGCTTGGACAATAAATGCCTATTGGTCATATAGCTTTGCATCAAAGAAGCAGACCTTTTAATGATTTGCTATACAGACCACATCAGAATGACCCCAAGTCAGAATCTCTAGGTTGAGAAGTCAGTTGCTTTTATTCTGGAAGATATTTTCTCCATATTAACTAATTCTTATTTAGTAAGTGCAGTTTATCTAGCAAGATAAAAACGGGACACACAGAAGGACAGACATGAGGGAAAGGTTCTTGGGAGGAGAAGGGCTGGGAGCATTCCTTCGGGAGTCCATCTATTCCTGGAAGTATGGCTCAGCTAGTGCTGCCTGGCTGCTGCCTGAGGCCTGGCCTATTATTGCTCCAGCTGACCTGCCTGCCTACCAGTCAGAGAGGTGAAGGAAAGGGAGCTAACATTCATCAAGCACCTACCGTCGTCGGCCAAGGTGGGGCCATCATTGCCTGGGGCTTCCTCAGGGATGCATAGAGGTGAAAACACCGCAGCTCTTAACTGGTCATTTACCTGGGGTCCATCGCCCACCTTCTACTCTTTTATCTACCACCACAAAGGAAGAGACACAGAAAGAGGAGAGGAAGGACAAGCTGGGAGGAAGAAGACCGGGTGAGGGTTCAGAGGCAAAACCTAAATCTCTACCCTACCCCATCCCCACCCCCAGATTTCCTGCCCTGGGCTTCCCCTTCCCCTGGATTTGCCACTTTCTCTGTCTAAATAGGAGCAGTGATGCAGTCACTCCCTCCAAGAACATATGTCCTAGTGTCCAGACCTGCCCCCCTCTTGCTTTGCGAATCTCAGCAGACTGTATTAAGCACCTATTTGGACACCATATCTGACACTAAGTATATAAAGGGGAAAAAGATCCAGTCCCTGAACAAGAGGAGCCCAGCCAGGGGCAGGACATAGGAACAAAGCATTTCAGTGTCAGGTAGAAAGCACATCAGTGGAGGTTTACACAAGGCACTGTTGTCAGGGGCCAGAGGAAGGGCCCAAATTCATGGATGGCTTCCACAAGGAGACAGAAGCCTGAGTTAAGTCTTGGAGATGATAGAATTGTCTACAAAGAAGAGGGGAGGGTCTTGCTGGCAGAAGAATCCCCTGGGGCAAGGCCAGAGCTGAGGCAGGACCTGGCCAGAGGCTGGAGCCTCACCTCTCAAATACAGTTAGTCCTTCTGGTGAAGGGAGAGCAGAGGGAAGGCTGTTGAGGTCATCCAGGCAAGAGTCAAGAGGGCTTGAGGGGAAAGTACCGTTCAGTGGTAGAGTGTGTACTTAGCATATGTAAGGTCCTGGGTTCAACCCCCAGTACCTCCATTAAAAAAAAAAGTCAAGAGGGGTTTAATCAGGGTAGAGGACATGTGGAAGCAGAGGTTAGAATGTTTGGGAGGTAGAATCAGCACGATGGGGAGGGTTGAGTGGCTGCGGGGGTGGGGAGAAGGCATACCCAGGGAGAATACCCAGAGGGGCTGGGAAGCCAGGACGATGAGCGACAGTGCTGTCTCAAGGAGCCTGGTTGAGAAGGACAAGCAAGGATTAGGGTAACAGCGAGAGGGGCACCTGACTGGGGAGATTTCTGAGTCATGGTTCTGAGTGCCAGGGCGGTGGGTGGCTGAGGGGGATCAGAGCAAGAGATGGATTGTGGGGTATGCGCTGGGGCAAGAGACTCAGCCTCACCATAAAATAGGGACAGACACTGACAGAGCCCAGCTCCGAGGCCTGCTGGGGATTTAGTGCGATTCCATGTGTGACACAGCCACACAGAGGCAGTCTGCATGCGGCGATATCAGCCAGCCACCTCCCCCTTCATCCTTCTCTCCCTCCTTCCAGCCTTCCTGCCTGCCTCTGCAGAGTTCCAAATCTTTCTCAGCCTTCCTCCTCCCACCATCTTCCCACGTACAGCACACACACACACACACACACACACACACACACTGATCCTCTATAAAAACAATTGTCAAGCACAGCTCACAACTCCTGGCAGTTCACACATGCTTCACTTGTTCCTCCGACATAATGTTACCAGAGGGCCCAGAGCCCAGCTGGAGCCAGCACAGCCTGCCGCCCGACCTGGGCCACAGCTGTTCCTGACGGCCACCATCACTGACACTCATTTCCTCACCTGGCTCCAGGGACTAGCACGTGCAGCTGGATGACACCATCATTCAAATCCACAGCCGTGGAGTACCCGCTGTGTGCCGGGCTCTGAGTAGGTGCTGTAGAAGTTGTCTGGAGGACTGTGACTGCAGACCCTCACAGTCTTTGCAGAGACCACAGGGTAGAAAAGCTCAAGAACAGTTCACAATGCCTGATAAAGTTCTAGACGACTGTCGAAGAGAGTCACAAGGCATGATTAACTGCCAGAGTAATTGTGCACATGGCCACAGCCATGAAGCACTCAGAGCAGGGAAAGTCGGGGGAGGGCAGGGAGGGAGTGGGTGTGGTGCAGAGATCAGTGGCTGCAGGCAGAATGGAGGTTGGGTTCAGTTCCCACCACCCACAGGGTTGTAGAGAGAGGTTGAGAGCTCTTCCAGCTCTGATACTCCTGGGTCAGGAAGGTGGTTGAGAACTAGTGGACAATGAGCCTTGCTCATTGATGCAAAATCGAAATGGAACTGGGGCAGCAAGGAGCACACGCCTCCACTGCTGACCCCCAGGGTGTCCCCTGATGGCTCATATGACCATCTGGTCAAAAGCACTGCAGATCTGAACAGAGATCTCCCACTGATCACACTCTGCACGTGCCCTCGCGTCTCGGTGCTGGCACAGTAGCCCTGGAGGCCAGGATGGATAGCTGGGCGGACCTTACTCTCATCTCACAGCAAAGGAAACCGGGCCTCCAAGGATGGAGGGGACTCACTCAAGGTCCCAGTGGGAATTAGAGGCAAAGCCCAGAGCTGGTGCAGGAGAGAAATGAGGTGCTTCATGTCTCCAAGTGGGGTCCTCTCACTCCTTGCCCTCCACCACTCCCCCCCCCCCCACCGGTAGCCCCTCTGTGGTCTGGCGCTGATGCCACCATCGTGCTGCATCCCAGCTGGACGCTCATTTCAGGATCCGGCAGGCAGCCACTTTGATTTGCTGCTAATCCTTTATTTAAAAAAGATTCACAACTCAATTACATCAGGTAACAATAGCTCACAGTCAATAATACAAAACACAAACCCAATAAACATCCATTCTGACCAGGGGACATGGATTTAGATGAGGAAAACAAAAAAATTATAGCATCAGCTCGTCGAGAACAGTATCCTGTAATTTCCAGTAAATTGGAATCACTGCAGGTCATTTTCCCCACTTGAGTGGCAGGTATATTAATTTGTTGTCGTTTGTCAACCATCAAAAATAAATTGTTTACAAAGGATGGGAAGAAAGCTTCAGAGATTCAGGCTGAGGTTGTTATTCTGGCAGGAGTTTGACTTGACTCGTACAGTGCAGGGGTCTTCAGAAGTGCCATGGCCGGCCTGTGCGCCGCTCGTTGCCTGTGGAGCTAGGTCCTGGGTGACACTGCACACCCTAGACCCTGGCGCCTCTGCCATGCTCTACTTCACCTATTTTTCTGCTCTCTAGAAACCGGGGCCTCATTCACTTCACCCACTTCTGCCTCCCAGAAGTCACCCCTAGGAGAGGTGTAGACAGGCTCACCCACAAGGGTAGATCAGATCCTCAGCTGTATTTGTTACTCACTAGATACCCTCCAGGGGCTGAATTAGGTCCTTATAGACACTGCCTCATTTAACTCTCACAACAACCTTTCAAGGTAAGTATTATCCCCCTTTTATAGATGAGGAAACTGGAGCTCAGAGAGGGTACATAACCTACCCAGGGTCACACAGCTAGTCAGTAATGGCCAGGACCAGGAGAGGTAAGCAATGTGCCTAAGACAAAAGTTCAGGAGGCACTGGCTCTCACCAGGGCTGGCATCTGGGCGGGAGGTGTCTCATCCAACTCCTGGCCCTGGGTGACAGAGGTGGATTTGGATCTAGGTCTGTCTGCATCAAGCCTGTGCTTTTTTCACTGTGGCACAGCCCGTCCCCCAGGAGATCAGCCTTGAAGTAGCAAGTAGAAGCTTCCAAAGGAGTAAAGATGGTGTGATTTCAGGCCCCAGAGGGCTGATGAGGAAGGCACTACCTACCCTACAACTAATCCAGGCGGGCAGCTGCCAGCTGCCCGTGACTTTAAGCCCGTCTTAGTCCAGGAGGAAGTGTGGGTGTGAGGCCATCACATGGGAAAGTAAAATCCAGCTGGATTGCCAAGTTCTACTGTCTCCTTTGGGGTCTGCAGAGCTGATCCCAGCCCCGAGTCTCACCTTGCACTTGGCAGCGATTTGCAATTTTTTAAAATCCACTACTTACCCTCATGGGGGCAGGGTCCTTGTTCTCATTTTTTTTCTTGTTACGGGAAGCTGAGGCTCCGAGAGATTAACCAAGCTGTCCCGAGTCACACAGCCAGCAGAGCACCCAGCATGTGACTCAGAACCGGGGCCCTTTTCATCCCACCTCACTGCCAAGAACTGGGTCAAGACCCAGGTGGGGCTGGAGTTCAGTCTTGGCTGGGGCCGGAGAAATAGGGGGAAGAAAACACATCAGGAAAAAACAACTTCTAAAATACAATGATTTGGCTAAATTTAAACATGTGAAAGAGTTCAGAATGATTCATAACGCATGCAGATTGATGCAAATGACTATGTAAATCATGCATGGAGGATGAGAAAGGTACAGCTTACCTCTCAGACACAGCAGGAGTGGGCAGAGCAAGGATTCCTTCCAGGGCAGCAGTTTTCCTAGCAAACCACGCCTTCAGGTTGAAACGGCTTTCTTAGGCAACCTGCCAAAGCCCCAGAACCCTGGGGCAGTGAGCAGGACAGAGGTGGCGCGTCCACATTGCTGTGTCTGGACTCCATGGAGTCTCTAGAACCCCCAACCCCACCCCCACCCCAGGCTTCCCTTCTCTGAGCTAAATAATTCTTCTGGCTGTCCTTTCATTAATAAGCCTTTTAATCGTTCTTATCACCTCTCCTTTTCTAATGGATCAGGAATGAGGATTTGGCAGAGAGTCTGAGTGAACTAGGATGGGCCAATAGCATCTCAGAGCACCCGCGTCGTACATCCATTATAAACCCCGCAGCTGCTCCTTGCAGGGAAAAGGGCCTCCATGAGGCCAGGAAATGTCGAGGTTTGGACCATCCTAGCTGATCTCATGGGCCCATGTCAGGGAGAGGGCTCTCCAGCACGAGGGTGGTGCGCTCGGCCCACTGGGAGCTGCTGGGTTGGCAGGGAGGGAGTCAGTCTTCATACTATGGCAGGAGCCCATGTGGTCTGTCCTGTTGCAGCATCTCGGGCTACGGAGCCGCTGGCGGGAAAGGTGGGAAGAACACCATGATGCGGTCCCACGGCGTGTCTGTGCTGGGCATCTTCAACCTGGAGAAGGACGACACACTGTACATCCTGGTCGGGCAGCAAGGGGAAGACGCCTGCCCCAGTGTAAGTGCCCAGAGCGGGGTTTCTGTTCCACTCTCACCAGGACCCAGGCAGGTCCCTGGGAAGACACCAACACTAGACACACCCACTCTGGGAGCTCACGTTCAAAGAGTCAGGACTCACCTCCTTGTTCTACCTGCAAATATTCCTCCCCTTCCAGGGCCATTTGGGTACATGAGACAGTGGGCAGTGTGGCTGTTGGTGTTTCACATCCCTACAGGGGCTGAGGCTGAGGCATGGGTTTCATGAGCATCCTTAAAACTGGAGAACTGAACTCTGCTTGAATGGGCAGATGGTAGTTCCTCCCAGCAGAAGTGTGAGTTGAAGCCCACTTCCTAAGCTTTCTTGCAAGGGCACCACTTTGTTTAGATACATTATTTTACACAGGAAAATACCAGATTAAACATATTTTATTCAGCTCAAGATCAGTCTCATAGCCACAGATATGTACATAAAACCATAGAAAAAGTTCTGAAAGGTACAGATAACTAGTTGCTTCTGGAGAGGGGACTGGAGTTGAGGGTGCTTTGTCAGTAATGTCTGATGTTACAAAAAGAACACATTCGCTTATTATTTGTGTGATTTAAAATTTTGAAAGTTTTTTAAAGCGTGGACTCAGAGCTGGAAGACCACGTAATCCACTTCCCCCATTTCACAGATGAGAAAATGGAGACCACAGAGCTGAAGGGACTTGTCCCGAGTCACTCATAAGGCAGCACAGAGATGCTGGCTCCTGTTTTTGCTGCCCCGCACTTGCTTGGGCCTCGGTTTCTATAGCCTTTTTCTTTTTTCTACTTAGAGCCCACCACTTGACAAGCCAGAGTGTCATCCTCTGCAGCCCCAGAGACAACCCTTCATTCTGGTTCCTGACCCCACTGGGGTGTCCAGCTGTAAAGCAGGGAGAGCTTCCAAGGCAGCACTTAAGAAGGCCTGTAGTGGTCTAAATGGCCAGCAGGCTGAGATGGTGGAGACCTATAAAGCAGCAGCCATGCCTCTTGCCTGTGCTGGGGGGGTGCAGGACCCTGATGGTACATGCTGTCCTGGTGGGACACCCTGCAGGGCGAGTCTCCCCGTTGGGTCAGGCCACACCCTCACCTGGGGGTGAACTTCTGCCCCTGTTGGGCCGGGACAGGGATCTGGGCTCTAGTGCCCAGGACCCAGGGCTCCTTCTCCAGAAACTTATTCAAGAGCAGATTTGGACGACGGATGTGGGAACAAGGTCTATGAGAAAGCAGTTTAAGTCCACAGAATAAACTCAGGGCTCCTAAGAGGCAAGCCTCAGGCTGGGAGCCAGGAGTAAAATACACAACCCGGCATCCCCACCTCAGAGGTTAAACAAAGCTACAGGAGTAAGCTTCACAGGTGCAGCCTTGTGTGTGAGAAACGTCTGGACTCGAACTTTTACTTAGCAGCTAGAATCAGGACTTTCCAACCTGATATAATGTATTAAGTCATTAAATTACAAGCTTCTGTAATTTTCACAGGAATTTATTGAGTGCTAATGTAATTCTTTCATCTAAGCAGAAAGATTGCATTGACTTCTGCAAGGGACTTTTACTTGATTGGATTGTAATCAGTTATGTCTTTTCACAGGACTGCGTCCTTTTTTTAATTCAATTGTAATCTACTTGTTCCTCTGGATTGCTGCATTTTATCATTTTATTAATCGACCTACTTGCTCTCAAACTTTGTGGATGCACAAGGAAAGTTCCAAAGAAGCCCATTCTCAGCCAGGGATAGAGGGCACCTCTGCTGGTCAGGTTGGGCATAGCACAGGCATGGGGAAAATAATTGGTCTTCCCAGGCGCTCCCCACCTCCGCCCCCCAGGAGTCATTTGGGAGAGGGAGAAAGACCTTTTACAGGCACTACCTCAATCTCCAGTCCTCCTGAGGCCAAAAAATGGGATCTAGAGAGCATCCTCTAGAGAGCGGAGTGGACTCTAAGAATTTAACTGCAGGCTTTGACAGCTCTGCTGGTTCAACTGCACTTGTGTGTGGAGCGGCTCTTCCTGTGTGCCTGGCCAGCCTGGGCCTGGAATGGGCTCCAGCTTCAGGAAACCACCCCACCATACACACACATGCCCCAGCCCCTGCTTCTCCATGTCCTTCTAAGCGTCATCTGGTGGCATGGCTCAGGGTTTCTCGACATCAGCACTATGAACATTTTGGAGCAGATAATTAATTCTTTGTGGTAGGGGGAACATGTCCTGTAGACTGTAGGCTGTTGAGCAGCCTCCCAGGCCTTTACCCACCGATGCTCATAGCACCCCTCAGTAATGACAGTCAAAATGCCTCCAGACATTTCCAAATGACCGCAGGGGAGCAAAACCATCAGTCTAAATTTTAGATGCCAGCATTCCCATCACTTGCAAGGCAAATATTCTGAGGGGCCAGTTCACACGCAGACAGTTCCCAAGTCTTTCAAATGTATTCAGCAAATATTTACTGAGTACCTACTATATGTCAGTCACTGTTCCAGGAACTTGGGATATACCCAGGAACAATAGGAAGATCCTTTGCTCTCGAGGAGTTTACATTCACACCAGGGAGGAGGGACAAACAGACAGTAACTAGTTAGGAAACAGTGATCGGGACATCCAGAAGAGACAGGGCGAGAGTGACTAGAAGTAGGGTAGGGGGACATCGGGTGTGCCAGAGTTCAGAGGCAGGTTGCAGTTTTAAATAGGATGGTCAGAGGAAGCCTACTGGAATGACAGCTGAGTGGACTCCTGAAAGAGGTGAGGGACTGAACCAGGAAAATATGTGGGGGCTCTGGCAGAGCAGAGGCCGAGTCCCTGAGGTGGAGCGTGCCTGGCGTGCTCAGGAAACAGCCAGGGTGAGTGGGGGGAGCAGGAGGAAGAGATAAGTAGGCAAGACCGGGTCAGACCATCAAAAGAACGTATTTAAGCCATGAGAGGGCTTTGAGCCGAATAGTGACCTGAAGTGATTTGCATATTAAAAGGTTCCTCTGCCTACTCTATGGAGAATAGACCTCTTGGGCCCAGGGGAGAAGTCAGGGCAATTAATTCAATGGCTATTACATTAATCCAGACAATAGATGATGGTGGCTTGGATGAAGATGGTAACAGCAAAGATAGTGAAAAGTGGCTGAATTCTGGGCATACTTAGAATATAAAATTCAAGAAATGCGCCCAAGCCACCTTAAGGAGGGAGCTGCCATCACCTGAGTTGGGGAATGCTGAGGAAGGAGCAGGGTTGGGGGCAAGAGCGGGAGTTGGATGTCAGACGTACTGAGTTGTATTGATCTGGTAGACAGCCAAGTGGGGACTGCCGGTAGACAATGGGAGACAGACTGCTGGAGCTCAGGAAAGAGGTCTAGAAAGGAGATACAAGTCTCAGAGAAACCAGCCCAAACACAGATAGAGAAGGCCAAGGATGGAGTGAACTCCCAATATTTAGAGGTCAAGGAAAGAGGAACCGACAAAGGGGGCAGAGGGGAGAGGAGCCAGGGATGTAGGAGAGATTCCAGAGGGTGTGGCCTCGTGGAAGTCAGGTGAAGAAAGCAAACCATGGAAAAGTGACCCACTCCTCCAGATGTGCTGCTGGGCCCAGCGAGATGCAGACTGAGAGTCAAATCGGTTCTTCCCTGCCCCGCTCCCCAATTCAAAGGAGACCCCTGAGCTGGGTCAGCGGGGAATGGGTGTGCGGCTGGGCTCAGGTTAGACAACAGGCCATCCTTCAGTCCAGCTGCTCCCTCCGGCAATCTCCAGCCATCCGCAGACTCTGTTCATAGGAAGAGGGCATCCCCAAGGGGTGGGAGCCCCACTGCTGCTGGGCAGAGGAGAAGAGGAAAGGGAGCAGAGTCTGAGCGGTTGGACCTTCTTAGCACCACTGGTTGACACTGAGCAGCTCCCCAGTTTACAGCAGAGGCAGATCCAGGCAGGTGAGGTGCGTCACCACCATGGCCCAGCAAGTCTCTGGGAGAGCTGGGAGTGAGACTGGACCCTGTATTCTGTGCTCTGCTCTGCCCCGCTGGCAGCATACATTTCCATCCCTGGTCCCCAGGCTGGGCCCTCAGGACATGCGCCTTGCCTCTGGGGCCCTCCCCAGGCAGCAGTTGGGGTTTCCTGCCAGCAGACTCCGCACCACGTTGCCTGCCCCCCGCAACCCAGCTCTGGACGGCCCTGCCCACACACAGGAGAAATGTCAGCTCTCTACAACAGCAATTCAGAGCCTTCCACCCACGCTAAATCCACTCTAAAAAATATCAAATTATTTCCATCATTAAATCCAAAATGCCATGAAACAAATTGCATCTCAGCTATTTATCTGGAAATTTCTCTAGTACTCATTCCCGGCACCCTCGAGTGCTTTAGCATAAGGAATGGCTCGAGATGAATTGCCATGTCCACCGGCTGGTTACACAGAAACATTTGATGAAAATTTGATGTTTTATTGGCCTTTTTTCTATTAAGTGAAAGAGAAGTCATTTTTCTCTGAGGTCAGGCCAATGTGTGGAGAGTTCGTCCTAGCTGCTGTGACCGACAAGCAGAGCGGCTGTTCTTGAAACGCTGCCCCTTTATTCCGGGATTCCAGGATTCTGGGTCACAGGAATTTCTAGCTCACCTTAGAGACTCCCAGATGCCTGGGCACACACCAAGTGGAATAAGATCCATTGGCCTCGCACTGTTTTTTTTTCTCTTTCCATGATGCTTCAAACTGCAACTTCTCAAAAAACCTCAGTGGCACTTCACTGCCTAGAGAATGAAGTCCACCTCCTTCTCTGTTTGTCTTCAAGGCCTCTGGCCATGATCTGACCGTGGGTTTCGTTCCCTCCACCCACTCCCAGTTACACTCTCTCCAGCCCTGTCTCACCACATAGGGCCTTTGTCATCCCCTCTTCAGAGTCCAATGGATCCTCGCAGGTCCTCCCAGACCGTCTCTCTGTCCTAAGATGGACTTTTCTGAGCCAAAGAGACTTCCTTGTACTTTTTCCCAAAATACCCGACTCACCTCCTTCCCTCTGGGGTCATGCTGCTCTCCTCCCCTGCAATGTCCTAACTTTCCCCCATTCTCTGTGTTTAAAAATCTCCCTGTCCTTTAAGGCCCAACTGAATACCACCTCCCCCAGGCAGTCCTCCTTGATCAGCAGTCAGCAACAAAGTCTCACTCTCTCTCCTCAACTTCTCATGCATTTTCTACCTAAGCTGTCCCTGTATTCCTTCTCCAGTACTGCCCCAGATTGACAGTTATCTGTGTGTAATTTCTGTCTCCTCAGCTCCACTGAAAGCTATTTGAGAGATCATCAAACCCTATCTTTACGCATAGACAGTCTGTCTGCTGGGAGGTAAAGAAGCCTGGGCACAAAGCTGAAGTGCTTTTTGTTTCTACAGACAAACCGATTAATCCAGAAAGTCTGCATTGGAGAGAACAACGTGATAGAAGAAGAAATCCGTGTGAACAGGAGCGTGCACGAGTGGGCAGGAGGGGGCGGAGGAGGGGGCGGAGCCACCTACGTATTTAAGGTGAGGTCTGGTGCCAGCTGCCCCGGGTGGCGCCTTCTCTGCTTCCTGGCATTGGATCCTCAGGACAGCCCTGGACAAAATACCTTGGGTGCTCTTAGCCACATTCAAAGTTGAGGAAACCAAGGGCCAGAGGGATATAAGATTCCCTGGCTGTCCAAGAAATGGAGGGCCTTCTCTAGCTGATGTACCGGCCCGATTTCACCACACAGGCCTTTGCCATCCTGCTTCAGAGTTCCACAGGGTCCCACTGTGCCCTCCTCTATTCTAAGGTGGACTTTTCTGACACCATCAAAAACAGGCAAAGGTTTCCCACTAGATCCTCCTGCAGGGACAGTGATGCTGAGGACTCAGTTTGAGACCCCTGAGAGTGCAGAGGAAGGAAAGTGGGGAGACCTGCTTCTGGGCGCCACCTCCCAGCCCCCTAAGGCTGATGAGATGCTTCAGGAAAGAGGCTGTATAAACGGTCTCTGAGACCGAGCCTCCCCTCCTGGTATTCGTATGTATTTATATCTCCTATTGCTTTTGCTTCTCTTGTTGAACCCGGACTGATACAGGAGCTGGGGGTGGGGGGCTGCAGGGAGGAGCTGAGCTGGGTTGTTGTACCAGGAGATCAGAGCCCTCAGACCACCGAGATGTCACCCATGGCCCAGCAAACACTCGGACACATTGAAGCATTGAAATGGGTCAGGGGTCTCCAGAGTGGAAGCCCAGCTCGGTTTCTCAATCTCTGAATGTCTCCCCCGGGCAGATGAAGGATGGCGTGCCAGTGCCCCTGATCATTGCGGCGGGTGGTGGCGGCAGGGCCTACGGGGCCAAGACAGACACGTTCCACCCAGAGAGACTGGAGAATAACTCCTCAGTTCTAGGGCTGAACGGCAATTCCGGAGCCGCAGGTAAAGCACTGCACCCTTTCCCAGAATGTTCCCCAGGGGCTGTGTGAGCGCTAGCTCAGCCAGGCACCATTACTCACCTGTGGGCGTCTTAGTCACAGGTCCTTGAGTTGCTGGGAGCTCTGGATATTGGTACCAGAATCAAGAGGGGAAGCCACGTCTTGGGCACCCAAAGGTCACCTTGCTGACCTGGGGTTTAGACTTGCAGAAGGTCACTGAGAAAATAAGGCAGGCAGCAGCCTTCAGACCACCAATCCAACCCTCCCCAGGCTTTACCAAATGCAACTGGACGTGAGCCGGTGGAAAAAATCTGGGCAGAGTCCCCCGCCCAGGCCCCTGTGTTTTGTTTGTACTTCCAGGCCCCAGGCTGCCAGCTCACACATCTCCTCACTGGAAGATCTCTTTCTGGAACCTCCATGGCTGGGCTTTCTGCTTCCCTTAGTGAAAGCCAATCACACAGAAATAGGGGACAGACACCGAAGGGGATGTCAATTCTCTGATCCCTCTGAAGTCAGCTGTCTCTAAAGAGAAAATGCAGTTCATCATTATATTTTCTCTTCTCCACAGTCAGACTGAGGGAGGATTTTTGAAGGCATTTAAGAGTTGAGATTAACTAAAATAAATACTCAAAACTTTCTCTTCAGTCGAGAGATGGCTAGAGATAGAAGAAGGAGAAACAGCCGTGGGGTCCACAGCGTTCAGGAGTCACCCCCAGTGATATTTACAGCACCCGGACACCCGTCCAGCATTTACTGATCTCAAAGCGCTTCCACATCTATTGTACGTGTGCTTTTCAAAACAGTTCTGTGGGGTTTCCCAGACATACTATTTTCACGTTACGGAAGTGGCAACAAGCTCACAGAGAATTGGTGGATTTTTCCCCAAGATGGCCGAACTCTGTCATACGCAATCCATTTTGTAAAACATGGTTGTTGACTTATTTCTATTTTTATACTCATTGTTTTCTTTTCCATACATTTGCTGGAAGGCTGTGAGGTAGGGTTGGGGGGTCAGAGACCAACTTAGCCAGGGGCTGTGCAGGAGAAAAGGGCAGGGCGCTGGGGCAGGGCAAGGAGGGCGACGTGGAAGCAGGCCTGTCTCAGCCTCATTTGTTTACTGTGCTGCTCACGGCCCTGCACAGCTGCCAGAGTGCACTTCCGGCTAAGGGACCTGAGGGGCCTTCCCTCCGCCAGGTGACATCAACAGCCTTGACAGAAGGCTGGCAGAAGGGAGGCCTGACACTAGAAACCCAAGGCCAGCAGCTTCCGAAGCTGATAGAAGGTCTCCACAGCTTGCCCAGGGGGCTCGATTCAGCTCTGCTTGTCTGGGTTCTAGACTCAAGCTTCTTCTTGACCTTGGTCTCATTTCCTGAAACCGGTCTCCCTCTTTCTAGCATGATAGTCGTCCATGTCTGCAGCTTCCCCCACCTAGACGTCCCTCTGCTGCCCCCTCTGGGTCCAGAATAACCTTGGCCACAAGTTCTCCCAGGTGACCCTTCCAGGCAGAGTAACCCTCGTGGTTCCAGCAGGCTTACCGCTGCAGTTTCTCCCAGTTCCTGCCCCCCATCATCCGCTGGAGCAGAAATGGCCTCTGGGTCATTTGGAGTTGACTGGCTCTTGAAATGTCTTACAAAACAACATGGGGGTCTTGGAATTTCAAGGGCCTCAGGACAGACTTATTGTGTCAGCCTGTGGCCTTAAGAAAAAATTGCATTCAACTTAGCTCTGTAAAGAACATTTTCTTTGTAAGAGTTCAAACAGCCCTAGGCACTGGGAAGCACAGCTCCAGCTGCTAGCTTTGTAGGCAGAGCATCCCCACCCCCACCCCAGCCCTCTTTGCCCTTGACTTGGAGCAGCTCCTTAGAAGCAGGCAGGCAAGACACTGCCCGAGCTTCAGAGTGTGAGGCCTGCACACGTGTGTCCTGCCTCACAAATGCCCAGCGATCCCTCCATTTAGTGGTTTATAAGACAGTTTACACACTCACTGTCTCCTTTGAAACTAACCCATGAGGTGAGTCTCATTATCTCCAAGTTATAGCTGAGGAAACTGAGGCTCAGACCAAGGAAGTTCTTGCCCAGTAAACGGTTAAAGCCCTTTGAGTTATCTGATGTCTAGTCTAGGATTCCTGCTGGGAATTTCAGTGCAGTGACCTCAGCAGGGTTTTGACAGTTGGCTGCCTAAGGACCAGTGAGTCCTGGTTCTTGTTGGGATGGGAAGCAGTTGATGAAACGAAGGCCCAGCGCTTCAGGAGTTGGCAAGCATAGAGGGAGGGCAGAGGAACAAGCTTAGTTGTCATGCCACCCTTCCCCCACCTCCCCCATCCCTAACCAAACACACCCCTGGGCTTTTGAGCCAGAGGCCTGACAGGAAGGGGTATGAGGCGTGCTTCCATCTGGACATGCACACCTGTGGCCAAAGCTGGTCTCCCTAGGGCAAAGAGTATACCCTGGGTTTTCCAGCCGTGGACTCTGAAGCCCCCAGACCCCCCTGAAGACTGGTCTCCTCAGTGCTGGAGCTGGGGAAAGCTCCCCTCGAAGCACACGAGTCCTGCTTCCTTTGCCAGACCGAGTAGCCGACTGAACCTAGCCAGCGTCCTCACTGAGACTTCTCTCCATCTCTTCCCGTAGGTGGTGGAGGTGGCTGGAGTGATAACACTTCCTTGCTCTGGTCCGGAAAGTCTTTGCTGGAGGGTGCCACCGGAGGACATTCCTGCCCCCAGGCCATGAAGAAGTGGGGGTGGGAGACGAGAGGGGGTTTCGGAGGGGGTGGAGGGGGGTGCTCCTCAGGTGGAGGAGGCGGAGGATATATAGGTAAAGATGATTCGTGTTCAAGGTGTCACTCCCCTCCCCTCTTAGTCCTAGGCACCTCCCCTCCCTGTCCTCTAACTGACCCCCGCCTGCCCGCCCCTGGCCCGCCCCAAGTGTGGACTGTGTGCACGCCTTCCTCCCAGCCCCACCAGATGAGCCAGAGGCAGGGTGCTGGCTCACGAGCCAGCATCCTGCCTCGAAGGTTTCAATGACAGCATCAAGATCCCATGTGATCCTTGATCTCCCCCAACGCCGGTGATAAAGGGGCTTTGGCTTCCCAGACTATTCTCTGAGTCGCCTCCAAGGGACACACTGGCATGAGAACCTTGGAGGCCAGACTACCCTGCCCTGTGCCTCCCTTTGGAAGGCCCGGCCCAAGTCCTTGCCAAGCCGGCTCCCTAAGGACCTGGTTTGCGGACTCTGGCCTCAGAGACTCTCCACCTTCCCTCCCCTGCCCCAGCCCACCAGCTTCCAGAAGGGCACCACTCCCCGTACTGATGGGCGCTCCTCCTGAGGGCAGCTGCGGGCAGTCCCAGCCCAGCCCTTCAGCAAGCAGCTGGCTCCTAGCCCTGTTCTCCTCTGGGCTTCTGAGCAGAGCAGACGAGCCTTCTGAAGCTGAGAGGCTGGGAGATGATGGCTCCCCCACCCCTACAGATTAGGACACGACGCATGCACGCACTGTGATGTTCTGTCTATGTTTTGCTTTATGCTGTGTATAAGATGCCTGTGTTAACCAGATGCTCTTCTTTCCAAGCCCTGGGTGGGTGGGAGGAGCCCAAGGGGGGAGCCCAAAAATAACCCAGCCCCTGCTAAAAGGAGGGACAGGAGCCTGAAGGCACAGGGACCCATCCCCTCATCCCAACCCTGACCCCATGGAATAGGAGAGCCACTCCCCTGTGCTGCTGCCCCGGCCTGGAAGAGGGGCCAAGGGGCCAACCCAGCCTGTGGAGACTAGAACTCTTCCAACTCTTGCTCACATAGACTGCTTCCTGGGGGGCCCCAGCAAAAGGGTGGAGACCCCAGTGAGAGTTAGCCTGGACCTGGAGGAGAAAGTGCCCCATACACCCACTATTGAGCATCTAAATCTACTGAGCCCAGCCCCAAGTGCAGCCCCTGTGCCCTGAGCCTCCCTTCCCTCCCCACCGCCCCTGCCCCTGGGGCCCCTCCCTGCCCGACTGCATGCCCCGCTGATGTGCATGTGTGTTAAGACTTGGGCACCCACCTCTCTGCATTAAACTCTTCTCTGGTTTGCCACAGGTGGCAACGCAGCCTCAAACAATGACCCTGAGATGGATGGGGAGGACGGGGTTTCTTTCATCAATCCCCTGGGCATCCTGTACACCCCAGCTTTAAAAGGTACCCACTCCACCAGGTGGCAGAACCAGCTTCCTTAGGCCAGTTCTTCCCAGCTAAAACCTCGGGGTTACTGATGTGAGTCCAGGATACAAAGGCATGATTGTGGGTCCCTTGCAGGCAAATCTTCCTAGTGTTCCTCTCACCAAGTTTTCTGGAAATCAGGATGTGTGATCTGATATGGACCCAGAGGCAGAAGACTGACTACTGGGCAGGCGGTCCTAGAAAATTCAACAGTAATAGGCCCTGTACCCGTAGCAGCCAACCCAAATGTCCCTCGTGTGGGCCCTCCCCTTGCCTACAAAAATGCCCCTACATGTCCTCTGAGTTCTGCTCACCAGATACATCAGGGACTTTCATGCACAGGCTGTGCTTCCAGGGGCAGTAGGACACAGGAACAGGGACCAGAGAACCCACCCTGATCAGCTGAAGACAAAGCATAGAGCCTGGGAGTGGGGTGCAGGGCGGCCCTCACAGCCTCTGACTGAGGCTGACCCTCCCTCCTTGTCACCAGTGATGGAGGGCCACGGGGAGGTGAATATTAAGCATTACTTGAACTGCAGCCACTGTGAGGTAGATGAGTGCCACATGGACCCCGAGAGCCACAAGGTCATCTGCTTCTGTGACCACGGGACAGTGCTGGCTGAGGACGGCGTCTCCTGCATCGGTAAGGGGGTGGGAGAGGGGGTCTCAGAGCTTGAGCCACAGCTGGTTTCCAGGGTTCTGAGACACCTCAGGTGCAGTTTTGTAAACTTCCTGACACCCCGTCTGCCCCCAGCACTAGTGCTCTGACGATGGGCAGAGAGACCTGTGTGTGAAAGGGGTCACAGTTCATGACCTAGTCTCACCCCTAACCCAGGGTGTGAACCCCCACATCCTCAGCAAGGGGCCAGCCCGTCCCCACTGGAGCATCCCAGCATACCCCCAAGGCAACTGTCCCATCGGGGAGTTACGGAACCAGACATTGTGCTTCCACTCCTTGGCTCCCTGCTTGCAGCAGCACTGCCGGCAGCGGTGTCTGAGGACAGTGCTGCCGTCCTCCTCCTTGAGTCTTCTCCAGATCAAAAAAGCTGTTTATTTCCATCCGTTCATGTGGGACACAGGTTTATATCTCCCCTTCATCCCAGCATCCCGCGTCTGCAGGTGTTCCAGTTGTCACTGTCCCTTGTGAAATGCAGTGTCTGGGACCGGGGACAGTGCCTCAGTGTGGTCGGTGCCAGCGTGCACCGAGCCCTCCCTCCCCAGCACTGGACCCAGTGCTCCAGGGATGTGGAATCAATTCAGCCTCAGGAATGTTATTGATGGGCACACTGTCGTTGGGCTGCACCGAGTTTGTAGTCACCTAAGGCGCCTGAATCTCTTCTGTAGCCACCGTTGGCTCACCTTTCATCCTCATCCTGTCATATGCAGGAGATGTTTTGGATCCCTGTCCATAATTTGATATTTATCCCTGTTACATACGCCCTCCCTGCAAAAGCTCTGTTGAAAGTTGTAAAGCCAGGATGCTCCTGCTTCACGCCTGGTCCTCCGAAAAGGATGCTGGTCAAGGTGTCCAGGGCTGGGGAGGAGTGGGCAGCTTTTGTCCGGGCTGGGGAGGGGATTTCTGACTTGAGGTCATCTCAGAGGAGAATCAGCGTGGTCATCTGTGCCTCGTGGGGACTTGTCTTCCAGTGTCGCCCACCCCGGAGCCCCACTTGCCTCTCTCACTGATCCTCTCCGTCGTGACCTCTGCCCTTGTGGCCGCCCTCGTCCTGGCTTTCTCTGGCATCATGATCGGTGAGTGTACCAGAGCCCCGGCACTGACAAAGAGGGGCAGGGAAGGCTGATCTGGCAGGACGGAATAGCATCTTAGGCTGTGCCACGGACACTGAGGTGTCACTCTGGGTGGGTGGTGATGAGCACGGCTCAGGTGGAGCCAAAACAGAAGCCCCCCGCCTGCCACCCCCAGCACAGCTCTGCTTCCTGGGAGCCCCTGATTCTGACCCTCAGCCCCAAGCATAGCCTCCTGGCCGCTCACGGACCGGGCACTCTTCGGAGGAGGACACCATGGCTGAAGCTTGCCCGCACTGCAGACCTCACTTTTATCTCTCATCAGAGCAGCCTCCTCTAGTCTGGCTCACTCCCTGGGTCGCGCCCCCAGCCCCGTCTTCCCCATGCAGAGAGTGTGGAGCTGGTTTCTGAGTATTTCCGGTTAGGCCTGTGAGCCAAGGGGCGCTGATCTGCTGGTCACAGAAGGCTCAGCGTGGTCCAGCCAGGCTCTTACACCACAAAAACCTGGGGCAAGGGGGCAGGGACCTGAGGCGAGGCGGAGGGCAAAGCTGGACTCCAGGCAGCACTGTTAGGCCAGCCCCTCGTGGGTGAGGGGATCTGGGAGGACGGGGGAATGGTAGCATGTGTGACCCCCATGACACCATCCTTGATACCATTGTCGCACACACGGGGGTATTGACACATTTTAGTTCACTAAATCCTCAAAGAATCCTATGATCACAGCTGGCACATTTCCTAGAGGAGGAACTGAGTGCACAGAAGTTGCCTCACTTGCTCTGGCCCGTAAGTGGTGGGGGCTGAGCTTTAAATGCAGAATCCACCCTGCGAATCACCTACCATGCAGTTTGCCTTATGGAATGTTCTTATGTAGTAATAACATTGATGTTGGTCACTTGCACTGGGAGAGCTCTTTAGAACTCTCCAAAACCATTTTATGCTGTTGAATTCATTTCATTATCACAACCCTAGGGAGTGGGGGTTTAGGGGCAGGGCAAGAGTTACTGTCCTGGCTTAGAGAAGGAGACTGAGATTAAAGAGTCACGTGTCACTTAGTGTCACAGCTTGTAAGTAACAAAGGCAGGATTAGGACTCAGGTCCTCAGGCACCAGTTTAGACCCAGAATAGAGGCCTTGCACTCTGTGGCAGTTGTCCAGCTATGTGGCTTGGTGGTGCTTCAACTGTAGGAAGCACAGGTGACTGGACCCCCAGCTGTACTCTCAAAGTCATGGCCATGTTTGCTCCACTTGGTGCCTGGGCGTAGCAGAGATACTAAGGCTTCCTGGAGACATGGGACTCCTCTGATGGCCTCTTTGGCTCCAGAACTTCCCAGCAGCCTTGCTGGGGCTTCTTTAAACTGAACGGCTGTCAAGGATCTTTACTCAACCTTCCCTCACTCTGTCCTTCCCAAGGGGTCAGATTTTCAACATGGTCTGGTGGCTCTCCCAGCCTTCCTTGTTCCCTCCTGAAGTTCTCTCACAGGCGTTTCCCCTAATAAAATCCTTGCACGTTAATCCCATCTTGGGTCTGCTTCTCAGAGGACCCAAACAAATGTGCCTGTGGCCCTGCATAATGTGATAAATCTTTTACATTCATATGGTTTTAAGCTTTACATTTACTTTAATCTTTCAGTTAAAGGTATGCTTTCACACCTGTAATCATTTTGTTAGTATGACCAAGTGTGGTGGATAAATTTAGATCCCTGGGGGGAAGTGGAGATCCAGGAAGGCTTCCTGGAGGAGATGGCCTGGCTACCTGGCCTGGGGCCACCTTGCGGGTGACCTCCGTCTGCCTGCAGTGTACCGCCGGAAGCACCAGGAGCTACAAGCCATGCAGATGGAGCTGCAGAGCCCTGAGTACAAGCTGAGCAAACTCCGTACCTCCACCATCATGACCGACTACAACCCCAACTACTGCTTTGCTGGCAAGACCTCCTCCATCAGTGACCTGAAGGAGGTGCCTCGGAAAAACATCACCCTCATCAGGTGGGTGCCCACCACTGTCCTGTGGGGCAGCGGGGGTGGTGAGGGAGGGAGGGGAGAGTTCTAAGGGGCTGGATGTCATCCTTGCACCTCAAGTCCTCTGGCAACAAGAAGCCAGCAAAGCCATCCCTGAGATAGCCCCCGCCCTCCCGGGGGGAGGTTTCATGTTCAGGGCCATTGCAGGTGGGTGTTTAATTGTTTGTTTCAGCACCCCATGTATTCATGGGGTTGGTACAATGAGAGGAGGCCTAGATGAGAGAAACCAGGGCAAGCCTCAAAGTCTACCCAAGCACCCCTCCCCAGGCCTCACTCCTCTCCACCCTCCCAGCTCCCAGAGCACCCTGTGCACTCGGCTCTCATTCACTGAGCACATGCCAGGAGGTGTCTGCCAGCCATCTGTCCCTCCCCAGGGAGTTTGAGCCTCTCTGGCAGGACCATGTCCCATTCACCTCTTTGTCCCTGGCAAATATCAGAGACTCAGTAAGTATTCACTGAAGGTATGTCCAGCCAATATCATGAATCCCCAGTTGGAACCTTTCTTGCCAGATAAAGCAATAGAGGCCTAGGACTGCAGAGCAAAGCCAGATTGAGGACATTACTCTTGAATGTGTGTGTGACCCCCTGCTCCTTGTGTGTGTCCACTAAATGTGCCCTGGCCACTTTCTCACCAGCCCCCCTGCCCCTGCCTCATCTCGCCTTCTCCTCTGCACAGGGGTCTGGGCCACGGTGCGTTTGGGGAGGTGTATGAAGGTCAGGTTTCTGGAATGCCCAATGACCCGAGCCCCCTGCAAGTGGCTGTAAAGGTAAGAGGCGGCTCCCTCACTTTGGGCCTGACCTTGTCCTGAGGTCTCTGTAAGCGCAGCTCTCTGCTGACAGCCTCTGACTTCTATGGCTCACAGCCTCCTCCTCCTTCCCACCCTCCCCTTCTGTGCCCAGACGCTGCCCGAGGTGTGTTCTGAACAGGACGAACTGGATTTCCTCATGGAAGCCCTGATCATCAGGTAACAGCACAGAGAGACACCTCACACCACCCCGGTCCTGTAAGGAGCATGAGGCGTTCCTACAGGCAGGCCTCCAGGGCAGGCCGGGCTGTCCTCCAGTGTACTTCTTCCTCTCCAGCAGGAGACGCCCCAAAATTCTGAGCACATCTTGCCAGGGTGGAACAGCCCCCAACTGGTTGTCACAGAAAAAGAATCTCGCAGCCTAATAATCCAGTCAGTATCACTCTGCCTTCAGCCTGCACCCCTGTGTCAGCCATTGGGCCTCCCTCCTTTTTCTTAAGGAATGGGGCGTGCTGGCTGTTGGCAGTATGACCTTCCTTTGGTTGGCTCGTCCACCGGGTCTTTCCCTCCCAGCCCCAGCTCTCAGCTCTCAAGTAGAGGAAATGTGCCCTGGCATGATGGGGGTACCCCCTCGTCCACCCAGCTGGCCTGGCCCTTCAGCTGGTGGATCTGGGACCCCTGAATGGGAGTGGCCGCATCTGGGGCCCTGACGGTAGATGTTCGATCTTGAGATCTGTCCAGGCTCCTGGCCTCCCAGGAGTGTGAAACATCCTGACAGGCTAGAGGGGCCAGGGTCTCCCCCTGGCATAAGTGGCAGAGGGAGCGAGGCCAGAGGGGTGTTTGAGGCACTGCATCAGTAGGAGACCCACATCACTGAGTCTCTGCTCGACAGTGACTAACACACGTCACTGAGTCTCTCTGCTTGACAGTGACTAACCAGCGTTACGTGTGGGCAGCCCTCACCCAGTCTCTCAGCTCCACGTGCGTGCGCCCACGTGGAGTTCCCCATCCCCACTGCCCTTTGTGTCCTAACAGGATCATGTTAACAAGAAAACCCAAATCTCAGAGCCCCCATGCAGAAGCCACAGCAGGATGCAGTGGCCCTCTTCCTCCATCTTCTGCACGTGGTCACCTGGCAGGTCTCCCACAGTCCCTCAGGGAGGCAGTTCCTCCAGCTTCCACCTGAGGCTTCCTCGGAGAACCCACACGTGAATCCTAGCCCACGTCCAAGCACCAGCCTCCGAGAAAGACGTGTTCCTCTCCCCCATACCACCTTCTCATCCAGGTGCTCTCGCACAGGCAGCATCCTCCTGTGTCCAACTAAGTACTTTCATGCAGATGAACTCCCGCAGCCGCTGCCCTCTGGTTCTTCCACCTGCTCAGCAATGAGATTCTCAGCTGCTTAGGCTCAGCATGGGGCCCCTGCTCCCCACGTTTACAGAATGCATTTCCATAATGTGACAGTGAAAACATAACTTTGTACCCAGCTTTGCCCACGTCAGATTCTCCCAGACTCAGCTCAGTTAAATTCCGTTACTCCCCTCTGCTCTGCAGCAAATTCAACCACCAGAACATCGTGCGCTGTATTGGGGTGAGCCTGCAAGCCCTGCCCCGGTTTATCCTGCTGGAGCTCATGGCGGGAGGAGACCTCAAGTCCTTCCTCCGGGAGACACGCCCTCGCCCGGTGAGTGAGAACCAGCCTTTTCCAGGGGCTGTGCCAGGGGACGGAGCAGGGGGTGGAAGGAGCCCGGGTTGGCAGCCTGGGAATCAACATACTCAGTGGGACCAAGGGAGTCAGCCCCTGGGCTTGGCTCTGGGGGAAGGGCGGGAGCGTAGGGACAGAAGGTGGCCAATGGCTGAGCGGCCCTGGGGAGCTTGCACCAGGTTGTGCAAGGGCTTCTCCAGCTTGAATCCATTTTATAACCTGCTGTTTCTGGAAACCAAACTAGGGACAAGCACAGAGGGGCTTTTGTGCCAGTCATGTCACTCACTCAACCAACCGACTCAGGGCAGGTCACTCTGTGCCCACTGTCCTCGTCTCTCAAGAGGGGATGCCCTGACCTTGTAGTTTTACTATCGAAATGAAGTTCTGGGATGTTTAGGAAGGTGCTGCATATGTGTTATGGTTGAAGGGCTAGAGCTTGGGGGAGTGAAGTAACCAAGGTGGACTCACTCACGCCCAGCCCTGCTTGGCCGTTAGATGACCATGTGGCTCAGGGCAGCCAACCCCCTCTAACTTCATCATCTGCAACATGAAATCTGTGGGCTGGGCTAGAACAGCTCAGAGGTGGTTCTAATTTATAAAACACAGTACACTGGGCAGAGCCAGAGTCCAGCTGCCCACTCCTGTCACTGCTGGGGTCTTCAGAGGCCCCAGGCTCTGGGAACTGGAGCAGAGCAGACCCCTGAGTTGGGACCTGGCTTCCTTGAATTGCTGCTGGACTATGAGGACCACAGGGAAGACTTGTAGCCTCTCCACCCTGAGAAAAGCAGAGGAAGACTGATAGCCACTTGGCTACAGCAAAACCAGAACTGGACATTCTCACAAGGACTCAAAGAGGTGATGGAAACCTTGAAAGGTCACACCTGCTCCCTAGTCGGTCAGGCTCAGTTTAAAAACCACAGCCTTGGGAGCCACCACACTCTTCTGCAAGCCTCTGGGTGACCTATCTCGGCATCTAAGAGCAGTTCGATCTAACTCCTTGAAAAGATGTGTGCCCCTGAGCACACCTGGCAGGAGAAAAAGGGGCGGGGGGACAAGGGGAGAAAGCTAACCCCACCTCATAACCGTCCTCGTCGGCACTGTCAGCATCCTCCTCATAGTTTTCACGTTTCTCAAAACTGCCCTATGAAGTGGACGGTGCAGATCTCACCCCATTTTAGAGACGAGAAAACAGGGGCTCAGAGAAGGTTATGGGATCTGCCGAAGCCACACAGTGGAAGTGGAAGAGCTGGGACTAAAACTCAGGACTTGTGGCTCCTGATTCTGTGCTCTCTCTGGCCTCCTGTGCTGTTTATCCCAAGGGTCCTCTTTGGGAAGCCATGGCATGCCAGGGCCAGGGTGGGTCATTGAGAGCAAATGCTGTCAGCTCCACAGGCATCTCTGCTGGGGTCTGGGCACCAGCCTTGGCTTTCCCACCTCCACCCAGCAAGGAAGAACCTTCAGCCCTTGTGCCCTGAGATTCTCAGTGGTGCTTCTGGGAGAGGTCAAATGGGGTATCACACTTTGGGAAGAGACATAGCTCTGGCTTTCCCACTGGACATGCCTGGGGCTTGAAGACAAGAAAGTATTATGCATGCAGAGGAGAGGCCTCCTTGTAAAGGGAATCTGGGAACCCGTCACTTGGCAAGTCCAAGGACCTCGGCGGTAGGGGACTTCTGTCTTGCAGACGAAGGCATCTCTCTCCCTTAATGCACCAGCGAGGAAGGGCAGATCATTGGTATCTCCAACCACCTCCCTGCCCCAGGGCCACCCTGAGGAGGCTCAGAGCAGAAGCCTGCAGCCGAGTTCCAACCTCTACCTGCAGCCACTGCCCGTGGGATGCCCACAACCAGGAGACAGTCGACTCCACTTGGGAGAGCTGCTTCTGGGGGTCAGGATCCCACCCACCAAATCTGCCCTTTAAAAACTCTCAGTGGTGCTCTTGTTTTGTGTGGCTTTCCTTGCCAACCATGCCCCCATATCTTGGTAGCACATCAGTCATCCTCCTCACCCCGCCAGAACACCCACCCGTCCCAGTGAGCTGGTCCTTCCTCAGATACCTGCCCATGCTGGGGTGATTTAAAATACCAGATTACAGCCCTCCAGAGTGACCCCATGCAAATATGTTTGTGGCGGCAGCTTCCCACCGGCAGGGAGTTGGGAGGGGGTCAGGAGGTTGCTGGGCATCCTGCGTGGATTCTCTGACCCACAGAATCCAAATCGGTAGAGTGAGGATCAGGCTGACTGTGAGAATACAGCGGACAGAGGGGCTAATATCAGTAAATCCTACAGGTGCTGAAGAAGGGAAGGATTGGCTGATGGGCATCAGGGCTGGGGAGGTGCACACACGGGGGGGGGGGGTAGTTGTACCTCCGAGCTGGGGAGCTCACTGGATTCAAAGGCCTGAAATGCACCTGATTCATTTGTTTGAAGCCCCTGAGTCTCTCCAGGTTTCCCTGATGACCTGCTGTGTGCAGACACCTGACTGGGCACTAAGACTCCGACGAGCTCTCTGTCCTCACTTCCTGCCATCCCTGGGACTCCGGGGTTCCATAGACCATCAGGATGGAAGGACCTCAGAGACGGTCTAAGAGTCTCCAGCTTCAGATAACGTATTGACATGAAATAATAACAGACATACACGCGTGATGGACAGAAGGGGTGCCTGGGCCTGTCTGTCATGGAAATGAAATTCCCGGGTACAGACAAAAACATCATTTGGTCCCAGGATCCCACCTCTTCAGGAAGGAAGGAATCTTTTAATGTCAAAATAACTTTGCAGACCTTCTCTTTATTGAACAAGTTTTTATTGTGGATTTAATATATGCCAGATATAGGCTAGTAGCTGCTCTTTTAGTATCAGTTGATTCAATCAATAATGACAAAGGCCATGAAGGAGTCAGCGATCTCTTTATTAGAGGTGGCGGTCATTGACCACTATAGCGTCTGTACCTATTTGAAACATGGTAATCCTGTAGGTAATGGCTCCAGAGAAGATGCTCAGGACACTGGTGGCTCCTTGGATGTTAGAGGTCATAGTGTAGAGCTGAGAACCTCTGATTTCAACTAAAGCTTAGGTTTTCATCTTTGGCTCTGATTTTGCCAAATACCAATGCTGGCTCCAAAATGTGTGGAGGGACACTTTGTCAGCTACGCCAGGAGCCAGAAATGTGAGGGCCCCAGCATCATTCATGTCTTCATCACTTGAAAATGGATTTTTGCCGCTTTTAATATCTTTGTTCTTTGTCTGCATTCTTTGTTTCTTCCTTTCATCTTTCCCTCTCACCCTCAGGTCTATCAGTTTTTAAATATATCCCTATTCTGTTTTTCACTTGGTGAAATAGTTCCTCCCCCGCTTCCTGTGATTCTTCATCACTAAATGCAGGTGCTCCTTAGGAAGGGACCAGATATCAATGTTATTATGTCTTTTGTTAGTGTGTGTGTGTGTGTGTGTGTGTGTGTGTGTGTGTGTATAATCCTTTGGAAATAACCCCACAGGAACTGTGACCAAAGAAATCATTGCACTTCCCTGGGCCTGTTGTCTCACCTGTGAAAGTAGGACATTGGTCTAAACAGTGTCCCTGAAGGGAGTGCCAAAGCCCTGAGGTGCTATACACACACACGTGCTCGAAAGAATCTCTGGTCAAACTTCAGAGCCAAGTAGACTCCCCTCTTACTGATTCTCGATAGACATTAGTGTATAGCAAAGACTGATAATTCCTGTGATAAAGAAGCCTATTTAGACCTATCTGATTGAATTCCATCCCACAGTTGGCTTTGGGAAATACTGGACAAAATTCTCTGCGTGCTGGACAGGATGCACCCATCACCACGACTGCCCAAAAAGTGTCCAGTTGCCAAAGAAAGTGCGGCAAGTGGCAAAGTGGGGAAAAAACCCTGATTCCAACTCGTTCTTTGCCCAGGATGGATACAAATGGCTGTACTCTGCCCTGCTAGACAGCAATGCACCCCTCCCCCAACCCCCCCACCCCCCCCCCCCCCGCACAGTTGCCAACTGTCTGCTTCTGGGCGGCCTTATTAGCGGAGCATTTAATTTGCTCTGAGCAGCCAAAGACAGGGAGCCCAGATAAACCTGGCCCGGGGTTTAATGCCTGTGAAGATTTAGTCCCTGCAGCACACCAGGCTCATGGAGCATTTGAGACATCAGTGGTCCTTGCATCCTGAGTGATGGGGGCTAAGACACAAAGAGACTCGAGGGAAGCTAGGCCTGGGTCCTCTTTGTCAAGAACAGAAAGCACTTACCTGGAGAGAGAAAATATAGTTTTAATACTACAGCAAGATGGATGAATATTTTCTTGGAAATATATTACTTTTCTTTTCCCAAGGAAATGGGGACTGTCTCTTTCACAGTGCCCAGTACTTCTGACCCCAATAAGGTCCTGAGAGAAGTCAAGCACAAAGACCATTTCCCACGAGACCCCCAAGGCACCCTCCATGGTTTAGAGTAACCCCCTCCAAAACTGCAGATCCCTTTCTAAAGCTCTCACTCTGTGCCTCTTTCTGTAACAAAGCAGGACCCTGTGAGGCCTTCCCAGGACAGCCCCCTCCCCCATAGCCTCTGCTGAAGCCCCTCTCTGAAGTACCCAGATAATAATATCTCATGCATATTTCCTGAGTTTTTCAGATGTTAAAAAAAACACCACCAAGTGGAAGAAATTAACTACTTAATGATCATGAGCACATAGCCTCCAGCCTGCTGGTGCCAAGGATTAATCACCATCAATCAGAGAATTGTGTATAGCTGATCACATACCCTGAGTCGCCCCTCCCTCAGTTGGCTTTTAAAAATGCTCAGCTGAAACCCTTCTGGGAGCTTGGGGCCTATTGGGCATGAGCCATTCCTTCTCCTAGCTCCGCCCTTCGATTAACCTTTCTCAGTTGGGCAGGCAAACAGCTTGGTAACAGTTTGGGGGAAGCCAGCGTAGGAGTCTGTTCCCGTAGCAGGTCAGCCCCGGCCCAGGCCAGTCCCTTCCCTGGGCTCCAGCGGCTAACAGAGCTCACTTTGCTCCGGGAACTGGGACGGAGCTACGGTCCACACTCAGTGTCGTCTGGAGGTGAGTCCCCAGCTTGTGCGGGCTGGGTATTCTCTCCACGCCACCCGGCTCATCCCCTTGCAGGAAGTGAGCCTCTCTGGGCTCCTTGTGAGCCACTCTGGGTCCGTTCTTTTTCAGGAGCTGGCCCAGTCTGTTCGGAGGCCTCCGTCTGGGAGTAGAAGTGGAATTTTAGACTACACCTCTGCTGATTTTCTGTCTGTGCCATGGTTGCTCATTTGTTGTTTGTACTTTTGTGTATCATTTTGGGGTGAGCCGGTCTGGCTTGTGCAGGATGGAAAATTCGACCCACTCCACCTGGGCTCATCCCCTTCGGGGAAGTGAGACATTCTGGGCTCATTGGGAGCCACTCTGGGGGATCTCTTGGGGGATTCTCTTGGGGGATCCAGGCCACTCTGGAAGCTTCTGTCTGGGAGTGAAAGTGGAATTTTCGGGCTATACCTTGTCGTGTGTGTGTGTGTGTGTGTGTGCGCGTGTGCGATGTAGCAGTACTTGCATTGGCCGTTTGAGAAGTCTTTGGTGAGTAACAGGGCTCGCGTGTGATGATACCAGGGTATTCTTCCCCATTGCATTTGCTTCACCTGCGTTGGTTGGAATTTCCCCTTTCTAGCTTTGAGGGCTTTCATTTAGCTTTATCTCCGATGGGGTATTGGTTGGGGTTCTCCCCTTTTGGACCAACTGAGAGGCCGTTTGCATTGCATTTGTTTGCTTGGTATTTGACAACACCAGCCGTGAATAATTATTATGGGTATTCAGAGCTCTGGTCCATCTTTATAGTCCCCTGGGGTATTTTTGCAAAACTGGGAGATCTTTAGCTGTGCTCCTGTAAATGAAAGAAAATAATCAGCTTTTATCTTGAGTGTGTGGGTCTTAGTACCTGAGTGCAAATCCTGTTCTCTCTCCCTGGTTTTGCTGAAAGTGAGGCATGTGGATGTGAGCAAATGATATATTATCGTCTATTACTGTTACTTCTTTCAACTGAAGTGGATGTTTGGGAATTGAAAAAAAAAAAAAAATCCCTGAAAATAGCCAAGATGGTTGGGTTTTGTAAAAGCCATTAGGGGAAGAATTTGCATTTCTCTTCCTATGTCTTTGAGATGTAAATCATCTACCTGAGTTCTCATGGAAAAAAAAGTTTTGTTTTGTTTTGTTTTGAACTCAAGTGGAAAAACATATCTCTGGTTCCTTCTGCCTTTTATGTAAAAATTAACCTGTAAATGAGCTCTATTTAATTGAGTTAAAAGTAAATGCTTACAAATTAAATACCTTGAAGTATAAAAGAAGCTAGACAGAACAAATTTGTCTCATGTGATCTAGGGACTATTCAATATTAAAATCTAATATAAAAGCTAGCTTAAGCTTATTGGTATAATCAATATAGACGTGTCTTTTGTTGTACCTAGGTTTACTGAAGGTCAGTAAGTTTGTTATTTCTGTTGTGAAGTCTTCAGCAGAAAGAAAATTAACTTGGTATGATGAAATTCTTATAAGTAAATTAAATGCAAATGAGATAAACTTTTGGGTGAACTCTTTAGAAATAATTATGTTTTAGGAATGTCTATGTAGAAGTGAAATTTGATAACTTGAAATTTTCAAGTTATGCTAAATTAAGTTAAATGATGAAAGTTGATTGAATATAGTTGAATAACTAGGTCTTCCCAAATAAAATAAGATACTGAAACCTTATTTACTGAACATTGGCTTCCCTTTACAGAGAAGCTAAAGGTGTTTAGGACTGTTATTAAATATGCTTGGTGCCACTTGGAGAGATTTTTCTGTAGAAAGCACACGTTTTTAGAGATTACTGTTGGTATTTTTATTTGCCAATCTACTGAATGCTAATGTAAAAGTTCATGATTGCTTGCTTCTTGGTTTTCACTAGAAATTTAAGATTTTTTAGAGTTAAGGATTCTATTTAAGCGTGTAATTAATACTACTAAAAATATGAAAAATACTTCAGTATATACTAAGAAAGTAGGATTTGTGTGTTGAGAAAAAAAAGTATGAGGAATGGAATTCCATTTTAAGGGAAAAGAAAGGGATTTCATCCTGGAGCTGGTACTAGATGGGGAAAAAATAAGGGACAAACTAATATGGATACAGAAAGTGGTGGAAAGTTTTTGGAAAGGGAGCCCTAAAAAAGGAGTTCTGTGTGTGGTCAGGCTGAGGTTAGATTAAACTTAGTTTGGTAAATGGATTTTGTTCAAAGTAGGCTGGTGCAGAACTGGATTTGGTTCCTCTCTGTTGAGAGAATGAATTTATTTAGGATACGTCTGATAACAAATTGTGTGAAGCTTTTTGATATTTTTGACAAATTTCCTATCAAATTCTAATTAAAGTTCTTTTAACTTTAGCTAACTTTGGGATGCTTCAGGGGGCTCCTGCGGCATCTCAGAGAAAAATACTAAACTAACTAGAATTGGTTGGTATGTTAAATTGCATGGGAAGCATTGTCAAATGAGTGACAAGGCTCAGATTGTTTGGTATGGACAGATGTTGCTGGTACAGACATTCTGGAAATTGTGCGGGGGTTCTGAAGTTTGGAGGTGTCCTGGTGTAATGCTGTGAGTCATGGTTATAGTTCTTACCTTGAAGTGTATGTCACAGCAACTTGAAACTTCTTTGTCAAGAAGATTGTGGTTGGACCTTTTACCTTGTCTTGGGTTTTTGGTCATTTATGGACGATTAAGCTGAAGCTTTGCAGGGCTACTCCATCTTTAAGAGGATTCATGGAGGGGACTTTTTGACAAGCATAGCTTTCTTTTGGATCATGCTGGGCTGGGTAGTGTCGACCGAAATAAATGCGCAGCCTAAAAGTTAAAAGTTATGTTTTATTTGGCGGAAGGACTCGAGCCGGGATGACAGCCTCTCAGATCTCTCTGAGGGACTGCTCCGAAGAGGTAGGGGAGGCGCTAGGATATATAGGAGCTTTACAACAAAGACCAGGTAGTTGGAACAATAGAAGATTACTTGTTATCTAAAGAAAACCAGGCATTTCAAGTTAAAGAATTTAGTGCTTTTCTATGTGTGGGAGGAAGCAAACATTTGGGCTCACTGAATTCATTCCTTTGACAAGCACCTAGCTATCTAGGGCCAGTATCCTATTCTTTCTTATTCTGAGTCCACTCAGAGGGCACCATTGTGAGTGGCTGCAGAGGCTGGGCTGCAGGCCTGTCCCCACTGGGGGGTGGCGGCAGCCACTGATGACTTGGTTTCAGCATTCTTTGTTTACTGATATTTTCACTCACATTACAGTATTTTCGTTCACAGTGCTCCCTCTTGGTCCTAAATTCGACCAATATTTTGGGAGACATTTCATGACCAATTTTGTCCCATGGTGCTAGGAAGGCTCATTCTTAGATCAGGTGAAGCATCTGTTGACATGCCACTCAAAGTGCTAGTTTTGGATCAGGCCCTGTTGATACTAAAAATTCTCTGGATCTCCTGTCTTACTAGTCTATTATGACCCAGGAGATGTTTACCCCTCGTTGCTCATTCCCATACCTAGAATCACACTATTACAATTATTTTATGCAGGGTTATAAATTTTATCTGTTTCCTCAAAATGTTTAGCCATCATCAATCTTGTTGGAGGCCTAGTTACACACTGGGAAGTGGAGGAGACAACAATTTTATAAAATAGACAGGATATAAGTAATACAGTTAGTAACGTTAATAAAGTCACAAGTAAGGATTTAATAGTTGAGAAGTTAACATTTTGGGGTTAAAATTTTGCTTGTGTTTCTGATTGAGCTTGAGTGATCTTATAAGAAAATTCATATTTATGGTCAGGTTCAGAGCAGGTATTATTAATTGGCCAGGTGAGGTCTCCCACCTTGTAATGTCAGTAGTGGCCTAAACAGAACTATCATTCCTTTTTAGAATACATTTTCTGAAGGCTATCTATCTAGTTAGAGCCTTGGAGTAGGGAAACCCACCAAGGTAACACAGAAGTACTAGACATAGGTAATTTACCATAAACCTAACAATTGGATTAGTTTGTAATCAAAGGTGTGAGCAAATATCAAAGTAATTGGTATACAGGCCTGGTCCAGTGTTTTGGGTCAGCTGTCTACCTCAGATGTCGTCGTCTTCTCATCCTGGCCTGGTAGCTTTTTCTTCATTTGAGCATTGTTTTAAGGTGAGCAGTACTCTATAGGCCAGTCCACTGCAGGGGCTCTCTCTGACTGGAAACTAATCCAAAAGTCCATTTCCTTTAGCTTTCACTGTGCATGGTCTAGTTAAGAGTACCTGGTAAAGGGTCCTTTCATTCAGGTTGGAGACAGTTCTTTAAGACATGTCTGTTCTAGTATGTATAATCCCCTGGTTGCAGGTCATGGGGCATCGGATCTTTACCCAAGGATAGATCATTGAGCTTCAGAAACAAACATATAGTGTCCTTTTAACAATTCAATTAAACTTTGCAGCAATGTAACATAACAGCAAGGAATGATTTGGGAAATGTCTTAAATATAGACCTCAATTAACAAAACTAGAATTTAATATCCACTAAAATATAATCTTTTTCTCTCTAACGTTCCCTCATTTTTATCAAATATAGTCAAATCAAGATTAATTTGTTTACAAGTTCAGTCTAATTATTTCATCATATAGCTCTTTTAAATTGGCTGTGTTGGAACTTTTAATAAGGAGTCTCAGACTAGAATGTTAATAAGGTTTCCTAAGGCCAGGAAAGCCACGTCAAGGGGTTGTCATAGATTTTTGCCTTACAGATTTAGGTAAATTGTTTTCTCTTTAAGGTCCTTAAAATACCTTGAGATGCCTATATCTGTTAAGAGATGATCTTTTTAATTTATTTGATACAGCCACTGGGGACCTAAGAGTTTCCAGTCTCTGGAGGGATCAGATAGAAAAGATAACTGTTCCAAGTCTGCTTACATAGGTATAATTCATCAAATTGCTGTGAATCATAACTAGCTTAAAGAGAAGAGTTTCTTTATGTCTGGGAAACAGATTAAAGCCAGTAATATTTCAGACAAAATAAAAAATTATAACCATATTCATCAGTTTACTCAGTCCCATGTAACTAATCCTTTTGTTAACAGTGTTATGAAATCAGAGTTTTCATTAGACCTTTAAAATTTCTTACCCAGTTTAGTTCAGTGTGATAGTTTGAATTTTATTAGAAACCAGTAAATCTCCTGAAGAGAAAGCATTTTGTAAAATCATCAGAATAAAGCAATAACTGTCTATAAATGACAAAAGATTTAAAAGCATGGTTAAACACCGTTACACTGTAATTGATGAAGAAACCTGGTCACAATAACCAGAATTATGACTGGTAACATTTCAGATATACCAGAATTTTAGGGAGTCCATATAAATTCTAGAATATCTATATTAATACTATTTTCTCATACAATATAACCTAGGAAGATTTATTATTCATTTGACAATACATCCCATGTTATTTAACATACCAAGTGAAACTTACTAGTTAAAAATCTCTCTTTGGGATGTTTCAGGGGCCTTCTGTAGCATCCCAAAGTTAACTGGAGGTCAAAAGAACTTTGATCAGAAATTGATATTCGGGAAGCTTGTTAAAAGGTTTCAAAACACTTGGTCAGATAAAAGTATAGATCACTGTGAAAGAGTACTTACTCATTAACAAGAAAATATTTCAAATGTAAAGGCAGAACAGATCACCTAAGGGGTATGAGTAGCTTTACAATCTATTACTGAAGGCAGATTAACATTTTAAGAAAACTTTGTCCATTTAACAGAGAGAAAACCACATCTAGTCTTTTACCGGGTTACTTCTAAGATTCTTTTACTTTGACCAAATTCATTCTAAACTTAGCCAATCCTGACCATGTACAAGACTCTTTCTTGAGGGTTCCTCTTCCACAAGGCTTCCATAAGTTTCTATACTCATATTATTTTGTCCCTTATTTTCTCTTTCATTCAGAAGTAACCAGCTCAGGACAAAGTTACTATTTTCCATTAACAAAATATAATTCCATTCCTTATTATCTTCCTTTACACATTCACCTTATTTTTCTAGGATGCTGAGAGGTTTCCCTTAATAGTAGAGAATATTTCAGGGTGGCGCCAAACATTTATTAATATTTTTAAACACCTTTAATTTCTCTGTAAGAGGAAGTCAAATGTTAAGTAATATTTCAATCTTATTTTATCTGAAAACAGCATAGCTATTTAATAAACTCCCATCATTTAACTTAATTTAGCACAACTCTAGAATTTAAAGATACCAAATATTTAGAGATTATTTTAAGCATACATTTTAAAAAATATATTTTAAAGAATTTACCCAAAAACGCCTCATCTTATTTGCATTTTAATTTACTTAGAATTTTATCACATATTATTATTAATTATTATTATTATTATTATTATTATTATTATTTTGACAAATCTGCAACAGATATAACAGGATCTTATTTGACTTTCATTAAACCTAGGTACAGTAAGGGTATTATATTGATGACTCTAAATATGTCTTTATTAATTAGAATGAACTTAAACTAAACTTAATACCAAGCATTAACTTAATATTAAATATTTTCCAGTTCATGTGAACCTGAAAGTCAATTTGGTCAGTTTTTATTTTAAAAATACTTAATTTGTAAGCTCTTATTTTTACGTCAATTAAGTAGAGCTCTTTGACTTTGATTTTTTTTTTTTTTAGCAGTAGAAATATCTCAAATCTATAACGTGTACACAGACTTACAAACAGACAAAAGCTAGAGATCTCATAACTTCACTTTAAACTTACTCAGGAATTAGGTATTACAATTAAATTTACTGCTTATAAAAAACAGTTGGAGTAAGCTGAATTTGCTTGCTCAAATCACTAAGGCTTACTATTTATGAAAAAGACATTTAAGATTTCTTGACAAAGTCTGAAGGACCTGTCAGAGTTCTGAGTTCTAAAATGCCAAAAATTTCTTTGGCCTTAAGTTTATTTCATTGAGCTAATTAGGCTCAGTCCTAGGTCATTGTTTGCTGTATTTACATTTCTGATCTGCAAGACAAAGACAGTTGCTTCCAGTTCCCCAAAGAACTGGTCTGTCACCTAGGCCAGATTGTATCTCCTTAATTTGCTTTTTTGTATCAGTGAGAAGAGCTCTAAACAAGGAATTCCATGTTTTAAAACTTTAAGGTTTACTTTATCATGTCTTCAAAAGCTTGCAGAAGGCATTTAGTAAGATCTCTTTTCCTTGAGTTGTAAGTTAAACCCAGGGTAAATCTCTTATTTTTATTAGCCCCTGAATATTAGTTTTTTGTTTTACTTTATATTGGATAGCTCAGGCAACTCTATTGGTTTCCTTTAGTTTGTTTAATTAATATTTTCTGAGGGACAGATATGTGCCCAGCCTTATAATACCAAGAAGGGGAAGCGTTTTTCCATTGAAACATACCTATCCCACAACATAATTAAGCAAAAGAGGTTTATATAAAGCCCACTTAAATATACCAATTTTACAAACTCCTGTCTCAATTTTATTAACTCTTATACCTTTAATTTTAATATTCATTAGGTCTAATCAATATTTCTTATTTTTAGAAGGAGTGCCAGAAGCCTTTTTTTTTTTTTTTCTTGTCCACTTTATCTAATTTTATATAAAAGTCTCTGGGATCACCAAGTTTGAGCCAAAGGACTTAGGCCCTTGTAAATTTTTCATTTGATCAATTGGTCTGTTGTCCCAATCATTGATCAAGTATCTCAGTCTATAGATATTGTTTTCCAGCCCTATAAATGTATACATTTTAAACTGGGGTAAATAAAGCGGACTTGTTTGAACTTTAATGTTGGGGACCGGTAGGTGATCTCTTTGGCCTTTGTTTTTTTTTTTTTTTTTAACTTTACATAGTGTAGTATCAAAACCTTGTATCTTAATCCAAAAATGTCCATTTTATTTATCCCATTCAAAATAACCATCTAAAAATATTTATCCATTTGGGGTAAGTCCCTTATTTTTTTTTTGTTAAGAAAAAAATCTTTTGACATTTTTACATTCCTTTTTTCAGTTACTCAACCTAATTAACATTAATTATTCTAGTGTTTTTATTAGGATCTCTAAAACCATTGAGGGAAAGGGAAAACACAAATGTAGCTTTCCAAACCGGTCTTTTCCCTCATTTAAACTAAGTTCTCAGGTTAACCATTAGATATATTTTCCCACCTTTAAACTTGATTGATTTTAATATGTACCAATAAAACAGCTGTTTATAATGAGAGCTCTCTTAATTTTCACCAATTTAGAAGTTTTTCCAAATTAAAGGATCCATCATTTGGCCATCAATTAATATACATATATAGTGACTTTAAACCAATAAGATGAAGAGGCTTTTCCACATGAGAGTGGGGATGTTGCCTAAATAAAATTCAAAAGTTTACTCCCCAAAAGGTAAAGGCCTTTGTGGCCCAGGCTGATGCAACAAAGGTTAAAAATGGCAAAATGCCTGAGAATTGGTACAATCAAAGAACTGTTGAGAAACCCAATTTATTTCCTTGGCAGCCATATGTACACAATACTTGTACCTTTTGCATGGCAGAGTCCAAGTTTTCCTTTAAAAAAAAAAAAGGAAACACATATATACATACACACTCACACATAAAACACCCAGAGAAAGACAAAACATCTACATTTCAAGGACACAGGAAGAGAAATCCAAGTTCCCCCTAAAGGGGCTTTTGTTTTTATAAGGTCAGAATTCCAAAAAATGTTTTATCAGGCTTGGCTAGTTATTTTCAGAGTGAGATTTTTAAATTCCCAATTAAAGTTGTAAGTTTTGTACGTAGATAAATCTGGCTAGGTTATTAGTTGGAGGCTGGCAATCTATCATTTCTTTTTCTTTTGTTTTGAAAGTTCTATTCCCCATTTTAAGATCAGGTTGTCAGAATAAAATTGGAAGTAGGTTTTCCCACAGGGACAGCTGCACAGCATGAGGTCTTTGCCTCTACCACTCCTGCAAGTTTCTCAGTCACCTGAGAAAGCTGTTGCCAGCCAGGAGGAGGGCCCCGTTTTTGGAGTTGAAAGGTTTCTCATAAGAGTTTTACTTTTATCCTGACAAATTTAATGGAGGTAGCCAAATTGAGGAAAGCGTTAGACCAGCCTCTTACCTAACCACTCAGTCCAGACCCCAGTATCTTTCAACTAGGCCCCACTCGGGATGTCTCCATTGAGTGGGTATTCCCCTGGTATCTTTCAACCAGCCCCATCCAGGACATCTCCACTGAGTGGGTATTTCCTGGCGTCTTTCAACTAGCCCTACCCGTGGAGTCTCCACTGGGTGGGTATTTCCCTGGTATCTTTCAACCAGCCCCACTCGGGACGTCTCCCCAAGGTGGGTATTTCCCGGTATCTTTCAACCAGGCCCCACCCAGCATGTCTCCACCTGGGTGGGTATTTCCCCCCAGTATGTTTCAACTGGAGGGCCAGGTACCTGGATACACTGCCAAATAAAACTCAGGATCATCAACCAATATGGGAGATCCGAGAACCAGGAGAGACTCACCCAAATTCGTCTGGACTCCATGAGGAGGCGGATGGGCACGAAGGGCCTCTGCTGGTACCAAGGCTCCGGTTCCTTGTGGAGTTCAGGCGAAGGAGAGAAGTCTGCTCCGGGTCCCTTCGTGGTCACCAAAACTGTTGACTGAAATAAACGCGCAGCCTAAAAGTTAAAAGTTATGTTTTATTTGGCGGAAGGACTCGAGCCGGGATGACAGCCTCTCAGATCTCTCTGAGGGACTGCTCCGAAGAGGTAGGGGAGGCGCTAGGATATATAGGAGCTTTACAACAAAGACCAGGTAGTTGGAACAATAAAAGATTACTTGTTATCTAAAGAAAACCAGGCATTTCAAGTTAAAGAATTTAGTGCTTTTCTATGTGTGGGAGGAAGCAAACATTTGGGCTCACTGAATTCATTCCTTTGACAAGCACCTAGCTATCTAGCGCCAGTATCCTATTCTTTCTTATTCTGAGTCCACTCAGAGGGCACCATTGTGAGTGGCTGCAGAGGCTGGGCTGCAGGCCTGTCCCCACTGGGGGGTGGCGGCAGCCACTGATGACTTGGTTTCAGCATTCTTTGTTTACTGATATGTTTGCAGTATTTTCACTCACATTGCAGTATTCTCGTTCACAGTAGGATATTTGAAAAGTCTAATGAAAACTCTTGATTTCATGGAACTATTAGTAGAAGGGTTAGGGGGACTAATGAATGTGTTTCTAGTCTTTTGGTTTTGTCTGGAATATTGCTGGCTTTTAATCTATGTTTTTTTTAAATTGAACTGTTTATCAAATGTTTGTTTCCCTATCAATATTGAAAGTTATTGTTTTACTTTTAACCACACTGTTGCCGCCAGCGTTCAGAATAGAAAGAGAACTCTCTTAATGGGGTTGTCACAGAGTATAACTACCCAATGCTTGCTTTAAGTCCATTGCTAAAAGCATGTGTACCATGCTTGTGTAACAACTGGGTGTAAGTGATAAAATGTTTGGCCTATAATGTGTTCACGATATCTGATTAGTTTTCCCCCAACATAGGTAACTAGGCAAACATAAAGGAGGCCTAGCACCCAGGGACATGATCTAAATTTGGGGCAGGAGCCACCACCCTAGCGTCCAGGGACAGATATTTTGATCGTCAATACTTTCTGTTGAAAGATTTGCAATCTAAAGGGGAAATGATGGGAAAATCTGCACATATTGAGGTGTGGGGAAGTCATTCTGGCTTGTACATGGTTTTGTTACAGAAATGACAGGCCAGCCAAGAAACAAGCACCACTCGGAGGGTTGGAGTACTCAGATGAATTACGCCGGCAGGCCCAGAGGGGCTTCTGCTCCAAAGCTCTGAGCACCTCCAAGACGTGCGCATGAGGTTTTATAGGGTAAAGTACAAGCTTGGGGTATTCGGCCAATAGGCATGGGACAGCTTTAGCAGCATCTTTATCACAAAAATGGAGGCAGGGAGGTAGCAAACCAACATTCCAAAGCCAGATATGTATCTTTGAAAATCCAGCTGGCTAGCAAAAAACATGAACAGCAAACCAACACTAATTAACTTAGATTTACAAGTTAGTCCAGCAGAACTCAGATCAGTATTCTGATAGTTAGATTTGTGAGTTATCTTGTTAGACCAGCCCGGCTTTTCCTTCACAGTTTGACTGAAACTTTACTGACAAAAATGGCCTGTTTTATGGCCTTTCAGGCATGCATTATACATCTGCTTTGGTCTTGAGGAGGGGAATGCATTTAAAAGTCAAAATGGAGTAGCTGTGGTTCAGACATCTAAGGTAAAACTAGGTGGCCATTGTAGATGTGATTTGAGACATGTTCCTGTATTGTTGAACTCAAATTTTCTGAGCTGTGTCATACTAAGGATGCCACTGGCCATTCTCAAAGCAGTGTCTGCTGGCAGATGGCAGCTGTAACCTTATGACCTCAAGTTCTCCTCTTGTAACTTAAATTTTTAGATAATAAAATTGTTTTGGGTCAGATATTAGCAAGAAAAAGGAGACATGTAGTGGCCAATAGCTCCTGTTATATATATGTTAATATTGCATCAAAAGTTAAGACCTACTCAGATAAAAGTAGACAGCTGGCTGCAAGTCTCCCCCAGAATGCCAGGTGCAGACTGGTTTTCAGGCTTATTCTCCTAAATTCCTCAGGGATTGGGTTCTTAATCATGCAAGACTTGAATCCAGGACTTGGAACTCGGGTATATTTGCAACTCGGTGTCCATTTCCCAAATCAAGGTAGGGCTATGCCCCGTTTCAGCAGGAACTCGCCAGAGCAGTCTCTGTCCCATTCCCTGAAAGATCTGGGGAGGAATGAAATAGGACTGGAGACTGAAATCTAATTCCTCTGCCAAGCTGATGATGAACCTCTCTGTCCAGAATATTCCTCTTCTTGTCCAGCACCTGTTTTCTTCAAGATTGAGGAGTATCAAAGAAAAGAGGGGCAGACTGTAACCAAGCAAGACCCTATGGGGCCTTCCCAGGACAGACCCCTTCCCCAATATCCTCTGCTGTACCTCTCTGAAGTACCCAGAGAATAGTATCTCATGCATATTTCCTGAGTTTTTCAGATGTTAAAAAACACACCACCAAGTGGAAGAAATTAACTACTTAATGATCATGAGCACCTAGCCCCCAGACCTCCTGGTGCCAAAGGATTGATCACCATCAGTCAGAGAATTGCGCACAGCTGATCACATACCCTGGGTTGCCCTTCTCTCAGCTGGTCTTTAAAAATGCTAAGCTGAAACCCTTTGGAGAGTTCGGGGTCTGAGGGGCATGAGCCATCCTCAGTTCTCCCAGCTCAGCCCAGCAATAAACCTTTCTCTGCTCCAAACTCCAAAGCTTCAGAGTCGGGCACACGAACTTGAGCTTGGTAACATTTCTGTGGGTCCTCATAACAATCCAGTGAGGCTGATAGTCTAAAGCCCCTTTCCCAGATGAGGACACTACAGCTTTGACAGAGGCAAAACAGTCAGTCCCAGGTCACACAGCTAGTAAGGGACCAGCAGGATGAAGCCCAGCTCAGCTCAGCTCAGCTCAGCTCAACAGACCACTGAAAAGTGCTCTCACGGCATCTGTGTGCTGTATCTTATTCACTTGGGTCCACGGATTCGCTGGCCCTTCTCTGACATGTTCTCCCAAGAAGCTCAACTTTAACTCCTAGAAGCCTGCCTCCCCCAACCCAGGTCCTTAAAGCCCAGCTCAGGGCAGGTTGGGCTCCCCGCTCTTAGCTGTGTGACCTGGAGTGAGTCACTTAGCATCTCTGAGCCCTCAGCCTTCTCATCTTTAATATGAAGATAACCTCTCTTCCCTACTGACCACACAGGATGTTGCATCAGTGGAGATCATGTACTTGGACTTGCTCTATTTCATGTAAGGCACTGCCTGATGTTCCATGGGCAGAGGCTATCCCCCTCCCTAAGTTGTCTCCCCCAGAACTGAGCGTGCTCTAGACAAGCATGACTCCTCTCTGTCTCCCCCAGATCCATGCTCTTGCTGCAGGGAGTCTCAGGGCCGTCCTGATCTGTGGTAGAGAAAACCCCACGGGCATCTGGGTGAACCCTAGTTCAGCTGTGATCAGTCCCCGGAGGCCCCAGTGTTCACTGAGCCACGGCAGCATGCTAAGCATCATGCTGCAGACCCCGGGAGTGGGTGCTGAAGGCCCTGCCTCAGGGACCTCGGGGTTCACTTGGAGACGTGGTATAATCAGCACAGAAAAGCACGGTGAATGTGACCCTGCACGAGCTCGCGCTGCTGCAGACGCAGGTACTTCGGGGTTAACATAGCCCTCAGAGAAGACTTCCCCGGGCTCAACCAGGCTGTGCTGCGGAAGCCAGGCGGGCTGCCAGGCAGGCTGCATGCCAGAGTTGGGGGATGGCTCCTTCTGCTCAAAAAAGACAGTGTGGAAAAGCTGGAGGGGGCTCTTCAACTGCCCAGCATTTTCCTTTTTCAGTCCACTTCAGGTCTAGGTCTTCTTGAAGAAAACAAATTTTTAAAAATATTTTTAAACATTTAAATAGAGCTTTTAACACGACATTGTCCCCCTTGATTTCCTCATAGGCTTGTTTATATTGTTTATACATTTGGGGGGTATGTGTTTGGGGCTCGTTTATACATCTTCAAATGTTTATGAAGGTTGAGGTGGAGGAATGGGCAGAATAAGTGTGGAGGGAAGCATCTTCCTCCGCTACCCACCCCCCCGCCCCATCCTGGCTCCTGCGGTTGGGGTTCTCACCCCACTGCACACTGCACTCTCCCGGGAGCTACAGGTGAGCACCCTGCAGACGCTGCACCCACGCACAGAAGTGGACTCATTGGTCTGGCCTGAAGCCCAGGGATCTGCATTTGTTTAAAGCCGTCAGGTGATTTCCAGTGTGCAGCCAGGGCCAAGACCCCAGGGACGGCATGCCCACGTCTGCCCCACTGGCCAGCACTGGGAGCTGGTGTTTCAGGTCTTCTCTCCCCCAGGAGCATCTCATCGGCCGGTCACTTGTGTCTCCCTGCAGAGTCAGCCCTCCTCCCTGGCCATGCTGGACCTGCTGCATGTGGCTCAGGACATCGCCTGTGGCTGTCAGTACTTAGAGGAGAACCACTTCATCCACCGGTGAGTCTGGGTCACCCTGCTCTTCCCTCGCCTTCTGTGTGATGCTTTGCCCCGTGTCTCAAAGTCCCAGCTCTCCTCTTCAGAGCAGAACAATAGGTCTCTCTCGAGCTATTGGGATGGTTCAGCTTGTTCGTCTCTAAGGTGATTACTATGTCAGGGCTTCATCTGCCCCACGTGTAAAGCGGGCATCATAAAACAGCCATACCAGTGCCGGAGACCCGGGGGAGCACTTTCCGACCTCCTGCAGGGGCTGCGGCCTGTGTCTGGCAGGGGAGCTTTCAAGTCCTACATCACATTAACATTTCCCTCTTCTAGAAGACTGTGCTCCTTAAGGGAAGCTTAAGGAGTTTATATTTTCACATACCTGACTATGGGTAACTCGAAGGCAAGGACCCTACTTTATTTATCTTCAGATCTCTGATGGATAGAGCGGCACAGTAAATATTTATTGGATAAATTATTTTTTTCTAAACTACTCTGAAATGAAGAATATTGATTTTTTTTAACCTCTGTACTTCATTTCTTCCACTCTATATGATCTTGTGTTTAAATGGTGTTTGGACTGGGACATCAAGTTCACGTGTAATGCTAGAGACATGAGAGATGACACATATTTCTTTCCATGTGGCTGTCGATGACTTTGTAAAGTCAAATAGATTGTTAGGCTTTTTGCAAAGCTCTTCCTAATGATTTGCTCCCAATTTAGTCAATAACAACCTGGTGAACTGATAAGCATTTATTAACCCGTCTTTAAAGAGTATAAGACATGTTCCTAATAATTAGAATGTGTAAATACGATGTAGAAAATGAGAGAAGCTGTATGAGTTTCAGGGATAGAAAAGCGTAGAAGCAGATAACAAGTTATGCTTTCCTCCCCAATAAAAATGAAGAAGTTAAAGATCAAGAAATACACTGGCCGAGCTTCCCCAAACCATTCCTAAACCCAGGCCGTGAGCTCACATGGGCTCCTCCTTTGGCTGTCACTTCATTTCGGTCTTCAGATCGCCCTCTTGATTCTAAACCGTCCCAGCTCACAGGTCACGGTGCTTGAGAGAAATGAGCAAAAGCGAAGTCAGGCCCAGTTCTTTATGTTCTCACCCAAAGCCACTCCGCGTCAAAGCAGGGTCAGCCCTGCCACTGCTGCTCTTGCCCTTTCTGCGGTGTCCAGAACCTTCCAGAAATCTCAGCTCTGGGCTTTATTGTTGCTCAGACATGACAAGGTTGTGCTCTTCTTGGAATTAGTCCGTGGTTAGAGCCACTTTCCATCTTTTGTCTACATCCCCTAAGTCAGGGCTCACCTGAGAGCACCCCGTGCTGGCACCTTGGTAACTTGGGGTCTCTCCCTTCACTTCTCCCTGAGGTCGTTTCTACTTTTTCTGAGATCATTACTACGTTTTATACGTAGTAACGTACTACTACGTTAGTAGTCACCAAGCATCCAGATTCTCTGGCTGAGGGTCAGATCCATCTTTCCTCTGACTTTTTAAAATCTGCTTTCCAAGAGGCATGATACATTTTTACTATATCCAGTGCTCTGTTACTGGAGATAAAAAGATAACAGGATGGATAAAGGATCACATGCTCTCAAGATTCCTGTCACTCCAAATCTGTGAATAGTCACCAAAGACCGGAATTAGATCCCACAGTAATAGTTTGTTGCTCCTTTAATCTTTTTTGAGAAATGAGGTTGTCAAAGATTAAATCAAGAATGTATCAGATGATCTGCTTTATAAGCAAAAGGCAACTATTAGGAGAAATTGTCCATCTCAATCAGAGCTTTTCCTCTGGGCTAACCGGTTTTAGGAAAGCACCTTTTACATCTCTAACTGGCTGTGAGGTCTGCGGTGCACCCCCACGACAGGTGACTTCATTATTTCCATCCTCTAGCCCATATCTGCCTTAAGAGTCACAGACTCCCATGCACGCACCTCCTGAATTCAGAGTGGAACTCTCCATCAGATCCACACACCCATTTTTCTATTAGATCTGTTTCCTTTGGACATGGTTTATTGCCATTTCAAGAAATATGTGTCATGCCGCCAATTCTTGGATTGGTCTCTGATACTACATTACTTTCTTGCCATTAAATTCAACATCACTTTTTAAAGCAACCATTCCATGCACATCAACGAAAAGACATTTCCAGAGCCATACATACTATTCCTGGTCTCCCTCACTGTATTTATCTTGAGATGCACTGGCTATATATCCCACTATTTTTCTTCTTTTTGATGTCATGTATGTTATGCTTTTATGGTTTTATTAGGGCGTTTTATGCACCATTGTGCCTCAAAAGTCAATTTAAACCTTCTGGATGAAGACATGGCACTAACAGCATCCATCTCCCACCCTGACCCACTGTTCTGGCATCCTAAGCCATGACCCCCTAGCCAGATCCTGTGTTTAATACAATCCAGTTGTTTATTTTCCATGTCCTTCTTTCTTGACCAAAGATCAGGACCTTCATGAAACCAGTTGAAAATATGAAAACACCACCAAGTAGTACTTTTTTCTGTCCAGGAATTAATAGTATTATTAGAGACCCATTCCACACTTCTTCTGACGCATCCTTTGTTCCCACATGCATGTCAGAAATGGGTTAGCAGTTAGCAAGTAGAAGCTGATGACTCTTGGAAGGCTTCTGATCATACCGTACAGGCGTGCTACCGGAAAACAGGCCGTCTGGAGTCTAACAACAAAGAATACACAATAACTTCATAGCTCAACGGAAGTGATTCTTCAGCCACGTAGCCATGATGCCTACAAAGGCTTTAGATAAAATCATGGATGTAAGAACCATACGGCTGAGTAAAAAATAGAACCAGAAATATTCGGGAATACCTTGACCTACTTGAATTAGATCATGGAAATCATACTGTTCCAGAACACGCCTTCAAACAACCGCAGAAAGCAGCCAGCAATCTGTACAGAACAGCAGCCTAAAGCCAAATACGTTTCTTCTGTCCCTTTATTGTCTTATTTTAGCTTACGTTTTTTAGTAAAATAAGGGTAATGATGGCACCTTGTTCCTTATAGGGTTGTGAGAATTAGATATGAAGCATTCAGAACAATGCTTAGTACACAGTAAAAGGCCAGTACATTTCCTAGTTCCTATTATAGTTATTTTCATTATTATTACCCCACTAAACATTTTCAGTCATCTCCACTAATCCTTTTCTATTTCCTGTTAGTTCTGAGACCTAGATTTGCTGTAGCTAATTCTTTCATACTGAAGTGTAATGTAGTAAAGGAAATACAGGGTAGAAAGGGGAACTGTTTGAACTTCAGGTTGGAGGTGGAAAAACTTGTGATAAATATTAAACATTATCTTCCCAGGAATAAAATTAGGAAGTACATTCTCTCATTTTTTCCTTCCCAGGGACATTGCTGCCAGGAACTGCCTCTTGACCTGTCCGGGCCCTGGGAGAGTGGCCAAGATTGGAGACTTTGGGATGGCCCGAGACATCTACAGGTGAGTAAGGACCGCCAGCACCCATCAGAGTGCACCTCCTCAGCCTCATCCCCTCAAGAGAACGGGACGAGTCGTCTCTGGTGCCTTGTCAACTTGCCACCTAAATGTCACTAAGTTCCTTTTCAGGACACAGGAAACCTTAATTATTGCTTATGCCTGAAAGGCTGATGCTAGGACCACGCTGCCTCAGTAATTGACACTAAGCTGTTACGTTGTCTTTCTGGTTCCAAGTCTTTAATCCCGGCATGTTCTGGGACACAGAATAACCCAGATACTTGATATGAGAAAAGTTTCTAAGTAAACTTTAATTACTTAACCCCTTTCCTCAATGCCCAGGAATTCTAAGCAGCCTGAGCTTCTGTGACCCCCAGCAAGAGCACCTAGAACTGGCAGGAAACCGGGCCCTGCTCACTGCTCTTTTCCCATTTCTGCCAGGAGACACAAGACTAGAGGTCAGAGTCCTAAGCTAAGCAAAGTACTTAGCTCAGTTTTGTTTATTTTTCCTTTTCATATTCTCAAAGCTACATTAAAAACTAAAATTAAAAATTTAATTTAAAAAACCCCACGCCTATTGTATTTTATCTCACTCTTCTCTTCCCAACCCCTGGTTTCTTCTTTGTCTAATTATTTACAGTAGGGACTCGCTCCATGAACTGAGCAGGTCACTCCCTCGTGTGGTCACTAATTACACCTTCCCTAATCTGGGGGTAGAGTGAGGAAAGATGGTCACGCAGACCTTCCTCTCTTTGGAGAAGAAGGGAGCCCTTTGAAGGCTGCCAACAGAGCTGGTAGCAATCCCCATGGGGTGAGAATGCTGACGGCATCCTGGTACCACAGGGTAGCAGCACATGGAAGATTGTGAGTTAGCAATGTCTTCAGCCACAGTCATCCACCACTGGTCTCCACTGCATTACCCTGGTGATGCTCCACTTTGCTTTCTTTTACTACCCAGAATCCCAGTGTTCCTGCTCTGCCTTCTCAGAGCCCCCGGGAGTGCCTGTGCTGTAAGATACAAATGTGACTTCAGCGAGCCCTCAGTGATTGGCCCCTTCCTCTCCATTCTCAGCTCAGACAGTTCCTAACTCTAGGCTTCACCACCCTCACTTACCTAGTCCCTCAGTTCCCACATGTCCCATGCAATCCCATGTGTCAGCCCTCTCTGAGAGCTTCTTGGCCAGTCAGCTCCATCAATGCCCCCCACGAAGCTTTCCCTGTACCTTACCCCCACCTTGGGTAGAACAAATCCATTCTTTGGTCGCCTAGTTTCGTACATACCTACATCATCACATGTTGTGCTGTACTGCCATTGTTTCTTCCGCTGAACCATAGCCTTACTTGTGTCCTCAGCATGCAGCAGGGTACCTGACACATGCTAAATACTCAGTTCATGTTTATTGAAGTAATTAATTAATCTAGGCAGCTGGGGCTGCGGGTGCCTCCGATCACCTACCCGGCAGGAGGACACAGGGCAGGGGTGATGCTGGCTTCAGAGGTATAAATTAATTCATAAGCTTTCTATCAGTGAGCTGCACTAATAACATCACTGACCAAAACTAGTAAGTTAACTCATACCTCTGAAGCCAGCTCCCCACTAGCCCTGTGTTCTCCTCGGGGCTGTGCTGTGGGAGGCAGCTTCCCACCAGCAGCCTAGAGTATTCGCTGAGCGCCTGTATTCAGTTAGCCATGGTGTGAGGCCATGGAGGACCCCCTTGAGGGAGACACCAGCCTGCTCTCAGTTCTCCCGTTTTGCATCTAGTGTTCCTGTGGATCATCAGGAACATCAGTACACATAAGGTTGGAGTAATGTTATTCATTGTGAGTTATAATAAACAAAACCCATCAGGGAAATCAAACCATCTGCTAGTGGGTATTTTAGTCATTGCATAGATCTTTTCTTTCCCGCCTCCAGCGGGCTCTTTTGTCTCCTATCAAATGACACTCAGGTTGCTAACTAAATGATCTGTGTCCCTGCTCTCCTTCTGAATCACGAGAGCCCCTCATTAATTTCAGCTTATTAACAGGCAGACCTTGCTGTCACCACTCTCACAAGTTACCTGGCCGAGCTTCCGCTCAGAGCCATCTCCAGAACCAAGCCTGGTTTTCTCTTCTCCCCGCAGAGCGAGCTACTACAGGAAGGGAGGCTGTGCGATGCTGCCGGTCAAATGGATGCCCCCAGAGGCCTTCATGGAAGGAATATTTACATCTAAAACAGACACGTGGTGAGTCTTTCTGCTGCCTCCTCCTGGTCTCACTATGGGCCTTATGGTAGAGCTCATGGGCCAGATGATACCACACCCACGTGGGGAAGGTAAGAGGAGAATCAGCATCTCTCGACCAGCGGGGCTCGCAGACATGGGCATCTATCAACAGAGCATCAGGGTCATCAGAGAGGCTTGGTAAAACACAGGCAAAACACTGGACCCCGCCCTGACAGCTTAGGATTCAGAAGGTCTGGGGTGGCTGAGAAGTTGCATTTCTAGCAAGTTCCCAGGTGGTGCTGATGCTGCCAGCTGGGGGGCCACTCATTGAAAGCCACACGTAATATTGTAACATAATAATGAAGTTGTGTTTATACCAGGAATGCAGTGTTAAGATTAGAAAAATGGATCAATGAAATTCTCCACACTGACAGAATAAAAGAGAAAAGGAAATAATTATCAGCACAAAAGTGCTGCAGGTGACTGGTGAGACCCCTTCTGCAGCTGAAAATAAGTTTGGAAATCACTTCCTGTACATTAGCTCTCCAGAACTTACTCCTCCTGCATAGCTGAGAGTTCATACTCCTTGACCAGCTTCTCCCCATTTCGCCTTCGTCCTAGCCCCCGGCAACCACTGTTCCACTCTCTGCTTCTATGATTCCACTTGTAAGTGAGGTCATGTGGTATTTGTCTTTCTGAGTCTGACTTACTTCCCTTAACAGACTGTCCTGTTGGTTCATCTATATTGTTGCAAATGGAAAATTTCCTTCTTCTTTTTTTTTTTAATCTTTAAATATCCACATTTCTTTTCTTTTTAAACAAAATTTATTCTAGGAAGAGCAACTCATTGAGAGATAAAATCATTTAAAAATTTACACTATGTACTGTTTATTGTTTCAAAGAAGAGTTTAGAGCTTTAGCTTTTTAAACTTACATAGTTACCAAAGGAATAAAGCCAACCACAAAATAATCAACAGAATGCAGTAATCCAATCATAAAGGACAGTCAAATGAGCTAACACATATTCAAGAAATCAGTCATCTAAGTTATAAATAGGTAGCTCATTTGTGTCTTTTTTTTTTTTTAGATTCCACATATAAGCGATATCATATGGCATTTTTCTTTCTGCCTTACTTCACCTAGGATGATGATCTCCAGATCCATACGTGTTGCTGCAAATGGCATTATTTTATTCTTTTTTGTGGCTCAGTAGTATTCCAGTGTGTGTGTGTGTGTGTGTGTGTGTGTGTGTGTGTGTGTGTGTGTGCGCGCGCGCGCACATGCATGTACATGCGTGCGTGTACACACATATACAAGCCATATCTTCTTTATCCAGTCCTCTGTTGATGGACATTTGGGTTGTTTCCATTTCTTGGCTATTGTACATAGTGCTGCTGTGAACAATAGGGTGCATGTGTCTTTTTGAATTATATTTTTCTCTGGGTATATGCCGAGGAGTGGGATTGCTAGATCATATGGTAAGTTTATTTTTAGTTTTCTAAGGAACCTCCATACTGTCCTCCATAGTGGCTGCACCAATTTACATTCCCACCAACAGTGTAGGAGAGTTGCTTTTTCTCCACACCTTCTCCAGCATTTATTAATTGTAAACTTTTTAATGATGCACATTCTGACTGGTATGAAGTGATATCTCATTGTAGTTTTGATTTGCATCTCTCTAACAATTAGCGATGTTGAGCATCTTTTCATGTGCTTGTTGGCCATCTGTCTGTCTTCAGAGAAATGTCTGTTTAGGTCTTCTACCCATTTTTGCTTGGGTTGCTTGTTTTTTTGTTAATAAGGTGTATGAGCTGTTTGTGTATTTTGGAAATTAGTCCCTTGTCTTTTGCATCATTTTCAAATATTTTCTCCCATTCTGTAGGTTGTCTTTTCATTTTGTTGATGGTATCCTTAGCTGTGCAGAAGCTTTTAAGTTTAATTTGATCGTATTTGTTTATTTTTGCTTTTATTTCCATTACTCCAGGAGCTGGTTGAAAAGACATATTGCTGTGATTTTTGTCCAAGAGCGTTCTGCCTGTGTTTTCCTCTAGGAGTTTTATAGTGTCTGGTCTTACATTTAGGCCTTTAATCCATTTTGAGTTTATTTTTCTACATACTGTTAGAGAATGTTCTAATTTTAGTCTTTTACAGGTAGCTGTCCAGTTTTCCCAGCACTACTTGTTGAAGAGACTGTCTTTTCTCCGTTGTATATTCTTGCCTCCTTTGTTGTAGATTAACTGAACATAAGTGCATGGGTTTATTTCTGGACTTTCTATACTGTTCCATTGATCTATGTGTCTGTTTTTGTGCCAGTACCATACTGTTTGATTACTGTAGCTTTGTAGTACAGTCTGAAGTCAGGGAGCTTGATTCTCCCAGCTCCATTCTTCTTTTTCAAGATTGTTTTGGCTATTCGAGGTTTTAGTGTTTCCATACAAATTTTTAACATTCTTTTTTGTTCCAGCTCTGTGAAGAATGTCATTGGTAATTTGATAGGGATTGCGTTGAATTTGTATGTTGCCTTTTATGAGTAGTATGGCCATTTTAACAATATTGATTCTTCCAATCCAAGAACACAGTATATCTTTCCATTTGTTTATGTCATCTTCAGTTTCTTTCATCAGTGTCTTATAGTTTTCGGAGTACAGGTCTTTTGCCTCCTTGGGTAGGTTTATTCCTGGGTATTTTATTCTTTTTGGTGTGATGGTAAATGTTATTGTTTCCTTAATTTCTTTTTCAGCTTTTTCATTGTTTGTGTATAGAAATACAACTGATTTCTGTATATTAATTTTGTACCTGAAACTTTACCAAGTTCATTGATGAATTCCTAGTAGTTTTCTGGTTTCTATGTGTAGTATCATGTCATCTGCAAACAGTGACAGTTTTAATTCTTTGTTTCCGATTTTGATTCCTTTTAATTTTCTTCTCTGTTTATTATGGCTGGGACTTCCAAAACTATGTTGAATAAAAGTGGTGAGAATGGGCATCCTTGTCTTGTTCCTGATCTTAGAGGAAGTGCTTTCAGCTTTTCCCCATTAAGTATGATGTTAGCTGTGGGTTTGTCATATATGGCCTTTATTATATTGAGGTATGTTCCATCTGTGCCCACTTTCTGGATGTTGAATTTTATTAAAAGCTTTTTCTGCATCTATTGAGATGATCATATGGTTTTTTTATTCAATTTGTTAATGTGGTGTATCACATTGATTGATTTGCAGATATTGAGAAATCCTTGTGCAACCCTGGTGTAAATCCACTTGATCATGGTGTATTTTACTGCATTGTTGGAGCCGATTTGCTAGTATTTTGTTGAGGATTTTTGCATCTATATCCATAAGTTATATTGGCCTGTAGTTTTCTTTTTTTGTGATATCTTTTTCTGGTTTTGGTATCAGGGTGATGATGGCCTCATAGAATGAGTCTGGAAGTGTTCCTTCCTTGGCAATATTTGGAATATTTTCAGGATAGGTGTCAAATCTTCTCTAATGCTTGGTAGATTCACTTGTGAAGCCTTCTGGTCCTGGACTTTTGTTTGTTGGGAGTTTTTAAATTATTGTTTCAATATCAGTACTGGTAATTGGTCTGTTCATATTGTCTATTTCTTTCTGGTTCAGTCTTGGCAAATTGTATCTTCCTAAGAAATTGTCCATTTCTTCTATGTTGTCCTTTTTGTTGGTGTATAGTTGCTCATAGTAGCCTCTTATGATCCCTTGTATTTCTGTGGTGTCATTTATAATTTTTCATTTCTGATTTTATTAATTTGGGCCCTCTCCCATTTTTTCTTGATGAGTCTGACTAAAGGTTTATCAGACTCAATTTTGTTTATCTTTTCAAGGAACCAGCTTTTAGTTTCATTGATCTTTTCTATTGTTTCTTTAGTCTCTTATTTCATTTATTTCTGCACTGATCTTTATGATTTCTTTTCTTCTACTAACTTTGGGTTTTGTTTGTTCGTCTTTCTCTAGCTGCTTTGGATGTGAGGTTAGGTTGTTTACTTGAATTTTTTTCTTGTTTCCTGAGGTAGGCTTGTATTGCTATAAACTTCCCTCTTAGGACTGCTTTTGCTGTGTCCCAGAGATTTTGGATCATTGTGTTTTTGTTTTCATTTTTGTTTTTTGTCTCAAAGGATTTTTTTATTTCCTCTTTAATTTCTTCAGTGATCCATTGGTTGTTTAGTAGCATGTTGCCTAGCCCCCATGTGCTTGCAGTTTTTAGTTTTTTTCTTGTAGTTGATTTCTAACCTTATAGTGTTGTGGTCAGAAAAGATGCTTGCTACAATGTCAATTTTCTTAAATTTACTGAGGCTAGCTTTGTGGGCCAGCATGTGGTCTATTCTGGAGAATGTTCCATGTACACTTGAGAAGAATGTGTGTTCTGTTGCTTTTGGATGGAATGCTTTACAGATAGCAATTAAGTCCATCTGGTCTAATATGTTATTTAGGGCCTGTATTTCCATATTTCGTCTGGATGATCTGTTTATTGATGTAAGTGGGGTGTTAAGCTTCCCCATTTTATTGAGTTATTGTGGATTTCTCCTTTTATGTCTGTTAACAATTGCCTTATATACTGAGGTGCTCCTATGTTGGGTGCATATATATTTACAATTGTTACATCCTCTTCTTGGATTGATCCCTTACGCATTATGTAGTGTCCTTTGTCTCTTGTAGAGTCTTTATTTTGAAATCTGTTTTGTCTGATGTAAGTATTGCTACTCCAGCTTTCTTTTGGTTTCTGTTTGCCTGGAATGTCTTTTTCCATCCCTTTACTTTTCAGCCTGCATATGTCTGTAGTGGGTCTCTTGTAGACAGCATATATATGAGTTTTATTTTTGTATCCATTCAGCCAGTCTGTGTCTTTTGGTTGGAGCATTTAATCCATTTACATTTAAGGTAATTAGTGATATGTATGTTCTTATTGCCATTTTGTTAATTGTTTTGGTTTTGTTTTTGTAGGTTTTTTTTAAATCTTTTTTTGTTGTTCTTTTTTCTTGTGCTTTGATGACTAAAGAAGTTCCTTTAACTTTTTTAAACCTGGTTGGTGGTGCTGAAATCTTTTAGCTTCTGTTTATCAGTGAAGCTTTTGATTTCTCTGTCAAATCTGAATGAGAGCCTTGCTGGATAGAGGATTCTTGGTTGTAGGTTTTTCCCTTTCATCACTTTAAATACATCGTGCCACACCCTTCTGGCCTATAGAGTCTGCTGAAAAATCAGCTGATAACCTTATGGGAGTTCCCTTGTATGTTATTTGTTCCTTTTCTCTTGCTGATTTTAATATTTTCTCCTTATCCTTTATTTTTGTCAATTTGATTACTATCTGCCTCAGTGTGTTCCTTCTTGGGTTGATTCTATGTGGAACTCTGCGCTTCCTGGACTTGGATGACTGTTTCCTTTCCCAAGTTAGGGAAGTTTTCAGTTATTATCTCTTCAAAATTTTTCTCAGGTCCTTTCCCTCTTCTCTTTCTGGGACTCACTTGTTAGTGCACTTCATGTTATCCCAGAGTTCTTTTAAACTACCCTCATTTCTTTTCATTCTTTTTTCTTTTTTCGGTTCTGCAGTAGTGATTTCCACTAATCTGTCTTCTACCTCATTGATCCATTCTTCTGTTTCATTTAGTCTGTTCTTGGTTCCTTCTAGTGTGTTATTCATTTCACTGATTTTATTCATTTCACTGATTTTATTCTTCAACTCCGTTTGGGTATTCTTTATATTTTCCAACTCTTTGCTAAAAACTTTTGCTCTGTGCATCTATACTCCTCTTGAGTTCTCTGAACATCTTCTCTATCATTACTCTAAACTCTTTCTTAGATAAATTGCCTGTCTCCTCATCGCTTATTTCTTTCTCCAGGATTTTTATCTTGTGCCTTAGCCTGGAAGATATTCCTCTACCACCTCATATTGTCTGTCTTTCTATTTGTATTTTTAGGTAGTTTAGTTACTTTTCTCGACCTTGGGGAGGTGGCCCTCTGTGGGAGCCATCCTATGCATCCCAGCAGTGCACTCCTCTCTTGTTACCCAAGGGCCAGGGTCCAGCCCATCCCAGTGTGGAGTCTGGCCTGTGTTTGTGGATTCTTCCCACAGGCTTTGGGATTGTTTTCTTATTTCTGGTATCTGCCCCCTGGTGGATAAGGCTGGACTAGAGACTTATGCAGGTTTCCTGGCAGGAGGAGCCAGTGCCTGCCCACTGCTGGGTGAAGCTTGGTCCTGGACCTCTGATGATATCTAGAGGCATTTGTGGCTCAGGAAGTCTGCTGATTGGTGGGGCTGTGTTCCTACCCAGTATATTGTTTGGCCTGAGGCTTCCCAGCCCTTAAGCCTACAGGCTGTTGGGTATTGGTGCTAATGATGCAATCAAGATGTCAGGCAAAGCTCATGTAGGTAAACACTCCCGGAATGTCCACCACCAGCTTTTATGTCCCCTGGGTGAGCCACAGCCGCCCCCTACCTCCCCAGGAGACCCTCCAAAACCAGCAGGCAGATCTGGCCCAGGTTCCTATGAAGGACATGAGATTCTGTGTATGCTTCTCAAGAGAATGAAGTCTCTGTTTCCCCCAGTCCCATGGGGCTCCTGGAGTTACACCCTACTGGCCTTCAAAACCAGTTGTCCTGGGGCCCTTCTCCTCCCAATGCTGGAACCCCGGGCTGGGAAGCCTGATGTGGAGCTCAGAACTCTCACTCCTGTGGAAGGGCCTCAGCGACTGAACTATTCTTCAGCTTCTGGGTCACCCACCACCGGGGGATATGGGGCCCGATTATATTGGAAGCACACCCCTCCTACTGTCCTGCTGTGGTTGGTTCCCTCTTTATGTTTCCAGTTGAAGATCTTTTTTAGGTTCCAGTCTTTTTTTTTTTTTTTTTTTTCCAATTGTTGGTTAGCAGTCAGTTGTGGTTTTGTTATAGTCACGAGGAGAGGCAAGCTTGTGGTCCTACTACTCTGCTATCTTGACCGGAAATCCTTGTGTCCTTCTGTTTTAAGTCTGAATAATATTCCACTATATATACACATGCCACATTTTCTTTATCCTTTTATCCATCAGTGGATATTCAGGTTCTTTCCATATCTCTGCTATTGTGAATAATGCTGCAGTGCACCTGGGAGTGCAGATCCCTCCTGAAGACACTGATTTTATTTCCCTGGATGTATACCCAGAAGTAAGACTGCTAGATCTGAAGGTAGTTCTAGTTTTCATTTTTTGAGGAATCTCCATTGTATTTACATAATTCCTATAAGAACAACACATAATATTTTAAATGGCAGATTGAACCCACGCTCCCTTCCAGATACACACACACACACACACACACACACACACACACACACACACAAAGGGAGTCTTAGTTGCATAAAAATGCACAAGGATAAAGACAACAAGAATGACAAAATTTGGAAAACTGGAAGGTTTATGGGCAAGTGGCCCCTTACTTAGGAGACTAGAAAGTTGGCATCTAGGTCCAGAAGCAGCCTGGTTCACTCTGCCTGATCAGGAGACCCAGAAAGGCCTGGGCATTGCAGGTGCCAGGCACCTCTGAAAGCAGACGTGCAATAGGGAGGAAATGAGTTACAGATCTGTTTAAAAAGTGACTGATCCATCTTCGGGCCCATTCCCTTACCCCTCTCCCTCCCTTACCAACACACAACACTAGGGATTCCCTCTCTGAAGAGGATGAACTAAAGTCTTTCTGGTCTCGGGGACATTAGACATCACCGAGGGTGAATTCTCTGCTCTAAGCAGGGCTGCATATTTTTTAAAGTCTACCTGCTTAAAGGTGTATGCCTTCTCCCTCCCCTCAGTGCCAAGAACATGGCAGCTAGGCAGGAGGGGATCAGAAGCTTCCTCATTAGAGGGGCTGAGCAATAAAGAGAACAATTTCAGATGCCACAAGTGTTAGTTGGCTGAGTAATGGTCGTCCACAGGTGTCAGGCCCCAATCCCAGAAACCTGTCATTCTTCCCTTGCAAGGAAAGTCTTTGCAGATGTGACAAAATTGGGGATCTGGAGGTGGGACAGTTACCCTGCCTTATCAGGCAGGCCCCAAATGCCATCACAGGTGTCCTCATGAGAGGCAGAGGTTGAAGAGATGTGGCCACAGCCAAGAACTTCCAGAAGCCAGAACAGGCCAGGAACGGTTCTCCCGGAGCCTCTGGAGGGAGTGCGGCCCTGCCAACCCTTGCTTTCAGCCCACTGATACTGACTTCAGACATTTGGCCCCCAGAACTGTGAGAGAATGAACTTTGGTTGTTTTAAGCCACCAAGTTTGTGGTAAATTGTCACGGCAGCCGCGGGAAACTAATACACCACGTGAAACAAGCCAGTCGCCCACCAGTTGACAAGCCTCATCTACGTAGAGCTTCCCATCAGCTCTTTCACGTCCCAGGCTTCAAATGTGAACAGACAGCTGAGAATCAGACGTGTGAGAAAAGATTCTAATCAGAAGGAAACAAACATATGAAAAGAAACCTGGAGGAAGAAGAATGCAGAAAACTAGGAAAACATTTAAAAACGATATCCTCAGAAACTTGAATTATTGCAACCACAATCTACGGACAAAAGATTATTTTAATCTGTTTTTAGAGAAAGAAGTTCCTGGCTATAAGAGGACGATAGAGCCCTCGAGGGCTGGAGCATTAGTTCCCCGAAGCCCGTGCGGGCTGCGCACAGCGCGTCCTCTTACAGAGCCGGGAGGGAAAAGCAGGGGCGAGAAAGAAACTTGGCAAACACCGCCTCTGCCCGGCGCTCAAGGTCAGCGTCAACAGTGTAGATCATGTTGACAGCATGTCCTTGATACGATATGATGAAATGGCAGTTAACCTCTGTGGTCTTCCTCCCAAACCCAGTAACTCCAGTCTAATCGTAAGAAAAACAGACATACCCCAATTTTGACATTCTACAAAATCCCTCACCAGTGCTCCTCAGAACTGTCACGGTCATCAAAAATGAGAAGTCTGAAGTTGCCAAAGTCAAGAGTAGCCTAAGGAAACAAGACAACTAAATATAACATGATATTCTAATGAGGTCCAGGAACAAAAAGGGAAATTCAGCAAAAACTAAGGAAATGTGAGCAAAACTATGGGTTTTAGTTAGTAATAATGCCTTAGTATTGGCTCATTAACTGTAAGAAATGTACCATACTAATGTAAGCTGCTAACAATAGAGGGAGCGGAGCGTGAGGTATGCGGGAACTTTCTGTGTTATCTTCATTAGTTTCTTTACAATCTAAAACTGTTCGTAAGATAAATTTTTAATATGATGATAGATGTGTGAAAGTAATAGAAAAGTTGGAAGACAGTTCCATAAATCTTCTAGAAAATAAAACAACTATAAATAGATGGGATAGATAGGAAAGAAGAAGGGTTAGACCTTTTAGGTGAGAGCCAATTCGCTGACAAACAGAAGTCCCAGAAAGAATAAGCAGAGGAAATGAAGGGAATAAAAAATCAAATACTTCAAGAAGATTTCTCAGAAGGAATCTTCCAGAATGAAAGCATCCAGCAAGCGCCAAGCCACCGTGGATAAAAGGAGCGACACTGGAGCACATCATGAAATTTCAGACCAGTGGTGATCAAGATGCTGCAAGCTTCCAAGGTGGCAAAGTAATAGTTAAAGAATGATCAGAGACGAGAGAGGGAATCCAGATGGAATCAAATTTCTCAACAAGCAACACAGGAAAGCAAGAAGACAAGTCTTTCAAATTCTGAAAGCCTTGCGTTGAGAGGACAGCAGAGCCACAGGGACCCAAGTCCCCTTCCTGACCCATGTTTGACAATGTGAGCAGGAGCCTCTGTTGTTGGAAGCCACTGAGATTCGACTTAGCAAACCCAGTGGGTCTCAGAGTGCGGTCCTTGGATTAGCATCAGCATCCCTGGGAACCTGTTAGAAATGCAAATCCTCAGCCCCCACCTCAGGCCTGATGAAACAAACTCGAGGGGTGGGGTCCAGCAGTCTATGTTTTAAGGGGCTCTCCTTCCAGGTGATTCCATATGAACCAAAGTTAGAGCACCACTCACCCACCCAATCCAGTTAAGAGAGTAATTTAGGTAATTACTGAATTGTCCAGAACACTTGCACATCCTGTGACCCAGCAATCTCAGTGTCTACACCAGAGAGAGGCTGACACACACAGACTTGGGCAGGATGTTCATTTGCAACATTATTTACAGATGAAGAAAGAGCAGAGACAGCCTAACTATCCCCTAAGTGGGAGACAGAAAAAGAGAACCTGGTTTACTTAGATTGTGGAAAACTATTCAGCAATATAAAAGAACACGCCAAACCTACAGGTAGCAATATGGGTAAATCTCAAAACAGGGTTTAGTGGGAAAAAGGCAAATTCCAAAATATCATTTTACAATACAAAATTAGGTCTACAATATAGATTCCTCATGTTTCATGCTTTTACACATTGTAAAAAAACATGAAAACATCCGTGAGAGGCTACACTGTACCTTCAGTGGAGGGGAGGGAGGGAGAGGAAAGGTGGAGGGTGAGGCTTACCTCATCTATTTTACTTCTTCAAAAAGAGAAGGAGAACTGACACAAATAAGGCAAATTATTAACATCTAGAGTAACAGGTATCTATTCTATTACTTTTCCTTTTTAAAGTTTGGATTATTTTGTTACTGGGAGGAGGGAAATAAGAATTACCTCAGTTCTTAGTCACCTGAAAAAAAAAATTTTTAACAAGAGATAGGTGTGATATAAACAAGATTTTATTAGTAAAGTAAAAAGGTAGTAAAATACAGCACATCCCCGAGAATTGGGAGAGGGCCAATCCAAGAGGAAAAGTGGTGCTGCTCCTTTGTTTTTCCTATTTTTATACCCTGGCTTAGGGGTGTTTTCGTGACTGATTGATTCACGGCTCAGGTTCTTTGCTCAGGCTGATTGACAGCTCAGGTTCTTTGTGCTTAGACTGATTGACAGCTCACATTCCTTGTGCTCAGACACGCCCATCCCTTTTGTTCAGGTTCTTACCCATGAAGCTCACAGAGAAACCTATGGGAAGGGGCTCAAACTGCAATGCTAATTACATTATAATGAGCATTGGGTCAAGTTAAGCCAGGTCCTTCTGTCTGTTGTGCAGCTGCAGTGTTCGAGCCTAGCTGGCTTCTTTGCTGGCCCTCATTTAGAGAAAGTAAGTTTTTGGAGCCCCTTATCCTGAGTGCAGGCATACTGCAGGGTTGTTCCTTTTCTTTCCTCTCCCACTCCCCAGTGCTCATTTCTATCTAACTGCCTAACAATTTCGTAATTAAAGTTCTTAAAGAAACAAATCACACAACTTCAAATACTGATAAGTGCTTTGGAGAGGAAAGAGCAGAGTCAAGAGTATGGGTGATGGCAGCTGAGGAGGGAAGCTGTTTTAAGTACAGGTGGTCAGAGAAGGCTCCTTGTAGGAGGCAACATTCTGACACCTGAATGACAGAAGGGCACACCGTAGAAAGATCTGGGAGCTTTCCAGGTCCAGGGAAGGTCAAGGGTAAAGAGCCAGTGGTAAGAACAAGACTAGCTTGTTTGAGGAATGAGCACAAGTCTTCGTGAGCGTAGGGACCAGTGGTGATTGAGATGGAAGAGGCAGGCAGGGGCAACTGTGGAGTCCTTGGGAGCCACAGGAGGGAATGTGGATTGTATTCAGAGCACAACGGGATGCCCCTGATGGGTTGGAAGCAAGAATGTGACACGATATTTAAAAAAAAAAAAAAAAAAAGTCTGGCTGCCATTGAAAATAGACCAGACCAGGGGACCAGGGCAGGTGAAGATGAAGCCAGTTAGGAGAATACTGCTCATTTCTAGGTAAGAGATGGGAGGGGCAAGACTTGGTGGCAGTAGTGGAAGCCGTTAATCGTGGTCGGATTCCAGCTCCGTCTTGAGAGTAAACAAGCTGCTGAAAGCTGGACGTGGAGTGGGAGGTGTGGGAAAGAGCAAGGACGGCCCTAGGCTTGCGGCTGGAGCAGAGAGGTAGCTCACGGTCCCACTGAGCTGGAAAGGATGGAGGAGGAGGTGGTTTGGGTGCAGGAGGAGCTCTGACAGAACATGTCAAGTCTGAGTTGCCTTTTACATTGGGCCAGTGGAGATGCTGCCTGGGCTTCTTATACATGAATCTGAAGCTTAGAGGGACTGCAACAAACAGTGGAATCAGCTGGCTGTTTAAGTACAGTACAGTCCCTTTGAGTTCCCATTTTTCCTATTAGTGCCCGCCCTCTGTCATAATGGAAGACAGTCTTCCACCTTCAGGTTATGAAGAAAGGAAAATATAAGTTAGCACAGCACAATTCTGACTTCAAAACTTTTTCATCAGATTATCTTCATTGATTCAAATTTTAAAAATAATCAGCAATCACTTAAGCTATTTCTCTAATTCTGGCAGAGTAGGTTTAATATCAGGAGAAACAAAGTGAGATTTTTGAAAAAGTTATTTTTATTTGATTTTGAATGCTTTGGTGCAAAGTTTTGGGCCTTGTTGCTCCTATTTAAGACAGGCCTAGCTTCTAGGTGATTAAAGAACCATCTGGCACACAAAATATTTACCTTATCCCATAGGGTGCTAGATAAAATACAAAATGCTCAGTTAAAATGGGATTTCAGATGAACAGTGAATAATTTGGGGGCATGAATAGGTCCCATGCAGTATTTTGGGATATACTAAAAAAAAGTATTTCTTGTTTATCTGAAATTCAGATATAACTGGGTGTCCTGCATGATTATCTGCTACATCCGATGTTACTTACTTGAAATTATCACTGTTCTAAGACCAACAGTTCTTCCTGCTCCCTTGAATTCTAAAGTAAGAAAATAAGCATCTATTTGCTAAATGGTGGTTCTCTCAGGGAGACAGATGGTGGTGCCCTATCTAGACACGCAGAAAACATACAGCTGGACGTCTTTAAGCCCTGCTGCCAGTTTCATGCATAATTTTGCTTATTTTGTTTTGCATTGGGGACAGAAAGACCACCAAGTGGAGAGGAATGATGTATGTGCCAGGCAATTTGCAGGTAGCAGGATCAAGAGATCTAATAATGTATTCTACTCTGTCTTGGATTAGTTGTATAATAACCTCTGCTTCAGCCTTCTCACTTGAAAAATATCTTTGCCCAATTCTCACAAAGTCTTTGAAATTTCACCTAAATTATGTCTATAAAAAGTGCCTTGTGTTCCTAGGAGATGGAGGAGCTATATAGTTCACTACAGCTTCTGCAGTAATACTTATTTACATCAGAAAGTTACAGCCAGACACAAAAACAAAGATAAGCTTTTTTGCATTAGAAAGCTAATTATGAAATTATAGGTTTAAAATACAAGTCTCAGTCAGAATATTAAAGGAGGTGATTTTGGAACATGATAAAAAAATCATTTTAAAGTTCATTTAAAACAAATTAGAAATCAAATACATTTCTTTAAAAAGAAACAAGAGGGAAATACTGAACCAGATACGAAAACATAAATACACAAGAAGTAAAACAGAATAGTTTCAATGCAAGAAGCAGACAAATAGATGAAGCGAATAGATAACCCAGACACAGACCAGGTTTTCCTCACAAGTCAATAGTGGAAGAGAAAATTACTTTATGAATGTGTGTTCGAAGAGTGGTCTTAGAAAAGCAAATAAATTTAGATCCTTACCTCACACTATATACCACACTCAGTTCCATCTGGATTTGAGAGGAAAAAACAAATACAACTGGAAGAAAATAGCCAATATTCTTCTAATCTTTGGTGAAGAGTGGTCTTAGAAAAGCAAATAAATTTAGACCCTTACCTCACACTATATACCACACTCAGTTCCAACTGGATTTGAGAGGAAAAAACAAATACAACTGGAAGAAAATAGCCAATATTCTTCTAATCTTTGGTGAAGTGTATAATTTATAAAACAGGTGGAGGAAATCACAAAATTTTTAAAAAATAGATTCAACTACCTAAAAAATAAATCTTTGGTATGCTAAAAAAAAAAAAAAAGAATTAGAAAGCAACTAAAGTAATATTTGAATTTTGGATAAAAGATGAATATCTTTGATGTATAAATTATGTCTATAAATCAAAAACCTGATAGCAAAACAATATGGTTAAAATGGGCAATATGTGCTTAACTATGAACAATTCATAGGAGAAAAAAATTAAGCGAATTAACAAATAGTTGAGAAAGCACTCAACCCTGTTAATTATCAAGTCAATAAACAATTGAAAATATTCTGCCATTTTTTACCTTAAAATCAGCAGTTCTCATTTTTAGTAAGAATTCTCAGCGTGGGTGAGCGTGTCTGATGCATCCTTGCACGTCTGACTGATGATCAGAGTGACGCACTGGGAGGTCAAACGGACCACACAGGGCAAGAATTTTTCAGTGTTCATGTTGTTTTGATTTAATAATTTCATTAGAAGTATCCTAGATTTTACTAGACTATCCTAATTCTAAATTCAAGAAATTTATCCTAAGGAAATTATCCTTTTAAAAATATATAAAGATGTTCATCACAGTATTTTTTAAATATTAAAAAATTAAAAACAATATGGAAATAATACAGCAAAGTATGGCACGACTACTCAGAGGAGAGTTTCACAGCTGTGTCAGATTCTATTGATAAAGTGTTTGTATTAGCATGGAAAATGTCTATGCTACAATGGAATTTGCACCAAAAAACCCCACAAAACTCTACAATTATGTAAAGAAAATCTTAAGCACAGAAACTTGACTGGAACAAAAAAAAAATGCCGGCTGTCTTTTATGGAGTTTCACATGCAGCTGCTTTCTCATTCTTTACTTTTTCTCCATATTAAGAATTCTCTATGGTAGAAAAGTGTGAAATTAAAAAATTAAAATTTTGTGTGTTTGTATGTCTCTGTGTTCATATCCCTGTGTTATGTCTGTGTCGCTGTGTATATATATGTATGTCCTTGAATGCATGTCTTTGTATATGTGTATGTTTTTGTGTATGTGTCCATGTGTATGTCTTGTGTATCTGTATGTGTCCGTATGTGTCTGTGTATGTGTGTGCATCTGTGTTACATGTCCATATGTGTATGTGCATCTGTGTATGTATCTATACGTTGCTGTGTGTGTCTGTGCGTCTGTGTACGTATCCGTGTGTGCACGCGTGTGCCCATATCCACGTCTCCTGTCCTGTGCGCAGGTCCTTCGGCGTGCTGCTGTGGGAAATCTTCTCTCTTGGATACATGCCATACCCGAGCAAAAGCAACCAGGAAGTTCTGGAGTTCGTCACCAGTGGAGGGCGGATGGACCCACCTAAGAACTGCCCAGGGCCTGTGTATGACTTCTTTTAGGAATTTCTACAACTTACTAGGCACAGTTTTCCTTTTCAGAAAATATCTGCAGCCACATATGCTTTTTTGTGTTAAGAGGAAGGAACAGATGGCTGACCTCATTTAATATGCCCCAAGATAGGAACATGTCTGTGGCTTCAATGAGATGGGTTAGTCTTCCAGCCCCTTGAAAGCAGTAATGTCAAGCCAGAAGGGTACCCACTGGATGGAGGTTGTGGACTCACCAGGCTCACACCCTCTAACACCCCATAGGACCCCACCCCTGCTGCCCTCCACCATGTCTTGAGTCTCCTTTAAGTATTTCTATTCCCTGCGTTTGCTGCAGTCCTGTCTGGCATCCCTCATCTCCTTCTCACAAACAAGGCAGATGGGAAATACAATTAGAGGATTCTGCCCCAGAGGTGATTTTAATTCAGGACTGGAATGAGAGGTGCCACATGTAATGTAGACACCAGGATGTCGGTGTTAACGAGCCGGTATGACAGTACTGTCACACTCCACCCATCAGCAGAGGGCAGCATGTGCCAATTGCAGGGACCTGGATGAGTCCCCACCCCCAAAGACAGTGCCACTTCAGTCCCATTTAGAAAAATACTGGGGGAATAAATGTATTTTTCATCCTGTTTCTCCTGATTTGAATGAATGTACGTATTCTTTTAGATACCGGATAATGACCCAGTGCTGGCAGCATCAGCCTGAAGACAGGCCCAACTTTGCCATAATTCTGGAGAGGATTGAATACTGCACCCAGGTACAAACATTTTTACCCCTCAACCATCATTTATATGGAAAAGTCTTAAAGTTGGCAAGTACCAAAATAGGAAAGAGGAGTTACACCAGCCAGAAAATAGGAGCTATGATCGTGGGAATGAATGTTAACTAAGGTAAAATAAGTGGTTCTCCATTTGTCCGTTTTGTAAATAAACACTAGTCACTGCCACTTAAGAGGTCCGAGGCTTGGAGAGGTTTTTGTCCAAGCCACCCCTCTTCCCAGCAGTCCCTCGGGTCCCAATGCAGACTCCTCTCCCATTTCCGTCAGTGATGACCCTGAATATTGCCTTTGATAGAAATGGGATAGCATTTCCAGTGGAGGCTATTGAGTGAGAGTCCCCTCAGTTTCCGCCATCTCTAGGGTGCTCAATGGAGGCAGTGCCCCCTCTCCCTGCACCAGCTGTGGCCCCACAGGGACTTTCACTCTGTCACTTCTCCCCTCTCTCGCCTCATTCTGCCAGGGTGTCTAACTCTGGAGAACACTGTAGAGGTCGGACAGTAAACCACTACCTTGTTCTCCCAGCCTGGTTGTGACAACAGATGTACACATTTTCACATGCTTGTCACTCCCTGGCCTCACAATTCCATCCTTTCAGGTCCTTTGAGCTCAGAACTAAGTGGACTGGCATTTATCTAGATGGACTTTAAGTTATTTTCAGTTCTTTCAGAGAACTGGATGTTCACTGGCATTTTAGGTTATTATGTTGTAACATTAATAGAACACACACACACACACACACACACACTTTGGAGAAAAATTACTCCAAAGTATATAATCCCTCTTCAAAGCAGGGAGTTCTGTACAAGCATATTTTGAATGACTCACTATAGAAATTAATAATAAGGAACTAAACCCTGGAACAGAATTAGAAGGTAAGTTATTTTTTATTCTTCTGCTCTTCATGGACAAGTACTGGACCTATTTGCTTTTCTGTTAAACTGAAGTAGTGCTTTTCTTAATTTGCATAAAATACTAAAGAAGTAAGTTTCCTTGACTTTTTCTCCCACCAATTTTCCTCAAATCTCTGGCAAATTTTTCCTTTATTGCTGTAAAAATGCTCTAGCACGAAGTTGATTTTGTAAATGTTTTCCTCATGGCACTTCACTATTTTCTAGGTTTCATCATAGCCAAACTAGTAAAAGAACTACTGCATTGGGAGAGCTGTAAGGCTATGATGATTAACACAAAGTTAGTACCAAGCCAAGCCCATCCAGACAGAATGGGAGGTAGTGAGGAAGAGGAGATAAACCTTGTAAAACAGCATGGTGTCCCTCCCCTCCCCCTTGCCCCACCACACACAACTGAAGTCAAACCCAGACTTTTTGGTTGAAAGGATTTTATTATGAATAGACTGGAATCATTTTTTTTTTAAGTAACTTATACTTTTTAAAAATCCATTAATCTGTAAGATTTGCCCAACTGTCTCTGCAGAGCCTTTCCTGACCTCACTCTCCTGCCCCAGGCGGGGGCTGCGTCCCAGCCCCTGCACACATGTCAGTAATCCTGCTTCTCCTCCATGCTCTTCAAAGGGGAGGAAGATTTCCCATTGTTTCTTATGCCCCGGGGCTTACAGATAAATATATCCCCAGTAAACACTGAAGGGCTTCCTGTTCTGTAAAATCAATTTGGATGAGATCATTGCTAAGTCTGGTCTGCCATTCAAAGTTTGACTCCATTCATTTCTCCCACCTGTAGGATCCAGATGTGATCAATACCGCGTTGCCCGTAGAATACGGCCCCCTGGTGGAAGAGGAAGAGAAGGTGCCCACAAGGCCCAAGGACCCCGAGGGCCTCCCTCCTCTCCTGGTCTCGGCGCCCCCGGCCAGACGAGAGGAGGGCCGAGAGCCGGCCGCCCCGCCCGCCCTGCCCTCGGCTCCCTGCGGCAAAGCCAAAGCCTCCAAAGCCGGCAAGAAGGCGCTGGCGGTGGTGGAGGGCTCGGGCCGCGCCCCTCGGGGACCGGCCGCCGAGGGCGGCCACGTGAACATGGCGTTCGCTCAGTCCAGCCTGCCCTCGGAGCTGCACAAGGTCCAGGGCTCCAGAAACAAACCGACCAGCCTGTGGAACCCAACCTACGGCTCGTGGCTGACCGAGAAGCCCACCAAAAAGACCAATCCCCCCGCCACGGCGGAGCCACACGAAAGAGGGCACCTGGGCCGCGAGGGCGGCCGGGCGGACGCAGCAGCTGGCCGACTCCCGGGCGCCTCGCTGCTCCTGGAACCCTCCTCGCTGACGGCCACCATCAAGGACGTGCCCCTGTTCAGGCTGCGCCACTTCCCCTGCGGAAACGTCAACTACGGCTACCAGCAGCAGGGCCTGCCCCTCGAGGCCGCCGGCCCGGGCCCGGGCCGCTACGAGGACCCCGGGCTGAAGAGCCAGCCTGGGCCCTGAGCCCGCGGGGCGGGACAGGTAACACGCCACCAACCAGAGACCAAATATCACTTTTCATTTTGTGCCAACTTGTTTTGAAGTGCCACATACAGAGCTGTGTTTTCCAGTTGCTTCAGAGGTTTTGAGCACAGGTTGACCCTGGTCTTTCAGGAGAGGAGAGACAGCAGGCCCAGACGGGCTTGCACAGGGTCGGGAAGCACGGTGGGTGTCCCCTCCCTCCCGCTTTTTTCACTTCGCGCGTGCTTGGCCCCCACCCAGTCAGAAACAGCTGATCATGTGTTTCCTAGCTGAGTCAGAGATGCTTCCTTACCTGGTTGATGTGGACCTGGACCACGTGAGGGCAGAGGGAACAGGAATAAAGGCGTTATCTGTGGTGAGTCAGCACAAGGAAAGACATTCTTTACTTGAAAAGGAAAAACAGACAACTCACTGAAACGTCCCCATGGATGACGTTTGGATGCTTTCAATTGTGCTGACGATTGTTTGTTAAATTGTGGTGAATAGTTATGGTTGTAGAAAGAAAGTGTGTATCTGCTCATCTAAATGAAATGCAGTATTCCAAGTGCTTAGAGGCTAATAAAACACCAGTACAGATCCAGAGATTCAAACATCCTATTAATATACCTCATGCCTTAAGAAAACCCTCCTACTAAAATTGAACAACTGAGTGTGAGGTTTCCTACTGCACTAACTCGAGATTTAAATTACTACTTGTTTTAAAACTTTCCACTAAAATAAACTACACTGAAAACAAAAAATTTCAGCAGCGATAGATCAAAGCATAGAAACCTCCCATTCATGGGCACTAGTGTCAAACGTGCTCACAGTTCCAATCATAAACGTTACTAAGTTGAAGTTTCTACTTGCAGGATGGATCACTGGAGTAGCAGGCCTTCCGGGGGTCCTCAGGAGAGAGGTACTAATGCAGTGTCCTTCCAGGTTTCACCCAAGTTTTCTCTCCCTTAATCAGGTGATCCTAACATACGTGGGAACACAAATTTGCTGAAATACGTGCAGCGTAACTTGTAGACCTGTCAAATACAGAGTAAAACAGAGTTTTGTCTCTGGGTGGCAATGAGTAAAGGAATTAAGGGACACGTGGAGTGCTGAGGTTGGCAGTGACGTGTTACAATGGGAGTTCTGAACTTGGTTTTCACATACGAAATTTTTCTCCATAAAAACGAACTGGGACTCTGTTAAATCTTACACACCTACGTATGCAGTGCTGCTTTATCAGTAAGTTTCCATCTTGTTCTTTCTGCTTCCCCTCCGTTCTCTTGCCCGGTTTCTTTTCTGGTGGTAGCTGTGCCAAAACATCACTTTGGGAGGAAAGCATTTTTTTATCACCTGCTAGGCACTAAGCATTCCCAGGCAAAAGGACTGTGTGGATCGACCTTTTCCCTTACCTTCTCAATTTCATCTACATCACTCTGGCAGATGTGCGAAAGCCATCCTGCTCTAAGCCAACGCTAGACCAGTGAGTGTTCATTCCTCCTAGGGCAGATGGCTTACCTTAGTCAGTAGTTCTGCACACCTCGAGAAGCACTGATAACCCTGGACACCACCTTTCCTTTATCTTCTTCACTGCCAGAAATACTTTCATCAGACACACATGGAGATGGACCATCAGTGAACTCATCTCTAAATACCTGTATCAAAGTTTTAGTACATGCCAGGCACAAATAGCCTAATTATATATACATTAACTCACAGACCACTTGCAGGGGTCCAAGAATCACTTTCTGAGAAACACTTACCTAAAAGGGTAATGACAGGAGCTGTCAAAACTGAGAACCACTTCATATGTATAACACCAGTAACCAATTAAACAGGGAGCATGCTACACGGTTAAACAGCCAACTCATTAACAAGGGAGAAATCCTTACCTTTTCTCTTCTTAAAACTACAAATCCATGACATTTTTCAGGTTGTGCCTTACTACCACTGAGATTGATTTGTTGATTCTAATTGTCTTTATTGGTGTCAGTTTTTGTGTAAATGATAGTCCAACCTTAAAAGCCTGTATACATGGATAATAAACAACTCCACATGGAGCTATGATGACCTCAAGATGTTTCGCTGAACTTGCTGTAAGCCCTGGGTATCAGCATGGTATTAATGTGGACCACTGTCCACTCACCATCTGGCTCCAGCAATTCACACAGATGCTGTGGATGCTCATACTTATTAATTAGGATGGAAAGGTCTACCTAGAACAGGAACAGGCACAATTAAAGTCTGGAGAAGCTATGTTAATTAAACCATAAGCTAGTATAATTATTCATATTCCACATCTATAAAGAAGCTCATCAAAAGTTCACAACCATTCCAATGGGAAATTGGTAATTTATGAAGAATGACCAGTTAATATGTGGTACCTCAAAATTATAGCAAATAGAAACAGTAAGAAATCGTAATTTTTTAGAAATAGTAAGATCTACTTAGTAGTTGAAAGACCAGATTCTCTAGCCCCAGTTAGGATGTGAGTCCTGGCTCTCTGGGTTATCGGACCTGTCTGTACCTCAGTGTCTCCATACATGTCCCTTTCTCACCGCCCCTCAAGGAGGTTACAGACTCTGGGAACGCACAAGTACCCCCTCTTACACCTCTCCAGTTCCCAAGTGACGTGGGCTTGGGTGTGGGGAGAACTTCAGCAGTCAGAGCATGTCTCCACACACCTGCACTCCCCGCCGCTCCCGCCCAGCCCTCTGGGCTCGCTCCCACTTGTGCCACACCGGCTTCATCTGTCACTTGTTCAATGACAGCAGCAAGAACCCTACCAGAAGCAAGTCCTTTCAGTGCAAAAGAGAAATGTAAAGACTCCCTACAACACTTAGTGTTAAAAAATGAGCATCACAGAAAGGAAGCTATTTAATCAACTTGATGAATTCTTTTTTTAAAAATTACTGGCATCTTCACACAGTGATGTTAAACTTGGTAAACTCTACAGCTGTACGATCTTATGTAACTGCAGATTATAACATTATTCCATAAAATATGGGGCTTTACATCCGAATTCACAGGGCACACCACTAAGAAACTAGGTTTGATAGATTTTCTCCAATAATAGCAGGATTAAAGTTCCAAGAGCTTTGTAGACCTAAAACACGATGCATAGGAATTCAGACTGCTTGGAATAACAGATTTCCCATGACAAGATTCATAAAATTGTATGAAGTGTGTTGTCAATCTGTCTTTAGCTAATGACTTTTTAAATGGGTCCCCAAAGAACATACAGTTTGACTTGGCTAATTTCATTGCAGCAGATGGTTCCCTGTGCCGTTGTGTGAACATACAAAACAAAGACTAGCGTTCCCAAAATCCGCCACAAGATGCCCTAAAATAAAAGATAATCATCAAGAACAAATAGTAAGGCTTCTATTAAGATTCTGTTTTGATTTGGTATCCTGAGTAGGAGCATTTAATTTTTAATGCACCACTCAAATACAGAGCTAATTTTAGCTCTAGCTTAACAACTTCAAAACATTTGAAAAGCTCAGTGTAAGCAAATATAACAGACATTTGGGGGGAGGGGGGAACATGGATTATAACTACAAAACTGAAGCTACGACTCTACCCTTCAGTGTTCAGTAACTGTAAACAAGTATGTCACCCATCCTAGTAAAGATGGCACCACCAGGCTCACCTCAGGGAAACCGCAGGTCCCAGGTCCGTTTGTGGCACCGTCCCCTGTCCGGCTCCTCAGAGCCCTCTGCTTGACACCTGCTGCTCCAGCTGCCGCCCCACTCCACTCATTTACTTAGGCCTGCTGCCTCCTTGAAAGCAATTACTCACAATTAGTTATCCCGCCATCACGAAAAGGCTGGTCGGGCAGCACTTGTCAGTTGAAAGGCAGTCTTACTAAATGAACTCACTAAGCCTTAGCGACCAGTGTATTAACGCTCCCTAGAGCACTTACATTTGAGAGGTTATTTACCAGTATGGATGACTATCAGACTTGTAAAACCTCAGATGGTTATAATATTTTGCACGGCTAGGCACTCGTCAATTATTTGAGAAACAGCAAGCAGAGTGGGCAGCAGTTAAGAGATGTAGGTATTAGATAGCAGTTACCACCTACATGACAAGCGAGTTAAACTCTCACTTTCTCATTTAAAAACATGAGTTTAGTCTCAAAGGCCCCTTTTCAACTCCAAAGTCTGGTTCTGTAAGACTTCACCTCTGTGTAAGGTAAATCCCAACATCTGGCCCACCGTAAGTAGGACGAGAGAGAGAGAGAGAGAGAGAGAGAGAGAGAGTGTGAGTGTGTGTGTGTGTGTGTGTCTCAATTCATTCAGAGCCAAAGCCAATTAATTCAGTGCACAATCCCACTGAGCCAAATTATATTTAAACTTTATACAAAAGTAGACCAAAATGAAGTTTAGTATCAATTCTCTGTTTAGTCTTTCTATTCAAAGATCTCTTTAACAAGTCATAAAATCATTAACATAGCAAGATGAGGTTAATCTAGGGTGCTTCCGGAAAGAAGCTACCCTGACACAGGATTATGACAATCATGTCTGTTTAACAACCTTCATGCTCACCATCACACCACTTATTTCTCTTCTGTTGCATTTGGTACAATGGCAGCCTTATTAGTAAAGTCAAATCACGCAACTTTTCACCTGAAGGTTACTTTTACCACACCTAATATTCAATGACATATCTGGTACACTTTGTCCATGCCTGTTCCCAGAGTAACAAAGCCCAGGATAAGCCACACGTCGAGACCAGGAGGTGTATGTTCAGGCATCCCTGAACAAGCATCATGGAACCATTACAATGAGGGATTCACTAATAACAGGAACCCTCTCTCAGTCGCCACTGGATGGCAATTTTTGGAAACCTGCTCCAAGTTATAGAGCTTCACAGTGAATCTAGGAATAGGGAATCCCCCCCAAAAAAGTCAGCTCAAATGTCCCACCGCAAGAGAGGACTGTGAAGATTATGGTAATTTCCTACATTTTAGTGCATCTAACAGTTGAGAAAAAAACCAATTTAAATATTTTTGCATTAATTCAAAATAATATTTATGTTGTATCTCACACTTCTGAGAGAAATAAAGATTAAAGAGAGATTCTTTTTCCTCACGTACGTACCAGTAAGCAGCTGGTGATGTTTTACAAAAGAAAAGAAACTAAAAGCAAAACATGACACTGGATTTTCCCGTCACCCACAGGGAGTGTGAAGTGAGGCCTCAAGAAATCTCATTATATTTCTTAATTCCTTAAGCTCTAGTCCCTTCAAGAAAGAGAAAACAAAATCACTTGAGAAAATCACAACATTTTAAACCAATATACATAATCTATCGGAACTCTAATTAGAAATCCATTTTTACTGGCAGGTTCCATAAAGGAGACTGAAAATTTTCACTTTACTCTTCTCTATTGTCTGTAATGCAAAGTCCACTTTCCCCAGCCACCAATATGGGACCTTATATGACTATTAAAATTCATTTTAAAATCCATTTCAGAGTATTTTTCCCAAAGACATTGCACAGTAACACCTATCCTTCGCAACAAGAACTGTCAGGGACAGCCAATATCACCAACGCTGTTGACAGATTTAAGCGGAATCTCGGAAGTCATGTTAGAGAAAGAATAAAAAGAATGGCTTGACGCTGTGCATATAATTTTAACATGATTCATTTCCAAGTCCGTCTGACTTGATTTGTTACGTGAAAAATTAGTTCCGTCTTCAAGAAGGTGAGGGCACTTTGAGTTAACACCATGACGGACTCTATCAGGCTGGAGCTGAAAGAGCTCTGTGAGGTCAGCCCCGGCCAAGGAGAGCACAGCACGTGGAAACTGAAACCCCTGACGCCAGGAGTGCTTAGAATCCAAGCTCAGCTCAGCGCAAGGCGATTCCTGACAGCCCCTACTTCATTTCATTTATCCAACTCGAACAACTCTGACTAAACATCCCGTCCTGACACCAAGTCCCCCCGAGGACAGAGGCCTGTGGGTAAAGGCCTGAACGTCCACAGTAGCAGCGAACTTGACAACTGGACTCATTTAGGATTTTAGAGCTGAAATTAAACAAGATTTATGAGCATTTCTTAAATGACACCAGTGATCACAGGGGACAGGTTATGTTTCAAGCTAAGAGCCTCAATTTAAACACCTAGAAGTGTCTTTACTAACTTAACTCAGAACCTACTGCCACTCCTCAGCACCAGGACCCGACTTCCATACTTCACTATGAAGTTCTATTTGCTAGGCATTCTAAAGGGACAAGAGGAAAAAAGGTCCCCACACCCCTTGGTGCCTTGCTTCTCAAGGGAAAAGGCTGTGGTTTTTGCTTCTACCAAGTATCATGAAAAAACACTCAGTAATGTGTGCCCATCTAACTCTAATTCTTCCACATAGATTCTTTTTCCCTCTTGTAAAAAGGGAGCACTGACAGAAATTTTGCTAGAAAAAGTTCTTTTTGCCTATGCAAAGGCATCATATTCTGCTTATAATAAGATTTTTAACACAACCTACTTAATTGGTTCAGCCCACACAAGCTCCATTAAGAATGTCTGTTGTATATTCAAGCAGCTTATGTGACATTGTTTGTAAATAAGGGCCTGTGTACCAAGGGATATTATTAACAATTACTAAAAATATATGTGATGATGTGAGTTTTGTATTAACTACTGTGTTTGTATTATAAGTTAGTGTAGTGAAATACAGAGCATGAAGAATAAAAAATAAATTCTACTTGCTTGCCATCTGATGACCCATATTCTATGTCTCTGAGTCAATCATTTAGAATAATCTCTACTGAACAGTTAAAATTAGTAGACTTATTTCCTAAATAAGAATGACTCTTAACATACTAGGTCTCTAGCCATTGGTCAGTGTGGCTTAAATAACGTCACTATATGGTCTAAGTAAGTAGGTTCAAAATAAAACTCTGAAATAAAGTCAGTGCTTGACCCCGGAGCCCAATGCTGTGCACACCCAACCCAGTTCATTCTATGTTAGGCCACACACGTCACTGTGTTCTCTCAAGTACCATCATATCACAACAAATTCAAAGTCAGCCCTGGGGGAAACAGGCAGCTAGGTGACCCCACTGTGTCTTTCCTGCCCCCTTTTCTACCTAGCATCTTTCTGTCTCCTTCACATCACTGTCCTGGGGTAAAGTTGGGTTACCATGATTCACACCTTTCCTGTCCTTTGTTCTCCCTAACCCAGCGAAATGTGCCCATTCTGTGACCTGGCCTCTGCAGGCCACCTATCTGAAGCCTGTGAGACAATACCTCTACTTCAAATCATCGATGGCCTCCTCCGCCTCCTGTTCATCCAGCAAACGTTTCCTGAACATCTGGTCGGTGCCAAGTATTATTCCAGGTGTCAGGGATGAAGCAAAGAACAAAGCAGTCAAAGTCCATCCCTCAATCCAAGTGGGGGAAGAGAGAAATAATAAGCAAAAAGTTTAGCATGACCAAGGGTGGTAAATGCTAAGGGAGAAAATAACACATGGTTGGGAGGGTTGGCGAGGAGTCGGGGAGAGGACGGCACAAGGGACTCACACTGTCTCGGTTCAGATTCCACAACTGTCTGGATCTGAACACTTTTAAGCACTTCGAAATACTCCCACCAATTTACCTTAAAATATAGAAACAAAGTCTTTTAGTAAAAGATAGGTACTTATTTATATATATTTTTTAAGTCTATAAATTCAAAGTGTTCTATCCTACCCTAAACAAATGAAATCCCACTGGCGTAAAAGATAATTAAGCAATTTAAAAAACTGTAGAAACACATTCTTCTCTTAAACGGCTCTCTGTCCATCAAAACAATGTAATAGGATGGTGGCTAAAAACATAACTTCATTTGCTCAGTAGAAAGCATGGTACTTTTTAAGACTCTTTATAGGGATAGGAAAATCCAAGCCATTACTGTAAGAAGGAAGAAAGTTAAATTCAAAGCATACGTACTCTGAATACCTGGGAAAAGGAGGGTTGCAGGCAGGGTCAATGACAACATACCATTCCAAACCGAAACAGCTTCCCTTTTTATTAATGCTCAAGAAGTGATCTTTGAATGACACAAGCAAAACACAAATGAAAACACCTAATTTTTATGCATAGCATATGGAAACATACCCAGTACATGGATTTAATAATCCTAGTCTAAATATGCCACCAATTGGTTCTCTGACCTCAAAATAAATTCAGTGTTGGCATTACTGTTTCTAACATACGGGGTCTTAACAGGAAGAATTATGAACACCCCAGTTCAGTGTAGTCATGGGTTTCATGGTAAGGTATAAATAGAGTTTTTAAAGAAATAAACTGTATAATAAAATAAGTTTACTTTAGAATCACAGTACAGTCATTTTCTTCAATCAATAAAAATATTCCTTGATTATAAAGCAGCCTTATTTTGCAAACATACTTCAGGAAAATAGCTCTAGCAATATTTGAAATTTCATATTTTAAAAGGCAGCAAAGCAACAGCATTTAGATTTTAAATAGTATATTGCAAAATAGTTCAGTGTATTATTTCCAAGCACAAAGCAAGCTCCATTCTGAAGGATGCTTTTAATCTTATAAAGCAAACTGTTCTGATATTTCTGTGGTAGTTTAAAGTCTACATCTACAATAAAAGATAAATCTTTACACACGTCAGACATAAACTTCAATACATATTCACAAGTGTTTTTCATTACTACATCACTCTGTTATAGAGCTCAGTCTGTTAATGTGTGCTCAAAAGGAAAATAAACACATGATCCAGCTCCACAGCTTTGTCACAGGCTGAATTCTGCAACAACTGAATATATAAAAGCAGCAACAATAGCAAACACAACACCAGTTTTATGAATAAAACAAAAAACCAAGAAATCATAAACATTTAAACGAATAACTACCACATTCTTCTTAATTTGCTCTCTTCTCCTACATATAATTTGTTTGTTTTTCATATCCCCAGGAGGAAATGATGGCAAATTCTCCACAAAGAGGAAAGTGCATCATGTTTTATTTTAAAAGTGCTTCGTGTATGTGTGTTTTATAAGTACATCCAATAAGGAAGATCAATAAGTATGTGCAAAAAGTTCTAATTGTAACTTGATTTCATAAACCTAATCATGGGTTTCTTCAGTCCGTCCAGATGAGGCAGTCGCCAACACGTAAGAAAAACTGCGATGACACACTTTGTGCAGAGGAGAGCGCCTGAGCCACAGGCCAGGAGTCCCTCGCACTACTCTTAGCTGTTAATCAGCTCGTTCGTGACCCCAGGGAAGAAGAACGGCTTTAAAACCTGGCAACAGGCGAGACACTGAGCTCCACAGCCTCAAAGGCCCACCCACCCCCCAGTTCTAAAGTATCTTTAGGTGAGGCATTCCTGGAAGGAGGGCAAATAACTACCCCAAAACATGAAAAATACACCAGTCGTACAGCTGTTATTCTTACTGTACTTATTAGTACAGAAAGGAAAAAAAACTCCAAAAATACTTGGCAGGAAAAGCTTGTCTTAACCAAAGCTAGTGAAAACTTTCACAATTATGGCGTATGAAAAAAATCCACTCTTCTGTGCAAAAATGAGAGTAAGTAAGCAACATCAGCAGGTCACCTAATGGCATGTTTTTTTCCCCAAGTCTCAGAATTTTCTTGGGTCTAAAGCTTTAAAAACTTTAAAAGGAAAAAAAAGGCTTTTAAAATTGTTTTAAGAGAACAATGGCTCCCCCAGTTCATATTCCCAGCTTTTTAAAGACGTCTCTCTGAATTGTTATAATGGTTTTTATGAAGATAGCTGTACTGTCAAATTTGAAATGGCTAAATAAAGTAAACCATTTGCCATGGACTATTTTATATTATGTCTGCTTTATATATAGGGTGTGTGTGTGTGTGTGTGTGTGTGTGTGTGTGTGTGTGTGTGTGTGTGCGCGCGCTCATTCAATACTGTAGAAGTTGAACTCAGCAACTCTCGTCCACCAGCTTCGACCCGTTTATCCCGCGGTAGGTCACCCTGCTGGGCCGCACGAGGACCCCGTGGTTGGGCTTGCACGTGAAGTAGCGCTTCTCTCCCACTGCCCCATCATTCTTCCCCTTGGCGCTTCGAAGCTCCAGGCCCAGCCAGATCCCCGCGGCAAAGTCAGTGGGGCCCACATACCTAACGGTGCCCATCTCGTTGGAGCTGGTGAGGAGGACCTGGGAGCCCTCGTGCAGCTTCACGGCGCCCTCCAGGCCGCCGGCGGCGGTGCTGCTGCTCCAGCTGCGGCGCAGAGCGGGCTTGGACCTGCGCGGGGAGGAGAGGGAGAGGCCGTGACGCCGCGGGCCGGACGCCGCTGCCCGCGCCGCGCCGTTCACAGAAGACGACACCTGCTCACAACCTGACTTTTTATTCTAAAGAGCAGTATTAGAAGATGCTTTTAACATTAAAAAGGTTTTCTCTTTTGGCTATTTCAATACTACCCTAATCTGGATTTAAGATTTCACTAGCAATTTATATACGCGTAGGCCCTCAGCAAAATAGCAACTAGAAAAAAATATACCTACACCTATTCAATAAAACAAAAAGCCAAGAACCTAGTATTTTGGCTGTGGTAATTTACGTTACCTTTTGTTCACTTTTCAAATATTTCTTTACATGAAAACCATCTTTTAAAACTGTTAATCCACAGCCCTGGAAACTACACACACACCCCCTTCTATGAATGAACTCCAGTTACATTTAAGGGTTTACCGCTCTCCCTGCTGCTAACACGAGAAGGAGCTTGGTTGCCTGGAGCAGGATTCCTCTCCTCTCCTCTACAACGAAACACTACTTATAACGTACTGCCTCTGAGCACCCACCACCAACCTGACCTGCACCCACACACGGACCTCCCCCGAGGCCTCAGGCCAGTGCCGCCCAGGGCTTCTGCCACTGTCCCTGGGAAGTAGCTGATCCTGAGATGCGCCCAACATAGAAACATGACCCGGATCTTGTTGCCCTATGACCTGAGACCTCCCAAAACATTTATCCAGAAACCACCACCAGTGGAGCCTCTCACCGCCATCCATGCCACCCCTCCCCCAAGAGGAACCCTCTTCCCGTCCCCACAGTGGGGACAATGCGGAACCTGCTACCGAAACCGCACAGTGCCTGACTGTGCACAGAGTCTGGGTCCTGCCTGTTTTCTATTTTATGACACTTTCTGTATCTTTACAGACTCTGTCACACACCCTGGAAAAAGAAAGAGCACTCTCACTGTGTGGGAGGAAAACTGAGGTCCTAAGCCTCTCCTACACCACCCCTGACACATTCCAGTTATAAAATGTAATGGGAAAATGATTTTTTACCACGTCAAATTCACAAATACAACAATAAATTTAGCAAAGAAATACATAATACCTGTAAGAAAAGTATAAATATTGACTAAAGAGCATAAAAATAAAAATAAGAGTTTTGTTCCTGGATAGAAACATACATATATAAATCCTCCCCTAAGTGGTATTTTTTTTGCAACCTGATGAACTTGCTCCAAATTTCACATAATGACAGGATCTATCATTTCCTGTGCACTTACTATGTGCCAAACACTTGACACACATTATCTCATCCAACATCACCCACCAGTGCTGTAGATACACGATCATCTCCTCACAGAAGAAGAATTTGAGGCTAAGAAAAATTAAGCTATTTGCCCAAGATCAGAGAGATGGTAAAGAGGCAAGCTGGGGCTCAGACCCAAGGCTGTCCAGGCACAAAGGCCAGGCTCCTACTCACAACCATAACAGGTACTAATAATTAAGAAAACGTTGAAAAATATTAACATGGCAAGATTTGCACTGCAGTAATGTTTAATTATAAAGTTACAATAATTAAAACAACATGACCCTGGCATAAGAATGTACTTTTTTTTTTTTAATTCTTTGACCTCGGGCAGTTTATTTCTCATTTCTGAAAAGGAAAATACCTCATTCACAGAACTGCAATTTTTTTGCTTCAAATCTTTATAGAACACTTATTATGCAAATGCTGTTGTAAGAACTTTACAGATATTTACTCATTTATGATAACTTTTGGAGTAGCCAATATTTTACTGATGGGAAGACTGAGGCACAGAGAGGTTTAAGTACCTCGCTCAGTGCCACAGAGCTCGTAAGTGGTAAGGAATGTACTTTTAAATGCATAGAAAACACATCTTAGAAAAATACACATAATTATTTCCTTGGTGATAAGAAGTAAAACTTCAAATCAGTGGGAAAGGAGTGAACATTCAATTAGGGATGCTGTAAAACTTCGTTAATTATTTGGTGGAAAAGAATATGATTCTTATCACTCACTATATGTTGAAATAAATCCCAAATAGATAAAAGAGTTAAATGCATGAATTGATAAAAAGAAAGAAGTAGAAGGAAAGAAACCTGGATATTTATCTGAACACAAAAACACACACACACTAGTGGGGAAGGAAGGAGACAGACTGGTTTTAAAAGTATGGCATTTACTATTAAATTATTATTTTTTCACTTATTATCATGCCATAAAAATGTCTCCATCACAGGGCAGTCTTTAAAAACACTGTAAAAATCACACTGAGGAAAATTAAAGAATATGGGATCTGTTAAGGGGGAAATCTTTCAAAGGGTGTTGGACAGAATATGCTTTGTCCAACTTTGCTTAAAAATTCAGATACATGCATCAGAAAAAATAGAAAAGGATATGACAAAATGCTAACAGTGATAATCTCATCTAGGTGATAAAATTACAGATGATCTTTATCTGCATTTAGTTTACTGTAATTCTTCAAATGTTGTACAATTGATTTCATAATCAAAAAAATTTTAAGGAAAGTCAAGCAAGTAATAAGTGAATTCAGCAATATCTAAACCAAAAATTAATAGTTTGGGTAAAGATTTAACATTCTAATAAGGAGGATTTGATTCAAGTTATGTCAAAACTCTAAAAGCCCAGTTATGTGAGAAATTTAGAAATTACACTACATTTGAGAGTTACATTTACTCATTCAAAAACATCAATTGATAACCTATGAAATGGCAGGTCCGGGACTGGGTTCCAGGAATTTGTGCAAGGTGGTCTGTACAATGCTAGAGATGCTGCAATAAAGACCATGCATGCTGCAGAAGGAGCACAAGAGAGGGAGAATCTATCCTCCCTAAAGGTCCCAGGGAAGACACTTCAGTGGGGGAAGTGACACTTGAGCAAATCTGACAGATCAGCAGACACAAAAGGGAGGGAGACACAGTCATGGGAGCAAACTGTATTATGTATTATTACATTTTTTTTTTTCTGAACAGCACAGAGAGTTTAGAGAACCACTAGACAGTGGTGAGGATTCTACCACGAGAGGTTAAGTCAGGAAAAAGAGACAGTCCTTTTTACATGCTGTGCCAAGGAACCTGGACTCCATTCTGCATTTGAGAATTCAAAAGCTTTGCGGGACGGGCAGAAGACGAAACGTGATGTGAAATGATGGAACCCGCGGCAAAAGGGATTATCTGAGATCTACCCCAAGACATTCAGGTTTGAGCCCACCAAATATATTGTGACACCAGGCTGGGTCCCACAGATGGGACCCATGGAGACTCTTAAGCAGACACACTGTGAAAACACAGGGAGGAGCTAAGCTAGTAACCAAGGGGATGAGGTGCAGGAGACCACAGGCTGGAGGCAGGCGGTGTGCGGGGAGGATGCCTCGTGCCCACCAGGCGGCAGTGACAGCTACGCCAACGTCTCAAGCTCCCTGTATTACCCCCAGTCCTGGTATTAGATAGAGAATTCTCAAGTCAGAAGAACCGCTTCCAACCCCCTCTCCATCACTTTTTCCTCTGAATGAAAGCTCTCATCACCGCCACCTCAATGACCTAGTGAAACACACCTGCTCTTTCTCGAAAATGGCCTGGTGGCTGCTGTTTCCTTTTTCTCAGTTCTCTTTGGCTCCACGTGGGGCAAACATGCCCTTTGCCCCAAGCCCTTCAAGTTTCTTATCCTAGGGATCTGCATTATCTCTGACTGTATTTTCCATGTTTCTTCTGCTTCTAACAGTATCTTTTATTTCCATATAAATAAGCAAGAAAATGGTTCAGCATTTGGTAAATGTCAATAAACTCATTTTTTTCAACCCATATTCTTCAGAATACATCACATTTCCAGAATAACAGCAACACGATATACAATCAACTCTGGCCCTCAGCAGAAGGACATCCAATCACAGTCTCTTACTCCTGAGATCAGGGACAGGTTTCCTAGGACCTGCCAACACCTAATCTTTCTTTTATTCCCTGCAGCACTGATCACCAAACATCTGGTCTATAAGTAAAAGATAAATAAGTAAGTAAAGAATAAGTAAAACATAAATAGATAAAATTTAAGTTGATTATGTACCAATAAAAGTATATTTCTTTTTTAAAATAGGTACTAGTGTCAATCGATAGAAGTAAGAGTAAAGCTTCATTTATTTTTATTTTCAAAGAAAACAAACAGAAGCGCTGCTATTCCCGTCTCACGTGAGCAGGCCACCTTGCACATACCCATACCTGCTGTGTAATTCCCATGGTTCAGATTTTTTTCTCCTTCCCTTGTCTCTTTCACTTACCAACATCTCCACACTGATTTTGATACCTCTCCCCCTTCAAAGTCCTTTATCTCCAGGTTGTCTCTTCTTAGTAATTTCTTCCATTCTGCCTAAGGCCTCTTGAATATCTTCAATAAACTGGGGCATAAAGTCATTGTTCTTAAGCTCTTTCAGCTACTCAAGTGAGGAGACCAATTATAAAATCTCAAAATTGGTAAAGGTTTTGAGGAAGGGGGAAAACAAAAAACAAAAAAACCCACCCAACCCCACTGAACAGCACCTAACCGTGCCTCAGGACCCGGAGGGTTCTCGCGTGGAATTTCAGATCTTCATGAGGCCTCCCGGTAACTTCGTGCCAGAGTATCACACAGACTGTCTGCTGCTCGGCTGAGCATCCAGCTCAGTGCGTGGGCCCTGCTTCCTCGCGGCTCCCAGGGCCTCACTGCTAGTGCACTTCCCTACTCAGCGAGACTTCTTTCCCTCAGGACATTTTTCGTACATTAATTGGAAGGATTTAAAGTTTAAAAAAAAAAAAAAAAAACAAAAGAACTCCTTAACCCCACCAGTCTAGAAGAGCCTCATATTCTTCTAGAAGTAAAAAAAGTTCTAAAAGCCTCAGAAAACTATTAGCGGGAGTAAAGTGGGTCTGGGGGAAATCAATACAAAGAAAAAAGAAAAAAGGAGATTCTCTCTACAAAGAAACCACCACCAAAAAAAAAAAAAAAAAAGCCTTTTGAGGAGTATATTCTACAAGAGGAAGCAAGAGTATTTTTTAAAATAATAGCAGGATTCCTTAATGCAAATAGGCCAGACATTTCTTTCAGGTACTGCCCAAAATATTAAATCAAATCTCTGACTAATTAAGTAAACAGTTTAAAATCAATCCGCCCTACTCAATGATAACGCAAAATGTAAATTCCTCCAACTTTTATTAGCAGCACTAAGCCTCTTTGAAAATATAGTCAGCACACTACTTCTTTGAGTCACTGGTGACAGTTTTAGTTGAGCTTGCAAAGGAGGGAGGAAGAATTCTTCTCACTGATACACTCATCACACCTTTTCTCCTAAGTGTTAAAATTCTACCAAGCGATGTAAAAGATACAAAATCCCACTTTTCTTCCTTCACAGAATCCTGTAATGTTCATCTTGAAAGGTGTTTTTCTAAATCTTCTAATACTCACTTGGCAAAAGCATTTCTTCTGTTAATCTCTTTATGGGAAGAAGCAGAAGTTGTACTGAAACTTCTCCTAAAACCTAAAACATGAAAGCTAAAGTCAGAAAAGGAAAAATAAATCACAAATTCACAGTCCTTGTGAAAAATTATCTTTTATCATTTTTTCTATAAATGTTCAATTTCACCAAATGTTTCTTTGGAAATAGAAAGCAAAGAAAATAAGTGCATGCAGGATGTTAACAGTAGTTTAGGTTTTTTTCACAATTGCTATCTGACCTTTCTCATCAAACTACGCACATACGTGAGTAAGATAATGACATTCCTTTTGGAGATTTTCATTATAGACTTTTCTGAAAACCAAACAAAACCGAATTATATATTGATAAAGCTCAATCTTCTTACTCTCAAATATTATAATCTTGATAAATCATATGTAAAAAAGGAAAAGGATAAAAATAGTTTTAAAATGCTACCATTAATGATACCCCATTTATAAAATACTGAACAATAAATTTCAGAGCTTGATTGTTGGCATCCCCAAATGACAGTCATAAGAAAAAAGACTTCACACAAGGTAAAAATTTTAAAAGATGTTTTTGAAGAACAGGCTCTCTGGCTCTGGCAGTCAAGGCAGACCAGATGTGCTGAGTGAATCTCTTGAATGAAGAAAGTACAATTTAAAGCAACTACAATTAAAAAAAAAAAATACCGTGGAGCTCACATAAGTGGTACAATTTCAAAGAGGCCAAAAGCCAAAAAAAGAAACCACGAGAGATTTCCCCCAAAGCAATCTGCCACCGTGTCCCCCAGGACCACAATGGCCGCTAGAGAACCCGGGCTTCTGCCTCGCCCACTGCACAGGAGGCAGGGAAGGACGCCAAGCCCACGGCCTCCAAGATGGGGATGCCAATAAAATGAGGATTCTGAACAGCTCACTCTCAAGTGCAGGTTAAATGAGAAACAAAATGAAACATCCCCTGGATGAAGACAAAGGAAAGTAGCTTGTGTCAACCCTAATGTGCAGCAGGCAAAATCCTCTCCCCTCAAAATTTGTAATCATAGGCCATATTCATTTTATCTGTGCAATATAAAAACAATAACAATGTTGCAGCGGATGTAAATTAAAGTAGTCCCAGTGCCTCTAGGCAACTAGCAGAAGTGAAAACAGGCACCTCGGAGGTACTGCAGGGTTGATTCCAGACCACCAAAATAAAGCAAGTATTTCAACAAAGCGAGTCATGGATTTATGGTTTCCCGGTGCATAAAAAAGTTATGTTCACACTACACTGTAGTTCTAGTAAGTATGCAACAGCATTATATTTTTTAAAAAATGCACATATCTTAATTTAAAAATACTATATTGCTAAAAAAAAAATGCTAACCATCATCTGACCCTTCAGTGAGTTGAAATCTTTTTGCTGGTAGAGGGTCTTGCTTCGACGTTGATGGCTGCTGACAGATCAGGGTGGTGGTTGCTAAAAATTGGGGCTGCTGTGGCAATTTCTTAAAATAAGACAACAAAGAAGTCTGACGCATTGACTGACTCTTCCTTTCACGCACAATTTCTCTGTAGCATGCAGTGCAGTTTGACAGCATTTTAACCACAGAAGAACTCTTTCAAAATTGGAGTCAGTCCACTCAAACCCTACTGCTGCTTTATCAACTAAGTTCATGTAATATTCTAAATCCTTTGTTGCCATTTCAACAATCTTCACAGCATCTTCACCAGGAGTAGCTTCCATCTCAAGAAACCACTTTCTTTGCTCATCCATAAGAAGCAACTCATCTGTTCAAGTTTTATATTGTGAGACTGCAGCAATTCAGTCACATCTTCCAGCTCCATTTCTAGTTCTCTTGCTAGTTCTGCCACATCTGTAGTTACCTCCTCTCCCCTGAAGCTGTGAGGCCCTCAAAGTCATTCACAAGGATGGAGTCAGTGTCTCCAAACTCCTGTTACTGCTGGTATTTCAACCTCCTCCCATGAATTATGAATGTCCTTAGTGACATCTAGAATGGCGAAGCCTTTCCAGAAGGTTTTGAATTGACTTTGCCCAGATCCATCAGAGGAATCACTACCTATGGCAGCTGTAGCCTTACAAAAAGTATTTCTTAAACAGTAAGACGTGGAAGTCAGTACTCTCTTATTGTCAATGAGTAGTACTATTTTGAAAGGAATCTTTTTCTTATGAGCAGTCTCAGTAGTGAGCTTAGAATATTCAATAAGCCATGTCGTACATATATGTGTTGTCCAGGCTTTACTGTTCCATTTATGGAGCACAGGTAGAGTAGATTTAGTATCATTCTTCAGAGCCCTAGGAGTTTCGGAATGGTAAATGAGCAGTGGCTTCAACTTAACATCACCAGCTGCACTGGCCACTAACAAGAAAGTCAGCCTTTCTTTTGAAGCCTGACATTGATTTCTCCTCTCTAGCTGTGAAAGTCCTAGATGGCATCTTCTTCCAATATGAAGCTGTTTCATCTCCATAGAAAATCTGTTGTTAGTGTGGCCACCTTCACTAATGATCTTAGATCTTCGGATCACTTGCTGCAGCTTCTACACCAGCACCTGCTGCTTCACCTTGCACTCTGATGTTACAGAAATGGCGTCTTTCCTTAAACCTCATGAACCAACCTCTGCTAGCTTCAAACTTTTCCTCTGTAACTTCTTCACCTCCCTCAGCCTTTGCAGAATTGGAGAGAATTAGGGCCTTGCTCTGGATTAGGCTCTGGCTTCTGGAAATGCTGTGGCTGGTTTGATCTTCTGTTGAGACCACTGACACTTTCTCCGTATCAGCAATAAGGCTGTTTCTTATCATCTGTGCACTCGCTGGAGTAGCACTTCTCATTTCCCTCAGGAACTCTTCCTTTGCATTCACAACATGGCTAACTGTTTGGCACAAGAGACCTAGCTTTCAGCCTGTCTTGGCTTTCCACATGCCTTCCTCATAAGCTTAATCATTTCTAGCTTTTGATTTAAAGTGAGAGACATGTGACTCTGCCTTTAACCTGAACACTCAGAGGTCATTGAAGGGTTATTAATTGGCCTAATTTGAATATTGTTGTGTTTCAAGGAATAGGTAGACCCAAGGAGGGGGAGAGAGATGGGGAAATGGCCAGTTGGTGGAGCAATCTGAACACACATTTATGGACTAAGTTTGCCATTTTATATGGGCACATTTCACGGTGCCCCCAAAACAATTACAATAGTAACATCAAAGATTACCCATCACAGGCCATAGCAAATATAATAATAATGGAAAAGTTTGAAACATTGTGAGAATTACCAAAATGCAACCTAGACACATGAAGTGAGCAAGTGGTGTTGGAAAAATAGTGCTGATAGACTCGCTCGCTGCAAGGTTGCCACAAACCTGCAATTTGTTTAAAAAAAAATGCAGTATCTGCAAAGCACAAAAAAGCAAAGCACAGTAAGACAAGTTATGCCCGTATAATCTTTTCTGCAGACATTGGCCCAGGCCTCAAAGAACTTCCATATGTTAAATTCTGAGTTAAAGAAGCATCTCACAATAATACATTACAAAACTGACAAGAAAAGGCACCATAAGTTAGGCTCAACAGAAAGAGATGGCAGAATAAGACTCACAAAGACTTCAGATACTGAATTATTAAACAGAGGTAATACTACTTAAAATGTTTAAAAACATAAAAAAGCATAAAAGTAGGGGAAAGAATAAGTGTAAATAAGTAACAACCAGATTTGTAAAAAGAAAAAAGAAATGAAAAATTTATAATTAAAAAACTATGGTTGGATTAAGGAGTAGAATAAACATAACTGAAGAAAGAATCAAGAAATGTAAGGAAAACTCTGAAGATATCCAGAATGCAGTCCACAGACAAAATTGTAAAAAACATGAATGAGGCATGGAAAGAGGGGAAAAGTGGACTACACTGCTTATCAGAGTTTCAGAAGGAGATAATAAAGAGTATGAAGAAAGCAATATTTTCAACATATGGACAGGAATTTTTAAAAGTTAATCAAATATACTAATTCCTAGGTTCAGGAAGACCCATGACACCAAATAGGATCAACAAAAGGAAATCTCTACCTAGACCCATCACAGCGAAACTGCACAGCACAAAGGAAATAGAGAAGCAGCAGTCCTCAAAGGCAGTCAAGTCAAAAAGAGAAAAGCTACCTACAACAGTATGGATTAGACAGACTCACAGATGACTTCTCAAAAAATCAACAGAAGTAAGAAAACAGTAGACTATATTGTCAATGTGCAGGGAGAAAATATCTTTCAAACTAAAAATGTCACCAAGTTTTAGTTTTACCCAGTGAAACTATCATTAGAAAAGACAGACAAAACCTGAGACAGTTCACTACCAACAGTCTCTTTCTAAGGGAAATTTAAGAATATACATGAAGTAGAAACAAAATTATCCCAAGTAAAAGTTCTGAGGACTAATCACTAAAGATATTGGTAAATATGTGTGAGCAAATTAAATAAATGTTGATTATATAAAAACTATTATAATAATGCAAAATTTGTGGGGGAAATAAAGTAGAAACTGAATAAGTTTCTAAGGATTTTCTATTTGGGAGAAAGAGAGCACATACAAATAGAAAAGAAAATAGGAAAGAAAAGAGGGGATAGGAATATAACAGGAATGGTGTCAAAAAGAAAAACATTTAAGTACAAAAAAGTTGAAAAATAAATAAAATATAAATAATCCAAATATATTAGTAGTTACAATGAATGCAAATGGGTGAAATGCTCAGGTTAAAAGACAAAGATTGTCAGACCACATTTTTTTTTAAAGTAAAATCCAATTACATTCTATTTAGAAAACATTCCGAAAGTATAAGGACATAGAAAAGTTAAGGCAATGGCTAGAAAAAGATTTTTTAGGCAAATATTTAACCACAAGAAGGCTGATACAAGGTAAAAAGAATTATTATAAAGCAGTACCATTTACATTAACACCAAAAAGTGAAACATGTAAGTATAAATCTAATAAAAAATGTATAAAATCTATATTAGCAAAATTATAAAACTTTGATGAAAGAACTCAAAGAAGATCGAAGTAGATACAGAGGTATTCCATGTTCATGGATCAAAAATCCAATATTGTTAAAATGTCAGTTCTTCCCAATTTGATCTATACATTGATTGCAATCCCAATCAAAATCCCAGTAAATTATTTTATGGACATCAAAAACTGGTTGTAAAGTTTATATGGAAATGCAGAGCACCCAGAACAACCAGCACAATATGGAGGGAGAAGATCAAAGTCAGAATACTGATACTACTAAACTTGAAGAATTACTATAAAGCTACAGTAATCAAAATACTGTGGTATTAGCAAAAGAAAAGACAAATACATCAACAGAACAGAACAGAGAGCCCAGAAATAGACCCACAAAAATACAGTCAACTGATCTTTGACAAAAGAGCAAAGACAATTCAATAGAGAAATAACAGCCTTTTCAACAAATATGCTGGAGTAACTAAACATTCATATGCAAAACAATCAATCTAGACATAGACCTCACACTTTTCACAAAAATTAACTCAATGTGTCATAGATATAAATGGATAATAGCAAAACTATAAAGCTCCTAGAAGATAATGTAGGAGAAAATCAGGGTGACCATGGGTTTGGTGATGACATTTCAGATACAACAAAAGCACAAGTCATGAAAAAAAAAAAAACAAAAAACAACCTGATAACTTGGACTTCATTAAAATCAAAAACTTCTGTGATAGAGACTGTTAGGACATTGAAAAGACAAGCCACAGATGGGGAGAAAGTAGTTGCAAAACACATCCTGATGAAAGTCCAGTATCCAAAATATAAAACTCTTAAAACAGTAAGAAAACAGCAAACACAATTTTAAAATGGGAAAAAGATATGAATGGACAATTTACCAAAGACGTAAGATGGCAAATAAGTATACGCAAAGACCCTCAACATTTGGTATGGGCTGAATCGTGTCCCCATCCCTAAAATCCACATGTTGAAATTCTATCCCCCCAGTTCCTCAGAACAGGCCTGTATTTGGAGACAGGGGCCTTACAGTGGTAATTAAGTTAAAATGAGATCGTGTGGGTGGGGCCCTAATCCAACATGACTGGTGTCCTTGTAAGAAGAGATTAGGACACAGACACATACAGAGGAAAAGATCCTGTGAAGACATGGGAGGAAGGTGGCCTTCTATAGGGAAAGAGAGGCCTGAAAAGAAAGAAATCAACCCTGCCAACTCCTTGATCTCGGACATCCAGCCTTCAGAATTCCGAGAGAATAAATTTCTGTTATTTAAACCACCCCATGCAGTACTTTGTTTTGCTAGCCCTAGCAAACCAATACAACATCAAGTCATTAGGGAGTTTCAACATAAAACAACAGTATGACTGAAATGTGCTGTACACCAGAAACTGACACATCATAACTGAGTATACATCAATTAAAAAATAGTAATAATTAAAACAAGGTACTAGTACACATCTATCAGAATGGCCAAAACCCATGGTCCATGAAATGAATCTCAACAAATATTTAAGCACTGGTATTATACAAATCACTCTTTCACAGGTGGTTAACCATATGGAAAAAAATGACACTAGGTCCTTACTATACACAAAGTCAATTCCAGGTAAAGTGACAAACACGGAAAGTAAAAATATAAAAAACTTAGAAAGCAATATAGGAAAATATCTTTATGATATCTGATTTAGGAAGAGGTTTCTTAAGACAAAACATGGAAAAAATAATGGTTTTGCTAACAGTTAAAAATTAAAAACATCTGCTCAACAAAAGACACCAAAAAGGGAGGAGGGCAAAAGATAAGTCACAAACTGGGCAAGAGATCTGCAACAAAACTGACAAAATATTGGTGTCCAAAATACATAAAGAAAACTACAAACTCATAAGGTAGAAACCAACCAACCAAAAAAAAAAAAAAGTGAGCAGCAGACTTGAATAGGCACGTCATAAAACAGGGAACGCATGTGGTACATAAACATGAGCACAAGCTCAACCTCATTTGCAATTTGGAAAATGCAAATTAAAACCACAAGGAGATACCATTTACATCCAACAGATGCACAAAGACTTCCAAATCAAACAAGACTAGTGCTGGTGAGGTGAGGAGCAGCAGAGACTCTCATCCACTGCCCATGCAGACAGTCTGGCATATCAAGGAAGACTGAAGAGATGGGCACACCTCATGCCCAGCAATTCTAGCTAGAGACACTTTTGCAAATGTGCACAACAGCATAGTTTCTACTAGTGACAAACAGGATATAACCCAAATATCCATCAAATAGAGAATGAATAATGTATTTTAATGGACCACTAAATAACCAAATAGCAAACAATCAAATCTAAACATATATTATTAACATATCTATATATGGGAGAAAGACATAAAGAAAATCAAAGGAATTAACATAAAATTCAAGATGCATAACTTGAGGTCAGACTATATGAAAAGGGAGGCAGATGAGACCAGGGGATACTCAGGGGGTTCTGCAGTACATACAGGTAATCATCTTCTTCAGCTATGGGGTAGGTAATAGATGTTGCTTTATGATTACATGAACTATATAAATATATTTCATATACTCTTTTGTATACATATACACTTCACAATAAAATTTTTTCAATGAATAAAAGCAAAGGAATAATTATTAGGAACATAAAACCATGTGATCTTACCAGGATAAGAATGATTCTGTTTATTTGAAGAAATTTCTGAAAGAGTATCCAGGGAATCTGTTACTCTGTGAATAAAACAAATAATGCAAACCCCATTAGAAGTAGCTGGTCTTCAGATTTATGACTGGCACTTAACTGAGGGTTTCATGCCATTGGTTATTTCTTGTTTCACTCATTCAACATTTACAGAGCATCTTTTATGAGCCAGGAATGAACTTCAATCTAGCACCAGACAGAGGCAATAATAAGACAGAAGTCTTTTTTATGTAAAGATAGTAAGTACAGAAAAAGTCAACTTCAAGTGAATTCATTTCAAATAGGGGTCTGACTTCAAAGATAAAACAAAAAATGTGAAATTTTTATCTTATGCTAAATTTAGTAACTGTTAGATTGTAATTGTGAAAACATCACATTTTTATGTTGGGGAAAAAATGTATCAGCTGAGTCTGTATATATATGTGATTTTTCTAATAAACCTGTTTGGCTAATACAATTCAACATCTTTTACTTTATACTTGACTCTAAGCACAATCATATAGGTCATTTTCCCTTTCCTGACAGGTCTGTCTACATTTTTTTGATATTCAAACCATTCTTTATTTTTAAAAAGCCAATTCTATAAAACAGTCTCATTTTCTCCCAATAGTTTACTGACCTAAATCTGCAAAGACTTCATGCTATCAATCACCTGCTCCAGCACACATTGTTACCATAAAGAAATCCTGCAACTCTTGCAATATTTGCAATTTTATCATTGCACTTCATATGGATCATTTTTACATGATATATAACATATAGCAAACAATGAGAGATTGATGAATGCAAATGACTCAATGACGAGGACAGATACTTAAATTAAGTTGTAATGAAGAGTTGAGAAGAACTTAATTCTAAGAGTGATCAGTTCATTACTAGTAAGTACCTACTGGTATGAACCAAGAACAAGAAAATTAATACTATGCTGACAAAGACCACTTAAGCAAAAAATGGACAGATAGATAAGATTAGATCTAGTCAGTGAGTCTTAGAATTTCTCTAAAGAAATATTGTTTGATTTATATGTTAACAGAAGGAAAGGTATTAACTAGATGATAGTTGGATGATAGTAAAAAGCCATCCAAGAAGAGGAAATAACACACAGAAAGATTCTAGGACAGGAGGCACATGTTTTTAATGGAAAAGTTAAAAAAAAAAAAAAAGGCCAGCTACAATGTGGGGAGCAATTTAAGGTGAGGTTGTGACTGGTCACTACATGACTGACTGTTCTCAGAAGTCCGGAGTTTAAAATTCTTCCTTCTTGGAGAATGGGGCTGGGGGAATCACACTCCCTGACTTCAGACTATACCACAGAGGTACAGTAATTAAAACAGTATGGTACTGGCACAAAAACAGACACATAGATCAATGGAACAGGACAGAAAGTCCAGAAACAAACCCACACACTTAGGGTCAATTAACCTACAACAAAGGAGGCAAGAATATGCAATGAAGAAAAGATAATCTCTTCAATAAGTGGTGCTGGGAAAACTGGACAGCTACACGTGAAAGACTGAAATCAGAACATTCTCTAACATTATATACAAAAATGAACTCAAAATGGATTAAAGGCCTAAATGTAAGACCAGATACTATAAAACTCCTAGAGGAAAACATGGGCAGAACGCTCTTGGACATAAATCACAGCAATATGTCTTTTCAACCAGCTCCTGGAGTAATGGAAATAAAAGCAAAAATAAACAAATGGGACCTAATTAAACTTAAAAGCTTTTGCACAGCTAAGGATACCATCAACAAAATGAAAAGACAACCTACAGAATGGAAGAAAACATTTGCAAATGATGCAACTGACAAGGGACTAATTTCTAAAATACAAAAACAGCTCATACAGCTTAATATATTAAAAAAAAAAAAAACCAAAAAAACCAAAACAAGGAACCCAATCCAAAAAATGGGCAGAAGATGTGAACAGACATTGCTCCAAAGACAGACAGATGGTCAATAAGTGCATGAAAAGATGCTCAACATTGCTAATTGTTAGAGAGATGCAAATCACAACTACAATGAGATATCACCTCACACCTGTCATAATGGCCATCATTAAAAAGTTTATATATAATACTGGAGAGTGTGTGGAGAAAGAGGAACCCTCCTACAGTGTTGGTGGGAATGTAAATTGGTACAGCCACTATGGAAGACAGTATGGAGGTTCCTTAAAAATATAAAAATAAACTTCATATGATCCAGCAATCCCACTCCTGGACACATACCCAGAGAAAAATATAATTCAAAAAGACACATGTGCCCCAATGCGCGTCCACAGCAACACTATTTACAATAGCCAAGACATGGAAACAACCTAAATGTCTATTGACAGATGACTGGATAAAGATGTGGTGTATATATATACACAATGGAATACTACTCAGCCATTAAAAAATAAAATAATGCCATTTGCAGCAACATGGATGGACCTGGAGATAATCATTCTAAGCGAAGTAAGCCAGAAAGAGAAAGAAAAATACCATATGATATCGCTTAAATGTGGAATCTTAAAAAAAGACACAAATGAACTTATTTACAAAACAGAAATAGACTCACAGACATAGAGAACAGATTTATGGTTACCAGGAAGTAAAAGGGGTGGGAAGGGATAAATTAGGAGTTTGAAATTTGCACCTCTTGGGGAGTGATGGAAATGCTGGATATGTTGACTGTGGCAGTGGTTTCATAGGGGTATATATACATCTATCAAAATTCATCAAATTGTACATCTGAAACATGTGTGGTTTCCTGTACAGAATTATACCGCAATAAAGTTGCTTAAAATAAATGAATTCTTAAAATAAAATAAAATTCTTCCCTCTTGAAGATTAGTGGTGTCTTTAAAGAGCTCCAAAGCTGGTTTAAATTGGAAACTTCCCAAAATCAGGCACCATCTCTGTTTTATTTGCTTATAGAATGCCTAGCACAGCACAAAGTGCTAAAAGACACTTAATAGTATTTGATGATGATGAATGAGACAATCAGAAGACGACAGGAAGACAGCTGGATGGAGACAGCAGTTCCTTTAGAGAGAAAGCCCCGCTTCTTCTAAGACAAGGGGCTGCTTTTACACGAATCACCTCAAAGAAGACCAAGTACATGGCAAAAAAAAAAAAAAAAAGTGTTCCATAAACAAAGGAAGAAAAAGAAGATAAAACCAGGACAGAGAAAGTTGTTCCACAATATAACAGAGAAGAAAGCTATTACAGCATAAAAAACACTGAATGAGATTTGATCAATATTTACTGTGCCAAACTATGTCCCTTGGGTAATCAAACATGAAATGGAGAATTCCAGTCCTCATGACTAGGAGACAGATAAAACTTCTAAGAGATTGCAGCAATGTGTTAATGAAGATTTGTTCAAAGTAATATGAGAACCCAGAAGACTGACTGGTGATTCAGTATGGATTTTATTCCCAAATCAATCATTTACAAGATACAGGTCCTGAAGAAAGTCACTGAGCCTCTTTTAATCATTATAGGGTAATAGTTAAGAGCACACATTCTGATACCAGACTGCCTGGGCTCAAATCCCCACTTGAGCGCTGTGCACAGCTGCACAACTCACTTAACCTCTCTGTTTCCTACTTTCCCCACCTGTGAAACAGAGATGACTACAGGTCCTGACACACAGGGCTGCGGCAGGGGAGTCAACAACGCACACAAAGCACTTAAAACAGCGCCTGCATATGAGTGCTATTAGCTACTAGCTCTTTTTCTTCATTTATAAAATCACTACTGGAAAAACAGCAAACTGTCTAAAAGCAAGGGCTTAGGGAAAAAACAACAACAAAATAACAAACCTGGGCTGAGTCCAGCTCCACCATTAAACTAGCGGGGAAGATCAAAATACACTGTCCAAAACAAGCCGCTCTGGAGTAAGGATTATTTTGAGCTGAAGACGTTTGAGAATCAACAAATGCACAAAGAGGATTTCTCTGAACTCCCCTTATCTGCCTAAAACAGATCGCCCGGAAAAAAAGAACTCAATTGTCATAAATCCCCTCACCAGGGGTTTCATCAAGTAGGAAGACGGGCTCTCATCACAGGAGAGGAGACAAGGAGTTAACACCACACCCAGAGAGGCAGTGTCACAAACCATCACATCCCCATCCATTTTCCTAAGGACCTACTGATCTTTCCTAAACATCATTTCCTCTCCCATAAGTGGCCATTCTCTCCCTCCTTTTCCCCTATTAAGATGGTCCATAAACTCTCCAATCTCACCACTCCTTTGGGTATTCACTGCTTTCTGTGATGGCCCATGCATGTAAAATTAAAATTTAATAAATGTGTATGATTTTTCTCCTGTTCATCTATCTGTCATCAGTTTAATTCACAGACACACCCCCAAGCCCAGCTAGTGAATCTAAGAGGACAGAGCATAAGTTTTTCATCCCCTACACTAGCTCTATGACTTTACCTAAGTTACCGTTATCTCTTGAAACTTTTCTCTACCTGCAAAATAGGAATGCTCACAATACCTTACACCCCACTGGGTCTGGGGGAGATTAATGAGATATGCATTGAAAGTACACGGTACAGAGCCTACCACTTATTAAATGCTCAAGGAATGTAAATACAGATCCTCCTCCACTTACGATGGGGTTACATCCCGATAAAATCATCTTAAGTTGAAATTCATGTAATACACCTAACTTACCTAACGTCATCGCTCAGCCTTTCCTACCTTACACGTGCTCAGAACACTTACATCAGTCTACAGTTGGGCAAAATCATTTAACACAAAGTCTATCTCACCATAAAGGGTTGAAGGCCTCGTGTAATCTATTGGATACTGTGTCCTGAAAGTGAAAAACAGAACGGTCAAGTGGGTCCAGAAGGGCTGTTTAAGTGTATGGGGCTGTTCCCCCTCGTGATCACATGGCTGGCTGGGGGCGGAGGCTCGCCGCCGCTGAACAGATCACGAGAGAATATCGCTCTCGGCACCGCTAGCCCGAGGAAAGAACAAAATTCAAAATTCGAAGTACAGTTTCTACTGTACGCACATCATTCTTGCACCATCATAAAGTCGAAAAATCCTAAGCCAAACCATCCTAGGTCAGGGACCACCTATAGTTACCCTTTTCCAGCCAACCTGACCAAAGACTGAGTAGGATCAAATGAGACAACATTTAATTGAAGATGGTTTATAAACTGCAAAACACTGTATGTTAAATGCTATAAAATCATCAATAATAAGAAAAGAATTATGAAGTACATCACAGAAGGAAATGAACACAAAAGTTACATGTAATTATTCAATTAAAAAACAAGAGTGAGAAAGAAAACGGATATGAAAACTGTTACATTTGCCAGGAGGTAGTCACACAGCCCAGCTGGAAGGGGGTGAACTGGGACTCCCAGGCTGTGATCACAGATCTGGGCTCACCAATGTGATTATACCATACGTGTTACTTCCTATTTAAATATCAGTATCCCACTTCCCATCCACTGAAAAGCATACCAAGCCAGCTTCTCTCAGCACCTTAAGTTGTTTCACATAACGGTCCCTGGAATTTCACGAAGACTTGTCTCTGCTCAACTTATTTTCTGAAAACCAGAGAGAGCCAGTACAAAAGTGCACTATCTTAAGAAGAAACACCGAGGAGGTATATTATATATAAATCCTTGAAGCTTCACTTCCCCCAAAGATCTGCCTATCTATTTTTGAAAACTAAAGAAATCAGAGGAAAAAGCCATTTTGGTTCCATTAGGTTTGTAGAGGAATGAATGGGGTGCCTGCTGGCAGGAAATTTAATGTAGTTAGGATGTGACTGAAGCAATCAGGGAGCATTTTTACTTTTGTTTGCATGACAGATTAAGCTCGCTGCTCTCACTGTTCTTAGCTGCAAATGCCACTTCTAATAGCCTACACATACTCATAGGGTTTGCAAATGAGGAATAAAGGAGGTTTTTTAAAATTGCAAATCCTCAGCAAAACAAATTTAGCTTTCCATGAACCTGCCCTCTCAAGAAGGTGGTTGGTTAACCCCTTGAAAGAAGACATGGGCTATAGTCAGTGCACATCTTTAACACAAAATCTGGGACTCTAAACCACTGCACATTATAAAAAGTTCTTGTGAATAAACATAAACTTCATTTTTCTCACCTCTGTACCCTGGATGGGGGAGCAAATATTCCATATCTTGGGGAACAACTAAAATACTGCACACCTCCAACTGAACCATCATTCTTGCCATGGGGCTTCTCAAGCTCTATCCCGTACCAATATCCTAGAACAAGAATATTAGATTTTAAAAGCATCTGTACTTTATCCAAAACTGTTATGTTACACAAATCCAAAGTCAAGATGGCTTAACATTCTCACAAATGACCAGAATGATGGAAGATCATCATGATCAAGTTTCAAAAGATAAAATTACAAAACAAAATTTGAAAATCTGAAAAATGAACCAGAAAACCATTTTACAAGCATAATTGTAGAGCTGTACACCGAGAAAGATAAAATGCACAAACACAAATTTGGCAAGGACTCGCTATAATACAAGCAGTGTATGACCAAAATATATCTAAAAGCTATAATAAGAAACAGTCCTTCACTTGGTAATATGGTCTAAGTGAGAGCAGGGTAGCATGATGCTGAGATGCATAAACCATAAAATAAACATGCAATCTTTTCATTTTGCTCTCCCAATATCAGAATACCACAAACAGTTCTTAAATAATTAAAGACAGACAAAAATAATATGGAAAATATGACTAGACTTCATGATGACTTTTCTTTTGTTTTAGCCCCACCCAGGATGAAAAAAAAATCACTTTTAATGTAAATGAAAAGATTTAGGTTAGCTAATGGGAAGAATTTTCTAAAAGGCTTTCAAGTATTTAAAAGAGCCCACTCTGAGGAGTAATAGGATTTCCTTTTCTAGAGGACATGAAGTTAAAGAGGGAGTTTGCTTTTAGTGTGGTAAATATTAGATAAATGGACATATACTCCTAGGGTAATGGCTCTGGATGAGGGTGTCTCCTGACCAGCTGAAAGTACCCAATAGTCCATTCATTTTTGTGTGTGTGTGGAGGGGTAATTAGATTTTTATTTATTTATTTTTAATGGAGGTACTGGGGATTGAACCCAGGACCTTGTGCATGCTAAGCATGTGCTCTACCACTGAGCTATACCTACCCCAATCTTTTTTTACTTAAAAAGACAGTGCAGTAGTAATTGTATCTGGTCTCTTAGAAGCAGTATCAAATAAAAAAATAAGGATATATATACATTGAGAAACCTATTGAAAAAACTTTTTACAAATTACAAAAATTTTGTTTCCTTCAGATTAACAGTTCAAAGAGTCAATTATATAACTTCTAAAGTGACAATCTAGAAGTTCTTAATTTTATTCCTCTTATGTTCAAAAAGATAACACTGGAATCTACTCCTAATATTGGAGGTGGGGTTGAAAAGACTAAAGTAATGCATGAGATTGTTTTTTATACCTAAACAGTCCTACTGTGCACAAGTACTAAGTGATGTACACAGACCTACTGTTCAGCAGCACTGACGCCCGGAAAACAGGTCATCCCGTTTCTGAATGTCGTTAACCAGGTTACTCTGGTTGCCACTGTTATTTCTCTGAGTGCCACAGTTACAACTTTCCAAGTTTTACTTCCTTCTGCCTTTGATGCTTTCCTACATAATTTTTTCATTTTCCATTTTAATAAACCACAACACTGCTACATGTTTGCCATGTAACTCCTCAAGGAGCACAGCATGCAGCAGGAAGACATGATGGCAAGTGCTAACAGCAGTGACCACATATCGTCTGGTGGGGATCTCTTTCCCATCTGAACGGCGACTGCTTTCAGAGGTGGCCCTGATAAAGATGCTGAAGGCACTAAACATGCCCTCTGTCAGGTCTACATCCTATAATCTATAGCTTAGATATTACCACTGTTCTATGGAACTGACTAATCAAATTTTGATGCCACAGAAATATACACTACTTTCTAAAAGGGAGAAGGACTTAAACAAAAACCTTCCAACTTTTATATTTGCTTATTACTTCCCAAATTTCTAAATGCTCTATGCTAGGAGTTCAAAAATTAAAAGTCAACCTAAGATAATTAATTGTATCCAAATGAATCAAATCATCCAAGACTTGTTTAATATAACCAGAGAAAAGAAACTCGAAAGACACGGTGATTGTGGAAAAATAACCTACCTTTGGGATTCCTAGGCTTTTATTTGAGAACCTACAAGAACATTCTAATTAATCTCAATTACTACCTGGAGCTCTAAGAGAGACATGAATTATAAAACATATAGCCCATCTCCAATCAATTAGTTGGACTAGAATTATAAATGGTCCTAAAGAAACAGAACTGTGCTGAGAGACAACTCCCCATGTTTCTGCATGTCTATGGACAGAGGTACCGACCATCTTGTCACGGGCGTCTGTAAAGAGGACAGCCTTGGAGGACAGAGACAGAGTCTCCACCAGCACGAGAGACAGGCACACTTACTGTCCAGTATAAAGGTTCAGATTCCCTAAGTGCGGGGCTCCTCCCCTGCAACGCAAACCACTGGTATGCAGGTGTCACCTGGCCTCGCAAGCTCACCCCCAGAAACTGGGGATCAGGAAACAAACACGAGAAAATGCTGCCACTTTGGCTACCGCTGTTGCCAAGAGCACTGGGGTCCTGTCTCTGACCCAGGAACCTCCCATCTTCTGCCAGCTTCTAGGAGGCTCTGACAATCTAACTTGTCAGCACACAAATAGGGTAAAATCTCAGATCCTTCAGAGTGCTTGACAGAAAGCTACAAACTTTAAAACACACACACACACACACACACACACACACACACACAAAAATCAGCCTGCAACTGACCCCACCGCAGGGACGGCACTGCCTGTGGAAGAAGGTCAGGGGGCTTAAGCTCCGTCCGGTTGTTTGTGTCATGAAAGGTGCAGATGTGGATGGGCATGGGGACAACTCTCCTCAACTCTGTCATGTTCAAGTGACTGCCAGCTCGAGCTTTTAAGGAAAGTTTCAATGGCTTTATAATAGACGGTCTTCCTTGGTTCTGTCTTGGGGGGAAAAATGCTCTGGGTAACCTCTTCCTAAAATGCTGTAATGCCACCATGTGTCAAAACAGCATACTGCTATTTAAAACACACAAACGTGGCTTTATTCAACTGGCTTCTATTTGAAATTACAATCACTGAGAATGCAAAAGAAAGATAACCTTACTTTGGAAACACAATATTAAGTCTAGACTGGAATGAACATATAAATGCACAAAAGTGCATTTTTAAGGTCCACAGATACGCAAAACCTTTTTCATTTTCCTTTGAACCCCTTTGCTTTTCTCTCCAAGCCACTGTTAAAAGCTATCTGTGGTGAACTCATTACCTACTCATTTCAAAGATTATCCTTAGCACAAATCTAATCCTGAAGTTTTCTCTGTTATTTAGCACACTCGGCAATCAATGAGAGTAAATTTGGAGAGTAACAACTAATTTTAACATTAGACAATTTAAAAGATAATTGGCAAGAAAAATTCATGACTAAGTCAACCTGAGTAAAAAATGGTCTGCATTTTAATCAACAGTTTTGCATTTTCTGGGCCACAGCTGCCATCCATAAGAACTGTTAATCAAGAATTCTCTATATAAGTACATTTTATTTATATATAAAATTTTAAGCCTTTTGTATTCTAAAGAATGCAAGTTGAACAAAAAATACACAGATGAGTTACCTGGAGCAAAGTTTGTTGTCCCAAAGAACTTAACGGTACCGATTCTCTGGCCTACCACCAACACCCTATCTCCAAGGCGGAGCTCTCCTTCACAACGTGTATTATTTGCTACAGATGTTGCTGAGGAATTCAGACCTGTTTGAGGGGTTGGTAGGGGAAAGGGATTGGAAAGGAAAAGAGAAAAAAAAAAAAAAAACAAAGGGAAACTCAAAAAGCACATTAGCTGAAAAATTACTTACGTATTCTAAGCAGTCTAGTTAGTTGGAGATTTCAATATGCTGCCATTCCTTACACACATCATCTATGGCTGTGTTTCTCACGTGTGAAGTCAAGCTACTCAGAAGAAATCTGAATGGTTTCCTGAGACAATTGCTGTCACGGGAACTTACATGATTCCTGGTGAAGTGTCAACTCTACCCTGATTTCCTGGGGGCGCCCACTACTAGAACAGAGGTCGGCACACCTTTTCTGTAAAAGGCTACACAGTAAATACAACTGCTCCCCTCTGCTGTTGTCACACAAAAGCAGAGACAAAACGGGCAGTGTGTTTCAATAAAACTTTTTTTTTTTTTTTTTTTTTTTACAAAAATAGGTGGTAGGTTGGATTTGGCCCATGGGCTGTAGCCCGCCAAGCCCTGTTCTAGTAAAATGCTAGAATCAGAGTAGTTCAGTGTGAAACTGAAACTGCTATACAGGAATCTAATTATCCCAAATTGATGTCCTTGTTAGAAACAAGACCATTTCCTCTCACCTTGATTCAGACCTCAACCCTCAACAGCCTTCTACTGAACATCAGAAGTCCTAGAGAAATACTGTCTAGAATGAAATACTGTTCAATTGTAACAGAGAAGAGCTGGGTCCTTGAGGCTTCTCCCATCAGTCTGTGAACAGGCTGTCCTCTGGGAAGGCCTAGGGAACCCTGCCTGAGGGTGTGGGATGGAGGATAAGTCACCCTGTTAACAGGGAGACACTAAGAACACGGCAACAAATGGGGAACACAAACCCAGGGGGAAGGAAGGTTTGGATAAAGCATAAACTAAACAGTCCCAGGTCCTCATAATAGCCAACATTTCCACAGCACTTCACAGTTTACAAAGTGCTTTTCATGAGCATTATAATCAAGGATAAGATAAAACTCGGGATTAACTAAGACATAGTGTTCACAGGTAGTAGGTGGCACACCTGGCTTAAAACCCAGACCCTGTGACCAGAACACTCAATTCTGTCCCAGGCTGTCTGCAGGCCATGGACCAAGGATGGCAAGTCCAACATCGGGATACAACAGTGCTGAGCTCACAGACTTCCTCCCCCACCTCTCCCATCTCCCCATCCCTTCTTGCTGCTCCTCTTCCTCCTCCTTTACTCTGACTCCTGCTAACGTCCACCCTCTGCAAGCCTCATCTCCCTCACATGCAAGTCTACAGAGAGCGTGGAGTATCTACTCACTCCAGAAAAAACGTCTTAAGGAAATGTCTCTGGGGTTCCAAACGGGGACTTTCTGCCACACGTCTCCCATTCTCTCTCCTTCCCCATTTAAGAGGTCCCTTTTCTCACTCTCATTGACAACTTTCTTCACCTTTAGTATTATTTAAGACTACAAACCTTTCATATTTATAAACAGAAAAAAAGGTTAAATATGTAAGCACACTAGAACTACTTCATATAAAGGGTAAAAAAGATTCCACACCTGCACATAAATTTTAAAACGAAGTCAATGTCAAAAGCCCAAATTCCAAATGAGGGAGCCCTTGAAGTGTAAACAAAATTCAGACAAGCATAATTGCAACATGACCACAACTTCTCTCCTCTGTCCCTCACAGCATCAAAGAGAAAGTGGTTGAAGGGGAAGGGGAATCTATTCAGACAATAAATATTCCAGGTACAGTTCAGGCAAAACTGATAAGTTCTCCACTTTAAGAGTTCCAACTTTTAAGCTTATTTTGTCAATATTAATATTGACGGTTGGTTTGTTTTTTCCCCATACAATACATATCTTAAAGAGAAAAAAAAAATCCCATCATGAACATTTTCTATAATAAAATATTGGTTCAGTAAAAGAATGAAAAGTATCAGAAAAAGAATCTAGTAATTATTATGAGGCTCATTAAAAACAAGTTATGCCAAAATGACTTCATTTCCTTTCTGGACAGATTTGCTATGTGGGTAAATAAGTAAATGGCAATAAGTTCTATGTATGTTGATTTCAACAAGAAAATGTGTCTTAAACATCCATACACATAACTGAAGAAATGGGGACTGAATGAGACCATGCAGGATTCACAGCAAGTCAAAAAGCCACATCAGAACAGGTTATCATTGTCAACCTCCCTTATCTGGTTTTAAATGACCTTGCTAAAAACAGAGATAGCATATTTTTTAGATAAGAAGCTAACACAAAAGTGTGTAGAAAAGCTAACATGCAAGATATAAAAAATAAAATTCAGAGGGACAAAAATTCTAACATTAAATTAAATAAAAATAAAAGTAAAGTCCTATGTCAAGACGCAAAAGGAAGAAACTTGGCATAAAGCTCTGTTTGAGCCAATGACACGGTGCGGTCACCAGAACTGCATGAGCAGCCTGAGCCTGGACTTGTACCGAGAGGCAGTGGTTCTGCTCTCTACCCACTGGCCAGGAGAGGCCCGGGGACCCTGCAGCGGGAGGAGGCAGCGAAGGGACTGGAGACCGAGTTGGACTCTGAAAGCGGCAGGGAAGCCCCAGACAGACCTGCGAGGAGAGCCCAGGTGTGCCACTTAGAAACTGCAGCTGTGCACCAACGCCTGTGCCTCCTCATTCATAAATTGAGGATGGCCGTAGCAGTACCTATCCCACAGGTTTATTTTGAGAACTAAATGAAATAAAGTATGTAAAGCACCTTTAATAGTACCCCAAATAGGAAGTATAACATGTTTTGACATCTGAGTTATTATTCTATTAGGCTTAGATTAGAAAAGAGAGAAGAAAGGTAACAGACCGTACAGTTTCCAAGAATCTGAGGATCTATCACAAAGTTCTACGAGCCTTACAGAAGGGGCTGGAGGCCTTAGAAACAGGAGGAAGAGAAGTCAGTACAGACAAGGAGAAGGGCAGGTGCACGAGGAGAAAGGCAGCGGTCAGAGTAGGCGGGTGGATGGGAAGGAGGTGGGGGGCTGCGGGAGACAGGGGAGGGGGCAAGTGGTTCAATCTGACTGAAGTATAGGGTTCCTTCTACACATTTAAAAACAGCAAATCTACTTACAAACAAACCAAGATAAAAAACACCAAGAAAGCCTGGTTGAAAAAGCCATAGATACCAGCACTGGCTCTAGACGAGACAGAAGGGCTTTTGCTCACTGTCTTCCTGTTACCGCCACGTGCAATCAGCTTCTTAGGGTGGCCCTGCTTGTGTTCCAGAGACGACGTAGAGGAGGAGCTGCTGATGGATCCAAGCAAGGTCGCTAAAACGGGTGAAAGAAAAGGATATGTTGGAGGGCAGAAAATAAGAAGTGAATCAACGAGACACTTTTCCAGGTTAGCACCTTCTGACACTCTCCATTTAGCTTCCCCAGCTGTGGATTCCCCAGTGTTGAATTAAATGCCTGATTTCATCCAAATATATTGCAGTTCATATGTACAAGATTTTATAACTCAAGCAAACTGTAAGGATACAAAGGACCCACACTACATGATGATAATATTATGCAGAAGAGTGTTGTCTCGTCATTAACTTAGACCAACCACCTATTCTAACCACTGTCTCTCACCTCTCATTTTAGATGAGTTAACAGAATCACATCTTACTTATATTTTTAAAAAACATTATTCATTTCAAGGTAACACTGACTTAATATTAAACTGTTCTGAGTTAACCTGAAGGCAAGCGGGAACACTTTTGAGTTTTCTATTCATGCCCTATTCACCCAACGAGTTGACAGCTAAAGGCAATTTTACTTTTATCAAGCCATCTACACTATGGAATCTCCTTTTATTCTCTTAATCTAATCCAGTAATTCTCTAATTTAAGTGTACATAAGAATCATAACACAGGATTTTATACAAAAACATATATACTTTACTATGAGCTTGCATAGAGGATTTTCAAGGATAAATTTTTGCTGTAATGATTTTTCCCTTACAAATTTTAAAATTTAGCCCCCATGTAAGCTATATCACTGTACTATTTTAAAATTCCATCAGTGAATTAAATTTTGATAACAGACGTTATAATTTGTATTACCATCTTTCTCTGTTCCAGTTTTCAAGTCTTCACCAGGAGGCAACGAAAGTGTTGATTCTGAAGCACTGTCTCTTTTTGATGTCATTAATCCTGGAACACAGAAACGAAACGTTCAGCAAGAAAGAATTTTGTTTAACATTAAACAAAAGTATATTCACTGTTAAAGTAAAGCCATCCCTCATTTTCTAAATCTTATCCACTTCTGAAAACTTGTTGGCTAATAAATTCAGACAGCAGGGGCCAATATTTCACTATTTAAAGAAGAAAGAAAAGAATGCATTCCCAGTCCATCTGAAAACCCCAGTTTCTCCAAATATCACTAAAGTGTTTCTTAAACCTTAAAATCCACTAAGAAATTCTAAATAATAGAAAGCATTTAAAACACAGCTCCCTAACTGTCTGATACTTAATGCACTCATTAGTAAAATGAGGTAAAGCAAACCTCATCCAGTTACGACCTGCAAACAACTCAATTGATTTCACTGGTGTATGCAGGCAAATTCCCTGTAGCAGATTGTCTATTTAGATAGTGAATTTGGGGTAAAATTTTCTGGAAATCATTTGAACAATTATTTATGTAAGTGTGAGTCAGACAGTAAGAAGCTCTGTACTCTGCCACTGGTATTCTGAAAATGACTACCCCGAATCTCACCACACCCAACTCCCATTAAAAAAACAAACTCATTTTGAAAAAGAAAGAGCTTGTGAATAATACTCTACTAAGATTTCTATTTCAATTCTACAGAAAAACTGAGCTTGGCACTCTGAGCATCACACACACACACACACACACACACACACACACACACACACACACACACACCCCACGGTCCTAGCCTTAAAGGAAGATCTTTTCAGTTTGGCACTCTGAGCATCTCACACACACTCACACACACTCACACACACACACACACCCCCACACACACACACACCCACGGTCCTAGCCTTAAAGGAAGATCTTTTCAGTTTGGTGTGGTAGAAAGACAGGAACATGAACAACTAAAATATGAGGGCGTGTCTGATATAAGCCCTAGCACAGAAGGAGGACACAATAATTGTGGCTACAAAGACAAATTAATGCATCAACAGGATCACGTTCCGATGTGGGTCTTGATAGGTCAGATTTCTTCCAGAGAATACTGGAGGTATAATCAGAAAAAACTGAGGGTAGGCATTACAGATGGACAAACAGAAAAAACAAAGAAAGACAGGGTCAGAGAAGGATGAGCAGCTTGGCTGGAATAAAGTGCACTCTGGGGACGTGGGAGAAGCAAACAGGGTAGACAGGTCATGGTAACATCTTAGAGGGTGACAGTGCCGGCCAAGGACCTGGAGCTCTTCAATAAGAAACAAGCCTCTGATGGGCTTTGAGGAGCAGGACTCGGATGAACAGTAACAGGTGAATAACATGACCCCCGACAGCAAAGTGCAGAAGGAAAGAAAGAAAGCAGAGGAGGAGAGACTGGAAGCAGAGGCCAGGAGTGGGGGGCCAGAACCACAACAGCGGAAACTGGAGGGAGGGGTGGGCAAGGGAGATTTTGTGAAGGCAACCCACAGAGCAAATTTCATATTTTCAGTTATGTTTTTCAGTTCTAAAATATCCATTTGGTTCTTTCCTTTTATTTGAATTTTCTGAGATAACCAGAGATTCACATGCAGTTGTAAAGAAACGATACCGGGAGATCTCTTGTCCACTTTGGCCAGTTTCCCCCAAAGGTGACACCGTACAAAACCGTAGTATAATATCACAACCAGGAGACTGACACTGATACAATCCGCCGTTCTTACATCACCTCCATCTTACGTGGACTCACGTGTGTGTGTTCACATGCATCCTTTGGTTCTTCGGTATAACATCATTTCTCTGCTGAAACTTCCCACTTGTCTCAAGAGTGTTCACCCTTAATTCTTAGAGGGTTCTAACTTGTTCTTTACAATCTTTATCTGGTAAATATCGGTATCACCCCAGGGTTGACATCTTTTGATTCTTTTTCCTTGTGATACGTTTGAGATTTTCCATATTTTGAGCAATAGTGAATTGCTTCCTGTACATTATGAATATTGTTTTATAGGACTCTGGCTATTGTTTAAATCCTATAGAGAACGTTGATTGTTTTGTTTTGTTCTGCTTTAGCAGGCATTCAACAGTTAGCAGGCAGTTAGGTTCAGGCTGGAAGCTCCTACCGCTTTCTGTGACTGTGGTTCCAACAGTCAGTTGCTGAAGCCTATCTGGAGTCTGTCTCATGTGCTGTGCCTCCCAGTAGTTAGTCTGAGCCCCGGGTAGTGGTCTGTGCAGGAGGCCACAGCCTGTGGTCAGAGCCCTGCACACACCACTTGGGAGTAAGCCCCGTCCACACCCACCACTCCGAGACCACTGTCTTGAGCTCCCTCTTCTCCACTGTCTCTGACACTTTCCTGCTCCCAGGGGTACCCCTTCCTGATATTCTGGGTAGAATGCCCAGGCTTTAAGCTCCCTGCTCTGTCATATAATCTTCTGAGATAGACTCTGCTTATGGGGCCAAACTGTGTGAAAAAAGAAGAAAAACTAATAAGGATTCCACCCATGTTCTTGGGACCACAGTTTCTCTGACCAGAGACACGAGTGCCCCTCCCATGGGGTTTCAGGTGCCTGGCCGTCCCTTGCTGCTGTTACACCTTACATCGTGCAGGGCTGCCTGGGGCCCGGGGAGTGAAAGAATCAAAGAAGTTAAAAAAAAAAAAAAAAAGGCAATCAAAACAGAAAACAGGGATTTCTTCCACTTTCTGTCTAGTAGAAGACCCCTTTCCTGATCTTCCAGCCACAAATAGAGAGCCTCTCTTTGAGCTTTCTTTCCATGTCTGCTGCATACTTCTGGGTTTCAGGTTAAAAGGATACCATTTATAGTAGCATCAAAAAGTACAAAGTACCGAGGAACAGACCTCACAAAACAGGTACAAAATATCTATAGAGAAAATTACAAAATTGTACTGAGGTATTTTTAGAGGACTCAACTAAATAAAGCAATACCCTAAAACTTATAATTAAAAGACTGAATATTGTAAAGATGTCAGTTCTTCTCAAGTTGATTTAAGGTTCAAATGTAATACCAATTAATATTTCAGAAGACATTTTTATTTTTCATACTAAAAATAACATTCTATTTGTCTGTTTATCTGGTAGTTAACTTTCTATAAAGGAGCAAAAATTATGTTGTCACAAGAACTTTTTTTTTGAGATATAATTTCAGTTTATGGTTGCAAAATAATATTTTCTTGCCCTGGGGATATATTTATCACCTTATTTATTTACTTTTCCTTTTTATTTTTTTAAAGGATAGCTGACATACAATATTACATTAGTTTCAGGTGCACAACATAGTGATTTGACATTTACATTCATTACAAACTGATCACCCAGTAAGTCTAGTTACCATCTGTCACCACAAAGTTATTACAATGTTACTGACTATATTCCATATGCTGTACATTATATCCCCGTGACTTTATTTTATAACTACAAGTTTGTGCTTCTTAATCCCATTCACTTATTTTGTGCAAGCCCTCACCCCTCTCTCAACAGTTTTTTAAGGAAACTTAACAGCTTATTCTAAAATTTATATGAAAATGTGATTCATAAGGACCAAACAGGCAAGACAGTGTTCATGAATAAGGTAGGAGGCTTTCCTCTACTAGATGGCAAGATTTATTTTTTAAAAAATGATAGTAATTATGAAGGGCAGTACTTACCACAGGGATATTCAAACAGGCCAATAGAACAGTACAGAAAGGCCAACCAAATTCTTGGACAAAACCCTTTAATGATGGTAGAAAGCCTTTCTGCTTCCGCTACTGATGAGTTAGCAAGTGTTTACCAAGGATCTGTTTTGTGCTATGTGCTGCAGTGACTACAAAAGCACAAATACTCTCACAGTCCATTTAAAGTGTAAGATTTTACTGAGGAAATAAAAGACCTGCACAAATACAGCCATCAGAGGACAAAGCCCAGGACAACAAGTAGCAGTCAGGTGGTACGGGTGAGACCATGTACGATGTCAGAGAGGGAAGAGACCAAAGAGGGCTGGGGTCACCAAGGAGGTTTTTCATGGGCAGCAGGGTCTGCATAAGGAAGTAAAGAAAAACTGAGACCCCAAAAGGCAAAAGTCAAATACTCCCCACAGACAAAGCACGAAGGAAAGAGTGATAACCACATACACAAAAGGCAGTGAGACATGACAAACCGCAGCTCAACTGCAAAGCAGGAAGAGACTCCACGAGAGAGAGGTCCCTGACCGCCAGGGCAAGAGTCGGACTTTTTCTGATAAGAAAGAATTCACTAAAATTCCTGAGCAAGTGAGAAACATAAAGCTAGTTGTGTTGTATATATATTCTTCAGAGGTACAAAATCGAGCTTTGAGGTTAGATTAGGGGGTGATAAAGGTATACAGATAGTAAGAAAGGAAAGGAAAAATCTGAAATACTCTTGTCAGGAATTAAAACCATAAACCATGACTGATGTTTAAAACCATGTAGTAGACAAGCTTTATTAAATTCAGGTTTCGCAGGGAGCTAACCAAAAAGCGTGGAGCACTTTAAATATAAGGCATTCCACTAATGAAATTAAAGTGCGGAGAAGACACCTAACTTTCTGGTTTGACTTACCAGTGTTTATTTTTGATGTTACGTGAGCTACGTCAATTTTCTGGGCCCTGATGAGAGGTGCAGCTTTTGTAGAAGGCGTGTGTGCTATATTCTTCCTTCGATCTTTTGCTTTACTTATCTTTGAAAGAGGTGCAAAAATACCTAAGGGAGAATGCAGAGTTTCAGTTCGTGTTAAACAATTAAGAGCATTTCAAATAAAGGGACAAGTACAACCATTCTTACTATAAATCTTCAAGTGCTTTCACAGTGTCTACCGGGTGCCCAGGAAAGAGACACAGTTAAAGAAGTCAAAAAACTTCTTGCCTATAAAGAGTAGGACTCAGGGTCACAAAGAGCAAGACAGGGGAGGGTTTAGTAGTTATTTTTAACAAATATTATAATACAATCTGACTTATTAAACTAGGTATATGTATTCACTTTGGTAATTATTAGAAGATATAAAAATGGTATTACCAAGTATTTAAAATTATTATAAAACTTTTATAATTGCCAAAACTGAGAAGTAACCAAGATACCCTTTAGTAGATGACTAGTTAAACTGTGGTATATCCAGACAATGGAATATTTTCATGCTAAAAAGACCTGGGCTATCAAGCCATGAAAAGACATGGATGAAACTTAAATGCAAATCACTAAATAAAAGCAGCCAACTTGCAAAGGCTCCATCCCATATGATTCCAGCTATTGTCATCCTGGAAAAGACAAAACTATGGAGCCAGAAAAAAGACCAACTGTTGCCAGGGGCTGAGGTGAGGAGGGATGAATAAGGCAGTGAAAATACCCTATAATACAGCAGTGACGAACACACGTCACTATACGTGTGTCCAAATCCACAGAATGTACGACACAAAGAGTGAACCCCTTAAGGTAAACTATGAACTTTGCATGCAAATAAACTCCAAATTGATTAAATAATATAGTATTTAAAAATTAAAACATTCAAAAAAATATATAACCTGTAACTAATCCTTGGATTAGGAAGAACTATCTATTTTAGCATAGAAGCAAGGTAAGAAACTATAAAGGAAAAATCTTTTAACTACAGAAAACTGTATGTCCAAAAACACTGCAAATTAAGTCCAAAGGCAAATGACAAACTGGGCAAAAATACATATAACAAATACAAGGGCATAACATTCTAGATATGTATTTAAATTTTTAAAAACTCTTATCATTTAAAAAAAAACCACTAATATCCCAATTTTTAATGGACATACAACATGAATAATTATTTTTTGGCAACTGCCAAGATAACAAAAAATACATATACTACAATACAACATTTTAAATGTTTTATTTCACCACAGAGAAATATAAATTCAAACAGAAATTTTCACCCATCAAATTGGAAAAATTAAAGGTAATGAAGCCATTAAAAATCACATTTTCAAACAATGTTTAACGATTTGGGGGAATTAGAATGGCAACCAAAAAAGTAGAATATCTAACTGTATACAATCCAAATTTTGCAGAAAAATTATACACAAAAAAATACAGGAGATTTTATTTTCTTTCTTTCTTTTTTAATGTTTTTTAAATCTAATACAATGGGATATTTTTAATAAAGAAAAAATTTTGAAACATAGACTCAAAAATGAGGCTCCCTTTGTATAACAAAAGGAAACTAGTGATTTTGATAAATTTATAAGTTACCAAATAGTTAACATTTTAGGGGGTGCTTACAGGGAACCAACCACTATTCTAGGTGCTTTACATATTTATCAACACACTTAATTCTCACATGAACTCTTGAGGTATTGTTACCCTCATTCTGTAGAAGAAAACTGAGGCACAAGAAGAGAAAGAAGGTCCCACAGCTGGTAGGCAGAGCAGCAGATTCTTACTCAAGCAGTCAGGCGCCAAAGCCCACACCCTTCAATATTATACCACACTGCCTCCCTGTCACACCACAAGATGAAATACCATGCAACCAGGGAAATTAATGTTCTACGAAAATACTCCACAGCAAGGAAAAACATTCACAACACAGTGACAAAAGCAAACTGAAATCAATGTGTCAGGGTGTGTGTGTGTGAGAGAGAGCGAGCGAGCAAGAGAGAGCAAGTGGGGAGGAATATAAAATTAAACAAACATTTGTCAGAGAAAGAATCATCCCAGCCCCAGAGCACAGTAAAAACAAGTTGGTGTCACTTGCTTCTCCAATTTTTCAAGTCTCTCAACCTCCAGAGCTCTATATGTCCTTGGCAATAAAGAGTCAAATCTCTCCTTCAGTCGCGACCCCGCCATGAGCAGGGTTCAGGAAGGTCTACAGAGCTGGGCGCACTCCCAGTAAGACCCCCTCTCCCGTCACAGCACTGCTCGCAGCCGGAAAAGGGCAGCCCCTGCTTTTATCATGTAAGTAACTGGGGAGACAGTTTTATTTTAAACTAATTTAAAATAATAGAAATTTACTCTTTTATCAATTCTCATTATATTTGATAATATCAATCTTACCGTATTTGGGGGCACATTTAAAGTACTGGACTTTCCCAACACTTCCATTGTTTTTTCCTTCTGGTTCATCCAACTCAATGCCAGCCCACTGCCCACTTGCAAATTCAGTTGTTCCACAAAATCTTAATGTTCCAACCTAAAGAAAACATAAATTGGAGAAACTTTTGAGTATTACTAGTAATTCTAAGTGTCCTACTCTTACAACTTTATCATGGAAGTTTTTAAAAAAAATCTCCTGAAGTAGACTTCTGAAAAAGGAAAATATTACCAGGGATAAAAAGAGACCTTAAATAATCATACAAGTGTCAATGGACCAAGAAGGCCTAAGAATCCTAAATCTATATGCACCTAACAATTGAGCTTCAAAACATATGAAATAAAAACTGATAGAACTGAAGATAAATAGAGAAATCCACAGTCACAGCTGGAGACTTCAACAAACCTCTCCCCATAATCAATAGGCCCAGCAGGCAGAAAACCAGTGAGGATATAAGAAACTGAAAACTGAAACCAGCTATAAGCCAATCCAGCCTAACATTTATAAAATATTCCATCTGAAACAGAATACAAATGTAAAAGAGTAGAAATCATACACAATATGCTCTTAGACCATAAAGGAATTAAACCAGAAATCACTAACAGAAAGATATATGGAAAAATCTCTTAATATTTGGAAATTAAACAATATACTTCTAAACAACCTATGGTTAAGAAAAAGAAAATCACAAGGGAAATAATAAAATATTTCAATTGAATAAAAATGATAACAAAATAAGTCAAAATTTGTGGATGTAGCAAAAGCAGTGCTTAGAGGCAAATTTATAGCATTAAAATGCTTGTATTAGAAAAGGTCTCAAATCAATGATATAAACTTCCACCTTACAAAACTAGAAAGTGAAAACCCAAAGCAAGCAAAAGAAGGAAATAATAAAGATAAAAAAGAATGAAAAAACAATAGAGAAAAATCAATGAAACTAGAAGCTAGTTCTTTGGAGGGATAATTAAGGTAAACTTTTAGCTGGAGACCAAGGGAAAGAAAAGAGAAGACACAAATTACAAATATCATGAATGAAAAAAGGACACTATTAAATCCCTTCAGTCATTTAAAGACATAGTAAGAAAATATTATAAATAATTCTATGCCTACAAATTTGACAAATTAGATGAAATGTTCCAATTCCTTAAAAGACACAAACTGTCAAAGCTCACACATGCATTGAATCCGTGATTAAGAATCTTCAAAACAAAAATGCCCTACAGACCCAGATGGCCTCACTGGTGAATTTGACCAAAGAATTTAAGGGAAAAAAATCCCAATTCCACACAAACTCTTCTAGAATATAAAAGCAGAGAGATCCATTCTCAACTCATTTTATGAAGCCAGCATTACGCTGATATCAAAACCAGACAAAGACACTATAAGAAAGCTATAGACCAATATCCCTCATGAACATAAACACAATAATCCTTAACAAAATAGCAAATCAAATTCAGCAATACATTGAAAGGACAATACAGCATGACCAAGTGAGGTTTATCATGAGAATGCAAGGCTAGTTCAACATTTGAGAATTAATCAGTATAATTCATCATATCCACAAATTAAAGGCAGGGGTAGTGGGAAGAGGGGGTTTATTCTCTGGACATAAGCAGAAAAACGCTCAGCAAACTTCCTCAACTTAATAAAAGACATCTATACAAAATCTATAGCTAACAATTGCCACACTTAATGATGAGTAACAGAGTGCCTTCCCCTCAAGACTGGGGACAGGGCAAGGATGCTGGCTCTTACCATTCCTATTCATCATTATACTGAAGGTCCACGGCAATGAAACAAGGCAAGGAAAATAAATGCATACAGACTGAAAAGAAAACTATCTCTATTCACAGACAACATGGCTATTTACATAGGATATCTCAAAGAACCTACGAAAAAAGGTCAGCAGACCTAATGAATTTTGCAAAGTAGCAGGATATACGGCCAATATACAAAAAGCAATTGTATTTCTGTATACTAGCAATGAACAATTGGAAAATGAAATTTCAAGCATGCCAGCATTTACAGCAACACCAAAGAGCATGAAAAACCTAGGTATAAATCTAACAAAGTATGTGTGATACCTATATGCTTAAAAACTACAAAACTTTGATGAAATAAACCAAATACCTATTAAATAGGAGATATATTGTGTTTAAGATTCAAAGTCTCAATATTTTTAGTATGTCAGTGCTCCTCAACTGGTCTATGTTTAACACAACCCATTCAAAAATCTCAGCAGGATTTTTTTGTAAACCTCTTTCAGCTGACTCTAAAATGTACACGGAAAGGCAAAGGAACCTAAAAAAAAAAGAAAGAAAAAAATGAAGGCCTAACACTATCTGACTGCAACACCTACTACACAGCCTCAGCAGTCACGAAAGGGCAGGACTGAAGAAAGGATAATCGTGAGATCAGTGGAGCAGAACAAAATCCGGGAATAGACCCACACACATGTGGTTACCTGTCAAAGGAGCAAGGGCAGCATTTCAAGACAGAGAGGGAAAGAGAAACACACAAACTCTATCTACACCGAGCACTCTCTCCAAAAATTAACTCAAAATTAAATATAAAACCTAAAACTGTAAACACCTAGAAGAAAACATAGTAGAAAATTTCTCAGATTTCTACACACCCAAGCCATAAGAGAAAAACTTAGTAAAATAGACTTCATCAAAATTTAAAACGTCTACTCTTTGCAAGACACTCCTAAGAGAATGAAAAGACAAGCAACAGACTGAGAGAAGACAAATGAAACAAGGCTGGCTGTGCGATGATGTCAGCCCTGCTGACAGGTATACATGTGTTCATTGTATGTTCCTACTTTTGTATAGCTTTAAATTATTCAAAATAAAAAGTAAAATAAAACAAGTGCATTCTCAGACACAGGACAGGAACACTAAAAGAAGCTGAATATTAATCCTAGTGGGGGGAAATCCTATGCATTCATCGTTTCTTGATACTTTAGCTCCACAGACAGGACAATGGAAAACAAACAAGTGTCTGTGAATGTATTCATGTGGAAGTTGGTACATGTCATTCTCAACCTAACAGTTTGTAGCTTAACTTCCCTGTTGAAGCAATTGCCTTAGTAAATCAAACTTCAAATTTTAGTGTTTTCTGAGAGAAGTGCATCACCCTCCCCACAGTCACCCCAATATGTAGATATAACCATGTTAGAATTCCACATGCAAGCAGCAATTCCCTGTTCTAGTCTCCACATCAAGCTCTCAACTGACCCCAAAATTTAAACAGAGAGAGAAAAGCAGCAGCACTCCATCCCCCAATATAAGGTACTTTAAAAGAGAGAGTGGCAACAGGTGAATACCATCCGGAAACTGAGGCTCTGGAGAAAGCGGTGTCTGGAGCACCTTCAGTGGAGTGGGGAGTCCCCTTTTCCATATACATTTTTATTACCAGGTTAAAATCATACCTAAGGCTTCTCTGTTTGTGGGATCAGGAAGGGAAACACCCAGGAAGGGCGAGGGTAGCCTCTGCTCCACTTCTGTGCAGTGGGAACAGTGGGAGCAGCACCGCTGAAGACTGGGGGGTGGGGGGTAGGAGGGACGCAAGAACACTGCGGCCGGAGGACTTCCCGGCTGGTGTCTCCGAATTCACTTGGCAGCTCTGCTGTACTCCATGCTTCTCCCATTCAAAGATGTTTCCATTATTAAGTTCGAACAGCTTATCTTCTTAAATTATACTTTACAGTAACCGTGATTCGAAGTTTCACATTTCCCATTAAGTATCTTTCTACCTACATATTGAACTTAAAAAAAAAAAGAACAACAACCTCAAAACCACACTGTATGCCTCCTGGGAGTGCAGGCCACGTAATGACCCCGGACATAGCTCTAGAGACCGCAGCCACCTACTGTACCTTCTGTCCTGCAATAACAACACGGTCCCCCAACTTCAGGCCAAGTGACGTCAGCATCGCCTTGCTAGTAACCCGATCGTAATTTGGAAGCAAAGGCTTTGAGAGATCACAGGACAGAGGCACCGCGTCGAGCAGCATCTGCTTGATTTCTTTGGCAGTTGCCGCGGCATCGGCCATTTCTAAGGGCATCTCAACTGGGTCTGGGACAACGTCGGCAGGGATCTGCCCTTTGTCATTCTACAAATAAAAAGAAGAGAAACTTCTCAGGTCCTATCTGCTTAGAGCTCTGCACAGTCACCTAAAATTATCTTTGGAAAAAAATTAATTTCATTCATCATTTATTTATTAAAGAATATTTACTGAACATCTACTAGCTGCCACACACCATTCTAAGCGCTAAAGACATACAGGGAAGAAACCAAAAAAAAAAAAAAAAGCCCTGCCCTCAAAAAGCACACAGCCTGGTGACAGACACAGACTACAATCATGCAAATAAAACAATAAAACATATGGTTAAAAAAAAAAAAGACACAAATGAACTTATTTACAAAACAGAAATAGACTCACAGACATAGGAAACAAACATGGTTACCAAGGGAAAGGGGGCGGGAATGGATAAATTGGGAATTTTGAGATTTGCAGATACTAACTACTATATATAAAATACATAAACAAGGTCCTACTGTATAGCACAGGGAACTATATTCAATATCTTGTAGTAACCTATAACAAAAAAGAATATGGAAAGGAATATATGTATGTATATGTATGACTGAAACATTATGCTGTACACCAGAAATTGATGCAACATTTTCAACTTATTATACTTTAATTAAAATAAATCAAAAAATAAAATAAAAAATGTTACATCAAAGGGTAAAAAGTGGCAGAGAGAACACTAAGGCAGGGAAGGGGAACAGAGGATACAGGAACACAGGTGGCTATTCATGCACAGGGGTCAGGGACGGCCTCACTGCTAAGAGGCACCAGTGCAGTGGCCTGGGGAGATGAGGGAATACTGTGCAGGTTAGCTGGCAGGGAATGCGGTCCAGGCTCAGCGTGCCTGGCTGCACAGGCTTGGAGAAGGCAAGTCTGGAGACAGAGGTCACAGGACTGACTGGCTTCCCTACCCAAGATCCAAGACTCCCTCCACTCTCCCAGAGCTGCCACCCTGGTTGGCTCTGTGACCTCGACCCATCCTGCCCACTTGTGGAATGACTCAGACTTCAGGAACAAAATCTATGGTTTCAATACTTCTAAAGTTTGGGCTATAATTGAGAAAACAACTCTGCTCGCACTCTAAAGGAGAGGAGGCATCACCCTGCAGTGAGATAAAACGGTCAGTAACTAACATCTGCACGCAAAAGCAAAATCCAATTATACAAAAATTGCCTCATTCGGTTTTCATGTCAAGAAAAAGCTTGTGAATAAAACAGATAAAAATCTTTCCTGGTAAGAGTTTATACTGTAGCAAGAGAGACCAACTAAGCAAGTAAAACACGACTACCATTTCCAGTCTGCCAATTGGGAGAATTAGCAAGGGAGATACGCATGGATGGCGCGCTCAGAGCCACCTCCACGTTCACTGCAGAGATGACCCTGCGATCCATGTCCGGACCCACCAGACTCAGCCCTCCTGCTTCCTGCTGCCCTTCCCTCAAACAAGATATCTTTCTTCTATGCTCCCTCACCAAAAACTTAGACTTCATGAGGAAGATTCCAGACTATCATCTTCCTTCAGTGAGACAAACCAAGATTCTTTTGCTCAGAAACCTTTTACCCTTTTCTTCTCCTCTGATAATTACCTGCAAATGATCCCCATGGATAAAAGAATGAAGCTTTTAGAACACACTTAGTTTGCAAGTGCCTCACGTTTTTTTTTGTTTTGTTTTAAAATTTAAGTCAGTTTGGTCCTAAGTAAAAACACGGTAGGAAGGCATGTCATCAAATTTCTGGAATGGTGATGAACTACTCTGATTTCAGATTTCAAAGCAAAATTACAAAATTTAATAAAATCTCTACAGCACTCAGATGTACTCTTGGAAAAAAGAGTGAGGGAAAGAACTTTTTTAAATCAACAAACCTATCCTGATGAGTATTTTACTTCAGATTTTTGTTAAATCACACACTTCTATTAATTCCTATATAAAATTTAGCAACTAAAACTTCTGTCAAAAAAAGTTAAATAAAAATAACAACAATGATGTCATATTAACATAAGAAGACCTATTCATGATTAATTACAGAATTTCATTTTCTTTTAAAGCAGTGGCTATCAGGGTTATGATCTAAGGGCTACTGCCAACCCACATATTCAATTTGGCAATCTATTAATTGCTTTTCGCCTGAATTGGTAATTTACCTCAATGACATACCTCACTGCATCTTCCTAGACTCAAAATATTCTCTCCACAAATGGGGTTTTGCCAACAGCTGTACCAGCAAAAACAAACACCTTCACACTCCAGCCAAAACGAACTATCATCTCCTAGCCTTTGTGCATACTATTCTCCCTGCCTAAAATGCCTTCCTCAGCTTCCTCCTATACCTGGTTAATTCTTAACTGTGTTTAAGCACTCAATGTCACCTTTGCCAGGAAGCCTTCTCAAGGCTTGGATAGACACCCCCTCCCATGTAAGCCCACAACACTTTGTGCCACATTCCACCTGTCCGCCATCATAACACACTGAACTCTCTACAGCACAGCTGACTGCTTTCTTGTCCATCCTCCCCTCCAAACTGTATTCTATTTGAGAACAGAGATTTATTGTTGCCTTCTCCCAGGGTTCAGTAAATACTAGGGTATGAAGGAAAGGGGAAGGGGTTAACTAACTAATTGATGGGTTTAAACAGAGAGAAAAGTGACAAAGAAGTAAGGGGAGGAGAGGAAACAGGAAAGTGGGGAGGGGGAGAGAAAGACGGCGAGAGATGGGGCTTTCTGTAACACTGTCTACCCCTGCCCTTCAAGGGAAGGCACAGACCCAATTAAGGATTCCTGCCAGAGTAAGTCACCGTCATCAATATAAGGGAAAAGAACACGGAGAACCACTTTTGTGAAAACAATAAAATACCAAAGGATCTGAAGATTATGAAATTCAACCCAGTCTGTTAATTTTGTAAATCTGTCACATTACCATGAAAAATAAAATTTTCATTTAAGTTGATTTTAAAGGTTTACTCCATTCTTAAATACTCATCTTTTACCTGTCTGAAATATAACATCTCTCCAAAACAATTTAAAATACGATTTAATACAGAAATTTAACTTTAATATATGCATTTTTATTTAACAACTAATGTTTCATCTATGTATTAGGAGCCTAAATAAAAGATACTTTTAAACTTAAAGAAGATACTTTAAAGAGCATTTTACTTAGCTGAAAGTTTTGTAAAGTTTATTAATATAAAAGGACTGAAATTCACTGCTATTCCTCAATGCATTTGAGATAAAAGTTCACCATCATTATTCCTTATATGCAGCACAAAAATATAAATTATTTGCTCACATAAGAGTTCTATAACATCCATATTCAACAGGGAGATACTGTTAGATGTTTTAATTCTTTTAATATTTTTTGCTTTTAATTTAACCTCTTACCCTAAATGCAGGATTGGCTCCATGCTCCAATAAGCATTTCACAGTACTCGCACACAAGTTATATGCGGCAATATGCAGAGCTGTTCCAAAATTAAAGTCACTGCAGGTGGCATCCACATCTGCAATAAAAGATCACAGGTGTACTAACTAAAATTTTAAATTAAGCTATTATAACATAAAAGGAGACAGGCTATGTTTATTTGGGGGGGTGGTAGTAGTATTTATTGGCCATTTAAACCAACCCATTAGAAGGACTATACTATTTTCTTAGTATAATAAAATTTCATCAGCAAATGGACTGATATTATCGTGGATTTTCCAACCATCACAAACTAAACTATATTTAAAAGCAATTAATGGCAATAATTCATATTTATAAAAGGAAATATCTTAACACACTTCCATTAAATCTCTTGCATATGTGCTATGACAACTATAATGACATAATAGGGAGGTCAGGGACTAGCAAACCACGGCCTATTGGCCAACTCTAACTCACCATCTGTTTCTGTAAATAAAGTTTTACTGGAACACAGCCATACATGTGGCATGTAGCCACAGAGAATATGCATATGCCACAACTTTAGAATCAAGTAGCTGCAACGCAGACCATGTGGTCCACAAAGCCTAAAATGTTTACTATCTGCCTCTTTGCAGAAAAATTCGTAGGTAAAACAAATATGCAGAATTCTCAACCAGGAATAAGTTAAAGAGTAATTAAACATATGCTCCATGCTTACATACTGTATTCATTCACAACACTTTATGCTACAAATGAACCTGCACTTGACAATAAGAATGGGAATTCTGCAATTTTAGGAACATTTTAATAACTTTCAACAAATCATCACGATGTTATACATAGACACGGGAAATCTCACAGATTTGGAAATCTCATGTTGAATGTTTCCTAACAAGGGTTTAATATGCCTCTGGGTTCTGCTGATCCTACCTTAATCTAGACCACACCAGTCCACATGCCCTTCCTACAACTCCAAACAACCAAGACATGCTCTGGACAATCCCCCCCTGAGTTATCAAAGACACTGTACTATCAAGAGAGACCTTCTGACTAACATTATTCAAAAAGTGAAAAAGTAAAAAGGTGAAGAGGAAACGGACAATTACACAAAGCAGAGGTTAGAAACAAACATTCTGGGAAACTTATCTACTAAATCTCCAAAACAAGTCTTCTACAAATGGAGAAAACACTGCATACAGCCTTTAACTTAAAGCAATGCTACTGCACTAGCCCTTGTTTCTTTCTCAAAAGAAAACTGCCCCCCGAGATGACCCAGAGAGAACATCAAAATACCAGGACTGTGATTTAGACATTACAATGTTCCATTTTAGGATAACATCAAGACAGGAGGGAAAAGAAATTTAAAAATAATCATCCTTTAATGGAATCACTGAATTTCAGAACTGAATGCCACCTAAAATAAATATTTTTTTATGATTTCAATGCTTAGCTCTGCAAGTTTTATTGCTCTATTTCTGGTTACTCAAATAAGAAAAAAAAATATACATAGATTCAAATACACTTTGTAAAATCCATGTTATAGTGGGGAATTTACAGAGATATTAATACCCAGAGAACACTTTATTTTGTGTCTCTTTGTACTAGGTCTTTTGTGAAAGGATAGTAACTAATTTTCAATAAAGAAAATTTGAACTATGAAAAATAAAATGGGATAGGAGGTCACATGGAACAAGATGGATTAGAAGTAAACATCTCTTTGAATTATAATTTTTTTGCCATGAATAAAGTCTTCAATTAATAACATCTAATGGTGATCTTATAGTACTTGCCTTTTGGTTTGGATGTCTTCAGAATCACTCTTATAAGCTCAGGGACGTCAAAATAAGCAGCATAATGCAAAGCATTCATATTTGTCCAGCGACTCCGCAAACTCACATCTGCTCCCAGATCAATGAGTTGAGTTGCAAATTTTACAGCTGTATCAACGTCACCTAGAGAAGGTTTTCTAAATTATTTTTCTTCAGTATAGATTTTAAGTTCCAATGGATGGCCATCTACTACCTCATTTAAAAAGCCAAAGCAAACAGCATCTTGAATACACTCTTACACCTCAAAAAGGTCACAAGGAATTTATTCTAAGAAAATGACCATATTCAGGGATATGATAAACACTTAGCTATAAAGATGTTCATCACAGCACTTTTTATTATGAGTAAAATTCTGAAACAACCTAAAAGTACAATAATAAGACATTGGTTAAATAAATTATGAGACATGATGTAATGGCATACTGCAGAGCCATTAAAACCAGTGCACTAGACCCATGCTCCTCAGGGTACACTCCATGGACCAATGCCAGCCCCAAACTGCAATATGTACCTTTTATAATTCTTTTCTTTTTCCCTATGCAATCATTTCTTCTGAATATATTAAATGAAATGTAATTTTACGCTTTTGAAAAACATCTGGGCTCATATTTTATGTCTTTATTTTTCTATTATAAACACATTTTTATCTTATTTTACAAAAATATCAGTCTATGATGGATTGCAGGAAGAAAAAAAAAAAAGAGTCCTTCACCATCAAAAGTTTAAGAAGCACTATATCAGACTACCGAAGAGATGTTCACAATATGCAGTTAAGTATGAGGCAGGTGTAAAACATGGTAAAGCACAGGAGAATACCAATTTTGGCATATGTTATGTACGTAGGAACAGACCTTAGACAGACCTAAAGAGTAGGTTCTGTACGGATTGGGAAGCCTGAAAAACTGAGCATGGATTGTCAAACCTTGCTGTAAACTCTCAGGAAGGTTCTACGTGTTACCAGTTACTCTCACCTAGCAAGCAGGCAGGCATGAACCCTGTTCCAGAAAAGTTAGGAGGCACCAGGAAATTATAAAGAACCTGTGGGAAAAACGGGAGGAAAGGAAACGAGGTATGTGGAGGACCTAACTTAATCCTCACCTATTCAGGGAATATTATTATCATCAGCTACGTGCCCTCCCAAGGGCTCCGGTTGGCATGAACATAGCTTACACAACCACAAAGAAAGATGTCTTAAACCACTAACAGGTTTACCACATACTTACCAATACCATGAGCTCCAGATTTGCAAGTGTAATGTAAAAGAGTCATATCTGTCAATCCATCTCTGTCATTCACATTGCAACCTCTCTTAAGTATCTGAGGAAACAAGGAAGAAATTATATCAACAAGAAGTCAACTGATTTCAAATCACTGCTGGGGAAACCAAGTTAGTCTACCTTGTATGAATTAGTGTTCAATAAAATGAGTAGACAGAACTGGCTTCTCTTAAGGATAAATTTTACATCCGTACCAAACAACAATAATGAAAACTGAACTTGTCAACCAACTGAAGAAAATTCTTAAAGAGTATTCCAAAGCAATCTGGCACTCCAAATATGTTCCTTCACCTCTCAAAGGACAAGCAAATTTCCCTTCTATGGAAATAATGGTATTTGAAAAAAGTATAAGCTCTCTCTTCTTACAACATGATGGTGTGCTGGTCAAAGAATCCAGCATTATTCTTTTATCCCTCTTTTAAAAAAATCAAAAATTTAAAAAAATTATATTTAAGCCTAGGTCTTTACCAAACCACCCCAAAGTATAGATAAACGTGACAGTAAGAAAATCCCCTCATGAAAGTATTTTTTAAAGTTTACAAATTAATTTGTACAAAGAAAGAAAATATGAAAAATGTCTGCCCCACCAAGAGTCTATCATGTCAGAGTTTCAGGTGCAAGGAAGTGAGGGGCATGAGGGAAAAGATGGAAACTGTACAGGACCAACTCACTGCTCCAGGACAAACCCAGAAATACAAAGAACAGAGTCAGAATCTTTGAAAGGTTTCCCCTTCATCACCACCTTTCCATACAGATGGGGGGGGGGGGGGATCTATCCAATTAACAATCCAAACAACACAAAAGTTAAAAAGAATTCCTTACCTCATTTCCAATAATGTCAATGTTTTGCTGGACCTGAGGAACCCACTGTCTTAAAATGGCAAATAATTCTGATACAGAAGTTTTGGGATCAAAGAGAATTTCCTGGCATGATGTATCATTAGGATCAAAGAAAGAAAACTCTGTTTGAAATAAAAAAGATATAAGTTAAATTTATTAAAATTTCCAAATAAATATGTTGAAAATAATAAACAGTAAGACCAGGGCTCAAATAACACAGATATTTTTAGACGCTGGAAAAAGGAAGTTTACCTTAAGCAATTCTCAAAACCAAAGTCAGAATCACCAAAAAGTATGAGGCATTCCTGAATTTTCTTAAGAATGAGATTTCCATGCATCATACCATATCTTATTACAAATGAAACAAAAATCTGAGCACACTGATCTTAAACCCTCAACTAAGAACTTATTCTAAAGCACAGAAAATTTGTCAAATTTTACATGTATTTTCACCTTCCAAAACATTAATATATCATGAACAGTACATTCACATCCATGGTTAAAACATACATAATAGAAAGAAATATGCCAAAATATCAACAGTGTACTCGAACAATGTGTAATTTTAAATATTCTTTTCACGTCTCTGTATTTTCTTAATTTTCTATAATAAACAGGTGTGACCTGGACCCACTAAGGAGCATGAGGGGAACTGCTATGTACACACACAGTAAGGAAGCAGCATCTGACGACAAGAAAGGAAGCCTTGGGACAAGGTGACTGGGTTATTTTGGAACACATGTTAGTGAAAACATGGAATACTAGACAAAATTGAATCTGATTTCAAAATCTCTTAACACTTCCTTAAGTTTCAGAGAAAACAGAGCATCCTATGGCTGGAGAATAAAGGAGAACAGAAGAAAATCAGATTCTACTACCTTGAACAATCTAAAAGAAGGCAGGGAATCTTAAAAATGGAAGCGTCTAAAGAAGAGAGCATTACAGGTAATATTCACAGAGCGCTTACAACTGACCCAACAATACCCTACAACTCTTCACAGACACCCTACCTGGAAGGTATTATTCTTATTTTGCAGATAAGGAAATCAAAGTTCAGACTAAACAATACTTGCTCAAAGTCACACAGCTAGTAAGTGGCAAATCTGGGGTAGAAACCAGGTCTGCCTCCAAAGTCTATCTTCTTTCCTCTATTACACTGCCTCCCTAAGAGAATTCACGATTGAGCTCAGATTTTAAACAGCATATACGAATAGCAGGATTCATGTGGTTTTTACATTTTTTTGTACTTTTATTTATTTTCCAAAATTATCCTAGGTACATAAACTCTTACTTTTAGAATAAACATGAAAGATGAATTAAAGATGAAAGGAGAAGCACAAAACCAAGGATGTGTATAAGAGTAGAGCCATCCATTTGAAGAGAATCAAGAAGACTGAAACAAGAATGAGATACTATCCAAAACCTAAGACAATGAAATGGTCTTCTACATATAAGAAAAAAGGGTCAAAAAATAATCAGTATGCAACACATACCAAGTACTCGAACACAGATTTGGGTGTGTTTCCCATATATAGCAGTTGACTGGATTTTTTTTTTTTGATCTAACTGATTCACCCATTCAATAAATATTTACACATCAGTCACTTTTCTGGGCATTGGGTATTTCTAGTAGAGAAATTTCTAAATATATATACCTAAAAAGACTCTCCTGTATCATGTGACTGTAGGAGACATGTACAAGAATGCTTACTCTAGCGTTGATTGTAATAGCAAAATAACTGAGAAACTGAAACATTTCTCCACGGAGGAATGGATAGAACGTGGTTTCGCCACAGGATAGACTTGATGCTTTCATACAACTAAATAAATGGATCAGATATCTATGTCATGAACTGACAAGGACTGTTCTCAAAAAACATATTGATCAATAAAGTAAGTTAAAGAATAACACACAACATCTATCATTTACAAAAAATTACAAACATACAAAACAACACTACATATTATTTAAGGATGCTCATATGATATAGTAAATGTATAATTAAGTGGTCTGAAATATTCACACTAAATATAAGATAGTGGTTGCCTCTGGGGAGCATGGAGAATGGAACTACAAAGGAAAATGGACAGAATTTCAACTTTAAGGTTTTAATTCTTGTAACTGAAAAATAAGACCTAAAGGAAATAAGACAAAATGTGAATATTCTTTCTGATGGTGGATATGTGCAACACGTTTGCTATCACTGTATTTTCTGCATTTTTAAAGGAGTTTTTTAAATGAAATATAATGAAAAAAGAACATAACAACAATAAAGTAACAAACATGTCAATACATATGTAAGGCTTATTTAAAGAAAATTGAAGGGGGAGGGTGACTTAAACAGAGAGAGAGTCACATCATGTTCCTGGATTGGAAGATAAAATACTAAAGGCTGTCAATTTTCCCAAGAACAATTATTCAAAATAATTTCAATTCAAATCAATCAAAATCTCACCAAGATTTATTTGTAAGAAGATACAGACAAAATTACTCTTCCATTCATCTCTGTTAGAGCTTCTCAAACATTAACGTAGATAGGAATCACCTAGGGATTTTGTTATGATGTAGATGCTACTCCAGAAAGTCTCAGGTGAGGCCAGGACTGCATTCTAACAAGCTCCCGGCGACGCCAATGCTACTAGACTAAGGACTATACTTTGAGTAACAAAGATCTAGAAAGTAAGTGTAAGAGAAATAAGAAAGAATATTTTAACTAATAAGAATAATGACCGGGGTGGGGGGGCAGGACACTAGCCCACCAAATACCGAAACATGTAACAACGCTTCAGCAATTACATACTGAGGTCATGGCAAGGAGCAGACAGCCCATTGAAACGCTAATGATAACACGTTATTAAGTGCTTAGTATGTGTCAGGGACTGTTCCATGCACTTTACGTACATTATCTAATTTAATACTCATAACAACCATAAGAGGTAGGTAATATTATTGTCCTCATTTTATCAAAGAAGAAACAACGGGAGAGACAGTAAGTAATTTTCCCAAGATCACACAACGGGTAAGTAAGTGGTTCAGTCAGGATTAAAGCCAGACTTACTTATAATATTAACCTCTATGCTACACTACATTAACAAATCTAACGACACCCAAAATTCAGCTTCTATACAGGGAAAAAAAAAAGAAAAAGTTTTAATCAAAAGAAAGGGGGTAGGGGACTAAAGAGGATGCCTCACTTCAAGTCATGATGGAGTAACATATTATTCTTCTATCTGAAACGGCCAAAAAAATAAAAAAGGAAAGATGAAATGAAGTTTCCAAGGCACTGGACATCAGGCAGTAAGACAGCAATCTCCAAGAGACAGGATACAAGCACGTGAGTCTTACAATTGCCCCCACGTTTCTTCCTGGGGCCTTTCCAGATCTGAGTGCAAAGAGAGGGAAACCAAGAAAAAGCCCAGCAGGCTCACTGAGCTGAGGAGACAAAGCTGAGAGCCCAAGGAAATAAGGCAGTTAGAGTTCACAGGGCAACGTACCAGAGAGGACAGAGGTGCAAAGCAAGAGAACCCCCAAGGTCTGTGGACAGTCTCCCTTAAGTAGTTAACACATACTTGTGAGGAAAAACCTGAGGTGAGAAAAAGAACCATCCAAAAGAATTAGAGGGATTAGTGCTGAGTGAGCATATAGGGCCTAGAACAGTGCCTGTTCCCACCAAAAAGACTGGGGTAAAGATTCACCGGGCTTTGGGTAAAGTACTCAGTAGTGAGGAATAATTAGCCCCAGATTAGCACTGCTCCAGAACCACCTAAGAAAATCATAACAGAAAGACCTGAAAGGGTCAAACTATTTCCAAGTAAATTAACTGCATCCCAGAACAAAGCTCAAGAATACTTATAGGAACAGAAAAATATCCAGCACCCGACAGGTAAAATTCACAATGTCTGGCATCCAATCAAAGATTCCCAGGCATGCAAAGGGAAAAAGTGACCTATAATCAGGAGGAATGATCAATTAAAATTCAGTAAGAAAAAAATAAACAACCCAATCCAAAAATGGGCAGAAGACCTAAACAAGCAATTCTCCAAGGAAGACATACAAATGATCAAAAAGCACATGAAAAAATGCTCAATATCACTAATTATCAGAGAAATGCAAATCAAAACTACAATGAGGTATCACCTCACACCAGTCAGAATGGCCGTCATTCAAAAATCCACAAATGACAAATGCTGGAGAGGCTGTGGAGAAAGGGGAACCCTCCTACACTGCTGGTGGGAATGCAATTTGGTGCAGCCACTACGGAAAACAGTGTGGAGATTCCTCAAAAGACTAGGAATAGACTTACCATATGACCCAGGAATCCCACTCCTGGGCTTGTATCCAGAAGGAAATCTACTTCAGGATGACACCTGCACCCCAATGTACATAGCAGCACTATTTACAATAGCCAAAACATGGAAACAGCCTAAATGTCTATCAACAGGTGACTGGATTTTAAAGAAGATGTGGTATATTTATACAATGGAATACTACTCAGCCATAAAAACCGACAACATAATGCCATTTGCAGCAACATGGATGCTCCTGGAGAATGTCATTCTAAGTGAAGTAAGCCAGAAAGAGAAAGAAAAATACCATATGAGATCGCTCATATGTGGAATCTAAAAAACAAAAACAAAAACAAACAAACAAACAAAAACAAAGTGTAAATAAAGGACAGAAATAGACTCACAGACAGAGAATACAGACTTGTGGTTACCAGGGGGGTGGAGGGTGGGAAGGGATAGACTGGGATTTCAAAATTGTAGAATAGACTACACTGTATAGCACAGGGAAATATACACAAAATGTTATGATAACTCACAGAGAAAAAAATGTGACAATGAGTGTGTATATGTCCATGAATAACTGAAAAATTGTGCTGAACACTGGAATTTGACACAACATTGTAAAATGATTATAAATCAATAAAAAATGTTAAAAAAAAAAACAGGCCTAGAGTTGACACAAATATTATAATTAACAGAAAAGGACATTAAAGCAGCCATTATAACTGTATTCCAAAGGTTCACAAGGTTAAGTAGAGACATGGATAATATAAAAAAGACCCAAATCAAAATTTAGGGATGAAAACTACACGTGAGATGAAAACTACACTGGCTGAGCTCATCAGCTGATCAGACATTGCTGAAGACACAGCAATAGAAACTACCCAAAATGAAACACAGAAAGAAAAGGAATTTTTAAAATATGAAAAAAGCCATCAGTGAGCTGTGATAAAGCTTCCAGCTGGTCTAATATATCTGTAACTGGAGTGTCTGAAAAGGAAGAGAGGCAGAAAGTTTATCTGAAGAAATAACAATTACCCAAACTTAATGAAAACTGGAACCCACATATCCAAGAAGCTTAACAGACCCCAAGCATGAGAATATAAAAGAAAATTTCACCAGTGCACATGACAGTAAAATTACTCAAAATCAATGATAAATAGAAAATCTTCAAAGCAATCAGGAAAAAAAATTTAGAAGACAATACATACAGAGAAACAAAAATGATAGCCAGTTTCCTGAGAGAAACAATGGAAACACAGAGAAGCAACACTTTTAAGTATTGAAAGAAAAAAAACTATCAACCTAAAATTCTATACCTAACAAATACATTTTTCAAAAGAGAAGATGACATAAAGATGTCTTCAGACATATGAAAGCTGAAGAGAACTCACCACCAGCTCTGCACTATAAGAAATGTTAAAGGAAGCCCACGCGGCAGAAAGTGCTATCAAGTGAAAATGCCGTCTGCACAAAGGAATGACTAACACTAGGAATGGTAATCACGTGGGCAGATAAGTTTTTTTTATTATTTCTTGTATCTCTTTAAGAGATAGCTTCATTGTTTATGCAAAAATAGTAACATTTGGGGGGTTTCAATATATAATGTGTGGTCTGTGTAAACTGATTCTAGAGGCATTCAAAGCAAAAGATTCCAAAAATCTGTGTACAGCCTTGCAGGGCAACCACCTGGAGAGTCAACACTGAGCTGCACGCCTAAATTCTGGTTTGTGTGGGTTGGTTTCTTTTTGTTTCTTGGTTTTAATCTCATTCTCAGCCTCACATTCAATGGCTCCCATTATACCTAGGAAAAAACACAAATTCTTACCAAGGCCTAAATGATCCTGCCTGGTCTGGCCCCTGCCTTCCTCTCCAACTTCATCTCCTGCCAACCTGCCCTTCAACCACTTTGCTCCTCAGCCACATGGCCTTCCTGTAAGTCTATACCAAAGTTCTTCCCCAACTCTGTGCCTTTGCTTTCCTATTCTTCTGCCTGGAGCACTTCTCTTGACTAGCTGCTTCTGATTCTTCAGATGACCAGCCCATCTAAAACAGCCACTCTGCTCCAGTATCCTCTATCACAGCACTCTGTTTCTTGTCTCCACGGAATTCATTATAATCTATAATATTTATGTTTTCTGTATCCATTTGTTTGTATAGTACCTGTTTTCCCTACTAGAATGTTGGTCTTGGGCGCTGTGCTATCCCCTGCATCTAGGACATAATGGGCCCTCACATTCTGGGTGCCGCTTTTTAACAGGACACTGACTACAGCACACTAAGAAGGAAACAACTAGAATGAAAAGGGTCTAGAAATCCCGACAATGAGGGACTCATGACAGAACCAGAAATTTGTAGCCTAAAGAAGTACAAACTAAATGCTCAGGTTATCTTCAAACATTTGAAGGTTATCACGTAAAGAAGCGTTTGTTCCACCCACCAAACAGTTGGCCAAAATTTCAAGGGGACATACTTCGGGTCCAGAGACAAAAACAATTTTATCACAACTAAAACTTTAACAATAAAATGGATTATTTCATCAGTTTCCCACTATTGAAGATATCCAAGAGGCTGAATGGTTATCCATCAGAGATCCTGAAAACAGAACTTCTATGCTGAGAGATGAGTAGGGAAAGTTGAACTATAGGTCCATCCAGATTCCAAGAATCTATAATTCTAAGAATACAGGTAATGTTTAATTTCAGTTACACAAAGGGATGAATATCCATTATCACCTTTCATTCAGTGTATTTATTCAACAAACACTGACTGAGCAACTAATATCAACAAATGACTACATTAGCCCAATGAGATAAACAAAAACAAAACATGAGTGCTACTCCCATCCAAAGAGCTATAGTCCAGGAAAGGAAACAAGACAATTATGACTCAAGACAGAATGAGGTGAGTGCCACAAGCAAGGTACAGAGTGCTTTTCAAGATTTTTCCTGCATAACTGATTTTGTTATACCTGAAAATAAATCCAGTCAATTTTTGTAAAAGCTGCAAATAATTCTCAGGATCTAGGCACAGCTTTTATGTAACACCTTTGATGATGGCAAGGCAAGCGGCTATCTGAACACATAAAAATAGCATACTTGGAGATGAGAAGTTATTATAATGGATATGACTAAAAAGACAAATTCATAATCCAATCATTTTATATTCACTGAAATTTTGAAATCGCATTGTCTCTACCTCCAAAGACAATTTGAAGTGGTGACCCAATATTTTACTTGAAAAACTCTAAATTAGAAATGTAATAAATCTATCAAATTTATCTCCCAGTTTTATTTCTTTATCAATTATTTGATAAAATATGGTCTTGGGGAAATAGGTCTAAATAGACTAAAAACGAGAATACTCCTAAATTTACATTTTAAAAGATTATTTAAATGACCCAATTTAAATATGAATCAATCTCACTCCACTTTCCAGGGAAAGGCCTTACCCTGTCTAAGTACAGGGTTTTTTTGTTTTGTTTTACTCTACTTTACTTGTGTGTACATTGATAATTACAATGGGAGACAACTGAGACAGGATCCAAATTAGGCTTGCTTGTGTATTAAAACATCACTTGTCATTACACTGCCACCCAAGTTTGGATCATTTCAGCACTGATTATTTGGTTTGTTAATTAGAATTCTAGTATTTCAGAAACAACAGGGCCCTTAGAGACGGCTAGCACACAGTGTTTTTAGGTCTTTTTTTTTTTTTCCTAGTACAGGGCTTTTTAAGCAAGTTAGTACATTTAACCAAAATAAATACATCAGTACATCAAAAGAATGATAGATGTCTAAGTACCACTGAACTCTAAAAATAAGATCCTCTGAATCCACCGTGGTGCTTAAAATGAATGCTTTTACATAATAAAAATGCTGGCAGTAGAAATAAAACGATTAGCTGAAAAGAGAGAAAAAGCAATTGTATTTTTGAAAAAGGAAAACTTTAGCAATTTTATGAAAACCATAACAAATGGTTTTAGGAGAAAATTAGGAGTACAAAAAGGGTATAAGACAGAAGTTAACAGTTCATAGAAAATAAACACAGCTACTTAACATACCACAGTCTGAAGGCATTGGTGCTGCAGAAATGGAAAAGATAACTGGTGTATCAGAACCTTGAAATAAAAATGGGTATCTTCCAATCAAAGAACTTCCTTCTAATGGAAAATCTGGAAGGTCCTCTATGGTCATCTTCTAGAAAGCCACCTTTAATGAGAGGGGGAGAAAAGCATATCTATTATATTTGTATGCAACTTAGAATGATGACTGCCTTCAATCACAAAAAGCCTATATTCTTATAATATCTAACCTACTGACATTTTTAACTTCAAGAATCTCTTTTAGAGAGAAAGGGGGGAAAAACTTCTTTTTAGCAAACTATCGTTAAAGAATACACATTGCTTCACGCTGTGTCTTAGAGTCAGCAGCACATGTAACTTTTTAGACAAAGTTCAGGAGTAATAAAAACAACTACTATATATTTCCCAATAATAATAATAATAAACATTTTTTAAATGCTGAACTAATCTAAATGGGTGATATTCTCTTGACTCACAGCAACAAACAAGCAGATGGATCTCTAACTCCTCACAGGATCTGACACGGGTTCTATCATCCATGATCCAACAGCTCATGCCATGTGCTCATCACACGGAAATAATCTAGTTTAGAATGTTCATTATTTTCCCAGAAAACTTTGCTGAAAGTGAGCACATCAGTCACACCAACCTTAATCTAGGAGCTCACTGGCATTGTTCCACTTCTTAACAATGCAGAGGATCTGTTTAGTCAATTCTAGCAGAGGACAGAAGGCATTGCCTTTTAAACCACATCACTTATATTACCTCTTTTTCCCAGAGAAAATGGGCACTCAGACTAAGTTTGCTCTAAATTAGACTTGTCCTGCGCCCTAGCCCACATATCAGAAATGACACAGCAGAGAAAATGTTTTAGTAAAACTGAACTATGAAGCTAAAAACCTTCTGGTTTCTTCTGTGCCAAATGTTTGAAATATTATGAATCACTATATCTGTTTGAAATATAAGCAGAAAACTTTATTATAAACTAAATAAAAATGGTTTTAGATTATTTCAGTAGAAAGACAGTAAGTAAAGATAGTTATATGACAGCTTACTCTAGTGGATAATGCCGTGCTAGACGTTACGAGACACATGCACTATTATACTTGGTTAACTGACTCTGGATCTAACTTAATCATCTTTACCTACCATGTTTACCTACCATCACCACCCTGCTCCAAGGAAAGTTACCACTCTAAGCTAACTGGTTTGTTTCCACCTAGATTCATGTTTTCTGAATACTAGCAGGAACTGGTGAAGAGTAAGATGATTTCTTTTTTCTCATAAGGCACATGTGTATCTGGACATGGATATTACATATTAAACAACCTAATCCAGTGTTATTATGTCAAAGGTATTCAAGGTTTCTTCGAGGCTAAAATTACTTGCCATCCAATACTTTCAATCATTTTGATGTTAACCGTGTCACATAAATAAGAAATATTGTTGTCATAGAACATGGTGAACTTCCTCAAATACTACCAATTCTAAAAATAGGGGGAAGTATAGCTCAAGTGTTAGCACGTATGCTTAGCATGCACAAGGTTCTGGGTTCAATCCCCAGTACCTCCTCCAAAACTAAATAAATAAACCAAAAAGTAGTGCATACCACAAAGACAGCCCTCTTTCAATATTATAGCTTCTCAGAATTTAAAGTAAGTCAGGATTTCTACTTGTTGGCCTCTACTTTGACTTGGTAGTAAATCTGGGCAAAATATTCTATGCAGGGTATGAAGCTTCCTTTAAAGTCAAGGAACAGATACATTAAAGGGATAGTAGGCTGGAGCTTGGGCATATCTAGTAAGAGGTAAGGCTGTCGTGTCTTTTGTTGTTGGTTTGTTTTTTTTTTTTTTCAGACTACTCTCAGTAACGTTATATACCTGATCAAACACCAAACCACTTAATTCCATGAGCACTGGGAAACCACTGATTTTTTAAAAGAAGTCTGTCCTGATTCAAGCCGTGTTTTAGGAAGGTTAATCTGACTAAAATCTTACATATGGGGACTCAATCATGTTCTTTTATATTCTTAATTCTTCAGCAAAATGATTAAGTGGTTATCTTTCTGAGTTGATTAAGAGGAAGCCACCTTTCAAAACCTTCCTTTCAAAGAGTGGAGTTTCCCATTCAAAAAAAATTTTTTAGGTGATTCTCAGAGCTAACGTTTCATTTCCTTGTAGACCATTGATACCTTTAAAGATAATGACTGTATCTTACACTACTATCACTTGCTACAGGAGCTAGATTAGTGTCATATATATATGTATATATGTGTATATATATACATATAAAATAAATATTCAAATCCTAGATTCAAGGTAGAATGGTTCATTCAACAACATGTAATCAACTTCATTTTACATGTTAGATTTTTCAAGCCCAGAGAAGCTACTATATTACCTGAGTAGTGAAGTGAACATTCTTCAAATTTTGTGTCTTTACTGTATTTTTCCCTAGTCCCATATCCTTTCGTTCAGGAAAACTCCAACATTTTACCTTCTGCCCCATTTAAGAAAACTATACATGTCTACAAATTTTCTATAGTTTCAGAACCTTTTCCTAAAAGCAATTTCTGGATGTAAAGATCTGGGAATTTTGGTCAAACCTAGAGCTGGATTGAGTACACACCTTCATTTCAAATCTTACTATGGTTAACTGTTGATAATGGATTATATAAAGTAAGCCTAAAATTAAAAGTAAGCCCTAATTAACTGTGTACATAACAGATGCAATAACAAGAATCAAATTCCCCAAACTTTGATTTACATAGAAATCCCATCACCCCAAATCAGCTCTGTGTAAATGCAACTTGTAACATGACTCTAATAGTTGGTGATTTTTCAGAGATTCCTGGTCAGTGCCCTAACACAGGATGGTGGTAAGTGGAAATGCCCATTAATTTCTTCAGAGTGGTTCAGAGCTATTAGGGGCTCACTAAGGAACCTCACTGAGCCAAGAGACTCCCTCAGATTTATCTGGAATATGGTTCAAGGGCAGCATCCTTGAGCTACTCGACCAATAGGATATCCAAGTTGTATCCACACCAGTTGGAATCATGAGGCCCTTTTGTCACCAGAAAAGGGAAATAAGAATTATCTCGGTTCTTAGTTACCCGAAAAAAAAGAATTTTTGATGAGAGACAAAAAGGGTGATATAAGCAAGATTTTTATTAGTGAAGTAAAAAAATAGTGAAAGATAGTACACTCCCAAGAATTCGGAGCGGGCCAATTCAAAAGAGGAAAAATGGCACCATTCCCTTGTTTTTCCTATTTTTATATCCTGGTTTCATAACTGACTGATTGATTGATTGACTGACAACTCAGGTTCCCTGAGCTCTGGTTGATTGACAGCTCAGGTTCCTTGTGCTCTGGTTAACTGACAGTACAGGTTCCTTGAGTTCTGGATTGTTCCTTTCCCCTTCCTCTCCCCCTGCCCAGTGCTCATGTCTATCTAAACTACCTAACACTTTCATTTAATTTCACGTAATATTCTATCCTGAGTGTTTATTTCTATGAGATACCAAAAAATGTAATCCAACGAAAATAAGCATTTTAAACATACCTCCAATAACCCATTTATGTGTTACCAACATGAAATCTGTTCAATCACAAAGCAAGTATTTACAGTATTTGATATTAGCTTTAGGACCTAGAGAGAGTATAAAAGATGTCTGCCCTCAAGAAGTTCACTTAGTCATTCAACAAATATTTATCAAGTGTTTCTTACTAAGTCCTAGGCTGGCATAGCAAATGTAAAGAAAATAGATATGCCCTTGCCCTCAAGTAGGTTAGCCAAGAGTAGGACTCCTACAGGAAAGCTGCAATTACTGTATAGTTGTAAGTGCTGGATTCAAGGGGGCCAGGGGAGGCTTCCTGAGATAATAACTTACAGCTGCAGCACCCAACCAGGTAGCTACTACCCACATGTGGCTACTTAAAAGTTCAGTTCCTCCATTGCTCTAGCCCCTTACCACTGCTCAAAAGCCAGGTGTGGCTAATGGCTACCATAATGAACACTGCAGAAAGAACACTTCCCTCTTCACAGAAAGTTCTTTGAACATCACTGAAGGAAAACAGTGCTGCTCAAACTCCAGGTGACATAACAACACACAAATGCCCGAAACAGCAAGAAAGAAAGGCTAAGAAACTAAGCAAGCCCACAGCAGCATACTTAAATATACACATTAACAAGAGAACAAACGGCAAGCATGAAAGTAACCAGGCGTTTGCAGGTTTACACAGGGATAAAGAGTTAGGTTGATTCTGTAACGATTAGTAGTATATATTTCAAAACTGGCGTTGTTATAAGCCATAAAATATACCATATTAAATATTTTCCTAAAAGTCTTGCTGGTGGGATTGTATCTGATATATCTGAAACACTTGAAATAAATCCTATAAATAAGATACCATGTGCCAAATCTTCTATAAAATAAAAATAAACATATTCATTCCAATCCAAGAGTCATTGTTACAACACAGGTGCATTTAAAAATGCACATTTATGTTAGCAAAGTAAAATGCAACCAGGATGCTTTTGCATCATAAAAATGTAGAAAGCTAGACTTCTACCATTTTCAATTCCCTGCTTTCCCTCCACAATTGCTACATGTCCTGCACGTGATCTTCTGCCATTTAGATGACTGGCTTTAGATTGTACATAAGATTCATAAATGACAAGAGTCAATGTGAAAATGAAGTACAATTAAAGTATTTGGGGGATGTTTCTAAGAAGGAGAGTGTTTACTGAAATATTTAAAAGGCACCAATTTATACTACGATGTTGCTACAATGTGAACCACTCTAGCTGGCTGGGTACATACAGCAAGTTATTATCCCATGAGAATATCCTCCTCTGATACATATCAAAACATTGTCTCAGAGTTTAAACCTGATGTGTCTATAAAATCTCTGGATTAATGAAGAGCCTGACATCTAATTCAAAAGAAAACTGACATTACAAACCCATCAATCTAACCCACAAGGATGAGGTCTAACCCGAATCTATGTTTAGCAGCCTCAGCACAAGTGCTCCCCACAACTTTCCTCCCCATGATTAAGAATTAAGGAATCTCGGGGTAGCAAAAGACCAGAAGCAGAGTCATTTGGCCTAGGTTTGAATTCCCAACGGCAAAGGTTTCTCAAACATTTTAGTAAGCAAGGGGAGGCATGAGAGATGTAGAGGCCCTGCTCAGGAAAACGACGAAGGGCGGGTAACAGCACGCAGCACAGCACTGCGCTCAAGGGGCTCCCCCAGAGCGCCGGGGCGGTCAAGGCTGGGGCGGCGGAGCGGGGGCCAGAACTCAGCGCCGCCGCGGGGTCCGTCCCGTCCCACACACCTGGCGGCATCTCATGCTGAAGTTAAACCTTCGGTCAGGTACGGAAACCAGAAACCCACGTCCCGGCCAGAAGGCCGCGCCAACCCCGCCCCCGCCCCAGGGAGGCCTCCAGAAGCCGGCGACACCAGCACCCACGGCAAGCGACCGCGGGGCTCCCGGCGCCCCCGGCGCCTCCGCGCCGCCCTCCCCGAACCGCCAACCGCCCCTTAGGCACCCGCACCCCCTCCCACCGGGCGCCCGCGCGCGCTCCCGCCCCACCTGCCTCCTCCGGTCCTCTCAGGGCAGCCGGCGGGGAACGTGGGGGCGCGGAGAGAAGACCAAGAAGCGCGCTTCTCCGCCCGGCGCCTGTCTCCGGTAGCCGGCCGCGGGCCCTCCCGCCGCGCCGCTCCCCGACCTTGTCCGGCCCCTCCCGCCTGCCTCCTCCGCGCCGCGCGCGCCGGAGCCGGGCCCCACGCGGGGTCGGCGCGCGCGCACTGCAGGCGCCCGGGCTGCGCGCAGGCCCTGGCCCCGGCCCCGCGCACGCGCGGGGGAGTGGGGAACGAGAGCGAGCGCGCGCCTGCGCTGCCTGCCTCCTGCCTGCGACCCCGCAGCACTTCCGCTGAGCCAAGGTTGAGCCTGGGGTTAGGAAGGTCAGGTGGGCTTCTGGGGTTAACCGTGTCGGGGAGGAGGCGCCGCCGTGATATTTCCACCGCAGTCTTAGACAGGCTCGCGGCTGAACCCTGCCTGGCCCTGGGCCATGCTTGGGGAGGCAGCGCACGTCGCGCTGTACAGACACTTCTCATTAAAGCCTGTAGCTAGCCTAATCTGACCTGCCTCCCTGTCTCCTGTCCCTGTGTTAGAAGCCTTCCTACGACCCTTTAGGGACAGGCACCGCGTCTAACGCTTTTTGGGCTCCCAGGTGTCTAGCCCCTTGAATGATCCACAATAGGCCCTTTAGTCAATTACCTGTCTGCCGGTCTTGCTGTAAAAAGCCTAGTCAAGGCTGTACCCAATTTGAATAATTACACCCAAGGGTGTCAGTGTAGAGGCAGGAGGGGATGGGTGAGCAGTCGTCCCAGAAGTTAACTTTCCCTGCTGCTTTGCTCCCTTCTCAGTCCCCCTAGAACCAGAAAGTGGTGACACCCTGGTTCTCCATCCAGTGGAAGGAAAGGTGTTTCTTGATACTTAATGAGTCCCCTTATTGAAGGGACTTAATCAGTCAATTGTTTCCCCACGACAGAAGTTTGTAACACTGAGCCAGTAGTGTTACCTTCTAACGGCTGTCTCTGGGGCCTTTCTGTTCTGGCTCTGATATGCCAACTACTCCACTGTACTTCCATGTTCACCAAGCACAGTGCCTAGCAATAACGAATGTCGAATGAATGAATGAATGAATGAATGAATGTCTTTAGACTCCTCAAAAGCAGAGGTTAGTGCTCAGGGCACTCCAGAGCATCTTTTCCTATTAGAATCATTGATTCCAGGCTCTAGAAAAGGACCCCCTCTGGTTGTTTGAGTCCCCCTTAGAATATCCTCCCACCAAGTGGCCATAGTTAAGCACCTCCAGTAACCAGGAACTACTTCCTTTGAAAGCAGCCATTTTGTCTTTGACCAGCCTTGTTGAAAATTTCTTCCTACCTTGAGAGCTAAAACACCACCCCCTACATCTCCTCCTTACTGGGTTGTTTCTACTCTGGGGTCTTCCAGATCATGTCCAACTCCAAGGTATCCAGGACAAGCATTCTCAATCCTTTAGGCTTCTCCTTATACGACATGATTAAGATCCTACTCACCAGAATTTTAAGGGACTCTCTACGATGCATCTCAGCTTGTCTAGAGCTCTCTTAAATGCGATGCTCAGGAATGAATGAGGTGTCCTGTTGAGTGCAGAAAGGAGAGAGACAGCCACCTCTTTCTCAGTCCTATGAGTCTGTTAGCGTAGCTCAAAATATCAAAATACTCATTTGCAACAGTCGTGTCACATTGTTGAATCGGGTGGAGCATCCTGTCAACTGAAACTCATAGCACTTATGCAATATTTAAACACCATGACCATCCCACAGTCCCGTCAGCTGCCAGTTTCTCTGTCCCTTCATGCATTCTTGGGGATGATAACGTGACACAGATGTTTCCTCCTCCCTGTGCAAGTCCCACCTCCCTCTCCCTGCTCTCATCACACCCTGTTCTTGTCTGACCCCCTCCCCACCCACTGCTTTACCTGGTTAAAAGAAGGAAGGTAATCTGCCCTTTGTTGGCTTTAAGCAACTGTAAATAAGCCCTATTGTTAGTGAGCAACAGAAACTCATAAAGATCTATACGTAACAGAAGTTGCTATTGGCAAACTTCCCACATATACAGTTCACTTTTATTGCTGGTTTAAATTATCCCTCTGAGATGCCACTATTGGTAGATGACAGGGTGTGGCTAGCTGAGTTGTTCTTCACTGTAATAAAGTCTCTGTTAAAACCATCCAGGCCACTGGCTTTATCTGCTGTACCTAAACACCATACAGTACATTGGTGAATTTCCAGGATAACTAAGCCATGAGAGATTCTCCCACTCACCTGGTTGCCTTTATTCAAAAAACTGAAGCTACTGCCTAGTCCATTATCAAGAATGCAAGCACTCTTTTCATGCTTCTTGGAACACCCCATGTGCATACAAGAGTTGGACTGGGAGATGAAATGGGGCCAGAACTTGGAACTTGAATGATTCACTGGGGTGGGCACGCACGTGGGGAAATGGTCCAGCTGCAGCTGCTGAGATTCAGGTATATCTGAAGGCATAACACGGTGCCTGGGAAATGCAGCAGTAAACCAGTCCTGGGAGGGGATCAGTATCAGCGGTCAGCATCAATGTGGAGAAGGGGGCATTACTAGCTCACCACTCTGTGATTCCTACCTGTGTGGTCTTGTCTTCACTATACCAGTGAAGAAACAGACTCCAGGAGGCCGGGGACCTTGCTCAATGTCCCCTGGGACAGAAATAAAATTCAAACACAAGCCTGTCTGTTTTGAAGGCCTATGTTGATCCACTATTTTGCATTATCTACACAGGGTGTCCTTTGGGGCATTCAGGATACAAAATTGTTGCATTGAGTAGCAGGGATCACTGAGAAATTTGGATAGACAGTTCTAAAGTCAGCATCAGGAAGGGTTGTCAGTGGCTTACAGGCCCTAATCCTTGAGAAAAGGGTTAGAGGAAATAACCAAAAGAAGACAGTGTTACTGTTCTTCTTGGACAGAAGAATTGGGCAAGACAGGATTCACAGGGGAGGAAGACAAAGGCTCATTTCCAGAATATGAGTGTACAGGGCATTAGGACCACAAGAGACATCCAGCTGTTAGAATTGGGGTGCCAGACTGGAGCCCAATTAGCAGAGGTAGTTAAATGCAGAATATCAGAGCACTAGGTAGAAACCCTGAAATCTTTCTGTCATGTTTGTGGATAATATGATTATCAATATAAAAAACCCAACAGAATCAACTATTAGGAGTTATATGTGAGTATAAAGTTTCCAAATACAAGATCAGTTTCTAAAAATCAATCGTTCCCTCTACATCAGCAGTAAGCTACCAGGAAATACAATAGACAGTAAGGGACCATTCACAATATCAATGAAATTCTAAAGCATAAAATTCAAGAATTAACCTAATAACTTGCAAGAACTTTATGGAGAAAATTTCAAATCTCTATTTATGGACATAAAAGGAGATTGAATAAGTGAAGATATACTATGGATAGAATGACCTTACACTGGAAAAATGTCCATTTAATTGCTAAATTCAATGTTATACCAACCCAAATTCCAGCAGGAACTCAAAATGTAAGGAACTTCAATAAAGTTACAAAATACATAGGGAAAAATAAACATTTAAATAGGTATGTTAATTTTGGAAAGCAAGAGCAGAGAGAGGAAACCTGCACTGCCAAATACTGTGCCATCACTACCTAGTGATAAAAATAGCATGCTACTGGTACAGGAACAAATAGAGCGACCACACAGAATAGGACACTCAGAAGTCGATCCATGGGACCTCGATGTATGTTCACGTGGGGCTGCAAATCAATGAGAAAAATATAAATTATTTAGAGGCTGGTTTTGGGGAAACCAGCTTAGTTTTTTGAGGGAAAAAATAGACTTGGATGCCCCATCTCTACCATATTCAGGGTGAACTCCAAATTGATTAAAGACCTATATTTGAAAGGAAAACGTAAGAGAAAATTTTATGAATGTAGGGTAGGGATTTACTTCATAAAACTAGACTGCCAAAGCACAACCTGAAAACAAAAGACTAGGAGATTTGACTGCATCGCAATGAAGATTTCTCTTCAATGAAGAGTACCATGGAGAAAGCTAACAGATGGCGGACAAATTGAAGGGAGATAGATATTCAAAAGCTGCTAGTGATTCATATCTAAAATAGATAAGTAACTTCTACAAATCAACAAAAAGAAGTTAGAAAATTGAAGATAAAAATGAGAAAGGGACAGGAATAGGCGTTTCACAGAAGGGAAAGCCAAAACAGCAAGCACACAGAGACGAGATGCTCAAACTCACTAGTAATGAGACAATGGATGGACGGACAGTGTGATACTGCCGACAGCCACTACATATAAATTTCAAAAACAGCTGGGGGTTGGGGGTGAGTCCTAATTTGTAGTGTTTGCTGATTTCCATGGTACAGATACTCTCACCCCTGCTGATTTCCAGGTACCAGTGTGAGGTCACTGGACAAGGAGTTGGGAAGAAATGTGCTCAGTCAACTTCATGGACCAACTCCAACACACCATTGCTTTACCCATCAGCCTGGCAAAAGTCAGAAAGATCATCTCCAATACTGGCAAAGATATGGGAAAGTGGGAATCCTCATGCACAGCTAATGGGAATTTAAACTGCTAAATATACTCTGTTGAGCAATCTGGTAGCATTCAGTGAAAACATTATCAGCCTGCTTTATAACTCAGCCACCACCTTCACAGCTCTGTCTCAGAGAAACCCTTGCAATGGTCCTGTAGGTGTCTTCCTCACGTGGCTTCCAGGAAGCCAATTTCTCATTGGCTAGGTGATCTCAACCAGTTCATGGCTTTAAATATCATCTCTATTTTCATGATTCAAAAATTTCTACCTTCAGCCCTGAACTTCAGACATATATCCACCTGCCTACTCAACATCTAATCTAGAGCATATACTAGGCATCTCAAATATAACGTGTCCAAAATAGAACCCTTCCCCATAACCTTCCCATGTCAGTAAGTGGCAACTCTACTCTTGCTATTTGCTCATAGAGTCATCCTTTCTTTCTTTCATATTTCTGGATTCCCTAAACCAAATTCCCCTTCCTCATTCTTCTTTTTAAAAAGTTTATGACATAATTTATTGATGAAGAAATTCTTCAGTACCACTGAAATCCTTACAAATCAATAGCCACCCAGAGACCCCAGGAACTTCCTGCTACTTGGGCTTGCCTTCCCCTGATCTATCTCCTTATCTTTCTCAGGACTTTAAGTGGGACTGCCTGCGGCAACAGACCACAAGCCTCATTATCTGAATCTGTGCTTCTCACCCTGGTTGCACATTCAAATCACCTAGATGTCTTTCACAAAATATGCAAACCCTAAAAACCCTCTCAAATATTCTAATTCAACTGATCTCACTTCGATTCATGCCATTCTATAAATTTATTCTCTTTTGTTAGATTGCTTCCCGAGAGGACACTAATGACTTTTTCAAAACCCCCTTGTCCCTGTGTGGGGCACTCTAGGCAGCACCACTCCCACATACCACATGACACAAACACTTTTAGGAGTCTTCGTTAGTGGCCAACATAAAGGAAGAAGAAACAAAGGGAATGTTTCATGGTATTAAGATCAAAACTGCCGCTGTTGTAGAAGAGCTAAGTTTTTCATACTGGCCACCCAAATTTTTGGCCACCAAGACACCTCCAGAAACATCTCTGGTACACAAAAGCAGCAGCAGGCCAGCTTCCACTAGGATGTGAGTTCCAACGTGTGCTGCTCCCCCACTGCTCCCAACTGAAGCTGACTCTCATCAAGCCTCTAGATACAACTATCATTTTGTAGAAAATGTGAGGCATCAAAGAGTATCATAAACAACGCCAGGAGGACACAATGGGCCAAATCCAAAATGTGGGGACTTCTGCAGGGCAAATAACCCAATTCCAAAAAAATAGCTAAGGGGAATGGGTCTAGATCAAAAGATACATAAGTGCTATCTCCACAATCTATAATATGCAGATCTTGTTTGCATCCGGATTCAAACAAAGAAACATAAAAAATAAAAAAACTCTTGAGACAATGGGAGGAAATTTAATCCAAATTGGATATTAAATGATATTAAGAAGTTTTGTTGATTTTGTCAGGTGTGATGTTATTTTGTTTTTATTAAACAGCCTTATCTGTTAGAGATTCATACTAAAGTATTTATGATAAAATGTTTAATATCTAAGATTCACTTTAAAATGCTTCATTAAAAAAAGTGTATGTTGGGAGGGATTGATGAACAGAGAATGACAAAATATTGATCATTATTAAAGTTGAATAATAATGGGGCTACTATTTTCCTTCTTCTGTGTGAATTTGATTTTTTTTCTATGACAAAAAGTTTGAAAAGCAGATGCTCCAGAAAGGTTTCAGGCTGTTTCTGTCACTGTGATATCCTTGGTACCTAGAAAAGTTGTCTGGCACATAGGAAAAATGTAATAAATATTTGTTCATTGAATGGGCCTGGTTCTTTAAGATTTCAGTCTCAGTAAAGATAGACTATGATGTCCAAGGAATTTAGAAATCAGAGAAGTTGCCTTTATATCACACGCAAGCACACACTCTAAAATGGGAGGCGGTCATACATCATGAAAGCGCCATCAAGTTGTCTTTCCAGCAGCTGTTTACAAAACCATTACAATTTCATCCCTGTTCACTGTAAATCATCAGCTGCTTTAATAACATCTTGATTAGGTGAGAACTGAGAGAATGTCGGACCCCGTGGAGCTTCCCCAGAGTGGGTAGAGAGCAGCTTCCACCTTGTCAACAATGGACCAAATGACTCACCTAACAAAGAAAGCTATTGACAGACCAATTAGCTGGTACTAAGTCTTGAGAAAGTCTCCTTTGTGACAAAAACTGCATTGATAATGAGATCAGTTCTGACATTCCACATCTAACCATATTGGCAACAGCAGGAAACAGTTAAAGTAAAAATAAATGTAAATTGTTTTTTTAGATTCACATGGGGTTCAAAACTAAGTGATAGTCTATCTTTTCAAGGCCCGTCAAAATACGTCATGCAATATCTTTATCATCATCAAGATAATCACAACCATAAGGCACTAATGAATGACATTAGAAAGGCAATCAGATGGCATATTGGTCCATTAAATCAGAAAAATACATGGAGCGCCTCCTACCTGAAGGGCTGTAGGGAGGCTACCACAGTGTAAGTTTCACTCCTTGTTTTCTAGCAAACGGGGGAGAGTGGGCAACCTGAGTTGGAAGCCCAGAATCATAGATTCCTATCTCGGTAACCCCAACAAAATCACTTAATGTCTCTGAGTTAGTTTGCTCCTTTGTAAAATGAGATAAAGAATACTTGCTTCCCTGCATCGCCATGAGTGCAAGGCCTGACACAAAGTGAGGGCTGAACAAACACCTGGATGAAAATTATAGTGTATGGTCATAAGACAACAGCATGACAAAGAACACCAACCACCTGCCAAAGGGACAGTGTCAGTACCAGGGATTTCCCAAGAGAAGAGCACATTGCCAGATGAAGTGGTCCGGAAAAGTTTCAAGGAAGAGAGATTTTGAGCTAAGTTGGGAGGATACTGAGATCCAGTGATATAAATGAGGAGCTAGTGTTTACTGAGTACTTTGTATGTGCTGTGCATTGTTTTAAGTACTTTCATGAATTAATATACCCCTGAAGGAGACATGTCATTTTAGTTTCTTTTTCCAGTCAGAAAAATCAAGGCATAGAATAGTTAGATACTAAGATCACACAATTGGTAGCAGAACTAGGACTTGAATCAAGGCAGTCTAGAGCAAGAGTGTAAACCACAACTCTGCAAGAGAAAGGCTTGGAGGTAGAAAAGCTAAATGTCTGTTTGAAGGATAGTAAACAGTCTAGCTGGAGCAGAGCCCATGGTACAAACTGGTGGGGGATGAGTTGGAAAGGTAGGTTGGGGCTAGACCAGGAATAGTTTCAAACATCACACTAAGAAGCTGAGACATTATCCCATTGGGATGAGGAAAAGCCAGCTGAATTTCTAACAAGGGAAAGACTAAGGAATCTGTCACCACTCTTCAAAATGGAAACCCCTGCCCAAACTTTATGCCCACATCTGCTATGCTCTCTTAATAAAAAGTTGAAACAAAAGCATATTTAAAAATTCAAGCATTTTGAAGTGAAATTGAGCACCTGAAAATAAAGTTACCTTGAAAGTCTTAGCTTTTATCAATCCAATTTCAATAGGTTTTTTAAAAATAGCAAATGAGTTTTTACAAATGTCTGTCTCCACAGACAACTTAGTTTTTATATTTAACGTGTGCTCAATAATGACCTGCATTCAAAGTGAAGTTGAAACAAGTTATGCAGATCCACTTAGGGGATAGAAACCTACTGTTTCTGCCTTTCCTATCACACCCCATCAACCGCTCTGCAGCATAACAGTAACACCTGTATGTCATCATTTTAACCACTTGGTTATTATATAACATATAATAATGTAATAATATATTAATCTTTTGGATATGTGCCCATTGCACAAAAGCACAGTTTCAGCAAAAACAAAACCAAAAAAAAAAAAAAAAAAAAATACACACACCAGCCACTCAGCTTCCTTGGGTGCTGTCCATCCACCAAGGTGCTGATGTGCTTGCTGCCCACCTATGGTGCTCTACTCCTCTTGGCACCATGGTTTCTGTTTCTCCAGCCTCACCCATGCCCTAACTCAGACTTCAAAGCGGAGAACCACTCAAGGTTCAGCTTGTCAAGTGAGGCACCACATACCTACTAAAGAGCTTCATTTTCACCACTTTGGAGGCATTGTTGCTAGTAGCAATAGCCTAGCATCTTTGCAAGCAATGGCCAGACACATCAAGGACACTGTGTGCCTCTATTGCAAAGGCTACTGGCCGTGCTCAGGTCTCAGCTGCATCTGAGATTGGTTACCCCCATGCACACTGGTCCACACAATCCTCAGCTTCTGCAGTCCAAAGAGACCCAAGAAAAGAGGTGTGGCCTGTGAAGACAGTTCCTGCTCCTCATTAGTCACTCATGTACTAAGTAATTCTAAGTATCATAAATACCGTTAGATACTGCCCTGCCCTTAGGGAACTTATACCCTAACTAGAGGGAGTGAAAAATTAAAACTCTCAAAAAGCTGGAAGCAGGATAGAATCCCAGGCTTTGAAGTCAGACATATGAGGTTTGCTTGGAACCAAGAGGGTTCCTGGATATGGCACTTTCAGTTTTAAAACAAGTTGATCACCGTAAGACAGATGAAAGATCAAGTTTTATTAGCTTTGGGACCCTGAACAAATAAAATAACCTCTCAAAGACTCAGTTTCCTCATTTATAAAATGGATATCAGAGCAGCACCTACTTTATCCCATATTTCTTCTAAGAATTCAATAAGCTTTTGTATAAAAAGAACTAAGCACAGTGCCTAATATTGAATAATTGATCAATAAGTGTTAATTCTGTACATATAATCAATAATACAAGATAGCATATAATGAAAGACTGAATTAGATGTTTTTGGAACTAAAAAATGGGACACAAGATAATTAGATCATTAAGAAAAGGTTACATAGTGGTAGAGTCAACAGATAAAGTACAGGTTGCCCAACTCAATTTGAATTTCAGATAAACAACAAGTTATTTTTTAGTATAAGTATGTACTGTAGTTTTTAAATTGTTATCTGAAAATCAAATTTAACTGGATATCTGGGTATTTTATTTGTTTAAAATGGCAACCCTATATAGAGGAGGTAGAACTTAAATTGTTCTTTACAGGAAGAGGAAAGAAAAATAATGCCAGGCAGAGGGGTTAACACCAATGGCAGTGGACCAAAGGCAGGAAAAATGCATAGGATGGTCCTGTAAATTTTTAGAGTGAACCCGTTTAGACCCAGGGTCAAGAGCCTAGATCTGATGCAGAATGCATGGGAGAGTTAGAGGTGAGGTGCTAGGGTCCTGAGATAAGGTAGGAATCAAAAGAAAGAGATGCTTCACAGAAAAGATGAATGAGATTTTATGAAGGAAAACAATGGATTCAATGTTTTGAAGCCAAGTCACTTTGAGAGGGACTATAAAGCCAAGGAGATCAAGTATATGGCTGTCCTTGTAGTCAGATGGGTGGCCTGAACTCAGCCGGTGGCGGCAGGAATGGAGGGAAGAAAGGATTGGATGCAGAGAGATATTATGAAGAAAGGCAATGTCTGCAGGGAAGGCAGGGACTAAAGTTCTGAAAGTGAATATGGACTTTCACTATGAAAACTTTTTTGAATCCCAGCAGTGTTATTACTGGTGACCTGAATAAGCAATTACATGTAACTCTAGAGAGGCCTCTTGAGGTAAGTTAACTTGGATCAAGAGGAAAAAAAAAAGAAAGAAAGAAAGAAAGAAAGAAAAATAGGGCATTTAATGCCCTCTTTGCTCTTCCCTAAGTAGTAAGAAGAGATTAAAGCTAAGGGATTCATACGTTTCCTTCTTTGCTTTCCTCTTACCTCGGGGACCCTATGGAATTCTCCTGCCCACCAGAAATGACAGAGCCCTTCAAAGAGAGTAAGTTCAATGCAGCCAGGCAGTGAGGGGCCTGGGGCACACAGGGAAACTTCCCTTGGGGTCCAGTGTCACTATTTTTGACCTCCCAAGCAAGTTGCTTTCTTCCTGATATGTGTACATGAAATTCTACTCTTGTAGCAAATGAAAAAGCTACAGCCGCATTTGGTAGCTTTTCCCCAGAAGAGCAGTGCTTCTCTTTAGAAACATTCCCTGGCATGAGCCTATAAGTCTGATTCAAAGAAGCAAATGTCTCAGAATATCTGCCTTGAGGTATATGTGAAACCAAAAACCAATGATCCTAAAAGAACCAGACTCAAAGGATCTGCTTAGAAATGCAACTCTAAGCACTATATCAGGTCCTGAATGCTCACGCTGACATTCTTCAAGGTCACTTCCCACCTCTGCCAGATGTGATAAAGCCCCCCCCCCACTGCCCTCCACATTACCCTCTGCATCCTTGTGTGTGCCATTTCTTCGCATTCACTTTGCCTCCAGTCTACTTCCACCTCTCCAAATCCTACTGCCCTTCCAGAGTCTTCCTGCATCTCTCCTCTTCCATGGAGAGCTGGCTCCCTAACTACTCCAAACTACTATTCCTAATCTCTTGTAATTTCTCCCTTTTGCTAAGGAAGGACACACTTTAAAGCCCAATTGTAAATTATTTTGTATTAGTTGTTCACTTTGGAGGCATTTTGTCCAGCCTTTTCCAGTGACTTTGTAAATTCCATGAGGACAGGAAACATTTCTTTTGCCTGCCTAAAAGCACTTAATACCTGCTTTCTGTATTAAACTTTAAAAATGAAAGCAGTAACAAATGTATCACGCTAATGCAAGATGTTAACAATAGGGGAAAGTGTGAGGGTGTCAGGAGGCTTAAAGGAATTCCCTGTACTGTCTGCTCAATTTTCCATAAACCTAAAACTGTTCTTCAAAAATAAAGTCTATTAATTTAGAAATGTTTAATTTAATATTTCTCCAAATTCTGAGTTCCTTCCTCTCTTTCAATGATGAAAGAAAGAAGATCTAAATAAATAGATATTCTACATTCATGGATAGGATGACTCAATATTACTAAGATGTCAGTTCGTCCCAACTTGATCTATACATTCAATGCAATCCCAATCAAAATCTCAGTAAATTATTTTGAGAATATGAACAACCTGATTCTAAAGTTTACATGGAAAGGCAAAAGGCCCAGAATAATCAACAGAATATTGAAGAAGAGCAAAGTCACCATGACAGAACTCAACATAAAGACTTACCATTAAGTTACAGTAATCAAGACAATGTGGTATTGGCAAAAGAAAAGACAAACAGATCAATGGAACAGAATAGAGAGCCCAAAAATATACCCATACAAATATGGTCAACCAATCATTGAAAAAGGAACAAAAGCAATTCAATGTAAAAAGGATAGTGCTTTCAACAAATGGTGCCAGAACAGCTGGACATCCACGCGCAAAACAATAAATCTAGACACAGACTTTACACCTCTCACAAAAATTAACTCCAAATGGATCATAAACATAAATGTAACAAGCAAAACTGTAATATTTCTAGAAGATAATAACATAAGAGAAAATCTAGATAACCTTGAGTTTGGTAATAACTACAACATCAAATACACAATCCATGAACGAAAAAATTAACAAATTGGAGTCCATTAGAATTAAAATCTTCTGCTCTGCAAAAGACCCTGTTAAATGAATGAAAAGGCATCTACAGACTGGGAGAAAATTTTTGCAAAACACATATCTGATGAAGGACTTGTACCCCAAATATACAAGAACTCCTAAATCTCACCAATGAGAAATCAACTCAACTAGAAAAATGGGCAAAATACCTGAAAAGCTCTGACCAAATAAAGCATATGTACAGGTGGTAAGTAAGCACATAAAAAGATGCTCAACATTGTGATCTATTAGAGAATGGTAAATTAAAACAGCAACGAGACACCTCTACAAACAGATTAGAATGACTAAAATCCAATTCTGGCAAGAATTTGGTACAACTGGAACTCTCATTCATTGCTAGTGAGATTGGAAAATGGTACAGCCACTCTGGAACACAGTTTGGCAGTTTCTTACAAAGCTAAGTATAGTCTTACCACATGATCCAGCAATCTCACTCCTATGTGCTTACCCAAGTGATTTGAAAACTCATGTCCACACAAAACATGCATATAAATGTTTATAGCAGCTTTAGTCATTGCTACCAAACACTGGAAACAATTAAGACATCCTTCAGTAGGTGAATGGGTAAATAAATGGTGGTACATCTATACAATGCAATATTATTCAACAATAAAAATTAATGAGCTATCAAGCCATGAAAAGACTTGGGGGAAATTTAAGATATATATATTTTTTTAACATTTTATTTTGAGTTATAGTCATTTTACAATGTTGTGTCAAATTCCAGTGTAGAGCACAATTTTTCAGTTATACATGATAAGATACATATTTTTAAGTGAAAGAAGCCAGTCTGAAAAGGCTACATACTATATGATTCCAACTATATGACATTCTGGAAAAGGCAAAACTGGAGATAGTAAAAGCATCACTGGTTGCCAGGAGCTGGGGAGGGAGGTGGGGAAGGAAAAACAGATGAAGATGGGGATTTTTAAGCACAGTGAAATTATCCTTTATGATACTGTAATGGTGAACACGTGACATGCATTTTTCAAAATCCATAGACTGTACAACACAAAGAATGAACTCTAATGTAAACTATGGACTTTAGTTAATAATACTGTAGCAATACTGCTTTATCAATTGTAAAAGGGTGGGAGGGAAGGTGAATTGTGAAGCTTTTTAAATATTCCATTCAGGTTTTTAGCACTGAACTGACCTTTTGACTTTTTGATGCTGTTATGTAGGAAAGGATGCATTTCTGTAAAACATGTCTAAATTGCCTCACAGTATATGTCCAATTATTGAAACCCATGTTAATTTGTCTAAAATAACAATATGCTTTGTCCAGGGTGCTCACCTGTGCCTTAGCAGAAGTGAGATTTCACGAGGTCTAGATGGGCACAAGATTCATTTTATGATGAATGAAAACTTACCCAAATCATGCCAGGGTCTTCTCAATATCACCTAGAAAAAGTTTTTTTTTTTTTTCAATTTCTCATGAGTCTTACTCAGCAGGAGCACAAACTGTTTAGAGTGTTGGTTGAGAGGGTATGGAGATAGGTGTTTTCATAATGGGTTCCCTTGGGCCCATATGCAGATCCCAATTAGACAAAGCCTGGGTGGTGGTTGCAGGCTTTGACTTGCCTCCCTGTGGTGGATCCTCCTCGAGTGCACCAGCCTGCCTCCCCACAGGCAGCAAATACACAACAATGGCATTGCCTGTGGTGCTATGGATACCAGACTTAAAGGGCCAGAGACCTTTAGCTATGACCCTTAACCTACCTCTTAGGCTGCCGGTAGCAATGGCAGAGGACTTGGAATCGTTAATGGGGCCTGGCCCGTCACTTCATAGCAAAGACAATGCCTGGGGAGCTGAAGAGACTCTCCCAAAGGGAGATGGGAAGATCAAAACCTCGACTCACTCTTCTCCCTCCCTCCAAGTTCCTGCCAATGCCTCCTGGGGGCGGGAGCCCTAGGGCCCTCTCCCCACAGGGCACTGAGAAGGGGGAAGAGGCTTGGCAGTAGGTCTGGAGGGGACAAACAGAAGATGCCCAGAACAACCAGGAACTTCCTATCTTCCCCCGGTTATAACTGCAGCGTGTCGTCTGGACTGGACCTGCTCAGAACTCAAAAAAATGTACCTCTTTCACCAACAAGCATTAGCTCTGTTTTTTGATATAAAGAGAACATTTTGAACAAACATTTGAATGGATTTTGTCATGATTTCTGATGATAAGACATTGTGTTGACCTTCTGAGCTGCAGCCACAGATCAGGAGATAACTTGGAAGAGCGGCCCGTAATGATCCTGTGCTGTTCTTGAGATTTTACTGACACCTGGCTGCCTGTGGTTATCGGAGCCAGTACAGATTTCAGTCACTGACTCGTGTCCAAAAACGTAATTTTCTCTATTCTCCAATATTTGAGTATAATTTCTGCCTTGAGCCTCCATTCTCCCTTAAAGCAGAGAAAATTTAGTCTAGTCACTCTCTGATAAACTCATTCAAATTCAGTCATTTCTTAGTCAATTCAAGTTGATAATTCAGTCACAGTCAGGTTTTTTTTCCCTTTTATTCTCCTCCCCCAGCTTCTCTTCCCTGGAGCTGATCTCAGCTCTCAAGGGCTTATCCTAGGAGCCCACTTCTTAGTCTTAACCTGTGCTGTCTGGCTGTGGGTACAGCAGATAACACATGCTCCCTTGGGTGGTCTGTGGGACATAAGGTGGTTCCCATTCATTCTCTCTACTGAGAAGGCAGCTCCGTCCTCACCTGGTTCTCACACCTCATCCTGGGCCAAGCCCCTGGCTCTCACTTTCTCAGCTAAATTTTCTCTACATGGAAGCCTTCAGGACATTGTAGGTGTCCTCTTATGCCACCCTGACCTGTGGGAGACTGGACTGGGCAAGTCTCCCTTCCTCTTGAACCTGGACACGCTATGCCACCATTTCTACCACATCAAGATGACACAAGGCACTTCTCCCCAAGGCTTGCTAGCTTGCTCTCTCCCCAGTCTCAGGCTGTGGTCCAGGAAAGGGGCATAAACACCTCTTCTCTCAGGACCCTCCAGATGAGGCCTTGAAATCAGAGGTGGGGCACAGAGAGTCCCACACGCACACATAACCCTGTGGCTTCTCCTCAATCTCTTTCCCATACCTAGATCGGGAGGTAATTTTTAACTGTTGGAATCCACTGGTTAGCTGCTTCAGAGACACAGCTCAACCTAGTCAAGCCATGCCCTCCCATTTCATGGGAACTCAACTTTAAAAAATAGTAACTTTCCCCAAAATAATAATAATAACTTCTGGAATATAAATTTGTCTAGGGATTTTACAAGGTATAAATTTCACATTTCTAAACATGACAACACAGACAGAAATTATAAAGACAGAGTTGATCAAATGAAATGAAAACGTCTCTCCTCCAAAAAAAAGTACCATAAACAAAATTAAAAGGCAAAAAGAAAAATACTGACCACATGGCAACACATATGACCAGTCAAAATGTTAATATCCTAAAAATCAACAAAACGAAGATAAGTACCTCATTTTTAAAAAATAAACAAAGAATGTACAAGTAATCCCTGAATTAAAGTATGCAAATGGCCGACAAAGTACACAATGTTTAAAATATACAACAAACTCTCCAATAAACACATAATTACAAATTAAAATGAGATGCGATTTTTCTCTTTAAAATCTGTAGATTTTTTTAAAGGATAATATCCAATGCTGGCAAATTTGCAGTAAAGTGGATATGTATTCACACTGCTGCTGAGAATGTAAACTGGTATAATATTTCTGGAGAATAGTTTCACAATTTGTACTAAAAGCCTTAAAAATCTTTCTATGCAGGGGGAGCATGACTCCCCCCTCCCTAAGTGGCTGCTCAGAGTACCTCCAAAGAGCAGGGAAAGTTGGGGGCATAACTTTACATTCCAGCACCCTGACACACACTGCATCAGCCAGGTCAGCATCACGTCACGACCATCGACAAGGTCAACACCAGCAGCTATAAATCATAAGGACAGCGTGCACTCTTGATATGACGCAATAAAAATAGCACATTACCTCTGCCATCCTCCTCTCGAAAACCCATAACACCAATCAAATGAGGAAAACATGACACAAAACTCAGCTGAGGGACATCCTGCAATATGACCAGGACTTCTCAAAACTGTCAAGGTCATCAAAAATGATGCAAGTCTGAGAAACTGTCACAGCCAAGAGGAGCCTAAGAAGTCATGATGACAAAACATCACATGGTGTTCTGGACGGGACCCTGAAAACAGAAAAATGACACTAGGTAACAACTAAGGGCATCTGAATAAAGTATGGACTTTAGCTTATAATCATGTATCAATATTGGTTCATTAATTGCAATAAATGTACCACACTAATGTGAGAGGCTAATAATAGGGGAGACTGAGTGGTGGGTGGGGGGAGTATATGGGAACTCTCTGCTCAGTTTTTAAATAAATTTAAAACTGGTCAAAAAAATAAAGTCAATTAATGTTTTTTAGAATTTATATTCTTTGGCTAAGCAATTCCACATCTTAGAATTTATCCTGAGAAAATGATCACAAATGTGAGCAAAGATTGACCTACAAGGACATTTCAGTATTATTTAAATAGAGGTAACCTAAATGTTTAATGATAAGAGTCTGTCAAAGAAACTATCATTCCTCTATTCAATGGAATATAATGTGGCCATTAAAAATGCTATAAAGAATTTTGGTGATATGAATATAAACTTATGTCATAGTAAGAGAAAAACTAAGTTCCAAATTGTAGGTATAGCAAGAATCTGTCTTTATTTACTGAAACAGGATAGATGGATAGATAGGTAAACATTCATTTTTATTTCCCTTTGAGCTTATCTGTATTTTCTAAATGTTTACATTGCACATATTGATCTTTTATTGTGGAAAAATGCACATAACATAATATTTACCATTTTACCACTGTAGAGTATACAATTCAGTGGCATTTAGCACATTCTCATGGATTCCTGCAGCCCCCCTCCTGGTGAGGCCAGAGCTGAACAAGCGACTGAAGAGTCCAAAATGAGTTGGACTGCCAGGCCCAAGAGAAGCTTGAAATACAGCTATCTTATCCCCCAAAATGTAGGAAGTAAAACACAGGCTTTGGAGTCAGACAAGGGTTCCAATCCCAGACCAGCTACATGCTAGTTATGTGACTTGAGCAAATTATCTAAACTTTTCAACCTCAGTTTTCTCATCTGGAAACATGGATGTGGCAGAGGAGACCATTGGGCCACAAAAATTGGGGTATAGAGATGTTGCTGGATCAATTACATTTCCCAGCCCTTTTGCATCCCAGTGAGGCCATGTGACAAGTCCTGGACATTCAAATGTGAGTAGAAATGATGAATGTGTCAACTCTGAGCAAAAAAGTTGAGTATCAAGTATGCCTTCCCCGTAGTCTCTTCCCTTTCTACCTTGGAAGTCATGTATTGAAGCTGTCAACATTTCAAAATGGAAGAGCCTGGATCCCTGAGTCACCACTTGGAGGAGAGCTGTTTCAGATAGCAACCCAACCAAGAACTTCTAAGAACACACACCCAACCAAGAACTTCTAAGAACACACACACAAAACTGGATAAATTTTTGCCAAATTTGGAAAGCACATTTAAGATACTTTGATGCCAAAAATAAGATACATAGTAGAGATGAAATTTTTAGTTAAGTTAAGCAGTCAACCTCTAGAGGTACAATGAGATGCCTGTGTGACTCCTGATTCAGACAATAAGACATAACAAGAATGGGTGAAAACAAACAGGGGTTTCTAATATGATCATCAAATCAGGAGCCATTTAGAGCAGATACCTGATGTCACGCCCTGGTTTCTGATAGAATTGCCTATCGCATGAGCAACTCTGGATGGATTGCTCTAAGCTACTTAACAGTAGCCTGACTCATTTTTTAATGATGGTTAATGGTTCTCCACAACAAAGCAGGGGAGGCAAGCTAGGGAAATGATACATGCAAAATGCCTAACACAGTGCCCGGAACACAACCATTAGCTCGCTTTCCCTGCCAACTCACCACAGAAGTTGCTTGCCTGTTGCCTGTTCATCTCACATCTAGAGCAGGGAATTGTGTTTCACTGGACAACCATGCCAAATTTATTTATGTCCCTACTGACAGAAAATTTGGATTGTTTCCAATCTGAGTCTGTTATGAATAAAGCTAATATGAATATTCTTGCACCAGTCCCTTTTGTGGACCTACACACTCCATACTCTTGGGTAAATCCTTAAGAGTACAATTGATGGGTCAGAAGATGGGGGTATGTGTAACTGTTAAACAGTTTTCCAAAGTAGTTGGGTCATTTTACATTCCCACTCAAAGCAATTCTTCTCTTTTTAAAAAAATCTGAAGCAACACCAATATGAAAAGAAAATAAAAGTGAGTCTTAATGAAAAATGAGAGGCAAGAATAAAGAGCTCCCTAAATTATTTGGAATAGTCAAGAAAACCAGTCCAGAAGGCGCAGAGCTATCTGACAGCTGATCCTCCAGGCAATACTTTTATTTTGATCATTGGTTTGGAAATAATTTTATCCACTTCGATCAAAAATTTTCACAAAGATGATTCAAGCAGGGGCCCAAATCCCAAAAGGAGAAGAACTTACACAAAGAACTCTTCAGATGAGCTTTGCATCCTGTTAGATGGAAGATCTTTCCACATGGCATGCTTGTTTACTGGCCTAGCTCAGCCCTGTGACAAATGAAACAACTTTTTGATGCCTAACGCAGTTCCCCGCCAGGCACTGAGTCAGCTTGGTGTTTCCCAGGAGTCCCGTTTCAAATAAACAGATCAGAGAACTTGATTAATTATGCACTCTGGGGCATCGGGCTGCGATAGGCACCAGGCTCCGCACAGCCCTGGTCACCAGTCTCCAGCTTGCTCCCAGCAGAGGATGGATCCCTAAGCCCTAAAACCCACAGGGTTATTCTTCTTGGCTGGTGGCGACTCGGTAAGAGAAAATGAAAACTATAAAGCCAGAACACAACCCATTTTCAGCAACTTCACTTAGATGCTCAGTGCAATATTTTTCCTATTAGTAAAATGAAAAATTGCCAACAAGCTAAATAGCCCAAAATGAGAAATGGTTAAACAAAAGCCCCTCTTCCACTTGCAGTTAGTGGGAATTGTTGCATGTTTAAGAGCAGAGAAATGACACAATGAGACCTTAGAAAAACCCTGAGGTAGCAGTTTTTTGTGAACAGAATGCACAGACCCAGAAGAGCAAAAACCCAATCTAGGGCTCTAAGCCAACCAGTAGGCTGTTATTTCCAGACAATTTAGGAAATGATTAGGGCTTGGTCCTGGACAAAACTAATGAATTTTTCTTATGACTTTTATTGTTATAAGTGGCTAAGATGCCAGGGGGAAAGGAATAAGGATTTTTTTTCAGTACCTACCACTTGCCAGGCACTGCGCCAAGCACTTACCTAGTGTTAATTGACTGAATCCTCACAACAGCTCCCTGAAGTAGGTACCAATATCCCCATTTCAAAGATGAGTTCTGCCTCAGGGAACTTAACTAACTCGTGGAAGTCCCCCCAACTAAAAGGAGGCGGAGTCAGTATTTAAACCCAAGGCTCCCTACTCCAAACCCCTGCTCTAGACTGCACTGACAGCAAAGAAGTTTCAAAGGAGTTTTTAAATGGGCAGTTGCTACCTTAGCCGTGGGCAGGAGCACCAGACTCAGACTGAGTAGAAGCTGTGCTTGGAAAATACACTTTCCCCTTACGTTCTACTCCTAATGGCTCTCTGCTGCCCAGTTTTAGCTTATTTTCCTACGAGAAAGGTTCAATAAAAATCCTCTCCCTGTGAGAGCATTACCTCCCTGGGCCCCTGCGGTCCATGCTGACCGGCCTTGAGCTTTACATGGAGGTGAGTTTTTCTGCTTTCCCCTCCACACCTCCCTGTGACCTAACTCTCTTTTCTAGTGTAAAGGAAAGCCACCTCCCCTTCTTTATTCCCTGTCTTATTTAAAGACATTCTCCAGATCTAGAGTTGCGGTATTCTTACATGCCACACAAACAACAATGTGTCACTTCAACCCCCATCTGTTGCGTGTTTGGGGGTCTCCCGGATAACAGCAGGCTGGAGAGCACACTCAGCTGATCTGCCCTTATTAACCTGTGAAGGTCACTTCTCTGCCAGGGCCTGCATTCAGCGAGCCCTCACTTCTCCTCCACCAATGTGTCTCTTTCAGAGCCTTTTGCAATTAGAGCTCATTTCTCTAGGTTTCACATGGCAGGCGTCTGAACAGAATTAAAAGCAGAAGCACGTGCAAGAATAATCCGCTTCCCAAGATAGCAAACGCTGAGAAGTTCTATATTAGAACACGCTGTGAGTGCTGACTGGCTAGGGCATGATTAACCTAATAGGCTTAAAGTTCCACTCGCCATGCACATCTGTTAGGACACGAGCAATATGCAGGCCCGTAATCCACGAGACTGAAGTCCTTTAGAATTGCCCTGTTGCTCACTAGCAGCAAAGGGTTCAAAACTTAGAACAGCAGCAGAACGGCGGCACCACTACGTCTGCACTATGGGGCCAAAGAAGCAAAGACGCTGGCTCCAGGTTCAGGACATTGCATCTTGGACCTCAAAGGATTCTGGCCTGGAAATTGTCTGGATGGACTAGTAAGATTGCCTTTTGTTCCTATTTCAAATATGATTCTCTGAATACTGTGAGGGTTGCAGGTGGGAGATGACTACAAGCTGACATCATGGGATGTACACCTTCCCACAGTGATATTGTTAACAGCGTTGCTAAGAGTGGCATCCAGTTTTTTAAAAAGCCCAAAGCAATTCTGCCAGGACATCAGGGGGCCAGTGAAAGTTGCTCCCTCCCTTTGCTGGTTCAGAGCTCCACCTGCTATGACTCTGGAGGGGGCTTGTCCCGAGGACAGAGGCCAACAGAAGAGCTGCCAAGTCCCAGGTGGACCCAAAGCGAGGCTGAAAGCCTTGGTCAGCTCACCAGAGATCCCACTTCAGGCGAAAGGAAAGCTATGGAAGGACTGATTGCAGAAACCAAAACCTCCCCATCCCAGCTGACCAAACCACAAAGCTACCTGGCTACAGACATTCCATTCAAGAGACAGAGCTCCCACGAGTCACAGGCAGCAGCCTCTTCTGGGGAAGAGAGTGAAGAAAGGAATACCCAGGAGACCTCCAAATGGGAAAAGAGGACAAAATGTCACAGGTCGGGCAAACAGGGCCACTACGGCCAAACTATCCTTTCTGCCCGTGAGTCTGAGGACAAAGTAGACTTCCCCGAGCCCCTGGTGAGGGCCCACCAGCATGCTTACACCTATCTGCACTCCTGCCTCTCCAAATATGAAGCAATGCTGAGCATTACCCATCGCGCCACCCAGACCCAGGAGCTGCTGCAGCCCATGGTCAGCTTCCTCTTGCTGTGCTTTGATGAGGTCAACCAGCTCTTGGGGGAGATATCCAAGGATGGAGAAGTGCTTCTCCAGGAAGTTAGAGAGGATCTGGCTTGGCCGTTGAGGAAAGGAGAGCCTCAGGAGCAGCCAGATCTCCTGCAGCAGCTTCTGCAGTACACAGTCAGCAAGCTGCAGGTGCTCAGCGGCACGGTGGCCTCGCTCACTGGCAGCCTCCTGGAAGGCTCCAGCCGCTACCTCCAGGCCACTGCAAGCCACCTGGGGACTAGGCTGAGCACGAAGAGGGCTGTGGATGAGCGCCTCCAAAGGGCTCTGGGGCAACTGGAGAGCTTGGCGAGCGGCCACAGCAACCCTGAAGTGCAGGGTCTACCCTTGTGCTCTGAGGACAGTGGTATTGGTGCTGACAGTGAGTTTGTGCAGCTGGCGGACAAGCCGGGCAAGCAAGCCAACTGGGACTTAGTGCCAGAGCCTGCAGAGTGGAAGCCCGTGGGTTCACCCACAGTGGAGGCCAGGCTGTCGGGACACACTTGGCAGCAAAGTCCATTCCAGATGGGTTCAGACAGACCCCAGGACTGCCCACTCTCAAGGCCTCCTACAGCCAAGGTTCAGCCAGCAGCACAGGGTGGATCAGGGAGCCCCTGGCCTTCTAACACAGGCCGGGAAAATACCACCTCCAGGGCTTGGGGGCTGGACCACGGTACCCTGTGTGATTCCCTGGGGATCGGAATCTCCAGGGAAGCCCATTTATCAAAAGGCTCTGGGTTGATGGATACTCCATCCCTCAGTGAAGGTGAGGACAGCAGCCCAGAGGAGGAAGATGAAGAGAGTTATGTGAGTCCACGTGCGCGGCAGGAAAACGCTTCTCATCCAAGGCCACAGTCATCACCTGCTGGTGCCGAAAGCCCACTGCAGCCACACCCCAGGAGGCTTAGGAGCCCCCAGGCCCAGGAAATGATTCTGAAGATGAAGGCAGCAATCAGTGAAAGGATTAAGTTTGTCCCTGTGCCCTCTGAGCACCAGGACTGGACTGAGGAAGAGGAGAGGACCACGGTCCCCCCGAGACCTAGCACAGCCAGTGGCAGCAGGAGGGCCCCCTCGAGGCAGAGGAGGTCCCAGTCAGAGGGGTGTCTTAAAAGCCACAAGGAGGACCCCACCCTCCAGGAGCTGCGGAGGGTCCAGAGAGACCTCAGCCAGAGGCTGGACGCGTTTTACACCCTGGGCACAGGACGGCAGGGGCAGAGCAAGGAGCAGGTTCTACAGCCCAGAGCGGCGGTGCCGAGGCCCGACAACTACTACAGGGATACCCCGAGCACCACCATCAGCAGGCTGAAGGCGTCCCTCACCAAGAACTTCAGCATTTTGCCAAGTCAGGACAGGAGCATCTTGCAGAAATGCCATCCCCGCCCTGAGGGCGAACAGCCCCGGCAGGGAAAAGCTGAGGGGCTTCCAAATGTCATCCCATCAGGTGAGAGGGCCAGTGAGGCCCCCAGGGCCAGGGACTGGAACATCAGCAGCTGTCCCACCAGAACATCAGTCAAGAAACTCATCGAAACTTTCAGTCTCACAGACAGTCCGAGGACGCTGGGGGATTCCAAGGACTCTGGGCCGAGCCCCTGCCTCAGGAAGTGGGGGGTCCCTGCCATGCCTCCCAGATTCCCTATTTACAGAGGGCTTGCCCCTTTGTATCCAAAGTTCCGAATTTCTCCAGCAGCTGGTGGAGATTCTCTCCGGATGGGAGAAAATCTCTCCGGATTTGCTCCCATTTTTCCCCCTCTGCTTACAGCAGAAGCATCCAAGAGTGAGGACCTCAACTGTGAGACAGAGGACAACCCAGAGCATCTCCCTCCACCTCCTCTGGAAATCCTGATGGACAAATCATTTACTTCTCTGGAGCCCCCAGAAAGCAGCAAGCTAGTGGAGAGCTCCCTTGAAGGTACCCATGTGCCAGGGCTGGGAGGAGCTGGCCCTGCCCGGAGAATGTGGGCTTCCCCAAAGCTAAGAGCCTCCATGAGCCCTGCTGACCTGCTGCCCAGCAAGAATGCTGCCACCCTCACCAGGGCCCGCAGCGCAGAGCCAAGGAGCAGTAAGGGCGGCTGCAGCCCCGGAAAGCTGGCCTTGGACCTCAGCCACCCGACAGCAACCACTGGAAACCCAGACGCGCAGGGCGGCAGGGCTCAGAGTCAGGAACGAGTGGACAGGGCCACAAGCCTCTCCAGGCGTCCCCAGAAGGCCGTGCACTGGCACCGCTCCAGCCACACATCTGGGCAGAACAGGGTCTCAGAGCCCAGCCTGGCCAGACCAGGGCGAGGGCCACATTCTCCCGAGGCCCCAAGGCAGAACCAAGACAGAAGCCCCGCGCTGGTCAGGAAAGCCTCTCCCACAAGGGCTCACTGGACACCCAGAGTGGACAAGAGGCACTCAAGCCTGCCTTCCTCTCACAGACCTGCCCAGACAAGTGTCCCCTGTGTGCATGGGTCCCCCAGCCCACCACTCAGCCCTCCAGTGAGCCCCAGGGTGCTAAGTCCCCCATCAGTTAAGAAACGAGCCTCCCCTCCCCCCCAGCACAAGCTGCCCAGTCCTCCCTCGGCAAGCCCACCCCCTCAGCACAAGTCCTCCAGCCCCCCTTCTCAGTGCACAGAAGCCAGTTCCCCTGCTTCTGGCCCTTCCCCATCTCCCCCAGTGTCTCCCAGTCAGGGGCCCAAGGAAACCAGAGATTCTGAAGACAGTCAAGCAGCCACAGCCAAAGCATCTGGGAACACATGTTCTATTTTCTGTCCAGCCACCTCCTTTCTGTTTGAAGCTAAATCGCCATTCTCAACAGCACACCCACTTACCCCACCATCGCTGCCACCGGAAGCTGCCATCCCTCGTGGGACCCTCACGGCGGGTTTCTGGAGGAGCAGCTCAGGGCCACGACTGAGGGCGGACTCCCAGCGAGGGACAGCTCTGTGCTCCCTCAACCCTCAGCCTTTCATCAGAAGGACGGCTTCTGACCGCCGGCCGGGTGTCTGCCTTCACCTGCCTGCCACGGGCGCCACCAGCAACACTTGTGAATCCCAGCTTGGCCAGAGCAGGTAAGGCCAGTCCTCGGGCTACAGCCCTGTGGTTATTGGAATAGAGCTGATGAGCCCTTAGATCATCTGGGTCAGTGGTTTTCAAACTGCGCTCCAAGAAAAGAGCATCTGGAAAAGGGGTCTAGGGATGTCCCCCCTCCCCCAACCCCCAGCCTTGAGCAACTGTCTTTCATCTGTTGCACATTTCAGGAGCCCGAGAAAGATATCACTGAATGAGGCTCTGCTGTATTAAAAATAAAGTTTAAAACAATCTAGTTAGTCTAACCACACAAGCCCCTTGTTTTATAGGTGGAGAGACTGAGATAAAGTGACTTGCTTCCCAAGGTTGAGTCACTGTCACCCCAACCAGCAGCCTGATTTCTGCCTTTTCTGGCTTATGGCAACAGACCAGCATCTTGGTGGGAGGTGCTCAAACTTTTTGGTCCCAGGAGTTCCTTAAATCCTTCAGAATTTTTAAGACCCACCCTACCAAGGAGCTTTTGTCTCCGTGCATCTATCACTTTTTACTATATAACAATTTAAAATTGAGAGATGTTTAAAATATTTATTAATTTAAAAAACCAAAAATGATCCTATTCCATGTTAACATAAATAATATATTCTAATGGAAACTTGGCTATATTTTCCACAACAACAATTTAGTGAAAAGAGTGGCACTGTTATATTTTTGCAAATCTCTTTACTGTGTGGCTTCACAGAAAGACAGCTGGACTCTCAGATCTTTGTCCACAGTTAATCTGTTGTGATATCACACAATCGTGTAGACTGGAAAACTCTACTTCACATTCATGAAAGAATGAAAAAAGGCCCATAGTATCTTAGTATTCTTATGAAAATAATTTTGACCACATAAATGACCCTCCCCTCGAAAGGATCTGGGAGGGTACCCTGGGGACACACCTTGAGAACAGCTGGTCCTGGAGGTATTGGATATAAAAGTTTTGCTTCCCCAGACCCCTGAGGACCTCCTCAAGTCTAGTCTCTTCCCCATCTTCCCCTTCAGAGGTGTGGAGAGTAAGAACAAGACTGTTCATGAGCTCTGAGCACCAGAACCCAGGCAGAAGGGTGGCCAGGCCCGTGAATTGTGCCTTTCCCATGAAGGGCAGCTGGCTCGCCTGTCCTTGGCCCAGCCTTGCAGGCAGGCCTGGACATGCGGCTGCAGTGGGGCGTGACTCAAAGCATGGGCACTGCCTGGGCGTGGAGAGGACTCGTGTGCTGAAGTGGTTCTTTTACAGAGTATACAGGGAAAGGCATCTTTTCCTGAATTGTGATGTGGGGAAAACAATGTAAATCTGAGGTTTATTAAAGAGGAACTCTATCAATGTGTCTTGATATCAGATCAGACAAAACTCAACCCATGCCAGGCCCAGCTCTCCTCGCACCGCCCACAGTTGTGTGAATCAGAAGTTAACTTCTGCCAGAGTGTTACGCGTTACAGACCTCACAGTCTGTTGAGGCGTAAATGGTAATTTTTTACCAAGTCCTTGGCAGTCAATTTTAAATAAAGATATTATCTCAGGAAAGTTGTGCATTATTACAGTTATATAAACTTCCCCAGCCACTTGCAAGAAATGAAATATTATTTTTGCAAAAATCTTAATGTAACGTTGCTCTTTTCTTAAATCTAAAATGAGCTTCCTACAGCACAGTGCCTTTCATCTGAGAATATCTATAAATGTTAATGCATTATTCCTCACACTAGCCACTTACTCAGTTATTAGATTTCTAAAACTGTGCCCTTCAGGAGAAGAGCTTGAGAGAACAGGGACAATAAAATGGCATTAATTAAAAACACTAACATTTTAAAACAGCAGGAGCAATAATAAAGTAACATAAAATTGTTCAAGGAGAAAATAATGCCATTCTCTCAGGCTTCTCCTCAGCATAGGGAAGCCTAAAAGGTTATTTTATGTCCTGAATCTCAATATTCAGAGGGATGGGGTAGGGAAGACTTGTAGCTTGAAAGAGGTGGGGATCATGAACAGGAGCCTTCCCGAGGTCATGTGGAAGGTCACAGAGTGACTCACACCCATTCCCCTGTCTCCTGTCGGACCACGCCTCTAAGCTGTTCCAGACTGTGAGGCTGTGAGCACGTGATGGCTGTGATAGGGAAAAGCTCGTTCCCCAGACACAACCCCCAACCCCCGACCCAGTCCTGTTAAGTTGGCATCTGGGAGCAGAAGATGGAAGAGCACCGGGCATTTGCTGCTCTGTAGATGACAAGCATTCTTTCTGCCCTCCTGCATGTGGGAATGAATAACACCAGGAAACTGAGCATGACTCCCCCAAGATCTTACCACAAGACAAAAAACCAGTGCCAGAGAGCCAGAAACTGCTCAGAACAGACTGTTTCCTGGAGCAGAGACTTGCAGGGACGGCCACACCCGTCCTATTGTGCAGCTGAGGCCGGCCTGCAGGATGAGCAGACCTGTGTCTGGTGTTGGTTTCCTTCCAGTCACTGCTGTGCTAGGCACCAACCCCTTTCTTAGAAAAAATGATGATGGTGATATCTTCCCAATCTTGGGGCCCTGGGCCTGGGCACAGTCCTTGGAGGCTTCCCCAGGGAGCTCAGTTACTGAGCTTCAGCTGTTACTGACGTGTTGAATCTCCTGGTGGAGGAACAAGTCTCTACCCAGCTCTCAGGTGCCTGGACTTGCTGCCCTAGATGTGGTGCTTTTAGTCTTTGCCAGGACTGGACCAGCCAGGCAGGGGCTCCCTAAGCCCCCCACCCCATTTCCTGGATCAGGCCACCTGGGCTGCTTGGGAACAGGTGGAACCACAGCCATATGGCAACTGGAAAATTGACCTGGCCTGAGCCCCATGCAGACGTGGGACGTGGTTGGGGCTGGGAAAGACGGTACTAGGACCAAACCATGTATCAGACCTTGGTGTCAGCTTCCACTAATGTTGCACACCACAGCCTGTCCTCTGGGCACCCCTCCATGCCTGCCAGCCCCTCCAATCTGGAGCAGCAAAGGGTTGTGAAGTATATCCTGCACATGCCTTCCCCTGCTCAAACGGGGCACAGGGAGAAGAAGGAAATAAGAAAGGAGCTGTGGCCCCCAAATCACAAGGTCCTGCAGGAACTTATGTTGGGGCCAGAGGCTGACGTGGATGAGATGGCTCTAAGGAACCAGGTGGGCTCCTCACTACCTGAAAATCATGTATGTAGGCCAGTGTTAGTCCTCACCCCCCAATTCTGCCACCTTGATCCTGTTAGAATCCAAACTCAAACTTGTCCACCACTGGTTGGACATCCCAGTAAAGCCTAAACATGCAGAGCTGGGCACAGTCATAATACAGTCAAGAAGGTGCTGTCATGGGCAGAGAGAAGGGCTTCTGGTGCATGTGGAGAGTGGGTGCGACCCTGGCCCTGGGGTGACTGCTGGAGAGACTCTGAGCCTCGGGTGCCAACCTGCCGTAAGACAGGGTCATCCCTCAGGTCCCTTGCAGGTGTGGCTTCCTATTCATGCTACAAAACAGCACCAGGGACAGCTGACCACTTATTGAACATCTATCATGTGCTGGTTAGAGTTTTACATGCTTCATCCAATATTGACACCTTCGAGTGTCCTGTGAGATGAATGCTATTACTATCTCCCTTTTACAAAGAAGGAAACTGAAAATCAGAGAGATTAATCAATGTGCTACAGGTCACACAGCTGGTAAGTGGAAAGGCCACGATGTGAACCCAGACAACCAGACTCCACCCTCCACGTGGTCGCTGTGAGGCCAGCCTGGCCGCCCATAGCTGGTGTGCTTCTCTGAGCTGGTCTCCCTTGGGCTGAGGCTTGCTCCGTGCTGTGCCTCACCCTCCATTCTGCACTCTCAGAGCACACTGGGTGCCCCTCTCTGTTCAGAGCCCCTCTCACCATGGTGCTCAGCAGCTGGGAAGCGCCTTTCTAGCCAAGTGCCAGGTCTAGGACAAGCCATTATTTTTACTGCATTCAGGAAAAGGGTGGCAGCTGAGAAAGCAGGGGTTTCTTGGTTTTGTTTTTGCTGTTATTGTTGGTGTTGTTTTTAATTCAACTAGCTAAGCCTAGCCTTTTATTAAATAAGAAATGCTTTAAAACCAAAACCAAAATAAAGCCCAGGCTCCTGAGTTCCTGAGGGGGATGCTTTGTTCAGAGCAGCAGGATCTGGGCATCCCAGGAACGAACAGGACTCAACCTGTCAGATTAAATGCCAGAAACTTGGCTCCCACAGGTACCCAGCCACAGAGGGCAAGCACAAGGACAGTGCCAGCTGGCAAAGCTGATGTGGAAATGCAGAGGCCAGGCACCAGGGGTCCACTGGGTCTGTGGATGACACAGATGGGAGAGCCAGAGAGAAACCAAATGGAAAAGGGGGCAGGGGGGGCAGAAGGAAAAACAGAAGATGGTTTGATTGGCCCCTGTCCTTTCTCTCTGCAGCAGCAGTGAGGACAGCCCCAAGGACACAGAGCCATGGAAGAACCCCTGTGCCCCAGAGCTGAAGGGCAGCAGCAGGGGTGCACCGCCCCCTGAGCTCTGCGTGCTGGGCCACGGGCTGCAGCGGGAGGCCAGCGCTGGCCACGCCCAGGACAAGCCCCAGCAGAAGGAAGTGGCCTGACGGGCTGGCCAACTGAGTCACTCTGATGCCAGTCACCCCAGAAGGCAAAGGATGACAGCCAAGCATCAAGCAGCCCCAGAGAGAGTGAGCCAACCGAACTCCTCCTGAGCTGTCTTGGAAAGCCCTGGAAGGGGCACTGCCCAGAGAGTCTGCTCAATTCTAAACTCGCTATTTGCAGTCCTGGATCCTGGTTTGCCTTGGGGTTCAAAGATTAACTATAACTTTGGACCCCACAATGACTCTAATCCTTCAAGTGCTGGCCTTAATTTAGAGGGAAAATGTATTTATTGCATGCTTGATGAGCCAGGAATTTTACCTGGGTTAGTTCTGGGAAACCATTTTATTCTCTCAACAGTGAATGAAGCAGATAGCATTCTCTCAGTTTTGCAGATAAGAAAACCAAAGCAGCCCCCCCCCACTCACCCCCCAAGGTCCTTGCCTGAGATCACACAGCTAGGAAGAGAACAGAGCAACATGTGAACAGGTGTGCCTGGCACTAAAATCTGTTGTTTTTCGTTACTTTTTTTTTTTTTTTTGGTACATTTCATGGCCCTTGACTATTCCATCCTTCCAATTGCCGAAAGCATACGTACTTATACAAATGGTTGGAAAGCTTTGTTTTTTTAATGTTAACTAGTGGCACAGCATTCAAGTGCCCATTATGAGCTCTGTTTAGAAGCTGATTGCTCCAGAGATTAAGAAGCCATGCTGGAATTAAGACACACAGCTTCACCCACCCTCCTTCTCCTTCCCAAGCTCGGCTCCAAAGCCCTAAAAGCAAAGCTTCCAGCCCATCAGTGCAGCCCTGCTGCCTCTCTGGCTAAGCGTGTCTCAGAGACGCGTCTCAAATGCTCTGCCCTACACATCCACATGCCTCTCAGGCTGAGTGTGTTCAACCAAACCTCCCAAACAAGGCAGCCTATTCTCTGCACCCCATGGGGGCTGAAGTGCGCGCGCACACACGCACCCCAGTCTCCCCCAGGGGCTTCTCAGCCAACTTTATTCCCACGTCATCTGCAGAACTTCTGCTGGAGTTGAAATTGAAGTGAAGAAGAGTCCTTCATGCCAAAAACCTGCTTCTGCCAATGAGTAGATAATTTGCTGCAGATTTTGGAATTTTTCCACTGGAGGCTGTGCAGTGCTTTCTATTTAGAAAAGAATTTGCAGTAATTGGGTGTTTCAGCGCAGGCTCGGTGGGTTGTCAAAAGACAAGAATTCTCACCCACGGGGCACTGCTAAGGGGCAATCCTCCAAATCGGCTGCAAAGCTGATTTTTTAAGTTTGGAGAAATTATAGACTTCAAGGCCTTTCTTGTTGAAACAGATCACATGTTAAACTGGGCCCTGAGGACTAAGCTACCACCCCCAGGGATAGACCGCGGCTCCAAGTAAATGAATCCCATCTTGACCTGTCCAGTTGTTTAAATAAGGGTGACAGGGACAATCTCTTCCAGGGCACCCAAGGAACAGTGGATCAAACTGCCAAGAGGGGCCACGACCTACCCCTCTATTGGGAAATGTCTGGACGCACCCAGTTGCAAGCTCGCGTTTGCTGGGTAGCTGCACTAATGCTCAGAGCAGACTCGGGGAGCAGCAGGACGGGTGGGTGGACCCTGGGAACCGCCTGGGCTGCAGGAAATGGGAGGGAGTTTAGCCGCCCAGGCAGGGCAGGGCCGGGCAGAGATCAGTGTGGGGGAACAGCCAGCTGCAGGAAACTTGCTTGAGACGGAGCTGGCCAGGCTCCCTCCACAGTTACGCCAGCAGTGGGGGTACGAGGTGTGGGCCTGTTCAGGAAGCAAGCAGTGTGTGCTCCAGGGGAAGGGAGAGCAGGGTTTTCTGTTTTGTTTTATCTTTTTTCATTAATTAAGCCAGTGGAACCAACCCATTAAAAACTCATGAGTCTATACTTTTCCTTCACAGTTAGGAACCAAGAAGGAGCATTGGATATAAAGATAAAGGGAGCCCACCATAGGAGATTAATTTAAGGGGTGCACATTATACCCATATTCTTACTGGGGCCGACCCCCTTCCGGGCCGCACAGGCATCCTCCACACCCACGAGAGCCCAGAGCTGCGGAGACAGAAGAGCTCAGCCAGCTCTTTACTTAGCACGTTAGTAACAGAGCAAATGGCTCTGCCCCAGGGAAAACACAATTTTCTAGTTCCAGCAAAAGGATTCATGGAGTAAAAAAGCAAATATAATATTCTGGCGGAACTGTGATAGCTTTTTGCAAATATAAATACAATCTTCAAAATGAAACGCAACTTCCCTCCGCAGCGTGGGTCTGCGTGGCTGTTTACTGTAAGCGGCAACTATTTTCTGTCCTCACGTCCTATGCTATACCCAGTTCCGAACCTAAAATTATCCATGTTGATAGAAAATGCAGGCAGCCAGACCAAAGAGACTTTTCTTTCATTGTGAAGAGCTTACACTTGATGAGACTTGCCTCATAAACCCTACAACATGAATGAAAGGGATTTTGAGAAATATATTCTCTTTTTTCTAAAATAAACCAGTGCTTTGCATGTATCAGGGGAGCTGGTGCCATGAATTATTAAGTGTAGACATGTTTGTCAATTGATCATCTGGTTGACTGCGTACAGGCTGCCAACACCCACTCTATCTGCCAAAGCAAAGCTTTTCAAAGGTAATATATTTTTAAGTAGCCCCACTTCGAAGTCTGTTGAACTGCCATAAAGTCAATGTGTTCTGAGCCTGTATTAACAGGATATGTTATACTGCGCTATGGTTTACTCCCCATAACTACCTGAAATTTAAATAAAGTTCCATCAATCCATCCAGACATTTTGATGAAATGTAATTAAGGATGCACTGCACATGCAGGGGAGCAAACAGTTCATTCACTCAGGAGTCTAATTCAGTTTTATGGAGGACCCTGGACCCTGTTGGCTTGATTACACTCATGGACTTCAGAAAGTAACTTCACGGGTAGCCTGTGGGCTTTGCATGGATGGAACTGTTAGCCTGGGTTCCGAATGCAGTCATCTCAGACACCCTTGACGTTTGGCACCCAAGTCAACAATCTGGCTGGAATGATGGCGCTAAAAGGACTCAGGCAATGCCCCTAGACAAACCTGATGGGTCTGAATTGGAGGGAAAAAGATGAACATGAGCAAGAGCAGAAAGGAGGAGGAGTGTGGTGAAAGCGAGCATCACCATGCGAGCCAGAGTTCCTCCCGCTCCTGATGGTTACGCTGACACCTCCATCCCCGCACCCTGTGACCTGGCTTTCATGGGCGTTTCTTCATCTATAAAGCAGCGATGACAATGCCAACCTACTTATCCTGCCATCTGCAAGACATCAGCAAACCTGTCTTTTCTAAACCAACTTTTTGAGGCATTTCGGGGAGCTGAGTTGGTAATCCCTGCACTATCTCTGCTCATAGCATTCACTTCTGCCATCGCTGCACTAAGATTCTGATGAAGAACTCAGAACCATTTCCCCTTCCTTCTAGATCTGTGCTTTGATCTTGAAGAAAGTTAAAAACAGCTGTCATATTGAGCTAGAATTGACTTGCTTCTTTGAAGAATTCCATGTCTTTCAAACTGAAAAGACTTTAAAACATTTTGCTAGCAATCACAACTACATATGTCAAACATACCAAAGAGGAAAAAAGCAAATTAAGCTTCTGAATCTCCCATTTATTCCCATGTTGAGTCCTAAGTGATTTGTCCGTCAGCTGGTAGGAATGCAGTGCCTTGGGAATAGCAGGTTTTATTGCGATAAGGCTAGAGTTAATCATAATTATACTTTTTCTTTGTGTGTAACACTCTCCTTTTTCAAAGTACAATTATCTATATTGTTTCATTAGCTCTTTGGGAAAAAAAACTCCTATGAGATGAACAAAGCAAGTATTTTTTCCAATGTCTTTTACGTGTGAGAAAAAAAGGCAGGCTGAGAGATGTCAAATGTTTTGCTCCCAAGACACATTGCCAGCCAGTGGCAGAACAAGCCCCCAGCCCCTGGCCAGCCTTGGTTCTAACACCTACTGCAGCAGGATTTAGATTATTCCAGGGAATCAGCCCTAGAAAAAGATCTCACAATCTACTTTGGAAGAAATTCTCAGTTTTCCTCAGATTTTACAAATAGGAAATTATTTTTCATATCCAAAGTCCAGTTATAATTTTAGCCATTCCTCTTAAAATAGCTTGGATGGAAGCTCAAAATTTCCAAGAGAATTTAAAAAATAATAATCCCCTCTCTGCACCCTCTCCCCCCTCCCCCCCCCACACGTATAAAACTGCCCCTGGCATTAAGAAAATAATTTGTCCTTCATCACCATGACCCCCCGAAATGGGCTTCCAGGTGAAGCTTCCAGCAGTTACAGACAAAACCTCATTCTGGAAACAGCTCTTACACTTTACTGCTAGTGTCCCAAGTGGTAAAAAACCAGTGGATGAGACAGAAGGGAAATAAAGACCCTGGAAAACAAACTGCCTTCATGAAAATTATTTATCTAGCTTTTCTTTTCTCCTTTGGAAGGGACAGGAGACCTGAGAGCAGACCCAAGCTCGGCTGTGTTTACAAAATCTGGTGACTTTTTAAAGCTTGTGTTTAGTTAACAGCTTCTGACACCAGCCACAGTGTTGCTGGATCACTTTCTGGATGTAAAAATTCTCAAGGAGAACCCAAGGTGATGCTAGTAACAGCTGTCAACCCACAGAGAGGTAATTATAAAGCTGTGTGTGGTTAAAACAAAACAAAAACCATCAAATGTTACAACCTTCTTCACTGAAACAGCAAGTGGCAGGATACAGAGAAGCCATAGTGCCCCCGGAATAAGCCCCAGGGATGGGAAGGACCAAACTGGACCACCTGCCCCCACCCCTACCCTTCCATCTCTGCCAAAACACCAGTGATAGTGGCTGACTCCCTGGCTATAACGAGCTCTGAATAAATAGTCTTTGCTTTCCACATGTGGTTGGTCTTCATTTATTTCCACAAATCCTATCCCTACCAGAGGCCACAGTTGGATGGCCAAGGGTCTGCAGCGTGTCCTGATGACCAGAGCAGACCAAGCAGGCCCTCTCTGCCCTGAAGTTTTTAGGGGCAAAACTCTGAGGCCAGATTAACTGCAGGAGATCAGGGGATTTTTAACCAGTCCTGTCAATGGGCTCAGACTGTCCCAAGGGGAGGTAACTATCTGGGAGCCACAGGGTACCCTGGAGCACGTCAGGGGCTTTGGAGTCAAACAGACCTGAGAGCAGACCCAAGCTCGGCCCTTTCTAACTGTGTCCTAGGGCTCGGCCCTCAAATTGTGGTCCCTGCCAGACCAGCTCCTCCCTCCATTCCCAGGAGATAGAATATGATCTTTTACCATCATCATTTCTCTCTTCTTCTCCTAATGGCAGAACCATTACAGTGTAAGGAAATTACAGTGTAAGGAAAACGCTTTCAGCAAAAAAGAGCTCTTTGATCCTCCCAACCCTTCTGCCCTCAGCTGAGAGTCACAGGAGGCATGGAGGGGAGGGAACAAGCCTGCAGGGAGAAGAGCTTCAAGGTGTCTCCTGGGATGAGGGTGAGGATGCCGAGGGTGGCTATGAGGGAGAGGTGACAGGTCCCCGGTAGTAAGAACAGCCCTAACTTACCAGCAGAGAGGGCAGAACATGCTCCAGCCTCTGAAACAAGCCCAGCAAAGGCTATCAGTGAGTCTCAGGCTCCATAAAGCTCCAAGGCACATTCTCTCTTCCAACTCCGAGGGCTGCAGGGCCCGCAAGACCTTGATCCTCGCTGCTCCCAAAGCAATGACCCCAGAAACATAACGGCCAGCATTTATCAAGTGCTTCCTGGGCTCATGGCCTTGTGCTAAGTACTTACAAGAATTATCTCATTAATCATCACAATAGCTCAGTTAAAGTGGGCATTGTTGTCAACCCCCCTGCCCCTTGCTATCACATACACAAAACACACACACACACACACACACACACACCCTGGATTGATAAGGGAAGATCCAAAGCCACACACCAGGAAGCAACAGTGCCTGGATTTGAGTCCAGCCTCTCTGACTCCAGTTCCTTACCTGTCCTGAAACCAGGACACCCCAGGGCTGCCAGGTGAGGAGAACTGACAGGCCAGTCGCCCACAGGACCAAAGATCTGCCATGTTCTACACCTTTGATTTTACTGCAGTTTCAGAATTTGGCCACCCATTAGAATTCATTGACGAGAAAAGTATAAAAGAGGAGAAAGAAAAGAAAAAAAATGTAATACTATTCAGACAGGAAAAAGAAGAAAATCTTGCCTTTTGTGACAACTTGAAGGTGAATTCAGAGAAACAGTAGAGTGGTGGTTACCAGGGGCTGGAGTAGGGGGCGAGCGGTGCCAGTGCCAGTGGTGGAGAAGGGAAATGGGGAGATACTGGGCAAAGTGTACAAATTTCCAGTTATAAGGTTAATCAGTTCTGGGGCTCTAATGCACAACATGTTGATTCTAGCTAATAATTCTGTATTATGTACATGAATGTTGCCAAGAGAGTAAATTGTAAATGTTCTCAACACAAATAGTAATTATGTGACTGGCTGCAGGTATTAGCTAATGCTGAGGTGCAAATCATTTTGCTAATATATAAACGTGTCAAACAATACAGTATGAAACAGAGGGTGGTCATCCGTTGGAGCCAGTAAACTATAGCTTGTTTAATAGTAAGAAACTGTAACCTACCTTCACTCATCAAGCTCACTTCAATTGTTTTTACAAAACCTTGCATGTCCTTCAAGCATTACGTAGCCTAAACAGTGAGATGTTTGCCTGAGTTGTTTTTCAGGAACTTGGGAGTCAGCTGTTACGCAGCTCAAGCCAATTAAGACTGGTTGAGACTGCCGACCCTCCAACTGGGCAGTGCGTGACTGTCTGATCAGTGACCTTTTGACCTCAGGGAGCCAAACCCCCACCCTTAGAAATGCCAGGGCCACGTTTTCTGAGCACGTGTCCCATGAAGAAGCTACAGCTTAGCTGCACCTGCGCAAAACAATGACCTCACTTTTCTTGTCTCCTACCACCTTCCCCCACGCTCCCCACGCCTTGACATTTATCCCATAAACACCCGAGCCCCTGGCCTTCAGGGAGGCAGATTTGAGACTTGTTCTCATCTCCTCATTTGGCTGCCTCGTGAATAAACCCTTTCTCTGCTACAAACCCCAGTGTCTCACCATTTGGCTAACTGCACGTCAGGCAAACGAACCTGGTTCGGAAACAATTGAACACCTTAAATGTACGCAATGTTATAGGTCCATTATATCTCAATAAAGCTGGGGAAATAAAAAAGAAAGAAAAGACTGCTGCCTGGGCCCCACCCCATACCAACTGAATCAAAATCCCCAGGGGTGGGGCCCAGGTGTCAGCATTTTTTTTAAATCTCACTGGATGATTCCAAAGCACAATGAGAATGAAGAAACGTTTCTCTGCTCAGAAGGTAAGAAATGAAGCAGGGCCTGTAAAATTTTTTCCTAAAATCTCAAAAATTCCCAAGCTGAGGAATTCCTAAGCAGTACGTGTTCTGAGACAAGTCTTTGGTCCTTGATTCTCACACTGGAGGGAGAGGGAGAGAGGGAGGGAGGGAGAGGAGAGAGAGAGAGAGAGAGCAGGGGGGGTGTAGGAGAGAGCAGGTGTGCCAGCTCTTCCATAGCTGGAGGCTACATTCCACCACGCTCTTGGGTAAGTAGAGTTCATGACCACACACAGCCAAGCAAAGAACGGGGTGGGCTCTGCTCAGACCCCCCCATGGCTCTCAGGACAATCTTCATTTCCCATCAGGCCTCATTCTTGCAACCACTTCCCAAAGGCCCAGGCCCAGCTTACTAATACACTGTCTTCCCTTTGCTTTAAAAGTAATGATGTGGGAAACTTGAAAGACTGAAATTTCCTCCCCACCGGGGTTGTGCCAGTGACTTCGCTGCAAAGCCCAGCTGCCCAGAGACTAGAAGAAAACCTGAAATAGTGAAGGCAAACAGACCATGCGGAGTTATTCTTTACTTTTCAGCTGTTTGCAGTTATTTTAAACACCCACCTGTGAGGATTGGTACAGAGCTCAGGAGAAGCTTCCTATTTTGAAGACAGAAGACAGGACTCTAACGCAGGCAGACAGGGCATTGTCTTTGAGCTTAATTTCTGCCTTCAAAATCCCCAGTCTCCTACAGTTTTAAAAATTTCTGAAATATTTTGATAGGTTCTAGATCTTGACAAGCAGAAAATGTCAGTCTCACAACCAAACCGGAAAAAGTCTGCTCAGATGCTAAGCAAACTCAATTAACTAAATTGTGTAAAAGTTCACACATGTTTAAAATCAGCCTTTTAGGCATCTTTGAATGGTTCCTTGTCTAAAGCAGACCTTTAACCTGATTCGGTCAGAATCTCCAAATAGCATGGTGGTGGCGCTGGGGAAGCCCCTGCTGGGGTCACAAAGAGCTGAGAAGCAGCTCAGGCTGGGAATTACCCAGACACACTTAAGCCTCCTATTAAAAGCCCAAGTCCCAGGATGACTGTGCCATGCCCAACCTCACCCCAGGGCATTGGTAGGGGTGGAGGGGCAGCCTAGTTACAGCCAGTGGCAACACGGCAGGATGGAAAACTGTCTTCCGCAGCCAGGACTTTGGAAATAAAGGAGTTGACCTGAAGCTTCCCAGCCTGCTCTGGGCCATACTCCCCAGGAGAGGCTCAGAACAGTGAAGTGGACCTGATGTGGTACCTGGGGTGGGTGACAGTGGAGAGGGGGCCACTGGTGGGCCTGCCAGGAAACTTGCTGGCATGAAGCTGAGCCTCAGGGCCTCACCCTCTAAGTCTGCCCCAGCGTGCTGCTGTGGGCCTTGCTCCCAGGCTGGGACTGGCATGCCGCCCCTGGAGCCTTCACCTTACCTGTGTGTTTGAGGTCATGATCTGAGCTCGAATTCTTCCTGGTCACACCATGGTCAACCTGCACTGGCCCAGAGCAAGGCAGAGCCACTCATACTGTATCTAAAGCCCCAGGCAGGACATGACCTTCTCACTGCCAGGACCTCTCTGGCTGCTCCTCCATCGCCAGCCCCACCTCTCTCAGCTTCCCTGTGTTCTGACCCAGCCCACATCCAACACAGCTCTCTTCAGTTTCGCAGTCCGGCCCAGCTGGAGTAACCTGTGCCATTTCAGAGCTCCCACATGACATCCGCACATAGTCTGGCGCTTCATGCTCCACCCAGTCCTTTCATTTCCGGTCTTTCAAGTGTGAAACCTGGTCTAGTCCTCTTCAGAACTAGCCAGAAAGCCAGCTTCCAGAGAGGGCTTTTCGTAATGCCAGTGTCAAACTCTTCTCGCCTTTTGATACACTGAATAGGTCTCGTTAGAAGGTTCCCACAGGACCAACAGCCGCTGCACTGAAGGTTTTGTAAGGCAGAAGCAGGATGCCCCAGAGATGTTGGCTACATTCACCCTAAATCAGGCTTATGACAAATGGGCTGGATTTGAATGACCGACTCAGGATCTCTGGGTTCAGGAGGGCTTGTCCAGCTGCTAACAGAGAGGAGCTATGCCCCTAAATAGTCTGCAACATGTGAGAGTATATGCTACACTTTTTCTCCTGAATTCTTCCTCTCAGCATCTGCAGCTTGTTTGGCTATTGTCATGGATTTCTTTCTTTTTTTAATTTTTTATGTGTACAATATTATATTTTGACTTTTGCGTACATTACAGTGAGGTTTAGTTTCTCTTCATCTATACAGCTGAAGCCTTTTATTTATTTCGCCCTCCCCCCCACCCTTCCCCTCTGGTAACCACTACTCTGTTCTCTGTATCTGTTTGCTTTTATTTGATTTGTTCATTTTTGTTTGGTTGGTTTTTGCTTTTGATTATATTTTATATTTCACATGAGTGAAAACTTACTGTCTTTGTCTTTCGCCATCTGATTTATTTCACTTAGCATGATACCCTCGAGTTTCATCCATGTTGTCACAGGATTTCATCTTTTTTATGGCTGAGTAGTATTCCACTGTGTGTGTGTGATATACATTGCATCTTCTTCCTAGGTTACTTCCATATCACATCTTGTTCTCTTTGTCACAAACCTAGCTATTGGAAAATTCTCTGAGGCTACAAAAGTACAAGATGATAAAACCTTAAAAAAATAAGTAATTCTTTTATTTCTACTTCAAAATATACTATGTACATTTGGAACACTAAGGGAAAGTAGACCAGGAGATTGTTCCATCATAAAAATAAAATAAGATAAAAATAATGATTGCCCATTTCAGATCCATCTTTAATCCAGCTGAAAGGGGTGTGAGCTGCCAGTTGTCCTGCTGTCTGGTGCCTTTCCACTGTCAGTGACCTTGGGGCTGCCTCACGGGGATTCTGCGTCTAAGAGTTCTTGGAGCATTTTGAGGACTTGCTTTGGCTGGCCGGCGGCCAGGTCCTGCAGCTGGGAGCCCATCTGTTCCTGAAGGCTCCTGGACAGCCGGCACACCACCACACGCACGTTCCCGCCGTGCCCCAGCAGGACGCCGTTCCCAGTCATGTTGTTAAGGAAGTACCAGAGGACCGGGAGGACATGCCGCTCCACCGCCTGCGGCTTTCGGGGGTACACTGAGGCCACCAACACTGTTAGGATGGAAAGAGGGAGAGTTACTTGAGTCAGGCACCCCCTCCCTCTCCCACTGCCTTCTCTTGGGACATCAGCTCTGTCCCCCCCAAAGGCAGGCAACCCAGCAGGGCTGACATCCACTAGACACACATTACCTAGGGCTCACTGCATGTTTAGGGGCCCACAGAAAGTTTTTTAATTCTTTAAAAATCAGAAGAAAATATGAAGATATCCAGCCTGGTTTATATTCATGTTTCTACCAACCAGTCATAAAATACAATTTTTAACAGTTTTTTTTGTTTGTTTGTTTTTTTTACGGAGGAAGGGGTATGCAAAGGCAAAAGTGCTCAGGGCCTATGACAGTCATTACTGGTCCCTGCAGCCCAGGGGAGAGGAAAGAGGCAGACATACCTGGATCGCAATCCGGCCTCTGCTACTTACTAGCTGTGTGAGCTTGAGAAAGTCACCCAACCTTTCTGAGCCTGTTCCCTAATGTGTAAATAAGGATAATAATTCTGAACCAACTCTTGAGGTAGTTAGACATTAGGTGGTAAATGAACGAGAAGACATGAGTGATGGTGCACTTATCCGCATCACCACCTCGAGCGTTCAACAGCGAAAACTTGCACTAGGGAGAGAAGTCAGGATGCTCTCAGAACAGCCAGTGGGAGGTGAGAGCAGCATGGCCTCCCCAGTGTCTTGACGCCAAACCTCACGATAAGCCCAGCAGTAACGCAGGAGGCATGAACGTGCTTTGTAAACTATCAAGCTCTGCACAGACCCTTCATTCCAGTGATGACCCCGCAGATCTGTTTACCCCAGGCCCCCCGCCTTCTCTAAATCCCAGAAAATCCAGACGCAGGCTAAACCTGCTGGCAAGCCCTCCACTCACACAGTAGATGCCGAGTTGCCCCCAGTGTCAAGGCCTCATCAACAGCTACACCAAGCCGCTTCGGAGGGGCCGCTCAGGCCCTCAGCCTTGGTTGCACTACGTTCATGCTAATAATGCTTGCTTGACAATCAGCGCACTCTGCCTGTCATCTTGCCAAAGGATAAGATGCTGAGAGAAGCACTTGATTTGTTTATGAGGCAAAGAAACTGGCAGGTTCCCTGGGCAGACATATGCCCAGGAAACTAACACTGCCCAAGCTCGAGTCCAGGGCTCAGAGTCTTGCAAAGTGACTCCATTTCATTCTCACCCGAGAGACAGGACACTCATCCATTTCACAGAGGAGGAAACCAACACTCAGGGGTCAGGTAGTTTGGCCAAGACGCCATGGCTAACAAGGGTGGAGGACAGAAGCCAAGCCTACCTTGACTCCAAAGCCCATGCTCTTCCCGCCTGTCACGCCCCAAACTTCTTGGAGTTCCACATTTCAGAGGCTGGCCTGGAGTTTTATTTTTAGTGAAACCCCCTATTTGTTCTTCCTTCATCAGCTTAACTTAATCCAACCCCCCAGGATATTTTGCAGCAGGAGCCCCATGGGGCCCCTCTGACTTCAGAGCCAGGCTGGGACAGCAGGGGACCAGAGAGGAGGACAACTCCCCCGCAGCTCAGCCTGAGTTCCCGCAGTGCCTCTTCCCATGCACTGTGTCCCTCGACCTTCAGGCCAGACCCTCAGGGTTTCTACCCCCCACACTGTGGGCCTCCTCAGGGACTCCCAGGGTCACAGAGACCTCCAAAGTAAAGGCCATCCTCATTCCTGGGAAGGCAGGACCGCTCTCAATGAGCCAACCCAGCCATGTCTCCATAAAGTGGGGTAAAGATGCGACAGTTACATTACCTGTGCTGGAAACAGGCACAGTTAACCCGAAAGCCACCGAGTCAGCCCCAAGGGTGATGGGAGGTGGGCAGCCATAAGGAACCAAAAAACCCCCAATAATCCTGATTATCCACCTATACCGAACAACTACAACTCAAAGGCTTCCTAAATCTCTGCTGAATCTCTCCTGCAGACGGAGGTGAGAACTATCCCAAGCGCCAGACCCAGGCAGGACTCCCTGGACCCAACAACAGGTGTGACCTAGCCTGCCGCACCTTCCAGGCTCTCCCTCCCGCAGCGAGGCGTTTACACCTGGACCCCAGGATGGGCGCTTACTTTCACCATCAGCCCACATTCAGCTGCCTGAGGAGAGAGGGCTGGCTCTCTAGCTGGCAGTGTTGGCATCGGGAGGAAAACCCTATTAAATTTGAGCTTAAAAGGCAGCTAAAGAAATTAGCAAAACATTTACTCCTGTTAAGCTGTGCTATTATTAGTCCACACCTTGAGTCAATTGAAATTTTCTTCCCTGTTCCTGGCTGACAAGGGGTTAACAGAAGAACTATGTAGGAACTCTTGTGCTTGAGATCTCTTGGAAATAGATGGGAAATATTTACAGTAAATGGATACTCACCTGCCTCTGGGGCCCATAAATTACCCATACAAGGACAGGTAAGGGTTTCAACCAGAGAATGCTGATTTTGAGCAACAGAAAAGAGTTTCTTGTCTGGTACCCAGGGTGGTTTCAGTTACATGGCTCTATTCTCATCCCAGGGCACCCACAGCCCAGCACTGTGGCCGCATTATCGTCCCCAGCCCAGCCCGACTCGCCTCACCTGCTTGGAGAAGGCCTGGCACTTGGACTGGAGGTAAGGGGCCACTCCAGGGACACTGAGAGGACTGAACCAGGCCACAGAGGCAAGGCCAAGAGGAGAAGATGGGGCCACAGAGGAGCTGGAATGATGCTGTCAGGCAGGCAACATGCCTGAGCACCCCTCGAGGGCCTAATGCTGTGAGGCCCTGGCTGGGCCAGATGAAACTCAGGCAGGAAAGCTGGGGAGAAGGGAGACAGAGGAGGCGATGCCAGACCAAGCAGGCACCACTCAGGCGGAGAAGAAGCGTGAGAAGGGCTTTGCACGTGGGCAGGCAAAGGGGAGAGGATGGGAAATCAGCCGCTGGCACCAAGGAGGCAAAGGCAGGGCCACCCAGGCACAGAGCACAGTACAGAGGTTGAGGGCTTGGATCTGCAGCCCGGCTCCTGGGGACAAATCCTGGATTATTCACCAAGGGACCCTGGGCACTTAACCTTTCTGAGCTCCGTGTTCCTTATTTCTACAAAAGGGATAACCATGGAACCCATGCCCTCCCTTGTGGGGTTGTTATGAGAAGTAAATGATCCAGTGTATATCCTTGTGGTGGGTAAGAGGGCAGAGACTGGAAGGCCAGGCAGTCATGGGCCTTGTGGGCCACTCCAGGGACCCGGGACACCATCCTGGACACTGCTTGGGGTGACATGTTCCATCTGCATTCTAGGGGGGCCCTTGAAAGTCTAGAGAACAAATTGAGTCCTTTTGCCTCCTTCCTAGATGGGACCCTCCTAAGATGGGGGAGGAGGCGTTTTGGCAAGTTCAGTAACCTGCCCAAGATCAGAGCAACAGTGCTGCCCCTGACCTGGCCATGCACCCACAAGGTGGTGTCTACCAGGAGGCATGGCTTTTTCTGATCTATGCAGAGGAACCCTCTGGGCTGGTGGAAGCCCCCTTTGCAAAGAGGAAGAAATGCGCAATAATTCCTTTAAGACTATTTTGGTTACATACAGACCTGCCTCATTTTGACCAAAAACAAAGATTATCCTCTGGCACTGTGGGAATTACTTTTTAGAAGAAGATTATCAAATTTTTAAAGTGGCCTATGGGGATTATTTGATGATTTTTTGGTCTAAGTGGGTAGTTCAACTGTCAGCCAGGAGAGAACAGAGATCAGCTGGAAGGCTGGGGTGCTCACCAGACAGGCGTTCTGTGACATCAAGCACCGCGCGGCCTCTCAGGAAACGCACCCGCCCAGCAAACGCTTGCAGGAGGCCAAGTTTGTCTGGAAGAGATGGAGGGTGTCAGTGGCCAAGGTGCTGCAGCCCAAGCAAAGGCACCAGCTGTTCAAGGTCCCCATGGCACCTGCTCAGGGAAGAGGCCCTTTGGCGGCTGAATTAACTTTTCTAGGTCACAATGGAGCCACTTAAAAAAAGTGAATGTACATGGGGTGTTTGGGGAACAGTGAGTGGCCTGGGATAGTTACATGGGGTCCCAAACAGGCCTGCTCTGCTCCCACAGGTCTGGTTCATATTATCTGAACCATCTGTGCTTCCTCAAAACTGCTATGATCTAATCAATAGGATGTACCCACAGCCAGATGGTGGGTTACTTTCACATTGAAGATTTACTGATATCCTCTGTGTAACAGGCATAGAGCTAAAAGCTAAAAAAGACCTGGTCCTCCTCCTCCTCTACCACCCCCTCAAGAGACTTCTTTGACAAGGAGACAGACACTTGAACGTGAACTCCAACACAGAGTGAGAGGCTCCATGCTCAGGGAACCAAGAGCCTGGGGGTTCTGGAGCAAGAGTGACCAGCATATCTCAGTCTGCCCAGGATCTTCCCCATTTTAGCACGAAAAGCCTCACATCCTTGGCAAACCAGGTTGGTCGGTCACCCTAGCAGGAGCAGAAGCATCCAGCTGGCTCTGGTAGGGTCAGAGCAGGGAAGGCCTGATTGTGGGTAGGGGACATGTATGACCTCCCCCAGCACCCCCACACCCAGCACTCCAGCCACATGGCCCCAGGAGCCCAGCTCTCCTGCTATCCAGCCACACCCATGGGTGAGGCCTGAGGCCCAAGCACTTCCCAGCTTGGATCTTGAAGGAAAATTTATTAAAGATGAACCACTAATGGTGAAATCCCAACAAAAGGGGTGGGGGGTGTTCCAAAGATAGAGAGGTACCCTGGCATTCTTTAGTTGTATTTCTGAAACCAACTCCAGCGGGATCCCACGGCTACTGAATTTAGAAGCTGCTTCTTTCTGCCCATTCTAGCTGATGTCTCCTGGTTTCCCAAACTAGTAAACTGGAAGTCCTGCCTTTCTCACAAAAGACACACAAGGTGAGGACAGTGGCCCTTCACCTGAGAAAGGTGTGCTAACCTAGAAAGTACACAAGGTAGGACCAGTCTCCTTTTGCCCCCAGATCGCCTCTGCCGTGACCCAAGGAGGCACCCAGCTCACTGAGCTCCCCACGTTTTACAACCACAGCAGGCGCAGCAGAATTCCATGGGAGATGAGGCAAGCAGCAAAATGCATTCCTCAGGGATGTGGCTGTGGTACCTGCCTGCACCTGTCTGGGATGTGAGGGGCATCACCCAGCAAGCCCAAGCAAGTGTGTCCTGGGGTCCCAGGAGGGGACCATCTCAAGGCCAGACTTCCCTTTGCAGAGGACAGAGATTGGAGACCTGCCTGAGGAAGTCTTTCCAGGCAGGGTCCACCTTTTCTGAGTTCCCTCCCTACCTTGGCACAGAGCACCAGCAGCCCCAGAGATGTGCAATTCTAGCTAAGAGCTAATTCCTACTTCCCTTGCTCTACCCCTGAGACCTGTAAGACATACGGAGGAGAAAATGCATGGACACGTAGACATCATGGGCATCTCTGCGGCTTGCAAAAGCTCCACCCACAAGGCCAGAGTCTCTAAAATAATTTGTTCTGGGAGATGAAAGAGATGCCAGGCTCTAGAATATTGCAATTAGCAAGAAGTGGTCTCAGGCTGTCCTGGTGAAGCTGTAAATGGGTAAGAAGAGAGTTTTATAACAACATCACCTGCATTCTTGCTTCCAGATGCCTCTGTTGGCCTCACCCATCTCAATAGCCACGAGCTCACCCTGAGAACAAGGACTTCTCCCTCCTTGCTCTCCCCCATCAACACTCAGTCCAGGACATTCTCTGGGCGCAGCTGGACCTCCCACTCCTGGCCACAGACGTGGCCTCCCAGAGCTCAAGAGAAGTGGAGAACTTGGCAAATAATTGAAAATGCACATCCAGCAGACATCTATCCATGCCAGACCATGCTCCCGTGATGCCTGGCACACAACAGTTGCCCACTAAATGCTTATGGAGAACAAGGCAGTGTTAAAGCAGAGACGCTAAGTTGGCCCAAACTGGTCTATAAACCCCAGACACCACCCCAAGCAGCTGCCTCTCTGCCTCTGACCCCTTTTATAGTGATGGCTCACCTTTTGGGTCACACCCAGGTTTAATGAGAAGCAGTAAAGGACAGAGGCTAAGGGGTTGGATTCTGGATCTAGACCACCCAGATTTGAATACTGGCTCTTCCACATTTTAGTGTATGACATTGAATAAGTCATGTACCCTCTCGACACCTCAGTTTACCCAACTATAAAATGGGGATAATACTAGTAACTCATAGAGCTGCTGTGATGATTAAATGATTCACATAATGCTTAGGACAGTGTCTTGAGCAGATAATTACTATGGAAGTATCAGCTATTGTTGCTACTATTACTATTATTACCCTAAAATACTCCAACAGCCCAGCAACCTTCATGGAGGAGGGTCCAACTAAGGATGTGGGAATCTAACTTCTGAAAACTTAAAAACCCATGAGCCTAGCCCAGGGTTTTCATAGGCTCCTCTTCTGCACCACAAGGATGCCACGCTGGCCTTGGTGCTGCCCACACAACAGGGGAAGCAAAGCCCTTCAATGTGGAGAAAATAGCCACAGGCTGGCAGCCCAGACACCGTGGCCTCCCTGGGCCTAGCCTCCTCTCTCTACACTGGGGCTGAGGCCAAATGGGCCTCACACCTGTCCCATTCAGCCAAGCCCTGAGGCCACCAGGCCATGCCATCCTCAGGCTACTGGGAAGCAAGAGAAGAGCTTTTAATAAAGCATAAAAAAACATGGTACCACCGTCAGTGGCAGCAGACACTGGAGTCAAACTAGACTCCCGACAACAAGCACAAGGCTCAGTTAAGTTCTATGTCACATGGCCGAATTCTCCATGGCCACCAAAACTAGGTCTCTTCATTGCAGAAAAACTGGGAATGATCCACTGAGACAGAAAAACACAAGCACGTGATGGAACTGTTCAAACTGACTCAAGTGTGTAATTATATGTAAATGCTCATGCCCCGGTTTTTTTTAAAGCAGGATGCAAATTTAAATGTGTAATGTAATCATGATGCCAAACGCAAATATACCCAGAAAAAAATACTTGAAATGAAAAATGCCCGGAGGGGTGGGTGGGGAGGATATAGCTCCGTGGTAGAGGCATGCTTAGCATGCATGAGGTGCTGGGTTCTAACCCCAGTACCTCCATGAAAAAAAAAATTAAAAATGCCAAATATTAATAATGTTTCTTTTAGGAGTTGGGACTGTAAGTGAAGTTTTCTTTCTTTCAAATGCTTCGTATTTTTCATTTTCTCAGTAATTAGTAAGAATGACTTCTACAGTGGTGGAAAATAAACTTTATATTTGTAAGTTAACTAGAAAGACTGTGTAACAGCATGGGAAACTGGGTGGTGTTAAATGAAAGGCACAAAGTCAAAATTGTATTTACATTATGGAAATAGAAGAGACATATTTTTAAGTTGTCAGTATATTAGTGAGGCACCACAGGTGAATTTTTAAGTTTCACTAACAATATAATGTTGGTCACATGATTTACACAAGGTAATGAATTTAAAGTCAGAGCAAAAGAGCAAAAGCAGATCTGAAGCTGCCCATTTTTGAGCTTATCTGTTCTCACCAGTGCTGGCCGGGGGCCGCACTAAATTAAGAGAGGTCCTTTTGGTGCTCAGTCTGAGCAAGACGGGGTGAGCTGTTAGCAGCCTGATGTTTTAATTAGTGAAGTTCCTTCTGTAACTAACCCAGTAACAGAGCCCCAAGCAGAACCAGCCCATCTGCTGTGGAACTGCCTTGATCCCCAGAATAACCCCCCTGAAATCAGAAGGTCTTGGTGCTGAATAGAAAGGATGCCACTCCAGGCTCAGCCCTGAAGGGGCCCTAAAGCTGGCAATGATAAAGGGTAGTGGTCAGGAAGCAGGGCTCCCCCACATCTTCTTTTTGACTGTCCCCCAAAGGGGACATGGGCAGAAACTCTGCTGTGTCAGCCTACTTGCCACCACCCCGCTCACCCCAGGGGAAACCAAGGAACTAGAAGAGACATGGTGGCAGATGAGGTAACTTGATCACCGAATTCCAGAATTGAGAGGGGTCTTGGGAGGTCACCTAAGAAAGACCAATCTCCAAGTCTGGCTGTGTGATCTGGACTTTGTGCCAGAAGACAGCCTTCCCTGTCTGTGTCCTTGATCCCTTGGCCCCCATTGAGCAGGAAACAAGCAGTAACAGGCTGTGAATGTCCGTACTTAAGTATTTCACAGCACTTCACAGCCCCTCTGCAGCCTGGAGCCCAGAGTGTCTCATAAGGTGTGAGAAGCCGGCTTGGGAGAAAGTTTCCCTCTGCACAGAGGGCTCCACGCCAGTTCCAGGAGAGGCCCTGGGGTGCTAAGGGTCAACTAGAGCCACCGGGCTCAGCCTGGGTGATCAGGGAGGAAGATGTATGCCCCTTCCCTTCTGTCACACCTGCACCAGTCTCTGCTTCCACCTCCCAATCCCCTGGGACAGTGGGAAGTTTCATTACTTGCATCCATTTTTTTTTTCCCTCTGCAGAGGGGCTTAGACCATGCCAGGCAGTAGAGGACCATTCCCTGGGAGACCTTGGTTCCACTCCTGGTACTCCCTGGCAGTGATAAATTCTTGCTGGTAGCCTAAATCCCTCCAGCTCTGACCTTTGTGGGTATGGAAGTCAGCTTATTACTTCGCAGTTAAGAATACTTCCAAAACCAGTGTTGCTAGTTGGGCTAAGAGGGTACAGCTCACAGCAAAGCCCACAGCCACACCTGCTCCAAATGACCTGGAGACAAGACCCTGGGCTTCACGCTTCGGGCCCCATGGGAGCCTTGTGCCAATAGATTAGTGGGCTCCATCCATCCCTTTGAGTCCAACCCCATGCCCATTCGAGGCTAGCACTGACCTAAGGGTTAGAGAGGAGGATGGTGCCCCTCATGCCTCCATTCTCTTGCACAAGACCCTCCGGCTGATGGACCAGAGGGAGCATCATCAGCCATCCCCAAGGAGACCCTGTCCCAGGAGGAAAGGAGGACTATAGGCAACTCCCTGGACCCTGCAACCTGCCTCAAGGTGTGGTCAGATCACAAAAGCAGGCAATCCCCAGGCCCCCTTTCTGGGGTCCAGCCCTGGTGGGCACAGCAGGGCCCCAAGTAGAGGGGACCTGAGTCTTGTGAGCGCATGAGACACCAGCTTCTGCAGCCCAAAGCTCCAGAGCCTCAGCCTGCTCGAGGAGGCTGGCTCTTCCCTGGAGGGGGAAGAGTTAAAAGCTCTTCTCCCCAGACAAGGGTGCTCAGCCTCTTCAAACAGCTAAAGCCTGTTTGGCTTGGTGCAGGTTTTCCCAATAAATCCAGGGCCCACAGTGATTTACCAAGAGCCTTAGTTATTGGCAACAGCAATCTCACTTACCCAGAGCGGCGCTGAGAACAAGCTATAATTTAGAGCTGGATTTATTTTGTTTGTTCTACAGCAACAAACTCAGCAATTCATAAATTCTCTCTGAGATGAAGAGAGGAAATTGACAATATTTATGATCTTGGGAGGCGGAGAAGGGCCTGACCAGGCCTTTGATTTGTAACTGAAACTTCTCCGGGAGACTCCAGCCAAGGACACAGCTGCTGTCCCAGCCCTGGGGAGCTGGGCTCAGGCCAGGGTGCGGGATGGGGAGGAGGGGTGGGTGTGCCAGGCAGTGCTTCCAGCCTCAGCATTGGGATGCTCTGTGGGTTGCTCTGTGCTCATCAGGACACACAGCAACAACGTAAACAGCCGTTCTCAGGTCACAGGCTTCCTCACATCAAGGCAAGACTAGTTTGTGAAAACTTATGAATCTACTGGTCTGGACGTAAGTCTATCATAGACTATGTTCTCACACACCTGAGTTTTCGAACATGCACTTCAGTCTGTGTACAAGATACACCAAATATCACCTTCTAATCATCTATGAAAGGAGTGGAGAACAGAATGCACCAAAATTGCCACCTACTGTTCAAGAATCAAGATGTGATACTGCAAAGCACATAAGGAACAGAGAAGCTCTTGCCTTTCCGGATGTCTCTGCCATAGCTCCCTCCTTTTTGCTCTTTTCATTCCTCCCCCAACCCCTCCATCCTCACTGTCCACTCATCACCCCAAATCCCTCCCATCTCAAACCCTGGCACCAGTCTTCCTCAAAGACAACCTTCATTCATTCCAAGCTCAGAAAGCCAATGGGATCCCATATCAGACAATCACCTGGGTCTACCCACCTGTCAACTCTGTCCTCTCCAACAGGCTTGCCCAACTGTCTCATCAGCATCCTGCCTGGTCCCCACACAAGCCACATCCCCTGCTACCATCTCACAGCTAAAAAAATGTGACAACTCTTCCTGACGCCTTCTTGGTAGTCCTGACCTGTTTTCCCATCAATGCCCTATTGGCTCACTCGCTGTGGTGTTATGTGACCCAAGGTGGTCATTTCTATCACGTGTATCATAAGGAGGCAAGACCAGAACATCTCCACAGCTCCTCCACTTCTAGCAGTCTAAGACCCCCAGGGGAACATGACATGGAATAGCCTGCCAACCAAGAGCCCCTGCCTTAGGCAGCCCCTGGGGAAATGTTTGGCCTGAGAGCTAAACCAGTGCTGTTCTCTGCTCTGCTGATTCCCAGAACTGGGGAGGGTACCAGCTGCCTACCAAAGCCAAGTGGGGGCTGTGGGAGGCTCACCCAGACTCTCAATCATTGCATCCAGCACCATCACAGCGGCGGCATAAACCCCCGAGTTCTTGGAGTTGAGGTTGTCTGCAACAGCGATGATGATGGAGAGCAGCATGGGGTGTAAGCTGTCTCTCAGCAGGGGGACCATCTTGGCAAGGCACTCTAGCGCCAACTGGTTTACTTTCTTGTTAGAATCCTGAAGCCTTGGGGTGAAAGCAGCGAAGACCTATTGAGGGAACAGAAACCAAGGGCCAGTGGGAACCCAGGCTGGGCAGGAGTTCCACAGCCCAAACAATAGCCCTCGGCAGAGATTCCTCCTGCATCCCTGACTAGTCATCCAACCCATGCCAGAACATCCCCAGTGACCAAGAGAGCACCACTCAAAGGGGAGGGGGACGGGAGCGGGAAACCATTGTATGCTGAGTACTTGCTCAGTGCAAAGCATCTAGGGCACCTTGTTAGGTACTCTGCACTCGCTCGAGGAGTGATCTTAACCCATGAAGCATGAGTTTTCATCCTCAGTTTACAATTAAAAACCAAACAAAACAAAAACTGAGGCTGAATGAGCCCAGTTCACACAGCTAGTAAGAAACTTCAAGCCTGTGTCTTAACCCTGCTATGTGGCTTGACTGTCCAGCAGCCTGACTCCCAGAAGGAGCAGACATCTGCTCTCATTTCCAGCCTGTGAAAGGCTTGTGTCTACTCCAGACCCACCCACCCAGCCATCCTGGCCCAGTTGCCTGGCCAACAACACGCCCTACCCTCAAAACCTCAAGTGCATGGCTAGATCAGGAGCAGCCCGCAGCCACAGCACACTCTACCTCTGCCCTCCTCCCTGTAAATCTGCTGGAAGGATGAAAGATGCCCAGAACATCTCTGCGTGGTCCCAAGGCACCCAGCAGGAGGCTGTAACCTTGACCTCTAGGCCAGTTCCAGTTGGTCTTACGGTATTACCCTGGCAACTAGATAGAAAGGGCTTTTCAGGCTCCCCTTACCCTGAGGAATCTGGCACAGTGCCTAACCCTGTTCTGGGTTTTCCAAATTGAAGGGAGGAGATGGGGCAGGGCTGGGGCAGCACTCACCTGGACCAGGTTGGTGGTGATGAGCTCAGGCTTGGCCTTACAGTGCTCAAGGAGCTGCCCCACGCCTTCCATCCGAGACTGGTAGTCCTTGGCCTCCAGCAGCCGCGTCAGGTCCCGCAGCTGCCCCACCATCTCCAAGCCCCCCCGCATGGAGGAGCGCAGCCCTGTCAGCCGTGGGCCATTGGAGCTGAGCCTATATGGAAGGAGGTCTGACCTGGGCGGCCCCTGGGGATGAATACACCTCCTGTCCCATGCACATCCCCTCCCCTCAAAGACAGGTGGGGATGAAACAAGAGATTCACCTGCTGCTTAGTCTACCCCCACCTGCTGCTAGGGGACAAGGCTTTGGGAACTCTGGAAATGACTTTTCCTCAGGGGGCAACAATACCTAGAGCCAAGAGCACCAACCCCCTGTCAGGGGCAGGGCTCTCTCTTCCTGCCTTTTTTTTTTTTTTCAGAAGCTATGTTAAGAATGGGGCTGGGGGAGCTTGAAGTGAGGGGTTAGAAGTCCATGAGAGGAAGACTGGTACTCATTTAATCCAAGAGAGGGGAAGATCTTTCCAGGATCCTCTATCCTGACGCCTGGTTGCCTAGGCCCTGCTCACACTGCCCCGGTAACTAGGGAAAGGTCAAGGAGCCCTGTTCTCTTCCATTGGGATCGCATGCCCATCGTTCTCCCCTGGCCGGCAGCTTCACCCAGAGCATTATCCCCGACCCCCAGTCCAGAGCCTGGGTCTCTGAGCCTGAGCCCTACACCTGGGTCGCACCCACAGGAGCACATCATTCATTCTGTCATTCATCCCTGCAGTCCACGCTCTTTGCCTACTGAGCGCTAAGAGCTGTGCTGGACACACAGAACAATGAGACGAGAGACGCAGTCTTCACCCTGAGGTGCCCACTGGAGACAGAGGACTGGAGAATGGGGTAACCTGTCCACCCAGAGGAGAGGGGGACAGAATGTCAGAGAGGCTTCTGGGAGAAGGTGACAGGTGAGTGAAATCTTGTAGAACAAATAGGCATGTTCTAGGTGCAGAAGGCACAGCATGAGCAAAGGCACAGGAAGGAGAGAGACAGCGAGGGGCGGGGAACAGGAGCTGCTGCGGTCTGGCTGGGAGAGCGTGCATGGGAGAGAGCAGGGTGGAAGAGGTGGGCAGGGGCTTCCCTGGGGGTCCCGCTAAGGAGTCCAGATGTGGTCCTCCTGGGGCATTGCAGAAGGGGGTTAAGTTTTAGGCACAGGAGTGACTGTCAGATTCCTGCTGGGTTTCCGGCTCCTAGCACCCGCACTTTAGCCCCTTGGCCCAGTCCTTCTCATGTGCTTTGGTTCCACCTCTGCCTCTAAATTAGCCATAGGCTGGCCACTCCGATGGTGAACGGGTCCGCTGAGTGAGTTAACAGAGAAACGCTGAGCTCACCTGACCAATAATAATAACTGGAACTGCACCTACACAGTCGAGACTGCAGGAACCCACTTCTACTGGCCGATGCTCCTGAGCCTGGGATTTGTGCTCCCCGAGACTTGGGCAGGGAAACCCATCCTGTAAATTCACCCAGGAGTCCTGCTGCCCCAGCTAGGTCTCAGTCGCAGCCCAGATGCACACCCCCTCCCAGAGCCACCTTGGCCTGGGCCAAGCAGAGCGCCGCCGTCAGCAGCTGCGGATGTGGAGCCCGGAGAGACAAGGGCTACTGTACCCGGCCTCGCTGGGCAGCCCGCTCTCACACACCACCAGGCTCCTCGACACCTTGCGACCTTTGGCAGATGGAAGCTCACCACCATCTTCTATTCCCTTGAAAAATACACACAGAACATGAGCCAGAAGGGGTGGCCCTCTGGTGGACTGCAGACCCTCCAGTCTAGACCGTAGCAGGAGAGATAACCCCTTCCACCTGGGAGAGCTTCAGAGGACACAGCGGAGCCTTCCGGAGCACTGGCAGTTAAGCCAGGGGTCAAGATCCCCATTTAAAAGATGGAGGCACAGTGGCCCAGGGAGGCGCAGGAGACACGGGCAGTGGGAGGCAGAACCAGGCACAGGGGAAGGAGATTCCACCTGTCAGAGTCATGGAGGAAGCTAAAGCCTCTGGAGTGCACTCCCCGCTTCCCTGACTGGCTGCCAGGCTCTGCTCTGATCCCCACCCCAGACCAGCTCGCACCTCACAGCTGGCTCACCCGCTGTTTAATAGCCGTCATGACCTTCCGCAAGTCGTGGGATGGGAGGGACTGCTTCAGAAACGCATCAAACTTTGTGTTTGACATCAAGATATTCACCATCTTCCGGCCATAAAACCTGCCATAGGAGAAAAGCAGGATGAAAAAACAGCCACAGAAATGCAGTGTAAAGTTGCTTCATAGCTTTATATGATTTTTCTAATTACAGTGGGAGAATTTTCAATACTTTTTCTAATTGTGACAGTAATCCCCACCTAGTTAAAAACTAGATTTATAAAAGAATAAACATCAGCCATAAACCCATCACCAAAAGCAAACCTCTATTAAATTTTTACATATTTTCTTACAGTCTTTTTTCCCAAGCATTTACATTTTAGATGACATCAGAATGTATATACAACTTTTACCAACTTTTTTCACTTGATCATTAATCATATTCCCATGGCATCCCTTTTAATGGCTGAATAATATTCTGTTTGATGGCTATACCAAAGTGTACTTAATTTTCTTCTAGCATGAAACATGTAGAAGTCTGAGGAAGGGTGCAGTGGGGCAGTATTGGAGAAAGTGGTCAACTCTACCCGATAAACATTGGTGGTCAGGAGAGGGAATCAAGGAGGCCTTCATTGGAGAGGTGACTTTGGGTTAGGACTCAAAAGATGAGTAGGAGTTCACAAGTGAGATGGGATTAAGGACTGAAGGAGGATAGTCATTCCAGGGACCATAAGACGGTCTGACAGGTCTGCAGGTGTGTGGCGGGGGAAGAACAGGCAGGGCCTGTTCCCAGGAGGAGAGCAGGCTGGAGAAGAAGGCAGGACCCCACTTCGGGAGGCATGAAGGAGGTGGGCTTTCAGCTGCAGGCAGTGGGCAGCAGAGGAGCGATCAGACTTGCACTTTAGTCAGAATGTCTCAGACAGCAGCGTGGAGGACGGATCCCGGGGACAAGGCCGGGGGCCGGGAGACCTGTCAGGAGGCTGTGTGATAGCCCAGCAAGAGATGTTGAAGGCCTGACGTAAAGCAGTAGGGATGGGGTCAGTAGGCATGATCAGATTCAAGAGCTGCTAGGGAAGACGAAACTGCCGGACTTGGAAGCTGATTGGAGGCGGAGCTCAAAGCATCTAGAATTATCAGATTTCACTCAACCTTCATTGATTGTAAAATGCACCATTAATTTATTTTCCACTAAGGAAAACCAGAAAAAGACACTGGCGATTTCCACTGCCTTCAGTGACACGGCCCTGTCCTTCCTTCCTTAGGTCAAGTAAAGTGCTTGACAGTTGCTTTGTAAGAAACTGTGGCATTTTGGTCATTCCTTCAATGATGAATGTTTGCATTAACATCTAATTTATGTCCCATCACTCCATTTCCATGCCTTTTCTCACACATTAACTCTTCATTTCAATGCCAAATAATAGTGTAATATTTCTAAGACATTTCATACCATGATGAAACTCAACAATTCTCCACAGTGACTTCTTAAAATAAATATAAAAGGCTAACCAGCAGAGAAGGGCTCATAGTGTAATTCCTACAAAGCAAACGGTAATTCAAAGGTTTATCCTATGAGCAACAATGATCAAGCTTGCAATTGTGTAGATAGTAAAAACCCAAGTCATAACTGCTGCCTGGCCAACAGCAACTGTGAGACGCCTAGGATTCTAAGATACTAAAATGTGGGTCAAAAAATGTGTGTCTTAGAATCAGTGAAGTATGAAATTCCCCATTTTGCATCTTGGATGACTCAGTAAATCACAGTGAGGGAACACAGTCAGAGACGCAGGCTTCTGGAGAAGGCAATGAGTTCACTTAGGGACAGTTTGCACTAAGATGACAATGGGACATCTGGGTGGTGGGTCCTATGGAGGCATCCAAGAGATTGGACTTATAGAAGGATTGGCTGGGAGGAAGACATTGGGAAGCATCAGAGTTTGATGTGACTGGGGCCACAGGAAGTGATGACACCTTTCAGAGAAACCTGCAAGAGGGGAACAAGGACTGAAGACACTCCTGCAGCCACGGGCATCCAGGGAGCAGGTGGGGGAGAAATGCACAGAGGGACAAAGAGAACCACGGGGTGTGCTGCCATGGAAACCGGAAGCACAGGGTTCCGGGAAGGGAAATGAAGGGCAGTCAGTGTCATCCAATGAGAGAGGAAGGTCAGAATGGAGAGGAGCTTAGATCTGGAGAGAGATTAGATCTTGACACCCATCTCCCTCAACCATTAAGAACAAACCAATCACAACCTTCTACTTCCCTCACAATATGCCTCATTTCAGTAAATGGCACTGTCATTCACTCAGTTGTTCCAGTTTAAAAACCTAAGCAGTATCTTTGATTCCTCTTTGAAATCCTCACCACCCACCTGCTATTGGCTTTGCCTTCAAACTACACCCCCTCCCCCCCGCTGCCAGCCTCCGGCAAGGCTCACCCGGACTGAGGGGTAGCCATCTGCCTGGCATCCCTCCTCCATCCTGGCCCCTCCCCCACCATCAATCCTCCAGTGAGTGGTCAGAGATTTTTTTTTTTTTAATCAAAAGGCTAGCAAACATGAAGAAGTACTGAAACTCATTACTAGTCAGGGAAGCGAAAAAGGACTCTGAAACAGCAAGGAGTGAACGTTTTTACCCATCAGATTGATGAAAATCTGAAGTTCAGAAATTGCAAGGTCAGGGGGACATAGGCACCCCAAGCACTGCAGGAGGGGGCAGAGGGGCGAGGGCTCCCACCAATGCCCCGGCTGCCTAAGTGACGCGGCCCTTGGCCTCACTCCCACTCTGGGCTTATTCCTGAATTCATCCTCCTGGGCTGCTGGGGGTACTTTGGAGGATGTGAGGTGCAGCACTGTGGGAGTGCAGTGGGGAGGGTGGGAGGAGCTGCAGGCAGTGCCTCCCTCCAGGGTGCACCCTCGGGCAGCCACGTGAATTTACCACGTGGGACACAACACAGGACGCAGTGTGGACGTGCCCTCTGGAGCTGTACCCACCGTAGTGGCATCTCCAGACGATAACATGGCATGAACCAAGGAATGTGAGTAACTGGACCCCAACTCCAGCTTCTGAACATGGTTAATCAGGTCCTATCACTCTCATGCTTGAAACCATCTAATACCATCACACTCCTACTAAAAAACCCTCCAGTGGCTTCCAGTCACCCACAAACCAAAATCCCAACTCCTGACCGTGGCCTGTGAGGCCCTCCCTGGCCTGGCCTTGTCCTCTCCGTCTCGTGGCCCACCCCTCCCCTCGCTCACTGTGTCCCAAGCAGCCTAGCCTTCCTCTTTGCTAAACCCCAAGCTGATTCCATCCAGGGGTCTTGGTTCCACCTTTCTTTGCTGGGACTCTTGCACCCCAAACCCTCAAAGAGCTGGCTCCTACCAGCCCATCCATTCTCAACCCAAATGTCACTCCTTAGAAAGGTCTCCTCTGACTCTGAATCTAAAGTAGCCTTGACCCCATTCTCCATTACCTCTTGTTTTTATCCCTTACCTGGGTCTAAAACTCTCATCATTATTACTTGTTTACTACCCAACTAGGAGGTAAGCTCCAAGACAGCAGGGGCCTGATTTTTCTTATTCACTGCTGTATCCGTAGTAATGAAAACACTGCTCATCAAATCTCTCTTGAAAAAATGAATGAATAGTTTTATTGAAAATGGAGCTGGGGTGGGACAGGAACTAGAATAAGATGGCAATGGCCAGAGAGGGAGTGGAAGGCGAGGAAGGGGAGGCGAGGAGCAGGGAGCATCCCCTGAGCGGGCCTGGCTGTAACTGCGTGGAGAGATGGGACGACAGCTGTAAGGAAAGGTCACAGCTTTGTCCATCTGACTGTCCCTCCCTGTGGCCTCAGGGAAGCTGAGCTCCATGGGCCAGTGCCCTCAGGGCTGGCTGGTTGCCTTACTTGCCCTGGGCTGGCCAGGTCAGCCATCCCCAGGCCCATGGCCCTGCATTACCTGGTGTCCGGGTTGGAGTCCTGGGCCAGCCTCACCAGGTTGTGCACCAGCACGTCTGTGCTGTCTCTAGTGCCTGAGAGAATCTTCTCGGCGCCTATCTGCTCCAGGACGACAGAGAGGTGCTCGGCAGTGCATTTCCGGACCAAGGGATTTCGGTGGCTGAAAGGAAACGCAATCATGAGCAAGGGCTCAGCCAAGGAATGGGATGTGGGGGTCCCCAGACCAGCACACATAGACCTACATCTGTGCATCCCTGTTTCATGTCACAATGGGCTCAAAATTTTGTCCGGTGTGGGCTAAGGGGAATCTTCAAGGACAGAGCAGACCCTTCCTGACACTGGAACCAAGGATAATGACAGGGTAGCAGGAGCACGTGAAGCCGTGTGATGTCCCCTAGACGCACCATGTGCCCACCATCCCCATGCCTTCCTGAGCGCGTGTTCTGCTTTTGCCTAAATGCCCTTCCCCAACTTCTCTCCACCTAGAATATCCTACCTCTGCCTTCTGAGCCCCCCAGGCAGAACCAGTACTCCCTGGAGGCAGCGCTGTCCTTGTCCCCTGGGAAGGACTGGTGCGTCCCTGTGGCTCTCCAGTCAGGCTGGAAGCTCCCAAGGAGCGGGCACCAAATCTCCCTCCCAGTCGACACCCCAGGGCCCTGCTGGTGCCAGCACCTGCCAACACTTCAACATTTCCTGGGAGTTTTACTGCACGTTGAGCTGAATTGAGACAGGAGAGAGGGACAGGTGATTAATGGGTGATTTCACGGGGAACTTGAAATCTCACGGGAGGACCCCCTCAGGGTGTCCCCTTTCTCTTTTTCACCTTATTCAAGCAAGGTTATGTGTCCACAGTCCATTAGGTGACACTGGCCCCTTCTCCCCACTGGGATACATCCCAGTGGAACACAAGGGAGACTCCTGGGCTCTCCCTACTTAGTATGGTCCAGGGACTAGCACCATTAGCATCTGAATCAGAATCTGCATTTAGCAAGATCCCGGGAATTCAATTACACAGCCCTGTTCCAGGCTCCCCTGAGGACAACTGACCCCATTCCTGCTGACAACAATCCATTGCCTTAGTTTGTTGTGAGTGCACCCCCTCTGCCAGGCACCGTAGTAAGCACCTTCTTACTAAGTGCCTTCGAAGCAGTGTCTCCTCAACCCCTGAAGCTACTACTGTCATCATCCTGAAGGTGAGGAGGCGGAGGCATAGGGAGGAATCCAGAAAAAAGCACAATTTCCCCCAAGTTAATAATAGCCACAGTGAGCACTCAGCAAATTATTAGGTAGAGGCAGGCCTGCTCTAAGTGCTCTTTCATGAATCAATTCCTTTACCCCTCACAACTTTATTATTACCCCCATTTTACAGATGAGAAAACAGAGGCATGGGGAAGTTCAGTAACAAGCCAGGATTTGAACCCCGGCCTCATGGCTCCAGTCTGTAGGCAAAGGCCTCTTGGCTGCGACAACTCGCCCTGGGTTCTGCCTGATAGACCACCCTGCGGAAGGGTCAGTATTGTGACTGGCTTATTGGGGTTGAGAGTCATGTCGCACAGTGGGAGTCACACTGTGGGAGAAAGGGCTTGGGAAACGCTTCTGGTTTTGCTGTTGGTTCTTGGTTCTGGTTTTTACATAAAGAGAAAGCAAATCAGGCTGCAGAAAGACTCCAAGAGCAGCCTGCCCCCTCCTCCTCCTCCTCAGAAGGCCAAGCGGCACCAGCTGGAAAGATTTTGTGCCTTGCTCTCCTCCCGGCCCAGATTTCATCAGGAACAGCGCTCCCCTGGGAGAGGGGCCGGGGCTCATCAGGCCCAAGCCGAAGGCTGCCTCTGGCGCTCAGTCTCCAGGGACATTACCATGGCCACTACGGGCTCCCTGGTCTTGAGCAGAACAATAGCACCTTTCCCTCCCAGCTGGGGCCCGGGGCTGCCCTGAGGCCCCTCGTCCCCAGCCTGGCCCAGGAGAGGTGGGGGAGAAGACCACTGGGGAACAGGGGTCGTCCTCCCCCAGGTAAACATGTGAGGCACCTGCTCCTCCCCCATCCCAGGGTCTCTCCCTTTGCCCCTCGTTCCCAGGCCACCCCCTCCCCTCAAAGGAGGCCTCCGCGTACTAGATGCCCACTGAGGTGAGGGCCACCAGGGAGCGGACCGGGGTCACGTGCTCCACCATGGCCCCCAGGGACTGGTTGGCTGCTCTCTGGATGAACTCGCTGGTGTTCCCCATCTTCTGGAGCAGGCAGCGGGTGATCTCCTCAGCCTCCTGGTCCATATTCTTCTTCAAGGCCCGGAAGAGGTCTCCCAGGGTGCTGATGGCCAAGCGGGATACCTTGGAGCGGAGGTTGGTGACCTCGGAGAGAGATGAGAGAAGGACCCTGCAGGCCTGCTGGGTGCTGCCAAGGGCTCCGGCACATACGGAGAATGGAGCACTGTACCGCCTCCCAAGGCCTCCACCCTTGCCTGGGCCTGGGCCTCGCCAGGCTAGAAATGGACACCCTGCAGCAGTTCTGGGCAAAACAGTCCCATTTTTAAAAAACACTGTTACTGTTGTTATTATCATAATGATCAATTCCATCATTATCATCTCAAATTTGTACAACACTTAGTCTTGAAAGCACTTTTACAAATAATGTTTAATTTGATCTTCACAAGGCCCCCTCACTGGAAAAGTCTATTCCTGAGGGCAGGGGGCACAGCCTCCACTTGTGATAAGGTGCAGCCTAGGCCAAGCCCCAGCCCCATGGGAGAAAGGGTTTGGGAGGTTACAACTGCCCAGAAGTTGGAGATCTGGCCTAGAACACTCCATCCCTCCCCAGGCATTCTGAGTACAATGCAGGACTGTGACAAATGGGCACACAGGATTCCGATTGTTTCAATACCCAGAGATGAGAAAGAAGGAAACCCCAGGCCTCAGTTTTCCAATCTGAGAAATGGGTGGCTAGCTCCCACCTCAGGGGCTGGGGACTGAGAAATAGGGACGCCCATGTTCTGGGCACCATGGGCCCCTCCATGGCTGCTGTTGTGACCCACACTGAGCAGCAGCACCAGGGAAGAGGGGCTGGCTGGGGATCGGGCAGAGGGCACAGACACAGGATGCCTCACCTCTCCAGTCACAGCCAAGGACACATCGTGCAGCCTCCCAGCGAGGACCTCTGCGTGACAAGCCGCCAGGCGCTGGACACTCAACAGGCCTTTCTCCTTCATCTGCCTGAGAAGCAAGTCCAGGCCCTGTCACAGGCAGGTGGGGAGGGAGGAGCCCCTCTCTCTGCAGACCAGGGCCCCTACTCCACCACCGCTACCCCCACCACAGCAAGGAGGGATTCGATGGCCTCAGTGGCAGGGTGTCCTGGTGTAACATCCAGGCTGAAACCCTAACAGTCCAGTAAAAGCCATTTTATGGGGCCCATGACTCACTCTCACCCAGGATGGAAGCCCACACCCAGGACCCTGGTCTATGCCCCAACAAAGCCGGCACCATCAAGAGAAGGCACTTGAACATGAGGACACAGGACAGGGAGGTCTTCCCGCAAATGTTCTGGACCCCAAGACATCACTCTGCTCACAACCAAGATTTTGTGTGTCCACTGCCGCAGTGGGAGGAACACTGGGGCAGAATGACCTTGATTTAGAGAAATGGAGGGCGAGGGCCTATCTCGGGCCCCACAGAAGCATTGTGGAGTCAGGTTACACTTGCCATGCTGGCTCTGGTGCTTCGTAGAGCTGTGCACGGGCTGTTGGAGGGCCCAGGGCAGATGCAGGAGGCCAGACTCACTCAAACACACACACACACACACACACACACACACACACACTCACTGGAACCCTCCTCAGGACCAGGCCACTAGGGCAGCAGGGGAGGCAGGCAGCCGGGAGCAGGAGCTACTCTGCAGCCCTCCCTCTGCCACAGTGCACAAAGGGAGTGTTTCCTCACCAGTCGCTGCTGTCCAAGCACTGGAGGGCATCCACCAGCCCCAACTCTGGGTTTGAGAAAGGCCTCGACTCCTTGAAAGCCCGAAGATCTGTCTCCTCCTCCTCTTCCTCCCACTCAGGAGACCCCAAAGTAAGCACCGCAGGTAAGGAGTGAGCTGCACTCACAGAGGAGGAAAGGAGCAGGCAGAATTCACCAGGAGGACTCGAGGCCTGGCCCACAGCACAGCACCAAGCCCACCTTAACGGGAGCCAGGGTTGTGCGGGGAGAAGGGACCTGTGAGGGCTGAGAAGCCAGGGCCTGAGCTACACTCCCGGGAGACCCACGAAGACCGCCTAACTCCCTACCTTTCGCTGACTGTTCCCTACCATTGCCAACCTGATTAATAAACAAACTGGCCTGTGTCACGCTGCTTGGTGCCAAGTGACCAAGCCCACCTAGCTGGCGATCCGCCCCCATCCTGCCTCCTCTGTGGCTGAGGCAAGGCCAGCGAGTCCGTCAAGGAGTGACCCCCTACTCACTTTGGTGGTGCTCTAACCTCGTCCCCACCAGGAGCCTGTGCTACAGCTTCTCCTCCTCCTCCTCCCCCCCGATTCTCCATCCTTTCATGAAGCTTCTGCCATTGCCCATGTGAGTAGGGGGCAGTCTGGGTGGTCACCTGGCCAAGAGAGGAACAGTAAAGTGTCTCTGGGCCTGCAACGGGAATTGTGGATGGTGAGACAGGGCCACTCTGCTCCAGCGTTCCTCCCACTGTGGCAGCGGACACACAGATTAGACTTTCAGCTTGGTGGAATCAAAAGGATAGAAAGAAAATGGAAAAGGGAGGTACGACACTATTATTTCTAGTATGAAGATGATGCTCTATCTACCATCAATGTCCTATCACATCCTATACTTAAAGAAACTCTGAACCAGGTTGGTTGTTTTCAGATGTTCTTTAGTTGCAAAATCTATTCAAATGAAACATCACATGGATGTCCTGTATGCAAAAAGGTGAGGCCAAATAGACATTCTTCTAGTAGAATGGGGATAGAGCCTCCCCTTTGTCCCTTGGCAACTTCCTGAGTGTCCCATAGGACCTTAAGGTCCTTGGATCCCAGTCTGTAACCAGCCCTGTCCAGCCCTGACATTATGAGGCAACATGCAAGGTCTTCCTGGAACCCTCTTTTCCATTTCCCAGTGTTTCCAGCTACCTCCATGGAGGCTGTTTCCCAGCACCGTGGTCCTGGTGCACAGGTGAGTCCTCTAGGACACGCCATGCAGGCTGGGCACACCTGTCACGCCGTCCACAATTCCCATTACAATGCCCTGAGAGCCCAGCCTGGCCCACAGACACTTTACTGTTCCTCTCTCTGGCAAGGTGGCCACCCAGTCTGCCCCCTACTCTAACATGGGCAGTGGCAGAAGCAGGGGTCACCTTTATCCCCCAAAGCATCCTGAGACAGCACAGCAAGAGGGGCATGTGCCCCACCCACCTGAAGCGTGGCGGGCAAAGCTGGGCTCCTGTTTGCTGACAGGGATGCTGGGCAGGGAGGCCCGGTTGGCCCGTTTCCTCAGGATGACGCCCATGTTGTTTCTGCATGGGCTGCTCAGCCCGGTGGGCACAGACAGGGTCCTGCTGCCCCGGAGGGGAAGGAGGCCTGTGGAGGCAGAAAAAGTCGTAGCACGGAGCCAGTCCTGTCTGCCCTGCTAGCCCCAGTGTCTCCCTTTGGAAACGGGCCCATCACTGGGCTATGAGAGATCAGACATGGCTCCCTGTCCCGTCTAAGGACAGAGAGGCAGGGAGGTGTGGGGAGCCTCCCTTTTAGCCAAGGTGTTGACCAAGAGGTCTCCCCAGCCTGAGGGATCCATCCCATCTCCTAATACCTTCCTTCATTGAGGTTCTCCGGGAGCCCAGGCTCTGGGAAGCCAGCTCCCTCTCCTTCTCTGGGTCCTTCTCCATCCAGAACAACTCCATCTCCTTCATCTGCTTCAGCCGCATCTTCTCCTGGGCAGACTTGGAGATGGTGACCTGGGTCTGGCACAGGGTCAAGGCAGACTCCATCACTGTGGGGACCCAATTGTACTTTCTATACCTGCTTCAGTTATTCAATCACCAGGAGAGTGAGGGGCCCCTGTGTGCCCATCGCTGTTCTGAGTGAGAAAAAGGTCCGAGGCCTTGCTCCCAGAGAGATGTGTGGAGTGGGGAGATGACAGCAAACAGATCAGCCTCTAATGACAGGCAACACGCACCAGAAGGGAAGTAAGGGATACAGGATGACAAGGCTTCTGTTTCAGGTAGGGAGGCCCAGAGGGACTCCCCAAGGCCATGAAATTGAAGCAGAGACATGAATGCAGTGAGGAGCAGGCTTGCAGGTTCCTAGGGGAGATGTATTCTAAACAGAGGGAGCGGTGAATGCAAAGGCCCTGGGGCTGGAGTGTGCTGGGCATTGGCTGGGAACCCTGAGGATGGCACAGCCGGGGCACCGTGAGTCACAGGAGAGATAGGACACAGGTCATAGGTGGCAGGGTTTGGGGGGGGGGGGCGCAGGAGCCACAGTGGGCTGGACCCTGTGGTCCATGCCTTGGGGTTTTCCTCTGGAGGACACAGCAAGCCACTGGAAGTTTTGAGCAGAAGAGTGGTATGATCTGACTCCTTTGTTTTCTTTGGCTGGCTAGGGGGATTCTCTAAGTATTGTTGTTTTTTTATAACTTTTCATTTTGAAATAATTTAAGACTCACAAAAAATTGTCAAAACCGAACCAAGAGTTCCCACATGGTAGGATTTGGACCAGGATAACAGGAATAAGGATGGTAGAACAGCCAGATTCTGGACATGTTTCAAAAGTAGAGCCCATGGCTTTGCCTGATATGTGAGGTGTGGGATGAGAGAGAAAGACAGGAGGCAGGGGTGGACCCAAGCTTTTTGGCCAGAGCTGCTGGAAGGCTGGAGTTGACTTTTACTGCTATTCATGGAAAGGGGACTCTGGGGAAAGAGGAGGTTTGGTGGCATGAATTTCAACAGTGGAGTTTTGGATGAAGTAAGTCTGAAGTATAATTAGATACCTAATGGAGATGTTGAGCATCCATCCTGTACAAATATGGTCACATAATTTAACTGCTACTAGAGATCTGGGAAGGTCTGGGCTGGAGAGGGAAATATGGGAGAGCTCAGCATAGAGGCGGTGCTTCATGCCGTGGACTGGACCAGGTCATGGGGGTCAGTATAAACAGACAGGAGGCTGGAGGTCCAAGCTCTGGGGTCTCCAGCACGTAGAGATCAAGAAGACACAGAGGAGCCAGCGAAGAAGGCTGGGAAAGGAGCTAACTTTGATGCAGTCAGAGAAGCAAGAAAGAAGCCATCTCTCATCTCCATCCGTTGGTGGGGAATTCAAGAAGGATGAGCCACAAAAGCTGGCGATGAGTCGAGTCAGAAGAACACTGAGATGTGCTGCATGTGGGAAGGTCATGGCCATTGGTGCCTCAACGGGGACAGTTTCAGTGGGTCTGTGAGGACTAAGCCCCACTGGCCTGGACTCAGGAGAGAATGGGGGGAGAGACAAGGAATTATTTTTGCTTTGGTTTGGTTTAATTTTCTTAAGATGAGAGAAGTAACAGAAAGCTAAGATGCTAGTGAGAATGATCCAATTTCAAGGAGAACACTATTGATGCAGAAGGAACAAGGGCTGGAGTTGGGATATCAGATGGATTAAACTAGAACAATAGGAGGTGTTGAGTGAATGGTATGCTTGAGGTTGAGATGATGGTGGGGGGAAGTTATCTGCAGAGCCCAGGTCTGTGGTATGATCATGGGAGAGAGTGGCTAAGGTGGGGTGGGGGATGAGATCATTTCATGGCCCTGAGTTACGTCTCCTTTGTCTCATGGTCTGTCACCCTCGCTGGGGTGGGCTGATGTGGAGCCTGGTCCTCATCAGCATCACTGGATCCCGGTCCTAACAGAGTACATGCACAGAGCAGGCTTTCAAGATACGTTTGTTACACTCATATCTCTGTTGCAAAGAATGAACACAGGTCCCCATAAAAGTCACTCTCCAAGTTTTATTCAGTTCATCCAGTCTAGGATCGGGGTGAATCATCTGGATCAAGGTCACCTCAGAAGTGCAAGGTATTTGTCAGCCCATCAAGCACAGCCTTTGGCTGATCTGCCTCTGAGTCAGCTGCCTCTGGGTTGCTATCTTGGGTGCTGGTTCAAATTACTCAGCTTGGTTCACCTAAGCCCCTCTGTGCTCTCCCCACATCCTGCTTCCTTCTGAACCATGTGTGACCTCTCTCTGCCTCCCCTCCTCCCTCATCCCCACCCCTCTGCTCCCTGCTATATTCTTCCCTTCACCTAGTCCTTCTCATCCCCATCCTTTTCCTCCTCCCCTGTTTCTCTTCTTTTCTTCAGCCTTCACCCCAAACCCATCTACAGGTTCTAGCCTCAAGTATTAGGGGCAGCTGCCTTGGGGCTCTTCCTTGCTTCCCTCAAGCTGGTCCCACACTCACGTATTTCAGAAACATGTGTGCATTCAGCCAGTGGTCCACTTTGACCCCAGCTTCCTCCTCCCCTCGCTTTCCAGGTACCTTAGTGCTACTCTCCTTCTGGTCTTCTTCTTTTAGTAAGGGGTGGGCTTCTTTGGCATGGCTGAAGGAGAAGGCTGTCAGCGTAGGAGCACACTGAGATGAAGGCAGGGCAGGCCTCTCAGGGGCAGCAGGCCTGTCTCTGACAGGTGTGACCAAAGGTTTTGGCTCTGAGGAGTCGAGAACAAGAATGGAGCTGAAGACACCCAGAACCCTGGAGCAGCTGCCATCCCTTTGATCCTGAGGTTCTATGACTCTGTGACTGGTATAACATTTTACTGCCTAAGCCCTCCACCCTTGGTTCTTCTGCCCAAAGCTTCCTAATGGAGAAAGACACAGGTTAAATTTACTCTACAGAGCAGCATTCACAGTTATAGAACAGGCTGCCCTAGGACCAACACCCTCCTTCTTTAATCCATCCATCCATCCTTCCATCCATCCATCCATCCATCCTTCCATCCATCCATCCATCCATCCAACAATTATCACACACCTTACTCTAAGACAGGGGAGGGAGGGAGGAGAAGAGGCAGGAAACAGAAGCAGATCTGTTATCTAAGAGGTTTAAGATATTTCCTGAGAATATAAGTCTATCTTACCTGGGAGGTGTGAACTTCAGGAAGACAAAAAGTAAACTGAGCCCACTGACCATTATAAACCACCATGCACCTTTCTGAGACCATGACACAGTACAAAGAGACCAGTGAACTAACTCTAGACCAATGCTCTCATTTTACAGACGGGAAAGCTGAGTCCCAGTGAATTTGAGATGCTCTTACAGTTGGTAAAACACAAATTCATTTCCAGACATCAAATCCATAGTATCTCTTTGTCATCCTATATTTTCCCAATTAATGGATTTAAGAATACATTTCTTATAATAGAGGCAGTGTGGGGGTAGGTTCATTAACCTGGTTCATTAACCAGGTTCTCCTGCTCACAAAGTTTGGAATTCACTGTCCTAGGGTGAACTTGCAAATCTGGGGTCCTTTGGGATGGGGGCCACCATCTGGGGCTGCCTGAGGCTGGAAAGAGAGTGTTGAGTCTGGGCATCCAGCAGGGCTCCTGGGTCACCCAGGATCTCTGCCCGGCCCATGCCTTCTGCCAAAGAGCCCTCCTGGGAGAAGGATCCAGGGCCAAGGAGAAGGAGGGGCCAAGTCTCCATCCGCCCAGAAGTAAGGCAGGGCCGAGGGCACAGGCATCCAGACACCAAGTGATTGGGGCAAGGACTGCGGAAATGCCATGAGATTGGGGGAAGCCCTTGGCTTCAGGCAACACCACGTGAGCCCCTAGTATGTGCCAGATGTGATGCACACATTGGGCAACACTGTCCCCAGCCGCCAGTTGGAGGCTCAGAGAGCCCCTTAAGGACTCTGCCATTTTGTATGCCCCCCTTCTCACCTATACCTCCAAGAGACACGCTAGGAAGTCTTGTCTTAGCAGCCTGGCCCCTGCCTCCTTGGGGCCTAGTTCTCAAGCAGCAAGCTGATGAGACAGACAAGGGAGTAGTTATAGGCTGGGGTGTCCTGTCTGAGCCCTCACCCCAGCACCCTCAGAGTTAGCTCGTAAGGGGTGCTCAGTGCCAGTGTGGGTCACACCAGACTGCCCCAGCTCACCCCGCCACAGCCTGGCCAGGGAGGTGGGGAGGTGCAGCCGCCACAGAGGTTTCTGTGCCAGGTCTGCCTGTCCGGCCCAGCTGAGCATCCTGACCCTGGGGCCTCTTGGGTAACAGCCTACCCCTGGCCAACCGACCCACCTGCTGCGCTGATTACAGAGTGATCTGTCAGGAAGCTGGACAAGAGGCCACCCCCTCCCGCCAGTCACAGGGCAGCTGCCTCCAACCCCCACAGTCTGCGGCCGAGGCTCAGGGTACTCTGCCCAGGTCCCCTCACCTGACCTTCCATCCTCTCCACAGAGTCAGGGCATCAGGCTGGAGAGCCTCTCTGGGCCTTGTGTCCCACTGGCCATCTGCCTCACTTCCAGCGCAGGGCTCTCTTCCCCTGACACTGAAACCTCCTGGGATTGGCTGACTAAGGCATCTGTGGGGATGAGGTTTAATTTCTCACTCTGTCTGGAGAGGAAATCTCTATTTGCTTAAAACAGTGCAGGGGCAGCCGCACAATGTGTCAGAAGGTCCAGCCTTGGAGCCGTGCGGACCTGCACGCAAATGTGGCAAGGCTGCCTTCCGAGCCCTGAGGCCAGGGGTAAGGTCCAGCTCCATGAACCTCACTGCATCCCTTCCTCGGTCAAATATGGACAGCGCCTTCTCTCTCAGCTGGGTCACTGGGAAGTGACATGCGCTGGTGCACCTCAACACACCTGGCACAGAGCAGGGGCTCCCCTCTGTGGCACCAGGGTGACTTCTGTTTCCCCGTGTGTGAAATGAAAGACTTGAGTCTGAGAGGTCTCCTCTAGTGCTGATTCTTTGTTTTTCTTGGAGCTCTACATTTTATTCATTCAAACAACAAAATACAGAACATCAAGGTAAACTGTGTGTCCTACAAAACCCAAGAGTCTGAAATTTCACATAAAACTGGAAAAAATGTTCAAAAGAGGGTGACCATATAACTTGTCATTCAAACAGGGACAAAAGGCAATAAATGGGGATTATTCCAGATACTTATTATCCATACCCCCAAATTAGATCTTTCCTTTATACATACACACATACACACACACACATACACACCACATCTTCTTCATCAGTCATCTGCTGGTGGACACCTGTCGGTGGGCACCTGTCAGTGGGCACTTAGGTTGCTTTCATGCCTTGGCTATTGTAAATAATGCTGCTGTGAACATTGGCAAGTAAGCATCTTTTTGAATTAGAGTTTTCTCCAAATGTATACCCAGGAGTGGGACTGCTGGATCATATGGTAGTTATTTTTAGTTTTTTAAGGAATTTCCATACTGTTTTCCATAGTGGCTTCACCAAACTACATTCCCACCAACAGTGTAGGAATAACCCTAATTCTGATCCAATGATTCAGCCCAGGAACCAAAGCGTCAAATAACAAATGACTGTGTGAATGGAGAGTACATACCTAGAGATTTGGGGGTCTTCTCCCGAGGCCCACTCCTCTCCCGAATCAATCTTAAAAGAATAGGAGAGAAACAAGCACCATGAGAAACGGCAAGCAAGAGCTGCTGCTGTGAGGAGCCCAGGGTAGCTCCAAAGTGGGGCAACGGCCAAGAGAGGGGACACAGCAGAGGGCGCTGTGAGTGGCCCTGTAAAGAGGCTCTTGGCCAGGGATTCAAAGCAGCAGGAGATGGAGCTTCTTCTGCAAATTCAAGGGCAGGCTGACCAGGCAGGCCAGACCAGGCCAGACTCGGTGTCCAGACTCAGCTCTGAGCCTCACTTCCCGGCTGCGCAGCCCAGCAATTCCCCAGGAAGCCAGCCTCCCATGGAAACTGCTTAGTCTAAAAGAGGGCACGTCCCCTGCCGGAGAGCGGCTGCAGAAGATGAGGGTAAATCTCCTCCCAGCTCAGCGCAGACTGAATTCAAGTCCTCAAACTGTCCCTACTCCAGGAGAGCTCAGTAATCCCCACCCCTTGGCTCCCCAGGGTCTAGAGGGATTGACCCTCTTTGCTGCTGATGGGAAATTACCATGTTTTGTAACAGAGGTTCAGTTTGAAACTCAGCACACAAAGAGAAGATGGGGCATTCCCGGCACTGGTTTTTACTGTAATTTTTAAAATAGGCAGCACCATTTACTCATTCAACAGATATTTATTGAAGACCTGCTAACTATGTGCCGAGCACTGTTGTGGACACTGGGAATAGAGCATCAATAAGACAGATGGAAGTCCCTGCCTTCTTGGAGCTGACGGTCCTGTGAAGACCAGTTATACCAGTTACACATTATCCAACGTGGATTTTCTCTTCTTGTTGGGAAATGCATAGACATCAGAACCCCCTGGGGGACTGACAGGGTAACAAGTCACAACGAAAGGACTGCGACACAACATTCTGTGCTCTGGCCTCAGAGGATTCACACAGCAGAATGACCCAGGCCAGGATGGTCACAGGACAGGAAGTAGGAGAGCCCACTTGGGTGCCTGCCCAGATCCAGGGAACCTCTATCCGAGGGGACTATGGAGGTCGGGGGCCCCGAGTTCTACTGGGTGGGCAGAGCTTCAATGACCAGCCAGGACCCAGAGTTGCTCCCTGGAACCAGCACGACCTCTTGGATCTGGACCCACATGGAGGGCTTGTATGGTTTGGAGACAGTAGGCAGACACCCCAGGGCACCCAACTTAGGGAGCCCATCCTCCAGCTCTTTGCCGTTGGAACCCACCACTGCCCAGCTGCCCTGACAGGATTAGGGGGCAGAAATGGAGCTGGGATGTCCCTGTGGTTGCCCCCTGCTGCCTGAGGGGAGCACAGGGCACCGAAAACCCTGGTGCTGCTTCCTTCCCCACGCCCGGCCACATCCCGCTCCTGGCCCACAGCTTCACCCCTTTGGCCTCAAGCTGGAGGCTACTTTTCCTCCTTCTCTGGGCAGAGGATGTGGCCTCAGAGCACGTGGTTCTGCCTCCATAAAGCTGCAGACCTCTCTCCTTCCCTTCCCTAGAGACCCACCAACAGAATGGACAGAGGCCAAGGCCGCCCATACCCACCAGAGCCTCTGCTTTCCATCCCCTCCTCCCCCTGCTGAACCCACAAATCCCCACCATCACCTGGGGTCCTTCCCCAGGCCCCACGAGAGGGGCGGGAACAACAAAGCTCTGTCTCCAGCAAGAGGCCTCTCCCTGCACCAGACACCTAAGCACCTACCAGTGTGCCTGGGCAGCACCAGCTGGACCCAGCCCTGAGTGGCCTCACCAGTGCCCCAGCCCCTGCCTCTCCTCCCAATTCCCTGTCTCCGTGAAGGGCACCCCATCCATCCAGTGGTTGAAGCCAGTAACTTGCACGGTCCTCAGCTCCCCAGCCCCTCATCTCACATCCAGCCAGTCACCCTCCTTCACCTGTTGAGGCCCTCCACATGCTGACCACCACGGACCACTGCCTCTGCCCTGCTGCCCCCTCTCCCCATTCCTGCAGCCGCCCCTGACTCAGTGAGCACAGTGCATGACACTTTGTTGTTGCCAAAGTGACCTTCCTAAATCAGGTCCAACGTCACTTCCACACCGAAAAGCCATCTCATTGCTTCGGGATAAAGCGCATACTGCTCAATTCAGTACCTGGCCCTTCAGTCCTCCTCACCTCCGACGCGTGTCACACACAAACATGCTGCTGGAAAACTCCTAGCACCACTCCTTCTTCAGCTGTCTCCCTCTTCTCCATCTCACACGCTCTCCCTCAGGCTTTAGAACTCAGCTCAGGCCTCACCTCCTCCAATAAGTCTTCCCACCCTGATTGAAATCATTTTCCACCATGCTCCCCAGGATAAGGGGCACTTAACTTCCTGGATTCTGAGTCAGTGGTTTACTAGTAAATCTCTCCTGTGAGCTCCTAGAACATAGGGACTGTTTTGTTTGGCTTTGCTTTCATAGCACCCAGCACAATGCCTGGCATAGAGTTGGTACTTAACATCTTTCAAGTGTGTAAGTGAATGTATGAATGGATGATTGGGTGCATGGATGGATGGATGGATGGATGGATGAAAGGGTAATGGAGGCTCCTTCCCAACCATTCACCAGCCTCACAGTCAATGGAGACAAATCCATGTCACAACCAGACAGCAAATGGGCAGATACTTATCGTGTGAATAATCCATGGCAGGTACCAAGTTTGGCACCACAAGAACCACAGAGATTTCGAGACATGGCACCTGCTCTGTAGTGCTCCAAGTTAAAGAATAGAAAGGAAAGTTGAACAAATCGGGGGGGAGGTGGTCAGGCAGTGCACGGGCTGGATGCCATGTGGTTCGTGCTGAGAAGGCTCTTCCCTTCCCTGCCACACCGAGGAGGCCAGGAAAGACCTTAGAGCGAGGGTGGAAGTGGGGCCCGGGCTTGAGAAATGCAGGAACTGATCGGTGGGCCAAGGATGAAAGGCTCATGTTGGGACTGCAGGGATGGAGGAGGTGAGGGCTTGTCATAGCGGGGTCTAGAGGGTGGGAAGTTTCCTGCAGAGCAGCTGAGGAAGTGGCTGGGACACCCTGAATGTCCGACCAAGGAGACTCGTCTTTAAGATGCTGCCACCAAGAAGTCAACAAAGGCGAGGTGCATGGAAGAGGTGCAGTCAGAGTGTGGATGAAGACAGAATGTTAGGATGGGGAGCCCAGGGCTGCAAGGAGACGGGTTAGGAGATATGGGGGGTAGTCAAGTGGGAGCCAGGAAGTGCAAACTGAGAGGAAAGGCAGGGGCAAGAAAGGGGTGGTAGCTTTTGTATTTTCTCTTGTTGTTTAAGAAAGACCTGATGGGATGTGGCAATCTGTTAGGAACAGAGGCAATCGGTGCAAGAGTTGAAGATGATGCTGAAACTGGAAGATCAAAGAGAATGCCTGCACCTCGGTGGAAATCAGGAGATGGTGGGATGGAGGCAGTGTGGAGAAACAGGAGGTGCTCTGTCCGTGATGCCCCAATGGTGGCACATCCTCCCTCCCTGCCTCTGACATTGGATCTGCATCAGCCAAGTGGACCCTGGGGATGCTCAACAGGAGGAGGGAAGCACGGTGCTTGACTCTGGGGAGACCTCAGAGTAGAACAGGGGATACGGAAGTCACCCATCCCATGTGATTTTGGAAGCCACCTGCACAGATGAGATCCCAGGGGATAAAAAGGAGATGGGGGTTAAGGGCCCAGGAATAAATTTTTTAAATGATGAAAGAAGGAGCAGGGGAGACTGTCTAGAAGCAGGTTTAAAGTCAGGAAGGTGAGGAAAGAGGAGCATTCAAGAGCATCGACAGCTCAAATGATACAAAAAAGTCAAGAGCAGTGGGATTGGAGGAAAGGTCACTTATTTGGGGCCAGAGAGTCATGATAGCCACCAAGAACTCTCGGGGAAGGAAGAGGCAGGTGTCTGAGCAGGAAAGGAGGAGGAAGTGTCCATGGTGAGCAGGCGAAGGTCCGTGGAGCAGGCCACTGTGAGGAGGCTGCCCACCAAAATGGAGCCGAGAGCTCAAGTCCAGGAACAGGTCCACAGACGGGTTCCCACGCTCTATCGGGCATGGGGGAAGATGTGGACATGTGTCCGACAGAAGGGGAGGCAGCGTGGGAGATGCAGGAAGAAGCTTGAGAGAAATGGGTACAGCAGACCCCAAAGAGAGACCCCAGCCCACACTCACTCCAACATCCATCTGGACTGACCACAGAGACTTCTTGGCCATGTGGAGAGCACCGTCTGTCCCACTTACAAGCCATAAGTCCTGATTTATTCCAACACAGAGCTCTTCCACCCTGGTTTCCAACCTTTTGGGGGGTATGAAGCACCCTCTTAAGTCCAAAAGTTTTGTGGACTACTTCTCTCCCACCAAACACAGACATGATAATGCTTGTCTTTTTAGTATCCATTGATTAAGAAAATGCATCATCACAAAGAGCTGCCAAAATTCAATAGAGCTTTAAAATAATTTGTATTTTATCCATCACTGCAGCAAACCATACACATCAGGACATGGGTAGAGGTAGAGGCGAAGGCATTATTTAAGCCCATACACCCCGCTTGCTGGAGGCAAGGATCAGAGCTGTGACTGCCCCAGGTCTGAGGCTCATGGTGGGGGACCCTGCCCTCCACACAACCGGCCCTCAGAGATCTGCCCTGATGTGGAGGCCCTATCATGGGGAGTCCAAGCAGATATTGGGGGATAGAGGAGAGAGGATCACTAGGTAGTTTAGACTTAGGGCTGCTTACCGTGTAGGGGGTGCCCTCAGGCTGGTGAGGAAGTCCTGGCCTGGAGTCAAGAGGCTGGGAAGGGAGCCAGGCATGCAGGAGGAGGTCCTGGCGGACACCCCAGCCTTTGGGATGGGCGGGGTTACGATGCCCCCCAGAGACTTGTGCATCTTCTCGTCGTTGCAGTGCAGGTATTGCTGGGATATCTGCACCTAGGAGTGGACGTAGGGGAGAATCTGGTCCATGAAACATTCCAGCCTGGATGCTCACCTCCCAGGCCCCTCTCACAGAGCGGTCCCTTCTATCAGGAGCCACCTGGGCAGTAGTGCTAGCAAGTGTCCTCTGGTCTCTCTTTCCAGCCACACAACTCTGGGGACCCTGGTTCATTGTTTCCTTTCCATTTCAGGCAAGAAGTGGTCCCCTCATTCCTACTCCAACCCCTTTTGCTGTTATTATTATTTGTTTTTCTGTTCTTCTCATTTCAGAAAATCCTAGAACATCAGAGCTGAAAGGGATCCTAAAAAACATCTGGTCCAATCTCCTCTTTTTAGTGCAAACTGGGGCCCAGAGAGGGGAGTGACCTTCCCAAGGTCACACAGCCAGTGAAGGGCAGAGTGGAAACCAGAGCTCAAATCTCCTGAGTCCCAGCCCAGCATTCTTTCCCCTCAGCCACACTCCCTTACTGAAAACAGGGAGAGTTGGAAGCATGAGGAATTCTGGAACATTCAGACCAGAGAGGCTTGGGAACCACCAAAGGTAGGACAGGTGGTCACACAGCCCTGTTCAGGAAAAGTAGGCCCAGCACCTCTGGGGCTGCTCCCAGGCCAGTGACAGAGGCTTGATGCTGTGGCGGGGTGGGGCGAGATGAGGGCTCCCGGCCCCGCTGAATGCTGCTCGGCCGAGACACCTCCAAAGCAGCTCAGGGCTCGGGAACAGGGGTTGGTAAAGGACAGAAAGAAAGACAAAAGGACAGAGAGACAAGACTCAGGGTAGTCAAATCACCTTACCTCCTGGGCACCGGGTTTTAGCTCCTGGGGACCCTGACAGCTCCTGGGTGGGTCCAGGCTCTTCTCCTTGGCTCCGCTGGCCTCCGGGGTGGTGGGTATGCTCTGGATGGGAGGCATCGGCCTGGGCAACCTCAGCAGCCTCTGAGAGGTGGCCCGGGGGATGGCAGTCCTCAGGGGCACTCCTCTGGGGCCTCCCCCGGGCTCCAGAGAGGCTGAATGGGGTAGGGATGGGGAGTAAGTTAGCCGCAGGAGTGCGGGGAGTGGGATTAATTGAGATGCTGGCAACGGGGCCTTATGTCCTGGGGAGAGGGGGAAGAGGGAGGTAAGGGCAGATCTGCCCCCAGCACCACCCCCACCACTAGACTGTGCCAGCAGACGGTGCTGAGTGTTCTTTCCCATTCCTGTAAAATGTGGTGGAAAATGTCAATCAAAGTCACCAGTTTAAAATTCAGAGGCAGGTTGGGTAGAAAGGGAAACAAAATCGGTACTGGATTAGGAGTGAGGACATCGGGTTCTAGTCCTGTGTCCATCTGAAAACCACTGGGTTTATCTTAAAACCCAGTGGTTTTAAGGATAGCTGGTGGGAAGGGAGGAAGAATATGATCAGATTTGTGTCCAGAAAGAACCCCTCTTGCTGTGAAGTCTACAAGGAGGCGAGTGGGGGTTGGTGGGGGAGGTTGGTAGGGGGCTACTGCAGAGGCCCAGGTGGGAGATGGCATTCCAGGGAGCAGGTAGAGGGTGCAGAGAGAGGGCACTTGGTGGGTGCCCTTGAACAGCCCTGAATGGACCCCAGTTGTCAGCTGTACACCTGCTGATCCTCACAACGCAGGTGGCTTGGTGTCCCTGACCTTGGGGTGGGAGAGTGGCAGGCGGGCAGGGCTCACCTCGGGAAGATCTTGCCAAGCCCTCCGAGAGCCTCCTTTTCTTGAGCTTGTCCTTGATCTGGGTGGTGTCCCGGGCCACACTGTTGGCTTCCGACTCCAGCAAGGGGAGTGGCACCAGGGGGTAGGGGCCTTGAGACAGAGCCCCAAGGTTCCTGGGGTGGCCATTCCTGACTGGCCAGCCCTTCAGGGGAGCATCCAGCTTGAGGCTGCCAAGGTTGCCATTTCCACTCAAGGGTTGCGATGGCTTCTCCAGCGGAGTGCTTGGCGTTGGCTGGAGGGAGGCTGAGGCAGACAAAAGCAAGAGCTGTTCTGCTAGAGGAATCCACTTGCCCTGACTGCCCTGGATGCTGGACACCCCCCACCCCCAGGCCCCAACTCGAGGGACAGCAGGACCTGCCTTCCTGGGGCTCACAGGGCTCTCCCTGGGTTCCTAGGAGAGCCCCAGTCCCTGTTCCTGCGGGTCCCCCTCCATACACTTCCATCCCCCAGGACACAGAATTGAAAGGACCCACCTAAAACCAAAGAGCATTTTCAGCAGGGACCACAGTGAAAAATAACACCTGCTGGTATCCTGAGGACACAGCCAGGCTTCTGAATACACTCCTCTTCTCCCTCCAGGAACAGGCCCAAGCTCTGCTCTGCGATTTCTGGCCCTGAGCTGAGCAGCTGCCAGGTGGAACCGCTCATTCTCTGCCCAAAATCTCCAGAGAGGCTGCCCCAGGCACTCGAAGGCCATCTGATGTGACCAGGTCACCAGGCTCAGTCCCCCAGTCTCACCTTCTCCAGAAGTGTTCAGGCTGGAGTTGCTGGTTCCACCCAGGAGTGCACGGGGCCCAGCACTGGTTCGGGGGACACTCCCACAGTACACGGCCACTGGCGCCAGAACCTTGGCTGGGGACAGAAGCAGAGGGAGAGCAGCACCTTAGAGTCCACTGGGGCCAGGACTGGGGAACAGACTACCCCAGGCAGCCTGGCCCACAAACCGGAGCCTGGCCCTCAGATGGGGGCTTGCCACCCCAACCCCAATAGGCCAGGGCACCAAAGCCCAGAAAAATCTAGACTTCTAGATTTTTCTTAAGCCTTCAGCACCTTCCACTTCCTTACAAGTATCTAACGTCAGGCAGGATCCGGTGTAGCACTAAACTGTGCAGGTATTTTCACAGTCATATATCAGAGCCCCCGGGGCTCTGCCATAAGCACAAGGACCATTTCCTGAATTGCTCTGGCATTCCATGTTCTCCACCTTCCTCCCAAAGGGCTGCTGGGCCACTGCTCCAGTCCCTTCAGGGACAAGAGGCCCTCCACCTCACAGACACCCATTCCATCTGGGCCAGGACCTCCTGATCCCCTCACTCTCCAGAGGAAACTGAGGCTCACACAGCCGGCTCCCCGCGGCAGCACCAGGCCTGGAACCCTGTCTCCTGATACAGAACCGGCCCCTCTGTTCCCACTCTCCTGCCCTGTCAGCTGAGGCAATGGGGACACCCAGCCCTCCCTGAGGCCCCAGCCCTGCATCCTCTGCCCATCCTCATCCTTCCACCACGGAACACACCGAACACTACAGTCAGCTACTCTGTCAGCCCACCAGCTCAGACAGTGGAGGCAAAGCTCAGGCCAAGGAGACCAGAACCAGGCCAGGGAGCCCTTCCCCACCCTGACAGGAGGCCGAGCAGGGGATCCAGTGTCAGCCCACGGAGCGCTGGGCCCAGGCAAAAAGGCTGGCTGCCTGGCTACATTTCCCAGGCAGAGTGCAGCCCCTGGGAGTATCCAAGGAAGACCCTAAGCCCCCTGACTTCCCTTGGTGGCCCTTACCAGGGGGGACAGCATCACGGGTGCCCATGCCCTGGGTGGAGAAGGCGTCTGGGAGGCTTTCCAGAGGCAGCAGCTACTTTCTGGGCTGTGAGTACAATCTTTGGGCATCCAGATGGCCCCAACGTGTAACATCCGGGGACCTGTGATGGGGAGAGGCAGAGAGAAGTCAGTACAAATACCGAGCACTTTTTGAACCACTTCGCAGGAAGCCCAGCAGGAGCTAAAGCATTCTTGTAGTGAGGAGAGCTGCCACTAGACTGAAGGACACTTGTCTAACATCTGGGCCCTCTCAGGCACTTCAGAGCCTCCGGGGACCAAGGCCGTGTGACTACAGGCAGAGCTCATCGCCCAGAGTGTCCGCGAAACCTGCGAACCCGGCTTCGCTCACGGCTTTGGCTTTGGCATGGACACCTTAGGGTGCTGGGGAAGGTGGAGTTCATCACGTTTATCTGACGCTTTGTTTCCCCACAAATTTCTGTTTCCCTCATGACTCTGCCAGCTGCCCTGGAAGCTCCTGTTGAGTGTCAAGCTTGTGACCCAGCTTCTCACTCAGTGTGTGGTGGGGTCTCCCCAGAGACCGCTCCCTAGTTTTCTCTCAAACGCACCGCTCTCCGTCTGCATGAAGTTCCCAGCCTTCATTCTCACTTTGTCGACCAAGCCGACCTCAGACTCTCTCAGCTATTTCCTTGTCCTGCAGCCAACCGCTTGAGCACTCCAAGCCCCTTCCCAGCCTCCCTTAAAACTCTGGGGTCATCATCAGCTCCTGCCCTTGACCCTCACTTCATTCTTTTTCCATGTGACAGGGCCCCACCACAGACTCTGTGACTTCACACAACTTCATAAATTCTCTGCTGAGATAACAGTGACTCATTTTCACCCTGACAGGTAGGGAGGTGGACCACCAAGCTGATCAGTGATAACATCAGAGGTAAAGGCCGCATCTCCCAAATCTCCCAGTTTCTACTTGAGAGATATCAGCTGGGGACAGGGCAGGAGGCAGTAACAACTTCCTTTGGCCAAGCAATAAATCCCAACTCAGGAACTGAGAAAACCTGCCTTCTATCTGAAAGCCAGCCCACCACGTCCCCACCCAGGCCCAGAAGGCAGAGCAGCTCCTAGCAACCCTTCTGGCCAAACAGAGGTTCCAGCCCAGCCCAGCCAGCCCAGCCCCAGCCCAGCCCCAGCCCAGCCTTTGCCTGGTCACACTGACAACGACCTTAGCCAGGGAGAAGGCAGCTCTGTCTGCTCACTACTGGGATAAGGATTTGGCCACTTGGTAGCTACGAGCAGCCAGGAATAGCCGAGGGACACGACACTTCTCCCGAGCAATGTGAAGGAAGAGTCTACCCAACAGGTCCCAACACTCCACCCCTTGCCCCACCAAGCCGGGAAGGAGACTCAAGAGACTGGCAAGGCGGCTGCTTCCAGCAAAGTTCAGCAGGACAGACCTTCCATGGCTGAATTAAAGCAAACAACGCTGGAGTCCAGGCTTCAGGGGCAGCAAGAGCTGCAGGCCCACAGACCCCTGCTTCCCCGTTTCGAACTGAACGTAGACTTTCTAAGCGAATTACACCTGGAAAAACAATCTTTAGCTACAGGCCTTATTCTCAGCCTCAGCTGCAGATCAGAATTGTCTGGGAACTGATTAAAATGACAGATTCCCAGGCCTCGGCCCGGGCCCCTTACTGAAGTAGCGTCTTCTAGGGAGCAGGCCACAGGGATCTGTTTGGGGATTTTTGTTTTGTTCTGTTTCTAAACTCCTGAGTGATATTTATGTTCAAACAGGATTGAGAACCACTGGGCTATAGTTCAGATTCTCTTTCTAAGAAGATCCCAGCCCTGTTTCTCACCGTCGGCTGTCAAAGTGGTATTGCTGCCTCAGTTTCCCCAAAGGGATCACCTCCAGGAGGCTAAAGAGAAGATGTGGGGCTGCTTGAGAGCACAGATAGCATGAGGGTCAGTGGCACCTTCTGAGCAAGACCACCCCCACCCCACTCTCCACAGCTTCGTCAGGAGACAGACACTGGCTGCATCACTCCATGCCCTGAGGGACACCAGTGGTACAGAAGGGAAACCTGGATCCACTCCATAGCTTGCCCAGCCAAGCCACAGGCAGAGTCCCTTTCAGGCCTCTCCCACCTGTGTCCACACCTTTGACCCCTCAGGCCCTCAGGGGCTACACACAGGACCTCCCCAGTGCCTGCCCAAGAGGAGGTAGCCATAGCCATGTAGGACAAACAACCATGTCTTGTATCTTGTGTGACAGCAGTGGGTGGCATGTCCCCGGGACCTGGTGGGAACTTAAAGATCTAGGTCCAAACTATAAAAACCATAATCAGAAATCCCATTCCAAATGTGGACAAAGCTTTGGGTTTGGCATGGACAGTACATAGTGCTGACACCTGAGGCACAATTCATTGCACCCCCGTTTGACCCCACACTGTCCTGGGCACCAAGGAGTGACTGTCCCCTATTGGAACAGCCGGTCCTTGACCTGAAGGGCTAACAGGATTCCATCCTCACCCCCAGATGTTCTGGATCACCCAAGATGGTTGGCTCCTCCACCCTCTTCCTCAGTTTCCCTGCTCAGGGAATGGGGTAGCCAGAGATAACTGACTGTTGTCCACTCCTTCCAGTAAAGCTATGGCTTAAGAGGGTCCATGGTGACCAGCACCACAGGAATGAAGAAAGGCGACAGAAGGGACTCAGGTTTCAAGTGGAAGGGAAAGGAACACTGGGACTGTCCCAGGAATGAATGTCAACCCCAAGGTCAAAATCCCAACTACCCTGTGCCTTGCACAGCCCACAGGGAGCCAGTGCCCCACTCTGGGTCCATCGTGCTTCCTGGGGAGCTGGGCAGAGCCTGGTTCCCAGAAGAACAGCCCTCAGGCAGGAGGACCAGACTCTGAGGGGGTAGGAGGGATCAGAGCAGGGAGGCCAGGGACAGGATCAGCCCCCAATCCTGGGACATGGGTTCCAGTACTTTAGAGAGCTCGTCTGCTCTGATGTGTCTGCTGGAAACCATAGTGCCATGTCAAGGGGAGGGGAGAAAGATGGCAGAGTTACCAAACCTAGTGTTTGAACCCAAAATAGGTCACCCACTGAAATACTCTCTGAAGAGCGGCCTCAGATCTGGGCACCCCTCCCACCTCACACCCCCATCCAGTCTGCTCCTGAATGTCCACCTTGGGACACCTGGAACTTTGCTTTGAGGTCAGACACGGCTGGGTTGGAACCCTACCCTTGCCCTCTTGAATTAACTTGGGAAGGTTACTTCATTCCTCTGAGCTTTGGTTTCTTCATCTGAAAGTGTCCGAACAAAGGCTTTTGTTAGGATTAAATGAAATCATGTACAAAAGTGATTTAGTACCACTGCTGGTAGATAATCACTAACATCAGGTCTGAACTCTCCCTCCTCCTCCCCCCACCCCCCACACATCCACACACATGCACACCCATGCACAGCCACACTGTCTTCAAAGTTACCAGGGGCCTGCCCTCCATTCCTACAAGACAGACCCAGGTGACACAGGCACCCCTCCCAAGGAGTAGACAGATGTGTCTAAAGGGTAAGCAGCCCAAACTAGGAGGGCCCTCGGTCCCCAGTGGTACTCAGGGTGAGTCCATGCTGTGCAGGAAACACCTGCTGTGCAGGGACTGGTAGAGTGAGGTCCATCCTGGTCATGAGCAAGGATGGGTGCATAGGGAGGAAGGCAGTGCCATCTGACTTGGCACCTGGAGAACTTCCATGGAAAAGCTGCATTCTGGCTCGGCCTGGAAGGAAGCAGGAACTAGTGGGCAGGGAAGTGGGAAAGGCATTCCAGGCTGAGGAAACTGACAAAGGCGTGGAGGACAGACAGGACCTGAGAGTTTGAGGTTTGGCAGGAGGACCAAGACTAGGCAGACGGGCGAGAGCCAGTACAGAGAGAAGTGCAGAGCTCTGTCAAGTCTGGGCTTGTCTGGCAGGCAAGGGGAGCTCTAAGATTTCAAGCAGAGGAATGATATCATCTGCCCTTGTTTTCATGCAAATCTCTCAAAGGGGACCTGGGGTGGACTTCCCAGGGAAGGAAGCTTTTGACAAAATTTTAGGACTGAGACTTAGAGACATGAGCCCAGCCTCTGGACTAGGCACAGAAAATATATGTACTTAACCAACATTTGCCACGAGCTTATTGTCAGAGTTTAGACTGAAGAGAACAACCCTTCCTGTATCCCAGGTGTCTCCTTGAGAACAGTCACCCACCCACCCCTCTGTTCATCATACACACCCCCTTCCCCTCCCCTACAGGAAATAGCCCATCCCACAGACCCCCAGGGACAACTTGGGATGTTCTTAGGTGACCTACTGGACTCTGACCTCCTGGGTTCAGTCTATCACTGAAAGTCTGAGATCCACTCACTCATTCAACCATATTGTGAGGTTCTAAGATACAAAGGTAAATGAGACTAAATTCCAACACCTGTGAGCTGTGTAACCACAGACATGTCACCAAACTTCTCTGAGCAGCAGTTTCTTTAAATGCAAAAATGGAGATATTGCCTACTCCACTTCAATATTGCATTGAATAAAATAGAAAAATCACCGAGTGCTGAGCCTGCCCCCTAGCAAGCAATCAGTATCTCGTGGTGTTAGTGTTACCGCAATGAACGAGGCCACAGCATCAGGTGGAGGATGGGTTTGGGTGGGCGGGGCAGGAGGTTGTAGAAATAATCCTGGAGAGAGGGGAGAAGAGTCTGATTCGGGGCAGAAGTGGTTCATACGGGGGGATGGGGCAGGTCAGGGAAATAATTGGAGCCAAGTCAACAGGACTGGGAGAGAGATTAGATCAGGGGAGCTGAGGGGAATCCAGCTTGCGTCCAGGGTTCTGGCGTGGAGGCTACAGGACAACGTGCCATCAGCTGCTGAGATGGTGACACAGGAGAAGGTGCCTGCCTGGGAGAGACAATGAGTCCTAGTTTGGGCAGGTTGGTGTGTGGCTCCTCCAGGACCCCAGGTGAATTCATCTAGAAAGCAGCTAGTCTGAGACTCAAAGAGGGAAGTCTGGGCCAGAGACATGCCCAGGAGACCCCCGGTAACCAATGACTTAAGCCACTTGGAGCCGAGGTCATCAATGGGAAGACCTGGCCCCGAGAGAGAAGAGGGAGAGCAGGGGCAGTCTGGGAGCCCAGGGAGCGGGTACCAGGAAAACAGAGAGCAAAGAGTGAGCAGAAGTGTCCACATGGCAGAGGTCGGGTGGGGTCAGGACTGAGAAAAGCCCACTGGCTATGGCCATGGGGGAATCGTCCAGGTTAGTGACAGCAATTTCTGCATGTGGGGACCCGGAGGCCCCGTGAAGGTGCTGTTGAGGAGCATATGAGGTAGAGACAGTGAGAACAGATCACTCTAGAAATGCTGGATGGGGAGGAGGTGGGGGGGTGGTAGGTGGCAGCTGGGGAGGGCTGAGGGTGGGGAAGGTGGTGTTGTGTGCTTATTTGTTCTCTGTGTTTAAGGATAGGACCTACTGGAGCATTCTCGTGGCTGGAGGAAGCAGAGCCAGAAGGGAAAGGCTGAAGACATGGAAGGAGGCAGGGGGACTGGTGGTGCAGGATCCCAGAGCTAACAGGACAGGGGAGAAGGGCACAGGCAGGGGGTCACGGGGGCAGGAGGTGGGCAGCCTAGGGGAGTCCAGAGAAGTGGGCCGGAAGGCTTTGACACTGTCCATGAACTAGGAGGTAAGACTGCCAAGCATGAGAGCAAGGAAGTTCTGGAATATGGTGTATCTGATTCCAGGGGAAAAAAAATCTATTTCTTTTCTCACCCTAACCCCAGCCAGATGCCTCCATCTTTGTTACCTTGGGGCTGGGCTGATTTCCACAACAACTCTCAACTTCCAGATAAGGACTCAGCCACTCCTGGAGCTGGTAGTCCCAAGAGCCATCTCCATCCTGAACCAGGAGACTGATACCCACACCCACGAGACCCTCTGTCAGAGGCATCCAAGGATCCCCCTCCCCACTGACACTGGCTCCCCCTGTGACTGGCACATGGGCCAGCAGGAGGCAGTACACAGATGAAGTGGCACCCCTCTCGTACCTGCTCCTTTCCTGAGCCCCTTAACCAGCTCTGGAGCCACACCTACTGGCTCCCTTGCCATCCAGGGGCAGGGAGGTCAGTATTCCTGTAACCCCTCTGTCCTCCAGACAGTATCAGGTGCAGGTCAGCTAACAGGGCCGTGGGGATGAATTGATTAATTAATTAAGTTTATTGAAGTATAGTCGATTTACAATGTTGTGTTAATTTCTGGTATTCCATGGGAATTTAAAGAAATGCAGACAAAATACCAAACACAGTCCCTGGCACATAGTAATAACTCTCAAGAATTGCTTGTAGCATGAATGAATGAAGAAATCAAAATTAAAGCATATCTTTACAGATGATCTCATTGAGAAGAAACCAAGTGAAGGAAACTCACATTTCTTAAGTCCATGCTGCCAGGTGCCAGGCCCTGGGCTAGGTGGTGCCAAATATTATGCTACTTAACATTTGAGATCGAGCAGCAAGGCAGATATTATTGTCCTCTTGTCATAGATAAGAAGACTGAGGCCCATGGAGGTGAGGTAACTGGATCAAGGCCACAGAGTGACCAGTAGAAGCATCAGAGCTGAGGCTCTGCTCTCGGAGGCAGCAGAGCACAGTGTCTCACAGTGAACACTTAGGAGTCAACAGACCTGAATTAAAGTCCACCCCCTGAATGTCTCCCAGCACACAGCACATTCTTAAACTTCTTTGAGCCTCCATTCAACTGTTCTGGAAATAACACTGTCTATTACACAGTTATTGCGAGTATTCAGTAAAATAGGAAAAGCTCTTCATACATGCCTGACCCCTGGCAAGTACTCAGTAAACAGTGGCTATTAATGTGATTGTTTGTTTAACAACAATTTTACTGTGTGGGTTCAGATGTTCAAGGAAAGGGAAATGTCTTTTTTGAAAGTCTTTGAGTCAAGAAGTTAAGAGGACTGGCTGAGGCTGGGTGGCCACATGGAGGTGCTGCCTGGTGGAGCCGAATATCTTTAGACGTTTCCTTGGGTGAGCAGGAGGCAGGCTGGGCAGGACATGCCTGCATCTCAGTGACCCCCTGGGACAGGGTGGATCTCACAGCCAAGAGCCCAAAGCAGTGCTTTTCATCGGTTTTTGTGCCTGACACAGTGGAGGAATGTGGTCTTCAATCTGTAAAAGCTGTGTGTGTTTGGGGGGAATGGGTGGAGTAGGGAGGGGAAGAGAGAGCATAGTAGGAAGAAGTCTAGGTCTGTGACATTTGAAACAGCTCCCCGCTACCCCCCCCCCAGGAATTCTGACATGAGAATCATTGGTCTCAAAGACATAGGAAAGCCTATGCAGGAGAGAAAGGTTTATTTAAGCTGTGTAGGAAAAACATTGAAGGTAGGAGAGAAGCAGGGCTGCCCTGTTTGACTGTTCAGGTTGGGCACTGCACAAGGGCGTCATCATTAAGGGGTCACCATTCACACTGTAGACACTACAGATTTGGACATTTATTATAGTCCTTCTCTGATGAACAAAAATAGTGTCTTGAGAAAGAGGCTTCTTTTTCTAATTCACACAAAGGCACCTTAGGCAAGTGACGGACCTAGTGACAAAGGGTCTGTAACATATCTCTAAATTTACAAAATCCCAAATCTTCAGAGCCTGCCCCCACTCTTGTGTATCATGTTGATGCAAATATAAATTAGAGATCAGAACCTGAGCTAGTAATTTAACGTTTCACACTGTGGGGACAGGATGCGCCTTTATCTTCTTCCCCTGCCACTAAATTCCAAGCTGCAAGGGCTCATGAAGCTCAACTAACCTCCTGCTGGTAAAAGAGTGATTCATCCTGACCATCAAGAGCCGTGCCTACCCAGGGCCCACATCCCTGCAGGCATCACACTGGCCATCAGCTGACAAGGCCCTGAGCAGGGCTAGGAGGAAAGCCTCCTTCTCCAAACTCCCACCAAGACCTCCCCAAAATGGTCACCCAACACTGCAGAGCCCGGTCAGAGCCATGACAGTGCCTTCCTGAGGACTAAGGTCCTTGGTGGGGCTGGGTGCCATCGAGGAAAATCTTGCCTGAAATTACATAGCCATTGGCTAAGATTTGCCACCCACCCTGAGATTCCCACGATCAGGAATGAGTTATCCTAGAGCTTGAGCATGGTCCTAGAGTCTTGAACCAGAAGTGACTCGGTCCACTGTCCCCAGAATGCTTTCTGCATGGTTTGGCTATTCAGAGACCCCCATCTCAGTATCTGGAACTCCAATCTCCAAGCTGCAGTCTGTGAACACTTACAGGTACCAGAGAATCAGAAGAGACTGGGAAGAAATAAAATATCTTTTCCCATCAGAGTCTCAGCAAAGTTGTTTTGACCATGCCTAGCATCTAAATGTCTATCACATTCCAGGAAAGGGCTCTTGACAAATGTCTCCTTGCAAGAAGCTTAGAAAACTTCAGACACCAGCTCCATCCTCCTCCCAGTGGCCCCAGGAAAAAGCCAACTCTCCTTGACCAAGAGCTAGAATCTTACATGTGCCTCTCCAGGGCATACAGCAGGTTTTGCCTGGGAAGCTGAGATGGCTTCTGTGGGAGGACCACCTTTTTTCTGTCCTTGTTTTATCTAAGGCCCAGAAAGAGGGGCATGTTGGGCCAAGAACCAGAGGTTTCAAAGCAGAGACAAAGTGGAAATCTCAGTCCTCCAGACAGCTGCTCTGAAGCCCAGGCCTGCAGCTCAAAGATCAATGACAGAGAAGTAACATGGATGAGTGATTGGTCCCCCAGGAAGGAGAATGGGAGGACAGAGACAGAGGGGCAGGAGGGCAGAAAGAAACATGGAGTCAGGAAGCTGAGCAGGATGAGGGGGCTGAGAGAGAGAGAGACCAGGCGAAAGAGGGCACCAAAATGGAAGGAAAGTGGGGAAGAAGAAAGGTGAGGGCAGGTGCTTGTCTTCCTGATAATCACAGAAATGAAAATTAAAGTCAGAATGAGACGCTCCCCAGTCTGCAAAGGTTGGCAAACATTAAGATTGCAGACACTGCCAAGTGCTACTGAGATGCAGAACACACGCGGCTGGTGGGTGCAAGTCAGCACGAGCGCTTGGGAAAGAGGCTGCTTTATCTAATGTAGTTAGAGACATGCAAACCCTACGCCCAGCAGTTCCACTCCTAGGTATCTATCCTGGGGAAAACCTTGTGCGTGTGACCCAAGAAGGCAGTAGGAGGATGTTCACAGCAGATCTGTTGGTATGGACAAAATCTGGAAATAATCCCAATACCCAAAAGTAAAATGGAACATCAGTTACGGTGTCTACATGTCGTGGAATATTCTACAATAGAATGGAATGGAAGGGAACAAACCAGTGCTCTACTCAACACCACGGAAGACTCCACAGTGTAACGCTGAGTGGCAGAAGCCAAACACAGAAGACCAAGTAGAGTGTGATTCTGTTTATAGAAAGTTCAAAGGAAGACAAAATTAAAGGGAGTGTTTAGAAATGCAGACATAGATGGGAAAACCTTATCAAAAAGCCAGGGAAAATGAGGACATGATTACCCCTGGCAGGGAGGGGGGTTGCAATAAGGAAGGGGTCCATGGGGTAGGGGTCTGGAGTTTCTATTTCTTGACACCTGATGGTGGTGGCTACACAGACATTCACTTCATAACTCTTTAGTAAACTGTGAGTTTTATACATTCTTCAGTCTGCAAGAGGTTGAACATAAAATAATCAACTTCTAAGTATCCACACTGGTGAGCAGAGTCTGGTGCCTCTGAGGTGGCCCTGTGGGCAATGGGAGGCCTTCAGAGGTAGGTCTCTCCAGAGCTCAGCTAGACGTCCCCCCATCACTTGCTCCCACTACATCCCCTTTCCTCAAACCTGCTAGACCAAGGCTTCAGGGGCAGAAACAAAGCCGTCTTGGGAACCGGCCCCTGGGGATGGAAAGGCTGCAGGGCCCCATCCCGCCAGGACATGGTGGAGAGCAGTGCGGGGCCCAGCCCGATTGCTCTGCACTCTGCCTGCCTGGGGCCGGGTGCTCTACGACCCACCTCGATGCCTTGTCCACGAAGCACCGGCCCTTTCCGCCCTCCCAGTGCTCCCAAGGATATGCCAGCCCCTGGGCCAACATGGGCCAACATGGGCCCTTGTCTGGGAGTTGGTTGGCAAAACCCGAGTTTTAGGAGCCTGAAATCTGCTCTAGAACGGAACACAACTGCCTCTGCAATAATAATAATAATGGTATCAACGAAGTCACCTCTGTTCAGCAGCGGGGCTAACACACGGCTTGTCCTGTCTCCACTCCTCACCAGCAGCCCCGGGGGTAAGAGGTGGAGCCAGAACTCAGACTCAGAGCAGAGCCCCTCCAAGGCCTGTGTTTCACACGAGTTCCCCACACTCCTGAGCCTTCCTCACTGCACACGCCCCCTCACATGGCCCCTAGGGAGCCCCGGCAGGTGGGGGCCCAAGCCACGTGGAGACGACCCCAGAGATGATCCCAGACAGAGAACTCTGACGAAGGCCGTGGCGGGTAGGGCACAGCCCAGGGCAGTGCCCCCTGCCTTGTCTCTCTCGCTCAGAGAGCAGCAGTCCAACCTCCCGTCCAGAGCTGACGCAGGAAGGCCCCGAGAGAGGGCAGACCTCCCCACGGTGACTCAGCCTCTGTCATGGCCTGATGTCCCTTCTCTCACTGCACCCTTTGTCCTTGCTCCAGATCAGCTCCTGGACACCCCTCCAAGGACTAGGCGTCCTGACTGCCCCTCCCGTCCCATCCCCACACAAACAGCCTGGTGGCCACATTACCTCTCTTTTCTCTGTCCAGAGGCCAAACCTCTGTCACCAGAGGAATCCAGGTCCCATGATCTCTCCACCGACGATGCTGCCCGTGGGTCTGGGGAGGCAAAGACAAGGCAGCCCCACACCAGGCCTGCCCTGGCTCGGGCCCAGCCTCGCAGCCCTGGGCTGTGGGCCTCCTGTTGGGGCAGGGGCAGTTGCAGGGGGCGGCCGCCGGCCCTGCTGCTGGCACGCTCCTGCTCTCCGCTGGGCTATCTTTGAACAAACAAGGCTGCATAGCAACCACTGCTCCCTGCGTGGGGGAGAGAGGGAGCCAGGAGATGTTTCCCCACGGCCTCATTTCCTCCAGGGCTCCCTGGGGATTGGGCACTCCCAGGTGGCCGGCCTGTCTCGTGGGACTACAGGAGAGCACTGGTGACCCAAGCGAAGGCGTGCACAGCAGGCTTGGGGCAGGATGCCATTGGCAGCTAACCCTGGGTTTTGCTGCACTTAGCCTCTGGGCCCAATTCTGGTTTGGCTTAAAACTGCTCCTATTAGCTGAAGGGCAGGTGGTCTAAGCATCCAGTCCTTGGCAGCCAGCAGAGCTGAATCTGAATCCTGCTTCTTCCAGCTGTGTGACCTCTGGCCAGCACTTAACCATTCCCAGCCTCAGTTTCCTCATCTATGAAATGGGGATAATAATTGTACTGATTTGCCAGGGTTGCTATAAGAATTAGTTAGGTGCGTGTATCACCTTGTGATTCTGTCTAGCCCATCACCGGCCCTCCATCACTGTTTGAGCCCCTCCCCAGAAATATTTGCATAGCAGGAAGCCTATGGCCTCCTCCCAAACCAGATTTCACTGCACCAACTTTGGACGACATGAACCCCAGCAACCCATGTGTGCTTCCTCCCTGAGCCCAGGCCCTTGGACAGAAACCCCAGGCTGGAGTTTTCCACCTCAAATAACAACTGCTCCCACCCCCAGCCTTACTCCCTTCCCACCCTCACCATCCAAGGGGTAAATGGAGAGCCAGGCCTCATTGATTTTATGCAGCCGTGCAAAGGAGTCACTTGCCCAAAGACACTACAAATCTTTCCAGGCAGATTCCCCCACATTCTTTACAGAAGAATCAGAAGGCATGTGAAACACCGAGCAGGGAGAGCTGACTGCAGGCTGTTCACACATCCGGGAGGCCTGGCCCAGGGCTTGCTGACTGAACCCACAGCTGACCCTCCCATCACTTTCCTGGGGTTCTCTCCTCTCCTCTAAGACCACCGAGGGCAGGCCAGTGGGGGCTTCTCCTGAGGCCCTGAAGGGACCAGCTAGCATTAACCAAGCTCCAGGGCGGGGACTAAGGAGGGCCAGGCAATGAGCACTGAGAACAAGATTTCCTCCAACAGGCACTGGCCCTGAGCCAGAACCCTCAGTCCCACTGGGCCCCCGGGGAGGCTGACTCTCCACAGCCCATCAGGAGGCAAGCTCGTAAGCTGAACTGAACTTCTGAACTCTCTCCAGCAGAAGCCCTAGGAAGGAGGCACTTTCTCCAAACCAGGGCTGTGGCAGCATGGAGCAGGGAGAGACCTTCTTGTGCTTTGTGTTGGCTCCCGCATCCCTGTGAGGTTGGAAGGTGTAAAGAAACTCAGAAGATATGAAGAAACCTGAGTTTATAGATGGGGAAACTGAGGCCTGGCACAGTCAGCCCTTGCCCAAGTCCTGCAGCTTAGAAATGAGAGCAAGTCATCCCTGGGAATGCCAGACAGGGTGGGGACAGGAAGAGGCCAGCCTCAGTGTCCCTTAGCTCCACCAGGGTGGGGGGCGTGGGGCATATGTTTCACACAAGTTCCCCCCAAACCCATCCTCACATCACAGTGAGAGCCAGAGCTTCTAAAACACAGATTCAAGAGTTGATCCCTAGCTGGACACCCCTCATGGCTAGCAGTGTCCTTGCAATAAAGGCTACACTCAACACCATGACTGTATCTCCTCCTGCTCCCCCTGGTCGCCACCCTGACCCTGCTAGACTATCCAGCAGAAAACACGTCTTAAAGGTGCCCTGTACCACACTCTGTGCCCGGTGCTGGAAACAGAGCAGAGATCAGTGTGCCTTCAGGAGTGGGGTGACAGAAGAGACCCGACAGGTAACCTCCTGTGCAGCACTACACTACTTGGAATGAGGGCGGCACACTTTGGAAACCAGAGCTCTGAGACCAGACCAGATCCAAGCCCAGCTACCACGTGACCGCGGGTGAGAAACGGGCTCTCGGAGACCCCATATCCCCATGAGCCAAGGAGGGAGGAGGGCAGCTCTCCCCTTCGCAGATGTGAGTGACCTCGGAAAGCACTCAGCGCCCCACTGGGCATGAGCAGGCACTCTGCGGGGTCACACGCTCACCATTACCATGACGATGTGACGATGACAGCGAGCTGGAGACCCTGAGATGTGGAGCCAACCTGAAGCCTGAGGGGTAAAGAGCCGTCCAGGAGAGAGCAGGGCTCCTGCAGGTACTGAGCTCCAGGCCTGGGGCCCCTGCTAGCACAGGGAGTTGGAGGCTGAGGGGAAATGGAACTGCCATCTGGAAGCTTCCTGGCAACTCGCCTGCAGAGATCACAGAGGAAAGGGACGTGAATCTCTTGGCACCAGGAATTTGTTGTGATTTCTCTTATCAGTCTAAACACCACTTTTGTATCTAATTTTATCTTCTCTCTTAAAGAAGCCCCCAAATTGTTTAAGCTTTCATCTCCACAAAGGCAGGCATACCCTTTAGAGAGGCCTGCTGGCAAGGGAAGAGACTCTGGAGGAATTCCAGGAAGTGGGAGCCTGCGCTGCATGGAGTGGAAGGAGGGAGACTGGTGAAGGGGATGAAGGAGAATGGACCAGATCACGGGCCTCTGAGCCGCGTTAAAGCATGTGCACTCACGGCCCCCAAACATGTGGCTCTTGGGCACTGGGTGTCTAATAGCCCCACCTGGAAAGCACCCCCCACCTCATCCCCTGCACACACACATGCTTGTGTGCCTGATGAATCCCTACTCATCTTTCAAGACACAGCCTGTGACGGGTGGAACTGAATCTCCTAAAAATTCGTATGTTGAAGTCCTATCCCAATAACTCAGAATGAAACCTCAACTTGGCGACAGAGTAATTAGCTAAGTTAAGAGGAAGTCTTACCTGATACCCTTACAAAAAGGGGAAATTTGGACACACACACACACAGGGAGAACACCGTGCGGAGATTGGAGTTATGTTGCCACAGCCAAGCAACTACCAGAATTAAGGGAGAGGCCTGGAATGCCCTTCCCTAGCACCTTCAGAGGGAGCACGGCCCTGCTAACAGCTTGGTTTTGGACGCCTGCCCCTGTGAGACAATAGGTTTCTGTCATTCTGAGCTGCCCAGTGTGTGGTCCTTCATTACCGCATGCCTGGAAACCAACACAGAGCTCAAACATCCTCTCCTATGTCTCCTGTGCTCCTGCGAGAGTCTGAGTGTAGGATGTCTCCGCTCCCTCCACCCTGCTCCGTGCTGATCAGCAGATGGAGACCCATCCTCTGGGCTACATCAACAGGCCCTCCTGCCTTCTGGCTTCCTTGGGTTTGGCCAGTGAAGGCGAGAGAAAAGGCCAGGGTTTTATTCTCTCTACATCCTCCACGCAGTCCTTCTGGGCTGGTGGCAGCCCTCTTCATTTCTGAGATCTTTACTCCTTTCAAGCCTACAGTGATGGAGGGGCCCAGCGTGACCAGCCGGCCACTGAACTACCCCTGTGGCCTCTCCACATCCTGCCTACACCTGTATAAATCCTTATGAAACTGTCCTCCAATCACCCAATATGAGCATGTATCTGTCTCTGGCCAGTCCCCATGTTTCCTCATATCACATTGACTCTCTGGTGAGCTTGCTTGATGACTTTGTGTCTGTGTCCCTCCACATTCTGTGAGCTCCTTAAAGGCAAGGACCATGAGTGTTTACTTACACACACCCAGCACGGGGCACAAGGCCCAGCCCGCCCAGAAGGCACTGAATAAATACTTGAGATGCATGAATTAAACGGATAAATCAACCGTGCAGAATCACAAGGCAGGAGGAGGGCTCTTGAAACACCAGATAAGTCGTCCCTACCCCATCCACAGAGGACAGCCCTTGTCTGTCCACCCAGAAAGCAGCTCAAGGAGATCTCAAAAACCATTATTCTGTAATTTTCCATGCTAGTGAGTTCAGACAATGGAAGATGATTATGTGTTGACCCTATTCCCTCAATAAAAATGTCACCAAGGGTTCTCTTGGCCCTCATTGATTTGTAAAATGAATTAAACTGCTTCTATTTCCAGCAATGTGAAGGACTAGATGTCCTGGACACACTTCCCATTGCAAAGCATCTGGATGTCCTGGTAAAGATGCACAAATAGGCTTCTAAATACATAGCTGGGCTCTTAATAGGGACTTCGCTGAGGGCTGCACTGCCCGCACTCTTCCTCACTCCAGGCCTTTGCTCATGCTATTCCCTCCACCTGAAAAGCCTCTCCCACACCCCTTCTCACCACTTTATGTGCACGTATCACCCCTGGGCCAGGGCCCACTCCCCTTTGGGGAACCCTCCCTGCTCTCCAGGGCCTCCTCTGCTTCTCTGGTCCCTGCACATCCCCATCATAGCTCCACTCTGCACACTGAACTGTAACTGTCCACCGCAGCCCAGCCCCCAGCCAGCCGTACGTACACACGCACGCACACACACAAATGGCTGTGAGCTCTGTAAGGGCAGGGTGCAGGCCTTTAGATCCCTAGAACCAGCACCAGCCAGAGTGTGCAGCAGACACTCAGTACACAAGGCAGCAGTGACAGTGTGGAGGACAGGGGATGGTGAGTGGCACAGAGCCCCCTTTCCCTGCAACATTCAGTAGGTGTCCTGAACACATTTCTCATTGTAGTATCTGGACATCCTGGTTAAAATTTACAAATAGGTGTCTAAACACATAGCTGGGCTCTGTAGAGACAAGGGCCTCCCAACTCTGTCCTCTGTCCTGGGCAGGATAAAGTGAGTACAGACCAACAGTGATTAGCCAAGGGTTCCAGACAAGGAGACCAGGGAGTTGGCCCCAGCCTTGACTCTGTCATCAACTTTCCTGTGTGACCTCCAGTAAGTCCCTGTCTTCCTCAGGCTTCCAAACTGTCATTTGTGAAACAAGGCAATCAGACACTGCATGACCTCCAGGTCTCTCGCTCTGACACCCTATATTCTAGGTCCCACCCCAGGCTGAGGAGAAGGGCTGGAGGCCCCCTCCCTTCTGAATGCTATACAACCCCATAGAGAAACAGAACAGTAGAGGCAAGCTAGCACTGTTTCTAGGCTGACACTTGGGCTGACTCATCCTCCCAAAATTTCTCTCACGTTCCCTCTTACCCCAGCCCACCCCTCACGGCCCAGCCTGGGTGGGGATGATCAGACGCTACTAAGGGCACAGACCCCACCCAACTGGCATCCCTCTCTGGGCTGGCTTGTTCCCTGGGAAGTCCCTGGGAAACTCCAAATTAATATATGCAAAATAATATATGCCACAGGGTCAGAGAGGGGACCAAGCCAAATAGGAAATTATAGATGAAGGAGACTGATTCCTAGAGGGTCACAGCAGAGATCAGTGGTAGAGACAGGACATGGGCCAAGGCCTTCTGATTATGCTGCTTCTGGCCTAGCTGCCCTCGGGGACTTCTCCCAAGAGAAGACAACCCCTTACCCTACATAGGGTGCCCTTCCTTCCTTTCCCCTACTAAAGGGAGTGTTAGGGAAGAAGAGCTCACTGCCCCATGGCTACAGAATACCCGATCCTTCGGCAACGAATTGATGGATAGGTGAGAGGAGGAAAGAGAGGGGGAAGGGAGGAGGGAGGGAGGAGGGAGGGAAGAAGAGAGGGAAACTAATATGTGAATGAATGAATAAAAGAATGAATGTGAATAAACAGAGATGAAGGGCAGAGGGAGGGAGTCAACAGGCGAGTGAATAATTTGGGAGCCAATAAGGAAAAACTACTGGATACATTTTTATAAGAACATGCAAAGAAATAAGAAAATTCTTAAAATGCTCTCACATTTCCCATTTGTGAAGGTTCATCAAACTTATGATCACATATTGATGACATGTGCACATTTCTGTACATACATTTTTCTTTTCAAGCCTCCACTTACCAGGGTCCAGTGGGGAATGGAACTTCCACCTCCCACCATTGGCAATGAGGCGAGGCACGGCAGCGTGAGACAGTGCTATCATAAAATGCTTTGATGAACGATTATGAACATGCTTGAACACATAAAAATTATAAAGTCTCAGCAAAGAAATAAAAGATATACAGAAGAGCCAGCTGGAAATTTAGAACTGAAAAATATAACTGAAATAAACAACTCAAGGTGATGATGACTACAGCAGAGGAAAGAATCAGTAAGCTTGAAGACAGAACAATAGAAATTACCCAATATGAATAACAGAGAGAAAACAGACTGAAAAGAAGTGAGCAGAGCTTCGGGGACCTAAATGTTATAACCAGAGATCTAACATTTGTATTACTGGGTGAAGAGGAGAAAGAGTGTGGGGCTAAAAAAGGATTCAAAGAAATAACAGCTGAAAACATCCCAAATTCAGTGAAAGACATTAATTTACAGATTCAAGAAGATGAGCCAATCCCAAATGAAATAAACCTAAAGAAATCCACTTCAAAACATATCATAATCAAAGTTCAGAAAACTAAAGACAAAAAAAAAAAAAAAATCTTGAAAGAGAAAAACTGTCAACCCAGAATTCTATATCCAGCAAAGAATATCCCTCAGGAATGAAGATGAAATCAAGATACCCACAGACAGATGAAAGAAACTAACAGAAATTGTCATCATCAGACCAACCCTAAAGGAATGGCTAAGGGAAATTCTTCAAATAGAAAGGAAATTATAAAGGAAATTATTAAGGAAATTATAAAAGAGGGAAACTTGAGACATCAGGAACAAGGAAAGAACAAAGAAAGAGTAAAAACGTGGGTACATGTAAAAAGCTGTTCTTTTCCTCCCTGGGACAGGGGAGGCACATAGGGTGAAACAGAGTGTCCCAAAGGCTTGCAATTGAACACCATCAAGGGGCAAAGTGAAGGAGCATATCTGAGGCATTTTGAGCTATTGCCAAATGCCAGCTAGTGTGCTTGTAAAGGTTGTTTGTTGTTTAAGACGTTCTGAGGAGGGTTTTCTATCACTTGAAGCTGACGTTTTCCTAACTGATAAGGCCACTGGCTTTCTGAGACTTCCCATCCAAAGACCCTTGTGCTGAGGAGAGTGTAATGACTAAAACACAAGGCTCGACAAACATCCCTCACTAGGGCGATACCTCATTCGACTCACAAGAACACAAATCACGTCCTTGGTGTGGACCTGTGTAGCACAAATAGGCTAATCAAAGAAACTTGCCCCAGCCCAAGCAGAAAAGCAAGCAGGTGAGAACAGACTTGACTCTTCTGCACCAGAGACTGGGGGCAGGCACCGCGCTGAGGGAAATGCTCAGTCTGTGTTCAGATCTGCTTCTCCTGTGGGAAGGATATCAGCCATCCACAGCCCAGCCGCAGGAATGAGAACGTGATGGTGAGGAGCTCTAGACCACTATGTAAGCGGCAGAGAAGACACAGAGGAAAAGGAAGTCTCCACTGAACCGCTGAAGGGGCACAAGCCACAGTGGACTGGGCTTGGTGCCACAGCTCCAGAGGCCAGGATGCTACTTTATGGATGTGCAGGAGGGTGAGCTTCTTCACACTCTCACAAGTGCTCCCCCAGGGGCGCTGAACACTCCATCCTCCGGCATGTGCGAGGAGAAGGCAGACAGCACCCTGCAGGCTCTCCCAGCCAGCCTCCCACTCCCTAACCTGCACAGCTGTTAGCACAGCTGACATGGTCACGTCAGAGCCCTTACAGTTCTCCCCTTCCTTCCACTGACGCTATCCAGGACTACACACTGCAGTAAATCACTTCTGTGTCAAGGACTTTGTTTAATAACCATTAGGACCAGGTGGCCTTTTTTTTTTTATGCTCTGTTAGTCCCCAAACAATGATGAATATCCTTGCTAATGTATCCCCTACCCCCACGAGACAAGTTACCAATTCATAAATCTTGACTTAGGAATGCAGTTCTGTTTCCAAGCACCTCCTCACCACCCTAGGTTAACTATAAAATTGTCCCAGAGGCCCCTTGGCGGGGCAGACTGCAGTGGCCAATGCTTCCAGATAGTTGTCTGCCCCATCCTATCCTGTGACTAATTACTCTATAATAAACTGATCTATTGATAACATGGAGCTGCCTGCTTTGTGGTTCTGTCTCAAAATAATTTCTCAGTTTGGTGAGCACTTTTCATTCTTTCCAAACTCCAACACCAAGCCCACTAAGAACACTTACAGCTCGGTGATTCTGGGCTGTGGGGCAGACGGGACATACAGTCTTCTGCGTTTCAGGTGGGTTCTGCGTTTCATTCCAGCTGTATTCTGAAATTGTGCTGCTAGCCAGACCTGCCTCAGGGCCAGTGGGAATCTCCATCCCAGCCATTCCCCAGTTGTTTTATGGAAATGTGAATGCCAAAAAAAAAAAAAAGGAAAAAAAAAGTTCTAGTTAAAAAAGTTTGGGAAACATGAATTTAAATAATGTTAAAATAATTTCTTTAATTATACCTCTTCTGAGGGCCTTTTCATAGGTTCTATGTGTTGTAAGGCTCCAGTAAAGGGGTAGCATATGAAGCAACATCCAAATATATATGACCATAGACCTATTTGTTCATGAAATATTTCTCAGGACCAGAGCTATAAGGAACACGTTATAAAACAAGGCTCTGTCTCAAAGTTTCCAAGGCAACTAGGCCAGAACTTAAGCTCAACCGAATAACCAATTTATAATTTGATTCAAATCATATTTTACATCTTGGGACCATCAAGACAAATCATGTCTCAGGAAAGGTGTCCAGACCAGCCAGGGTGCGGCTCTCCCTCTCCAGCTGGTACTAGAATATCATTACTTCCCTCCAGAAAACTCACCGGAAGCAGATGAGGAAGAAGACTCCTTCCCATGGAAACATTCCTCAGACAAGATGCAAGAGCAGCCAGGGTGAGGACAGAGAAGGAATGCATCTTCCCACCACCAGGAAGTCTGTCAAGGATCTCCACCCCTCCACCACCAATCTTCTCTGGAAAAACGATCAACGACCACAAATGCAAGCTTTTTGAGCCATTTCGCCTCCTTTGGAATATGACTGACTCCCTAAGCCTCCCACGCAGCGACTGAGGATCCAGACTTCAGGGGAGTTTTCAGAGGCCCAGTCCCAGTTCTGCAGCCTCCAGGCCTGTTGGTCCCCTGCAGCCTTAAGGCATCACCATCAGCCAGGGCTCTCTAGGAGGGAGAAGACAGGAGGAGACATGCATCCTCTCTGGAGAGCCAAGCGGGGCCAGCCAGAACAAGGACCACCCCCACCCCCCACCCACATTCTCTGGGCACTGGCTCTGTTTGATGTGGATGGAAAGAAAAGACTCTTCTTTCTTTTCTTTTTTCTCAGTGTTCCCCCAGGTGACAGTTACCATGGATGTAAATCAATCTGTGGTGGCTGTCAGCTGCCAGTTGAATATAAAGAGCAAGCTCTCCCTGAGTCACCATCACACAGTGACACAAGAGGGAGCCAGCAACTGACAGTGACTAATAGCAAGCTTAGGCCTGCTGCCCAAGCGGACGCCAGTGAACGCCTGCTCCGGGGAGCCCACGTTGGTTTCTAACATGAAACACATATGCATATGCTCCAGGAGTGAGTAATTGGACATAGATGAATACTGATTAACTCCGTCTACCCCTCACTAATATGCAGGACACCCAGAACTCTAAAGAATACTTTCCTGGAATGCCTAAAGAAAATATCCAAAAATAAGCCCCTGAGAGAGGGCCTTGTAAAGGCTCATTTAATAATCAGAGCTACCATTTACCACTGGCCAAAATATATATGTACAGTTCTCTTTTACACATGAAACTTCTCAAATCCAGAGTCTTGCCAATGCCTCTGAAATGCAGGAGGCTCTCCTATGGAACTCATGAGCTATCATAATGTGGGTGAAAAACAGGTGTCATTTCTCCTGTGTTCTTGGGGACTAGGCAGATTATATAAACCATCATTGCACAGGGATGGTATAGACTTATTTTTGTATTTATAGATACATATGCACATAGAAAAGTCTGGAAAGATATATGCTCAAACATTTTCACTTACTTCAGGATGGAGGGGACTAAGGATGATTTTTACTTCAATTGGTATTTCAAGGTTTTCTGCTATAAACACTGATTATTTATATGCATTTTTAAATTACTATAATAAAGACTATGTGGCCACATAAAAAGATCAATAATCAAAAGTTAAATGAGACGCCTCCTTCTGTCATGATGCAATAGCATAAACCAGATTCACCCTCCCACAATAAACAATCAGAAAACCAGACAAAAATATATGAAACCATTATTTTCAGACATTGGACAACAGGTAGCACTGTGACTCCTGAGAGAAAGGAAACAGATGAAGGGAGGCTGGCAGGAGTCCTAGCTTTCTTCCTGAAGGCATGTTCCAGACCAGAAAGCAGAGACAGCAAACCCCAATCCAACTTTGTTGATAAGACATAGACAGGGGTGAAGAGAAGCTAAGACACTTGAAAGTCGCAGGAAAGAGTTCTGGTGAAGAGAGAGGTAGTTAAAAAAACAGCTTCAAAAAAAACCCTGCCTGGGAGTGCCCTTGATTTTTTACTGAATACAAAGATGCTCATACATAGGATGAAATTCTAGGAGGTCAGACAAAAACTACCAAGAAACAGTGAGCTGAACAGCTCCCAGAGATTACACAGCATTTAAGTTCCAACTAGCCAAAAAGGAGAATCCTTGTTGATAACTCAGGGCATTCACGAGGGAACTCAGTAGGGCCACGCAGGTTGTGATATACACGGTGAACCTTAGAGCCATCACTAAAGAAATAAAACAGAAGTAAAGCAAATAAGCCAATAGTGATGATAAAATGGAATTTTAAAAATACTCAACCCATGTCACAAAAAGAGGAAGGAGGGGGAACAAAGAACAGATGAGACAAATAGAAAACAAACAGCAAACTGGTCCACTTAATCTCAATCATAATGATACCTACACTAAATATAAACAGTCTAAACATTCAAGAAAAACAAGGAAGAGAGTTAGACTAATAAAAGTCACACCCAATTATATGCTGCTTACAAGAGACACACTTTAAAATTTAAAAACACAGGTAGGTTAAAAGTAAAAGGATGGAAAAAGATACATTGTGTAAACTAAGAAAACTGGAGTGGCTACATTAATATTAGATGAAGTAGACATTAGGATAAGAGATATTACTAGGTATAAAGAAGGACATTTCACAATGACAAAGAGGTCAATTCATCAGAAAGATACAATGATCTTAAAGGTGTATGTAACAAATAACAAAGCTTAATATACATGAATTAAAAGCTGACAGAACTGAAGAAAAACAGACAGATCCACATCTATAGTTCATACTTCAATAGACTTCTTTCAATAAATGATAAGTAGACACAGCAAGTAGAAAACCTGAACAACACTATCAAATAATTTGACCTAACTGATATTTATAGAACACTCCATCCAACAAGAGCAGATACACATTCTTTTCAAGTTCATAAGAAACATTCACCAAGACAGATCATATAACTGGGCCATTAAACAAGCCTCAATAAATATTAAAAACTTAAGTTATACAGAGGAAGTTTTCTTACCACAAGAGAATTAATTTAGGAATTAACAGAAAGATCTTTGGAAAATCCCAAAATATTTAGAAATGAAAGATCACACTTCTAAATAATCCATGAGTCAAAGGAGAACTCACAAATACAGCCATAATTTTATAGTAACTTTAAATGGACCATAAGCTATAAAAATATTGAATCACTATGCTGTACACATGTATTGTAAGTCAACTATAATTTTTAAAAAGGAGAACTCACAAGGGAAAAGAGAAACTAGAAAATGTTTTGTATTGAATGAAAATGAAAACACAGCCTATCGAAGTTTGTCAGGTGCAGCTACAGCAGCACTTACAGGAAGGTTCAGCTTTCAGTGCTACACTGGAAACAACCCAAATCACCAACAGAAAGGAAGAACTTTGTGGCATATTCATACAATGGAATACCACTTGGCAATAAAAAGAACTATAGGTACATGCAAAAACATCAATAAATCTCAAAAACATTGTGTTGAGTATCCTTCATTGGAAACTCAGAATCAAAAGAGTACATTTATTGATTATTTATAGGAAGCTCTTGGAAATAACTCTATTTCATAGTGTCAGAAAGCATATCAGTGGTTGCCTCAGATTTGTGGGGAGGAGGCACACTGGGATTAACTGGGAAGATGCACAAGGGAATCTTTTGGGTGCTGAATATTTCCTATATCTGGATTGTGTCCTGGTTATACAGCTGTAAACATCTGTTGAACCTATTGACCTGTATCCTTAAAATGTTTTTATTGATGGTAAATTATACCTTGATAAAGGGTTTTTAAAAAAATACCATCACTAATAATGGGACAATGTGTCACTCTCTCACCTCCTGATGGGTTGCAATATGAAGTATACAGCATCACCTCTGATGTGTTATCAAAACTATTAAATCTAAATCTAATCAATCCTTAAGCTCCATGCTGTTCCATACCACAGCCATTAGCCATGTATGGCTATTTAAATGTAAGTTAATGAATAAAAATTAAATAAAATGTAAAATTTAGTTACTCAGCCACACTGGCTACATTTTAAGTGCTCAGTGACCACATGTGGCTAGTGACTACCATATTGGACACTGCAGAGAACATTTTCATCATTACAGAAAGTTCTACTGGATAACACTGAGATATAACATCCAGATTATAGAAAATACAGGGAGAAATGAATTAAACACACAACAGGGAAACAATCAAATCAAGCGTGTGGCTCATTCTACAAGACAGCTAGCCTGGTGTCTTCAATATGTCAATGTCATAGAAAAAACTAAGGAGGGGAAGGGGAAGAGACAGTCTTCAAGCAAAAGTAAATAAAAAAGATGTTTTAACAACAAAATCCAGTGAGTGAACCTTGATTGGATCCTGGTTTGAAAAAAAAAACAACTATAGAAGATATCTGGGGGACAACTGGGAAAAACTGAAAGTGAACTGGATATTGGGTGATATTAGAGAATTACTGTTTGATTTTTTGGTGTAATATGGTATTGTGACTATGATAATTTTTAGGAGGTACATACTGAAGTATTTAGGAGTAAAGTGCCATGACATCTTCAATTTACTTCCTAAAAGATCAGCAAAAATAAATACATGCATGCAAATATAGATGAAGCAAAGTATCAACAATGGTTTAACCTAAGTGGTGTGCATAGAGAGTTATACTCTTGTTTTAACTTGTGTATATTTGAAATTTTCATAAGAGGGGACAAGAAGTGAAAAAAAATTTACCCCCACACTGTCATTGACATAATGTAAAATCATGGTTTTTACGGACAAAACCTACTGGAAAAATCAATGCAGCTGGTGTATGGTATTGTGATTTTTCTCTGATTTTTGGCTTTATTGTTATTACTTCACTTGTGAAGGAAATGCAGAAAGGGATACATCAATTCAAGCTTCCTATGCTCAGTGACTCTTAGTGACTAAGAGCTGCTGCTGCTTCTCTGTCAGCTGGGCGTTTTCAGGCTGCTGTTTGTAGTCCAGTTGGGGGTGTGGTGGGTCCAGGAAGGATGGAGGTAGACCAGCTGCCTGTTCCATGGGCACTGCCCAAATCTGTGTACCTAGAGGTGCCAGCCCACAGCCTGGAGACTCAATCTCCTCTAAGTTGGGATTCACTCTTGGTCCCTCCCATGATGCATGTTTCTGGGCTAGAGACCATCAAGGTTCTGTTTTGGGACCTAGACCCCAGAAAAGAAAGACAGCTGGAAAATCCTCAGTTTCTCTGGGCCAAGCTGAAACAGTGGGGTTCAGAAAACACACCCCCACTCATCAGGGGGGTTTACACAGGAAGAGCAGCTTTCTTCAAGATGCCTGGTCTGTGACAAGAAGAAATATGCACAAAGCAAGGCTGGCACCTAGTGGTTGCTTCTTATGTTGACGTTGTCCTTCTAACCTAAGAAAGTAGTAACCAAGGCAATCTGGATAAGCCCGATGAGGATGAGAGAAAACGTGATGACAGCGCCCAGGTGCTAAGTGCACCCTCCAAACTCAGCAAATTCCAGCAAAAGCAATAAGCAACACACATGTGTGCTCTAGACACAGAAAGCCTAATAAGGGAGAAAGGACCATTTGGGGACATGTAAGAAAAACTTGCCACTTAGCTGAATCAAGGACCTCAGTTGTAAGTGTTCAAGTTGCAAGTTTTTAGAACGCACCTATTAAGCATCTATTTGCCACTAACTGTAATCACTTTTGCTTCCTAGAAGGCCTCCCTCAAGGCTGGGTCAGTGTACTCAAGTCCTCAGTTCCAATTCCAGGTTGTGAGTAGATCAATCTCTCCTTTATTGTAGCCTCCAGCACTTCACCTTTGAAGTAAATGACATTCACTTCATTCCATCTTGTATTCTAATTAGTTGTTTAACTTATCCCCATCCTTACAGTGTACTTGCCATCACCCCAATCCCAGAGACGTTCTATACACCCCATAGACAGAATGCAGGCCATCTTGAAAGCAGGGAGAGAGAGAGAGAGGGAGAGAGAGAGAAGTCAGCACAGAGTAGGCGGCTCCCATATCTAATAAGAAGACAAGTTTCCTACCTGCCATGTCAAGGGTAACCCGAGGCTCCTCCAGAGAGATGACAAGGTGTCCACTGGGAGCCAGAAAGGATCCCAGGCCCCATCAGTCTTCGGTCCTCTCAGCCATCATGGTCTGGGAGCCTCAAGCCCCCTTTGGGACTGGGGGCAATCCCTCTCCCAGTGGCTTTCTTGTATGCATACTGGGCAGGGTCCCAGTGGACTTTTTCCATACATGAGGCGTTCATCCTTCCAGTGGCCCTCCTGGCCGCACTAAAACAGGTCCCTTCTTGGTGAAGCAGTGGCTCTGATCCAGGTGTCCTGGATCCTGTCCTCACCATGGGTCTTCAAAAGGGAAGGTTAACGGGGAACGTATGGCTCAGTAGTAAATTGCTTGCTTAGCATGCATGAGGTCATGGGTTCAATCCCCAGTACCTACGTTAAATAAAAAAAAAATAGATAAGTAAACCTATTTACCTCCCCTCTCAAAAAAATAAATAAAATAAAATAAAAATAAAATATAAAACAGAAGGGAGGGTAACCCTGAGGTGGTGCAGGGGTTAGGGCTGCTGCTAAGAATTGTCTTTCGTTGTTGTCCTTGAATGCTTTAACCCTATCTCTGTTGTTAAATACTCCAAGTGCCAGATTCATGAGCTGATTCATGGGGGTCTGGGGACCCCAGCTGCTCAGATGGGGCATTAGGGGCAGATGGTTTGTAAGACTGTCCCCCGCTCAGAGTTGGGGGAGGTACGAGTTCCCAGCTGTGGAGCATGGGGAGCTGGACTCATAAGAGGGTCATCTAAAACATCAGCTCCCATGGGGGAAGGCACTTTGAGGGGACGTGAGCCAGGCATACCTGGCAGGAGTTCTTTGGACCTGGGTCTTGGAATAGGGTCAGGAACATTGGGACATATGGGACCTCCCCTCATTTACCTTCCCTTTTGCAAAACAGGTCCAGCTGCAAGATGGTACTATAATTTAATGATCCATTTTTTGGCCAGAACTCTTGGTCCTAGTTTGTATTGGGGCCATAAAGTATTGCAAAAGAAAGTTAATTTCTTTTTCCTTAACTATCTTAAATTTCCCCCAATTAACTAATATGTATCCTAATGGGGAGTCCTTTGGTATGCTTGTAGTCACCCCCATTTTAGTTAGGATGTCATGCCTGAGATAGTTCCTTTGGATGAGGCAAGGAGAGGAGCAAGGTTGGGGGGGGGGGACGTGACCAGAGCCCCAGGGCCCAAATTCTTTAAAGAGGGAGAGAGACTTAGGCCTTGAATCAACTAAATTGGATTACCTTTATCTGAAAGAAAAAAGAAACAAATAGAGCTGAAGGGTAGGGCTGGAGGGCCACAGGGCAAGGCAAAACTCTTCCCTTAGAATACAGTCCATGTGATGCTGAGGAGGGGCACCTGTTCACAGAAGTAAAAGAGGCAACACTCAAACTGCTGGCAAAGCAGGCAAGAAGGCTCAAAGATCAATATATAGTCTAATAAGTCAGGACACAGGAGGATATGAGAGAAATCCAGGGCAAAGAAGGAAGGTGTACAACCATGTTGCTTCCTGGAGTAGAGATCCATAGGGCCATTACAGGGAGTGCCCACCAACAACTTCCACCCAGGGGCCCAGTGAGCCTATGAGCCTGTGAAGAGAGTGCCCGCCAACAAATTCCACACAGGGGTTCAGAGTAGAGAGGAGGAATTGGGCTCGAGGAGCCAGAGGGGAAACTCACCCAATCAGGTGGTCAATTTCTTGCCATGCGGTCTTAATTTGGATGTCTGAGTCTTCGTCTCCTTGGATCTTCTAGAGTCCAAAGAGATAGAGCAACAGGGGAGAAGAGAAAAGATTGAGGAGAGAAAAGCCTTGGGCTTGGTAGGCTCCTTCACAGCTAAAGAATCAGTCTCTGTCAGATCCTGCAGGCAGCGCCAGATGCCACCTAAGGGGCCGCCTAAATCTGCATGACGTGGGAGAAACCCCCTTCCACCATCCAGAGAGAGGGGAGCCATAGCCCTAAAGGCAGATCGAGATTATGCCCTTTGAGGCCCATTTTTTATTTCAGTCCCTTCATGGTCGCCAAAAATGGTACAGGAAGAAAGCGAGAGGAGGAGGGGGTGGTGGAGTGAGAGGATGGCTGTGTCCCAGGTCTCAGTTGAGTCCCTGTGACATTCCCTGCCAAGTGAGGGTCCTTGACTTCACATAGGAAAGAATTCGAGAGCGAGCCATAGTTGAGTAAAAGTAGACTTATATAGAGAGAACTACATAGTGGGGTGAGGGGGTATTAAAGGTAGATATACAATCCATAGACAGTGCAGGCCACCTCAGAAGGCGAGAGAGAGAGAGAGAGAGAGAGAGAGATGCACATTCTTAAAGAAACAACTAGATCATTACTTCCAACAGAACTACCTCAACCTAAGGAGGTCGAATTTCCCAATTTTTAAAAATCATAATATTATATTCATATCAAATGAGAAACACAAATTTTAATGTTATAATATTCCATGATGAAATCCATTTTGTTAATCTGTTGGTTTACCTCAAATCCTATCAAAATTCCCATCAGATTCTTTCTTTAACTTGGGAGAAAATTATTTGAAAGTTCCTCTGTAACCTGTGAGTCATACTGTTAGGCAATTTGACAATATCTACTAAAATTTAAGGTACACATACCTTGTGACCTAGAATTCTCCTTCTCGATACACACCCCAGGAAGACCCTGGTACATACGAACAAGAAGCACGGACAAGGTCACCACAACATTCTTTATTTTTCTGAGAAATTGGAGACAACCTCGATTTAACAGCTTAAAATCACTGTAGTGGTTCTCAAAAGGGAGTACGTTCAAAGAACAGCAGTGTCAAGGGCAACTGGGAACTTGTTAGAGATGCACATTCCCTGCCCCTCCCCACCCCACTGACTCAGAAACACCAGAGGGGGGACCCAGCTACCTGTGCCTTCACCAGCCCGCCAGCTGATCCTGATGCAGTTCCACATTACCAAGCTGGAAGTCCTCTAAGATACACTGGGTAATAAAAAGCAAGTTCAAGTTGCAGGATGCTACTTACAGTATACCATTTATGTGGGGGAAAAGAAACTACTTACTTCCTAAGAACACATTTGTGTATGTGCAAATGCATAGAGAAGGGTTTGGAAAAATCCAGACTCTAAAAATAACAGTGGTTAGCTCTGCATATAACCATTGCAAGCAGGGAGGAAGGGGATCAGACATGGTGGGCAAAGTTAGTATAGCCTTATATGTCAAGTTCTGTCCTTTTTTTTTTACAAGAATGAATTTCTACTTATTTACAAAACAGAAATAGACTCACAGACATAGAAAATAAACATGGTACCAAAGGGGAAAGATGGGGAGGAAGGGATAAATTAGGAGTTCAGATACATTTCTTTGAGATTTGTAGATACTATTATATATAAAATAGTTAAACAAGTTTATACTGTATAGCACAGGGAACTATATTCAATATCTTATAGTAACCTATAATGAAAAGGAATATAAAAACAAATATATGTATGTATATGTATGACTGAAACATGCTGTACAACAGAAATTGATACAATATTATAAACTGACTATACTTCAATAAATTTTTTTAAAAGTATTTCCATATTACTTGTCTAATTAAAATTATTTTTTAATGAGATACCTAGAGGATCAAATTCATAGAAAGGGGAACAGTGGTTGCCAGGGGCTGGGGGGAGGGGGAAAGAGGAGTTAGTGTTTAATGGGTACAGATTCAAGTTGAAAGGATGAAAAAGTTCTACAGATGGATGGTGGTGATGGTTACTCAACAATGTGAATGTACTTAATGCCACTGAACCATAGACTTTAAAAATGGTTAAAATGGTAAATTTCACATTATGTATATCTTGCAACTTAAAATTTTTTAAATGAGATGGATGGATATAGTGCAGTGCTGGCCCACATGCTTAGCATGCACGAGGTCCTGAGTTCAATCCCCAGTACTTCCACTAAAAAATTTTTTTTAATTTATCTATTAAAATACTTGAGCTATGAAGTAGACAGCATTGTGAAATGAACTCTGCTTTTGGCAGGAAGGCTGCCCTCGTCTCAAGGGTGGGCTCACAGAAGTCACCAGTGTGGTGTGACACTGTCCCTGGCAGGGTGACAGACACCTGAACCAAGATGCAGCCAGACTGTCTCTCCCAGGAATGGGCGATGTGGACTGGTTCAGGCTTCCAGCAGGAAACATGACACACTCAAACAGGGTATCTGAGGAGTGTTTCAGAGAGAGACTATTTGCAGAGGTCTGGGTAGAGTTCAGGAAACCAACAGAGGAGGGTGAGGCACTCTAGGACAGACAAGAAAAGAAAGAAACTGACACACGGAAGCCACAAAAAAACAAAGTGGGGTGGAACTATTACGGACTCCAGGCAGGGTTAAGACAGGTGGAGGAACACAGCAGCCCCAGCCAAACCACAGCCTGATAGAGGGCTCACCAGGGGAACAAATACTCAGACCTCCCCTCCCACCCTCCCAGCTCTTGCCAGTATCACCCATCTGCTGATCCCAACCAGAAGCCAGGCGAGGGGGCTGGGCTGATGCAGTTTGTAACACTTGATCACTTAGAGTGTAGAGCAGATGGAGAAAGGCGGAGAGAGGATCTGGAGAAGCAGAGAAAGTCAGCTCTCCCAAGAATCAGCAAGTGGCTGGATTATAACCATAGACTCGGGGACTGGAAAGCAGAGAGAAGGTTGAGGTAGTAGATAAAGGACCATGGGCGGACCCATGGTTCTGCCCCTCCCACTTGTAATCCCTTCCTGAGGCCTAGCTGTTTCTGCCTACGTACACAGATTCTTTGAAACTTTCTTCTTCTTTTTTTTTTGCTTAAGCTGCCTCTAGTTAAGTTTTTCTTGCAACCAAAGAATCTTCCCTTAGTAATATGGGAGAATAAAAAGGCAAAAAAAAAAAATTTAGGAAAATATTTCCAAGAGGTATAAACATACCACCTAAAAGAAAAATTCTAAAGCCCAATGAGAGAGAGCAATGGAATGGAACAGACAGTACTGAAACAGACCTACCTTATGGCAAAGCAAGCACAAGTCTATGGGAGAGAAAAAGAGGGTCCTAGTCCATCTGGGCTGCTGTAACAAACCACCACAGACTGTGCGGTTTAGACAATAAACGTTAGACAATAATAAAGAAACATTTATTTCTCACAGTTCTGAAGGCTGAGAAGCAAGACCAAGGGGTCGGCAGATCTGGCACCTAGTGAGAAGCTGCTTCCTGTTTGCAGACAGCAGTCTTCTGTTTCCTCACACGGTGGCTGGCAGAGAAAGCAAGCTGTGTCTCTTCTTCTGAGGGCTCTAATCCCATCATGAGGGCTCCCCTTTCATGACTCATTACCCACCAGAGGCCCCACATTCAGGATTAGAGTTTCAATATATGAATTTGGGAGAGACACAAATTCAGCCCATAGTAAAGAGTATTCAACAGCGTGGAAGAAACTGATGCAGGGGAACTCCAGGTTAGAGCCTCATCTCACAGATACATCAAAAATAGTTCCATACGGATGAGAGCAGCAGCTTTCTTCTGTCTTACCCACAAACATTTTCCATTGCAATCCAGTATATATATGCCCCTCTAAAAGTTACTCTTAACTATGGGCAATGCACTGATCTTTTCTATAATTACCTTTGCTACCTTGAAAAATGATGGTTGCAACATACTTTATTTCACAATGCACTGATACATCACAGCCAGTTACTAGGGAGGGAAATGTGGGAAAAAAAAAAAAAAGACAGATATAAAACAATTAGAAAATGCAAAGAGTAACATCCTAGGGGAAATATTTTAAGCTTAAAAACAATAAAACTATAGAGGAAAACAGTATTATTAAAAAAAAAAGCAAATGGGGAAAAATATTTGTGCCATCTGTTTGGCAAGAGATGAGTGTCTTTAATATACAAAAAGCCTTTACAGGTAAATAAGACAATCCCTTTAACCACAGACAAGGACCTGAAACCACAATACTCTTAAAAAATACAAGTAGCTACAAAAAAAGCAGGTGACCTGAAGTTCACGATGAAGTGGAAACATAGCAGCACTGCTTGTGGGTTGAAAATCAATACAATCTTTCTGGAAAAGGATTTGGGCACATTTCTTAAGTCTGAAGAGACTATTCATGTATTTAATTAAGTAACACTACTCCTAGGAATATCTCATAAGGATACTTTCAAAAAAAATACAAAATGTAAGAATTTCACTGTAGCATTATTTATAACAAATTATAACAGGAGAGTAAGTTCAAGTTTAACATGGGTAGAATGCTAAGAACCACAAGAATTTCAAAGGATAATTAACAATACATTACATGACAAAGAATAATGTATTATGATTCCAGTTTCATAAGAAAAACGTGTGTGCCCTTATGCAAAGATAAAAAGAGTAAAAGGAGATACACCGTAATGATACAAACGATTATCTCTGTTAACATTTTATTCTCCTTCTTTATGCTTTTTGGTATGTTCCAAAATTTACTCAGTGAATGTTGTTACTTTTTAAATAATAGATTTTAAAAATACATTAAAGAAAAGGAAAAAGAGTAAGTTCACTTTTTCACCTGTGGAAAAGGAGAACTGTGCATACCCTTAAGGCTCTGTCTGAATTTCTTAAAAATGCCAGAGACAGAAAGGAGTTTCCCTTAGAACCTGTGCCCCCACAACCCATATTGAAAGACACTTAACAATTCATTGTTCCAGGTGCTGCACTTTGGTGCTCAGTGCCCCACAGACACTGCTCCACTGGTTCTCACAGCATCCTTGCAACAAACAGCATTGTCCTTACTCTCCTGTCACGGACCCAAAAAAGAAATTAAGTAGGTTTACCATTGCCATGCTGCAGTGGGGACCCAGAATTTGAGCTTCCAGCCCTAAACTTGGTCTCTCCACAAGAGACTGATTGTATTCATGTTTTCACCTTCATTTCTTAGATCTGATCCTTCCACAAAAACCACTAATTAAGAGACTGCCAGTTGACAAAGAACCTAAACAAGCAATTCTCCAGTGAAAACATACAGATGGCCAACCGGCACATGAAAAAATGCTCAATATCGCTAATTATCAGAGAAGGGCAAATCCAAAGTACAATGATGTATCACCTCACACCAGTCAGAATGGCCATCATTCAAAAGTCCATGAACAATAAATGATGGAGAAGGTGTGGAGAAAAGGGAACCCTCCTAAACAGCTGGTGGGAATGTAGTTTGGTGCAGCCATTGTGGAAAACAGTATAGAGATTCCTCAAAAGACTAAAAATAGACTTACCATATGATCCAGCAATCCCACTCCTGGGCGTATATTTGGAGGGAACTCTAACTCAAAAAGATACCTACACCCTAGTGTTAATAGCAGCACTATATACAACAGCTAAGACATGGAAGCAACCTAAATGTCCACTGACAGATGACTGGATAAAGAAGTTGTGGTATATTTATACAATGGAATACTACTCAGCCATAAAAGGAATGCCATTTACAGCAACATGGATGGACCTAGATATCGTTATTCTAAGTGAAGCCAAAAAGAAAGAAAAATACCATATATCACTCATATATGGAATCTAAAAAAAAAAAAAAAAAAAAAAGACTAAATTCACTTACAAAATAGAAATAGACTTGCAGACATAGTAAACAATCTTATGGTTACCAGGGAAAGGGGGTGGGAAGGGATAAATTTGGGAGTTTGAGACTTATAAATATTAGCCACTATATATAAAAATAGATTTTAAAAAAAGTTTCTTCTTTATAGCACAGGGAACTAAGTTCAGTATCTTGTAATAACCTTTAATAAAAAAAAATGAAATCGAATATACGTATGTATACGCATGACTGGGACACTATGTTGTACACCAGAAACCTACACATTGTAATTTACTGTACTTCAATTTAAAAAAAATTAAGCATCTAGACCACGATAAAGAAGAGTTGAACAACCACATAAATGTACTTCATGCTACAGAACTGCACACTTAAAAATGATTAAACTAGTATATTTTACCACAATTTGAAAAAGGAGGGGTGGTGGGGTTGCCAGGTTGAGGATGATTAACAAAATCAAAGTTTGGCTGAAACAAGAAATTTGTTCCTTACATGTAACCATATTTGGTGGGACTCATGGTTCCTGAATCATGAGAATGCACCCTAACCAGCAGTCGTAGGTAGTTGCCTGTGAAGACCCAAACACTGACATTCCATCCACAGTGACTGTCCTGTTCAAAGGAGAAGGATCAGTATGAAGTGAGAAGATTCAACCAGCGTGCAGGGAAGCCAAGAATTCCAACCCCTCCTGTACAGACTACGCACTGTCCACTGCACTTAGCTATGAAGACCATCCCCATTCACTTCTCTCACATTCTGATTCCACACTCTGGGTCAAATCAATCTTCCTGTTATAAAACTGGTGTTTACTGTGTGACTTTCTTATCCAAAAAAAAAAAGACTTTTCACCCCCCAATAAGAACACTGCTCCACTGGAGCAGTGTCTTGCTCACTACTAATAAATGTGCCATTTAAACACCAATTTCTCTTGGAAGCCTGGTCAATGTTCTGACCTTCAAGTTACCCTAGTCTAGGGACAAGGACAAAATTAAGTGTCTGAACCTGTGAAGCTGTGGCCCAGTTTTGGGCCATCATGACCACACAGGGCCAGCTGAGGCTGCTGCCAAGTTGGCTCTGACTTCAGCAACTGTCCTGCCAGGCCACCCACACCTCTGCCCTTCTTTCAATCAAACAAATTAAACTACAACCAGGTCAAAGGAAACCCTGTAACAAAATGTTTTCCTACGTATTTATTTCCATTAGGAAATACTTAAAAAAAAAAACAAAAAACCTTTAGCATCCAAAAAGTATGGTATTTCCTCACCTTTTAAGCCATTATTACCTAGGAAGAATAGGCCCAGCAATTTCTTAAGGTGATTTTCAACTTTTGGGTTTTTTCTTTTGACATCCCTCACCCCCTAAAGTGCAATTTATAACCACCTTTCTCTCAGAACTATTTTCATATTAAAAAGCTACCCACACCAATACATGAACACCCATGACAGTGCTGATGAGTGTCAACGTCGTTTTCTCAGACCGTGCAGCCAGCACCGAACAGGAGAGCGCCACCCATCCTGTGCTCTCCTCCACACGGTGCTCCGGTGTGGACGATGCCTGCTAGTCCACTTACACGGCTGTGGCCTTGCACTCAGCTGGTTTTGTGATCCAGTGTACAATTCAGACACAGGATGAGTCAGCACGAGGCACAGTGCTGAGGTGCCACAAAGGTGATACTAGATTAAAAGCAAAACAAATTTTATGCCCGAGTTGCCTTCAAAGGAAGGGTCAGTCATATAAAGGGCATCATAAAAACCACCATGGCCTGGGAGGATCCACAAGTATTATCAATTACAGCAGAAAGAAACCACAGCTGAGGGATGTCATGAATTCAAAGAGAATGGAACAGTAAGTAAACGCCAATTCCTCCTGCCTCACCTCAACCCGCTGTGACCCCTGGCATTTCTCATCTCTGACTCTGATGCTGGAGCCAGACCTGGGTGATCCTCCTATGCACAATTTACTCCCTTGAGAAGCTCACCCAGTCCTGTGGCTTAATAACATTTACAGGGCTCTACCTCCACCCCAAACTTGCCCCCCAAATCAACTGGGGATGGATGTGCATTCCTAATGGATATCTATAACCTAACAGGTCCCAAGTGCAATTCCTGACTCCCGTCTCAAAGCTGCTCCACCCACAGCATCATCCTGGTGCTCTAGCCAAGTCATACTTGACTTCTTCCTCCCTTTTTCTCACACCTCATAGAAATCCCATTAGCTCTAAATCCAAAATAATCCCAGAAACCAACCAGTTCTCACCAACTCCATTACTACCACCCTGGTCTAAGTCTCTATCACCTCTCACATACACTCACTCTCTCTTTCTCCCTCCATTCCAGTCACACTGGTTTCCTCTCCAGGTTTCAACATATCGGACTTGTGCTGGCCTTTGTTCATGCCCTTTCCTCTGCCTAGAACATTCTTCCACAGATACCCTCTTGGCTAACTTCCTCACCTCCTCCTAGTCTTTGTTCAAATCTCATCTTCTCAACAAACCCTGCCCTGATCATACATTTAATTCTGCAACTGCATTCTCCCATCCCAACTCCCAATCGCTTTATTGTCTCCCCCAATAACAGTCACGATCTTTTAACATACTACACAGAATTTACTTACTCATTATACATTGATTACTGCCTACTTCTCTCTAGTAGAATGTCAGCTCCTTATTATTCAGTTATTCACTGTCATTCAGTGATGTACCAAGCAACTAAATAGTCCCTGGAAGAGAGTAGGCAATCAATACATATTTGCTAAATGAATGTACAATGTTGAGAATTAACTTCCACAAAAATTATAATAACCTTTAACAGACAGCATCAACATACCCAATGATCTCACTACTTGGATCCCATTTCTGACCCTCAAACATCCCTCTGCACTAAGGCTACAAGTCCCAAACCTAAAGCCTTGACATCTACTTACATCAAAACATACTAATACACTTACCCCAAAGAATTCATTTTTACAAATTAACCTCAAATACCACCACCTATTCAGTACTCTTGTCAAAAACATTTAAATCAGAGATCTAATCATAAGGAAACAAACCTGTACTGTAGAACAGTCTGCAATACAGGTTAATTCATACTATGTGGACCTATTTAAATATCAAAATCATGGAACACACACGGGGGAAGGAAATATTCTGGATTAATAAAGCAATGACAACCAAATATAATATGTGATCCTTGATTTGATCATGGAAAGAGGGTTAATTTTTCAAAGTAAAATAGCTGGGAAGAAAAATTAATCTCAAAAAAGACAACAACATACACCCAAAACTTTGTTGTCTGGATTAGGAGTGGAATATCCTGAAACTAGAAAATATTCTTTTTAACAAGCCTAATTTTAATTTAACTCTGGATTTGTCTAAAAAATAACTAGTAAGCAATTACTACACTAAAGAGGTAGAGTCGGGTGCAGGGGAAATCTCAGACCCCAGACCGGGGTCTGAGGCATGAGCCCATGCACCTTGATGACTGTCCCTGCAGCCCTGGGCTGTGGCAGCATGGCCCAGCCAGGTGGGACTGCATCAAGAAACCACCACTAGGCTCTAACAAAGTTCTCAGTTCCTTCACTGTTATAAATTCTAGATTATCCAACAAGCCCTGAAAGCATTTACCAATTAATGCTAGTCAAGTAAGATTACTTTTTTAAAACCTTCACACCACAAGCCCAAATGTGTGGCTGTGTTCCTCTACATATACCACAAGACAAGCACGGGGTAAAGACGAGTATTTATTCACTTTACAAAGAGAATGGTATTAAATTGCCATAAACAGCCCCATTTATAGACAAATATAACTGTACATTACACCAGTAGCTGGCCTAACTTTCCCAAGATGCTTATATGGCTCCAGCTCTTAGATGAGTGTGGAAATCTGTCTGCTACTGATGTTAAAAATCCCTCAGAGATAATGTTTTTTGTTTTACATATTCACAGGTGGGAAAAATAAACCTGTCTCCCCAGCCCTTTCTTAGAGCTGAGCTTCCATCTGCATGTTCCCTAGAGAGCACTAAACAAATACTGACTTATTCTTAAAAAAAAAAAAACCACTGATAATTGGAAAAGGCTTTTGTAGCACACCAAAATACTTACTTATACACACATAAAAAATCTTGAGTTGGATTTATTTTAAAGGTAAACATACCCTAAACACTGCCAAGAGTAGGTAATGAAAAGGAAAGAACACATTAAATTACTGAATTATAAAAATATTTTCTTTGGAAAAAAATTCCAATAGGGTTATCATTAATATCTAAAACCAAAGAGAAAAAAAATAAACAATTGTTCTTTGATCCATTAGTAATTTAAATAAAAATGAAAACCTCTTCAAAAGCAGCTATAACTGAATCTTTTAAAAAGTTGCAGGTAATGAGCACTTCTAAGTCTATACACTGATGATTCTTTACAGGCAACTTTGCAGTCAAGAAAAATCCTTAATATGGCTAATTCTTTAGTTTTTTTAATTACCATCATTGTTTGTGTTTTAAAAAAATATTTCACATGACAGCTTAAAAAATAAGTGGTTGTTTTGGGGAAGCACTCCAAATATTCAATCTGACTCAAATCAGATTACCACAGTCAGAGAAGCCAGGGATACCAGTGATTTTATTTTTTCATCACAATCATTTTTACTCCAGTTTTTAGTCATCCCTTCATATTTTATGAAAATGTACCAAATTAAAAATTTTTTCACTCATGCTGCTTCACATCAGGATGTGATGAAAGATACCAACCTGAGATAAGAGCTGACTCCTTCACAAAGTCCAGTTCTTGAACCCCTAACAAGGGAAATGTCTTTACCTTCACTTACATCAATTCTTGGCCATAACCAATCATACTAGGATATTATAAAAATATACCATATATTGGACACTCATGTCAGTACATTGCAGAAAATGTGTCTATTTACTGTGTAAAGTTTATTAACATTTGAATGAAACTCTCTTATTTACACAGTTAGGTCTGGGGTGCTCAGGACAGCGAGGTGGCATGGGAGCCACCATTAGGAATTTGGAAATGCGCAGCGGTCCTTGGCACCTGTCACAGAGACAACCCTATCCAGGAGAACTCGGCAGCAGTGGGTAAGGTGAGCCAGTTTAAATAGTTCAATTGGCTTTTTCTTCTGTCTTCATTCTTCTTCACTTTCATTTTCGGGATCTAAATCAGAGTCTCCATTTAATTCCTTTTCACTTGCCACATCTCCATCCTCACCATTTTCTTCATCTTTTTCTTCAGTATCCTCATCTTCCTCTTCATTCTCTTCATCAACATCCTCACCTTTTTCACTTTCTTTCTCTTCCTCATCTTCATCCCAATTATCCTGGTAGAAATATTAAGCAAGGAAAGCACTCATGAAGGCCCAGGTCTTACAAAGTACAAGGATACTAAGGTAGATTCATGTACCAGGAAACAAATTACTCACATCAGAATCCTTATCTGCTATTTCATCATCAGACTCCTCTTCAGAAGATTCTGTAAAAGGGGGGGGATTCCAGCTTTAATTTTGTGATCAAAGCAAGAGCATAGCTCTGAAAGCTAAACAGAATCAGACTCCTGAATTTACTTTTAGAAATACATTCAGCTATCATCCATCTAAGAAGGAACATTAAGTTAGTATTTTATCTGCATTAAAACACATTATTATATTATCCCATCAATATCTTATTGAACAAGACAAAGTACCAAAACCCTAACAAAATCCCATCTGAAAAAAACTAAGCCCAGGATGTGGAGAAAAAGAATCCCTGTGCACTGCTGACAGGAATGTAAACTGGTTCAGCCACTATGGAAAACAGTATGGAGGCTCCTTAAGAGATGAAAAATGGAACTACCATATGATTCACCAATTCCACTTCTGAGCATGTATCAAAGGAAATGAAATCAGGATCTCAGATGCACCGGAAACACCGTGTTCAGTGCAGCATTATCTACCACAGCCAAGATACAGAAATAACCCAAGTGCCCATTAACAGATCAGTGAATAAAGAAAATGTCATGCACACACAAATAAAATGGATTATTATGCTGCCATGAAATAACAGGAAATCTTGCCATTTGCAACATGGATGGAACTTGAGGGCCCTGTGCTATGTGAAACAAGTCAGATAGAAAAAGATAAATACTACACTATTTCACTTATATGTAGAATCTATAAAAACCTGACTCACAGATACAGAGAACAGACTGATAGTAGCTGGAAGAGGCAGACAGGAGTGGAGGAAATGGATGAAGGTCAAAAGAAACAAACTTTTAATTTTAAGAGAAGTCCTGGGGATGTAATATACACCATGGTGACCATAGTCAGCAATACTGTATTGTATACTTGAGAGTTGCTGAGAGAGTAATTCTTTTAAGTTTTCATCACAAGAAAAGAAATTTATAACTATGTGGTGATGAATGTTAACTAAACAATGTGACAATCATTTCACAATATACACACACAGAATCATTATATTGTACCCCTAAAACGAATACGTTATATGTCAATTATAACTCAATAAAACCAGGAAAAAAACTTCACAGAAAGTATAATTAATTAATTCAGGTATGCTTTTTTGTTCTTCAGTTATGTTTTATGTTTTCTTTATAAAAGTTTTGTTTCATTTTTTAGAGGTATTTCTAGGTACTTCATAGTTTTGGTTGCTGCATGAATGAGATCTTTACTCCTAATACATTTTCTGACTGGGACATTGTGAACATATAATACATTAATGGGACACAATAATGCTACTGAATCCCTTTTGCTAGATCTTGGTATCCAGTAAACTTGCTTATCCACATATCAACAATGGTGTGACTGTAGATTATGGTGTATTTTCTATGTGGAGAGGAATAATTATAAGCAGTGCCTAATGTTCTAGAATTCATTTCTTTCATACAGTACAAGGCAGAATATCCCAAAGCAATAGATGTCTTATTCCTGATTTTATAGGAATGCTTCTAAACTTCATGTTTGATACAGGTTTAAGGAAATTCCCTTAAATTCCTGGACTGCTCAGATTATCAAATAATGAGATACATGAAGACTGTATTTTTTTATTTTTCTTTATCTATTAAAATAATACATAGTGTTCATAGCGATCTATTAATGTGATAACTACATTAAGAGTTCTTGATGCCAAATCATATCACAATCTTTAAATAAATTCTACTTGGTAATGACATATTATTTTACTTAAGCACTTTCCATAATCAATCTGTTACCTAGGATATTTGAGGATGGCCTAAAATGTTCTTGACTATCCTTGTCTGGTCTTGACTCACAAAATGCCTAAATTATTTGTATATGACAAAAATTACATGTTCCTCAAAAGATTGATAAAAGTCACTTACAAAACCTCTGTCTGGCACCCTGTGGAGAAAGTTTTTGATTAAATCAATTTAGAGCGATTAGCTTGTTCGGGGTTTCTATTTCTTTTTAAGTTAACTTTGGTCACTGATGTGTCCCAAGAAATTACCTACATCATCTAAGAGTTTAATGTATTGACAAAGTTTGTTCATAATGTTCTATTTAAATCTCTTCCATAGCTTATGTCCTTTTTTGTTACTGTATTATACATGTGCCTTCTCTTTTATTTGATCATATCTTTGCCAGTTTTGCTACAGGCTTGCCCATTTCATCAGAGAAGGTATGTCAAAGCAAGACCTTACAGCGATGTTTTCAAAAAGTCACAGAACTGAGTCATGTTTTTACAGTCACAGAACTGAGTCAATGTCAAAAACTAAATGTTTAGCCTATCCCCCAAGCCTTACCTTCTTCATACACCAACTTTGCCTTCTGTGCAGGACAAATCGTTCCCTTTGCTTTTTCTGACGCTGTAACCTGAAAGACAACCAGGTGCTCTCATGAAGTAGAGTGTATTTATTTATTTTTTTTAATAATTTGCTTGGAATATCTTTTTTTTATTGGCAGGGGGAGGTAATTAGATATATTTGTTTACTCTTAGAGCACATGTATGCTAAGCATGTGCTCTACCGCTTGAGCTATACCCTCCCCTAGTCCTTCCGCAACAGTAAACTCGCCCTCATCCACTATAATGGATGACTTCAATACAATGTAGATCAAATACAGGGCAAAAGGCAAATTTGTCAAACAGAAGAAAGAAAGAATTATTCTGTAAAAGTTGAAAAAAAACTTTTTAGGTAATCAAAATTCTTTCTGTGACAAAAAACTGCAGAAATACCCTGTGACTTGCTCATAGTTCCACAACCATCCTAACTATTAACAATGGAAATATGATGGTGAGAACATGTGAGAAAAGCTGAAACAGGTACAACCAAGTCTACTTACTGTCAAATAAATAACATTTCCCAGTTACAGACTGGATCCTGATTTGCCAATTTTTTACTGAAACAGGGAGCTTTCAACATTCAGGTAAACAATGCCATTCCTCTCTCCATTCCGATCACATTCAAAATTTAGCACAAAACATTATGATTTACTCACCTGTGTAATTAGAAGGATGAGCTTTCCATGAAGGTGGGAGAGTTTCTGAAAAGTTTTTACTCTGCTTTCCATTAACTGGTATAGTGTCCCCAGCTGGGGTACCAGGTCAGGCAACTAGGGAACAACCATAAAAAAAAATTACTCTGATACTAGTACAAATTACAGATAACAAATATACAAATCATGATGAGACTGCCTGAGTATCCAGCCCTGCACCACAAGCATCTGCCTCCACTTCCAGCCACTTCCGCCAGTGGCTGCCTGTCACATAGCCCAGCAACAGCTCAAATTTTCAGGTCTTCAATGTCCTAACAGCAAAAAAATTATACATTAAAAAAAAAATGATACATGGTCAGAAGGAGGAAATGCAAGTCAGGACGGACAAACCATAGGGTAGGATGTCTTTGTGTTGATCATATTACTTCAGAGACAGTCAATATAAAGGAGACACTAAATAGAAGGTACCACAATCACATACCTCTGGACTAAAGGGGGCTTCACTCGGAAACGTACTATGATGATACTGCATTATCTACCTCTACCATTAGGTCCCAGCAAGCCAGAGGAAGCTTTTCACAGCTTCCAGAGACAGAATGACAGCAATCAAAGCTGACCTCATCATACTTCAAACATACTTCCTGTTAAGAAACCCTGAGCCACACTTCAGAAATTAAAGCAGGAACAGTACAAATGAGAGTCTCCTGTACATGACTAAAGCCCCCATGCCTAGCACAGTCCTTGACTTAGAGAAGGTACTTAAAGATTTCTGATAAGGAAGGAAGAAACGAAGGAAAGGGGGAGGAAAAGCACTTGTTTTCTGAGGAGCAAAAACTGTCCACCCTCTGCTGTACCTCCACGGTCTGTTCTGCCCTGACCTAGAATGTCACACAGCTACTGCTCCAACAGTTGTACCTCAGGGGTTGATTCTAGAAGGGATTTCACTACAAGTCCTAGTCAATGGGGCCACAAAGTGAGTGTCGTCCTGTTACCAGTCAGAGTTCCAGGATCTGACGCTGGTGGTGGTGTGTCTGTGCCCATCACCATGCCTCTCAGCCCAAACCCCCAATTCATCTCCCAAGATTTCTGTAAGCTGAGAAACCCAATATCCATTCTTAGTGCTTCTTGTCTCTTCCGCCAGTCTAACCTTCTGACAGAGATCTCCACAGACATGCAAAGAATGAACTGCCGAACTATTAAATCACCCATTAATAGTTTTCCCTGTTTCAAACTACTGAAGAAACAAGAGCCTGACACAGAACAAGGGATAGTGCCCAGGCAAGAACTGGGTGAAACTGTGTTAAGAAAAGCAGAGCTAGTAATTTTAAAAGTAAATAAAAAAATTTTCAACTATCCACTAAAATCTTTGAAGAAAATCTACTGTAAGGTGCTAGATAATCAAATAAAAGAAAAAAAATAAACTGTGAATTTTATTTCTAGCTTAAACTACAGCGGAATTAATGATGTGGTAATTCTCCAACCCATATTGTGACATATAAAACTTTTTTTCTGGTATTCTTTAAGATTTTATGTTCCATCTGCATAGATAATCAAGAGCTGACAGTAGTCCCAGCAAAATGTCAAGTATTAAATACTTATTATTTCATTTTTATCACACGCTACTGTTTATCCTCCTGAGACAAGGTAAGACAGACATGTTAGCACAGATACAAACTTTTAAAAGCTACTAAGTTTTTAGAAGATGACAGATACACACACAATGTAAAGAAAAGTTTGCTAAACAGGTTATGTATATAGAAAAGCATCTAAAGGCTAATATGCAACTTTTCTCCTTTCTGTATTTTTCAAGTTTCTCTATCAAATACATATTACTTTTAAAATATGGGCCCAAAACAGACCAGTTTATAAAAGGCGGCAATGATGACAACATGAAATTACACCTGGGAAAAACAAAATCTTCAACAGCAGCAGCTGATGGTTGAAGGACAGGTGGAGAGAAAATTCTTTTGTTAAGCCATCAGTTTATCAATCCTTATCAAAGCCAAACTATTCAGCAACTACAGCTGAAAAGACTCACTGTGGATAAGTAGGATGCGTGGACCGTTAACACACATTTTAGCCACTGAACCATTAAAACAGCACTGAAAAAAAAAAAGAAAAAAATACAAATAAACTAATATTCAAATTCAAAATTAAATGGAGTTAAAATTAAAAATTTGAATGGAGTTGAAGTTAGAAAAATCCACATAGGCAAAGAAAAGACCAGAAAATGACTCTAATAAATAAACAACTGTGACCATGTCAGTCCTCTCATTCTTTCACTGGGTCTAGCTGAGGTCTGTGTAATATACAAATCTCTTGGGGGGGGGGGGTAGGATGGACTAAAAAATAGGACAAAAATTCCTTCCTCTAAAATAATTCAACTCCAGATACAAAACCCATGCTTTACTTCGTAACTGGCTATAATCAAGGCAGTAAACTGAGCTTTGCATTTTTTATGCTTATGATATTTGAGCCCACCAACTACTCACTGTCAGGTCCAAATAGCAAAAGGTTTCCACACCAACATTAAAAAAGAAGTATAGACCAAAAATGTGTATGCCAGGCATAATTAGTGAATTCTTTAAGCTTTCCATTGTGAGCTCCAAAGGCTAATGGAGCATATCAGGGGGGAAAAAACTTAGAAAAAAACAAAACAAAACAAAACAAAACAAAACTATATTATAGACATTGATAATACTGCAGTACAAGCTTAGATCTTTGAGATATATACCCTATTTAAATATTTAATCATAAAGTTAACAAAAAAGACCCACAAAATTTAGTCATATAAAATATTTCCTTAGTGTCTTAGCAACTACTGGAGGTTGAATCAAGATCTACAAATAGCCATTTTACACATCATGATTAGGACTAAATCATTAATAAGACTAACCCATTAAATGACCTGATAATAAAGCTCAGAAGTCTACAGAGTTCTCTAAAAGAAAGAAAAAACACTTAGAAATAATAACCATTCAATTAAAAACAAGCGTGGAGAGCAGTATCTACACCTTTAAAAAGAGTTTTATTAGTTAGAATTTGGGCTACCTACTATATAACATCATGCTGTCAGACACTGCTGTTTTTACATAACCACATTTAAAATATTTATAAAATCAAAGTAATTTAAGTCATCTAAACATCTTACCTATTAGGATGACCTTGTAATCTCTTTGTAAGCTGAGGGGGAAAAAAACATTATTAGCACAGCACTTCAGAGGCAGCCAATCTCCATCAATTCCCACAATACATACATCCATAACAACAAAGGAAAAAAATGACTGAATTAGGAAATCATTATTACTAGATTTCCTAATTCCTAAACGTTCGGCCAATTTAACATAATCTGGGAGTACATTCCCACAATAAAAGTAATTGCCTGATAAAAATCTAGGCTAGGATTTGTATGAATGAATGTCCAGAATAGACACAAAGACAGAAAATAGACTAGTGATTGCAAGAAACTGGGGGTAAGGAAAAATGGGGAGTGACTAACGGGTAATGGGTACTCGATTTCTTCTTGGTGTGGCAGTTGCACAATCTGTAATATACTATAAAGCACTGAACTGTACATTTTTAAAGTGTACAGTTTTAAAGGGTACACAAAGGGTAAATTTCATGGTATGTAAATTATATCTCAATTTTTAAAATACATAGGAAAAAAAAATCTAGGTTAGGCAAATTTTGTTTGAGTAGATCTAGCAATCACCTATCATCCACTCTAACTACCCTGCTTGCTTACATACTGCAAATCCCTTTCTCTTAACACTGGATTGTCTCTTTGATTCATAGCATTAGGACCTTAAAAAAAAGCATACTCAGTTACCTCTTGCAATAATGGAATAACAGCATGCAGGGGCATCCTTAATACAGTTCTCTTTATTAGGTTTAAATTCTTAGTCTGAAGTACTTTCTGTGAGAAAATAAAAGAAATGAAAATAAGCATACTCAGGAACTAAGAACACTATAGGGAAAATTGTCATTAAAAATTACCTTAAAAACCAAGCAATAAAGTACCAACTAAATTTTAGCAAATAAAGTTCTGAGGGACTAAATGAAGAATGTTACATTATGTCTTATGGCTACCAGGTAAGTACATTCTTCAAAAAGAAGGCAATAAACCTTTTAAAATTAAGTGTCATTTTTTAAGAATAAAATTCTAAGCCAATCAAAAGATCGTATAATGAATGCATGAGTCAAAACACTGTAAGGGTGAAACCTAGTCTCTAGCCCAGGGTATAGAAAGGGAGACAGAGCAAAATATTCCAAATCCTGGCAGGCCTTTCAACTCCACCCACATGCTTCATCTATAGGAAAAGGTTGGGAAAGGAGAGTCTTTTCAGGTTTCAAAATCCAGATTCCCCTTTCTCTTTAATACTTTTAAATATTTATCTTTCAAAAGGGTTTACTACTAGAGGAACTTCCATAATAGTTGATGCATGTTATGTTCCAGTGGCTATTGTTGCTCTAAAGGTCACATTCAGGTTACAAACAGTAGAGGTACTGAAGGGCCAAACAGAAAGTTCACTTGTAACCTACTTGTAATGGTCCTAACATACCCTTTCAGAATTCTTTATGGATTTTACTTGCTTGTAAAAATATCTTCATACCAAGTCCTTCTAAAACCATCAAGTACTATTTAAAAACTATCACTGACATAGTTACATAATTTATTATGCAAAAGAAATAAATTTTTTTATACATGATCACTGGGGGACTGAGGGATAGACTGTCCTAATTTAGGAGTCCCAATTAGCCTAATATATTCATTTTCAAATAATCAGAATACAAGATTCAAAGCAAAATATGTTGATGAGAACTTTAACAATAATTCAGAAGGTGTCTGATGATACTAAACATCCCTCAATTCATCTCTTTACTATAAATCAGTTATCACAAAGTTCCAATGATGTGCAATGGGGAACACTGCTGTCTGAAATAACCTACAAATACTTTTTGATACAACAAATGCTTTTGTTAAGGTCCTCCATTTTCACAGGACGCTCACCAAGCCACCAGGCTTCACTGTCTTAAATGGCCAAGTAGAGTAGGAACACTCTAGGTCAAGGAGTACTATTTTGAACTTACTGCTGCACATTATTTATACTGAAAGCTTGGTTAAGAAACATAATGTAAGACTGCAGGTCTGAAAAAGACATGGTTTGTGAAATCTTCTAGTGCTCTGAATGTAAAGTGATCATATAATTTGTTGTCCAAAGTGGACAATTCTGAGAATGAAAGGAGCCACTATTACTAGTTACACCAAGAGACGCAAACCAGAAATGTCACAGGCAAATAAGGGTATGTATGGCTTAGCTCTTTAGAAGTTATCCCAAGTTGCAGGGCAGAAAAATTTTTAATAAGTGCTCAGATAATTCTTACGCCCACTAAAGACAGAGGCTATAACAATTTTCAAATGAAAAATAAGCAAATAAGAATAAATTATCCTAAACCAAGCAAAAGGATAATAGAGGAGTTAGCATTATTAATTTCTGCAGAGAATGTATTTGAGAAACAACCCTATGAACTACAGCTACAAGCAGCAAGATGATACTGAAGGTGAGATTCTTCTTTTACAACTTTACTGCATTATAACTGAAGCATAATAAAGAGTGCACATTTAAAGTGCACATTTGATCAGTTTGATACAAACATTTACCCACAAAACAAACACTACCATAAACATTCTGTCACCCTCAAGCCTCCTTGGACCTTTTACATTCTATCCTTTCCTTCCACATACTCCGCCTTAGGCAACCACTGAACTATTATATCTTCTAGCATTTTTATGTAAGTGAAATCGTACTGTATATTCTTTTTTTGTCTAGCTTCCTTCTCACAGCACAAGTTTGAGATTCATATGCAGTGATATACATTCCTTACATTGCTAGATAACAACGTGTTTATCCCTTCACATGTTGAGGGTTCTTTCCAGTTTGGGGCCATCACAAATAAGGTTGCTATGACCATTTATGTACAAGTCTTTGTATGAACACTTGTTTTTGATTCTCTTGGTAAACATCTAAGAGTAGAATGGCAGGGTCTTATGATAGGTGTTTCCTCAACTTTTAAGACACTGTCAAATTATTTTCCAAAGTAGATGTACGATTTTAATTCCCATTGGCAAAATATGAGAGTTCCAGTTGTTCCACATCCTCCCCAACAGACGGCACTGTCTTTTAAGTTTTAATCAATCTATAATGGGTATGTAGTGTTAACTCATTGTGGTCTTAACTTGCATTTGTGATGATTCATGATGTATCATACCTTTACATGACTTATTGACCACTGGAATTGTTTTGTGAAATATCTGTTCACACCTTTACAACTGTTTTTCATCTGAGTTCTTTATATATTCTGGATATAAATCCTCTGTCTGATATATGTGTTGTGAATATTTTTTCCTAGCCTGTGGTCTGCCTTTTCATTCTCTTAACAGAGTCACTTCAAAAGAAAGGTTTCTCATTTTTATTAAATCCAAATGACTAATTTTTCCTTAAGTGTTTCAGGCTTTTTGTGATGAATCTAGAAGTCTTCCTCCACTCAAGTGTGCATAGATTTTCTCCTATTTTCTTATTCTAGAAGTTTTGTAGGCTTGGTTTTACATTTACGCCTGTGATCTATTTTGTGTTGACTTTGTGTAAGGTTTCAGGAAAGAGCTGAGATCCATTTCTTTCCATACGGATATTCAATTGGTTAAATTGCACTTGCTGAAAATGGAAAGATTTTACTCAATTAACTCAACTTAGTAGTAACTTAACTGAAAACAACCTGTGTGTGATCTATTTCTGGACTCTCTATTTTGGTTCCTTAATCTACATTTATGTTTTCACCAAATATCAAACTATCTTGATAACTACAGCTTTATCTTGAAATCAGGTAGGATAAGTTCTCCAATTTTCCTCTCTATTTTATAATTACTTTGGTTACTCATGTCCTTTAAATTTCTAAAAGGTAGCTGCTGGAATTTAATTAGGAATGTATTGAATATATAGATTAACCTGGGGGGAATTCCTCATCTTAACAACATTGAATCTTCCAATCCATGAACATGGTTTATTTCTCCATTTCTTAGGTCTTGATTAATTTCTCTCAATTTTTGTAATTTTTCAATGTACAGGCGGAGGCATCTTTTGTCGATTTATCCTAGGTATTTTTTGGTACTACTGTAAATAAAACTTTTAACAAATATTTAATTTAAATCAATTTTTAAAAATATTTAACAATATCTATCACCTATGGGTGCCATGAATTACATAAATGACTAAGCATCTCTTTTTTGCATAAGCTATAGACTATTTTTTTAGGTCAAATTTCCACCTACCTAAAGCCATAAATTTTAAAGCCAAGTTTTCTGTGGTAGAAAACTCACTTCTTGTCCCATGTTGTACTCTTAGGGGCCACAATGCTCACTTCTTTCATTTCTTTTTGTAATGCCCTCCTACTATATTTCACATATCCTCATAAGGTACCTTTGGGAAATGGGAACACTCTAAGGGAAAAAATACTTGTTTTGTTTTACTTGCCTCTTTCTTTTTAGAATGCGTAAATGCATAATCTCTCCGGTAATACAGTATGGGAATATTCCCACACTTTAACTTTCTTTTTTAAAGGTTATTTACTTCTACTTAAACAATAAAATGTATCACCTCAAAATCCTTAATAATGAAAAAGTCTTACATGTACAATCCTTTAGAATTTAAGAAGTGTTTTCACAAACATCATTTCATTTACCTTCCCAACAACTCTATAACACCTAATGAAAGTACACATTTTTGTAGCGGAAGTGCCAAAAGATTCTAATCTGAATTTCTTCAAGCTTCTAGATTCAACTACCAACGTACAAGAAATACGATGGACAAGGAACATGTTAAATGATACCATTTGTTAGGTAAAGAGACCCAATAAAATGAATTTTTGCAAGAGGCAAAATCTGGAATGTGAAATCTCTTTAGGGCAAATAGCCTAGCTTCTCCAAAAACTAAACTGCAAAAGACAAAAAAGGCATATCTACCAAGTACAGTGTGGACTTTGTTGATACCTTGTTTTTTAAAAAGCAAAAATGAAAAAAAAAAGTTTATGAGACAATCAGTGAAAGGTAAATACTAACTGAACAGTTGATGATTTTAAGGAATTACTGTTCACTTTTTTAGGTGTGGTAACAGATTATGGTTATATTTTTTAAAGGAATTGTTATTGTCAAAGTTGAACAGGGATATATTTATGGATGAAATAAACAGTATGTCTCAAATTTGCTTCACTATAACCCGGGGAGGGATGAGGGCAAACAGATAAAACAGTAACAGACTGGCTAGTGTCGATAATTTTTGAAACTGGGTGATGGGTTCATGGTGGCCCAAGGTATTTTGAAATGTTTCTTAAAAAAAAAAAAAAGATAACTGATTCACTTGCACTAGTACTGAGGAAGGTTTCAAAGCACAGTTAAGTAGGCAATGACAGCAGGTAAGTTATTAACAACACTGCCAATTGTCTTGTATAACTTATTCCTCACCAAATCCTCACCTAGGTTTCTGTGCCATGTTAAACTAAAATCAACCTCCTAAAATATGTACACCCAACAAACTATTTTAAAATTTTAGTTTTTTTAATATACCTGGTTTACCTCCTCCTATTTTGCAAATCACCTTACACATAAATATGTAAGATATTCCCACTGAGATCAAAATATAAATCAGAGAGAGACTATTCATAGGTCGCATATTAAAGACACATCTATGCTAAGTGGCACCATAATATCACCAAGAGTCACTAGAATAAATGCACTTAACAAATGTAAACTGCTTTAATCTTATCAGGTATTGCTTAAGTTCAATTATTTTATACTTAAATTTTCTCTAAAGATCACTTTCAAATTCTTTAAGAAGACCAAATTAATGTCATACAAGCAGTCACCAACTTACACAGAAATCATACGTGCTTTCCTTTATACAAAGTTTCTAGTGCTTTTACCTCTGAACAGTTCACAACATAACCCCCAACCCTCTTGAATTTTCCCCCAAACCTCCTATCCATTGCCAAGGTTCCACCTTACCGCCCCCTCTCACGGCCAGGGGGGGAAATAAGTTTCTGGAATCCAGAGTAAAAACTCAGGAACGCATTTTCCTACAGAAAAAAATATAAATTGTGATCTAGAATGCTGAGTATTATAATTCAGCTACACAATGTTTATAAAAGGCTTTTGTGAACTAAAGCCTAAGAACCTAGTAACAATTCACAACAATATTTCTATGAGAAAATGCATTCCAGGTTCAAATAATTCAATACAATCCCTTTGTAGGTTGGTGACTGTCTGTATAGTGCCACCAAGTGATATATGTTTGACTAAACTCACAAAATATTAAATTCAAGACAGCTACATAATTATGACTATTCACTCTGTGAATGTGCTGTGTCAACCTCTTTCTAAGAAAAATTAACCATCTTTATTCATTTAAAAATTGCTATAATACTTACATTTAGTATTTCAAAATCATTACTTTCTAAGCCCTGTGTGAGGAGAACTGGAAAGCTATTCGTCTGTGGAAGTTCGTCCTTTTCTTTTTTTGTATCTATATCCAGTGCTCCCAGGCGTTCTTCAATGCTAACCTACACAACAGAAATGATCTGTTAATGTTACACCAGACAAGGCCTAAAAGCAGTTTGGTCAAACACTTTGTGCTTCTGCCTCAGGAGACAAAAAGCACTACTTGATTTACCCTCATCTCTGAAATACACAAACATGCTCTTTCTCATTCCAGTAGAATCTCATCACCTTAAAGCCACTTGTTAGAGACAAGTGCAGTGTCTGCAATCCAAGTTTCCAGATTCTAGTGAAAAAACCAACTGAAAACCACGATTTGAAAATGCAATTCATAAAAACCCCTCTATATGAAGATTCAAAAAAGGCCAAGGATCTGGCACCTGATTACTAAAGCACAAGAAATGACCTACTGTCACAAAAGCTTCCCCTTCTGTAATTATCGTTGCCATCAACTTCTTTTGAGAACAAATATTATCAAAAGAGCATAAAGACAGTTATGTTCCCTCCCAAACTTATAAGATGTCTTTCTAGTTTTTTCTTTATTTGCTATATAAAAACTCAATTGCATATAACTGATCGCTTATGAAAGCAAATCTTAACAGCCACGTTCTGCAAGCCCCTTGATAAATCAAAATATAAATGTTCTACTACTTCCAAAGCAAACAGATATGCTTTGGTAAAGCCTCCTATTTGGGCTAACTTATGTTTCATAAAACACATTAAAAAGGTAGGAGGAAATTAAAAGGCTGGATCTAGGCCAATCTAAGGAAAGTTGGTACTTTACTTTTAAATACAGGTATCATGTTACTGTCAAATAATTTTTATGAACAGCAATGTTATCCCCAAGCCAATAACATAAGATATTTAAAATCAAGTAAAAAAACATAACATTCTTTCTCTACTGATAAAACAGTTAAAATTCTAGAGTTATTTAGACAAGAATGACATGTGAATGGAAGATGAAAAAAAGGACTTTTCATAGACAAGTAACCACAAGGGGGTTTTAAGAGTTGAGGAAAAAAAAAAGAAAATTTATAAGCACTTTAAGAAGTTATAATGACAATCACTTTTAAAAGACAGACTAGCACTAAACCAGCCAGGACTGCTTAGACAGCCAAGAGAAGAGGCATCATCGGAACTCAGCAACATGCGAAACCCAATGAGAATCATCACAGCCAAGTCCTGGCTTAATCTACAACTATGCTATCCAGCCAACGATTAAGAAACGGCACCCTCTGTTAGCTAATGGGAGTTCTGTCTTCTCCATTAATGGTGGACGACCAAGTCTTACTAAGTTTTACAATCTGGAATTTCAGATTCCAGCAACAATCTCAGTAAGTTTCTGAAGTTTCAACCTTGGCTCTATCCAATATATTTGTTAGAATTTCCCAAGTAATCTTAAATTTCAAACTCAAAAATGGTCAGGATGATTATATTACCTCATTTTCCCCTAATTTCCTCTTGCTCTCTACTTGCCCAGTCTGTGGAGGAGCAGGCTTGATAGCTGCGTGATGTCCAGGTATCCCAGGCACCAGAACTTTTGCTTCAGAATTTATCAATGGTGTTCTCACCTGTTAAACAGGAATAGCAGGGGTGTGACAAAGAAAATTATGTCTTAGTCCTTGCAAGATTCATCCCCACTGAGAAAACTAAGCTTTTAAAAGGTTTTTCTACTGAAAAACTTAATTTAACTAATTTAATATGATATGAATTAAAGATAAGTTTTAAATGAATGTTTGACATTTAATTATCATCTAAATGTTCGTGGTTTTAAAGCTTTCAATACCACATAAAAGTAAAAACCAAGAAAAACAAAATCTACAGATGACACAATGACACAATGACTTAATGTTAAAGAGTGAAGCTTACATTTTACGACTACCTCCAGTAACTAATCTTTGCCAGAAATGCTCAGACAGCCAAGAGAAAGGTGTCATCTCTGAAACTCAGCCAGAAGCGAAACCATATGGATGTCATCATAGCATGTCTTGGCTTTTATTTTCTCATTAGACCGCCAAACATATGATGTTTATATGTAGATGCCACATTATATTCACCTTATATTCAAAATAAAGCATCACAATAATGGTCTTGTATGTCGTATGTAACACCAGCCCCATCATGGATTTAAGTTTTATTCCACTCTGAAATACACCATTCTCTCAACAAAGTTATGCTCCCTTTAGTACAGAAAATGATAAAATAATTTCAGCTAAATTTGACAGTGATCATGCAGGGGTGGAGGAGGAATTAAATAAATCCAAGGTATTCACTCATTCACTCAACAAATCCAGAGCACAGAAATCAATACAGTTTTACAGTCTTGATATCTAAAACTTAATCTGACAAAATTTGTTAAAACAAGATCATAAAGAAGATATTAAAAGTCTAAACATAATATTACACAAGTCAATTCACTCTAATCTCTTTTTTCTTAACTTCCCATATGTAATGCACTCACCTTTGTTATAGCTGTTTCTACTTTGGGGGCCCAGCAGTTTGAAATATCTCTTACTAAACACATATGAGGTTCTTTGGAATTTAAAGCCTGGGAATAGAATTTTAAAGGGGGACAGAGGACGGAAGGGGAAAAAAGACAAAGAGTGTCAAATAAAGCAACTGGGAGTGAGAATAAATGAAAAACAAATGTTGACTTGTGCCTTTTTAAAAAAATACAAAGAAGTATACAAAGCTTTCACAGAAAACTGTGGATCACTCAGACTGATGACCATTTAGATGGACAGCATCTGAGGAAAACGGGTAAACTCTGAATACACTAGGTATTATGTTTACTTTCTTCAGCTATGAACTGCATGAAATTTTCACACATGCATTAAAATTTAAGATTTTAAAGAAAACATTATTAGTTTGTCACCATCCTACAGAATCATCCATGCTAAAAAAGACTGGTCCTACCTTAAAATCTCCTACTGCTATCCCTTCCACAAGCTAGTCAAAGACAGCACTGCTGACTAACAAAACGCTGTGAGGTGGATCTCTATGCCCCGATACAGTATTAAACAGGGGGAAAGTGAGATGCAGCCAAGTACATATGTACGAATAAAGCTTTAAAGTTACAGGTAATTCTCTATACCCTCATAACCAATATCTGGAAGGACACAAAGCGAACAGGAAACTATGGCTGCATCTGGAGAGCGGGGTTAAGAGAGCCACACACGGTAAGGAGACTTAAGTTTACAGCTGAAGACTTGTCTCTTTTTTATTAAACCATATCCATGTATTAAATTTTTTTTAAAGTTGTAAGTATTTTTAAATAGACTCAACAAGAGCTTGCTTGGGCATGTAATATTCCTCTCATAGTCTCACCTATTCACATGCTCATAATCACTCACCAAAAGTCTCCAAAGAAACCTCTATAATCAAAAAACCTAAATCACTACCCCACCCCATTACATTTCCATTTAGAAAATTCAACAGGTGCTATTACCAAGGGCTCTTAAATTATTAAGATTTCCCTTTTGAGTTATTGGGCAAAATTCACCCATACCTGTGCCTACTGAGCACTTGAAATGTGGCTAGTCCAAAGTGAGATGTGCTTGTAAGTAAAAAATATACACCATGTTTCAAAGACTTTAATACCAAATAAAGGAGGAGGGGGGTAAAATATCTCAAATAATGTTTTATACTGACTAAGCATTAAAGTGATATTTTGGATATACTGGGTTAAGTAAAATTATACAGTTGACCCTTGAACAACACAGGGGTTGGAGCACCAACCCTCCGTGCAGTGGAAAAATCCATATATAACTTACAATCAGCACCCCACACCCACAGTTCCTATGTATCCACAGTTCCACATCCGTGGATTCAAAACCTCGAATGGTGGAGTACTGTAGTATTTACTAAGAAAAAAATCCAGGTGTAAATGGACCCACACAGCTCAAACCCGTGTTGTTCAATGACCAACTGTACACAGAGTTCTCACTAGTTAAAACAAACCACCCGATGAAAGGTTCTTCAGTTAGGGGGAAACACATGACATCTTTTTACGTATTCCAATAAGCAGATCAATGTCATTTTAAAATCATTTTCTTTCAGAGACATGTTGATGCTGTACTGCTTTACTGCAGAGTAGCATCTACGTACCACTCGCTCAATGGTGGGCTGAAACCAACTGCCATACACAAGCAACAGTGACATTTTGTCTGAGCAAAACCCAGCTGCTAGAATAGGGATGGGTTTTGGTGTTGACTTCTTGCCTTTCCCTGGTGTTGCTATCTGAATTGTGCAGTTTGAAGTCAAAGGCTTTTTACAGTATCTAGAAAAGGAAAAAAATTAGATTAGAAAATGTGAAATAACATTTCATACTAATTCTCTGAAGTTGGCACCAAGTCATGAAGTGTGACCTTCCTCTGGCCTCCACACCACCAAGAGTGACCAGGGTCCCCAGAGCACTAGATCCCTGTCAAAACTTCATCTACCCTCACCTTGCCAATCTCAAGACCTCACCACTAAAAGCTGCCTTGAGGCCCACCGCCCTTCTATCCCACTTTGTCAACCCCCACAAGAGGCCCCAAGCTCCCAAGTGCTCTCTCATCATCTGGAGCTTCAGCCCCAAAATGGCTGTCCATGCCCTGCTCTCATCAGCCCCACCTCTAATCGCTTCCAACCCCCAAAGCCTCCCCATGACCTCTGCAACAGTTCCAGGAGCAACATTACCAGCAGAATATAGACAAAATAAGATTCTCAGCTTCCTCTCTTAGGGCTCTCCCCACCTCCTTGCTCCAGGTTGCTCATCTCAGTAGCTCTCCTGACACCCTCAGCGTCAGGGCCCCTGGACATGATTTAAGTGCTCTCCTTGTTCTTCACTGACACTTCAAGACAAGCAGACTCTCCCTCCACCATCTCTAAAACCTTTGGAATTGCTGTCCCCAGATACCAGCTATGCTCCCCTCCTGTCATCATTCAAAGACCTTTGGGTCACTTCCTCACATTTCTTAAAGATGTTAGTGGCTCACTGTCATTCTGTCCAACACTTCTGCTGAGGAATTCCTTTCTTAGTGATTTGCATATCCAGCACACATGCTGGCTGATGATCCTTCTGACAGCCTGTCCTCTCAGTTCCTTAATCTTGTACCTCCAACAACCTTGTCCTTCACTGTATCTCCGCCACACTCCTCACACCATGGACATCTTATCACCAGTAAGTACGCGCCCTCCATAATCCCTATTGTAAGCACCCCACTATCTTTCCAGCTCACTCCTAGTTTCCTGACGCCACAACCATCTCTATCCAGGATTTCTGGCCTCTGCTTTGGTCTTTACCCTTCTACAGTCTATTCTCTTCACATCAGACAGAATGACTTAGAATATAATGTCTTAAAACCTCGGTCAAACCCCATCAATCCTCAGTTTAAAATCCTTCACCAGCTTACTATTACCCAAGGAGAAATGCCCAAGTCTTCACCATGGCTTACGACTTCCCAGCCCTTAATTATACATTCCATGTACACATATGACTATGTAAATAAATGTCTTGAGTGCTACATACCAAAATATTAACAGTTACCTCTAGGGAGTGGAACTCAATGGAGGGAGATTTGGATTTTATAATCAATTATCTAGGCATCCTGAATGTTTTAAAATAAGTGTATACTGCTTTCATAAGTAGTTTGTATTTAAATAAATTTCTATAATAAAATTGTAAAAGGAAGGGTACCAAATGACAATAAAAAGTTTGATACCGTTTTAAAGTTTAACATAATCATGTACATGACTGAGTTTCAGACTGTTTATAACATATGGCAAGAATTGGCAAACTTTATGGAAAGGGCCAGATGGTAATATTTTCATTTTTTGGAGGCCACCTATGATCTCTATTGGATTTGGCCTGCAGGCCATAATCTACAGATCCCTGGTCTATGACTATTACACGTCGCATCAACAACACACCCCTCTGTCCATCGAAACACCAGCAGTGCCACGCTTCACTGATCCACAAAGGTCCCGTGAGGGAAAGCACTGTCAAAGTTAGAAGTCAAGGCTTCACCAAAGTTCACAAGCAAAGCTTCCCTAATGAACCAAATTCTGTTAAAATTTATGTTAGAACTACCAAATGTTACTAAGCATGCATCATAAAAAGCCACTCTCCTAACCATAAATATGAAGAAATGATCCATGACTCCAAAAACCCGAGTTCTCACTGGGAATATATATAGTCATGAATAAAGAATTAAGAAGGCTTTCAGAACAATCTAACTGAAAAGTAACATAAAGCAAAGAATATTGAGGTGGGAGTATAAAGAAGTAATAAGTCAGGGAAGGAAAATAAATCTCTGAATTGAGAAACTTCTTACTTACCCATTTAATACATGTTCAAAAAGATGAACTTGACCATCTCTGCAAACAACAGCTAATTTGACAGGCTAAAAGGAAAATGTAACATTATTCTAATGGGTAATATACTTCAGTCTACTCTAATAATTACTTATGAAAATTCAACTCCCCTCCCTACCCTTTAGATAACAAGAGAAAAATTAAAACGGCAAGGATGTGTAACTCTTGAATTTAAAAATAATCACAGCTATCAAAATAACAATTCAAGCTATTGTTGTCAAGTTTATAAACAAAAGTTAGGCCAAGACGACAGCACAGTCAAGAATGCAGCCTGGAAGTCAGAGAAGCAAAGTCACTACCGAGGGCACTGGCAGACGACAAGGACCGGCGGGCCCTGACCGTCAGAGCCGTCAGGGTTGCTGGAAACGCCACTGAGCACTGTCCCCTCCCCTCATAAGCATGCACCAGTCTCTCATGGTTAGTCTGAATAAGCTAAGACTTTTGTAATATTTTGTTTTTTTCCTCTCTCTCCCGTGAATCATCAAATCATTAAAACCCTGATAAAATAGTATTTGTGAAGTCCAAAAACAAATTCTCAAAAAAAAAAAAAAAATCAAACCACTTACCTCTTCTTTGTTTTCTGACAAAGTCAAGTCAATATAAATAGGTTCATCTGTCACTGTAAAAGACATCACTGCGTTCTTTTCTTTGTTTTCTGACCGGACCTGCCTAGATAACAAAATCAATGATTAGATATTAAGATATTGAAAAGGGGGTGGGAGAGACACCACAAAGGAGTCACAGCAATAGGTTCTCTTATAGCTTTTTCATCTTTTGAAAGCTAAATAAGGTGACTAAAAATCAAAACAAGGGAAGCATTTGTGTCACTAACCATGTAACATGGTTGCATGGTGAGAGAGCTTTAATGCATTTGGGGCAGATTTAAACAATGAGCAACGTCCTTTTCCATTAATCTATCTGGCTATCTTGATGGAAATGCCACACTGTCTTGATCACTGTAGTTTTGCAAGTCTCCAGGTGAGTCTTTCAACTTTCCCTTCTTTTTCAAAGTTGTTTTGGCTATTCTATGTGCTTTGCATTTCCACGTGAAATTGTAAAATCAGATTGCTGAGATTTTCACTGGGTTCGCACTGAATCTATAGATTAATTTGAGGAGAATTAACATCACAGCAATATTGAGAAATAGAGTCCAGAAACAGATAAGTATAGACAGACAGATAAATGATCCCAACAAATGATTATTCGTTGATTCCTTATTTGAGAATTATTTGCTGAAGTTTATTTGTAAACCCCGAAATCAATACTTGTGGGTGATTCATGACCTTTAACGGGCATACACAGAGGAGCAAAGAGTATGAGCTGCCCAACACTCATGAGGTTATTAGGCAAGGCTATGCTCTGCCTTCTTATTTCAGTTTTTATTCTAAGCACTTTTCACTGTCTATTTAGTACCACATTTTTTTGCTTTTCTACTTTTAGAAAAGCAATTGGCGATTTCACTGTTTAAAATGGCCCCCAAGTATGGTCTAGTGTCCCTAAGAGTGAAAAGGCTGTGATATGCCTTACGGAGAAGATATCCAAGTTCAATAAACTCTGTTCTGATCTAAGCTAATCAGCTATATATGTGTGTATGTATACAAATAAAATAAGGTATCTTTAAACAGAAACACACATAAAACAAGGTTATGCACAAATGAGATGACAAAAATGTAACACTTTTGAGAGGCCTGCAAAAACCAACCCCTGGTGTTTCCCCAAGGAATAATAAATAGCTCAGTGCTGCTGAATCAGAGCTCATGAGGCCCTCACACAATATGACTACAGCCAATAACAAGTTTGTTCTAGTTCTGTGAAAAATGTTGTGAGTACTCAGACAGAGGTTGCATTGGATCTGTAGGTTGCTTTGGGTAGTACAGCCATTTAGATAATATTGATTCTTCCAATCCAAGAGCACAAGGTATCTTTCCATTTCTTTGTATCATCTTCAATTTCCTTCAAAAAAGTTTTACAGTTTTCAGAGTACAAGTAACCTCCTTGGTTAAGTTTACGTGTAGGTATTCTGTTCTTTTTGATGCAATGGAAATGTTAATGCCAGTTATAAAATTCTGAGTCTTGAAGTGGAAAAAAGTGAATGAAGGGCTGCAAATGGCAAAATATCCTTCTTTCTTACGGGTGAGTTGTATTCCATTCCATATATATGCTGCATCTTCTTTATCCACTCATCTATTGATGTGCACTTAAGATGCTTCCATATCTTGGCAATTATAAATAATGTTGCTGTTAATAGCAGGGTGTATGTATCTTTTTGAATTAATTCTTATTTCGTGATTGGCTTTATTCCTTTGATAACTATGTAAGTTTAAAAAGCTAAAGCTCTATACATTCTTAGAAACAATGAACAGTACATATATGTAAATTTTAAAAATATGTGCAGTATATTGTGTATATGTATTTACATGCAATACATTGTATATGTGCAGTCAAACTGTAACAATTCTACCTAGTAAAACTGAAAAATGGAAAGAAAAAAAAAAGAATTGCTTGGATGTATATATATGCAAAACCAATTCACTGGAGATCCTCTTTTCAACAAATGGTACTGGGACCACTGGATATCCAAAATGCAAAACCATGAACCTCAATACATCCCTCGTACCATATACACAAATATTGAAAAAAAAAAAAATCAAAACAGATTACAGAACCAAATAAATGTTAAGACTTAAAACTAAGAAACTTTCAGGAGAAAAATTCTGTGACCTTGGAAGCAAAGACTTCCGTAATCTGGACTTCATCAAAATTAAAAAGACAAGCCACAGATTAGGAGAAAATATCTGCAAAGCATCTACCTAATAATCAGTTTATATTCAGAATATACACAGAACTCTCAAAACTCTAAGAAAACAACCCAGCAGAGAAAAGGCCAAAATATTTGAACAGACACTTTGTCAAGCACATCCAGATAGCAAATAAGTATACAAAAGACTCTTAACATCAACAGCCATTAGGAAAATTCAGATTAAAACCACACTAAGATACCATTACACACTTATTAAAATGGCTAAAATTAAAAGACCATATCAAGTGTTAGTGACGATGTAAAGGAATTAGCACTCTGACACACAGCTGGTGGAAACATAAAACGGTACAACCACTCTGAAGAACATTTTGCAGTTTCTTAAAAAGTTAAATATACACCTACCATATGATCCAGACATTATACTCCTAAGTAATTTACCCAAGAGAAATGAATCATAAGTCTGTACAGACTTGTACACAAATGTCCATAACAGTGTTATCTATAATGTCCCAGACATGTCAACAAGCCTGTAGACTGGAGTGGGGAGGGGGATTACAAAGGGGTATGAGGAAACATTTGTGAGCAATGCACATGGTCAGTATCTTGGATGTGATAACAATTTCACACATGTATACGTATGTCAAAACTTATCAATCAAATTATATACTTCAAATATGTACAGTTTATTATATATCAATTATACCTCAGTAAAGCTCAATAAATCTGGGCACAAATTTAAAAAATAAAGACCGAGTAACAGAGTAACAAGCATGACTTACAAACATCATTCAAAATCAGTTTCTTTTTAATCAACTAGTCAGATTTTATGTATTTACCAATAAACAATCTTTCAGTTTTTTGTGTCTAGAAGAAAATTAAGATTTGATGTCGGATAAATTTTAAATATTCACGCACAATAAATTCTTAATAAAACAAGATTCATTCTCAAATGAAGTTACTCATACTACGTACATATTCAAAATCACCACTATCAGACCACCATATACAGTAGAAACTGCTATTTGAGCCCATCAATAGGAGATAGTACTGCCTCCTTGTAGTAATACAAAAGTCTTTTTTTTTTTTCATTTTAATCTTCATTCAGTGGCAAGAAGCCTTCAAAAATTATTTTCTTTCAGAAATGTCTTTCAAAAGTAATTACCAAGGAAACTTGGGCTTGCTCTACCTACCAAAACACAAAGTTTTCAAGAATGGCCTTTTGGGGCAGCCTTTCAATATGCATTTTTAACTTGTTTGTTTTTATAGTTTACTCCTCTGTTACCAGGAAGCTCCAGGCAAACACATATTTTCAGGATCTTAAGACAATAGAAATCAACTTTTCTGTTACGTAAGAAATTTTGTACTTGGAAAGCACTAGTCTCAGAAGCCAAAGAGGTGAGGCATTTAAGATTCAAAAATCCTAGTAATGTCAAGAGATTCTGGTGGCAGATTTTAACTTTTCTGGCATTAGTAATTTCTTCTGTAAATGATAAACCCTCTAGAACTAAAAGAAATTATCCCAACAGGCGTGCCTCAAAAATTAGACACAGATGAGAAAAGCAACACAATTAAAGACAGGCATAATTAGGAAGCAAGTTGATGTTCAGAGGTGAACAGAGGTCCTCATGAACCTTTCCCCACAAAACTACTTTAAGAAATACATATTTGATGAGTCCCAGTTCTGAGTATTATATGGCATATATTTATAGAAACTTTACATGGTCAAGAGCATGCTCAACTAATTGATTACTAAGATGAGAAACTACTTCTATTTTTTAAACCTCTACTTATTCTGTTCATGAATGTCAAGTAAAAAAGTTAACTTCACCATCAGATGATGTTATAAAATCAGAGAAATTTCTTGTATTTCTTAAATTAAAAAAAATTTTTGATGGCTGTTGAATACCAAATTAATTTTTACTTTTAAAAGTAGCTTCAAAGGGAATTAGTGATAGCAACTACTGCAAAAAAAGGTTACTGGGATTCTCAGACAGTCTAGGAATTTAATGTCCTCAGTAAATCATCCATCAGTAGACATTACTACACTAACTCAGTAGTCCTTTCTTTCAACAAAATCAGAGATTTTCCTAAAATTTTTCTTTAAAAGGTTATTTTTTAATTGCCCAGTCACAAAAATATTCAGCCCACTGTACTTCTAAATAAGCATGGAGGAAGTTCTATTATGTAATGCTCTTAAATTTTTCTCATAAAGATCTGGTTTTCAGGCAGGCTCAATTCATTACAAGTCAATGTAAATCTAACATTAAACACAAATAAGCAAGTTTCATACCCATAATTTATATTAACCATATAAGCTGTGACAGAATCTTTTAAAGCAATGTTACCTCCCAAATTCAAGACTACATACCAGACATTAAGTAACCGGTCATGTACTGCTCCAGATAAGAAATAAAGACCTGTAATTCCATCAAAGGGTTGGCTCTCATTAGGAGGTCGGATAGTAGTGAACATAAGTGATGAAACTGGCGTCGCATGTCCCGTGAAGTGCTAGAGAAAGTTATATCTCATTTAGGAGAGGATGGATATAAAGCAGAAACAAACTGTAACTATATATATGACACATATCTGAAATCAGAGCTCCAGACTAAGGTTATTTGTGCTGCATTCCTCAGTTAAAAAAAACTCCATCTGAAAAAACTGAACATTAAAGATTTCCCTTCTAATTCCCATGACCTACTCCACAATCTTTACTTTATCCTTTTTTGAATTAAAGATTCACTTCATTCTATCCATTTCTAAAAGGGTGCTTGGGTGCTCAGACACAGCCAAGGAATAGTAGGTCCTCATGTTACTCTCAGTGAGTAGAAACCACAATTTTAAGGTGTCATCACAGCACCTAAAGTTCGGTAATCCTTGAGTACACTCAAAATGTAACACTCAACCTCAATAGTTAAATACTACAAGTGTACCAAATGCTGGAAGCAAGCTAGAAGTCAAAAATTACTGTAATTATTGAATACAGTAAAAGATTTTTAATTCAAATTCCATTCATGTTCATTTTTCCAATGCTTGTGAAATGGACGTGGTCTAACATATTTAACAGATCTGGAGGCTACGTTTTATCTATTAATTCTACCATTTCATATGCTTAAAAATAACAAATCTGTATTCTTAAAACAACATTCTATCGCTTAGACTTCTGCCTTTCTCCATACTTTACCTAGAAGACTGCTATGCTTACAACTAATTTGATTTACTCACCCTGTAGACTTCTTTGGTCTCCAAAACCCATAGTTTGATTGTTCGGCCAGCTGAAAGCAACATCTTTCCATCTGGGCTGATACACAGGGAACTGACGCTGCTATTATCTCCTTTCCATTTGCTATATTGTTAAGAGAAACAAAAACATCTCAATAAATGGGGACAGAAGTTTACCTAGAGCAAAAAAATAACAAAAAGCAAATTAGGCATTAAAAATATCACCCAAGGTTCTATGCAAAACTGCACTCTCTAAAATGTTGTGTCAGGTAACCAACTTTGGACATACCATCAAGATAATGCATCCCTACAGGACAGAGATTCTCAAGAGGTACCAGGAAATGAGTGATTAAGAGTTATGAGTGAGTGAGTGAGTGAGTGAGTGAGAGAGAGAGAGAGAGAGAGAGAGAGAGAGAGAGAGAGAGAGAGTGAGTGTGAGTGTGTGTGAGTGTGTGTGTGTGTGTGTAGTGTGTGTAGAGGGGATAGCTCAGTGGTTGAGTGCATGCTTAGCATGCACAAGGTCCTAGGTTCAATCCCCAGTACTCCATGGTTAAAGTTAAAAGTTTAAAAAAAAAAAAAAACTTGTAAGAATGTAAAATGGGCAGTTGTGTACCCTGTGATCCGTGAGGTGGATTTTGTTAATGCCCAAAAAACTACCATGCTGGCTGGATCTCTGCAAGCCCATCCTCTCCTCTCCTTGGTTCCTGCATTCTCTGGAAGGTTGAGAATTTAATTTACTTAGCAACACAAATCATCTCTCAATCTACAGTACAAAAAGATTAATTCTACCCCAAATCCAAAGAGATATGCCTTCATCTGATAGGGTAAAATAAATAGGTATAAATGATCCCCTTCTAATGCCACAAATAAATTAGCAACAAGAGTCTTTGCAGACTGTTGCATATATTAATGCTTTCATAAGTAACAAGGAGCTTGGCTATTCACTTATAAAATCAAGAAATAACAGTAGTAGGGGGAGGGTACAGCTCCGTGGTAGAGCACATGCTTAGCAGCACAAGGTCCTGGGTTCAATCTCCAGTACCTCCATTAAAAAAAATTTAAGCAAACAAACAAACACAAAACAGTAACAATCTTCTTACCAAAAAAGGTTTAAAGTAGAAGAGAACATACTGCTCTGCCAGTCACATTGGAATATGTCAAATTACTCATTCGGAAAAACAAAACTAGATTCCTATCTTATGCTACATACAAAGCTTAATAAATTAAACCAAAACTAACTGATTAAAAATAAATACATATGAAAATGTTTTTATAATCCTGGGGTTAGGAAAGACCTTCCAAAGCAATTACAAATAAGGAATCACAAACAAACAAACAAACAAAAAAAATCAAATTTAAATAAATAAAACTTCTGTACCACAAAATAAGTCATAAAATTAAAAGCAAAAGGTTAGGAGAAAAATATCAAAAATATACAGGCAAAGAATATTCAGACTACATTAACAGCTCTTTATATTCAAGAAATAACTCAAGTTTTAAAAAATTCAAAATAAAAAGACAAAGAATATAAACATGTAATTCACAGAACAAATACAAGCTGTCAATAAACACAAAAACACCTAACTCCACCAATAGTCAAGGAAATGCAGCAATAATGTATGAGAACTTTTCCTTTACCTTCATTGGTTCCTAACACTCTTGAAAATTTCTCAATTCCCACAGCTTCAACACTCACCTATATTCCTTAGGCAACATCTAGTCACTGAATAGATACACTTAAAAAAGAAAAGAAGAAAAAAAGATACCACCATCCTAACAAGCTTCCTGAATCTACTTCCCGACTCAACACTGAGTAGCATAGAACTACCACCACCATGACCCCTACCCACTCCCCATTAAGAGCTTACTAATGTGTACTCCTCCTCTATCAACATCACCTGGGAACTTGTTAGAATTTCCAAGTCTCATCCTATACTTACTAAATCAGATCTGTAAACACAAGTAACATATGTGCACATTAAAGCTTGAAGAGCACTAATCAAAAAATTCCTTGTTGGGAAATGTGACTGGTTTCAGGGGGATGACCTACATACACATAGTAACACTGAAGGCCTCCCAATCACTCTACCAATGAAGCCCAGCAATTGAGCACCACACCCACACAGCTCTTTAATGTTTCATTTTCAAAAAACAACAGGCAGCTGAGGATCTCCAGTCATTTAAAGAATGCCTTTAATGTGAAAGAGACCAAAATCAAACAAAAATTAAAACATACCCTCAAGAGGGAGATGCTGCAAAGTAAAAAACTTCAAATCCTGTAGTATTTTCAGAGTTAGAAAATATGACATGCACGAAAGAAAAATGATGCAACAAAAATTCAAACAAAAAATAGCTTCCATAAGTCAAAAATATGGTTAGAGAACCTTAAAAATTCAATACAAGATTTAGAAGACGAAATTGCTTCTCAAGTACAGAAGAAAACGACAAAAGGGAAAATGAGAATAAAGTATGAAACATAGAAGAATTAGTCCAGAAGATGCACCATCTAAATAACAGTATACAGCACTAGAGAAAGATCAAAGAAAACAGAGGGGATGAAATTATAAAATACACAGTACAAGAAGAACATGAATTCCCAGACTAAGTGGTCCCTCAAGTGCCAATGTAATTCACTGACTAAAGAAAAAAAGCACAGGATATTTTAGAATATAAAAATAATTAACAGTGAGGGGGGAGGGTACAGCTCAGGTGGTAGAGTGCATGCTTAGTATATACAGGGTCCTGGGTTCAATCCCCAGTACCTCCTCTAAAAATAAATTAGTAAACCTAATTACCCCCCCCCCACCAAAAATTAACAATGAAAGCTAAAAAAGAACCCAATGTACCAATGCTTCAAATCCTGGGGGAAAAATATTTCCAACCCCAAAGTGTGTATCTTCAAGTTATCAATCAACTGTGAGGGTAAAGACGCTAGTAGATAAGCAAATCTCTGTAAATTTACCATCGATCCTTTTTCAAGAAGCTACCAATTTGTATGGGTCACAAAAAAGAGGTAATAAACCAAAGACAAAAGTGAGATCCAGGAAATAGAGGCTCCATCTGACGAGAGAATTTTCAAAATAATGATGAAAAGAAATCCCAGGATAATCATTTGAAGAAGGCGGAGAGGTCCTCCAAGAAAAATGAAACTGAAGGGAAACTTCCGAAGATTAATATACTTGATTAATCTGTGTGTCTGAAATAACAGATTTACACTATTGCAGGAATGAGACTGAACTTACAAGTATACACAAAACTAAGCAAATGAACAATAAAGCAGTTATAAACCCCAAGAAAAGCAAAATTTTGTGCCAAAAAGATAACATAAACAGTGCAGTCCAAGTCTCAACTGTAACAATATTTAAGTAGTAGTCATAATGTGAACGATGAATACTGCTTAATCAGAAGTGTGCTACAATATTGGGAAAATGGGAATGGAAAAAGGGAGAGGCTAAGAGCTAAATCCTCATCTTCTATAGTAGGAAATCAACAGACAGTACCTAAAACGGAAAACAAAATCAATGAACAATAGCATAGGAATGCCAAGAATGAAACTGGAAACACAATACTGCAGGAGAAAAGTCTGGAATAAGAGCTCAGGCTCTGATTCAACCTATTTCTTAACTATAAAACAGGGATGGAGACTACCCCAGTGTTACAAATACTGTGTATAACATGCCGAACAGTGCCTTGAACATTACTAGTCCCTGAGTTGGTGAACTCTTGTCCAGACAGCATTTAAAAGCTCTGTTTCAGGGACCCCGACCCCAGCCTGGTGGATGAGAATCTCCACAGGTGTCTCTTTAGTCACCAGTGTGGAAACTACTGCCACAGGTAAATGGAGTGCACTTACTGAACTTCTAGGCAGATGACTACTCTCTGCACCTTCAGCCCCAAGCCCTCCTTTAAATTCTAAGCCTCTATCACCAGCCCACCTGCCAGGTCTTGCCTTTCACATGCTATGTCAAATTCAATTTGCTTAAAAACTCTAAAACCACTTCTCTCTTCCAAATTTCTATTAACTGCACCACGAGTCACCTAATAAGTTCAGAAAATTGAAAACTAGTTACATTTTATTTAAATCCTTTCTGCACTCAATACCACCCATCTTCTATCCTACCCAAGGTTCTTCTTGGTTGATATTTATTCCTTTCTTCCTTCCCACTCTTACCGTCCTACACCCAGACTATTCCAACCACCACCTGGGATCTGGCTTTTCTGCCTTTGAAGGAGCTCCTTCCCACATATTCTACAGTGCCAGATTTTCTTCCTAGAGCATTATTCTGATTTTCAGTGTCTCCTGCTTATCAAGTAGAATCCAAAACTCCAAAACAGTAGTTTTAGTATAGCAGGAAAATAAAGTACCAGAATTCGAGACAGCAGGATGAGAACTCCCTGTCACTTACTAGCTTTAAGACCATGGGCATCATCACCCTCCTTAGGGTCCACATCTACGTACTAACTTCAACTACATTCAACAGTCCACATTTACTAAAAATCCATTACAGCCAATTACAGGATTAGGTGCTTGAACTAGCAGAGCTGTCTGAAATTTTTATCTACAACACTTAAGGCCAGACTCCCCGGCTCACATCCTCTAACAGACATTATGCCCTAGGATGGCCCTCCTCTAAATCACTCTACTCAGTTGCAAGTAAACCTTTCACTTTCCTTTCTCCTAACCCTTGCTCCTACCACATCCCCACCCCACCTTCCCTTCCCTACCCTCAGAAGGATTCTCCCACCCTCTTCTATCCACATCTTACCTCTCCTAGAAAACCCAAGTGAAGTCCTTCTCTTCCACCAGGTCTTGCCAACGCTACCCTACTCATCTGACCAGTAATACGTGCTACTTTACGGAATATCTTGTGCAGATATTTCACTTTTGTACCATTATTTAACTTTTATGTATTAAAATCTTCCACACCCAATTTAATTAAAAGTTCCTTGAGAACAGTCTATAACCTTACTGGTGTCTACATTCTCCACTGTGTCCAATATCAAATTCACTTCTATCAAGAATACAGCCTTGATTTGTTGAACTAATGCATTTCCAAACAGTAACCACATTACCCCAGAACTATCAACGTTACTCACCACTTTACTTTGCACGTCTGTGTGTTCCATTCCACAATGTGTTTATCATCTGAACAACTATACAAACAGCCATTGTCTTGATGCCACTGTATGCAATTGACTTTGTTGTCATGTCCACCACTCTGTAGATTTAAAAAAAAAAATTAAAGAAAAAAAAGCTCATCTGATATGACAGTATGCACCCTGGAATCATTCATAAGAGTTAACTAAAATGTTACACCTTAACCTAACTAAAATGCATCTATCCATTTGCAACATCAAAAATGAGATAAATCTGCTACAACTTCATCAAATACTAACTTTCCATTGTCTCCTCTGCTGAAAAAACATACTTCTACATCATAAGTCAAAGGATACTAGTCCTAAATGCCACTTACTTTTGACAGGAATGCCAGCACTAGGCATGATAAAATACTTCATGTACAGAGGCAAAAAGTTGGGGACACTTGAGTGAACTAGTAAATCAAATCTTAAACAATGTCAAGTCAGTGATTAAGGTAAAAATCACATCTAGTCAAAACTATCCTTGCAAATCCCTTTGTAAAGAAGTACTAAAACTATCTCTCAATTTTAAAAATCACTGTTTATTCAGGGACACACTAAATGTTTTCTTGTATTATAGCTCACACCATATGAATAAAACTTTAAATGTACTCAGCATAACAAAATGTTCACTCTGAGGCACAAAGGAACGGAGACATCACCTGGGGAAGAGCAAATTCAAGTCTCTCATCTCACATTCCAAGACAAGCTCATTCAGCAGAATACAGTGCTAAATCACCGTGAGCAACTGTTTTCACTCTTTCTACCTGAATTCACATTAATTAAATGTGCATACAATGGATCACCACTGTGTACATATCTAAGCTAAGCATGAAAGCTAAAATTCAAAGTCACTACTTCCATCGTACAGACTGCCGCCACCTCAAAAGAAAAATGTTTAAATGTTAAGTTCAGTTACTTCTCTTCCTTCCTATCAGTTATTTATTCAAAGAACTAAGTCCCACATTATAGCCAAACACACAAAGAACTGAACAAAGGAGATGAACAGATAATTTCTGCAGAAAGAATTCAGTAAGAAATTTTTTAAAACTTCAAAGTTAGTAATCCAAGAGATACAAAGCAAAACAAAGTAACATTTTCAGTCTATTCATCTAGCAACTTGTATACCAAAACCAGGCAAAGACACCACCAAAAAAGAGAATTATAGACCAATATCACTGATGAACATAGATGCAAAAATCGTTACCAAAATATTAGCAAATAGAATCCAACAGCTCATCTAGCAACTTGTTTAGCATTATAATACCCATGCTGTTAAGATTATAATGAAAATGGCATTATCATACATTGCTGGGACTAGCATACTTTTTTTGGAAAGCAATCTAGAAACTGTCCATTCATTCATTTACTCATTCAACATTTACTAAATACCAATTACATGCCAGGCACTATACTACTTTCAATAAATTATGTCTAAATTTCAATAAAGTCATGCAAGGTAGCTTACACAATTCGCATTGAAGAGATGATCATTATCTTATCCTTGATCATATAACTAGAAGGATTCAACCCCAGGACAGACTAGTTCCAAAGCCTGGTCCCTTTCTACCACACCACATCATTCCAACACTCCTTGCCCTGACCCTCCTGGTTCCTTTTTAAGAAACTCATCCCCTGTTAAAGGCTTACATATAATCCTGTGAAGTATCAAAATAATCTAACAAGGAATTCTAGGCTTCATCAGCATCGTGTCTGCAGCCACAACAGCTGAGTAAAGCAGCTACCACACTGCACAGGGCACTAGGTACATGTTCAACACAAAAGACTGACCAAGTCAAAGGATGGCTCCAAACTATAGCAGGGTAGAAGCCCACATGAGGACCACACTCAGCTTGGAGAGCAGGCAGGAATAAAGGAAGATTTCCTTTATATACACTTCTGAATGCTTTAACTTTTTTTTTTTTTACAGTTGTGTATTATTTGTATAATCTTTAAAATGAAAACAAATAACATACTTTTAAATACAGGTTTAAAATCAGATAAAAACTTTCATCTATCAAATTAGCTAGGTTTTTTGTTGGTGTTATCACTGTTTTAATGTGAATAATCAATGATGACAAAAACACTCTGAAATACATGTACCGTCCTTCCATAGCTGATACAAGTACACATTAGAATAACTTCCAGGAAATTTTTATACTATGTATAGAAAGGCTTAACACTCACACCTTTGACTGATTAATCACAGGTTAGTAATTCTGGGAACACATGTAAGAAAAAAAAATTTACAACAAAAAAATCAGAAACTACCTAAATGGTTAGTAACAGTTAAATCGCCAAGGGACTATCCAATTTAATGGGATTTTAGCCAGTCCCTAAAAATGTTTATAACTAGTTCTTGACAAATATGAAAACTGCTCATGTTATAATCTGATGGAAAATATCAGGATACAAAATAGATGAACAGACAGAACCCAACTGCATTTTCTGAACATATGCATAGAACAAAGAAACACACAATCTACTAAACAGAAGACTGCTCGGTGATAGATTTAGGTGTAATTTTTTCCCTTTCAACTTCACATAGTTCCAAAGTATCTACAGATAGATGTTACTTACATATTCATATACTTACTTATTCATATATACAGAAAGCAATCCTATATACAGACAGGAGTTAAGTGAACACCAAAAACATACTGTAACAGATATTGTCTGATACAAATTATGCCAGTTTCATTACTGTCTTGCAGCACTAGCCCCACCTCTGCTCTGCGATGCTGGGGCTGGGACTCTGCGAACCCCATTTCTGCTCTGCTAGCTGGATCATTAGTAGGCTCCACCAATAGGGTGCCAGAGGGAGACAAGGCAGGAGGAGGAACAAGGGACTGGTTTCTTCTTGTCTCCCAGTTTGCATCACCCCAATGTTTCTCCACTCCAGCAGCAGCAATCCTTTTGGCAACAGATGAACCCAATATGCAGTTTTCCCAACGCTTGGAGAACCAGTCTCATCACCTCCCTTCAGAGACACCAGCAGTCAGCTAGGGCCCCTCCTCAGAGGTCTGGATTCTCAAGTCCACAGTGCCATTCCCCTTCAAGAGACAGCAACACCTGCTCCTCAAAATTTCAGCAATAATCCCACCGCCTCCCTGGTCCCCTCGCCCTGGAGGCGGTGCACTCCTTCCTGCAGCTGTGATCTATCTGTGATACTCAGAATTCTTTCCACCCTTTCTTATTTAAGCCTAGTCAACAGTTCTCCCTATTCTTCACACTCTGACCTATAATAATGACAATGTTACCCATCATAACTATTATCAAATATTACTGTTGAAAATTTAAAAGTTAAGGGGCAGAAAAATGCCCCCATACTGCAGATCCTATTGCATATCCTAAACTGTTTTTAAATAAATCTTTAATCATCACTTTCTTTTATACAAAATACACACACACACACATATATATATATACTTACTATCAATTTACTGTGTAGTTCTGCTTTTACTGTACTGTATAATAAAATACTACCAACTGCTGTACCAAGAGCCAACAAGTCAACCTGGTTACTCGTTCCTATAGCTTCTGATTTCCTTTTTTTCCTCTGTGGACCTTCCTGGAAAAAGAAAGAAAAAACAATTTCTTATTGTATTATTTCAAACACTGAAACATCATTAATGCATAAATGCAAATGCCCAACAGCTCACCAATTAATGTGACTGCTATTAAGAGACACTTAAAAAAGTGGACGTGGGATTTGCTCTCAGGTAAGTTCTTTCTTACTACTTAGGAAATAAACTCACTCCAATGGGAATAATATTCTGTGCCCCTCTCTCCTATCTTTACCTCTCAGAAAAGATGGCAAGAGGTATAACTTAGTATGCTCTGTTAGTATTCTCTTAACAAGTCCAAACAGCCTCATTGCTGCTTCCACTTCTCAGAAACCAACCTTTCCCAAAAGGTCCAAGTGAAGCCTCCATTGCCACCTGCTCAAGCAGCCAATGCTTTCCCCTTTCACCTCCCAAATCTTTCCTTGCATTCTGGCTTCATTTTTAGGAAAAGGGACTCAAATGTTTATACACTTATAAACATGTATTTACTTCAATTTGAGTCAAAAAAAAAAAAAAAAGCTGCAATCAGTAAAGCAGTGTGAAGCACACACTAGAGAAGTTGCTCCAGTGAGTGTTTAAGGGCCAGTCTGAAAGTTCCATGTTCTCTTGATGATTCCAATGACTTAAGAGGCACATATTTGAATTTAGCATCAAACGGCGAAGACTTCTTTGATTTACTTCAAAAAATGATACTAACAACTCTTGTCTATCAAAAAGAAACCAATGCTCAAAACTTCAGAGTACACTAAAGTTTATAATGAGTAATAATCCATAATTTCAGAACTTCTCTTCCATGTTTATAATTTTTTTCTAAATGAAAGCCTGCTAAGCCTATGTTTTAGCATAAAGATGCCCTTAGAAATTAATTCTTCTAGTGTAAAAGAGACCAATACCATAGAAAAGAGAACATTTTCTCAATAGTGCAAGATCTTTGCTCTACAGCACAAAAAAGCAGCCCCAGGATACATAAAAATTTGCCCAACTCAAAAAACCACCAATGAAAACTACAATGTTACGAGCGCATAAAGAATATCAAGGAGTAGGACTTATAAGGCATTTTCTACCTTTTTTCTCTTGGTTATCCTGTGGAGACGTGACATTTGAAGAATTTGATTCACTGAACACCCTTAAGTCAACAAAAAGTTAAAATATACAACAACAAAAAAGTTTAAATACAGAAAAAATAATGCACATTTTGCAAGTCCTGAGAAATGTATCTACGCTGATAAACCCAAAAGAAAAGTTACAATTAAGAGCCAAAGTTATTTTTAAAAAAAGTCTGATGGCCTCATCAGTAACATTTAATTTGCCTGAAACATTGAAACTTAGTCAAGGAGTGTCCTAGGTCCCACCTTCAGCTAAATAAATTTCTAAAGCCACCTTTGAATGATTCTGGAGAGCAAATGTGCTTTGTGCATAAGGTTATGAACACAAACATTTATGCAAGGACAGTAGGGGAAGGTATACCAATCTACTACCACCTCATCAGAAAACCCTTCTCTGACACAGTCTAGAAAGTATTTCTTCTACTCTTAGTTTTCCCAAATCAAATTAAAATTACCTACACTGAGGTTTCTAATGTTTGAAGCATAGGCTGGTCCAAATATGTGTATGTTTTTCTGTAGACTTGAGTTTTCATTAGAAAGCACAAAGAAAGTTTATAAGTTAAAATGAACATACTCAAAGCCCCAATTTCTCTATTAGCAAAATCTGTATTTTGGGGAGAAGCAAGCAGAGGCTATTGGGAGGAGCATCACAGAATCTATGTTCAATTTTGGAGATCACTGGTCTGAACCTAAAAAATAATCTAATTAATTAATCTCAAAGAACTAATGACTCATGTATGTGTTCTCCAAGTTGGATGATTTTTTAAAAAATAATTTCCCATTCAGCAGGACGTGCATGTCCAAACACATCAACCAGATAAGAAGTTTATATAACCAATGTGCATTTTAGTGAAATCTAATATTGTAACTACTACTCCATTACTAAATATTTCTGAAACCAAGAGTTAAGTGCTGATGATTATAGATTATCACAGGTCTTTGTTGGCATTTTCTATCTGAACCTGTTATTCCTGTGATGAAAAATTTCAATGACTCCCCAGGGAAGAGTAAATCAATATAAACAACTGTTTGGCATTCAAAAGCATCCACAATTTGCCTCCAACCCACCTTTTCCAATCTTATTTCCAATTCCATCCTTACACTTCCTAATCACGAATACGCTTTCCCATTTGCTTTTCCCTTCTTTTGGAGGGGCCTTTTCCTACTCACTTCAATTTTCATTTGGTTAAAAATCTATTCATGCTTCAAGGTCCACCTCAAACATGATCTCTCCACAAAAATCTTTCTCATCTTAAAACACAAGTCATATTATGCTTTGTATTTTGGATACAGTATAACTGAATTGTCTTTATTTCTTCTTTAATGTCTTAGTTATACTGCTTTGTGTCATGTTATGTGCACATTAATTACACATGTAAATATATAAAATAATGGAAAGGGTAGGCTAAAAATTTAGTTCATATACCTGTGACCAGAAAATCTTGAGTTCCTGAAGGTACCAAGAATGAATACCAAAAGGTTGTTATTTTTTAGACTAAAGAGTCTTTTCTAACGTGAAGAGCTGATTGAGCTAAGCAATAAATGCCAACACCAGTCTCAAGAAAGCAGTACTTGATCTAGGAGGCAATCAGAAAGCTGAGCGAGAGTCTGAATGTGCATGATTTATAAGAGCAATGCACAGTACAGATAAAGACAGAGAGAAGCATATCCAGGTGATGAGAAGTCTGATTCTGATCAATTAAGAAATGACTTTTTAGACTGAGATCCCAAAGTAAGAAAAGAGTTTACATGGAGAGCCAATACACACACGCATAAAAACACATGTATATATGTAGCTGAAACAAACTCATAAAAAACCCCATCCTTTACCATGCAAAATACACTCTAATATGGTCTATTTTTTCATGCTGTCACAACCCACTAAATCTATTTCACAATCCACTAATGGTTCAAAAACTATTTTTGAAAAATATTGACCTCTATTTGCTGAAAATTATGGCAAAGTTTCAAGTTTCATTCTGCAATTAGTCTTCTATGCCATTTCCTGGACTATCTTATTGTCATTTACTCTGGCAAATGTTTAAGTTTCATGGGTAATAGTGAAGAAAATGTGTGCATTTTTACATGTAATTACATACAGTACTTACATCAAAAGCATTTTCTAATACACAGCTACTTCTATTTCTGCCAGTAAAATCTGATCTGCAAATCTTCCCCTCTTTTGAAGTTTAAACACGGGAGAGACCTTAACACAGAGCACTGTACAGGAACACAACTGGATTGTGCTACGTCTCTAAGGGTTAGGACTGGGGATACTCGCTCAGATTTTTCCTACAAACATCCTTAATGCTGCTGTGCTTGCCCTGTGCAATGCCCGAAGTGCTATGTGCTTCATTCAACAGGTACTGAGCTGTATGGGGTCATTTTAACTGCAGTGACAACAAAGCAACTTAAGTGCATTTACTATAGTAGCCAATCTGTTTCTTCCAGGCTCTACGGCAGTTAGAAAAGGAAAAATACAGAAGTTTGTGTCTTAAAGGAGGAATTAAATAGCACAGTCAGTTCCTGGGTGGCCCAGCCACTTACTGTGTGGCTCTGGCATATCATGTAACATCCCAGCCTCAGTTTACACACATAAACCTGAGGAGCTCTAAAAACAGCATCCATCCATAGTCCATCAATCTGTCTCTCTGCACTTTTCTTTCCATCATTAGAGGTCCTCTTCCCCCAGGTTCTATCACCCAAATGGAATGTTTAGTTATATAATATATACAAAAATTTCCTAAAAACTACTGTGACACAAATGCAAAGAATTATAATCATTCTGTGACCAAAAACAAGCAGCGATCTAATTTTTCTAAACATTTATGAACCATTGCTGTACTTCCTGTTACCCAAGAAACCCAGCACCAACTCATTTTCCTCCATTGATAAGAGTAATGTCACCAAACTTTGTCCTTGGGTGGCCAACTGTCAATTACTGAACCAGATATAGGATATTCCTACAAAAAGGTTTAAGAGAGCATCTTAAAACTTAAGTGGCAAGGATCCTAACTCAGGGACCTGGGAGCAGAAGTAGAAAATGAAGAGTGATTTGCAGCAACGGCTACCTTTAAAAAATCACATGACTTTAAAGTTTTACACAATAATACATATGAAAGTTTGTTTTAATACAGGAAAACCACTTCTCTCTCTAATTTTCAAGTGAAATTGATGTTCTAAGGATACATCCCCAAGATGATGAGCACTGGATGTTTCTACATTCCTCCCAGCTCTCAATTCTGTCACTCAAGATTTAAGGTTACAGTAAGAGCACTGGACCAGGAGTCAAAGTACCTCGACTCTAGTAGCCACAACTACTTTACTGGTTATTAAGGCTTTAGTGAGGCCATTTAAACTTTCTTAGTTCTGACTCTCAGTTAATAAAAATGTAACAATTCCAGGACATTTCTTAAGAGTCAAGTGGCTAAAGTGAGAGCATACAAATAAAAGAATACTGAAACCTGTAAGAACTTTTCTTTTACTGTAGCTCAACTCTTATTTTCCAAGGAGGCCTCCAAAGTAGTGACTTACTCAATGTGACAAAACAAGTTTGAGTTGTGTCCCAGGTATGAAACCAAATCCAGATATTTTTCTATTGTATCAGAGAGTTACATATAATCCAAAACCTACTTTTAACAGAAAATTTAAGACGAGGTAAAAGTTTTATTCCTTAGGCATACAATACGATTGCATAAGTCAGAAGAAAACTAAGTTGGTGATAAATGTTTGCCAGCCTAATATTAGCGATTTGTTACAGATAATGGAGAGCTGAGCTCTAAATATCTGTGTTCTAGTCCTGGTTCCATTTGTGGTTTTTTCCAAGTTGCCTAATTTTCCAGGGCCTCAGTTTCTGCTTCCTGAACAAAGCAAAAGTTAGTCTTTATCTACCTTGCAGGACTAATCACACAAATAAGAGATAATTGACAATTATAGCACATACACACCAAGAACTATTCTAAATGCTTTATGCATCATAAAATATGGAAACCTTCACAACCACTCTATGAGGTACTATTACTTCCATCTTACAAATGAGGAGCTGAAGGCACAATTACTACAAAGAAGCCAATTCTGGATTCAAAGCTAGAGAGTATAGCCTGGGTCCATGCATGTAACCATTGCTCCCCATTTCCTCTCACCATTAGAATTATTATCATTTTTCAATCTGTTAAAATACAAACAGAAATTTGAAAAGGAGAAATATGCAGAGTGCTGTAATTTTAATGACAACTGTGATTTTTTTTAAGTCCTAAGTTTTGTGCTTGACTTAAGGGCCCTGATAAGGTTTCTTTAAAAATCAGCAGGAGTCACTTCATCTAGAAACTATAAAAATCTAGCTTAAGAGCTGAAAAATACCTGAACATACTCATCCAAAGTATAACAAGTTAGATGTATCCCTACTTTCAATCTAAGAATTTAGCAGAAAGTTTCCGATTTAAGATCTGTACTATGAACTATTTAAGATTTACACATAATGTCAGCTAAACACCACACAACTCACAATACCTGATGCTTCCAAATCACACTGCACTGATTCGGGGGGGGAGGGGGGCTCCCCTACAAGCGCCAGTTTCCACGTGGGTGTGAGTGAGTTAGTCGAGTGCCTCAAAAGTGAATGGCATCTTACCTGAGATGGGTCCCCCTAAGAATGAAAAGCCTTCCCTAACTCAGCAGTGCCCCGTCTAAGAAAAACTTCACCTGGACTCATAGTCATTAAGTTAAACTACTACTTCACTTTACCTCCACATCCTAGCGCAGACTTCAGACTTGGGGAAAGCGGGTGTATAAAGGGAGAGACGAACAGGCGTTAAAAATTTAAAAGCAAGAAAATTCGCACGGCTTAGAATGGAAATGGGCCTGGAAACGTCAGGAGTTTCCAGAGTCCCACATCCTGGACGTGGAAGAGAACACGTGGTGAGCCAGCACCCAAGGGTGGGGAGGTTTGGGGGGTGGGGGCCGGAAGCAAGGAAACAGATTTCTTCATTCTAACTACCCAGGGCAAAGCCAATGAGCTGGGAAGGGGTCAAAAAAGAGCAGTACAGCCCCAAAGTCCACCTCTGTCAAAATCCATAGCTCTGAAGAACGCAAGCAGGAGAGAGCCAGGCCTGGCAGCAAGAAGGAGGGCCCGGGGCCTCGGTGAACATGGCGGCCCAGGAGACAGCGGGGCGCAGGGCACAGACCGTATGGAGCCCGCCGGTAGAGCTAAGGTCCGCTGCCCGTCGGATCTGGCCGCGCCCTCTCGTTGCTCTCGGGACAGGCCGCGCACGGAGCTAGCGGCGTGGGCCCAGCCAGCGCCGCCACCGTGCTCGTTGCCTCCTCACCCCCGGCCTCCCGCCGAGAGCCACGCGTGATGCCGGGCCGTGGGGGGCGCTGAGGCCGAGCCTGGGCAGGCGCCCGCCCCGCGCCGTCCCGCTCACTTTACCTTGGCCTGCAGCCGCGCTGGCGCCCAGGCCAGGCAAGTGCAGGTACCGCTGAGGTGCGCGGAAGGCACGTACTCCTGGTGCAACCGGTTGTTGGCTGTCTCCCACACTCGCAGGTGACCGTCGGTAGACGCCAAAGCGAAAAAGGCCTGACTTTGTGGGGAGAAAGCGCAGGGGACCCCAGCGGGGGACAGAGGGTCCGCAACACCACCGCCACCCGCCGCCATTGCTGCTCTGGCTCCGCGGCAGCCACGTGTTCGCCCGTGCGCAGGCGCACCGGCGCGGGGCGGAGCCTGGAGGGAGGAAGTGGGGCGGAGGGAGCAGATGGAGTGGCTCTTCTCAACGCACGCGAGCGTTAGATGGGCCTACCTTGTGGACGGTGGCCCGGTGGGCCCAGTGCTAACTCGTAGTGGAGACAGCTGGAGGCCCCTTACTGAGGACTCCAGAGTAGGGCCCATTCCTTTTAAAAAAATAAGAAAGTTTAAACCAAATGTTTAAAAGAAATATTCACTTACATTTCCGTGTTTGTGACAACTGTTTCTATTTTTCCCTATCCACTTCGAGGCTTTAATCGTGTACAAGTTAAGAACAATTTATTCAATCATAATAGTGTTAAAGCAATGGTGGGAGGGGCTATTCCCTCTTCTTTGGTCAAGACTATCTCATGTTACCGCACCAAATAGAAAATTTTAACGTCTCCATAATATTTCACCAAATCTATACATTCTGATTCAAGAAATGCCAGGTACTGTTCAGTCTGCACAGAGTTTATTGCCTAGAAGGAAAGACAAAAAACACTACCCTCAGGGCTATGGAGAGACTGAATCTTTCATAAGTAGAGCGAGTTATGGTAAAATTTGCATTTTAGGTTATTTGGAATGACGTAAACTGATACACATTTTTAAAAGGCCTCCTGGGTGCCGGATGTAGACTGTAGAAGGGCAAGAATGAAAGCAGAGAGACAAGCTAGGAGGTTGTTGGGTTGGACTCGATGAACATGATAGAGGTGGTAAGAAGTGGTTCGATTCCAGATAAAATCTGAATTTAGAGCAAGTAGGACTTGCTAACTGGATTGACTGGGAAGGATGAGAAAGAAGCATAAGTCATTAAGTTAATGGTGATACCATTCACTGGATTGGAAAAATGGGTTTGGGTGGAGTGGAAATCAAGACTTCTGTTTTGTATAGTTAAGTCTGAAATGCCCGTTAGACATCCAAATAGAGTTTGTTCAGTAGGAAGTCGCATATGTGAGTAGATCACAGATATAAATTTTGGATGCATTTGCATACAGATGCTATTTGAAACTGTGGGACTGGTCAGATCATGTTGAGTGTAAGTATAAATAGAGAAAAAAACTTAGCCCAAACTATGCCAACTTGTCAGGAATCAGAAGAGGATCCAGCAAAGGAGATTAAGAAGAGATAACAGTAATAAAAGCCAAGGAGAATAAGATGTCCTGGAAACCAAACATTTTATAAAGATTTCAGAAGGAACACATAATCAAAGCCATGTCAAATGCAGTAAGGTGAAGACTAAGAATTAATCAGTGAACCTGGCAAGAGCAAGGTCATTGGTGACTTTTCAAAAGCATTTTTAATAGAGAAGTAGGGAGAAAAACTTATTGCAGAAAGTAGAGGGGAAAAAGGGAGGTGAGAAAGGGCAGAAAAGTATAGGCAACTATTTCAAGGATTTTTGTTCTAAAGAGCATACATGAGTCTGTATGAAGAAAGGTCTGAGCTAGAGTTATAAATTTGTTAGTCATAAGTATACAAATAAAAACTTATTTTGCACTTACTATATATCAAGCACTGTTTTAGGTGCTTTATGTGTATTAATTCATTTAGTCCTCACAATAGCCCTAGGATGTAGAAACTATCAATATCTCCATTTTTCAGATAAGAAAACTGACATATTGAGCTGGACAATAGGAGGAGGAGCTGGGTTTCTAACCCAAGTCATCTGTGAGCATGGACAACCTGACCCAATGAGAGTATGTAGGGTTTACACAGATGACCCTCCTATACCCACATGTATCAATTCCTTGACGACCCACCTTAAAATGATCTCTATGCTACACCAGCCACTCACTCCCATAGTCATGTCCCAGACCTTGTCATACAATAACTGCACCTTTTCCATAATCTCAGTTTCCACATACCACTCTGTAACCACCAACTCCTATCTTTCTAACTCATTCCCTCTACCTCCCAGGGTCTAACCAGTGCTTCTATCTCACTGGACCCTCAGTCCATTGATCCTACAATCTTTTCACCAGCCCTTATCCTTCCTCCCTAATGGCAGCATCTCCCTCTGAATTTATCCTGTACTCTAACCTTACGACTCTCAACTCCCTTGCCTCTTTCCCATATCATAGTCCTGCCTTGGTAAAAGCACAAACCGGGTAAAATCTAACTCTCCACCCACAAGCAGATGAAAGTGACTAGAGAAAAGCCAAAGCCATTTTATTACGATTCTTATCCACTTTCCCATTCATGATTTTAAAAAAACTTTTAACAAACTAGGCATAGAAAGGAACATCCTCAGCTTGATAAAGGGACTCCACACATACACACACACACACACACACACACACACACAAAACACAACTCACTTCATACTTACTAGTGAAAGACTGAATGCTTTTCTCCTAAGATTGAGAACAAATCAATATTATCCAATCTAACCAATTCTATTCAATATTTTACTGGAAGTTTTAGGTAGTGCAACAAAGATGATGATGATGATGATAATAATAATAATAATTAATAATAATAATAATAATAACACATGCAACTTGGAGAGGAAGGCATAAAAGTATCTTTATTCGCAGAAGACAGATAAAATCTAAAGGGAGTCACAAAAATTCTGAAACCAATAAATGAATGTAGCAAGGTCAAGTAGTGAATGGATAAACAAATATGGCATATCCCAAAATGGAATATTATTTAGCAATAAAAAGGAAGTACTATTGTCATATGTTACAACTTGGATGAGTCTCAAAAACATGCTAAATAAAAGAAGCCAGATGCAAAAAACTACATATTGTGTGATTCCATTTATATGAAATATCCAGTAAAAGAATATTTATAGAGACAGAAAATAGATCAGTGGTTACCTGGGGTTCAGAGGAGGAACAGAGATTAACTGCAAGTGGGCATGAGGAAAATTTTTAGGGTGACAGAAATATTCTAAAGTTGGATCATAGTAATGGTTTCACAATTCTGTAAATACACTAAAAGTCATTGAACTGTTCACCCACAATGGATGACTTTTATGGTATGAAAATTATACCTCAATGAAGCTTAAAAAAAAAAGCCTTTCCTAAGCTCTTTTTTTAATAGTAGGGTACTACTAATAAATACAAAAAATTATAGTTAGAAAACTGTCAATGAATGCAAAACTAGTATTGATACATTTTTCCATCACTAATTAAAAAGCTTAAAATGGTAACTTTACTGTGGAGATACAGGAATATTCAGACTTAACAGTGATCAAAGTTAACATCATCAATATTGGAACTGACATCATGTAAATCCTGATAGGATGTACTCAGAAGGAAAACCTCAGTTCAGTAGTATTTCTGCCGAAAGTGCATATTCCAAGTCTAATCAAGAGGAAACATCAGACAAAGCCAAAGTGAGGGGAATTCTATAAATAAATAATCTGCATTCTTCAAAAATGTCAAGGTCAAGAAATAAAGGCTGAGAAACTGTTCATTCCAGATTAAAGAAGGCTAAAGAGATATGAGAATTTAATGACTGTGTGATCCTGGACTGGATCCTGAACTGGAAAAAGACTTACAAAGCTTATAAAGCTTTTGTCACTTATTGAGCTAAGTGACAAAATTTGAATGTGGTCTATAGATTTGATAACGTACTATGGCAGTATGAAATGTCCGTAATGTGATGATCTGTACTGTAGTTAGGTAGAAGATTGTTCTTGTTCTCAGGAAATACTCACTGAAGTACTTAGGGGTAAAGGGACACAGTGTCTCCAACCCACTTTCAACTGGTGCAGAAAAAAATGTGTGTGTCTGTGCATGTGTGTTTGTGTGTGTGTTGTGTACATGGAGGAGACAGAGCATGGGGAGAGAATGAAAAAGCAAATGGATTAACATGTAAACAGTTGGTGAATCTGGATAACAGGTATAGGAGACACTTCTGCAACTTTTGAAATTATATCAACAAAAAATTTACTAAAAAAGTCTCCCTTGATCTCCAACTTCAAACACCCCACCCCCACCTCCACTTAGGCAATCCATCTCTCAGTTTCTGCTATGATGATTTCTATCATTTCATTAAAAATAATAAAATAATTAAAATAATCTGTTCCAGAGTCAATCATCCCAGTGGCATACCTAACATACTTAACACCCAGAGTAGATCGTTAAAACAAAAACAAACCCTTTTCTAGATGACAGGATTATTTTTAACAAAAATCATTAAATGAAACAAATAATAATAAAAGCCATAAAATAAACACTGATAATTTTCTTTTATTGAACCTCGCATATATAATCTTGTTAGTTAAAAAAGAAATAAATAATAAAATAAATGTTAAAATACAAAAAAGGGGGAAAGTCATGGCTTTATATTTTTACATTAGAACATTTTTAAAAGGGGGGAACTTATATCTGTGTATATTAGTCTGTTGAAGCTATGAATAAGAATCTTTATAACTGTTGTACTGTTTATTTTAAATATCCTGTTTTAACACAGGAAAAGTGGTACCACAGGGGCTGGAGATGTGAATTATTCTTGAATGATTCTGAAACTTTAGGAACTTAAAAAGAACTCTTGTTAGTGAGTCCACATGTGTCGGGGCCAACTATATAATCAGGAGTTCTTGGAATTAACTTTCTTATACATTATAATGTTTATCAAAGGACAAGTAATAAAAATATACTAATGTGAAGCATACTTAATATACAAATACATCCATATGTAATTAAAACTCAGTGTTGGTCACAAAACTTGTTTAGAACTTGAGTCAATAAAATATTTAGGGGGAGAGAAGTATTTCACTGCTGACATGTTCAGAACAGGTGACACCTGGTGATGAGAGGGAGCCGACTGTAGTAGTAGTATACTAGACTACATAACTGAACCCCTTTGCTGTACACCTGAAAGTAACACATTATAAATCAACTATACTTCAATAAAATTTTTAAAAATTTTAGAAAGCAATGCATAGAAGAAAGATTAGAATGCTATTTCTCTTGGGTGTTCAGGGGATTTCTCTTGAGGTGAGATAAGCATGATTAGGAGTCAGTTATGAAAGTAAATGAATAAACGAATGATGAATAAATAGAGGGATGGATACTCCCCAGGTTTGAAGTTTTTAAAAGGTTTTAAGTTTTGAAAAGATTGATTATTTTATGAGCATTCAAAAACAAAGAGAGTGACCATAAACACAAAGCGTTAATGCATCACAATTTAAAAATCAGAGGACAGGTTGAGTTCTACAATGTGAGTTGGTGACACCTGAGAAAGAGGCGGCGGGCAGAAGGGAGGGGTTCAGTGGAGAGGTTCTCTGAGGCCCAGACTAGCATTGGACCCTGACCAGCAGTAGGGCTGGTAAGATGGAGGTGAGAGTCAGTCCATTCTTCAAAAGAAGGACCCTGAAGAAGAGGAAAGAAGATCTAGGATCCTCTCCAGGAGTGAAATCCCAAGGACTGATCATTTCTCAACATTCTAAAATGATGGCTCACAATATGCTAGCAAACTGGTTCTGAATCATCCTGCACAGTATCCTTTAATTTAGGAACTGAGAAAGGTGTTTAGTGAGTGGTGGTGGGTGATGCTAAGTAAGAAGATTCTCCAATTCTGATGGAATTTTTCTTAAAACCTGCACACATATTTAAGAAAATGTTAAACTTCTCTGAATTTAGACTTGCAATGTCTTGTAATACAACAGTAAATCATAGGGGAGTTTTACAGGGTCCAGATTCATGTTAAGCAGCAACTCAGGGAAAAAAAATGAAAAAGCAAGAGAAAAGCAGTTATATTCATAGACTTGGATACTTTCCATTTCACTATAACTCAGTAAGAAAAAAACCTGAGAACTTCAGCAGTTCTAAAAAAGCTAATACATGTATAGATACAGAACAAAATAAATAGCTATTAAATATAATTGGACCATATTTACATGTTGAATTAAATATTTAACATAGGGACCCAGGTATGAGGGCTGCTACTTTTCTCATTTCCTACTTTCTTCATTCATTTATTCAACAAATATTTATTGAGGGCATACTGTGTGCCAGGCACTATGACAGGATTATAATGATATAACTATGATATGATATGATGATATATACAATATAAACATGTAATGATATGACATAACAGGATTATAATGATACAACTATGACAGATTTATAATGATGAATAAGGCACAGCCCTGTCAACAATCTTATCTTCTATCCAGGGAAATAGTAAACAGCAACTTCCACACAGTATGACATATGCCATGACAGGTCTAAAAACTTAAAGGACATGAAGAACACAGAGGAGAGGTGCTTCCCCCAGTCTTCTGGAGTCATTCTAGGCCACAAGTAATGTGAGACTGATACCTGAAGGATGACGGCAAGTTCTACAAAATAGAGGGAAGAAGCTTGTGCAAAGAGCCAGAGGAGAACATTTGTGGAACTAGACCTAGTGATCTAGTCTGACTGAAGATTTAAAAAGTCAGCCGTCAGTAATAGCACTGAAGACTATTTGGACTTTAAAGTAGTTGCGTGACTAAATGCCACAAGACGACAGTATCTTTCTGGTCTTATCTCATCAGGTAAACATAATGAGTTGATGATGCCGCGTAAGTTCAGAGAACAGTTCCAGAGTGCAAGGTGACTTGGAAGTTTCATAGGGAAGACAGAAGGAAAAGAAAAGTGTAGCCAGAAATAGAAAGACACATATAATGACGTCCTTTTGAGAACTCAAATGCTCTGAAAGATCACGAATAAGGAATAATTATATTTTTCAAAATACGTTAATGAATTTCATTAGATGTGTGTAGGACAAAATATTTATACCACTGTGTTTGTTCTTCAAACAATAGAAAGAAAAGGATGCCATTTACTGTTCACAATTTATCTCAGAAATCAAAGATATGTAAATTTACCTCCTGTATTTTGTCAATATACCTTCTTCTTTCTAATTCCTACTTCTTCTGAAATAACAGCCAAATATCATTTAAGAATATATAAGAATAATAAAGTAGGAAAGATAAATTTTAAAAAAATTGTAGGGCTTAGGATTCAGAAGTTTCCAACTCAGGCTCATACTTGGCTGTAATAATAGAAAGATTAGCCACAAGAACTTTTCCTAGAACAAATTGAAACCAAAAATGAGACATACAGCTGAATTGGGGAAGGGCAGTTTTGTTTTGTTTTCTTTTTTCGTTTTTTGGATTAAAAGGGAGAAGTCCTGAGGATGGAGTTTACGATGGCTGTTCTAGAAAGCACAGATTAGAAAGTATTAATTTATGTATGCTGAAGTAATAACAAGACTTACCAAATTTAAACTGAATTCACAGCTCTTTGAACACTGCGATGTTAACTCTGAATTCAGTTGTACTGTTGACAGGTCTTTGAGGAGTGTTATAGGACAAACAGCATGGACTGCTGAACCAGATTGACCTAGAAGGGAAACCCTGTCGCACCACTTGTCAGCTATGAGATGTTGCCCAAATCATTTAATCTCCCTAGGTCAGTTTTCTTACGCATAGAGCTGGAATACTTATTTCTAACACAGGATTGTTGTGAAAAACAAACCAAATAAATATCTAACGTGTCTGGTATTTCCAGACCCTCAATTAAGTTTTGCCATATGAATTTTTATTAAGCAAACAGGTTAGTGATATTTTATGTTCAATGAGACTTTGGACTCTATAGATAAATTTTTCCCCATTTTAAATTTTGTTTTACTTTTCAGATTAAATAAATTTGTTTTTATTTAAAAATTTGGAGGGGTGGCAAAACCTGGGAATAAACCATTTTTAGAGACCCAGTAAGAGAGAACTAGAAAATACAGTCAATGCTCTTTTGGTGCGGGGTTGGGGGGATGTTTAAACAACAATTAATTTTCTCACAGTTCTGGCAGTTAGGAGTCCAAAATCAAGGTGTCAGCAGGTTTGGTTTCTTCTGAGGCTTTTCCCCTTGACTTGTAGATGGCCATCTTCAGCCTGTGTCTTCACATGGTCTTCCCTCTGTGTCCTAATCTCCTCTTCTTAAAAGGACAGCAGTCATATTGGATTAGGGCCCATTCTAATTACCTCATTATAACTTAATTACCTCTATCTACAAATACAGCCACATTCTGACGTACTGAAGGTTAGGATTTCAAACCATGAATTTGGTGGAGGGGTGAGGTGATTAAATGCAGCCTGTAACACCCCTCTCCCCGCCACCGCTGTTTTAGCCTTTTCCCATTTTAAAATACTTGTACTCAGTTTTGGAGAGGCTAAAACACTTAGTTAACTAGGTATTATATTTCAGTTATTAAACACAACTCCGTTAAATGAGCACACAATGAATAAAGTCACTTTAATCTCCGGTTGCAGAATCTTTGAGTCTGGGGAGGTGGTCAGAGCCCAGTCAAAAGGGACTTGCTAGGACCGGGGAACGAACGCCGCAGTCAGCTGGAAAAGGTGTGCGGGTCAGTGGGTGGCACTGTCAAAGAAGTCTGTCAAACGCATCTCCGGGCCAGTTTTACTTATACATTTTGCAGGTGACCGGGTGACGTTCGTGTTCCCGACTACTAACGAGCTAATAGTCCGGTCCAGCACTTCAGTTAAGACAACGCTTTGACAGGCTCTGTCTCTTAATCCTCCTGTCCCCGGGTGAGGCTGGTGGAGATTAGTCAGCAGTCAATTGTTTACTCTGCACACATTCCAAAGAGGAAATTGGGCCCCCGCGCGGGAGAGGGACTCGCTCCTGGGACAGTTACTCGCAGCGGACCTCGCGGAACCTGCGCAGACAGCTCGGCCTCTGCGCCCTCTCTCGACGCAGGCGCAGTAGCGGAGTTCTTCCCGCGAAACAGCTCTCCAGCCCCTAGGCGGCTGCGTCAATGCTACTGGCAGCGAGAGGCGGGGCGTCGCTCGGCTCTACGTCACTCGTCTGCGACTGCGCCTGCGCGGGTGGTCATGCTGTCAGCCGGGCGCCAGGGTCCGGTCCTGCTACGGCTGCGGTGTTTCGGTAGGTGGCCAGGGCTCAGGACCTGTCCATTCCTGTGCGGCCTTGGGCAAGAGCCCTTCGAGAGAGTCCGGTTACTATGTTGTGAATCCTTGCCTAGAGACGCACGAGATGACGAGGGAGAGCGCCAGGCGGCACAGAGGAAAGTCCCAGGCGCAGAGTCGCCTCCATCGCTTCCTCCGCGCGCCCGGGGACTTGGGACCAGATGTCTTTCGTCACTGAAAAGCCTCACGGTGCAGACGCCGCGAGAGGAGTTACCTCCTCAAGAACAGGAGGACGCTAGTAGAGACCAGGGCCACTCAGTTCCCTCACTGCCGGCCTTGGCCCAGTCTGAGACCAAGGACAAAGAACTTCACGTCTCTTCCTTGTCAGCTTTCAGAGAGGTGCCTTTTCGGGTTGGGGAGCTGATTTTAGCTGAGACTGGAAAGAGAGAAACACAATTTAAAAAATTATTTAGGTTGAGCAACGCCGGACACTTAAATAGTAGCTGGGGGACAGTCCCGTTCAGCGAGATCGTGGGGAAGTTCCCCGGCCAGATACTGAGAAGTTCCTCTGGTAAGCACTTCATGCTGAAGAGGCCGGCATTGGAGGACTATGTATTACTGATGCAAAGGGGGCCTGCTATAACTTATCCAAAGGTAATGCGATGGGAGTTTAGTTGCATATTGGTTCCAGAGAGAGCAAAACTGATGCAGTACTACAGACCTGATATAATGTATTTAAAGCACATCTCAGGACTTTTCAAGCTTTTTTTTTTTTTTTTTTAAACCAATGGCTATGACTTGAACATATCTTATGAGTGCTCATTTTAGGACAAAAAAGCTAGATTTTAATTTTAATATGGGAGCCTAGATTCTCTGATCTGTAAAGTGAAAAGACTATCGACCTACTATATAGAGTGATGACGACTCACCAGGCATAAAATAAGTGCATATATTTGATCCCCATAATTCTTAAGTTTGTAAGTTCTTCAGCATTCAAGGGAATGTTGAAATCTTAGGGCAATTTTTTTAAATTGAAATATATTCAGTTACAATATGACAATTTTTTAGTACCACTGTGGTGATATTTTAATCATCATATTTAATAAGGTATGTTATGAGTATATTTTATCAACAGTAGATATATTACCATGCTTTTCCCTTTAGAAAAAAAGTTTTGAATTAAAACAGCTGAAATTAAACACTTAATGTAAAAGGAATATCCTTTATAGAGTTCCTTGTTACAGTCTTATACAGACTATCCATTACTAGTGGTTTATTTTAATCCTTAATCATAGTCACAGTCCTTGAGTAGAATGTTCCTTTGTAATAGTAACAACTCATCCTTCTAGTCCTAAATGAGGAATTATTATTCATTATTTCTTCAGTAAATAATCACCTACCTTCTATATTCAGGGCACTATTTTAGGGAGTCATACTGGTGAACCACAGTCCTTGCTCTCAACATAGACCTTACATCCTAGAGGGAGTGACAGTGAACAAATAAGTAAGTGAAAGAATTAGATAATTTTAGGTAGTGCTAAGTGCCATGAAGACAAATAGATTAACATTGACATTTTGTTGGATAACCTGGGGGAGGAGAATACTTTGTCAGGTGGGTAGAGGTCGCCAACGAGGTATATTTGATAAACTAATTAAGGAAGAGCCAGCTGTATGAAGATCTAGGAGCAGAGTGTGCTTGCAAAGGGAAGGGTATTGCAGAGTTCCTGCTGTGGCCTGAGTGGGTTAGGTGAGGCAGAGAATGATATGAGATGTGATGTGGTTGGAGAAATAAGTATTTTATTCCATGTGCATTGGGTGACCATTGGAAGGTGTTAAGTAGGAATCCAGCCTATATTTTAAAAGGTCTACCTTGGGACTAAGAAAATCTTCCTGGAGGCTTTAGGCCAGAGAGATATCAAAAGCTCCTGATGGAAACTTTGTCTTTGTTTTACTGTATCGATTCTCTTTCCTCTTTTGACTGTTCCAACTTAGTCATAAAAAAAGGATTTTATCATTTCATCTTGCTTCCCCACATCTTTTTTCTCCTCACTAGACAAAACTGTGAGAAAATAGTTGTATTTTATAAAGTTAAAGATAAATCTTTAGTGCACTTTCTGCATTTCCACTTGTCACCGATGAAAGTCACAGTGTTCCATTCTAAGGAATTTAAATACTGGACTTGCTAGATATTGACTTCTCTGTTTATCTCACAAGTGATGGTGGCAGGAAATTTGACCTCAACCTTTACAATTTTGAAATGCTTTTTAAGAGAGTATCTCCAATGACTTTTGAAAGCTGGTCTCCCCCATAGAATCACATAGTTTATCTTAATATTAAAAGTGGGTCAATTTTAAATGAATTTCATAACAATGACGTGTGAAATGTCAACATTCCACAAGGGTCAGTATCAAGCATTTTTAGGTTCGGAGGTGAAGTGTAAATGGCAACACTCCCCAGATTTTTAAACTAATCTTTTCAGCCAATTTGCATGTTTGGAACACTTCTATAAGGACAATTGGGGAGCAGAAATTGTTGCCACTTAAGACTAAAGTGCAGCCCAATTAAAACCTTAGGCTGAGGATTAGGTTTATATTACTGAATTAATTAGGAAGGGATAGAAATTCCTGTCAAGGAAAAAAAAAGTCTGAAAAGATTGAAAGCCTGAAGTCTTTTAGAATGTGTAGAAAACTCAATAGAAGTGTGATATTTCATAAATTTGGAGGAGTCTTCCAATAGCTTCAAATCCCTTTTAGAAAGAGGGAGGGAAATGAATAAATGCTAATCCCACGCAGATTTTGGACTGGAATTGCTTGGATGTATATAGTCAGATCCAGCCTCATCCCACTGAGACCAGGTAACCTGAATGGCAAGAAGCAAAAGTTAAAAGTTTTTTAAAATTGTATAATTCTAGGTTTCTGTGTCTTATATGAAAGAGCGAGGGAAATAGAACTCCCTTCTCCAAAGCATTTCATTGAAATGACTGCCCAAGCTGCCTCCCATTCCTGTGTGAAGCTGTCTGTGTCCCCTCCCACCTCTTCTCCCATGTGCCTGGCACATGGGAAAGGATATGTCTGAAAGATAGCATTTGTGAATGAAACTTTTTGACTAATACATCTTAAAAATTATGTGTCTGTGTATCATTTCATTCAAACCTTAGTCCATTTCAGAAAATACATTTTGACTTTTAATTGGACAACTGTACATGTTGAATAGTTTCTTATGCAACCAAACCTATATTTCATACACAGTTTTGTTGTGACTTGACAGAGGATCCTAGAACCCTTCCTATTTCTTTTAGAATTTTCATAGCATCTTTTATCAGAGAAGGAAAAGATAGGAAAAACTTAACAGATATGCTGCTTATTAGCAACTTCAAAAGGTTTGCTATTGGGGGAATGTTGAAATAAAAGGTAACGATTAAGTTTTCCTCTCTGTATAACATTTGGTGTAATGAGAGTTCAATTTGGTGTAATGAGAGTGGTGTTTGAGAGTTCAACATCGGTTCTATTCCTGACTTGCCCACTTAATTCCTGGCTGTGTGACTCTGGGCAAATTACTTAAGCTTATTGATTTCTTATCCTTACAGTGGGGATGATGATGCTTTCCTCATATTATTATTCTGATTAAGCAATGTTTCAAAGCAGTTTGCTTAGTTAAAAAGCCTGGCACATGGTGAAGTTTCAATAAACAGCTGTTATTACTATCATCCATGATATTCTGGTTAACAAAACAATTCTTTAGTTATAAAGTTTGGCAAATGGGTCTGCCTGTCTATTCCTGGTATCCTAATTCTAAATGAGAAGTTCATCAGTTCATGCAGAGATTATGTAATAACTTCCTAACTGGTCTTTCTGCCTCTCAGTTTTCTCTCTTCTAGTGCATCCTATATTCCCCTGACAGATTAATCTTTATAAAATGCCATTTATATTACCTCAGTGACATGCCCCAGTTACTTACCAGGTCAAGTTCAAATACTTTAGCCTGGATTCAAGTCTCCTTATTGCTCCTCCTGAGATGGGCAAACTGTGTTTATTCCGCCTCCCTTTTGTTTAAAGCTGTTTCTCCCTTGTGACTGTTTCCTTAAATTCTTCATTCTGTGTCTTTAAGATAGGGCAGTCTGCTGATTTCTCCTTTCTCTGAGCTCGTATTGTTACTTATCGTCTTTCATTTCAATAGTATACTGAAGTGCTGCTATATTTGCTAATTGATTCTTTGTTTTTTAATTGAAGTATAGTCAGTTTGCAGTGTGCTAATTTCTGGTGTACAACATAATGTTTCAGTATACATATACATACATATATTCATTTTCATATTCTTTTTCATTATAGGTTACTACAGGTATGGAATATAGTTTCCCCCCTTTCCCCCTGGTAACCATAAGTTTGTTTACTATGTCTGTGAGTTTGTTTTTGTTTTGTGGATAAGTTCATTAATGTCTTCTTTTTCCTTTTCAGATTCCTCACATGAGTGATACAATAATGCTAATTGATTCTTGAATCTCTCATTTCATCAAGTAAAATATAAACTCTTGGTAGGCAGGGCCAGAGTTTAATCCTTTTTTTTTTTACATTCCTTTTCTCCAAGCCCAATATAGTGTTTGTAAGAGTAGGTGCTTAGTACGTACGTATTTATTGGTCACAGAGTCACCCATGCTGTGTTTCAATCACAGGATGTGAATATGATACTGTTGATGATGAACATCTACCCTGGTGATACTGTTTTGGAAGCTGGTTCAGGCTCTGGTGGAATGAGCTTATTTTTATCCAAAGCAGGTAAGAGATTGTGATAAATGAACTGAATTTAGATGACAAAGAAAACATTCTATGTGTTCATAACAAAGTTAAATAGATACAGATGTTTCAGAAAATATTCACATAACTTTGTGATAGAGAGCATTCTCCTCAAAATCAAGTGTGAACAACTATTTTTCTTTTCATTTTGTACGTTTATTCAAGTCATTCTCTGTCTAATCCTCTCTATGTTTTGTTTGCTTTCTGTTGCTCCGTCCACGGTTTTTAATGCTTCTACTTTTTTTTTTTAAACTAAAATTTTTATTGGAGCATAACATGGCTATAGAAAAGTGCACAGATCATAAGTGTATACCTCAGTAAGTTTCTATATAGTGACTACACTCACGTAGTTATTACCCAGATCAAGACAGGGAAAGTTTTTATACCACAGAAGTGTCCTCAAATCCCCTCTCAGTCCTTATCCTCCCCAAAGGTAAAAAGGTAACCATTGTTCTGACTTTTATCACCATTGATTATTTTGCCTGTTTTGAACCTTATATAAAAAGAATCATACAGTATTCTAATCTTTTGAATAGATTCTAATCTAATCTATTCTACTTTCATTCAACATTCTGTTTGTAAGTTTCAGCCACCACATGTAGCAATAGTTCTTTCATTTTAGTTGCCATTTTGTAAATAAATGACAATTTATCCATTCTACTGTTGATGGGCATTTGAGTTGAATATTGTGAATAATGCTTCTCTAAATATTCTTGTACTTGTCTTTTGGTGTACATGTGTACATGTTTTTGTTAATAATAGTGCCAAATGAATACTCAGTATGAGAGAATATAGAAGGAGGAGGGCTGTCAGCTGCTAGGGAGAGTCATATACTATCGGGGCAACGAATTATAGTTGTTGTTCATGAATAAATTAACTGTAATATATAAGTATTAAGATGGTCATGAAGAATTTTCCTTTCTTTAAGGAAGTCTCTAAAAATTGTCAGTTAGTAAAAGTACTCCTTGATGGTAGCACCTGATCAAAAATCAAGAGGTATGTAGTAAACATAAATATCCGTTCATGTTCCTACCACTTGATTTCTGGTTATTCTTGTCCTAGTTTATTATTGTTCCCTTTGATCACATAATTCCTCTGATTGTCAGGGTTGCTTTGGCTTGTCTGGCTGCCTGTGCAGTGTTCCCTTTCTCATCTAATAGTAGACAGCACTCTCTCTGGGTAAATTTTTTTTAATCATTCACATTGTTCTTTATTAGTGCATTCTTTTTTAGCAGTTGTAGGTATATATGGGTAGATTTTGTAAAGATTACAGATAGAAATCTGTAGGCAAATAATTGCTCTACCCCTGAGCTATACCCCCAAGATTATAAATAGAAATCTACTGAATTAAACCTTTTGTTCTTTGACCTAATGCCATCACATATAAACATAATCCAGCTTATACTGGGTCAGAAAATTCATTTTGGGCTCCTCACATCTTTTATTGGACTCTGTATAATCTGTGACAGATTCCTAAACGCATTTGACAAAGTGAATTTATAAAACTTTAGGAGACAGCAGGGTGTCTGTATTTCTAACATCTATAGTATTAAAGGCATGCATGGCATGAATAATCCCAAACTGTGAGTGATCAAGAAATTACTGCTGCTTACCTTTGGGGTGGGTTTTTTTCTCCATAATTTTCTAGTTGTTTAGCTTATGCTACTATTAACATTAATTTTTATCCCTGAGAGCATGATGACTTACAGCTGGAGTTACATTTCAAAAAGACATGCTGGAAACAAAACAAAACAAAGACATGCTAGAGTTTAAACTTTTCATTTTCACTATAGACTGATCTGGGACAGCCTCCAAATGGTATCAAATCACCTCAGACAGAGATGGGTGGAAAATTAATTGCTTTAAGTTAAAATGTAGTAGTCTTCTGTGAAACTCCAGTATACTATGTTAAATAGTTTGCAAGTTTTTCAGACATGCACAAAAACACAAATATCTTTTAAGTATTTGAAAGGCCTAACTTCACCCATAACAAAAGAAATGAAAATTCAGACTACAGACATAAACTATATGCAATTTGTAGATTGACACAGATAAAAGATTTGATAACTCTTTGTTGGAGAGAGTATGGAGTTATAGGCACTCTAATATTGATTGAGTGTAAATCGGGTTTTTTTTGGAGGACAATTTGGTAATGATTTTCAAAATAAATTCACATACCCCTTGAGCCAGCAATTCCATTTTTAGGGCTTTATCCTATAGATATACTGGCTCATGTGTACAAAGACTTAGGCAAAATAATTTTCATTCCAATATTGTTTGTAATAGCATAAGGCTAGAATCAAGCTAAATGTTCATCAGTAGGTGATGGGTTAAATAAACTATGGCATAACCATACAATGGAAAATAATATCTATTTAAGAAAATGCAATAGATTGTTAGTCACTGAAATGGTATTGGTAAGTAAGAAGGAAGGTACAAGACAGTATATATAATAGGTCACAACTTGTGTTAAAAGCAAAGAGAAAGAGATAGTTGCACACTTGTATAAGCACCAACTGTCTTGGGAAGGGTAAATAACTTTGGTAATATGGTCGCCTCTGAAGAGGGAGATTGGGGATTTGGTAGACACTTTGTAACCTTGAACTATTTGAATTATTTTTTCATATCCATGTAATTTAATATCTTTGCAAAATAAATTTCAGACATTCTTAATGAACTGATTAATATGTAATATCATTTTTTTAAAAAAATTAAGTTGGATCACAAGGACGAGTCATAAGTTTTGAAATACGAAAAGACCACCATGAACTGGCTAAGAAGAATTACAGACACTGGCGTGATTCATGGAAAATGAGTCATGTAGAAGAGTGGCCAGACAATGTGGATTTTATTCATAAGGATATTTCAGGAGCAACTGAAGATATAAAATCTTTAACATTTGATGCGGTAAGTTTTTTAAAGTGGGTCCTATGATATTACCTAAAACTGAATACAAAGAAAATAAGGACCACACTTCTTTTGTATACAATAAAGTCTTCCTTCATTATTTGCTCCATTTCTGATTCTAAGAGTGGGGGAATATTTTCCTTTAATATTAGATGAGATTTAAAGCAGAAGGACAGACTGAATTAGGTGCCAAAGTTGTTAATAAAAGTGGGATAATGATGAAGTATTGGAGGAGTAGAGCATCATGAACTTTAGCATTTCTAGGATAAAGAAAATAATTTAGAAGCAGCATTGGGAACATATTGAGCCTAGCACCTGACCTAATGTGAGATTTGGGGGACTAAATAGGCTCCATTTTTGAGTGAACAGGCAAGAGGCATCTTTAGATACAAATCATGATGAGGATGTAGGGGAGTGTTCATTAAACGTGTTGAGGATAGAGGCATATTTATTATGAACAAAGCTCCAGAAAGTTGAGTAGAGGGATTTGTGAGGATAGATGACGAAAGGATGCCATTTTAAGCTGTGACCAGTGATGGTGGGGATGTGGGACACAGAGGTATTAGTTGAACACAAAGTTTCAGAATTCCAGTATAAGTTGCCTTATCCTTGATGATGCCATTATCAGTTCATAGTTTGACACTATGGACTGAGGTCTGGGTAAGGAATCTTCTTCACTTGTTTCAATTGGCTATGGGAAGGTTAGATTATTTTAGGGCCTCTATAATGGACACTAAGTGAGAAATGAAGTAAAGTTCGAAGAGGTGAATTTTATGGTTCCTCTCTCTACTATAAAAAAGCCAATAATTATAGTGGCACAGATTCCTGGACACAAGGACTACAGGTTTTTTTTTTTTTTTCCTCATCCTCGTTTGGCTCGTGTATTATAGCTCAGTAAGGGCAGAAGGAGGACTTGCTCTATGTAGGCCATCCAGAGGAATGTCACAGATACCTGGGAGGTTAATTGGTCATCAGAATTTTGCTTGATGAGCATGAAACACAACAAAAGATTTTAACAGTATCATTACAACCGTGTAGAAATCTGCTGAATCATCCATCCCTGATCTAAGGGAAAGAATACTCCTTATTAAGTCTATTCAGTTGAATCTTGAGTAATAGTGCCAGATGAATACTCAGTATGAGAGAATATAGAAGGCAGAAAACTGTCAGCTGCTAGGGAAGAGTCATGTACTACTGGGGCAAAGAATTATATATGATGTTAAACTATTCATAACAGAGACTTACTAAGTTAAAGCTAGATTATAAAGAATTTTCCTTTCTTTAAGAAAGTCTCTAAAAAGTGTTAATTGGTAAAAGTGCTGCTTAAAGGTAGGACTTGACCAAAAATCAAGAGGTGTATAATAGACATAAATTTCTATTCATATTCCCACCACTTGTTTTCTGGTTATTGTTATCCTAGTCGATTATTGCTTCCTAGACTACTTACTTCCTCTCCTAGCTGCCATCTCACCCCTTGGGCCTTCACACTTCCAATCCATTCTCTTCATCTCTAGATTAATCACATTCTTGTACTGTCACTCTCCTGCTGAGAAACCAGTTAGGAGCTTTTCATTCAAAGACTTACGGTGTCCTTCAGAATCTGATCTCAACCTTCCTTCTCTAGCCATTTATGTAACCTGCCTACACACCTGCCATCCAGAATGATGGTAAATGAATAAAAAAGGTGTTAAACCACAAAGACAAAGAGAACAGAAGAAGAAAAATGGCTAGTAAAAGATTCGTAAAAAATTTTAACAAATTTTGGAAACAGCCTAACCGTCAAAAGAGGAATGGACACGATGGAATACTAACAATAGTATTATTTAACATAAATAATGAATAAATGAATTATATCTACATCAATAAATCTCAAAGACATAGTACTTACTGGAAGATGAATTATGTGAGAAAATGTATGGAATGGCCACATATGTGTAAAACTTGAAAAACAGTACCATATATTGTTTGTAGCTATATACATTTAGCTATATACATTTTACATGTTGTAAAAGCATAAAATTATTCGGGAACATTACCAACTTTAGGACAATGATTATCTCTGAAGAGAGAAAAGGTAGAGGTGAATAGAGAGAAGTAAGTTTTAGAGTCCATTCAGCCTGATTCACTCAGGCTCCATAATAGCCAGTATGACCTTGGGTAAGTTACTTAATCTTTCTTTCCCTCGGTCACCTTATGTATTAAACAGGAATAGTAATTAATAGTAACAATAATAATACCTATTTCATAGAATTGTTGGGGATTAAATGAGATTTTTCTGTAAAGTACATAAAATTGTACTTGATATATAGTAAGCATTAATTTAATATTAGCTATGATTTTCATCATTATTAGTTTTCTCGTTTTTCCCTTTTCTCCGCCTGTTTAAATTCCACTCTTCCTTCAAAGCTTAGATCAAAGGTAGTCTCCTCCATGGAATATACCATAATCATCTAAATTGAGGATTATCATCTTCCTCTGAATTACTGAACCACTTTCTTGATTCAGCAAACATCTATTAAAGACCCGCTGTGTGCCATGAACTATGCTAAGACAAAAATGAATTATACATTTACAGGAGCTTTCAATCTAGAAGAAGAGATAGACATACAAATAATTATTAGAAAGACTCAGAAGCATGAAACACTGTGGCTGTAGAATTGGGTCTAATGAGGAGATGAAGCTGCAGATGCAGTCATGAGGGACTAGATAATGGAGAACACTTGTGTGTCGGGCATATGGACATTATCTTGTAGATAATAGGGAACCACTGATGAGTTTTTAAGTAGAGGAGTAGAATGTCCAGATTCCTAATTTAGAATAATTCTGGTGGAAGAATGGAGTTTACATCATCTATGTCGAAAGCTATTGTAATTGGAGGGAGGGTATAGCTCAGTGGTAGAGTAAATGCTTAGCATGCACAAGGTCCTGGGTTCAATCCCCAGTACCTCCATTAAAATAAATAAATAAATAAACCTAATTACCTCCCACTACCAAAAAAACTTTTTAAAAAAAAGCTGTTGTAATGTTTCAACAAGATATGTTGAGGTCCTGTCCTAAGGCATTAGCAGTAGGATGAATTTGAGGAATACTAAGAGGTAGATTTGTAGGCTTGGATAATTTTAATCCAAACAAAACCATCAAAAGCCTACATATTCTCAAAAGAGAATTCAAGATAAAGAAAATAATGATTCTAAACTTTCTGATTTCAGTGACCAGTGAATGTTAGCTTAGCATACAGCATTCAAGAGGATTGGCAGGTTTCTTGGTAATCTTGACTTTTGGTCTTTGTCAATAACATAATAAAACTACAGTCAGAGAAACCCATTTATCTCCATAATGTTGGCCCTTTGATTCAGTCCTTGAGATCTTAACTTGGATATCTAATAGGCATCTAAAACTCAGATCCAGGTCTGAATTCTTGAATATTTCTCCCCAAGCTTGTTCTTCCCATTGTCTTCATTTTCCTCAATAGTATATGACATCTCCATTCTTTCAGTGGCTTAGGCTAAAAACATTGGATTCATTCTCACTCCTCTCTTTCATAACCCACAGCCAATCCTGATTCTAATTAGCTCTATTTTTTCAAAATATAAACCACTTCTCATCACATCCAATGCTATGTTCTATTGCAAGTCATCATCTTCCCTTGCACTCTCTTAGCCTTTTCTATATATACATTTTAAAAATGTCAGGATGTACTTAATGCCACTAAATTGTACACGTGATATGACAAATTTTATGTTTACCACACACACAAAAGTTTAAAAAGTCAAACCATGTCTAAAACTCTTCAGTGGCTTTTCTCTTCCTGAGTAAAGCTAAAGCCTGTAAGATTTTACATAATCTGTCCCTCCCCCACTCCCACCACATCCCCAGCATCTGAGAACTCACCTCTTACCATTTTATCCCTTCTGTCTCCACTGCAGCGACAGTGGCCTTCTCAGACTCAAGTATCAGACAGCCTCAGAGCATCTGTATGTACTGCACTCTCTGTCTGAAGCACACATCCCCCCTAAATTTCCACAGGGTAAGCTTAATCATTTTCTTCAGGTCTCTTCACTGAGCAGCCTATGGATAAAATATTACTTCCTTTCTGTGCCCTGTCACTCTGTTCTTCATATTCTCCTTTATAGTCCTGTAGTTCTTCACATCACTCATCGCCCTCTCAATTATATTTATTGGGCTTCTATTTAATGTCTGTCCCTTATTAGAATGTAAGTTCCTATGGAAAAAAAATAGAATAGAATCTCCCATTATATTTTTAACCACTTAGCAAAGTGCTTGGCACATGGAAGGTACTCAATAAATATTTGGTGAATAAAATAATAATGAATGATGAATGATTATTACTGTTTTTTTAAAATACATAAACAGTAGAATAATTGCTAATTAAGTAAATATAATGATGTACCACTTAGAGTAGGTTTCTGGAGTTATGTATCAATAGGTCACTTTATTTTCTATTTTTGACCATATTTATTTTTGTTTTCAATGAATTTCTTTTGAAAATTTCATTTACTCATTGTATTCATTTGACATCTTTTGTGAGTACAGCCTGTTATTCTGCAATTAAATGAAGAATAAAGTTGCATTTCAGAATCTCTAAAATTAATATTCAAATCTTTTCTCTTGAATATAAAAACACATATTTGAGATAATGTGAATTTCTATTGCCAAAAGCTGAACTAAAGCACTGAAACTTTGTATATATATTTGACCTTTGAACAATGCAAGGTTTAGAGGCACTGATCCTACATGCTGTCAAAAATCTGAGTAACTTATAGTTGGCCCTCCCTATCCATGGTTCCAATGTATTTGGGGTTCTTCATCTTCGGATTCAACCAACCACAGATCATGGAGTACTGTAGTGTTTACTATTGAAAATAAATCCGTGTATAGTGGACCCACACAGTTCAATTGTTTCAAGGGTCAACTCTTTGTCTAAGTATATGTATGTGTATAAAATACAGCTAGATTCCTTTATTATCAGTATTGCCAAATACAAGACATGCCATTATGATTTTTATGTAGTCAAGTACTATGAAAAATTGTGTAATAATAAATGTGCCTTTTTGAGAGGAGTAAAATGACAGTCATTAGTACTATATTACAAAACAATGAGATACTTTAACTGGGTAATTGCTTTCCCAAAGTGTGCCATTTCACCACGGTAAGAAAAGAAAACTTATGCTTTATTTAAACAAAACTCAGTCTGATTCTCTTTCCCCCATCACAGGTAGCTTTGGATATGTTGAATCCTCAAGTTGCTTTGCCTGTTTTATATCCAAATCTTAAACAAGGTGGTGTATGTGCTGTATATCTAGCAAAGTGAGTAATGTGGCTGTTCTTCGTTATAATGTTATTTTTATATAAATGTCTTTTGTTTTGTTTTGTGGGGGGAGGTAATTAGGTTTATTTGTTTATTATTGTTATTTTTTATTTAACTGACGTACTGGGGATTGAACCCATGACCTCATGCATGCTAGGCATTCGCTCTACCACTGAGCTATACCCTCCCCCTTATAATGTTATTTTCAACACACTTTTATTTTGTTTTAAGTACTAGACTAAAATGTTCATTTTGTAACTGAGTTAAGTGTATATGTCATCTTGTAAAACTGTTATGCAATAGCATATGTCCCAAATTCAGTTACACTGCTGTAATCATCCTTTACATAAATGGTAATATAAGATGCATATTTCTTTTGAAACTTTAGAAGAAAAGCTTTTTAAAGTGTAATGTGAACAATGATGTTAAATTATAGTCTCTGTATTTTTTTACTTAGTATTCTGTAAAATTGCTTCTTATGTGCCCTAACTTACATTTTTACTCCCCCTCTCCTTGATTTAAGAATAGCATTTAAATTGGGGTAAGAGCTGTAGTAAATTTTAAAAAGTATATAAAGTTATTGTTCTGGTAGAAATTTTAAGTACATTTTTCACTCTTCTGAAAGCATCACACAGGTCATTGAACTTTTAGATGGAATTCGAATCTGTGAACTTGCCCTCTCATGTGAAAAGATAAGTGAAGTTATTGTCAGAGATTGGTTGGTTTGCCTTGCAAAACAGAAAAATGGAATTTTACCTCAAAAAGTGAAACCTAAGATCAACACAGATTTACAATTACATTCTCAAAAGAAAATTAGAATTGAAGGTGAGATGTTTCAAGAGGATGACCATGGCAAGCTTCGGTTTTATTTTAAACATGTGTTTGCAATAATAAATGGAGAATACATTCCTGAATATATTGAGCAATACATTATAAAAGTATTTCTCAAGCATTTATTATTTTTCTTATAGAAATTGAAATGTATTTATTCTGTTAAATTAAAATCTGACAGAAATAATAACTTTTCTTGCCTTTTATATAAAACTGATACCTTTGAAGAACTGAACTTCTTATAATATTCATATTTTACTTATGATAAGGGGATTGGCTTATGAAATACTTTAAATATACTAAAAAATGTTTTAAATATAGATTACTGATTATCACTGAAGAGAAAGAATTAAATAGGACCTGATATGCAAGTAACTAATATTCCAAAAAGCAACTTCTGAGATGCTGCTGGAAGTTTTCAAAGAACTAAATTTAGGTCCTTGTATGTACACATTGTTTAGGCCACTAACAAGTTTTCAACATCTGCTGATTTATGATAGGAGCTTATACATTTGCTTATAGAATCATATATAAGTTTATCACGTAATCTTTGATAAATTGTTTCTGTAACGTAACTGTCAGAGTAGCTCCAAAACATGTTAAAAAAAAAAAGCCTGAGAGAAAAAACTTACAGGAAAGGGACAGTAATTTGAATTTTAACACTTTTGTGAACAAACTATAAAATATTTTGTGTAGCTTATAATACATATTTTGTTCTGTAACAGAAGAATCACATTCTGATTTTCCCTATGGATCACTTCCCTACATTTCTAGACCTGTGCACTGGCAAACTGGTCATACAGGTAAGTAATGGTTTCAGGCTATACTGTATGGTGTCTTCTCATTACTGCAATGACCTTACTATTTTCTCCCCTTCAATTAGCTTTTCTTGTCAAGTTGAGGAAGTGCAAACCACAGCTTAACTGAGTACACCAGATGAGAACAACTGATTTGAAGGTGGAAAAGCATCAAAATAGAACTTTATATTGCAAATCACTACTTTCATAAATTGGTATGTTTAGCTATGATTTGTATAATTTTTATGTGTAATTCTGAAAAGTAATGAAAGCTAAAGAAAGACATGTAACATTTCAAAACTGTTTAAATGTCCCATTTTGACACTTGTCTTGCAGTTAGTTTGACATTTTGTAGTTAATGATTCCAGGTTGGTTTAGTTGAGCCATCTCATTCTTCACTTCCTGTAAACCACTCCATAGATTTGTCTTTCTTCATGAAATTAGTTTTCTTTTCTTTGTTTGATTGCTGGTCTTTGGCTACCAAAATAAAATATGCATTTTAAGATAAATTTTATGTATCTGTGTATTTTAAATATGTATTTTAATGGCTTGTGTGTATCTTAAAAATAACGAATCTGGGTTATAGTAAACAATAGGGGGAAAACTGATAAAAATGGTATAACCTTAAAAATTATAACAAAAGATGTAACAATTCTTGAATCTTTTTTAGCCTTCTCAGAATCATTTTAACCAGTTTGAAAGAACATCAGAATTATTCTGTTGTTATATAAATCAAATGTTTGAAGAGATATACTGTATAAATATGAATTAATTAGGACTAGGGCTTATTATTATTCATAGGTGCCAATTACTTAACACTTACCATGTGCCTTACATTGTTTTAAGAACCTTATAATGTCTTTTCATTTAATGTGTATAGCTTATCCTTAAGGTTATCTATATTTTACAGATAAATAAAAGCTTAGAGTTGTTTAAATATAGATGTTTTATAGGTTTTGAAGTAGTAGTGCCTGGGAGGATAAATGGTAGTTATCCTTTAGGCTAAAACTATTTAGAATAGAATATATATATATACACACATATACACACATTTATTTTAAATAACATTTTACCTAATTTTTATTATGTGGAAAATTTTAATCTAAAATCTCTGCCTTTTTAGACTGTAGTCTCTGGTAGGGGCCAGACATTAAATAATCACACAAATATAAAACTAAGACTGTTATAAATGCTACAGAGAAGTACAGGGTACTATAATAGGGGTTTTGCTCTGGTCAAGTAATTACCTGTGCAAGTAACAATTGAGTTGAGACCCGACCGGTAGGTGAAAGTTTATTACAGCAGGGAAAATGAGAACAAAAAAGGCCATTGAAGTTAGGGTTCACTGAAAGAGACTGGAAAGATAGGCAGGGGTCCAGCCATGCGGGATCCTGTAAACCTGCTAAGGAGTTTGTCTATCCTAAGAAAAATGGGGTGCTATTGAAAGTATTTAATACAGTAGTGGATAACATGCTTAGACCTGTGTTTTGGAAAAAAAATCACTCTGGTTGCATTTGGAGAACTGACTGAATCATAAGCAGAGTGGTCTTCTGGTGCCATTTCTGTTTAAGTATCGGAACACTCGTACAGTAAAAGCTTTAAAGTTTTCATAACATTTCCAGATATATAGAAGCCCTGGTGTACATTTTTAAATTCCATCATGGAATATTCCCTTTCTTCTGCCCTTCTATTTAACTACTAGTGAAACTGTATCCTTCATTTATTGTTTTAAGTGTAGGCCCTAACTGTACTTCCTGGAGAAGGCGCTGGCTTAAGAGCAAAGAAAAGTTGTGCTTTCTCCTATTTCATGTAAAATAGTTTCTGTTAAGTACACTGTGCTCAATAGATGTTGAATTGAACAAGACCTAACAGTGTCCATTCTAATATTGAGTTGAAAACCAAACTACATAAGCAAATAAGCATTTATTTATATAGTTAATAAAGTCCAGCTTAAGCCCTTTATCCATCTCTCCATTGTACACTGCATTGTGGGTCTTCTAAAGTTAGCTTTCTGTGTTCATGTCTGGCTCTCATTTACCGTAATATAAACTCCTGGAGATCTGTGACTTTCACAAGTGTCTTCCCCATAACTTACAGAGGTCCTGACCTTTCCACCCAGTAAATGGTCAATGAAAGTTTACTGATGGCTTGAAACCTACACTGGATCAAGTATTGTTTCATCTGTTGACTTGGTTGTCCTAGGGGGAAGTTTAAGTATGTAGCTTGTGGACTGTGGAAGACTGAGCTTTATACTTCAGAGGCAATAGAGAACTTCTAAAGTTTCCATGGTCATGTAAAAGGAGACATTTAAAAAAAAAACTTACTCTGTTAGTAGTGTCTGAGCATTTGAAGGAAGGAAAAAACTATTAAATCAGAAATTTCATAGTAATACATAGAGTACAACTATGAGGTGATTGGTAGTAACATACAACTATGAAGTGCAGAAAAGGGGCAAGTGTAAAAAAATATTGTGAAGGACGAGCCAGATAGGCTGGTGGTTCATTGGATATAGAGAGAGAGAAGCTATATATAGTCAAACTTTTATCCACTGTTCAGAAGCCCTTTCCCTTACTTCTCTGGGCAAAACAGGATTCAGTCAATGCCCAGTTCATAGATTACTTCCTTGGTACAGCCTTCACCAAATCTCTTACCCTTCAGAATTAATTCTGGAACCTATTGTTTCAGGATGACAGAGGATAGCAACACAAAGAAAAATTATTGATAATATATATACTTGACCAGTAAACATTTACTTTCATTTTCCCTCACTAGGCTTAACAAGGGAGTAGGCTAATTGGGGGTGGGAGATTTAAGGGTAACCTCAGGAATGGAATGGTGGTCAGGAATAGTGGTCAGTCGCTTACTGCCTCAGCAGCTTCTAATTCCCAGTAGCAGCCTCTGCCAGCAAATTTTTTTTCCTCCAGTCCACAAAAGGTGGTCGGAATCACCTAAGGTTTGTGGTTGCAGGCAACTCAATTTACCATTCTCCAGGAGAGACACGAGCATCCAAAAGACCCGCTTTTTTTTTTTTTTTTTTATGCAAGCTGACTGGCAGAGCCCCTTTCTCCCTGTCTACTCTGATTTCCTGTTGAAATATCAAAGCCTAAAACATAGAATGTGACTACTCTTGATATCTACAGGGGCTAGTTTGAATAAAATATAAGTGCTTCTGTGTTTTCTGTAAATAATCTGTTCAAATTGCGGTGGGAATTCTCTCCCAATTCACTCCATACAAACAACCTTTCATCAGGGACTTTGTTCTTAATGCTTTCACCAATTCTGTAGTCCTTGGTAGTCTGCTAGACTTCTGTGGCAGCCCATTTCCACCACCAAAGGCAGTATTTCATCAAAGGGGGCAGCAGAACATAATAGGAATTCCATCTGTAGTCAAGTCAGACAGACCTGCATTCAAATGTCACTCTATCACCTTGGGCAAATTATTTAACCTCACTAAGCCTTTGTTTCCTTATCTGCAAAGTGGAGACAATAGTAATTACCTTAAGGCTGGCTGTGAATATTAAGTGAAGTTATGAATATAAAATGCTTAACACATTGCATGGACCATTTTAAACATCTAGTAAATCTTACCTATTATAAGGATTAAAGAGTGTAGGCAAAAGGAGCTACTAGGAGAGAGGGGAGGGATGCTAAAAGGCAACTCTTACTTTATAATTTAGACTATGGTAGACCCCACTTACCTTCAAATATGAATAAACAAGTAAAAATGCTTGGAGGTGTTATAAGGGAAGAGACTATACTGTCAGTCAAATTTGTTTAGTGATTACTATGGCCAGGGGATAGAACAGTGACTGAGGCATGCCCCTTACCTTCAAGAGTCTTAATAGTCTAGTTTCTTTTTAGTAAAACTTTAGTAACCACTGCTAATCTCATAAGGATGTGGTAAAAATAAACAGGTGAAATTGTGAAATGATGTGAGTCTCATTATAGAATTAGAGAGAACCATAAGATATCTATGAGTCCTATCTTCAGATGGGTGAAAATCTGGGACAAAGGGTATATAAGAAGTAAAAAGGATCACTGCTGGTAGAATATTATTTTGGTTCTGTTTCAAATTGAGAAATGTCAGAGAAACACTCTACCTTTATAAATACAATTTAAATGAAAATTAGGTGTGACTAACTAAAAGTATTTCCAATTCATATGATTATTTTCAAATTAATATAAGATACCATTGTTCAAAACCACTTAAATTCCAATAAAAAATGAAATATACAAATAAATTATGGTACTTATACCATGTCATAACTAAAAATCAGGTTTCAAAGACTAAATAATGACACAGGGAAATGCTTTATGATAAGTGAAAAAAAGCAAGTGTAAATATAGTATGGTTCTATTTTTTAAATAGAAATAGGAAAGTGTATATATTACAAAGCTACAGCAATCAAAACATGGTATTGGCATAAAAACAGGCACATAGATCAATGGAACAGAACAGAGAGACCACAAATAAACCCATACATATATGGTTAATTTATGACAAAGGAGCCAAAAAGATACACTTAGGAAAGAATAGTCTCTTCAATAAATGGGGCTGGAAAACTGGACAGCTACGTGTAAAAGAATGAAACGGAACCACTATCTTAAACCATGCACAAAATCAATTCAAAATGGACTGAAGACTTGAATGTAAGACCTGAAACTACAAAACTCCTAGAAGAAGCAGAGGGGTAAATAAGGTCCTTGACATTGGTCTTGGCAACTGGTTTTTGGATTTCACACTAAAAGCAAAGGCAACAAAAGCAAAAATAAACAGTGAGACTACATCAAATTACAAAGCTGATGTAAAGTAAAAAAAAACCATCAACAAAATGTAAAGGCAGCCTACAGAATGGGAGAAAATATTTACAAATCATATATCTGACAAGAAGTTAATACCCAAATATATAAAGAACTCATTCAATCCAATAGAAAAAAATCCAAGTAAAAAATAGGCAGAGGAGTTTGCAGCAACATTGATGGATCCAGAGATGATCATACTAAGTAAAGTAAGTCAGATAAAGACAAATATTATATATCACTTACAAGTGGAATGTAAAAAAAATGACACAAACAAACTTACTTACAAAACAGAAACAGACAGACATAGAAAACAAACTTATGGTTACCAAAGCGGTGAGGGGGAGGGATAAATTAGGAGTCTGGGATTAGCAGATACAAAACTACTATATACAAAACAGATAAACAACAAGGTCCTACTGTATAGCATAGGGAACTATATTCAACAGCTTATCATAACCTAGAATGAAAAAGAATATATATATATAACTAAGTCACTATGCTGTACACCAAAAACTAACACAACTTTGTAAATCAAATATACTTCAATTAAAAAATTTTTAAAAATGGGCTGAGGAAATGAGTAGACATTTTTCCAAAGAAGACATACAAATGGCTAACAGGTACATGAAAAGGTGCTTAATACCACTAATAAGCAGGGAAATGCAAATAAAAACCATAATGAGATACCATCTTACACCTGTTAGAATGGCTGTTAACAAGAAATAGCAAGTGTTGGTGAGGATGTGGAAAAAAGGGAACTTTTATGTACTGTTGGATGCAGACACTATGGAAAACAGTATGGAGCTTCCTCAAAAAATTAAAACTAGAACTACCATATTATCCAGTTATTCTACTTGTGGATAATTATCTGAAGGAAACAAAATCACTATCTTGAAAAGATATCTGCACCACAGCATTATTTGCAACAGTTAAGACATAGAATGGAAACAACCTAAGTGTCCATTGACAGATGAATGGATAAAGAAAATAAAGAAAATGTGACTATACACACACATACACAAACATGTATATTAAAAAAGAAGGAAATCCTAATGGGTAGGGTATAGCTCAAGTGATATGTTTAGCATGCATGAAGTCCTGGGTTCAATATCCAGTACCTCCTCTAAGAATAAATAAACCTAATTCCCTACCCGCTCAGAAAAGACAAGACTAAAATAAAAAGGAAATCCTGTCATTTGTGACAACATGGATAGACCTTGAGGGCATTGTGCTAAGTGAAATAAGTCAGACAGAGAAAGACAAATACAGTGTGATCTCACTTACATGTGGAATCTAAAAAGACCCGAACTCATAGCTACACCATCAAATGGTGGTTGCCAGAGGCAGCAAGGAAGGGTGTGGAATGCGTGAAGGTGGTCGAAAGTACAAACTTCCAATAAGATAAATAAGTTCTGGGGATACAATGTACAGCATAGTTACTATAGTTAACAATATTGTATATTTGAGAGTTGCTAAGAGAGTGTATCTTAAAAGTTCTCATCACAAGAAAAAAGTTGCAACTGTATGTGGTGATGGATGTTAACTAAACTTATTGTGGTAATCATTTTGCAACGTATACATATATCAAATCATTATGTTGCACACCTAAAACTAATACAATTTTATCCCAATTTTTAAAATTGTAGAAGAAAACCAATAGTTAATCACTGATAAAGCTGGATGGTGAGATTATAAGTAAATTTATTTTCTTGTTAAAACGTCTTTTGAATAAAATAAACATTTCAAAGAAAGTGGTTCAGGCTCTTAAAATACTTGAATCCATGGTGTATTCGGTTTCAATTTAACAAAAGTCACATTAAAAATCTCTTAGTTTAGGTAAGCTACCACAAAACAGATACCAAGACAAAAAGTAGTAACTGAAAAGGGGAAAACTTTCTATACTAATTTAACTCATATTGTTGTAATATATAAATTATTATGTACTCCTGCCTGTAGGGATGATTACAGGTCAAAGGATAACTTGGATTTATTAATAACTTGCATACATCTAATTCTCACATATTGCTAAATCATACCTTGAGAATAGCTATAAGCTTGAATAGGATCAACTATTATGTCCATTGAGAATGAGTTGTGTGATTCCTGAGAATGTTTCTCCACCACCTCTGCTGTATCACTGGATGAAGACGATGATGAAGACAATCCCAGTCTAACATATCTTCCTTTTTTACCACAGAGTGAACAATCTACCGGTGTGGCACTAGGTCCCCGGGGCAGTTGAACTTCATCTCTGTTGTAGTTTCTAACAGCTCCACTGTGATGCACAGAGCGTTCTCGTTGCCATATATAATGGGTTGGAGCAATGGCCATAACCTATAGTGGAAAGCTTTCTTTTAGAATTTTTAATAAGATTTTAAAATTTACTTAAATTAAGTAAAAAAATTACAGCTCCAAGACAGCTATCTCTAAAACTAGATCTAAAAATCTGTCACCAGTTTCTTTTTTTTTTTTTTAAAGCATTTCCAGATAAGGCAGTATTACTCATAATATGATTTGTTGCTTGGATCCTTAAGATAATAATTGACAAATTTAAATTATTTCAAATAGGAAATAAGTCTGAAGTGTCCTTTCAGGTTTTTCAATTCTGGGTATTCTAAGTTTGGGAAAGATAATACAGTTAGCCCAAAACAATACATAATTCTTAACTTTAGAACATATTGAATTGAAAATAATATTTTTAATTGAGGTTTCCGGATATGTACGTTAGGCTAATCTTAAAATGTTTGCAATCATGGCAAGAGAAATGGTGAATAAGAACACAGGTAAGTTGCTTAACTTCTCTCTTCGTCAGTTTTCTCGTCTGTAGTATGTTGAGAATAATAGTGTCTATTTTAGAGGGTTGTTGCAAAGATTAGATGAGGAATTACTTATAAGGTACTTAAGATTCCTCACTATATGTGAAATAAATACTGCCGTTAGAGTCAGGATAGACTCAGTTTCTTATCCTGGCTCTGCCACTTGCCGGTTGTATGATACTTAACCTTTCTGAGCCTCAGTTTCTCCATATCTAAAACTGGGGATACTATCTGCCTCATAGGATTGTTTTGAAGGTTAGATACATGTAAAAACCAGTAAATACCTGACAAATGATAGCCATTTAAACTAGGGAAATATACCAACATGCTGACCTCATGGTGTCTAAAACTTCTAAATAAACTGTTAGAATGTTACTTCTAAGCAAAAATTTTAGTTGCAGTAATCAATGACCCAAGATAAATGGGAGCTGCAGAATTTTAGAGACAGACAGTGCTTTATTAATTGCCCAGACCAGTGACTTTCAAACTGGTTTCACAAACAACATTAGGGGGTCCCAGGAGGGGCTAAGGAAAGACAGAGCATGTGGAGAACTTCAATTTAGGGGACTGTGTGTAAAATTTTATTTGGGAGGAAAAAAGGCTTTTGTTGTTAAGAATGAAAATCTTAAAACCCCCTGATTAAGACCAGTTCCCCAGAAAATGGGGTTATTGTGCACCACAAGACAATGCATAAAGAGTATCAGCTACGAAAATTTTTAAAGTGTATTTTAGGATTGAATTTATGTTATTACCTACTTCATAAATCCATCAAAAAAGTTTTCAACCAAAGACATGTAATAAAGTTACATATCTTTAAAAAGGTAGAGGTAAATAAAGATGTTATCTCTAAATATAAACATTTCTATGACAATGAAAACTAGATTCAGAGATACCCAAGGTGAGGAAGTAGAATATCAAATTTTCTTATTCCTTGCATATTTATCTACTATTTTTCTCAACATTTCTATGTCTATTCTGTATCTTTATTTTCCATGTTTGGAATCTCCTTTCCCTTTATTTGTTTAAGTCCCACCTTCCTAAAAACTCCAGATTTCAGATTTTCTTGTTTATACTATACTAGGACTCAGCATATAAATGTTAGCACTCAGATTTATCTCTTTATGCATGTTACCTGTTCTACTGAAAGCTCCCTCTGGGCAGGAATAGTCTCTCATATGCCTCTCTTTCAAGTGCTTTCTCCACAATATTATGCAGGCATTAAATATTTCTTAATGATAAAGAGGCCACTGACATTATGAACCTTCAACAACATGATTTTTGTAGGACTTCTATAGCAAAATCTACTGAGAACAGCAGAGGGAAATATGAAGCAAAGAGCACAATATAGATTTGGTACTGTTCTTTCTGCAATAAGCTAGGCATCATAGTCTCTCCACATGCTAACCCAGCTAGAAAAATGCATGCACACACACTTGTTTACTTTTAAATATATGTTTACATATATTTTATACACACATATATAATTAGAATGTTGTGGTGGTAACAATAGTGAATTAAAAAGAAAACCATACCAAGTTCAAAAGAGCAGGACTTTGGACTTAATTCAATTTAGTTCTATGACCTTAGGCGAATTATGTAACTTCCTGAGTCTCAAGGTCTTTTATATATGAGAAAACAGGTCACTTCCAGTTCTCAAATCCTTTGACTCTATGAAAGTGACTTCTCTGAAACATTGGTAGCACTTGACCTACTAGAAACGTTATCGTACTCTTCTGTTATTTTTAGAGATTTTTTGGTTGAGCCTTTGGTGGGTGTTTTTTTAAAGTAAACATTTGGCCACCTGTCTTTCTCTATATGTACTCTACTTCTGTGATCTGAGGAGGCAGCATAGTATAGGTGTTAAAAGCACTGGCTCTGGAGTCAGACTGCCTACGACTGCTGTGATGCTTTACTAACTGTGTGAGCTTGGAGAAGTCTTTTAGCCTCTTGGTGCCTCAGTTTCCTCATCTGGGATTGCCTAGCTAGCTGTAAGAATTGTGAGAGTTTATCTGTATTTTCTGCTCAATTCTGCTGTGAACCTGCAACTACTCTAAAAGAATAGTCTATTAAAAAAAAAGAATTATGAGAGTTAATACACCAAGAAATAGTACCAAGAAAAATGCCTGGCACGTGTTCAAAAAGTATTAACGTTACCTTCATCTTGGATCTCTTATCTACTACCAAGCTGTAAACATCACCTAATGACTCATCTTATTCATACCTGTTTGACCAGTCACTTACCACCTTAAATTCATATCTCTAATACCAAATTTCTTATCTTCCCAATAAATCAGTTTGCTTCTTTAATCTTCCCTGTTTCCATTATGGAATTCATTATTCTTTTTGTTACAGTTTTGAAATTCTGACAGCTCACTCTCTCATACGCCCTACATCCAACTGGTCGCCAAGCAATGACAATTATAATTTTGTAATACTGATTTTTCTTCAGCATTGCCATCTTCAACACTAGGTTTACACCTTGCTTCCTGATCTATAGCACGTTAAGCAGATTCCAAAGCACTTTCCTTATATTGGGTCTCTTCTGCATGCTGTCATTGGATTATTTTGTTCAAAACACTGCTTATATCACATACTACTGCTTTCTAAATTCCTAATCTGGAATCGAGCAGTAGCTGACAGAGAAAATGGTTATGATGACATAGTGCCAATCAGGCCAGAGAACATAACAAGAACAGAAAAAAAGTTTCCCCTTGATAAAATTGCTACCTTCCATGATGCATAAAGGGACTGGAATTGGAATCTCTTTCTCACTGGATTGGTATCCTCCATAATCTGTGAACAAAGCTTAACCAGAAATTAAGCTATCATCAACCTAAACAAATTCCACCTCAGAGGAGCCAATGTCCAAAAAGGTAAGAAGATAATAAGATTAGAGTAAGTAAGATTAGTCTTCACCCTTTTCTAGAGAAAGCCTCACATATATTTTCCAAGTTAATCATACCTCATCTCTTTCCAGAAAAAGATCTGAAGCAGCTGACAAAAAGAGCAAATGAAAATTTTTTTCATTAAACTAGGACCCAAAAGGGAAAATTTGGCTAAAGGGGGAAAGCAGACATGCCAGTAATAAAAGGTAATAGAGCTGATGTGGTTAAGAATAAAGCCTGGCCCTTAGCTTCTCTGCAGCAGCCAAAGTTTTTTTTTTTTTTTTTAAAGGAGACAGATTACAGAATTCATATTATCTGAAATGAAAGAATAAGTTCTTTGACAGGTGTATAAGGGAAAGAGTGCCCAGTTTAAGTACTGCTTATATCACATAATACTGCTTTCTAAATTCCTAACCTGGAGTCAAGTAGTAGCTGACAGAGAAAACAGTTACAATATTGTGCCATATAGGCCAGAGAACATAACACTTAGTAAGTGACCACAGAAAAGTCATAACCTTTCTAAGCCAAACTTCATCTGAAAAATGGAGAGAATACTTATGTTATTTAATTCCTGAGATAAAATAATAGATATAAATGCATTTTCTAAACTAACCAATGTGAGAGATATGAACTAACCTAGATGTCAGAGAAAACAGAACACTGGGAATTCATTAGATGTGAAGTCAAATTCTGGCTCTGCCACTTAATTGATCTATGATCTTGAGTAAATCTCAGCTTCCTTGGTCCTCAGTTTCATTAGCTATAAAATAAGAATGCTACAACCCTCACAGGTATTTTTGTGAGGATAAGATAATTTACATGAAAATATAAATTTATAAAGACAATGCAAATATAGAGTATTATTACTGTAAGCCAGTTTGTAGCTACTATCATAACTTGAGTTTATTTTAGGATACATGACTGAAAAATTAGTTGGCAGTATGCCAGTACCGGGCTCTTAATAACTGCATAGAATACTTAACTAAATTTCTAACAGCATGTCTCGCTATCATAATGCAACAAACTTCAGGGCAAGGATGATGTAATACTTCTTTATAATAAACCCTTATGACACTGAACTTGGTGTCTAACTCACAAATTAGCTGTTAAATGAATACTTAAGAGAACAAGGATAAAATCTACTAGGTAATTCCTTTTTTCATACACCAACAAGATGCAAATGTACCTGGCTGGAATAGCCAACAACAACAAAAACAACAAGAAGCTTATCTACCTGGATAAGGGGCAATGCTAAGTAAACTCAGTGAAGAGTTGTTTTATAGTTTTCATTTCATGGAATAAGAAGTATGAAAAAGAATCAGAAGCTTTAAGTTCCATTCATTCTGTCAGTCGGCAATATTTACTGTGTACCTATTTAAAGTCAGGCACTGTTTTAGGCACTGTAGATGCAATAAGCACAAAATAAACACCTTCTTGGAATTTATATACTAATAGGGGGAAGTGGACATTGGGAAGATAAATAAGTAAAACAGAGTATGTTATACAGTGGTTAAGCGCTATGAGGAAAACCAGGAAAAGAAATACAGAGTAATAGTGGGAGGTGCTACTTGCTACTTTAACAGCTTTATTGAGATATAACTCAAATACCAGACATTTCATTCTTTTAAACTATAAAGTTCAATGGCTTTTGATATATGCAGGCCTGCACAACCATTACCATAGACAATTTTAGAACATTTTCATCACTCCATAAGGAAAGCAGTCACACTCCATTCCTCCCTTCAGCTTCAGGCAACCACATTCTGTCTCTTTGGATATCTATTCGGCACAGTTGATATGAATGGAATCATACAAGATGTGGTCCTCTGTGACTGACTTCTTTCACATAGCACAATGTTTTCAGGGTTCATCCATGTTGCAGCATGTATCAATACTTCATTCCTCTTAATTGCCTAGTAAGGTATCATTGTATAGATATTTGGCTATCCATTTATTAGTTGATGGGCTTTGGGTTGTTTTCACAACTAATGACTTGACTATTATAAATAAAGCTGCTATGAACATTCATGTACAAGTTTTTGTGTGGACAGTTTCATTTCTTTTGGGTATAGAACTAGGAGTGGAATTGCTGTGTCATACAGTAACTTTATGCCTTTTGAGGAACTACCAGACGGTTTCCAAAGCAATTACATGACTTTACATTCCCCACCAGAAGTGTATGAGGATTCCAATTTCTCCACATTCTTCCCAACACTTCTTATTTTCTTTTTAAAAATTATTATATCCATGTTAGTGGGTGTAAAGTGGTATCTCCTTGTGGTTTTGATTTTACATTCTTCTGATGGCTAATGATGCTGAGCATGTTTTCATGTGCTTTTTTGCACATTTGTATAGCTTTTTTGGAGAAATACCTATTTAGATCCTTTGCCCTTTAAAATATTGGGTTGTCTTTTTAGGCTGGGTTATAAGAGCTCTTTATATATTCTAGACATAAGTTCCTTATAGGATAGATGATATCAAAAATTTTCTCCCAGTTTGTGGGCTGTCTCTTCACTTTCTTAATGGCGTCCTTTGAAGAACAAAAGTTTTAAATTTTGATGATGTCCATTTCATCTATATTTTCTTTTATCACTTTTGTTTCTGGTATTAAATCTAAGAAACCTAATCCAAGGTCATGAAGATGCACCTCTGTTTTAAGAATCTTTTAAGGTTTTTAGCTCTTAAACCTAGATATTTGATGCATTTTGAGTTAGTTTTTATATATAATATGAAGTATTCCAAGTGCATTCTCTTGCATTTCGACATCCAATTTTTCCAGCACCATTTGCTGAAAAGAATATTCTTTCCCCATTGAATTTTCTTGGCACCCTTGTCAAAAGCCAATTGAACATAAACGTGAGGGCTTATTTCTGAACTCTTCAATTTTTATTCCTTTGAGGTAGACTCTACTCAATATAGGGTGGTAGGAAAAGGTTTCTCTGTGGAGGTGTTTAAGCAGAGTCCTGTATGAAGTGAGGAACTGAAGCATACTAATAACTGGGGGGAAAGCATTCCAGATAATAGGATTGGCAAGTGCAAAGACCCTGAGATGGGAGTGTTCTTGGTGCATCTGAGGAATAGCAAGGCCAGAGTGGCTGGAGTGGAGTGAGCAAGGATGGCAGATGAATTCAAAGAGATAAGGGAGGAGAGCTGGCCTACCATGCAGAGCTATAAGAACTTTGTCTTTTACCCTATGTGAGATGGGAAGCCTCTGGAGGCTTTTGAGTAGAGGAGACATGATTTGATTTTCTAAAAGATTTACTTTGGCTACTGTATCTAGACTATAGGGGAGAAAGATTGTAAGGGAGACTATCTGGAAAGTTATGGTAATAGTTGAGGCAAGAAATGACAATCAAAGTAGGGTTTAGCGGTGGGGGTGGTGAGAAATGGTAGGATGCTGGATATTTAAGGTATAGATGTGAAATAAAAAGTCTAGGTGACAGTTTTTTTTGCCTGAACAACTAGAATGATAAAGTTACCATTTATTAACATGTGGAAAATTGCAGGAGGAGGAAGTGTGGAAGTCTACGTGGGGGAATCAGAAACTCAATTTCCAGTATGTTAAGTCTGAGGTATCTACTAGACAATGAAATATAAATAGGAAATTAGATATGCAGATCTGGAATAAGGGGAGAGATCTGTAGTTCTTAGTGTTGAAGCCTTGAGAAACTAAACTTTTCTGTGAATCCTATTACACAATAGAGTATCTAGGTGTTTAAAACTTTGTAGTCTTTTACACATATGTCATTAAGGCACATAATTCTCTGATTCTTAAGACAGTCTGGTGCCAGCAACTGAGGTGATTCCAGCTCCAACAGAGTAACTTAAAGTTGTTGTAGTTAAAATGCTAGTTGTTGTATCTTAGGAGTGAGTGGGCAGTCTACCATGATGAGCACTGCCTTTCCTGGCCTCTTGCCCCTGGTGCCCTCTCCATGCTCTTAGCTGAGTGTTCCATGGGGCTAGAAACATTTACTTTGAAAAAAATCAGCGTTCAAATAAGGCCCACTGTCACACCAAGGATGGCAACAGGTGTGCAAATTACCCACTCCTGACCTGGGGAGGTAGTAACAATAAATAACAGTACAGGGCTTTTTCAATGTCCTGTAATTGGAATGAGTCATTTAAATCCTTTAACGAAGATCCATTAATTTGGTGGTGGTGGTGTAGGGGGTCATTCACACCCAACTTCTCACATTTTTCTATTGAACATAATCTTGTAAAGACTTGACCTGCTGTACAGTCTCCTAAGTTATTTCTGAATCCTTGCATTCCCTCCAACATTCAACAATCCTAACTTAATCCACAAATATGCATAACTGGTAATATCTTCATCTCATTAATAAATAAAGCTAACAAGATTAGTTCTAGGCAAAGTTCTGTGACAGTTCTAAATTCCTGCTTCAGGTTTGACACTAAACCATTCATTAGCTCCTTTGGCCTGTAGTCATTTAACTGGATATGACTTCATTTAATTACAGCATATCTAGCCCACATTTAACAAACTTTTCTGAACTAGTACTGGCTTACAGTGATCACTGACTTCCAATTAATATTCTACTCCAAAAGTTTTTAGTTTGAAACATTAGCCTTCTTTATTGAAAACCAGAACATTTGATAAAGTAACTGATCTTTTAATTTTTAGTGTCTTTCTGCTTTTTATTAATAGAATCTGGCATCAAGAAAACTTACTTTATGTATTCTATGTAAAAAGAGGTACAGTTTTTAAACTTATTTAAATTTTATACCATACAGTTCACATTTCAACTTTGGGAATTTGAAATTTTATATACTTAAATGAACATTATTATTATGCTCCAGTGTTATTAACATAAAGTATTTTAGAATGTGCACACTTTTCTTTCCCAATATATTGGTGATCTTTTAGACAAAAGAAACACACTAAAATAAAAATAGTACAGAAGTAGGCTGCTCTGAAAAATAGAAATGATAATTTTTAATTATTATGGTATAAAATTAAAACATCAACACTGTAATACACAAATTGTATTCATGGTAACCATCAAGGTTAATGGTTTACCCTTCACATACAAAATATGAACCATTAGAAGCACATTAAAAAACAAGACAAGAAAAACTACATAAATAGAAGACAGAGATTACATATATAAAGTATTTTAAAATCTTACCTCCTCACAGCATCGCCTGCTTACAATAGCCCTATAGTCAATTCTATCCCAGAGTTGATCCCTTAACTTTAAGAAATCAGGGAACAATTTTCTCCAGTTTTTCCCTAAAGCCCATGGAAAAATTTCATATTTGGCTTCTTCTTCATCTTCTTCAACTGTATTAGCCAGATACCTAACAAAGAAGACCAACAACTCAAAGAAGAAATGGATAAGGACAGGAATAGACAGTTCACGCACATACACACACAAAAAACCAAACTGCTTATTAAACACATAAAAGATGTTCAACCTTATTCATAATTTTAAAAATGTAGCTCAAAATAGAGATTCAGTGAATTTCACTTCGTTGAGTTCTAGATATTTTTGATTCCCTATAAATCTTGAGCTTTGTCCTAGAATGCAGTTATTTGGAAACAATCTGATCCTTTCAGGTCCCGCTTTCATGATCTGTTAGGTGGATCTGCAGCAATGTTCAGTCTGGGGCTAATTACTCCCCACTAAGGCAAGACATTCCTAAGTACTCTACTCAGTACTGAATTACTCAGTGTGAACTGTAAGTTTTTTCAGTCTGGCTAGTGGAAACAGGCACTATTTCCAGCCCTGCGTAAATGTTAGGCACTGTTTCCTCTAATCTCTTCTGGTGGTCTTTCCCCACATTCAGATACCTGAGGGGGATCAGGCATGCACAAAAGCAGAAAAACATGGTAATAAGAATTATCAATTAAATAAAACTGACACACATGGTAGAAGTAACAGACAGTTATTATTATTAAAACAGTTATAATTATTCCAGATGTTCAAAAAAATAGACACATTGAAAGTGTACCTCGAGACAAAGACTATGTGTATAATGAAAAATACAGAGTGAGATTAATAGAGAATAAAAGATTTGTGAATTGAAGACAGCAATATGACTTGTGATCTTGGAAAGTACTTAAGATTCCTAAGTCTCAATTTCCCTACTTGTAAAATGGAGATAATTTAAAATTGTATCTCATAGGGAAGATTAAATGAGCTTACAGAAAACAGCTTTGTGGTACCTTGCACATATTGCTCAATATTAGCTAATACTATTATATCCCCTCAATTTAGCAATCACCAAATTTTATACTGAGTTCATTTTTTCCTATGCATGGGGGAAATGTGTCTCCTGAATATGTGCAGAGATCAGTTTCTTCTAGTCCTATTTCTTGAATCACTCTTTGATTCTGATTAAACAGATTTTGAATAAAAAGTTATTCTTCAGTGCTAACAGTTGTTGCAGTATTCAACTTAAATATTTTCATATGTAGTTCCCTAATAAAGTACCTAAAAATATATGCATATATTCCAAACTGCAGCATTACATTCAGGTACTGGGTAGAAAAGGTTTTGAGATTGAGGTAGATATTCTTTTTTTTTTTTTTGAGATAGATATTCTTAAATTATAATGATTCTAGCAGAATTCTGACCTACAGATTGGAAAGCCATGTCATTAAAACCATTTAACAGATCACAAGCTAGTGTGAATTATCTAATATAAAGACAATGAAAGAACTGGGAAACAAACTCTATTCCTTGGTCAAAGTTCAGTGTGTTAAGTAAAACAGTCAATGGATACTAAAGGTATCAGATATAAATTACTCCTGTTATAGACATAAATCCACAATGAGTATGTATAGAGCACTTTCCACAATCTGTTCAATGTAAAAGGACAATAATGATAATGATTTTTAATATGTAACAACTGGAAATTTCAAAGAGAATATTCTGGCTCTTAAAAAACCCTAAGTCCAAAAGAGGAGAATCTGGAATAACTTTTATGGAGCACTCTGAAAAATGTAAAAGGTACAATACAAACTCAAGTGGAATACGGAGTAATAAATAGGTATTAGGCATACAGCATAATAAATAGGTATTAGGCATACAGCAGGTGAGGTCAGTGAAAAAAACATGAAAATATCCTATTGAAGTAAAAAATACATATATATGTATATATATAGTTTTTAAACAGGAAAGCCTACTCGAAGATAGACATCAGGTTTTAAACAGCATCTACTTAAAATAAGGTATCACATATATTATAAATATCACAAAAATCACTTCGTAGAAAGCATACTTACAGAGCAATAAAGAAATTTATCCTGGTATGCTCACTTATAGTGAATTTAGCTCTCTTGAAATAAACAAAGGTCATAGCCAAAAGATACTATAGGGAAAAAAGTTAAAAGTTAATATTAATACTATACTTTCATAAGTAAAACTGCTTTAAAATATTTACCTTTATAAGCTAAAACAATAAAGCATTATTTATCCTTCCTGTAGAATTACCTATTTATTTGAGTCTTTACTTTTGGCTTTATGTAATCCATATAAACAGTAAGAAACAGTTTAGGATCATTTATCATGATTAAGATTACAACTAGAATGAACTCCTAAATTTTATTATTGCCAATATATTTTGAACCACAACCCATTTTTTTCTATCTGTTCAAACCTATAGAGAAGTTAAAATAATAATAAAAGCAATAATCAACCATATATCCTTCACCTAGATTTTACCGTTATTCCATTGCCACATTGGCTTGATGTATGTCTATATGCAAATTTTTTTCCTTCAACACTTTTGAGTTAGTTGTTGACATCCATATTCACTTTTTAAAATAATCTTTTAAAAATAATTTCTAACCAGAAATTAGAATATGGCTCTATTTTCACTGGGGAAAAATACTTTAAATAATAATTAGGAAGATACATGTCTAGCCTGATATTAGGACCCCTGCCAGGTTCTGCCTGTTTAAGTTAAAATCAAGTTATAATACTGATGTATTGGATTCCCTCTCATAAAATGCCTAATCCTACCTTCACAGGTTTGGCCACAAAGGTGATTCCAAGTTTTCAAGGTAATTTTTAGTAGAGGACTCTTGAGATAGTGTTGATACAGTATTCCTGGGTAGATAAAGGCACTGCCTCTGCTGTCCAACAACTCTAATTACTATAATGCACTAAAAATTCTAAAGTTTAAAACTACAACTTTTTAGGAACTGGATATTTGATATGAAGGCATTACTGTTAATTTTTTTTTTCACAATCACAGCCAAAGCATTACTGTTAATTTTTAAGTTTTAGTGACACTGTGATTATATTTAAAAGATTTCATCGTTTAGAGCTACATCTTGAACTATTTGTGGATAAAATATTGGGATGTCCGGGATATACTTCAAAATAATCCAGTTTTGGGGAGATGGATTAGAGGAAATAAGAATGGCCGTAAGTGGATGATTGTTTTAGCTGGATAATAAGCACATGGAGGGTCTTTGTTCTATTCTCTCTACTCTAAGTCGCATTGTTTGAAATTTTCCAAAATTAAAATTTCAAAATTAAAAAAAACTGATTTTATTTTGGTTCTCTTAAGCTTAAAATAAAAGAGTCCATCAATATTAACTTAGTGGGTTATTTAACCCTGAGCTAGTGTTCTGTCCATTCTCTTTTTTATCGGTTAGCACGTTATTTTAAATGTGATATGAAGTCATGCTGAATTTTCTGATATGACTAACTGGTCTAAAATGACATTTATAAAGCTGAAATTGTAACTGTTCAGCTAAATCTAAAGAGTACAGAAACATCACAATCCTCAGTATGTCAAGTTTGCTTCATGATGTTCTTTTATGAAATATTGATTCCTAAATAAGAAACATGATAAACTAATGTTACTTTGTAAGAATATTGGGAATTGTTTTATCTAAATTACCTACAAAATGTGTAACAGACTGCCTTAGGTAACAGACTAGCTTAGTAAAATAAATCTCAGACTATTTTTTCTCCGTAGACTGATAAAAGGTATTGAATCTACGCTGTATTCTAATTTCAAAAATTAATGTGTAAGGATTCCACTCTGAAGTAGAAATGTAGGCTAGTTCATTTTCTAAACTTAACAAGACAGAGGGGAGGGTATAGCTCGGTAGTAGAGTATGGGCTTAGCATGCACGTGGTCCTGGGCTCAATCCCCAGTGCCTCCATTAAAATAAATAAATAAATAAATAAATAAATAAACCTAACTACCCCCCCCCAAAAAAAAACCCCAATGACATAAACTTAATAAGACAGAAAATTCTTATAAGGGTCTTTAAAGTCCTGACAGCCTAGTAACATAATAATGCTGGTTAATGATGATACTGTAACCAAATTTACCTTGTCTGCAATTTTACAGCAGCAGTCCATCCATAAGAAATCTTGAATTAAATCATCATCTACAACAAAAGATAGCTATGACTTGTCTTTCAAAAACAGAATGTTTCCTATTAAAAAATTATTTTTTACATAAGATTATAAATGATGCTTAGAAATCAAACAAAAATGCCTAGACCAGTGTTGTTTAAGGTATAATTTTTAGTTCTTTGGTGTGTTACCATTACAAGCACTGTACAAAAAGCTATTGCTTTATTCTTTGGCTTTCCATCTGATTTGCCTTAATATATAGTGCAGACTGGAGGGGGAATGGTGGCAGGGTTTGATTTATTGAATATTCCAGTAGTTCTTCGAGAAATACGTCTTGGGTAGCTCTCGTTTAGCTCTTTCTTACTTCCCCAAATCAATCTTTAACAGGAGGAAATGGAATGTGATAAAAGATAACCCAGTCTTTACGAAATAATGACTTAATGAATACTCGTTATCTAAATATGTTCTACTTTTTCTACTACTTTCTCCTTTTAGGTATGGGGCATTTTTAGTTTTGAGTTCTTTTTCTCTCCTCCTACTTATCTCTGTTCAATTATCTATTATCCAAATACACATGAAAATGTCTATGTAAAGAAGGTTCATAATTCATTGGTTATTTATAATTAATATTTAATTTTGGAAAAATTGAGTATTATGATAAAAGGGTCAATTAGGGATATTGTTAATAAAGATCAACATCCAAAAAGCAGGTCAAAAACACTTATTTCAATTTTAAAAGGCTAAAATGTATACTCCCAAAATACATGTGTAGCTATCAGAATATAATTTTAGAAAATCTACTTTTTTCCATTTCCTCCTTCATTTTAAGTAACAAAGCATAATTTCTTAATATTGTTGTAGCCTAGAAATATCATCAGTGTAGTCAAATATACAGAAAGTTCCAAGAATGAGTATTTATTTTCTGAGAATAATTCATTTCTGCCTTGTTAATTCCATTTCTATTTCTTAAATTACCTAAAATGGTAGGGCCAGATATTTTCTCTTATTTCTCATGATCAGTTATGAATAATAAAAAAGTTTGTGGGTAATATTTTTGCTCTACTCTTAATAGAGAGGCAAACTTGTATTAACAGCATTCTAAATTTTGACAGGGAACATCTTCATAGTTCAACTTTTTCTATTTATTTTTTTATTGCTTATATTTTTCTTATTATCTCATCTTATTTTGCTTTTCTTTAAATCTTAACCAGCTTGCCCCCCCCCTTTTTTTTTTAAGATTTCTGTCCTCTCAGCAGGGTAAACACTCTTCCCCAGTTCTCCTCATAGGCACTTGCTTTCCTCTATAAACATGGAAGCCTGTTACCAGAATCTATCAGACTGTAATATCTACAGTACTTGATTTGATTCATTCCCACAGATATTTACCAGAATCTATCTATCCTACCTTTTATTCTAATCTGTATACCTTATTCCATATTTCAAAAAAAAAAAACCCTTCTCTTTCTTGGACAGTAGAAGTACTATAAAGAAATTTCTTTTGGCTATTTTTTAAGAAGCTTATCAGCAAAGCAACACTGTTTCATGATCTGAACAAGCTGAAACTCAGTTTCACCATATGAGCATGATGATAAAGCATAGTTAATTTTTAATAATATTCTCCAGATATAATACTGAAACTTTTCTAGGTGGACTAATCTTCCCAGTTTGCTCAGTTTTAGCACTGAAAATCTTGGGAAATCCCTCTTGTGCAGTGATACCAGGTCAGTTGGTTGGCTCACCCAAGACATTATATATATTTTACTTTAGGTCAAACAAAACTCATGCTATGAAAGTGAATTGCCTAGAATTTACATTTGACACTTGAATTTAAGTAGTCTAGAAGCTAGATGAGTCTATTTCTAATCCAAAAGCAATAAAAATAAACAAAAACCCAGAAATGGGGGGGAAAAAAAGGACTAAGTAAAACAAAAGCAAATTTGGTTGGAGATAGAAAATCTGACATAGAAAATAATAGCATCCTCTTTGATTATTATGAAAACCATAAAACAGGTCTTTACATTCTCTCATTTTAAGTACTTTACAATTACCACTATTACTATATTTTAAACCTACCAAATAATTTAAAGAAAGCAGTCATTTCTTGACGCTGTATAACTAGACAGGGTCCTTTGGGGCGTTTAGATTTGTTGCTATTATGTGCATTTTTTTCAGATGTTGGCCAACTATCTTTAAAAATAGGACGCTTCAGATTAATGGGTTTTTTAGCCTGATGTGATCTATTTGACCCTGATTTTACATGTACAGTGACAGTAGGTGGTGTCTCACAACACAGCTGATTATGCCTCATTTTGTTTTCCCACGATTCCTGTAAAAATAAAATGTACAGTTATTTATCACACTCTTGTTCATTTCTACATAAAAACAACTCATTGGATGACACTGTCAGATGCAGTCATATGAAATGTTACTAAACTTGCTACTAAAATGTTACTTGTGACAGTGACTCAATAGGAAATTGCTTTTAGAATTTAGTGCTAAGAAAAGCTACGCATCCTTTGGGTAACTGATATACCACCGCTTCCCTAATAAGATCCTGTATACCATTTTGCTTTGACTACTAGGGAACTCAAAACCAAATTTGAAAGTTAATTATAGAAACTATGCTGAGTTTATAATCTATTTGTGGTATTCTTTTTTCCTGATAATTTAAAAATTCTGCTTAAATTGACATAATTTTATCATACGATTGTAAGACATCATCTCAAATTTTTTATAGAACAAGGCAAACTATTTCCAGAACTAAAATTATTATCAAGTATTATATTAAAAAGTAATTTCACACACACAAAAATATTTTCTAACTGGTAAATTTCTTGATGTGTTACAAAACTCACTGATTCCACAGGCATTTATTGCTATTCATTGAAAAGTTAAAAGTGATTCTAGAGAAGAAATGCATGGCATATGTGCATTGAGGGATTCTCATAAATTGATCACTTTAATTTTTTAATCATTTTAATTTTTAAAGTTGTGAGCGTATAACCGTACTATTTAAGTGTAATTACCAGTGTAAATGAATGTAAACTGTTATAATCTAATAAAAATTTTTAAAAAGTTAATCCATCAATATTTAACAATATGTACAATCACTACCATGTTTGGTGATTAGTTCACATGATTACTAGTCAGTATTAGTTTTATGGTCAAAGTATTTATTGGGTCAGAGAAAATGGAGCTGAATAGCCAAAGCAGGAAACTACTCTAAGACCCTAATTAGAACCTCTGAATCCATAACTCACAGCGACCCCGGCAGCCATGCCTTCCTTGATGTTCAAGGAGTTAGGTACAGATTCTCCTTCCTGACCCTCAGAAACTTCCCTGCTGAAGGAAGGAATGGAAAATAAGACTGGATATAGTGGGACGAAAACAGCACTGTCCAATATAACGTGTGCCACATATGTAACTTTACATTTCTAGAGCCACATCTAAAAAGTACAAATAAGCAAGTGAATTTGAGTAATATATTTTATGTAACCTAGTATATCCAAAACATCATTTTAACATGTAATCAATATATAAGTTAATGAGATATTTTACATTCTTTTTTCATATTAAGGCTTTGAAATCAGGTGTGTATTTACACTTATAGTATATCTCAATTCAGATGCTAAAATTTCCAACAGTTAAAGTGAAATGTAGTCTTACCAAAACAATGAAGTAGTGTATAAGGCAAAAATATTTTACATTCCTTTAGTATTTAATTTTAAAGTAAAAATTCAATTCTTCAATTGCACTAGTCACATTTGAAGTGCTCAGTAGCCACATGTGGCTAGTGGTGACCATATTAGACAGTACAGGGCTAGATTAGAAAGAACTAGGGAGAATAAATTATATTCAATTAATTCCATAATTGTTCTCCTCCCTCTATTTTGCTTCCCTCTTTCTTCCTTAGATTCTATTGTAGGCAGTTATGGAGTTGGGGGTGGGTTGCTACAAACTCCATAGAAAAAAAAATGGAAATGTGCAAGAACTTTCTGCTATTTCCTACCCACCTCAACTGGGAGATAGCTGGAGGCCTCATCTGGATCTTTTCTTTTCTGAGGCAAGAGCAGCCTTACAATCTAGATGGAAAAAACTAAATAGTCATGCTTTTCAAATTGGGATGTGAGGGCTAGACTTGGGGGGGGGGTCAGATGTGCTAGAATATAGAGTAATTGTGGCATATATCCCAGGATGTAAGCTTTACTCATTGTTAAGTAACTTAAAATAGTGTTGTTTTATTACCATGAAATAGAATGCAAAACTTCTATCAATCAAAAATACAAATATCATGTTCACAGTAAACCTTTACACTATCCCACTTCATATAAAATTTGAGAAAGAGAAACAAATGTCTGAAATTCCCCCAAAAGAAATTCACTGATGTTAATAAACATTAGTAAGAGAGTTATGGAGAAGGAGCTAAAGGAGAGAAGCTACCAATGCTATACACTTGGTCAAATTCCAACTTGACGTAATTTTTATTTTTGCTCTTCATTTAGATATATGAAGAAAACATCAGTAGTCAAATGAAGATTTTTTTTTTTTTTTAAAGACAGGATTCTTAAGCACCACTGAAGGCAGAAGGCACAGAGCTAGCTGAGAATATATGTTAAAATACTGGAGAACAGACCTGGATTAAGACCAGGTTCTCACTATCTATGTGATTCTAAGCTATTTAACTTCTGGGAGCCTCCCTTTTCTCACCTGTGATATTGAGATAATAAAAGCACATATTTTTTTTTAGAATCTGGTACACAGTACGTATTCATTTTAAATTACCTATTATAGGCCATTTAAAAATTTTTGGAGGGGGAGGTAATTAGGTTATTTATTTCTCTGTTTAAATGGAGGTACTGGGGATTGATCTCAGGACCTCCTGCATGCAAAGCATGCACTCTACCACTGAGTCGGCACTGTTAACACATACTTTGTAGTATTGATGAGGAAAGGAACTATATGGATAATACACAGCGCTGAATGCTGAGCAAAAACTCAACATATAGCAGTACTGTTACTGCATCTTTTTTTACAGGAAAATAGAGTTATAATACGACAGATAACTAAATTTCACCTCAACTCATAAATATAATTTAAATGTTAAAATTTTATTGGTAACAGAGATCATAGGTATTTTAAATGTGCTTATGATGAAGAATAAAAAGTAAGTAGACAGGATCTCAATTTTAACATAGCACACGGGTTTATCAATCTTCAAATGTTAAATTACTTCAAGAGGTTTTGACCCCCCCCCCCCCCCCATTGAAGCCAGTTGGCCTCCAGTCGTACTGGAAATAGAAGAAAAGGAGATCTGTAAATTTTGAGAAATGCGCTGAGGACACTGTCCTGAGATGCAGTAGCTCAGGTCTCAGGATTCTGGTGCACATGCTCCTGGGAAAAAAAGATGTGCTAAATGGGACACGAGTAGAAAGAGGAAGGACGAACTCAAAACACCACCAGCCGGCGTCCAGCAGAAATAAGGAGAGAGGGCGGGCGGGCGGGCGGGCGGTCTGGGGGAGGCGCGAGCTCTCTCCTAAAGGCCTTTCTCCTCAGCAGGCGGGGGTGAGTCCCCGGGGAGGACCCCGCCCGCGCCAGAGGAGGGGCGGCCACGTCGAGCACCGGGGAAGCCTCTCCCGTCCTTTGTCCCCCACTTCCCCGCCTACTGGTGAGCACAGCCTGCTGATCCGGAGAGCGACGTGCCGGCGGACCCCGACCAACCCGACCTAGGGGGTGCCGCTGCCGCCGCCTCCCTCTCTTTACTGCGCCGCCGGCCCTCGGCCCGCGGCCCGCGACGCTCCCCAGCCCGGGCCGAAGGAGCTGGAGGGCGTGTTCTCGTCGCAGCGCCGGCACCTGAGGGGACTCACGGGCGGAAGTGTGCGCGGAAGGGGGCGAGACGCCGCCACCCCTCACACACGGAGTGGGGCGGGGTGGGCTGCCAGAGGGAACGGAGGGACGAGGCACAACCGAAACTGGAGAGTCGCCGGCGAGTCGCCCAAAGCCGGGGCGCGAGCGGAGGGTACCTGCCAAAACCTGAGGCTGGTGAGCGGGCACCGGGCCGGCGGACAGCCTCCCCAAGACGCCCGGGGCCTCAGGCGGTTGCTCGCAGGTCGCTCCACTATGGCTCTGAGACCTCCCGCCAACTCGGAGCGGGGCCGTCACGGGCCAATCAGCGCACAGAGCACGCCGCCGGGGGCGGGGTCCACTCGAGGCTGCGCGCGCCACGCCTCCCCGCCCCCCACGCCCGCTGCGTTAGGAGCCTTCGCGGCCCGCCCACCTTCTACCGTTACCGGGCCCTAACTTGCCCTTTCAGCAAGGTCCTGGCAAAACGCCGCGACCCTCCCACACTTCCTTCTGCCTTCTAATGTAACCCTCTCCCCTTGGGCACTTACCAAAATCAGACTTGGATTACTGCCATTTATCTTCCCCCCAGTGAGATAGAGAGGCCCTGCAGGGCTGGCACTCCCCTGCCCCACCGCACCAGGCAGAGACACTGATGGGTCCTCGGCAAATGGAGACATCAATAGCAGGGGACAAGAAATCAGAGGTGAACTTTGCAGCATCGATTATAAATCACTGCTACGTTAAAATAATTACATCAGCAGGGGGAGAGACCACTTAAACTAAAAAACAGGTGTCAATATCGTGGCTCTTTGTGAGAAGGGGTAATACAATTCTATCCTGCTAAATCTACTGTTCCAAATTCTTTTCTTTTTGGCCGCATCCTAGTCCTTGGCCTGGTGCCTGGGATGTAATAGGTGCTTAATGTTTGTTTAATGAATAAATAAAAGGATTCTTATAGCTTTTTAGTTTTTGTCAGTGACATCTTTGCCTCTTCCCTTCCACTTAAGTTTTTCCCGTTAACATATCATGGCCTTTTTTTTTTCATGTTGCTATATAGTCTATGTAAATTTTTTAAATGATTGCATAACAGTCCAGAGTGGATGGACCAAACTTAAATCATTTGGATATTTGGACTGTCTCTAGATTTTTCAGTTACTACAATTATCACATTTAAAAAGTAATTTGGCCTTGCCAACTTGCGGTACTTCCTAGCAACCTGTTTCTGAGTCAGCAACTCTGAAGAATGAATGTTCCCTTCTCTCCTGGGCTCTCACACAGCTAGATGATGGCAAAAATCACCTGCATGTAAGATAACACAATCCTGGAACTTATTTTGTGATGAGATTATCTTTTTTTTTTAAATTTGTTTTTGAGGGGGAGGTAATTAGGTTTATGAATTTTTTTAATGGAAGTACATGGAGATTGAACCCAGGGCCCTGTGCATGCCAAGCAGGCACTTCACCACTGAGCTATTTCCCTACCCCTAGATTATCTTTTAAGGTGTTTTGTAGAGGACATCTTTGGATTTTCTTTTCAGTATTCCCCTTTAAACTTATTTATTTTTATTTAAATTTTGTTGGGGGGGCGGTAATTAGGTTTACCTATTTTATTTTTTAATGGAGGTAATGGGGATTGAACCCAGGACCTTATGCATGCTAAGCATGTGCTCTACCACTGAGTTATACCCTCCCCCTCTTCAGCACCCTTTTTCAAGGAAATGTTCTACTCAACCTCCCAAACCGCTTGGGTGTAGGGATAACAACTATATTCATGCAGTATCATCTCTCCCCTTCGTCACTAATTGGAGTCATAAAGGCCCTTGATTCAAGCTGAGCCAAATTCCCCTCTTGGAATTTTGCGCTATGACCAATAATGCAGCCTGCCTGACCGTTCCTTTATATGGTAGAGATAACAAATCTTCAGAAGTATTAGGATAGAACAATAATCAAAAAGATAGAACTGTATTAAATTTCTCTCTAGAATAGTTTCCTCCATTGTACCTCACTTTTTTTGTTAATGAAAAAAAATTTTTCTTGATTTCTCCACATACTTGCTTCTGCTTATGACATAATCTTTGTTAAATTGAGGCAACACTCTCTCCACATTAGAAGTTTTGATTCCTGGTTTTAACTGCTCATATTTACTAGGTGACTTTTGAAAGACAAAATGTTATACAAACTATACATTTGAAGTGGCTCACAACAAAGGTGACTTTAAGGTCAATAAAACTGCAAAGGGAAGGCAAGAAGGTAACCATAAGGATCTTGGAAAGCTTGATTCTGAACAAGAGGCAACTTCCTCCATGTGCCTGTCAGGTGCTGAGCAATGTTCCTTCCAGTAAATGAATACTGACTTCTCATATTTACCAATATTTTACTAAATAATTAAGCTATTCTTGCCATATAGACCCAGGTCAATTTTCTCCTGAGACTATTCCAGCATTCCTGTAAGAGACAAAAAGCAGTTAGATGAGGATAAATGAAAACTGAAACTACATTATTTTTGGCTAATTTCTTCAAAAAAGGTCAAAAGTGTCAGAACAGTAGTAGTAAGTTATTTTTGAAACATCACTTGCCATTCATTAAACCAACAATTGCATACCTATTATGTGCCAGACACCACTCTGGGAACTGGAGAGACATCAGCAAATAAGAGACAAAAATGTCTGCCCACATGAGTTTACATTCTAGTCACAATTACTTCGTAGACCTAAAGCCATCTAAGGATCAAAGAGAACAACATTTTGAAGGAATGCCCAGCATAGTAATGGATTTGTACAACAAATAATTTTCTTTCAAAAATGGAATAGACCACAATTTGTGTTAATCTGTCAGTGAAGATACCCAAAGACTTTACGGTACTCACTTGATAAAAGATTAGGGTTTCCCACTAAAACCAGGATGTACAGTATAGTAATAGAAAGCTTTTATAACCTAGATTTTTGATATTATCAAATTATTTCAGTGGCATTACTGGGCCCCAGCTAGAGACTGGCTACAAAACCCAAGGCAATTATCCTGGGAAACAGGGATCTGTTTCTGATACTTCTTAAGGCACACACTGCATAACAGATATATGTGCTGAGAATGAGACCCTGGGCCTCACGTTAGTTCTCCTGAGGTATTAAAGTAGGCTCTTGATTTTTAATTTGGTAAATTGAGTAGGATCAAGAGTACCACCAGAATATGACTTCTCAAGTGACTCTACCCCTCACACTTGCCTTCTCAGGAATCCTTATAATACTAAGAGAGCTTGAAAGACAGAGCTCATGTTTATCCAAGAATGATAAAAAAAAAAAAAAAAAGCATGTCTGTTAATAACCTATTGGTAAGTGACAGCATCTTCAGAAACTGTGCCAGTATCAGTTTGAGAAGTACCTATCTGAGGTAGCCTGATAGTTTCAAAACCCTGGTTTTGTTTCCTCAGCTCTTTTTTTCCCAAGAAGTACACTAGGAGACTTAAGACTTCAGTTAGCTCAATTAAACTTGTTACACACATAAACGACTCCTTTGGACTACTTTCCTGTTGTATTTTGTCTTTGTGACTTTGTCAATAATCAGTGTTTATACATGATACATTAAAAATTGGTGCTAAAAGGCACCTAATGGTTTAGTTGTGGTGTCACTGCTCTCTCAGGAAAAATGTTGGCCTGTTCATCTACTGAATTACTCAGATTCAGGCAGCTGCAAAAATTAACACACATCTTACTTGGTGATCCAAGGCGAGGGTTGACTGAAAGCCTTCAGGGCAGACCTTAGGTTCCCACCTTTTTACATGTAGTATCAAAGAAATGCTGAATCTATGGGCTTTAGGCAGTTTGTCCTTGCTCCCTTTCACATACATAGAAGACACTCCTCACAACACACTTGTAATCTTCCACTCTATTCACAGCCAAAACAATGGGGGTTACAAGTAAGATTCTGTAACCATAATAACTAGCAAAGACCCCTAAGAAGGAAAAAGCAAAGATTTATAGCCACTTTTGTAAAAAACAAGGCTTAATAAGACACTGGCAACCTATATGAGAAAGTAAACAACAATGAAAAATTAAAGAAGTTTATGATTTAATAAGTCAACCAATGTGGCTGAAGGAAATAAGTTTTGACTTTTAAACTTTTCTAATCAGAGGATTTAGAAATTCTGGCATTCAAATGTACAGGTAAAACTGAATGGGAGATCAAAATTTCTACACTGTCTAAATTTCACTTTTTACTAAAACATTTATAAAGAGAATAAACATAATAAAACTTTAGATGTATATTTATATGGAATCAATTTATGTCTTATTTGATCATTTTGCAAGGTGTGCTGTCACTTTAAGCTCCTTTCAATTAACTTTTAGCTGTTTAAGGGATTATAAAACACTAAAATCTACTAGCAAAAAAGGACATAGTATTTCTACGTGAAGCCACTGGTATAGTCAGGCTATTAAGTGTCTTCTCAAGTGCAGTTTTTCTTCAGGGTCGGATTTATAAGGAAGAGAGGTGGATTAGGTCAGGGTAACAAGAGTAGAGTAAGCCTATTCTCCTTCTTTTAGTGTAAAGATGTGAAAGAAAAAAATTTGTTCTCTTAGTTCAAAAGTTACAGTTGCCAAGGAGACACAGGAATATACCTGAACTTATAAATGGAGATGTATTTAATATAATCTACTTTTATATACTCTGAAGGAACACATCTCAAGATGCTCCTGGTATTCCCTCAGATGAATTTTTTTTTGAAAGGCCTATATATCCTCTGAACACCCTCACACTTCCAATTAGCCACCTTTTAAATGTTAAAATTCTTGCAGGCATTTTGACTCAACATGTTGAACAAACCAGTCTTGCTGATCATGATTAAAACTGGTCCCTGAGCAAAATTAAAACAATGAATGTTAAAGCTTCAAATGCAATTTATAGTTAATTCTTTCCAATCAAGAACAGAAATTGACCATAATAATTCATATGATCCATCACATTATCACAGTTATCTAATGTGTTTAATGATTTTGAATGTCATGACATTTAAGAATAAAGATAAATTTGAATATAGAAAATAATTAAAAATCAGAGAGGGAAATGATATAAATTGGTGACAGAGGAGAACAATAGAAATTAGTGACACTAGAATTCCAGGATATTTTTCTCCTAAGAAATGAAGTTTTATTTATTTCAAGTAGCAGTGTTACCAAGCAAATAAAATTTTTAATGAACACATTATATGAATAGAAGCTGTTAAAGTGGTTTTAAGGCTCTTTGAATAATTTTAAAACATGATGTTTCCACTCTTCAAATTCAGTGACCAATATTAATTTGCTTAACTAGTGACTATTTTTTTCATATTCAGTACTGACCTGGCTAAATTATTACAAAAACCCAGTATATAGGATCCAAATTAATGTGTTGACCAATACTAAAATTAATAAAAGACTGCTGTCTCCTGCCAAAGGCTTATTTTCAAGACTCCCTTCACTCTATAACTACTAAGATTACATGTAAAACTCTTAAAAATTGCTCAACTTACACTTCAGTTAGGAAGATACTTAAATCACGTTAGATAAAAGCCTGTGTGACCTAACCTAATACATCATATGCAGAACACGGACAATTTTAGTAAGGAACTAATTCAATATACGTCAAAGACATTAAAATCTATTTGAATAAAACGTGTGTTTAAATGTCTCACTGTAAAGAAAAAAAAGGAATAAAATAACCAGTCAGGCTTCATATCAATTAGACAACTTTTACTAAATGAGAAAACTACATTTAAAATGTGTTTTAAAACAAAATGGAATTAGAAAATAAAAAGACATATGCATTTGAAGTAACTTTGCACTGTGCTGAAAATCAAATCTCTTGCAGTAATACAATACGCCAATTCTTAAAATGTAAGTTAACAGAATTCTCAATTTAACATTTTCAAAGACAATATTAAGGTCAAGAATTTCACGTCTACGGTAGCACGTATAGAAGTATGATGTCCATCCCCATGAAGCTTACAAATTTGACAATGTTCAATAAAAGCTTTTAGAATCACATACAAAAGTGTCGCATCCAAAGAATCACAACAAATCTGTGTCCTGTTAAGTTCTCCTTCTAAAATCTGACTTTTCTATTCCTGTCATTTGTTAATACTAACCCTTTGGGGGAAAAAAAAAAAAGAACAGGGAAAGAAATGCGGCAATAAACCCTTGATCATGTACAGAAATTATTGCTACTATAGTTCACTACAAAGCATGTCTATACAATATCATGTGAACTTTGATCATGAAAAATCAGATTAAAAATCTTTAGTGACATAAGCCTTACAATCGTATACAACATTCACATGGCAATATTAGACAGTTAAGCACCCAATTCCCATAGTTGACAAATGTCCCACTGACCAGCATTCATTTAAATACATCCTTCATACAGAGAGGAAAAAGGAGATAGTGTCAGCTTCCCAAGGCTTGTCAAAAAAGGATTCTCATGTTCTGTGGATCTAAAAACAAACAACAACAACAACAACCGAAAAGAACCCCAAAAAAAACAAAACCGATGCAGGTGAGGGTGTTACCAGAAAGTTAAGCATGCCAAAAAGGTGTTTCGTGCGAATTAAAACCTAAAGCCAAGGTACCACATAATCACATTACCAACTAGTTGGGTATACTAAATGAGCCTTATCTTAAAGTTAAATGAAATGCTACTGCACGATAGAGCATCAATAAGTTAAAATTAGAGTGCACAAATCCAAATCAGTGGCAATTTCTGTATAAAGCAAAATACTATTATCAGCTGTAACGGTTGCCCAAACTGATTAAATCACTCTCCCGGCAGTTTGCTTATTTTTAAAAAATATCTCTAAAATTCCTTTTTACTGTAATGAGGCATAAGTTTTCCTAGTAAGATCAAACAGGTACATAAGTAAATAAGCAAGGGAAAATAATAGTTGATGAATGTCTTTAAATCTCATCCCACATTTCACTTTTAAAAATGGGAAAAAAATTTAAAGAATTTGCCATTATTCTAGCAAAAACAAATAAAACAAAACAAAACAAGCCCAAAATAATTAAACAACCAAGCAACACTAAAACCACATTACACAGATGGATCATCATGCTTTCATCTGGTTTAACTATCACATCTAGTTTAACTGGGATGCTTTTTTCAACTTTAAAAACTGTGATACGTGAAGATGTAACTTTAATGGGTAATTCTGAATTTGGATTTAACTTTGTTGAATATTATAACAGAGTATACTTATTACAATACAGTGTAGCACATCTTTCTATTAGAAAAAAATTTAAGATCCTTTACCCGTCTCCTTAAGTTAAAGGTGTGACATCATAAAGGGTGTCAAATGGCTGGATGGTTTTACAGTGCACACTTATATATTATGAAGTATGTCCTTAACAAATCTGATGGTTTCTTTACAGAGTTCCTTTCTTCACCTTTTCTTCGGTGGATTAGCTGTTCGAGGTGGAGTCACGGGACGTCCTGAATTCAGTCCACCATATTGGTACTTAGCTTTCTTTTCAGATGGTTTCAGTATCTTAAAGTAAACAATTTATTAACAATGTTAATTTTTTCAAATATAGTAAGTTTAAGAAAGTTATTTTTACAATAGTGGGCTTTTCAATAAATGACATCAATTATAAAAATGTAGGAAAAAGCAGCAACGTTCCACACACATTTCTCACGTTTGAAGAGTGCAAATGTCTGAGGGGAGTGTACAGCGAGTGGTGAGTGTGTGCTCAGCCTGCATGAGGCCCTTAGTTCAGTCCCTCTCCTGTCTCCCCAAACCAAACAAAAGCAAGAGTACAAATGTCTGAGTATCTCAATACCGCTATTCTTTGTCATTTCATAGATAATTTAGTACCAAAAACTCAAGTACACAAATCCTATCAACTACCCAATCCTTAGATCTAAGTACATTTTTTTCAAATTAGTGTATCTCTGTGATGAGGAAAGAACACTAATTTAAAAGTCAAAAGACCCAGGTTTTCATCATAATTCTACTATTTATTTAAAGGGTAATTAGCTACAATCTCTTCAGATCTTAATTATCTGTACACAGATCTTTTAATTAAAAAAAAGCTTTATTTATATATATTACATGTAAAGCTCACCCATTTAAAATCTAACAAGTTAAAAAATTTCAATATATTTACAAGCTATACTTTTACATATATAATATATATAAAATATAAAGTACAGTATAATTACTGCTACAATCTAACTTTAGTAAGCCCAGAAAGAAACCCTGTTACCATCAGCAATCACTCACTCCCCATTTCTACTCTCCACTCCCCTAACCCCTTCAACTCCAAGCAATCACTATTCTATTTTCTTTCTCTATTTGATTTGTCTTTTCTGGCTATTTTTAATAAATGAAACCATACAGTATGTGCTCTTTTGTGACTGGCTTCTTTCACTGAGATACTGATTTTGATGTTGGAGCATGCATTAGGACTTTATTACTTTTAACTGCCAAACAATATGCCATTTTATGGATATTCCACATTTTGCTTACTCACTCTTTAGTTGATGGATGTTTGGGTTGTTTCTACCCTTTGGCTATTACAAACAATGCTCCTGTGAATATGCATATATGGGTACTTAAGTATGTGCTTTCAATTCTTTTGGGTATATATCTAGGAGTGGAATTGCTGAATCATATAAAAACTCTATGTTTAACTTTTGGGGGCACTGCCAAACTCCTCCAAAGTGGTGGCACCATTTTCCATTCCTACCATCAATGTGTAAGGTTCCAACTTCTCCACATCCTCACCAGTACCTGCTACTGTCTGATGTTTAAAAACTGTATTTATTCTGATGGGTGTAAATAGAGCTTTAACCTACATTTTAGATAGAGAATTTCAGTATCTACAGAGAAAATGTGTAGAAAAGACTTATGAAGCATTTCTTGTAACTATTCAAAGCATCATAGTGCCTCAGTGGGAAAAAAATATTACAACTACATTATGGCAACTGTTGAAGGATAAGGCCTGGTTACTACCTTTAAATTGTAAATGAGAAGTAAAATATTTAGCATTCAATTACATTAGTTGATAGAAACAGAACCTCCTTCTACATTTAAAAGAGAAATATAGTGTGCCATATTAAGGACATAAAACAACCTCTGCAAAAGCAAATTACTGAAGAGATTTTAGTCCATGAACAAGAATGATTTCAAGTAACACACTAAAGCTAAACCTAATCTCTTTAAAATCTAAGTGTTTCTCTATATTCAGAAATGGGTACTTCAAGATTATTTGGAAAGTTTTTCTTAGGTAAATATTCTACATCATTTTCACTGGAGTTCGTAATTATAATTCTTTCAACTCAATGTCTGTCCCACCCATTAATCTTGCAAAAGAAACAAAATCTAAACTATTCATTGAATTTACATTTTTAGTAGGTAAGCCACTCTCCAAGGAGTCACACAGGAAGTTAACAATTTAAACATCTGCATCAAGAATTACTGACATGACTTAGGTCCCTAAAACTCTTCATATCTGATATATACCAAATGGGCTGGAACCTTTGTGAATGTAAATAGAAATCTCTAGAATCTATCAGTGATAATCACTTCTGAATAAAACTGATTTTCTGTACTTGCTCAAGAACACAAATTAGAAAGAAAATTCTTCTGACAATAGTTTTAATTAGATTTCTGGCTGCTAGAAATTTGTATTTGTATCATACCTGAAATGAACACATCAAAGTTTCATCCACACTCATCATTCCACCAGCATTATCAAACTCGCCACAGTAATTTGGGGCTGAAAATAGGGTTACCAACTGTCGCTTAGCAAAAAATTCATATCCATCTTCCACCACCTGGCAAAGAAAAAGTCAAAAGAAAAAAACACACTTATATACATGAAATTTTCAACCATCAATACTAAGATTAATGTGACAAAAGCCTGAAAAAACCCCAAAACCCTGTTTTCTTTTGGAAACCTGATTTTTACTTTTAAACTTGCCTTAGAGTATTAAAATTGGTTTGCTTTTTCTATAAGCAAGAATTTAGCTTAAATGAAATAATAAATTTATGATTACTAAAAAGTTTAAAAACCATACCATTTCCAAGGCTCTCCATATGCTAACAGATACAGTATCCAAAGAGGTCTGAGACACTAAGTATTTCTTAGATGATGGCATTATTACCCAACTACAGAATCCTTAATTCAATGAACAATATGAAAGACAGATTATGCCAAGAACATTTTTCTTCTTTCACTTTCTCATTTCCTATTAGTATTATGTAGCCACACACTGAAAACTTATACTAAGTTGAGTTTAATTTACATAGATCATGCCACTAAAAATTAACTGCCTATAGACTATATTTTTATATGTACAATTCTTTTCCTTAATAATTTAACATGATTTCTAGAATCTACTCTCAATTCTTGATTGATTTAAACAATTATGTTTCTCAGCTTCATAAATCTGAGAGGTAGGCAATGACATGTAATCATACTTATTTTAGTAAGCAAGAATATCTTTTCAAGTCTTTAAGGTTTTTGACTAAGCAAAATTATCCTGCAATACTTGGAGAAACCACTGCCACAATCATTTACATTTTAAAATAATTCCTACCTTAGTTATCAGGTACATGTTCCTGTTGTAATTATCTCATCTAAATCTATTATCTAAAATTTAGATATTAACCTTTTCTGTTAAGACCTTGGCCACCTTATCTACTTCAGCTCAGCATACTGCTTGGCACTCAGTATTGTCCTTTTAGTTCTATTTTGCTCATTCATTTGTTCATTTATTCACTTACTTACTAAAACAAGAGGGTTTTAAAAAAGGAAATATTTGTAATTTGTGTTGTTTCCCATCATAAGTCTCCTACTTTTAGAGATAATATGTTTGAAAATAAGCAGTACAGGATTTTGGAGGTTTCTGGAAAATGACTATGCAAACTAAGGTAACTAAGTAACATGACTTTTAAAAATCATCACCTGTTTTTGAAAATACAAGTGAATGGAGATCTACAGCTGGAAAAAAAGATTACTAGTGGGTACTTTATTAGGAAACTTAGAAACTCTGCCCTGTTATCTTGTGGAAGACTTATCTTAATTATCTAAGTTATATACACAATATTCACTGATTAAAAGACAACTGTGCCAAAAGCAGAGGATTTGGGGATGTGACTTCATTTCAACTGAACTAGTTAATTCTAACAGGAAAAAGGCATGTGATATACAACATAAGCAGAAAATGAGAAGCCTGTCATCTCTGTTATCACATAGGATAAAAAAGGGAAACACTGTAGTGGAGAACATAATTAGCTTAATAAATTTTGCTTTAACAAAGGAACAGGGAAACTTTAAAAATTATATTTACAAATTTCAAATACTTTCATTACTTCCAAAGTAGCTAACAAAGAATTTTTAAAAATGCTTTTCAATGTATTTCATACCAGTCATGTTTTAGAGAGCATAAGGACTTGATATATTAAATTGTTAAAATAAGCTTTTGTTCATTCTTTTATTCAACAAACACTCACTGCATGCTACAGTATGTCTATAAGTTCATAAAGAAATGGATATTCAAAGGTCAAGAAATCAAAATCCCCTCCTTAAAGAGTATACAATCTATTGGTGAAGGAGGCCATAAAAAAATCAAATAAACCTAAACTACACATATATATTTTTTAAATGAAAATTCAAAATACACATAGGTAGATAGAGTTCAATAAACTCTCATTTACTCACACCTTGCTCAGTAATTACCAAGATTTTGCTACATTTCATTTACCCACCCCTTGTCTCTGTTGATGTATTTTAAAACAAATCCTAGACACGCCATCTTACCTCTACATACTTGAGTATGCATTTCTGAAAAATACTGACATCCTTCTTACACAGCAATGTACCATCAAAGTTAAAATAATTAACTCCTTGACATCTAATACCTGGTCTATAATCAAATTTCCCCAATTATCTCAAAAGCGTCTTTTTCACAGTATAGTTTTGTTTTTATCAAAATCCACATGATTCATTTGATTGTTATTAACATGTAAATATACTAAAATAGGATCAAAGATTTCTAGAAAGCTTCAGACAAGCACCGAAAAATCTGTTAGTATTGCAGTACACTACAAAAATATATTCCTTTGAAACCTTTCCTCTTAAGAGGGTGAGAAATGGTTAATAGATTATTAGCCTGTTAACTGAGATCAAAGTATAGGCTTTACCTCTTATACTGCTTTCTTTGCATAATTAGCTCTCTTGGCTCTCAGTTTCCTCAAAAATAAAAGTAGTTAACAAATACTAAAACATCCAAAAGTTTTGTATTTCATACCTGATGAGCTCGACAAATCAAGTCTAAATCATGACGATTCAGAAATTTACTGACTACATCAGCTCCAAAAGTGAAGGAAACACCACGATCATTTTCTCCCCAGCCTTGCACATCCTTATCTGGATCAGACCACAGCAAATCACAGAGCAAACCTTTACAGAATGAAAACACAGCAATGAAAAAACAGTAAGTTATAAAGTAAAATCTACCTATTACATTTCTCCTGCATTCTTTAATAAACAGTAACAATCATTTGGCCCCTAGTATTAGCCTGTTGAACTTACTTTTTGTTAAAGTAACCATGCATATACAATGTTGCCTGGCTTCCAAAGGTAGCATCCCTTTCCAAATATTATAGGATATATGCGTATGGCACTCCCTAAGCATATAGCATGTGGAAAAGGCTGTTCATCTTTTTGTCTATAGTTTCTCTATATGAATAACCAATCGACCCAGAAGCATTTCAACAGTTTATCCTCTCCTTACCGAGCTACCTATACTGTTTTTGCTGCCATAGTCTATCCCATTAATCCACTTTATTTATCACTGAGCCAATAACATACTAGAGATTTTAAATAAATCTTCGTATTTGATAGGCCTATCCCACTTATTTTTCCTCAGGACTGTCTTAGTTAATGTTACTTTAATTTTTTGTTTTTCCACATATAAACTTCTACATCAGTTTAGCTAATTCTGGGAAACCAGTTGAAATTTCATTGACTACATTTGATTATAGATCAGTTTGAGGGAAGAAAACATTTTCTACAAAGGCCTGGAGGATTTAAAAAGTATGGAGGAAGAAAATCAGGTAAGAACCCTGACTTTAGTAATGTTTCAGGCTTAAAAAAAGAGGTCAGAGCCAAAAATATTTATCTAAGTATCTTCATCATACTAATACGAGTATAAATCTTAGAGAAGGGACTGAGAGTACCTTGGAAATATGAAGTGAAAAGACCAATAAATGAACTCTGAGGAATCTAACACTTAATCAGCAGGCAGGGGAGAAGAAATGAGCAAAAAATACTGAGCAGTGGTCAAAACAAAAGGAAGAGATTAGAATAGTAGGGATCTCCTGAAAGGGTAAGAATTACCCAGAAGTAGAAAACGGTTAAGTTTCAAGTACAATGATCAGGTGGATTAGGACAAAAACCAAAACATGTGCCACTTACAACTAGATCACCAGACCTTAATGAAAGCAATTTCTTGATGGCTGAGGGGAAGAGAGTGTGAAAAAGTCAAATTGTAGTGATTAAGAGGGAGAGGTTGCTGAGATGCTGATATTAAGTTAGTTTTCTAAGAACTATGATGCTAAGGGAAGACTTTTAGAATGAGTCTGTTTTAAAGATGTTTTTTGATAATCCATATACCTCACAATACAGCTTATCAGGAAAGGAGATCTTCATTGAATCACTGTATAGCTTGTCTTGATAGGGAAGTATCTAAAACACCTTGTAGAATTGGTGGCAATGTACTCTTAATTTCTATCATTATTTCCTAAGCTTCTGTCATGACGTTTTAAGAAATCCACCATCATACAAAATCCATTAGGATAGTCTCAATTTACAAGCTCTTTCTGCTTTCTAAAGAATCAGAAGCTGATTCCTGAAACATGCACATACAAAAACACACACTGCTCTATAATGCTCATACTTTCGAGTCTGTTTCCACAGAAGCAGTGAGGAGGCCAAAACATTATTCTATAATTTTAATTTGACAATAAAACTAGAATGCAATTGCTTTTGGAATTCTCTGGAAAATATGACAGCCTGGATGCATATAAAATCAAATAATGGTAGCAACAACAATGTGCCATTCTTCAATCTTAATGGAATCAAGATAAGAACTCAGAGCTAAGGTTCTGTGTTTTACAATCCAATCCCTAATGACTAAGCATTATAATTATTAGGCTACTACCTCAAAAATATCAGAAACTTCCCATTAAAGTTATGCTGAAAAGAGAAACCTAAATGCCACCCTTGAATGTGATTTATGTCTAAACTATATCATTAACAGAAACTCTGAAGATATGACTTGAAATTTATATTGTGTTTATTTTAAATACTCTATTATTTAAATACCAGTTTCTATTAGGTTAGTCAAATATATTCTATAATTACAATCAAAATCTGGTAAAACACATGTTTTCCTTTTATAATCAATACAAAAACGTTTTTACCCAAGTAAGTTATGAAACAACTTACTGCAATATACAATATGTCAGTGGCTTACTGATAACAGGATCTCTACAACTGTTCATAGCGGCTGACAGTCATGAATAGCATTGAGTGTTATCATTAGGCTTTCAGTACACTGAACGAAACAATCCAATTGCACTTAAAAACAAGCAACCAAATGCATGTTACTAACAAGCTAATTTACAGGTTTTAGCCATGGTTTACTCAGGCACTGGTCTGGGAATATTTTTTAATGCTTATCTTTCTATAGAATCTTTGGATCTTAAGAGTGGGAAATGAACTTAGTAACTATCCAGCCCAATCCTATCCGATGAATTATCAATTCCCCTTTACAAAATTACCAATAAACAAACTTCTTTTCAGTAAGCTGAAAGACCTTTTTATTTTTCGTATGTATGATGTTCCTAATACACATAATAAGATTTCTAGACCCTATGGCACTCTAGGCAACCATCATTTAAAGATATTAAAGTTTGTTGAGAACTGATGAATACAATCAATATACAGTGGGTTTGATTACACAAATAATGGGACAATTAATCTAACAATGTAAGTTTGTTTTTAAAAAAGTGTGGTAGAAAATGAGTGAAAGGGCAATTTCACTTATGCTACTGCTTTTAATAGTATGACAGTGTGATATAATAAAAATATATTTGATCTTTGTTCCCATTCCTGGCACAAAGCTTCTAAAACCATCAGAATTTCCTGATAGAAGGGTTTTCAGTTATTCATAAGGGAGCCCCCTTTCCATCACACTGGAGTTCATGTTAATGAGGTGACCTGGGTTGGGGAGGGTGTTAGCGGGAGGGCCAGAGAGCTTCCAGATGGGGCCCAGTCAACCAAAAGACCAAACACAGGATTACAGAGTTGGGACTTTCAGCCCTCCCACTCTGTACCTACACCTCTGGGGAGTAGGGGGCTGGAAAACAATGTTCTATAAAAACTCTTTAACTAGATTTGGGAAGCTTCCAGGTTGGCAAACACATTGAAGTCAAAAGGTGTGGAAGCTGTTCATCTACCAACAAATGGCTCTCCCTATACCTTTGCCTTATGTATCTCTTCCATTTGGCTGTCCCTGAATTGTATCCTTTATAATAAGCTGGTAAATGTAAGTAAAGCTTCTGAGGTTGTGGTTGTGGGAAACTCTGAATTTGTAGTCGGCCAGGCAGAAGTATGGTTCTCCTGGGGACTCCACTTGAGGCTGGCATCTGAAGTCATGTGGAATGGAGACCTTAACCTGGGGGGTTTTGGCTAACTCCAGGAGACAGTGCCAGAATTGAACTGAACTGCCAACACCCACTTGGCCCTGGAGAATTGATTGTGGTGTGGAAAAACTACACACACTGGCTGCCATAAAATACCATACAGAAAAGTATTGATGTTTCAAGCAAAAGTTGAACTGAGGAAACAGAACAACTTAACTAAGTTCAATTCCTAGGTCTTCAGTATTTTATTTTATGGAATGAACACCATGATTAGTACATATACTGGTACTCAAATATGAATAATTATCATTTAAAAGCCAATAGAAAAGTTAGGGTAAGTGGCAATGTGCCTAGCATTTATTTATAAAATCACATTAGGCTCATCTGTTAATCCACACATCTCCTCAATTGGAGATTATTTGCTTTTGTTTTACTTGATTTACTTATCTGAAAGTTATTCTCACTATCTGGATAGTCAATTTTCATATTTTTTCATATAAAAGTTTTACAACATTCACCACATATCTCTACAGCCTTCTGTCTCAAAGCCTTAAGAGCTCTAAAATTTGAAATACAGGTGATGCAGAAAATAGAAAACTACTAGATAATACAAAAGGTAACTGTATCCTTGGCTAAGAAAGATTATTTTGGTTAAAAAACATTTGACTCATTTTTAACAAATGTTTGAAGGACATAACCAATGTTGATATAAACAAGGGAAGAGAAAGATTAGATTAGAAAGATCTGAACCTTTGGTGAAAAATAAGTTTGACAGAACCATACCATAGTTATATGTAAAATTTAAAACTTCTGTCCTTTGGGAATTAGTAAAAAGTGAAATATTTTATATTATTGCAAGTAATCTGTAGTTAGCTTACTGACTATTAAAAAAAGCTCTATTATGTATTACACAATCAATCCTACTTCCGCTAAATATAATTAAGTACAAATATGCCAACATTTTAGATTAAAAAACTGATTAAACTTCTCTATATACTTAACCTGTATCAGGGACATCAGTGGGTCTCATAATTCTCCGAATCTGCTCCATAGACTGTAGGTCTGGTGACAGTCCTATAAATAAAAAGATGAGTCATAGTACTGACATCTAAAAAATATTCACTGAAATAAAAACCATCTAATCAAAGTAGATTCACTATGTGAAATTAGAGATACTTAAAAGTGTTCCTTTCAACGTTATCTTTAATATATTGAGTTATAAAATAGAATCCCACTTGATATAACAGAACAGTATGATTAGGTCTTCATTTTTTCCCTACCAGACAACTAAGACTCCCTTTCATTTCAAAAGATTTTTCAAGGAAAAATAAATCCTACCACTCTTGTTTCTTTCCAACCACTCCCTGCCCTTCATAGGAACACACGCAATTCTAATCCTCCCTACTTTTTTTGCCACTCCTTACCACTTAAATTATGTTTACTTAAAGTGCTCACCGCGCCCCGTAAGACATTCCCTCATCCTACTCCAACATGCTTGTTATCTTATATAAAAGCATAACTGTTGATCAGAAAGATAAAGAAGAAAAAGCACATGAAAATACTCTGTAATCTTTAAAGTAGTACACAAATATAACCTAGTATTTCTTTTTGATGGGCAATCACAAATGAGGCTAAATATTCATATTCCATACTGCTACATTTCTGTTCTTAGCTATACTAATGTGCAAAAGCTACAATTTCTCAAATGTTTAGTATCTACTGTAAAATGTTTCCATTAACATAGTTAGTTATGTTCTACCAGAGATCAGGCCTGGACAAGTGTATCTACCTTTCAGTGTTTTTCTACCTTAACTCTTTCGGCATATTGATGAAAACTAATTTTCTTACAGTGTTTTCATTAAATTATTTCCCTAAACAAAAACCTCATATGGTCATTAAACCATTCAACAAACTCCTTTGCTCAGTATCCAAATCTCTATAATCTGATCCCATCAAGCCCCAACATGTATTTGACATTCTAGTTGGGCCAGTCCTCACACATTCCTTGAACTAGACACCATAAAAGACGACTTTCCAGTTCTCTTCACGTCTCCTATTTATCCTCCAAAAGCCAAGCCTCCACAAACATCTGCCCAACAATTCTCTCCCTTTTTTGACTTCTCATTATAATTACTATCTCTACAAGTACTTTGACATAAATTCCTTTCATTACTCAATGTTTTGAAAATACACATTTTATCAATAGGTTTAAAAATTCCTCAAGATAGCCAGATCATACACTATCTACATATTTTCATGGCTCCTAGCCAAGTGCTAGACACGTTAGCTTTCCAAATGAACTTTCATATATTCAAGTTTATTTAACATGTCATAGAGAATAACTTATCATTCTACTGAAAAATTATATTTAGGGCCAAACTACAAATATTACACAAAGCCTAGAACTCTTGGCATGTGAGAATATCAAAATATACAAAGGTATTTAATATAAACAGGAAAATAATCATGATCTCACTTTTACTGATAGTAAAGGTATCTTTCTGTGAAAACAGGCAAAGGAAAGACATTTTTTCAAACAACACTCTGGTTATGCTCCTCATATGTTAAATTCTTTAAAGATTAAGTACTAAATTTGCATTTTCATTATGTATAACCACAAATTCCTAGTTATTAAAAGAGATTTTAGCCATGTTTGAAGAGTTTTAATCACTTGAGTTTTCACACAAGCACTGCTTTGTTTTCCCAGTGTCTCAATTATGATAGGTTTTTCCCTAAATAATGGAAGTAAAAGAAAAAGAATCCGTAAAGCAAATTTACTAGTCTACCTCCATGACAACAGAAGATCTTCTCATCCACAATGGCAGCTATAGGCAGACAGTTGAAACAATCAGTGAAGGTCTTCCACAATTTAATATTAAACCTTCGTTTGCCTATAAAAAGAATAAGCAAATAAAATAAATCTAAAACTGTTCTCACTAGTTATCTCACAGCCACAGAATTATAAATGATTCTAATTTTGTTTTTTTAGCATTTGTTTTTTCTATTAGTGTTACTTGTATACTTTTAAGAAGATAATAAACATTCAGCACCTTCAGTAAAGCTGCAAGGACTACAAAGGTTATGCTAAGTGTTTTATGAAACAAATAAATACTTTTGCCTTTTAAGATCACTATACTATAGCAACTTTGAAACAGTCTGATAGACTATTAGTTTACTTTTTCCATTTGATATGCACAGTAGTTAAGTATCTAGCCAAAAAAGTAAGCAAAGGTGAAAAGGGTGCCTCTGGAGACTGTTTTAACTCTGTTGCATGAGTAACACAGCATAAACTTACTGCCAAAAAAGGACAATTTCCAGGTGCTTAACTGGTATTCACTTTTAAGTGACTTTCTACTTGGCACTATAGCAAGTATAGAGAGACACAAAGGCTATAATCTTCCTGTAGTCTAGCATAAAGAGCTACAACAAAGACAATCTCAAGTGCATGTTTACCTTTTTGGAGTTATTTGATTTTTCTGAATTTGGCAGTAAGTTGCAACAACTAACCCAGGGGAGGGATAAAAGACACTAGGCACTAACTTTCTATGCTTTTATGCCATAACCTGCCTCACAATGAATAAATATAACTCAAAGTAGTGTTTACAAGCTGCTTTCACATACATTTCATTTGATGTTATTTCTATCCTTGAGGATATTCAAGTCCCTATTTTATGCTTAAGAACATACCTTTATTTCTGATGTAGTTTCAGAAAAGTGGTTATAGCATGATATACTACTATCCACTGCCTGTCTTACTCGTCTGATTTAAACCACTGAAATCACACACTACATCTTAGAAATAAAAATGCAATACAAAATCAAATACAGAATTAGTCCCACTACAACATAAACTCCATGAGAATTGAGGTCATCTCTCCTGACCACTCCTGCAACCCCAGTGTTTAGAATAGTGTCTGGCATATAATACAGCCTCAAACATTTGACAAATAAGTGCTTACTTGATTTAAGGAGACAGAGATTTAAATACAACCCCCTACAATAATTAAGAATGGAAAAAAGCAAAAAAAAAAAAAAAAAGGGAAAAAAGCAAAAATAGATTCTAATGGAGAATTTAGCAGTAAAAAATAATATATTCAATTTGAAAATTATTAATTCACTTAAATTTTAATCAACCAAACATATGTTCATTCACTCCCATACTGACAAAAGCAAAAGACCAAATTCAAATGTAGCAGGGTAATTTAGTAATAACACTTGGAAACACTGCTACACATCAAATTAGTGATTTCTCACTGATGAAAAAGAGTACAACAAAATAAGGATGACCCACAGTATTCAGTATCCTTATCTCTCTAGGTTAATAGGTATACATTAAAATCTAATAATAAACTTCAGCTTTTAAATAACTTCATAGAACTCAATATTTTTTGTGACACAGGACCAGTAAAAATTTGTCATATCACAAGAATGTTGAGAGCTAAAACCTTAATGAACGCTAGAAAACCAGAGGCTACCGTCTATAGTGATATCTGTTCCACTTGGTTATTTTACTATATAAACTAATTATATGAGGGCCTTTCAGCTGAGTCAGCTGCAGTCAACCTGAAACAATTATGACCAAGGAGATTCCAAGGAATCAACTGAATTAATAACATGTTTCCCAGTTTCGGGTTCTTCTTCCATTAAAGGCTCTCTTCTTGGGCTTCTGTTTGATAGATCATATTTTCAAAAACTCTGAATTAAAGGAATGCTTTTGAAATGGAAAATTATTACGGAATTTTCCCATTTTTCCATTAATAAGTTTTTATTTTTACTTACATTCATCATAGAATCCATAAATGCGATTGATGCTAGCACACTCATGGTTTCCTCTTAAGAGAAAGAAGTTCTCTGGATATTTGATTTTATAAGCCAATAGCAAACAAATGGTTTCCAAAGACTGCTTTCCTCTGTCCACATAATCTCCTAAGAAAAGATAGTTGGCTTCTGGTGGGAAACCTCCATATTCAAATAACCGCAGTAAATCTGTATACTGTCCATGAATATCCCCTAAAAATAGAAAAGTCAGTTTTAGAAAATTTGGTTATTGTGGTAAGCAGCTTCTATGAAATGATTCTCAATGTTTACACCCTTTTGTAATCTCTTCTCTTGAATGTGGGCTGTAACTAGTGACTTACTTCTAACAAAGAAGATACAGCAAAAGTGAGATGAGCTGTCACTTCAGAGATTAGGTTACAAAAGACTGAGTTTCCATCTTGCTTGCGCTCTCTTGCCTTCTCTCATGCTTCATGATGAAACTGCCTTACGGAGCACTCATTGTAAAGAGCTGAAGAAGGCCTTTGGCTAACAGCTCATTAGGAACTGAAGCCCTCAGTCCATTGGTCCATAAGGAACCGAATCCTTTCACAAATGAGCCTCGAGATTGCAGCCGCAGATGATACCTTGTTTGCAGCTGTGTGAGACTTAGGACCAGAGGACCAGGCTACCCTGTGCCTGAATTCCTAACCCACCGAAACTGTGAGATGATAAATTAACGTTGTTTTAAACCACAAAGTCTTGAGGTAATGTGTAATACTAATACAGTTACTCTTACTATCTGTAGTTTAACTTAGGTACACTTTTTTTATACCTAGTAGCAAGCAAACAGCAAAAACTAAGAAACAGCATAAATAACTTCTATTACCTTCAAGTTATTTCTATATTAAAGCATTCTGAAGAGTATTTTGTTGAGAATATGAATCATTTTAATTTTAAGATGGCTTATAATTTACTTTATTTAAATTCACAGAAGGGATTGATCACTTCCACAAAATTTCAATTACAACCGCTTACTTAAAGGTGATACTCTAAGCTAATTAATTTATTCAACATTTACTTAGCTTATCTCTCTTAACTACTAAACACTGAACAAAGTAACATGAAGCACATGACTTAATAAACTATGTGAAAAAGAAAAAATTATTTAATTAGCACATTATGCATCTGCAGGTTATGATATGAATATGGATCACTAAGAAACCTGCAGGGGAAGGAAAACTTTTGCAAATAGCAAATAATCCTTGATTGAACAAAAGCTAATGGTTAAGTTCATAAAAAGCTATGTCATAAACACTAACAGCTACTAAAAGAAAACCCACCTTATCAAACCAAAAGTCATACAATACATTATTTATATCACTTCCCACTGCTATGTGAACTACAGAAAAATGCTTTCTGTGCCAACAAGTTTTCTGGCTGGAACAATGTGACCACTCAACTTAGGGTTGTAATTTTTTGCTTTTGGCCAAAAGCCACTATAAGACTTGAAAGAAAAACGCAAATAATATTAAGTTATGTAATCTTCAAAGTAAATTAAAATGACAACTAAGAAGACTACCAATACTGCAATACTGACCTCCCAAATTCTGTACCTGTTTTTCCTAACTAGTGTACTGGAATGTCCATTTCTCCACATCCTTGAAAACCATGGATATCAATTTCTGACTTTTTTTCAATCTGATCAGAGTTCTAGATTTGTTTTTAAGTTGCATTTCACTGATTACCAGTGAAGCTGAGGGTTTATGTTTACTGGCCAGTTGAATTTCTTCTACAATCTTCCCCCTTGTAAATTTTTCTATTCTATTGCCTTTTCCTTGTTTCTAAGAACTCTTTACAGTGTGAACAACAATCTTTTAATCTGCTGTAGATATAGCAAATATTTCCTTCTTGTCTCTAACACGTCATTTTAGGAAAGTCTCGATTTCTAGAATTTTACATAATAAAACCTAGCAATCCTTTTTTTTTACAAAAATTTTTAGCTGTTTTCTCTAAATCATCTTCAATGTAAATACAGGAGGAAAACCAGGATTCAAAAGAGACTTGTTTCTAACTTTACCCATTTACATACCACAAATTTTCAGTGGCGCTTCCAACTCCAAAAGAATAGGCTGGCTGAGAAAGATCTCCCGAGACTTGATACATAAGCCCCGAACTTCTGCTTCAGTCATCTGCACAATCTTTCCTGGACGACATCCTCGCACTGATAAGCAATAAATTAAATGGTTAGTTTTCTAAAATTTATCCATAAAATAGTAATTCTTAAAAAAAGTCATGCTCATGTTTTGAAGATCAGAAGAGTTATGTAGGTAGCAAACTACCAGATACCCTGTTGTGTCCTATGGCTAACAGTAAGGTTATTCTATGATCTCTGGCTTCTCTCTATCTCCACTGCTGCTGGTTTCTGATGCTCCTCAAGGCTGCTGCCATGGAAATGTGGTCTTCTTTGCTCTCCAGTGGCCAACTTGAGGCCTTGCAGCCCAAGTGAACTAAAACCCATTAATTACTATGGTTCTCAGTAAATTCTGGGATGGAGTGGGGAGGAATGGTCCATGAGGAGTTCCTTATTTGCCCTGTTGAACTGAACTTATAATCATTTCCTCTCATCATTAGCTTCTCCATTGGCTTTCTCTTTAATCTTTAAATATACTGCTAGCTCCCTTTCAATCTTTATTAAAAAAGCATTTAAAAAAGAAAACAAAGACTGTATTTCTATATTCCCCTACCATTTCCCATTTACAATTAAGCCCACACATTTCTTGCTAAAAATGGTTGATTTCTGTCAGGTTGAGAGGCTTTAAAAAAAAAAGCCCCCCTATGCAAAAGCCAACCCATGTATATATTCCATTAATATAGTAATACATAACAAAGAAGAGACAGAGGCAATGCTGAAATATGTTTTAAGCAAATATGATAGTAAGAGCATCCCTGAAATTCAAAACAATGATCAGCAGAACTGCTTTTATTATGGTAACTTAGCATAGCTTCTACATTAGTACTAGTTCTCAAATACCAATTACCTACTTCCCATAAATTTGAATTATCCTAAGATGAAAAAAGACATCTAACTTTGTACCTTTCATTAAAAATCTAGAATAGTAGCTTAGATTCAATGCCCTGTAATAGGAACAATTCTTAATCTTGGTATGAAATTTTAAATGTGGGAAATGATGGTTACAAAAACAGTTCTACTGTCAATGCATCAAATACCTATCTATTTTGGTTTAAGAGGAAGAAAAATATGCTCCTTGGAAGATTAAAGATCTCTAGGTGCTTTCAGATGACAAATACACATCTAAAATTAGTATTTTACTTAAGTAAATAATTACCTAAAAGTAATTATTAAGAGATAATAGCAATAGAGAAGACAAACAAAATACTTCGGGTTCTTATAAAAGTTTCTACAATCTCTGTTGTGATTCTGTTGTCATAAAACACTTTCTAGGTTACCAAAATTTAGTTGTAACTCGATGGCAATGATTATTAAGTAAATCAAGACTAGCGTGGGTCACTTCGATGTGTCAATTTAAAGTGCCTAGATTACAGTGGTGAATATTTTATCTCACATTTGTTTTATTTCCTCTGTGTATTATGCATCTGTTTAATTTTTACTTCCCAAGCAAGTAATTTAGGTTACGCTGAGGTGCACTACAACTAACATTTTTACAGAGCTAAAATGCTTCAACTTCTAAGTCATGCTAATGCAGAGAAACTAAATTCAAAACAAAAACACATGACATATATTTCACTCCATGCTCTTCCCCCAATTAATCTTTAAAGTTAGGAGATACCTTGCAATCAATAATTCCTTACAATTGGAATTGGTAGTGGCTTTTCCTCCCTTAGTGGCAAATAAAACTGCATTTCATTATCAATCACATCTAAGAGTTAATGAAATGCAGTTAGAGAAGCTTAGGATTCTTCTAAAGGTTAAGAGTTTGACAAATGTCCAAATCTAAGGAATAAATTAGCAAAATATTTCGGAGAATAGGGTGGATGGCTCAGGGTAATCCTACTGTCTTTCAACTCAAAAGCCATACTCCCTTTATGTACTGCCACCAGCATGTACTCCTAGATTTCAAAGAGCACTTCAAATTTCTCAGTCATCTGAAAAAAAAAAGGACTAAATCAATCTGTTACATAGGGGAACTAGATCACTATCTCAGTATCCCTGAGGAATTACAGAATTTGGGTATATGAGCCCAGACCCAAGTGTCTCTTTAAGTTATAAAAATACTATACAACTGCATGATTAATTCAGTGCAAAGCAATTTCACATCATCTCATTTAATCCTTTTGATATTCTAGGAATTAAAAAGGGAAGTTACTATCTATACTGTACAATGATAGAGATTAAGTAACTTCTGTAAGATTATTAGAGGAAGTAAAAAGCAGTAGACAAGAACCAAGGTCTTACAATTCAAAAGTCAATACTCTTTCTAGTTTACCACATAAAACTTTTTAGTCAAAAATTTACCAGAAAAAATTTTTCAGAAGGTGTGCAAGACAAGTAAAAACCTCATTATAGCAAATTATCCACAATACTATAACTGTTTAGAAAATATTTTGAAGTATTACATAAAGTACGCTACCACTACGTGCACATCTCAATGAATTGATTGTGCATACACCTAAGTAACCATCACCTAGACAAGATACAGAATACTTCCAGCAGCTCTGAAGGCTCCCTTATCCCTAATGATTCAATAACAATGCCCCAAGGTTACTATTATTTCTTTCAGTATAGATTAGCTGTTTTGAATTTTAATTACCTAGAAAATACAATATTATGTACATACTTATATACAGTATAAATTAAAAAACATAGTATGTACTCTTGCTCATTATTTCAAGTACAAATTCATTTTAACAGATACAATTCTGATTTTCTATTCCTTGTGTCAGTTTTGCCAACGTTAATAAAGTATCAAATTTATTAGGATATTTATAATCTTATTATCCATAAAATACATACATATATAATTTTTCTCCGACCCATTTGAGAACATACTTCATATATCATGCTCTTTTACCCCTAATACAGCAATATTATTTCCTAAGAATCTCTCTTATACAGCCACAGTACAAGTTATCAAATTCAGGGAATTTAATACTTACACAAATCTTTAACCTAAAGAATTGCAGTACTGCATTTTTAATAACTGTCCCAATCATGTCCTTCATAATATTTTCTTTCCCTAGTACAGAATTCAATCCAGTATTATATTATTACATTTATTTGTTCAATCTCTTTAGTCTTAATAGTGTTGTCTCCTATAGCTTTCTTTCTTTTTTTTTTCCTATAGCTTTCTTGATACTGGTAATTAAAAAAATTTTTTCACATTATCAATCTTTCTAGAGGTTTACCAATTTTATTAATCTTTTCAAGGATTTCCTTTTTTAAAATCATACATCCATTTTTTATTTGATTTCTGCTCTTTATTATATTTTTCCTTCTACTTTTTTGGTTATAATTTGTTTATTCTTCTATTGTCTTGGAATAGCTTAACATTCAGCCTTTTAAAAATTATACATTTAAAACTGTATGCATCCCTCTAAACATTACTTTTAGTGGCAACTGCAAAAGTTAACACATATTTTCATTATTATTTAGGTCAACGTATTTTATAATTTTCACTTCTAATAAGCCAATAAGATATGTGAAAGTACATGGCTTAATTTCTAAATATTTGAGGAGTTCCTATTTATCTATTGATTTCTAGCTTATCAGCAATGAAGTCAGAGAACATATCTGAGATCTCATTTCTTTCAAATTTAGAGATCTGCTCTATGGTACAGCATATGGTATAGTTTAGTAAATGTCCACCCATATTTGAAAAGCACGTATATCCTCTAGTTTCTGGGTAAAGTGTTCTATGTGTGTCAATCAGGTCAAATTGACTGTGTTGTTTAAGTCTTCTAGAGCCTTACTGATTACTTTTCTTGTTTATTAATTACTGAGAAAGGTACATTAATCTGCTATGGTTGTGGTTTTCTCTCTTTCAACCTTTTGGTTCTAATAGCTTTTCTTTTTGTGTTTTTGATCTGTATTATGAAATATCTAAAAAATTTAAGATGGTTATACCATCCTGTTGAATTAATCATTTTAATTATGCAATGCCCTTCTTTGTCTCCAGTGATTCTTCCTGCCTTACGTCCTTTTCTGGCAAAAATATATAGCCAACTCAAAAAGTTTCTTTTGGTTAATATGTACATAATATATTTTCCCCATTCTTTTATTCACTCATCCGTGCCTTTAAATTTAAACTATGTCCCCCCCACCAAAAAAATTTATACTATGTCCCTTTTAAACAGGAGACAGGTATTCAGAGCTTTGTCTGGAGTGTTTGCTCCTTTCACATTTACTACAATCACTGACAAAGATGAGTTGAAGTCTACATCCTGTCATTTGTTTTGTCTCATCTGTTCTTTATTCCTGTCTTCTTACATTTCTTTGGAGTAATCAATTTTTATTATTCCATTTTTCCCCTCTATTAGCTTTTCAGTTATACATCCTTTTTCTTTTGGTGCTTACTCTAGAGAAAATAAATGAACTTTTGACTGATTTCCACTCTCCAGACTTTTGTTCTACAGTTGCTATATACTGCTTCCACATATTTTAAAACCCACAAGCCATAATTATTATTTTAAACAGTATTAATTTATATTTATAAATATTGATCCTTCTTATTGTTCTTCATTTCTTTCTCCAATTCTGTGCTTTTATCATATTCTTTCAACGTGAACTTTAAAGGAAGCAAAGGATACATTCTATGATTTAGTATAAAAAGCTAAAGCATTTTTTAGTGCCAGTCTACTTTTAATAAATTTTCTTAGTTTTAGTTTGTCTTTATTTTACCTTCACTTTTCACAAGGATATGCCCACTTAATTTAGAATTCTATGTTAGCATTCAATTTTTCTCTCAGCACTTAAGTCATTCTCTTGATTTTTGGCTTCTGCAGTTTCACTTGATATATCAATCATCACTCATAATATTATTACTGTCCTCCTGAATGTAGTAACTTATTATTATTGTTGCCTTATTATTGTCCTCCTGAAAGTAATGACTTCTTTCCCCTGGGAGCTTTTAAGATTTTCTTTTTCTTTGATTTTTAGCAGTTAAGTCTATGATGGGTCTTCTCAACATGATTTTATTTACGTTTCTCCTACTTGGAATTCACAGAGCTTCTTCACTCTGTGTTTTGGCATCTTTCTCAATTTTGGAAAAATTCTTGGTTAACAGATCTTTTATTCCACATCTCTTCTTCTGGGAATCTCATTATACACGTTAACCTCCCCATTACCTCCTGTTGCTTTCTTTCTGTATCTCCCCTCTATTTTTTCTCTCTCAACACTACAAAATTTCTACTCAACTTCTTTTTTTCTAGTTTATTACTTCTCTATTTTGCTGTTTCTAATTTGCTAATAAACCCAACCAACAAATTCTGAATTTTAGTTAATGTATTTTTCAGTCGTAGTTTCCAGGTTTCTGATAAATTTTGTTTCCTCTTTACCTTGAGCATATTAAATCAGTGACCTTAAATTCTATGTGACCTCTAGTATATGAGTTATCTGTAGATTTATACTTTCTTCTCTTAATTTTTGGTCAGTTAATCCTGTTAACATTCCCTTTAGTATTTCACTGAATGAAACATTTGACTATGGATAGTTCTAGATGACATATTCCTCCATACAGGGTGATTTCCTTTTAGCAGCAGACAGTAACCAAGGACTCACCCACACTTTCTTGAGAGCTAGTCTATTTCATTTTGCCCTCAATCTTAGGGACTGGCCATGTTGGGGGTCTCAGTGGAAAACTCAGAGTATAATATGACCTCTTACTTCCCAAGGTTTGAACTTTAACTTTTGCCTCTCTGGTACTAGGGGGATGCTGGAATCTGCTCGATCTTTAGCTTCCCAGATATTGTTTTCTTCTGGGTTTCTTATAATCTTCTCTTACACATGTGTACCTTAGAAGTCAATGATTTTAGGGGGACCTGACTGCAGATTTTGAGGTTAGAGTCTATGTAGTTCTCTCCTCTTTTGGACTTAAGTTTCAACTGCTTTAGTGGCCCCAGACTTCCACCTCTCCTCTTTAGTCCAGTAAGACTGCCACTTTGTATTTGGAATCTAGTCCCTTATACCTCCGGGATAAAAGTCAGAGTGACTGGTAAACTCACTGGTGCTTCTCTTCTCTTAAAGATCAAAACCCTCAAAAATTTCCTGTGTTGGTTGCTCTTCAACAACGGAATAGCTGCTCAAGTAAAAACAGAAGCATATAAAATATGATTACTGGGTACACACTAGAAATTCAAATTATATGAAGTACTTTGACGAATATCTTGCCAAGGCCTAGACACTAGGAACCCATACCCCATGTTATCTGAATAAATCAGTCATGCAACTTAGGTGGAAGCATCAAGGTCTCCTGACTTCTGATAAGGAAATCTTTCTGCACAATCACGTTTACATCAGAAAAGGGGGAAAACACTAAGGCCTGAGGGTCAAATTTGGTTCAATCCTGTTCTTGTGTGTTAACAGTAATTTTTATACTTTTAAAAACAGCTGGGGGGAGGAAGTGGGAGAAAAACAGTATTATATGAAATTCAAATGTGTCAGTGTCCATAAATAGTTTTATTGGGACATAACCACATTTATTCATTTATGTATTATCTATGGGTACTTCTGCAATACAATGGCAGAGTTGAGTAGTTGCAACAGAGATCACAAGGGGCACCCTCATGGCTTTGCACTGCTTCCCAGGGTGCTAGAAATTGCGGGGGTGCAGTTATAACATGAGAGTCTTGAATGTCTACTGCTGTGTGCAACATTTTATTTTACTTTCATTACCAGTGCATACTCATCATGTCAAAGGAAGAAAAGTGGAATGTGAACATCTAAGGCATAGTAGAGTGTGGATTATTTTGTTACTGAATTTGATGACTAGGCACTGTATTTATGATTTTATAGCTGTGCTAAAAGAATACAACATATGTCCACATTACCAAACTAAGCACTCATCACAACTTTCCAACTCACAGGAAAGTAAAAATCGAAAAAAATTTCTAAAACTTTAAATGGAATCTCATCACAGCAGAATTTCTTCACAAAAATAAAAAAGAGGCTGCAAAGAGAGTAAGTTTCCAACTGGTTCATGTGTTGGCAAGCAAGGAAAGCCATTTACTAATGGTGAGTTAATCAAATCATGTCTGGAAAAGCCAAAGAAATATGTCTTGAGACAATAAACTTGTTTCAGACTATGTATTTATTAATCTTTCTGTAAAAACAGTTCTTGAAGAGTTGAGAATATTGGAAACAACATCAATAATCCATTAAAAAAACAAAACAAATTATTCTGAGCTGTGTTCCTCAACTCTTGATGAGTTCACAGGTATTACCAACACTTTGTTGTTGTTTACTTGAGGAGCCAATACTGAATGTGAAGTGACTGAAAAGTTAGTGACTCGAATAGTCTGTGTGGAATGACCACAGGCAAGAAAATTTCCAAAGCAGCTAAGGAAAGGAAAAGAAAACACTGATTGGAAGTAAAAATATGCTTGAAGCAGGAAAAGACTTCACTGGACAATTTTACAAAGCTTGTGAAAATTTAAGGTGTTTAAAGTTTATGGTGCAAATAGTAGCAGTGGAAAAATATTTTAATCTATCATATTATTGAACCAGTGGTATTAATGATCCACTTCATTAGCTCTCATGAACTTAGGAATTCAGTGGTTTAGTAGTGATAAGGTTTTATCATGATTTTTTTGATCTCAGGGCTAACACTGAAATTTTTCTGAATGAGAAGAATCACCTTCTATCACTACTATTAAACACTGAGTAGGTTTTACAAATTGTATTTTGCTGCAAATCCGATATTTCTTAATAATTCAACCTAAAATTAAAATGCAAAAAAAAAAATGCCTATGTGTAAAACGTATACTGTACTAAGTCACTTTGACAACTAATGTTGCTTGAATCACAAGCAAATGTCAGGTTGCTTTATACAGTTCCAGTGCTGTCAAAAGTTAAAACAAGTGCAGTGAGATCTTCATTCCCTCACAGATTTGCACTGGATATTATTTTCCAAGCTCAAAACCACAGTTCCAACAGCATTCTTCAAACTTCAATGCTAGTGCAAAATACATCACAACCCATTTAACTGTGCAGTTGAGGAGCTGCCACCTAACCTCTCACTGGAGTAATGTAATGACATGCTAAAAGGCAAATATCAAGAGAAGACTAATAAAATTCTCTAAATACCTTCCAAGTGATGTCTAAAATCACTTAACTGAAATCATATGCTTGTGGATTGACATTAGTCTTGGCAGTACCTACCTATCTGCTGTAAATGACAGTTTCCAAGATGAAATTCAAAACTCTCATTTCAGACCAGCATTAACAGATGAACATTTTCAATTGATTTTGATACAAAACAATGCCTCTGAATCTCAATTAAGCAAAATGTTATCTCCTCCCCCAAAGAAGTCCCCTCTTGCCATGATTATAAAAAATTATACTCAAGCATTGTATTTCAAATTTAATTGTCACATAAAAACTTTTTCAATGCAGTTCTGTCTTTTAAATTACAAATGGTGTGATATGTCTGTATGTGTTTTGTGTGTATCTTATCTTTCAATAACCATCTGTTATTTTCTCCAGTAAGTTCTTACTAATAACTGCCTTTCTAAAACATAAAGAATGCTAAGAAAATATAATTTCACTATTATATTTGCCTCATAATATCTTAGTAATTTTCACTGACCTTTAATATTTTAATTTCTACCCTACCAAAAAGATTCACTCAAGGTTATAAACTAATCAACAGCAAAATTAACTTAAATCTAGATTTCCTAAATTTTTTCTCTATGATGAAATGGCATTTTCTTCATATTTAGTATAAATCTACTTTAAGCCACAAAAAGGAAAAAAAAAGTAACATTTTTATAATTGGCTAGAATGCGGAATTTTGGTTTTAAATGAAAGAATTAGGCAGCTGCCATAACTTCTATTTGTCTTAAGTCTGCCTGACAGGAATAATTAATGTGACTTCAGAGCCTATAGATGGCCTCCAGGAGCTCTGTATAATAAACCAAATGATAATAAAATAATATTGTGTATGCACATGAACATGTATATTTTTCTGAGAAGGCCCAGGACTTTCATGAACTCTCAAAGGGGTCTGTGAATTGTCATAAGTTAAAAAAAAATATTCCAGGTACACTAGTAAACAAATAGATAATGAAAAAAGAGTAAAGAAGAAATTTAACAGATATGGGGAGGCGGGGGGTGGGAAGGGACAGACTGGGATTTCAAAATGTAGAATAGATAAACAAGATTATACTGTATAGCACAGGGAAATATATACAAGATCTTGTGGTAGCTCACAGTGAAAAAAATGTGACAATGAATATATGTATGTTCATGTATAACTGAAAAACTGTGCTCTACACTGGAATTTGACACAACATTGTGAAATGACTATAACTCAATTAGAAAAAAAGTTAAAACAAACAAACAAACAAAAAACAGATACAGACGATGGCCAGACATCTCAGGAATGGAAAAAGGAGTGCCCTAGCCCAATAGTTCTCAGAGTGTGATCCTCCTATTCATTGTGTTGACATCTGCATGGTGGTGGGTAAAACTGCCAGCACCTCAGCAGAAACCAAGTCAGAGGCACCAATCTGCCACGCACTTACAGTGAAACAAGAAAGGTCCAGTTTCGGAGGGTGTGGAGAAAGGGAACCCTCTTACAGTTGTTGGTGAGAATGTAATTTGGTGCAGCACACTATGGAAAACAGTATGGACATTCCTTAAAAAACTAAAAATAGAGTTACCATATTATCAGTAATCCCACTCCTGGACATATACCCAGAGAAAACTCTAATTTGAAAAGATACATGCATCCCAATGTTCATAGCAGCACTATTTTCAATAGCAAAGCCATGGAAGCAACCTAATTGTCCATCAACAGATGACTGGATAAAGACGTGTTGTGTGTACATACACAACAGAATACTACTCAGCCATAAAAAGAATGAAACAATGACATTTGCAGCAACATGGATGGACCTAGAGATGATCATACTACGTGAAGTAAGTCAGACAGAGAAACACAAATATCATACGATATCACTTACATGTGGAATCTAAAAAAATGATTCAAATGAATTTATTTACAAAACAGAAACAGACTCACAGGCATAGGAAAACAAACTTATGCTTACCAAACAGGAAGGTAGGGGAGGGATAAATTAGGAGTTTGAGATTAGCAGATACATACTACTATATATAAAACAGATAAATAAGGTCCTACTTTATAGCACAGGGAGTTATTCAATTCTTGTAATAACCTATAATAAAAAAAATGAAAAAGAATATATATTTGTATATTTAAATCACTATGTTATACACCAGAAACTAACACAACATTGTAAATCAACTATACTTCAATAAAAAAAATGTAAAAGATCCGGTTTCACTTAAAAATGCCCCTGATAAAAGCAATAAAAGCGATCAATTTTATTAAATCTCCACCATCAGTATACATCTTTTTAATATTCTGCATAATGAAATGGAAAATACCCATGAAGCATTTCTGTTGCATATCAAAGTACAATGGTTGTCTTTAAGAAAAGCATTTGTGTGACTGTTTTAGTTTCAAGCTGATCTAGCTACTTTTTTTCACAGAACATCTTTTTTACTGGAAAGCACAACTGACAAACTATGGTTATTCACACTTAAGATACTTAACAGTCTTGAAAATGAACAAAGACTGTCATTTCAAAGAAAACTGACAGTATTTGTTGCTAGCGAAAATTAAAATTGTGGAAACCTTGTATCCAGCACCATGAATTTGACAGCTTCTTCATACTTAAGGACTCTTCTGATCCCTTGTTGTAATATTAACAAATGGGACTTTTTTGATGTTGTACAAAATGTGTCAGCATTTGAACATCTGCATTAACTCAGCTTAACCAGTATTTTCAAAATGACCAACCCATGTTACAAAACCATTTGTAAGATTCATTTAAAATGCAACATAGATTAATGGATTTTAGCGTAAGAGAACAGTATTTCAGATTCTACGTTACAACTAACCACTTGTCAATTTCTGGTATAATATTAAAGACTATCCATCATTATCTAAAAAGGCTATTAAAATACTCCTTCCTTTTCCAACTACACTGCAAAAGTACAGATTTTCTTCATATACTTCAACTAAAACAATGTATCAGAACAAACCAGGCAAAGCAGATATGAGAATTCCACTGTTTTCTATAAAACCAAGCATTAAAGAGATGTGCTTATCATTAATTTTTTTGCTTTAGAAAACAAACACTATTAATGCTAAAATGAATAATTATTGCTATTTTACAAGAATTAAAGAATATTTTTAAACTCTCAGTTTTAATTTCTAACAAAGTACTGATAAATAACTCACATAAATAAAAGTTCTTGTCCTGAATTCTTTTTGAGTATACAGTAATCCCAAGATTAAAAAAGTTTGACGTCCATGACTCTCTAGTCCGTAGCCAAAAGAAAGCTAATAACCAAATCCCCTTAAACGACCTTTCACCATTTTTTTCTCCCTAGGAATATCTCTCCCCCTCAGCACCAACACCAGTATGTCAAATCAGATTATGAACTCTGGATAATGGGAATAGGAAAGAAATGTTTTTTGTACACATACATACAACATACAGTGGTTGTATGAAATAACACAATGTGGAGGGCACATCTGTTAGATCCTCACAAGGAATAGCCTTCCCAAAAATTACTATGGGGAGGATCCAGAGCTCAGCAGCATAAGCAGCCCTCTGTAACCTGAGCTCAGCTCAGGTTTATCCTAAACAATAACAATAACAGCTAACACTTTCTGAGCTTTTATTTTGTTCAAGTCCTTAACCAGCTTAATCTTTACAGATACATTATTAAGCAGATACTTATTATTATCATCTCCAAAATGCATTAGAAACTGGGGCAGAGCTGAAATTAAAATACATGCAGACCCTGTACCCTAACCAGTATATACATGGCCTCCCACTACATCAATGTACCTTGGGTAAACACTTAAGTGAGTGTACATCTGATTATCACAGAGGTTTCACATAACTACTGCAGTTAGGGTCTGATGTTCATAAAATATATTTCTTTTTTGTCATTATATAATTTAGATCTCTCATTTTTACTCGGAAGCCTGGTTATTTTCTTTCACTTCTTTAGCTCAATTATTTGATAAATATTCAAATAACACAGACGAACCTACAAGTACCTGTAAAGTTTCCTTCTCAGTTTACTATTTAAAATAAAACGAGCGATAATAGCTGCTGATAAAGGACAACTGCCACTGTCCTTTTACTACTTTTCCTACTGCATGGCAAGTACCAACTTAGACTAGGAGCTGAATTCCTGCATTAAGCCAGGAAAACGACTGGCTACTGTTATTTATACTTATTTAACTTCAGAATGAGTTTCTGCATTTTTAGTCCTCTACCTCTAATTGTGGAATAACGACGTAATTTCTACTAAAGTGTTTTCATTTTATCTAACAGACGGAAAATCTGAGGTATAGTATATTTCAAGAATGAGGTGTAAAAATAAATTACATTTCACCTACCAATAAGCAAGACTTCAAAGTCAATCTTAGCGGAAGAGTGGAGGGTGTATAAAAAAAGTTGTAAACTTGATCTTTCTGCTTCCGATCTTCACTGATCTTCTATTTTTCCAAAAGAATAAGCCTTGAAATGGCTATTTACAGCTGCTAGAGGAGTGATTGCTGCCTGAGGGTATAAATTTGTATCCACTCAAAATTAAACCCTAGAAGATTCAACTGGGAATTCCAATCCTCCACCACCACACCACTGCTAAGCCAACTGACATTTACAGACCATTTCTTCTTGTATCCCTACAGCCCAAGATCTCGAGGATAATCTTTGTTTCAGAAACTGAGATTTTAATTATTTCTAAATATCTTGGCACTCTTATACACCTACATTATCTTACCAGTTAAGAGTTATTTGACAATGTATGCAATTGGAATTGATACTTTGTTCAATGATAAATGTGGATAAGACGTAAGAGAAAAAACTCTACTTGATAAAATTTACTATCTTCCTCATAAATCCTAAATCTTAATAAAGCCTTATCTTTAGGCTCAAATGTAAATAGATTTCTAAATCCCAATGAATCCTAATCTTGGATTTAGACAATTACCAGAAAAGCTCCAGCTCTGTTTTCAAGTAACAAAACACTGGACTACTTCTTCAAATGGTCCGTTTCCCTTACCTAGTGGAACTGACAGAAAAACCAAGCACGCAACCAACCTAATTTCTGAGTCAGTTAAACAATGTACCATCTTCATGCCTTTTCTAGTTTCTCATCTAAAAAGAAGCAAAAAAGAGAACGTATCTCCCAGACGATCTTTCTTATTCCCCAACCTGCTCTTTTCTAACAGACCTGGCCTTGGGTCTACACACAACACTTTCCCTGCAAAAGTTGAGGTTGCCAAGATCAACTAGCACTTCCTTCAAAGTGCCTAACCTTTAGACTGCTGGGTCACAATTAAACAATTTAATCAGAAAAAGAGGCTTTAAACAGTCTGGCAGTTCCTCAAAAGGTTAAATATAGAGTCACCATTTGACCTAGCAATTCCACCCCCAGCTGTATATACTCAAGGGAAATGAAAATATATGCCCACACAAACACTGGACATGAACATTCATAGCAGCATTATTCACAACAGCCAAAAAGGAGAAACAACTCAAATGTCCATCAAGTAACAAATGGATAAATAAAATGTGGTATATTCATAACGAAATATTATTCAGCCATAACAGGAATGAAGTACTGACACATGCTACAACATGGATGAACTTTAAAAACATTAAAACGTGGGTGAGGAGGGCTATGTGTGAACTCTCTGTATTTTCTGCTCAATTCTGTTGTGAACCTGAAATTGCTATAAAAGAACAAAGCTTATTTAAAAAAACACCTTAAAAGAAGCCAATCACAAGAGACCACGATGTATGATTTCATTCACATGAAATGTCCAGAATAGGCAAAATTCACAGACAGAAAGTAGATTCAGGTCGCCTGTTCCTGGGGGGTGGGGAGGTGGAGGAATGAAGGGAAAAGGGAAATGTCAGCTAATGGGAATAGTGCTGTGTTTGAGGGTGGTGGTGGTAAAAACGTTCTAAAGTTGATTGTGATGACTGGTGACTACACAACTTTGTGAGTATACTAAAAACCACTGAATTTTACGCTTCAAATAGGCGAAATTGTATGGTACCTGAATTACGTCTCAATAAAACTGTTATTAAAAAGGGGATGCTTTAATGTGATTTCATTAATCTATTTTATTTTTCAAATCTATTCCTTTTTTAACCTTCAAAAGGACACATAAGAGGAACTTCCTATCTGCTTAGTCAGTGTAACTAAAATGTAAGTGTACACGATCCACAAGAAAGCAAAGGGGAGATATACACTAGATGATCACAGCAGTTCCACAAGCTGAGACATCTGACAGATTGAGATTAAGTGAAAAATGGATTAAAAAAACAAAACAAAAACACTCACACCCCAAGATTTTCATAAAGCTATTAGTGGGCCAAAAATACAAACACAATCATATTCTGCCACATAAGTTTATACTAATAGGCTACTAATATTGTGCTAATATTCAACAATTCATCTTGTAATATTCAAGCTTAGCTTTGTGGCAAAATAAAAAAAATTAAAAAAACTATTTTCTTTTTTATCATACAGCAAACAGCATTTGAAGTATTTCAGAATACACTTCAATGACAAGGAAAAATGTTCTTGAAATACTTGAGACGTTAATTCATAAGGCTATACAAACAATATGCTAATGATATAAAGAACGTGAACAAAAATGCATCAAAATTTCAACAAGTTATCTCCAGATCGTGGAATTATGAGGGGGACTTGGGTTTTAATTCCTCACTGTTTCACAAGTTTTCTACAGTAAGAATGCTTACTTTTATAATCAGAAAAAAAAGCAAAACCCAGACACTCACAGGTTTAAATGTATATATGATATAAATAATATTATATAATCAAATATGAGATATATATATATATATAATATATAATTGGCATACATTAGTTATCATCAACTGATAACTGCCCAGTTTTTAAACACTTGAAGTCTGTGGTTGGGAACAGAGCTAGCACTATCTTAACCATCGGGAAGCAGTTTTCCACAATAGCTCTTCCTCTTCCCAAACAGGCATATTCTACTCATTCTATTTCACTTCTTCCAAAGTAAACAGTATTTGTAGTTTGAATAAAGTTCCCCAGGTGATTCTGCTATACTCCCACTTCCATCTTAACTCCTTTTGGAGCCACTGATCAGAGTAAAAAGCTTTTACTGGATTTTCCAGGATACTCAGATAGGAACTAGCTTCAGTTTAAACAATCAGTCAAAAGCACCATAAGTCACACGAATGTGGTAATAGGGTCACTACAGAGGATAGAGTGGTAAACATCTTTGATCTGTGGTAAGTAAAACTTAACCCAAGAAAATATACTGGAGGAATATGCACTATCCAAACAATAAATTAGTATACTGCTTTGCATTAAATAAAAACAAAAAATTAAATGTAAAAGGTGCTTTGAAAATTTACATGATTTGCCCACCTGAAAAAGAAAAACACAAAGCAACTCATAAAACTACTAGAAGTGTTACAGCTAATTAGCAATCTGATGTAATAAAAAAGAATCAAGAAAATGTTGTGGAACTACAATCAACATGTTAAACTGAGATCAAGTCCTGCTGATTTCCTTCCTGATGTAAAGAAATTCAGGCCAAATTTTAACTTGCACATTTATTTAATACTTAAACAACAACAACAAACAAACAAACAAGCCCCACTAACTGTAGCTATTCTGCTTAGGCAGCTTTACTTGAATTTGAGTTAATTTAATTAGCATGTAACATCACTAAAAATCAAGGCAGACAAAAATTTAAGACAAAAAATAATTACTTATTAGAAAATCCAAGTCTGTTTTGGATGTCTTTGAACAAGTCTAGATTTTGCAAAGGTTGGAAGGAGAAGAGGAGCCTTGAGAATTTAAGAATCCCAAGGAGACACTGTCAAAACTAAATATACTTCCCAGGACTAAGAAGCAAGTAATGATACACTTTACTGACAGAGAGCAGGCTGAAAAGGCCTGAAAATCACTTGTTCAGATTGGGAGTTCCTTGAATGAAGAGACTGAGTCTTACCTTTCGATTCCTGGTGACTAGCACAAAGCAGGTCAATAAATTTCTGCTAATTTAAAAGGGGGAAATGTCTGGGCTAGAATTCACACCAAAAAAAAAAAAAAAAAAAAAGAAGAAGAAAAGAAAATGAAAGAAAAAGATCAACCAAACCAGAACAGAGCCCTTATGTAATTAGAATTCACAGAAACAAATAGAATCACCGCCTATTTTCCCCCCGGTATCTTTTCCCCAATAACCTCGAACAATCCACCAGTGCAGTCTCTTAATTATCTATAATCATAAAAAGATGTATCTGACTTTAAAGGTCCCATATCAAACATTTTAAAACACATACATCTACTGTTTTATGCCTATAAAGTATATAAATAGGTAAATATACGGAAAATAAATGTGAAGAAGCTGAGATACAGCATCAGATTTTTACATATTTAAATTTACAAGCCAAGTTTAAAATGTATAAAAATTAGTGGTGGTCATAAGTATCCCCCAAAGTCAACAAGACATTGAAATTTTAAAGCAGCTATATTCCCTCTTAGAACAACGCATAATTACAAAAAAAATTTTTTTTTTCCCAGAGCAAATGTCTCACTAGCAAGATGTTCACATCCGTTAAAATCCAGTCTTTATAAATAGTGAACACTGACTACAGGCACCAGGGGGCCTCCCAGGAATAACTTGATAGTAAAAGAAAAGGCAAATAAGAGTTCCTGGTAAAACTTTGCTTCGTATTCAGTCTTAACACTGAAGGAAAGCTTTCACATCTGGAGCAAAAACACTGTAGTTTGTTACACAACTAGTACACACAGAACTGATGAGATACCGACACACTGGTTTAAAAAAGGAACTAGCGCTCTTCCCGCCGCCCCCCAATCATACAATCTTCTGTGATTATTTTTCCAAACGTTAAGTACATACTGCTTCACTGCAGCAATTATCTTCAGGAAATTTGAAAATAAGTAACAATACATATGCAATCCTTCGACAGTTTCTGACAGAGGGCTCTAAGATTTTGAAAAATGGCTTAATTTCTTTCCTATACACTCACAAAAAGCAGTTAGTGATGACGCAAATTTTAGCGTAAAGAGATTCACTGGCAGAAGACCGCGGCTGACTTTGAATAATATCCCGGCCTCTCCATCTCTTCGCTTTCCCTCAATCCCCGTCCCTAACAAAACTATCCAATTAAAAACAGAAGGGCCCAGAAACTTCAAAAGATGCAAAGACTTGTAAATGTCTCTTACATACAAGAATGGCTTTACAATACCATTTCTAAGTTTGTTCCGAAAACTGCTCAAACCTGTTAAAATTCTCAAATCTGAAAATCAATACCGTCAGCAAACATGTCTATATATTTCATATTTCTTGTGTGCATTTCAGCTCGATCAAAGACTTTTGTTTTACTATTCTTTAAAGCTAAATAACAAATGGGAGGTACTCAACTCCCGCTAATGTTATCTTCTCCTTAAAGTTCGTCCTGTAGCATCATGTAAAATTGCTGAAGAGATCAAAGAATCGTCTCAAGGAGAAAATTTTTAATAAAATTCCCTCCCGGAACAAGAACTGGAGGCAGCCAAGGGCAAGGCACAAAGAGAACAGAGGAGAAATACACGTTCCACCGGCGTACAATGCACAGGAGCACGCATCTTGGCACCTTCCTTGGGAAGGGTCACCCAGCACCCCGGGGCTCCTCGCAACCCCCGGGCCCGCGCGCCGCCGTGCGGGTCCCCGAAGGTCCGCGGGGGCACTGCCCGCCCGCGAGGACAGCCCCTCTCGTCCTGCCTCCCCCGGCCGTGTTCCCTGAGGCCGCTCCCCCAGGCCCACTAGCTTCTTCGCCCCCTCCTCGGCAGGCGCCTCGGGGCGGGAAAGGGGGTCCCCTAGGACTCCGGCGGCGGAGGGGAAAAGAGGGCAGAGGGACGCGACCCCTCCCCGAGGCCGGCCGGGCCCCGACTCACCCTCCAGCAGTCGGGTGATAAGACTGTCCACGTTCAGCTCTCCGTCCGCCATCTTGTCGGCACCAGACGCTCCTTCCCGGCAGCGGGAACAAGGGCTTCTCGGCGGCGGAGGCTGCGGCGACCGCTCGGCGTTCCCTCACCTACAAGTCACGCGGCGTTTCGACCCCGGTTCCAACTCCCCCTTCCCCCAAGCCCTCCCCCCACCCCCTCCCCACCAAATAGTGGAGCGCGCACACACTCGGAGGCACCCAAGATAAATAAATAAATAAACGAGCGGAGCCCCCACGAACCCGGCCGCGTCAGACACAGCCGCCACCTCCTCCTCCTCGGCACCGCCCAACTCCGCAAAGCTCACCAGCGCCGCCGACGGCCCCACCCGCAGCGCCACTCACTCCACACCGCCCTTCCCCGCCACCGCGCCACGCAGCCCTCCGCGCAGGCGCACGGCGCACTCCTTCGCGGTCCCCCCTCTTCCCCCGGCCCCAGCGCAATCGCACTGGACTCGGTTCTCCCGCCGCCGCTTTCGCGCAGGTGCGTCGCTCTCCCTCGCCACTTCCACTGCGCCGAATCGCCGCAGCTGCGCAGGCGCCCCCGAGGCTCCCGGGGTTTACTGAGCTGGGGAAGCTCCCTTACGCAGAGCGCGCGTAGGCAGCGCTGACCTTCCCGCTTCCAGCTGCTTGGGCCCGGGCTCTCTGCAGCCGTAGTTATGCTCCTCCCACCTCACTTTTCTTTTCTTGGTTTCAATCCCTGGTTTTGCTAGCAATTCCTTGTTTCTGTTAAGCGGGAAAGGCGGACTGCATTACCCATGTTTGAAACTGGGTTTGCGAGTTTGGGAAGCAACAAGGGGTTACTCTGCTGGAAAACTTGACATTGCAAGTAAAGGGATTTATACCCTAAGGTTCCACAAGGTTAGTTGCCTAAGTGTCCCTGGATGAAACAAATTCAAGTGGGCCCTGGAAGGGTCCGTAATAATAATATTTCACATGGTTATTACTCTTCCTTCTATAGAGCGCTTTCACATACCTTGCATCTCTTTCCATTCTGTGGATACTGTTTTTCCACAGTGCTTTAACGACCAAAAAAAAAAAAACTTCATTATATTGCTTAACCATCCTACCTTGTAATTGTTTATGCGTGTATCTCCTGCACTCAACTGTGAGCTCTTACAGGGTAAACCCACTTTTACCTTTGTGCTTTCAGCTCCGGTGCATGGAAGAGAGGGACAAAGAAACCCGGAGACTCAGGAAGGTTGGTGGCCCACCTCTTCTTTCCACTATATAATTCTACTTCTAGAAAGGCAAGTGGAAGAGTAGCCATGCAAAGGATCTAGGTAAGCCAGGGTTTTTGGTCTGTTCTCAGAGGTGGTCAGACCAAAAGTCTTTACTCATTCTTCAGGTGTTTGTCCAGAAACTCAAAACAAGATGCTGCCTCAAACTCAAGGCAGCGCTTCTCGCATTCACATATCACTAATAATAGTTAACATTTGTGTGATCCCTGTTTGTGCTCTGGCACTGTTTTGAATGTTATAGAACATGTGCTATTTCATTTAATCCTCACACCAGCCCTATGAGGTAAGTACTATTATTATCTCTACTTTGTAGATGGAATTTATTGAGGCACAGAATGGTTAAATACCTAGCCCAAATCACACAAGTAAGAGGAGGATCTGGGATTCAAATCTAAGCATCTAGTGCCAGATTCTCTACTCTTAACAGTTGTGATATACTCCCTTTCAGTGTATGTGAGTTGAGATGCTTAAATATGCACGTGCTAGGTCATGGACTTCAAAAATAGAAACCATAGGTTTTGGGGGGAAAAAGCATTGTCCAATCAAGTGCTTTATCATAGTTCAGATGACTTACAGAGATAGGATTTCCTCATGCCTTTTCCCCCTAGCTTTCTCTCCATTTCAGGATTTAGTTTGTGCATTGATGGTGAACATAGAACAGGTGACAGGTTTATAATGGTGGTCCTGTCTGGAGTAGTTTTCACAGACTCTTACTGCTGCCAGTTCATCTTGGGCCTTTAGGGGTGAAGAAATGGATCTTCATCAAACTCTTGTTAAAGGACATTTATTTACACCTTGCTTTATTCCAGAAAAAGGGATTTAAGGTAGACTGCGTAAATACGTACGGTAGGATAAATTAAAAATAAGTGCAGGGTGAAATAGGATGAAAGAAAACTGAGAGTGGGAAAAGATAAGATAAAGCCAACAGTTTTATGTGCAAAATACATGGTATAAGGTCCTATTGGTTCGCTAGGGATAGGTCACAAATATGATTCTAAACTTTCTAGCAACCAAGGAAAACTACAACCAATCAGTAGCAGGTGGAGTAGGTGTTCTGGCTGAGCTGGAACTGGGACTTAAGTAGACCAGTTACTGGAGTTGGATGCCACTTTCCCAAATCTCTTCCATGAGCCTCTTAAATAGTAACAGAATGCTTGGGAACACTTAACCAAGTGTATGTTTATCCTCCAACTTTCATGGGGTCCGTGAATCCTATGAAAAAGGACTTTGAACCCTGTCCACAATTAGGGTTCAAACACATGCAGACATATTTCATGGACAAGGGACACCCAAAGGAAAGTGGATTTCACGGAGAGAACGTGAGCATCTGAGAGAAAATCACCACAAATGGAGTAGGGTAGGATGAGGCCAGTTTTAGCAGAGTTCTGGGAGTCAGAGGACTTAGAGAGTGGTTCTGAGTACTGCCTGCTGCGGCCTGCAGGTGAAGATGCCCCTTCACTGCCACCCCCACCGGGTTTTCTAGTACCTTAGACTCCTGGGAAAGAACAGGCTATCAGAAAAATGAAAGAGCTGTATCTCTGGTGGCCTAGCCAACACTTCTGTGGGATGTCCCTCCAAAAATTTATCTAAGAATTCTGATTCAGACTTCTTCAGATTTTGAAGTTTGACTAGTGCATGTACTATATATTGTTTAACACCCTAGCAGCTTCTAGGGCAGCTCACTACTAACTGGAACATTAATTTTATAAGAGAAAATCAGATGAATATCCATGTCATGTAAGGTAAATAAAGATTACATTTTGTCTCTTATCAGTTCAGGTCAGAGTTGCCATTAAAGTAGGCCCCCCTCCTTTTTCAGAATGAAATGTATTTATTGAAGGAACATTGGAAAACAAAGAAAAAACTAGAAAATCACCTATAATTTCACCAGCCATAGATAACTGCTTTCCTGTCTAATTTTTGAATATATATTTGTATGTATTTTATATATTTATATATAATATGTAATATTATAATTATAATATAAGCATGTTTAATGTCTTTATTTATAATACATATATAGTGGATGTCCCCTGCTATCTGAAAGTAGAGCGTTCCTATGAAACCTTTCATAAAATAAAATGACATAAAGCAAAGAAGCAATTACCCTAGGATGCATCTTGCTAACAGACGCACAAAAATTGAGTTAAAGCACAGATGCTTACAGATACAGTTCAGAGTTATGGTGGCTTGATACTGAGATGCTGAGTATAGTTTAGTTCCTAGGGAACAAGCTTGGCGGTGCCACTGTCACTGGAGTGAGTGCACACTGCCTCTTTAACAACCACTCACTGCAAAACTGATTCTAAGTGCTATTTTTGCTTTTCACCTTTTTTTCATGAAAATGAAAATCCTCTTTGAATTTCATTCAGTGAGTGAAAAAAGATATGTAGATCTTCTGTGACCTTTGCAATGTTGCATAAAATGAACTTTCTAAAGACGGGATAGCTGTGTACCTATTTTATAAAATTGGGATCACACTTCACTTCCATCTCATCCTACTTTAAGTGATTTCTTTTGGTGCCACATTTATGTGAAACTCAGTTTTCAAAGTTTATTTGGACTTTAAAATGTGAATAAGAGATTTGAGGACAGAGGAAGAGGTAAGAGGTAAGAGGTGGAGATCTGGAGGCTGGAGGAGACAGTGCTGCAAGTGGCAACAACAAGAGGCAGTTGGAGCCACCAAGAGGTTCAAGGTTAGGTGGGTGCCAAGGAGGGAGAAGCCTCACTTGGCAGGTACTGACACTGAGGAAGCCATTGGCCTGAGTGTGAGCAATGGCCTGTGGGCAGGGTGGGGGTCATCAATTAGGGAAGCCAGCAGCTTAGAAGCAAAGACACAAGAAGGCTGCTGGTGGTATTGGAGATGTTGGTTGGACCACCACCAAAACGTGGTGGGCAGCAGCTTTGTAGAGCACCCGAGCTTAGAGACCAGCAGACTCTAGAGCAGGAGACTGGCAGGCAATAGTTCTGATTGCATGTAGGAAGCTGCCTCCCACTCTTTCTGGACATGTGGCAGGACTCAGGAAGGATCAGGCTAAGGTCCTGCTCCTGGTTAGAGTAACAGTACTACAGGGCAAACTACTAGCTGGGACTCCCAACCCAGTGGGACTTTAGATGTGGTATGAGGGAGCGAGCTTACACTGGCTCAGTACAGCAGATTGTTAAACTTCCAAGAATTTTGCAAGCCTATTGTTAAAGAGAGACACTTTAAAAACTGAATTATACAGACTTACAGATAAATAAATTATAACAGAAAGAAAGGTAACAATTGCTCAAGACTCATCACATTCTATTTATATTGCTACATTTTACTATTATGATAGTCAAGAGATTGTTAACATATATCTGTATAGTGGAAATACTGTATAATGAAATGCTACTATGCATCTCTTTCCAGTTTCAAGTTCAGTACTAACATATTGGCCATGGTAGGAGTATTGACACCAAGGAAATTAGCACATTCTACAAATCTATGGCTTTTCTACCAGAAAGCTGGTTGTTAAACATTTACCAGCACACCACTGGGTTTATGGAGATATAACATGTATGTTAATGTCCTTGGGTAATTCCAGAAATGTCTGTGGGGGGAAACTAGACTTCCTGATTATAAGGGACTTGGGGAATCATGATTTAGGGTCTTAATAAAATCATGATCTTATTCGTACTTACTAACGGGAAGTGCCTGGGACAGACTAGTGCTGAGGAGCCCAACCATCACTATTCTGAGACGAGAGACATGTCCTTATGGATTGTCCTTAGAGAAGGCACTTTGGAACACAGTGAACAGCAGCGTCATGATTCCTTTTAGTAAACACAGCACAGACTTTCACAGAGGTATTTTATATGCCTCTCAATTTTGGCCAATGGCCAATATGTTGTGAAAGTGAGTAGGGTTAAGTAGCAAAATGTGGAGGTTGTGGTAGTGATATACAGCTATTTGCTGCCCTGACTAATCCAGGATAGGTAATAAATGAATGAATTGACATTCATCAGGCCATCCTTTCATGAACATGATTCCTCTTAATCAAGTCTTTAATAAGCCTTAAATGACAGTAAGTTCTAAATTTTACTAATACACCTTGAGGGCAGCCATTCTGTATATCCAATGTCATTAGCTTTTGTGTCAGCCTAATTCAAGGATATTAAGAAACCAGACAAGGACACATGCATCAGTAGGAGGCCACCTCTGTCAATGCAGAGCCAGGCCTAGGTATACATCCAGGCAGGGCCAAGATTTTCTCTTAATATTTGGTTTTGGTTTCATTTCAGTACACATATGAGGGAATTACCAAGCACCAAAGTTATCAGCTAAGTCATAAGGCGTGTCCTCAGTCATTTTAGCTCCCCAAATTAAAAAGCCAGATGTAACTAAGTGCATGTTTCCCTGCTCTTGACCAGTAATTTCTCCCTCCCCCACTTCTAACTTCCCCAACACACACACACACACACACACACACACACACACTCTCTCTCAGTGGAGCATTGTCTCTTAAGGTAACTCTTTAGTATGTCCTTCAGATAAAATGATCACAAAATAAATGCCTAGTGATTGAAGGAGTTAACTGGCTGTATAGAACTGTTAACTATAAGGCAATTAAAGTTGAGTGGGCAGTTATCACAAAGGATGGCTAATTTTTGAAGAGTTGATCTGTGGCTCTTCTTTCTTTTTCTTGCAGTTAGATGACAGGGCCAGCTGTCTATTTAGGTCGCTCCCAGTTTGTTACAATAAAACAATATCATCTACATATATGGATTGTTTCTCTTTCAATACTCTTCCATCCTGCCCATTCAAAGATAGTCAAGAAATAACTAAATATGTTTGTTGGTGAAGAAAAGAACATCAAATGGGAAAGTTTGTTTCAAATAAAACCATTTAAATACTTTGTTTCTAATAATGGTGGCTCTCCTCATGTAGTATATCCAGATTATGTATGTTACCTTTTCAACTGGAGAAGGTTTACCTCTGAATGGTTTCATAAGTCTCTGTTTCAGTTGGTTTTGGTAAATAAAACAAAACGTTATTAAGTTTTCTAATGTAGTTATAAAATGAGAGGCTCTCCCCTAAGACCATGTTAAAATTAATGGCATGTATCTTCTAAAACTAAAACCAGATGTGTCTGTGAGCTGTGAAAAATATTTGTGAGAGTGACATCCAACACCAATAGATCATTTATGAAGGAAACACTGATTAAAGAATATTTTTGAATTATTCAAATCTAGATTTAAACCACATCCAGCCTACTACAAATAAATTCTTAATTGAAATGCCCTAATATTGCTTGTTATTTGAAGACATTTTACAGCAGATAGACCTCTAAAGCAAAGTGAATAATGAACTGATTCAGTATTTTTGAAATATTTAGTATGCTTGATTTTGTGCTAAAGAAGACGTGATCTTCCCAACTTTCAAGTGGTTTAATGGTTATTTGGGAAAATGACCACAAAATGATTTGGATAGTGGGAAAAGCATTGGCTTGCAGATGGGAGGCCAAAGTAGCTGAATAACTGTAGACAACTCTGTCTTTCTGAACCTTGGCTTCATTCCCTACAAAATTTGTCCATTAATAAATGATCTCCAAAGTTTCTTTTAGCTCTAACAAATCTCTGATTCTAGGACACACAAGTGAAACCCAAAATGTAATATAATATGGGACAGGCTGTCCCCAACTTAGGAACTGGATCAACTCCAAAGGTCAATTGTTTGGAACACAGAATATATTTTCCCACAGAGACTGTGGTACAAGTGGTGGTTAAATTCCCAGATCTATCTGCAAAATCAATTTAATCCTTAATGTAACTGTAGAAGAGTATCCATGGTAATATGGACTCTAACCACCAATTACGTGTAACAAAGTTGGTGGGAAAAGCCATTGAGGATTCTAATTTGGCGCGGCGGAACACATCTATCATGTTTTCTACTACCCTGAGCAATAGGCATGAAGCAATTCTAGTTCTAATTTACAGGCAGACGTGGGCCCCAGATGTGAAACAAAGGCTAGACTGGTGGTGTGGAGAGTAAAGGAAGCACTGATATCTCTCATCCCGGAAAGTGGTGGGCTGAGGACAGTTCCCAATGTCTGGGGGTTTGGCTGCCAGGAGGGGATTGGTTACAAACCAAAGGATAGGAAATACAAGGGCAGAAGGACAAAAAGGGAGTGAATCTGTATGTGCTGGGAACTTTTTTAAAAAGATGCAATTGCTTTTGATCTCACTAGATTTGTGGTTGAGGAAGTTGAGATCTAGGAATGTTAAATTGCATTGAGTTAGTAGCAAAACTAGGACTTGAGTCTGGAATTTATGATTCTTAGCCCAGACCTATCTCTCTTTCCTCTCTCCCTCTGTCTCCTTCTTTCCGTCTCTCCCTCCCTCCCTCTCTCTCTCTCTCCCTCTGTCTCTCTACCCTCTGTCCCTCTCTCCCTCCCCCTCCTCCTCCCTCCCCTCCTTCTCTGATTTTTACTTGAAAGTTATGCTGTCCGAGAATCTATTTTTTTCATCCACCTCTCTTTCCTGCACAGGAATCCCTAAAACCCCGCACCCCCACCTCCATCTTTAGCCTGTTTTTCATCTTCTGGTCTTCCAGGGCAGTCTGGTCAATGATCAGCACAGCAGTTTTCTCTTTTGCCCTAACATCGTTTAACAGTGCCACCAGCTCAAAGACTGACTTTCTAGTTGCTAAGAAGAGGCCCTTCATACTCCAGTCCAGGTTTGAACAAACCACCCAGAGAATGGGACTGAGTAATCCCAAACTCTGGTAACATTGGGGAACTTCCAGTAGTGATGTTTCTGTGAAGACAGAATCCAGACTGGCTGGGAGAGCCAGTGTCCCCGTGCCCAAGTGATGAGCATTGCTCCTGTGTCAGAAAGAAGGCTTCCGGTAGGCAGTTCCTGAGTGTACCACGTACTGGGAGTGTTTACTGATATTATCATATTTAATCCCCCTGAAAGTCCTGTGAGGTAAGTATTTTCTCTTTTATAGTTGTGAGAATGAAGGCTCAAAGGCTTAGGCTTGCCTTGAGTCACCAGGTCAGTCTGATTCCAAAGCCCTGGCTGGAACAATCAGGCAGCACAGTATAAAGATTGGGGCTAGTTAGGTGGGACCGGCTCTGGGACACTGTAGTGAGAGGAAGTGGGGAGTGAGTAGAGGATTGGGCTGGGTCAGTGGCAGTAGTCTGCTTTGATGGCAGGGATAGTTTGCTCACAGCAGGATAAGAGTGGGCAGAAGTTGGGCGATTTCTCAGCAGGGCAGAGACTTCAGGAATGAGGGGGAGGGAGGGTTCATTCACACCTACAGCCAGGGCCTGGGGGAATGCCTGTCCCACACACCTGAGAGGGCTTCCCAGGCCAAACTAACAGTCCTACTGATGAAACCCTGATTTGTCCATATTTTATGCCAGGGCTGCCAGACTAGTTCTCAGAAGTGTGGTTCAGACAGATCCTGAACTTTTGAGAATTCTGAAGAGGTCAGGTAAGGCCACAAGAGAAGTGGTGCAGCTGAGGGACTTGAACTGTGTTCTGAAGCATTATGGGATTTAGATCAGCATCTTTCAGATAGAGTGTCTGTGTGTTTGTTGTCAGAATCATCTAGGGAGCTTTTTGAAAATATCAATGTTTGATTTCCTCTCCCCTTCTTAGGAAGTCCTATCTAATTCTCAACATTGGGAGTAGAGGAATGTGTGTGTGTGTGTGTGTGTGTGTGTGTGTGTGTGTGTGTGTGTATGTGTATGTATTTTTTTTTTTAATTGAAGTATAGTCAGTTACAATGTGTCAATTTCTGGTGTACAGCATAATGTTTCAGTCATACATACACATACATATATTCATTTCCATATTCTTTTTAATTGTAGGTTATTACAAGGTATTTAATATAGTTCCCTGTGCTATACAGAAGAAATTTGTTTTTTTAATCTATTTTATATATAGAGGTTAGTATATGCATATCTGAAACTCCCAATTTATCCCTTCCCACCTCCTTTCCCCCTCTGGTAGCCATGAGTTTGTTTACCATGTCTGTGAGTCTGTTTCTGTTTGTAGATAAGTTCATTAGTGTCTTCTTTTTCTTTTCTTTTTTAAAAAATATATTTTGAAACAATGCCCTGGGGAATTCTGATAGGGACCCCTGCATTCCTTCTCTGCTTTGCACTGGATCTCAAAAAATAAAACAGAACATATCAAAGAGATTGACTCAGGTAGAAGAGCTACTGGAGGGCTCTTCAGGTGAAGGGATTATTTCTGGTGACATATGCGAAAGTGTAAGCTTGGAATGCCTGGGGCAAATGAGTGCACACAGGGAGTGGTAGGAAATAGGGTAGGGTGATTAAGATGGGCAGTCAAAGAGGAACTGGAATGCTGGGAAAGTTTAAATATGATGCTGTTTGAAACAGGAAGCTGTTCACATGTTCACTCATTCAGTGACTATCTATTGAGCACCTACCCTGTGCCAGGCACTGTGTTTTGTGCTGGGAATACAGCAGAGGACAAAGTAAAGCTTTTTCTTGTTGAGCTTATATTCTGATAGAGGAGGGTGATCAGTTCATCCCAGTTTGCCTGGGACTTTCTAGGTTTTAACACTGAGAGTGCCTTGGCCCAGGAACCCCTTGGGTGAAGCAGAATGGTTGGTTTCCTAGGAGATGGAGTGTGTGTGTGTGTGTGTGTGTGTAATACTAGGGGCCATAGAGAAACATGAAGGAGGATATAAGGTTGAGGATAAGGAAAAATGCTTTTTTAGAGAGGGTGGTCAGGGAGGATCTACGAGGACGTGATAAATGAGCAGCAATCTGAATAAAATGAGAGTGAGAGCAAATATCTCAGGGTAGGTTGGCCAGGGGTGATTTCTAGCAGACGGATGTACCGTGTAAAGGTCCTGAGGTGGAAGCATGCTTGGCATAGATGAAGAACAGCCTTGGCAGAGAGGTTGAGAGGAGGAGTCAGAAGCAGAGAGGGGCCAGAGAGGGTGAGTCCCATCAGGAACACTGGATTATACTGAGTGTGCTGGGAGCCCCTGGAGGGCTGAGAACAGAGGCACCACCTAAGCACTCAGGAGGTGGGGAAAACAAGAGTAGGAACAGGAAGACCACTCAGGTTCTTCATTAAGATGTGTCCAGTGACAACGGAAATGCCCAACTATAGGAAACTCCTTAAATAATGATATTTTTGAGTAGCAAAATATCATGCAGCCATTAAATACCTTGTTTCTTCGTAGTTTAGCCATTACTGGATTGCTGTCATTTCTATTTATTTTTGCTAGTTTAAAAGATAGGTAGTGATACATTAATGTCATTTTAATTTGCATTTTTAACAAACCTCTCCATTTTCCACATAGTGATTTACTACATTTAATCAAATGTGCGAACTTTTGGTTCATTCTCCTTAATTATTTATGGTGTACACAGTTGATTTTGACCATACATATTTGAACCTATATATGTGTATCAATTTCTATCAATATATTTTGGATGGGAAGAGCCTATTTAGCTTATATATTGAGCATATGTATTTTTTTCATTCTCTATTTTCCTTTAAATATATATTTTTTGTTCTAGTGTGTTTTGTTTACTTGAACTCATCTATTTTTGTCTCTACCAAAGGCATCCATTAAGTAAAATAGTAGACTGTTGGAGCTTGGAGAAACTTTAGTATCATTATTCTTCTTATAGATGAAGAATTTGAGGGTCCAAGAATATGACTTAATGCCACATCTTTGTCATCTTGTCATCTTTGTAGTAGCTAAAAACAAAATTTTTCCTGTAGCTTGGGTGAATAGAATGTTTTCTAGTTTTAAAAAATATCTCAGCTATTCTTCCATAGAATGAGGTTTACATGAGCCATGTGATATGTAAATTAATGTTTAAACTACTTAAAGCATGAGAAGAAGCATTTGTTTAATACCTTCCACTATGTATTATACTCTGTGTGTGTATGTTTGATAGATGTCTGAGAGCTGTAAGAAAGAAAGCAAAAAAGAACAAAACACACACACACATACACACAGAGAGAAAACCCTGGACTCTTTTCCTGAAAAGTCTCTTCTACATGTCAGTCCATTTGATCTGATATATGTCTACAATGATGACTATCACAAGGTTTCTCATAACAGTGAAACATTGAATGCCTAATGATTAGGAATTAGTTTAATTATGGTGCTTCCATGTAGTGGAATACTATGACGCATTAGAAAGCATGCTGTAGAAGGATGTTTAATAACATAGAGACATGTAATCCATTGTTAATTTTTTTAAAAAAGTAGACTGTAATTAAAGAAGACCTACATAAATGGAGCCCTGTATTAAGATCATGAATTGGAAAAATGAGATTAAGAAATCAATCCTCTTTAAATTAATCTATAGATTCAATGCACTCAATCAGAATCTCAACTACTTTTCTCTTGGGGATGGGAGAAGGTAGTTAAAACTGACAAGCTGTCTCTAAAATGTATATGGAAATGCAAAGGATCTAAAATAGATAAGACAATCTTGAAGAGAAGGAATTATGCTACTATATTAAAATATTAAAATATTTAATATAAAACTACAATAATTAAGATAATGTGGCATTAGTACAGGAATAGATGAACCAATAGAAGAGAGTGTAGAGTCCAGAAACAGACTCACACATGTATGGTTGGGGAAGAATGGTCTTTTCAGTAAATGATTCTGGAGCACCTGGATAGTCTTATGAAAAAAAAAATAATGAGCTTGGACCTCTATTTCATGCCATACACAAAAACTTAATTTGAGATGAATCACAAACTTAAATGGTAAAACAACAGAGCTTCCAAATAAAACATTCTCTTCCAAAGAAGAGAATATCTTCATGACCTTAGGGCTGTCAAGTATTTCTTAAATTGACTTAGCAATTCCACTCCTAGGTATATACCCAACAGAAATGGGTACATATGGCCACTAAAAGACATGAACAAAATGTTTGTGACAGTTTTATTTTTAATAACCAAAATTTGGAAACAAGCTAAATATCCCTGAACAGGAGAATTGATATATAAACTGTATTCACGTGATGATATTTTACTCCACAAAAACGGACAGAAAGCCAATCTACTGTTACATGTGACAACATGCATGAATCACAGACGTTATAATGAATGGAAAATGGAAAACATAAAAAGTATATACTATATGATTCCATTTATATGAAATTCAAAAACAGATAAAACTAATCAAAAATGATAAAAGTCAGGATAAGATTTACATGTGGGACATAGGGATATTGACTGGGAAGGGGCGAGAAGTTTCTGGAGTATTGGAATGTCCTTTATTTTGATCTAGGTTTGGGTTAGACAAGTATATACTTACATAATATATCAAAATGTATATTTATGATTAGTACAATTTACTATATATATAATGCTATATATATTACATATTATACCTCAATATCCTAAAATTAAAGGAAATTTAAATTTTCTTCTTTTTGCTATATGTTCTAAATATTCTCACCTTTTTCCCAGCTATATTTTCAAAAAAGTCTAAAATGAAGGCATGGTAAATTGTAACGAGAGAAAAATAGAAGTTATTATTTTTAAAAGCTAGAATGGAATCTCAGCTACCTATCCAGATTTAGTGCCCTGAGTCCTGGACCCAGCTAAAAATAGTTCAGAGTCTTGCCAGCTGGTGACCTGGGAACTGGGCTATGTTTAGCAGAAATCAGCACGTGAGTGAAATGGGGTAGAGCCAAGTGGAGCACTGTGGATCTGGTAGGCATGGATCTCTGTCAGCAAGCTGTTTAAGCCATGCTTGTGATCAGTATCTCAGGCTGTTCCCCTCACTGCAAGCCAGGGAGTCGTGTAGGCTCACAGTTTACTGGTGAGTGAAAATGAGAGGGAGGAAGAAGAATCCACATTGATTAGAAAGGGAGTGGTCCAGCACTGGGAAACAGGTTGGACATAAAAGAAGTCAGAGTAGCTAAGTCATGGCTAAACCCAGGGTAACCATCCTTTTTTCTTCACCAGGTTAGACTTAATTTTTGTTTTTACAAAAATTTACTCATTTTTCAACAACTCAATTTTATTTTATCTTTTTAAAATTGAAGTATAATTGATTTACAATATTGTGTTAGTTTCAAGTGATTCAGCTTTATATATATATTTTTCAGATTATTTTGCATTATAGGTTATTACAAGATATTAAATATTGTTCCCTGCATTACACAGTAAATCCTTGTTGCTTATCTATCTTATGTATAGTAATTTGTATCTGTTAATCCATACTCCTAATTTATCCCTCCTTTTCTTCCCTTTCCCCTTTGGTAACCATAAACTTGTTTTCTATGTCCATGAATCTATTTCTATTTTGTATATAGATTCATCTGTATTGTTTTTTTAGATTCCACATGTAAGTGGTATTTGTCTTTCTCTGACTTACTTCACTTGTATGATCATCTCTAGGTCCATCCATGTTGCTGCAAATGGCATTATTTCATTCTTTATAATGACTGCATAATATTCCATTGTATGTATGTGTATATGTATATACATCCATCACATTTCTTAAACCAATCATCTGTTGATGGACATTTAGGTTGTTTCCATGTCTTGGCTATTGTAAATAGTGCCACTGTGAACATTGGGGAGCATGTGTCTTTTTGAATTAAAAATTTTGTCTTTTCCAGATATATGCCCAGGAGTGGAATTGCTAGAACATATGGTAAGTCTATTTTTAGTTTTTTTAAGAAGCCTCTATACTGTTCTCCATGGTGGCTCACCAATTTACATTCCAATCAACAGTGTAAGAGGGTTCCCTTTTCTTTACACCCCTCCAACATTTATTATTTGTAGACTTTTTGATGATAGCCTTTCTGACCAGTGTGAGGTGATACCTCTTTGTGGTTTTGATTTGCATTTCTCTAATAATTAGTGATGTTGAAGATCTTTTCATATCTGTTGGCCATTTGTATGGCTTCTTTGGAGAAACATCTTTTTAGGTCTTCTGCCCATTTTTTGATTGGGTTGTTTGATTCTTTGATAATTGAGTTGTATGAGCTATTTGTATATTTTGGAAATTAACCCCTTGTCTGTTGCATCTTGCAAGTATTTTCTCCCATTCTGTAGGTTGTTTTTCATTTTGTTGATGGTTTCCTTTGCTGTGCAAAAACATTTTAAGTTTTTGGTTTTTTTTTTTTTTTTTTTTGAATAAAGGTAGATTTATTTAGAGAGATACATATACCATAGAGTGCAGGCTATTTCAGAAGGCAAGAGAAGGGCCACAAGGTGTGGGATTGGGTGCTTAGTTTAAAGTTAAAGTAGTTACACACTCCATAGACAGAGTGTGGGCCGTCTTACTCAGGAGGGAGAGTGGCCATGAGGTGTGGAGTTTGTTAATTTTTATAGGCTTGGTAACTTCATATGTTAACAAGTGGGAGGATTATTCCAGCTACCTTTGGGAAAAGGCTGGGATTCCCAGGAATTGGGCCACCACCCACTTTTTGACCTTTTATGGTTAGCCTTAAAACTGTCATGGTGCCTATGGGAGTGCCATTTACCATGCTAATATATTACAATGAGTAATAATAATAATAATAAAGCTCAAAGTCTACGGGAAGTCAAATCTCCAGGCATCTTGGGCCTCAAGGCCTACTGAGAGTTGAATTTTCTGCCACCTTAGTGTTAATTGCAGTTATTTCTTGAATGGCTGTGCCCTGCCCCCTTCCTTCCTGTCTCATTAAAAACTTTAAAGTTTAATTAAGTCCCATTTGTTTATTTTTGCTTTTGTTTCTTTTGCCTTGGGAGACTGATCTCAGAAAACATTCCTATGATTTATGTCTGAGAATATTTTGCCTAGGAGCTTTATGGCGCCATGTACATTTAAGTCTTTAAACCATTATGAGTTTATTTTTGTACATGGTGTGAAGGTGTGTTCTAACGTCATTATTTTACATGCAGCTGTCCAGCTTTCCCAACATAACTTGCTGAAGAGACTGTCTTTTGTCCATTGTATACTCTTGCCTTCTTTGTTGAAGATTAATTGACTGTAGGTGTGTGGGTATTTTCTGGGCTCTTTATTCTGTTCTGTTGATCTACATGTCTGTTTTTTGTGCCAATATCATGCTGTTTTGATTACTGTAGCTTCGTAGTATTGTCTATAGTCTGGGTAGGTTATGCCTCTAACTTTGTTCTTTTTCCTCAGGAATGCTTTGGCAATTATGGGCCTTTTATGGTTCCATATAAATTTTAGGATTATTTGTCCTAGTTCTGTAAAAAATGTCCTGGGTAATCTGATAGGAATCACATTAAATCTATAGATTGCTTTGTGTAGTATAACCATTTTAACAATATTAATTCTTTCAATGCAATAGCATGGGCTATCTTTCCATTTCTTTAAATTTAATCTTCAATTTCCTTTATCAGTATTTTATGGTTTTCAGTGTATAGGTCTTTCACTCCTTGATTAGGTGTATTCCTAGGTGTTTTTTTTAAATGCAATTTTAAATGCTTTTTTTTTTTTTTTTTTTTACTTCATGATGTTTCATTGTTAGTGTAAAGAAATGGAACAGATTTCTGTACATTATTCTTGTATCCTGCTACCTTGCTGAGTTCATTTATTAGTTCTAATAGTTTTTGTGTGGACTCTTTAGGCTTTTCTTTATAAAATATCATATCATCTACAAAGAATAATCGTTTAACTTCTTCTTTTCCAATTGAATACCTTTTATTTATTTTCCTTGTCTGATTGATGTGGCTAGAACTTCCAGTACTATTACAACTCAATTTAATTTTTTTATTTTATTTTATTTATTTATTTTTTTACAACTCAATTTTAAATGTTATACTTAGGGAAACCAGTTGCAGAACTATTTAGATTGCAGTGCTTAAAAGTTCCCTGAATGATTTTACTGCTGAATCAGCCTAACCTTAAAAATTAACTTCACTTACCCTTTTCCTTCTATAATGTGCCCATCTAAACTGCAGGAATGACTAGTGTAATTATCCATGTCATAGGGCGGTTTTAAGGCTTAATTAACAGTTATAACCCACTCTGAAGTATTCAGATGAAGAAAGAGTTAATAGGAGTGGTGCTGTTTCTAGTTCTACTTGCAAACTCTGACAAGTTACCTAACATGGTATATGGTACCTTACTTCCAAATGTACCAGCATGGTACCTCCAAGTTTCCACTTGATTTAATAAGAATCACCATTACTCAACCAATGCTAATCAAGAGGACTCTAGTCTACATGGTGTTCATTTTTTAAAGGAAAGTGTAAATGTAAGGGTAATTCACAAGTGACAACATTTAAAGAAGTGACTTTAAACAACTAGGTGTGTTGCTGTTGTCTGTACGGAGAATTTTTAGCCTCAAAGTAAGATGCAACCTGGCCTTCAGGACAGGGGCAAGGATGTGCCAAACTCTGAGATCAAAAGTAAGGTTTAAGTCAAGCACTGTGGATGTTGTAAGTTTTCCTAAAAATAAATCCATCCTGCTGCATGATTTGGAAGTGGCTTTGATGCCACGTTTTCCATCCTTAAGAAACGGAAACCCTGAAATGTCATCCATGAAAAACAATCTGGGAGATGCTACTAAGACTCTGTCAAGGGTATGGTCTCCCTTCCTACAGTAACCAATAAACTTGACTATGCTTGATTAAAGAAAAATCAAATCTGTGTGCAAACTAGAATGTGGTGGACTGAATAATGACAATGAAGATGGTGACAATAATGGTGGTAATAATAATGACAGTAAGCATGTACTGAGGGCTTACTAGGTGCCAGACACTGTTCTAAGGGCTTTACATGTCTGGACTCATTTGATCCCTGCAATAGCCCTAGAAGATAAGACCTATCATTATCCTTTTTTTTTTTTTTTTTAACAGACAAATACTCTAAGGCTTGGAGGAGTTAAGTAACTAACTTGCCAAAGATTTTATAGCTTAGCAGCTAGCAGTGGCTTTCAAAACATTGGTGTGCTTAGAGTTCCCTGGAGAAATAATTTAATTCAGTATTCCCAACCCAAGAACATAGATTCTGATTTCAAAGTGTAAGATGGGGCCTGGAAAAATGTACTTTCAATAAATACCTGAAGAATATTTACTGTAGGTGGCCTTCAGACCACCCTTTGAGAATCAGTGGCCCAGTTCTAGAAAAAAGGAGAGGCTTGAAGTAAAAATTTGCCAGTGTTTCTCCAGCACTGGCCTTCCCTGTCTAGCTGAATAGTAGATCATTTGCCCAGCTGGGACTGTATGTCCTTGCAATGAAAAAAGACTGTTTAATGAATATAGCCTTTCAAAACATCCAACTTGATTTGTTCAGCTTCCATATTTAACACTTAACCGTCTGACTTTAATTTGATTTCTTAAATAGATTTTCCTACCAGGAGAAGACTGTGTGCTAACCAACATGAATTTTAGTTGGTACTCTCATAGGTAATGAATAAATGGCATTATACTCTATTAATTAGTCCATTATAACTCTGATTAATGTGAATTAATTTCCCCAGAGCCAGCTCTTTTCCAAATGAACTGAGACCAATCAGTTTATGAACCTGCAAACTTCAGGGCCAGCATACATTTTGAGGCCTGATTTATCCTTTCCTTAGTATCACTGAGCTGGAAGAAACATTTTGAGACCCAGTATCCTGACACCTCTATCCTTCCAAAAGGGTGAGTTTGTCAAGGTTAATACAACAATTCATAAGAAATCATTTACCTGGGTCCTCTCCTTCTGCTCTTGGCTTTTAAACACCTGTGACCTCTGAGATATGGAGGGGCACGGTGATGAATTTTTAACATCCTTGCCCTGTTGCACTTCTCATATGTCATTTGTTTGACTTGGAACATGGTATCACCTGGTAAATCTAGAAAAGACTTACAATGAGCTTGGCCAGAGACAATGCTGTGGAGACTGAACCAACCCATATTACACACCCACATTGCCTAATTATGTATTTTTAAAATAGAGCAAAAACGCGAGGCCAGGTAAAGCAGTTACAGTTTCCACAGTCCCTCAAAATGAGGCAATCATCAAGGTATTCGTCCCTGCATCCATTCCACATCCATGCTCTGGATGGAAGACTTATTCTTATTCCCACTCTTCTCCTTGCTGGCCACCCTCCAGCCTTCTTTCTCTTCCTGAGCTCACCAAGCCTGCTCCTCCTTTGGGGCCTTGTCCCAGGCCTCCTCACCTGTAATGGTCTTTACCCTCATTTCCCTATAATTGGCTCCTTCTTGTCAGGTCTTAGCTTAAACATCACTCTTCAGAGAGGCCTTCACTGATGATCCCATCTATTACACTATTCAATTCTGTTTTCTACCAACACTTTCCAAGTGCTGATATTTTTCTTATTTATTTGTTTTTCTAATAGTCTGTCTCCCTTGACTGGAATGTAAGCCCCATTAGGTCAAGAATTACCTGTTGTGTCATAATTTCACTGTTACATCTACAGTGCTCCAAACTATGCCTAACACAGGAGAGATGTTTGGGAAGGCAAAAAAAGGAAGATGGTGTGGAAAGGCGTTTATGATCTGAGGCTGATTCTGAAGGTTGGTGGCATCCAACTAGCTGTTTCTTTGCTTACGAGTCAAATATTTGTATCCACCTTCTTTGGAAACAAATCAGAGATCTTAAAGATATGTTGAGTTTATTGCATAAGACTATTTAACAGCAGTTAAAAACCAGAGGAGTTACACTGAGAGCCTCTCCTGGGTATTTGTCATCATTAGCTCAGTCTCATAAGTTATGACAATATGAAATCAGGAAAAACTGCTTAAGTGCTTGAATTCAGATTGTTAAGTTTTAAAGTATACTAAAAAGAGTTATACTAAAGATTTTCTTAGAAAGAGATCAAAAATGCCTTTGTTGGCAGTAAGTGGGGTAATGGCTTCCAAAGAAACCTGGAAGTGGGAAATGAGGTTGCTTTCTGAGAGTTATATGGGTAAGACACACACACACACACACACACACACACACACACACACACACACACACACACACACACATACATACACACACACGGATCTGATAAGTCAGCTGAAGGAGTAAACTAACAGATAACAAGCATGTAACTGAAGACTTTGAAAACACCTGTAAATTCAGCCAAATTGACCCGGGGGTCATCTCAGGATGGCAGGAACCAGAATGTGACTATTAATTTGTGTGTAAAGTTAAAATATTTGGAGAAAGCCTGAATAAACAAAGGCAGTGGGCAGAGGTTTCCTCAGCCTATAGCATGGAAAACCCAAGTCTAAAAACCCAGAAGTTGGTAGCAGCTTTCCAAATACTGTTCGGGGAGAAGGGGCCTTGGCCCAAGGACTTGAGCTCTTAGGTTTCTATGGCAAATGTATCCTTTGATAAATCATCTCCATAATTCTCCTTATTCAGATTTGATGCTCTAAATACAGAATTTAAATGACTTTGCTCCCTGTCTGCAGGGAGCAAATGCCTTGATCTGCTAATATGATGGCCCATTGGCTAGCTGGTTGCATTTAGCATTAAAATGGAATACATTTGAAACATACAGATGGCCAATAGGCACATGAAAAGATGCTCAATATTGCTAATTATCAGAGAAATGCAAACCAAAACTACAATGAGGTATCACTTCATGCTAGTCAGAATGGCCATCATTAAAAAGTCTGCAAACAATGAATGCTAGAGGGGGTGTGGAGAAAATGGAACCCTCCTACACTGTTGGTGGGAATGTAATTTGGTGCAGTATGGAGATCCCTTGAAAAACTAACAATAGAGTTACCATATGATCCAGCAATCCCACTCCTGGGCATATATCCAGAGGAAACTTTAACTTTAAAAGATACATGCACCCCAGTGTTCATAGCAGCACTATTTACAGTAGCCAAGACATGGAAACAACCTAAATGTTCATTGACAGATGATTAGATAAAGAAGATGTGAGATATGTAGCTATATATATAAAATGAAATACTACTCAGCCATAAAAAGAATGAAATAATGCCATTTGCAGCAACATGAATGGACCTAGAGATGATCACACTAAGTGAAGTCAGACAGAGAAAGACAAATATATGACATTACTTACGTGTGGAATCTAAAAAATGATAAAAAATGAACTTGTTTACAAAACAGAAACAGATATGGAAAACAAACTTATGGTTACTAAAGGGGAAAGGAGGGGAGGGATAAATTGTAAAGCACAGGAAATGATATTTAATATCTTCTAATAGCTTATAATGAAAAAGAATATAAAAAAGAATATATAAATGTATAACTGAATCACTCTGCTATACACGAGAAACTAGCATAACATTGTAAATCAACTATACAACATCGTATATACAATACTGTAAATCAAAGTTAAAAAAAGCTTAATGGAATAAATTTGAATTCTGGCTCTATGGCAGTCTCTGTGAGCTTGGGTTAATGAGTCTACTCCTGAGATAAAATTTTAGAGCAGAGTGACTTGTTTTGGCCCCTATGCTGCATGGCAGGGAGTGGACAAGAATTTATACCGCCTGTGACAGGCTGGCTCTGAGAGGACAAGGGCTGCCCTAAGCTCAGTTCCTTCTCCCAAGTTCACCAATCATATAACTCACATTACTTCCTAAGGGGATGTAGAGCAAGGGGAAGACAAGAGGCCAGGAGTGTATTCTGATGGACGCATCCTCCAGAACGCACAAGCCCCAACAGAAGAGACGTGGGTACTTTAGTCCACAAGTTGACAAACTTTTTCCATAAAGGGTCAGATAATAAATACATTAGGTTTTGCCAGCCACAGAGATAGGTAGGCCTAAGAGGGGAACAGAGACCAGAGGGGTCAGACAGGAACTACTGCCTCCTAGAACACTCGGGAGAACGAGGATTTTCAGAACTAAGGTGGAGGGAAAGGTAGGGCAAGATGAGATGTTTAGAGAAAGCTAAGGAGAAAATAACCTTGGCCAGAAATGAGATGATCTCAGGTAATTGGTGGGAAGTACCAAATCCAAGGGCTCTCTGAGACATTTCATAAGGGTTTCCAAGCTGCTCACTCACCCTCTATGGGTCTGTAACTGCCTGGCTCTGCTGGGTCCTGTCAGCTCTCTACCATTCATCTGGATAGAGGGATCTGCCTCTGGAGTTTGGATAACACATCTAAATTGCATCCCAGTGAATGAATGGGCATCATTTTGAAACTAGATCCTCCAGCTACAATTGAATGTCTGTTTCCTTAAGGGGGAAACAAGACTTACTGAATAACCCAATTCAACCAACTTTGCTATTTGTTTGGGGGGTAATTATAGTAGACACTCTAAATGTATTTTTTTCTGTGATAGTTTTTTTCATTATATAATTCATTCTTTGGGATTTAAATCACTTTAAATTTTTATTTAAAATTAAAATATACAGATGAACAGATTAGTGTAGTTGACCAGCAGGTGAACCAGGATCACGGAGCAGCTGGGGAGCTGGTGACAAAAGTGTAAATGGGCCTTGGCCTCCAGGTTCAAATCTCCTATTATCACTCTCTACAGCAGTGATTCTCAAATGCTGCAATGGATAAGGATGGGTGGGCCGGGAGGCACTGCACGGTTTGAAAAACTGATCCCTCCTCCCTCCCATTTGAAATTCACTGATCTACACAATTCATCTCATTTTACTTTGGGTCTTCTTGAAACCTCTTCTGACAGAGCAAAACAAAACATGAGTTTTACAACTCAAGATGGAAAACAGTTCTATTTATTTAGAAGTGGCCAGCAGAAGAGCTGTGAAGAACAGAATGATTCCTAAATCAGCAAACCCCATGAGTCTGGATGATGCAAACCAAGAGACTGTGGCTGCGATCAGCCTCATTCACTGGCAAGAAGCTGCCCAATAAATCACAAGATAGAACCATTTTAAGGCCTCTCTTTTCCAAAAAGAAGAGAGGAGTGTGTCTCAGACTCGTATTCATTTCAAAAGGATCAAAGGCAAGTTAAGTTCTTTTAGAATTTGAATCTGTGGAAAGTAACTAACTTGAGTAAGATGACAAAACCATTCTCCACCAAATTAGAGTGAACTGAAGGGGTACTGCACTCTCAAAACACACCCCTTTTTACCCCCAAGGATAAAACATAACTGTGGGGTTTTAGACAGATTAGTAACATAAGGAAAACATTAAGCGAGCCTGGAAGAGACTAAGGCTGATCCTGGCATCAGCACTGGAGAAGTACTGGAACTGCATCAGTGTAGCTATTAAACACATCAGAAATGATATGAAACCTAGAGTCATCAGCCAGAATCATATACATTTTACAGTTTGAATGAACCCTAGAGAAGTTATCCTCCTCTGGACTCAAAAATCTGTGGGCTGGACTGGACTAGGAAACTCATCCATGCCTCTGGCAGAGCACATATCACACAGAACTCATTGTCTGAATCTTCTAGACTGGGCTTCTTGACTGCAAAGACTACATTCTTTATCTTTGAATTCTTGACATCTGGCACAGTGTCTGACATTAAGTGTCCAGTGATGTTTGTTAAACCAATAAGAGTAAGCGAGAGTATGAATCCTAGGGCAACAGGGAAAACAATATAGAGGGAAAACTCTTTCTCCGATCTCCCAGGGCATGCAGGGCAAAATTTCCCAAAACCCCAAAAGTGAGCTTGACCTCAGTGTGTCTTTTTTCAGGTGAACACCCCAAGTCACAGGTAAGCATTTGCTAGACTGCCCAGCGCTATCACTTCCATCATCTTTATTAACAACAGGGCTTGCTTGTTTTGTCTTATTGGAGTATTAGAATGAGTTCACTCACAGTCAAGTTCCCTGCTTTAATTATAGCAGAAAAAAAAATTGGGCAGACAAGTGGCTTGGATTCAAGTGATTCAATAGTGTTTTACTTTTGAAGTCTGAAGTATCAAGGGTGGATAAAAACGGCATCTTGTTTGAAGTTAAAAGTGCGGGTTATCTCCTCATGGAAAAAGATTAAATGTAATTCTATCTACCTTATGACTATAATGGTTCATCAGATTTAGTAACTGTTGGGAAACAATCATATCTTTTCTGTATCTAAATTATTTGGTTCTTTTTTTCTGAAAAGACTAAAAATACTGTGAACCCTTAATTTCAGTGGCACAAAGAATTGTGCATTGCATATTTATAAGCCAGCCACAAGACAAAGGGAAGCAATAAAGAATTAAACATTACATTCTCTTAGAAATATCCTTTCAGTATTACATAAATATCTTTGTGCTTTTCCATTTTCTTTCTGAAACCAAGTAACCCTTTGACATTTCAAAGTGAAATAACTACACACACAATTTTTATATAGAGGCAAGAATGACATTTTTTTTTAGAGAACTAAGTGTAATTAACCACACATGGCATATTATTCATTATCCTATGACCTTTGTAATTTATTTCATATTCTGAAAATGTTTGCTTCTAAAATTAGTCAGGAAAATGAGGGGATGTCATGGGTGCTTTGCTGGCTGTACATTACAGGTGATTATACCTAGGAGACTTTTCAAATGTGTTTTAAAAATGTGTGCTTGTCTGCTTTGGCATGTAAAAAGGTTTAATGAAGCCTAGTGATTTGGATTTACAGAGAGACTCCCCATTCAAAGTCCTGAGAAATTCTAAGTAGCTGTAAAGGATAGTGCCTGGTGGGGTAAGGAGAGGAAGCAGGTGGGGCAAGGGCACAAATGGAGATCCACATACCCTATGTCTTAAATTTGTAAAAAACAAAACAAAACAAAACAAAAGCAAGAAACTATTATATGATTGTCCTATTCTTCTATCTTGACAAATTAATGCCAAAATCCCAAAACATTGATAAAGCTACAGTCTCAATATGATGAAGGTAGCAAAATATCCAAGGTAGCTGAATTTAATTGCCGCACGTTTGGATGAACTAGTGACGTTCTGTATGAGTAACAAAGGGCATAAGTCATTCATAAATCATTTATTCCGCATTTTCTTCATTTCAGCAAAATCACTGATAATAGGGTTTTTTTTTTTGAGAAGAGTGGGTATAATTAGGTATTTACATATTTATTTATTCATTTATTTTAATGGAGGCACTAGGGATTGAACCCAGGACCTTGTGCATGCAAAGCATGCACTCTACCACTGAGCACTCTACCTTCCCCATAAAATTTGAGTGTATTTTTATCAAAATGTAAGTTAAAGTGAATGTACACTTTAAATTATAATTACTTTGAATGTTTTCAAAAAGTATTATTTTAAAATATTTGTATTATCTGTTAGAACTAAAGATAAAATAAAATAATACATGAATATATCAACATTTTATAAAAAAATTATTTAAATATAGATGAACTTTTAAATTTGTCTTTGAATATTTGATTAAATCTTATTAAATATATAAAAATTAAATTATTGCAGTCTTATGTTTAATACCCATCTAGTTTTCAATATAAAGAATCAGTATTGTGCTTCATGCAAGCTACATCTACATATTTACATTCTAAAAGTAATACGAATGGTTTGCTGCTGTAAAATATCCTCAGTCACCTGAGCAACTGTTGCAAATACCATCTAATTCTCTAGTACCTCCTGGGCTGTGAGATGGAACATAAAGAGAAGCAAGAAAAGGAATGCTCAGCACTCCTGGATAATGATACTTTGTTATGCAAGAATCTATTGCATGCATACTCTTTGAGAGGAAGGATTTGACAACTTAATTCGTTTGTCTTTTCTTACCTAAGAGCTTCTGCCACTCAGGTCTTTTCAGAGCAGTTTTAATTTCTAATATGGGCAGGAAGACAACCCACAAATCTTTTGTTTTGAAGACAGGGCAAAAGAGGTACAGAACAGTTCCTGTGAGTCCAGGATGGTGTTAGGTCATGAAGAAATGTTCAGGATCATGGATCGCAATGGGCCAGCAAGGAGTGCTGGATCTCAGGGACCAGAGGCACCCATATGGCCTTTAATCAAGTTAGTGTGTGTGTGTGTGTGTGGTAAATACAGGGTGCAGGGCAGGGGGCTCTACTGTCTGGCTCTCAAGGTGATGCTATCTGGAAATTCAAGAGGAATCATTCTGAAAACACCTCTAGTGTCAGAATTCAGAAGCAGATGTTTATGTGGTAGATATCTTGCTTTAATTAGCAAATTATAAATAACAGTTATACCAAAATTTTACTTCCCATTTTGCTGAGTAGTTTTTTTCTTTTTCCTTCCTTCCTCCTCCCTTTCTGTCTTTCTTCCTTCTTCCCTTCCCTTCCTTTCCCCTTCCTGTCTATCTTTCTTTCCTTCTTCTCTTTCTTCCTTTCTTTCTTCCTTTCTTTCTTCCTTCCTTTCTTCCTTCCTTCTTCTTCCTTCCTTCCTTTCTTTCTTTCTTCCTTTCTTCCTTCCTTTCCTTTCTTTCTCTTCTTTCCTTCTTTCTTCCTTCCTTCCTTCCTTCCTTCTTTCCTTCCTTCTTTTCTTTCTTTCTTGCTTTCTTGCTTTCTTTTCTTTCTTTTCTTTCTTTCTTTCTTCTTTCTCCTCTCTCTCTTCCTTTTTTTTCTCTCCCACCGCCTCCTAGGTATTGACAGCACAAATCTAAACTGTTCTGGGATTCACCAGTCAGTTTGCATTCTGACCTTGGTGCCAGAATGCTGGGTTTTTTTGGTAGTTGTTTGTTTGTTTTGGTTAACAGTCTTATTGAGATATAATTCACATGCCACATGTATACTTTATCTACTTTAAGTGTGCATGTTGGTTTTTTAAAATTCAGAGTTGTCCAGTAATTATCACAATTAACTTTAGAACATTTTCATTATCCCAAAAGGAAACTGTATTGCCATTAGCAGTCACTCCCTATTTCCCCCCAAACTCCTCCCCAACTCCCAGCCCTAGACAATCACTAACTTACTTTAGTTATCTACAGATGTGCCTACTCTGGACATTTCATGTAGTTGACATCCTACAGTATGTAGTCTTTCATGACTGGCTTCTTTCACTTACAGTGCATCAAGGTTCACCCATGTTGTAGTATGTGTCAGGACTTCCTTTTTGCTGCTGAATAACATTCTGCTGTACAGATATACCACATTTTATTTATCCATTCATCAAAGGATGGACATTTGAATTGTTTCCAATGAATATTTGAGTTGTTTTTGGTTATTATGAATAATGCTGCTATGAACATTCACGTACAAGTTTTTGTGTAGACGTATGTTTTCATTTCTCTTGAGTGTATACCTAGGATGAAATTGCTGGGTCATATGGTAACTCTTATGTGTAGCATTTTGGGGAATTGCCAGGCTGTTTTCCAAAGATGCTGTACCATTTCACATTCCCACTAGCAACATATAAAGGTTCTGATTTCTCCACATCCTTGTCAACACTCATTATTGTCTGTCTTTTTTGTTAAAGCCATCCTAGAGAGTGGGAAATGGCATCTTATTGTTATTTTGCTTTGTCTTTCTCTACTGGCTAATGATGCTGATATTTCTTTTTAGTTGGCTATTCCTGAAGAGAGAGAAAACAAAAGTCTTTGTGAGCACCCTCACTCAATGCCGTGCTTGTAGCATTTAGGTATAAACCAAATCAGAGAACAAAAGTGTTGGAAGACCCAGGGGAGGCTCCTGCTTTACAACCTAGCTTACCTACAGTTCTGGGTGTTTACCACTTCCACCATTGGAAAGTTCTGATCTTTACAATCTTTAGTGAGACCTTTTTTTTTTAATCTGAAACTTTTTTTCCCCTCTGCAATTTTGAGTTCTGAGCCTAGCTTTGTGCTTTGAAGCAAGCTAAGCTCTCTCTTCACCTCCAGGATCCTTCTCGTTTACTTGACTAAACCCATCTACATATTTTTAAAGACACGCTTTGGCAGTCCCCTAAGCCATTGCCTTTTCCTTTTCCCTTTAGTGAACCCAACCCAAAGCTGGTGTGCAGATATGGCCATGCTTTCAGGCTTGACAACCCAGCAGGGATCCTCCCGGAAAGCCCTTAGGTCAGAAGGGTCCCTGCCAAAGTCTAGGCAGAAGGGGCAAAGGTAACTTAAAGAAACATTCTGAAATCACCTTGCTTTTCTTTTAGTTACTATTTTTATTTTGAAATTTCAAAATAACTTTAAGAAGGTGTTCATGATTTTTATGTTTACTGTGAGGGAACAAAGGTTTTTAAAAGGCATTGAGGATGCAGTCTATAAAGACAGAGGCTGGTCCTCCTACCTTCTGCATAAAAAAGATGCTTTTAGCTGATTTCCCTTAACCAGGCACACACTGAAAAGGCAGCTGTGATTACTGCTCTGTGACTTTCAGTGTGTGAATGTATCCGTACATTAGCTCCAGGCCCTTGGTCCCCCGGGTCTGCTGTGAACCTGGTCTTCCTCCCCTGATTCATTGAGTCTTTAATGCTCTCAGTTCAGACCGCTAAAGGATTCTCTCTCCTGCATTTACTCAGACTTTGGAACACTATGGGCAAAATGCCCCAAGCTAACTTCTCTTATTTCATATTCCGAATCCTCCATTCTTTCTCATCCAAACTGATGATTCTTCTCTTGAAGACACCATGCCCACTCTCCGTTTCTTAGAGAGGCCTCATCTTTCTCTTGCTCTCTGCCACCACCTTTGGAACCGGGACTGTTGCACCAGCCTCCCTTGTCTGTTCCTCAGGCTCTAGTCTCTCTCTACTGGGTGCTACTGCCCACGGCTGCCACACTGACTTTCTGAAAGCACAGGCTTCCCCTCCCCCCCAACCAGCGCAATAGCCTGGAATGGAGTTAGAGACCCTTCTGAATCTGAACTTCTCACCTTGGCAGGGGGCACGTCTTTCTCTCTTGGCATGGTGCCAGCCCAGTGACCTAGAATCTACAAGTGGCCTTAATGTGCGGGTGACTGGATCCCAGGAATGGCTCACTGAATTCCTTTTCCTGGAACACATGGAGCTGATGCTCTTCTCAAAGCCTTTGGATTAGGCTGGTCCCTCTGGTGGGAACATTCTTGCAAGTATTCTCCCCTGGGCTTCCTCCTTTTTCATTATTCAGATGTCAGCTCAGATAGCACTTCCTCTGAGCCACCTTCCCTGGCAGTCCTCCAGGGGAGCTCAGTGGGGATTTCTGTTTGCTTTGTTCATTGCAGTATTCCTGGCACTGAGAACAGTGGTAGCAGATGGCAGGTACTTGATAAATACTTGCTGAATTATTAGAATAAAGAAGCTTCTACATAAAGTACTGGTTGCATGAGTTCTGCCATTCTTACGCAGAAACTGAGAAATGAACAAAGAAAGGAGGAATGAACAAGAGAAGAGGGGAAAAGAGCTCCTTGTGGGGCAGAGGATGAGCCTGGATACCTAGAGAGAAAATAGGGCACAGGGTTCAGGGCCTGTCCTTCACTTCCTCTGATGTAGAGAATGCTTTTTGCTGTGATTAAAGCAAAAACCAGGCTTATCTCAGAAAAGGACATTTTTGAAGAGCCCAGAAAAGGAAACAACCCCTCTCCCCTTCCCTCCTGCCTCCTCTTCTCATTTTCCAGTTTGCATCACCAAAATTAAAAATGGGTAGATAAGTGTCAATTCCTACCACATATTAGATAATTTCCTAAAAGTAGTAGCAAAAATGGGGTCCCAATTCAATGGACACAAATTGTCTGAATTATCTGAAATTTTAAAAAGCAGTTCCTTCTAAAGGACACATTATTTCCTGAAACTTTTTGGCTGCTCTTGAAGGTGTTTTGTTCTTGACTGAGAGAATTACTTGTCATGATGGAAACTGACAATATAGAAAGGCCGTTCCCAGCTCAGGATCCCATTGTGTAACTATTCTGGATCTTCTTTTGTCAAACTGGATCTTCTGCTTCCTTTGCCAACTGACATCAAATGGATGTATTAGGTCATGATGCTAATATGAAAGAGTTTCCATACTTGTTTTTCTTTCTCCTTTCTTACCCTCTTTTTATTACATGTAACAAGTCAGATTGTAATTATGAAAGTGAGGAACTGAGGCAGCTGGCAAGCTCTCTAAGGATGAAAAATGCTGCTGGTCTTGTTTAGACCTCTCAGCAACAGCCAAAGGGTATTTGTCACATGATTATTTAAGATATGCCATTATCCAAGGTTAAAATGACATAGCCGAGTGAATTACTCTGGGCCTTTGTGAATCTGCAGTGCCCGATTTGCCAGGGAAAATGAAATCATTAACTCCTTTTACTCCTCTCCTCGCCCATGGAAGTGGTAGTCTTTCTCTAGTGGTTTTGGTTTTATGCTGAAGAGAAATTTGGTCCAGTTCTTTCTGGTACATGAAACTGCCGTAGAAACTAAGGCTTCATCAATGTAATTATCCAGTACTTAGACCTCTGTACATGCTGTGTTTTCTCACCTCTCTGGATTTTGGTGCTTGATGTTTCCTCTGTCTGGCGTGGTCTTCTCCCTGGTCATCTCCCCTTGTCTTTCCTGGCAAACTCTCACTCATCCTTTAGGACCATTTCAGGGGGAGGGTATAGCTCAAGTAGCAGTGTGCATGCTTAGCATGCACTAGGTCCTGGGTTCAATCCCCAGTACCTCCTCTAAAAATTAAATGAATAAACCTAATTACCTCCCCACAAAAATAAAGTATAAAAAAAAAAAAAGGACCATTTCGAATAATTCCCCCTACATGAATTTTCAAGTACGTACACATTTAGAGTTATTACATCTACCTAATGAATTAACATTTTTATCAAAATGTAGTGACTCACTTTATCCCTAATAATGCTTTTTGTCTTAAACTCATTTGTCTGATGTAATAGCCACATTAACTTTCGTTTTGTTCTGGGGTTTTTTTGGTTAGTATTTGCTGGCTCTGTCTTTCTTCATACTTCTATTTTCTATCCTTCTGCATTCTTACAGTTTAGCAAATCTCTTGTTAAAAAAAATATATTTGGATTTATATTATTTTTCAATCTAATATTTTCTCTGTTTTTAATGTCAATTTAATCCATTTACATTTATTGTGATTACTGATATTTGGATTTATTTTTATAATCTCATTTTGTACTCCCAGTTGAACTGCTTTTTTTCTGCTTTCTTCTCTTCCACTTTTTCTAATGTTAAACTTTGTGATTCTTCCTTTTTCATAAACAAGTTTGATGTGGTACTCGTATGGGATTAAATCAACGATTTCTGTCTTCTTGTTTTTTAAGAGTTTCTGCTAAGTAGGCAAATGAAAAAATGCTAGAGGCTATTTATAACTACTCATTGCATCACCAAGAAAGAAGAATAGCTAAGAAGGGACTTGGTGAAAAACTTGATTTCTGAATAATTCTCAATGGGGACTAAAGCAATTTAGCAGCCAAGTAGCTAGTTTTTGAAATGATGCGTTAGCATAGTGTGCAGTGCTGGATAGAGAAGGATGGAATCTGTGTAGAGTATCTGCTTCCAATGGGAGGATGGTGCCTAAGGGGCAAATCCTTGTGAGTTTGGCATACCTATCCCTGTGTGACTGCCTGGGGGAGGTAAGTCTCCCCCAGTTTGTCTCAGTTCAGTTGACTATAAAACCCTCAGGTACTCAATGTGTCATAATCATACTTGGCCTCTCTTGGCTAGAAATCAATCACAAACAAAACATAAGGGAGCCATTAAATTGTGTGTCAGGACTTAGTTATAATTAGACTGCCCAATGATCCAGAATATTCTTCTATTTTTAAGATGATCATTTAAATAAAAATATGTATTTTTAAAACATACTTACGTAAAATTTTGTTTTGTGGTCTCTTTTTTTGGATTTTTTTCTTTAAATTAGGAAAAACAAGTGTAGCATAGTAGTTAATGGCCTGGAATCTGGGGTTTAATACAGACTGAGGTTTGAATACTGATTCTTCTGTGTATTACAGTATAATCTAAGACAATTTACTTAAGCTTGCTAAACCTCAGTTTCCTCATATTCTAAGCGAGGCTAATGATAAATCTACACATAGAGTTGTTGTGAGAATTTACTAAATTAAAACAGAATAAATTATAAGGTCTTTGGTAAAAAGTTGTACTCAAAAAACTGGTAGTAGCTATTATAATGATTTTTTTTTTTAATAAGTTGCTCCTTGAAGGAATTCCTTCTTCAACTCCTGGTCCCTTAGCTTGGAGTAATAGGTGGAGGATGGGGTCGTGGGATGGAGCTGGAAACTAGGTGATCTCTTTGCTTCAGGGATTTAACAGGCTGAGTATGGTGGAAATCCCTTTGAACTTTAAGATGCCCTGAAGGAGGTCAGGAGTATGACTTATACCCTCATGTGTGCCATCCAGAGCCAACAGGTATCAAGGGTGTTGGTAAACTCTTTGTTTCAGCAGATGTGACCTATTAAATAAGGCCAACCTGATTTTATGCCCTCAGATCCTAATTTCCTGTCCAAACCCAGTTGGAAAGCTATGGTTGCCAGTCTTCTCATTGTCAGGAATTCTTACTTCAAGGGCTAGGGGGGATCCTGTCCTGGAATGCTGATGTAGAATGGAGAATGCATTTTCCTACACAAACATGTGATTATTTGTAGGTGATATGTACCATCAGACTCAATACTATTAACAGCGGGTAAAATAAGGCCTTTAGGACCTACCTGAGATCCCAACCTCTTTAAATAATATGTTTTCCTATCAGAAATATGTTCTCAGTTCCAAATAATTAATTTGCAAGTAAAATATGGAAACATAAGCCATTAGGAAAATGGGGCTGCAATCCTTCACATCTTTAGTGTGGGAAAAGGAAGAAAAATTCTACCTACTGCCCAAAGTGTGGGAACAGTTGAGCCATGTGCCTTTTTCTAAATTGGATGTCAGCCAGGACAACAGATGAGCAGTTTCATGCAAAGAGCAACACTGGCTCCTTAGTGACCATCATGGGTGGGGACAGTGCATGAGGTTTGGTCCCAAAGCCACCCCTGTGCCCTTGCTGTATCTGGATGCCTCATTATTCCTTGGAGAGTCTTCCTCAGAGGAGAGAAGGCCATCTTCCTTCTCAGGGCTTTCTGGAAGTTTCTGAGTATTGCCTAGAAGGGGTCTCTGTGCCTATACTCCCTCACCCTAAATTGTTCTGGCTTTAAGCAGCTCTCCAAACTCTCTGTGGGTCCCTCTCCATCCTTTTGTCACTCGTTTCTAGTGTTTGACTGCTCTGGGCATGGGTCTCCCACTAATCAGTCAGCTAACAGGCAGATGCTGAGAGTCTACTATTGCTCAGGATTCCTCTGGGCTCCGTGACGGTACAGAAAAGAAAAAGACAGAATCTCTGCTCTGAAGGACAGCTAGTTCAGGAAGCAGTGTATCTTAGATATTAAAGCACAAAAGTCAAGTCATCCAGCCCTGACCTGAATCCCAGGTCTGCCATTTGTTAGGTTTGGACCTTGAGTCCCAGTCTTTTCATCTGTAAAACGAGGATGAGAGAAATAGCTGTCTCGTAGGGTTGTCATGAATTGCATTGCAAACTAAAGCACTTAGCAATGTCTGTGTATAGTAAGTACTCAATAAATATTAGGTACTATTTTTTTTTTTAAATCATTATTAAGGCAGGGAGGGTATAGCTCAGTGGTAGAGTGCATGCTTAGCATGCACGAGGTCCTGGGTTCAACCCCTAGCACCTCCACTAAAAACTAAATAAATGAAACTAATTACCTCCCCCCACCAAAAAAAATAATAAATAAAAATTTAAAAAATTATTATTAAGTCCCAGATGGGGTATAAACTAGCCTGGACTGTGTAGGAACCTAATAACACTTTCCTCAATGCCCTCCTTCATCTTCACAGACCTAGGGGAGAAAGTAGTGCTTTGTGGGTCACAGAAATGGTTAAAGATGACCTGGTGAGAGAAGGGCTTTGGGGCACATTGAAGAGCTGCTGTTGACTCCCTGGCCAAGGCAGTCTGCCTGTGTTGGCTCAGTTCTGCACTGGGCTCCTTGTTGGGCTTAGAAAGCAAACAATTGGAACTTCCTTTGCCTTTGAAGAATTGGCTAGCTAGGTGAGGATTCAAGACACACACACAGGTTGAAGCTTTAATATAATGAAGCAGCATCTTAATTAACAAGAACAAAATGATGTGGTAAATACTCAGTATAAAGAAATGCTTATCAATAAGTCTGAACTCTGGACTCCAGATAAAATGTTCTGAATATGTCAGTACCACCCAGAGCTCCGTGGCTTCGCAGCAGAGAGGCCCTTTTCTTACCCCCAGCCCCAGAACCCTGCCTCTCTGTCCTCTGTGTCCGTTTCTCTTCTCAGACCAACTGTGGTCTGGACCAGCCGGTGAAATGTAATTCTGAGTCCTGCCCACAGCCTTTGGTGATTTTGGATGAAAGGCCAGAGAGACTTCCTAGGGGAGCCCCATGTTTGTTTTCATGTTTTAGAGCCGGGAGTGGTGGAGTGATGAATGGTGAAAGCTCTCCCTTTAAAAGAGCAAGGTTGACTTCAGGTGACCCTGACTGGCTGGGCTTTTGCCGAGGACGATGTTTACTTTGCAGGCTAATGACAGGGCTGGCTTTCTGGGAGTGTTGCAATGAGAGAGCCTCGGAGGCCTCTGCGGACCTCCTCCCTAGCAAGGCTGTTCCAGCCAGCATCTCGAGGGCAGCTCCAATGAGCTTGGGATTTGGGTGTGAGACACAGCTTTTGTCAGAAGATTTTTTAGCAGATGTCTGTATGGGTTTGCCCTCTGGATAAACGTGTGTGTTCAGCAGCAACCACATCTCATTCTCTTACTTGATTAACTGTGTGACTGAGAAGAAAAGCAAAACCAAGACAAAGTAAAAACCATGGTTGTGATTCTAGATTATTTAAAAATATCCTTATGGAATTTGAAGGTATTATAGAAATCATCTGCAGATATGAAAAACTGAATCCCAGAGAAGGCAAGTGCTCTGTCCAAGGTCACACAGCAAGTGAGTGACAGAGCCAAGACTGAAACTAGGTTTTCAGCTCTGGTCCTGTTCTCTTTTCCTTATTCTACTTCTGTTGACAACCATGGACAGTTTTTTCTCCCTTTTGTTCAACTCTTCTTTTTCCCCAAACCTCAGAAAGAGCCAAAATGATTCCGGAAATCCTAAATCATTTCCAAAGGCAGTATGTTGTCTGTTGGCCATGTTGTGTGGTTTGCTATTTCAATTAAGTTGTTCAACATTTTATATGACAGCATGCAAATTACCACTGATTCTAAACAAATCAATTCAGGTATTCAGGATTTATAAATATAAAGACTCTTGCTTCCTGTCTCATCTGATCTCTTCCCTGGCTGTCTTCCCTCCACCTGCCTCCGCTGAGATACTTTTTAAAAAGGCTTCATTTGGCATACAAATTCTGGTGAAATCCTTAACATTTTTCTTCTTCTCTAATTTTTATATGCTCATTGTTATAATGATCAACATTATAATAATTTATATTTTGCACATTATTTTAGTATATTAATTTTGCCCTATAACTCTCTCAGGTTCTCTAATGAGAAGGGGAAGGAGGGTGCAGACAGGACTAGGTAGAGAGACTTTTGAAAATGTGGGCAGGGTGTTTGTGAATATCTGGGCAGTGGAATATTTTTGTGGCACGGTGGGTGTTTTGAACTCTCTGGAAACTAATAAGCAAGCTCCACACATACACTTGATGGAAGTTCTCCAGACTTTGGACAACACAGAAGCCTTTCAGAGGTCTGAACTGCGTCCAAGTCAAATTACGGCCTAGTGTGCTTCCAGGAGGAAGGCGGAGTGGATCAGAGGAAGTGACACTGGTCCCGGACCCCAGGACACCAGGGCCCAGTGCTGGTTCTACCAATAGTGGTAGCTTTCTTGTCTATGAAAAGGATTACTAAAAGCTCCTACCTCATGGAGTTGATCTGATGATTTAAAAAATTAGATGATGTATGGGAAGTGCTGAGCGATACACTTGGCCATAATAAGCTCTTTTTATTCGTATGCTATGCTGTTAGGCTTCTAGAGAACTGACAGTAAACTGGACAAGGCCCCCACTTGGGCAATGAGGCACCAGGACTATGGCCACAGGCTTTGATATCAGACACAGCTGCATTTAGATGCCAACTCCAGCATCTTCTAGCTGAGTGATCCTGGCAAGTCACCTAACTTCTTTTAGCTTCAGTACCCATCTCATAGGATTATTGCACGGATCAGTGATGTAGCCCATGTGAAGCTGCTGGCTTCCTGCCTCGCATGTAGTAGTGCTCAATCAATGGTGGTTATCATTCCAGGTTCTTAGAGAAAGGGGCCGTAAGAAACCAGAGGAGAGAGGCAGCTAAGACAGCTGTTGAGCTAGGGGTGTTGAAAGAAACTAGGAAAGCCAAGTCCATCCCTTTGGGGTCCATATTAGTTTCCAGTGGTGCTATAACAAATTGCCATAAACTTGGTAGCTTAAAACAGCAAAAATGTCTTCTTTCACAGTTCTGGAGGCCAGAAGTCCAAAATCAGCATTGCTGGGCTGACATCAAGGTGTCTGCAGGGCCACACTCCCTCCAGAGGCTCCAAGGGAGAATCTGTTCCTCACCTATTTCAGTTTCTGGGGTCTGCTGACAGTCCTTGGTTTGTGGCTGCATTACGCTAAGCTTTGATTCTAGCTTCACATGGCCCTCTCATTTGTGTGTGGTTTGTGTGTGTGTGTGTGCGCCTGCGCGTGTTTGTGTGTGAAATCTCCCTCTATTTCTCTTATAGGGACACCTGCAATACCATTAGGGTTCACTTGGATAATCCAGGATAACCCCCATCTCAAGAGCCTTAATTAAGTGACATCTGCAAAGACTCTTTTTTCTTATAAGGTAACACTTGCAGGTTGCAGTGATTAGGACCTGATGTCTTTGGGGAGCCATGATTCTGCCTGCACAGAGCCTAAGGCACCAATGGTTGGGACAAGAGTCCAGAAGATTCCTGGAGGGATGTGGCAAGGGAGGAGAGCTGTCACTAGGGCTGAGACTAGACTAAGCAGAGCAGAGCAGGCATGTGGGGGAGGCTGGTGCAGACCGCATGGCACTAGGCAGGCTGACATCAGTGAAGCCGTGGGGCAGAGTACAGCTCAGCACCAGCGTCTGGGCAGAGGCATGTTCATGGCCTCCAGGAAAGGGCATGAATCACTGGGACACCTGGCCAGGGGAAGGAAGAGACCAAGGCCTGGCTGATTGCACTGCTTGGGTTCAGAGCCTTGCTGGACTGTGCTGGGAGCCTCAGACCCCAGAGCTGGTGCCCCACCTCCCTCAACTGGGCCCAGCTGGGCCACAATGAACAGGACTCAGTCCCTGTCCTTGGAGAGTTCACATCCTCCTGGGGGAGGCAGGCATACTTCCATCTTTGTAGGATTGTCTTCCTCAGTGTCTCTTGTAAGGATGCTTGTCCTTGGATTTAGGGCCCACTTGGATAATCTCGAATGATCTCATCTCTAAATCCTTAACCTGAATACATTTTCAGGGACTCTTTTTTCCAAATAAAGTCACATCCACAGATTCCAGGATGTGGGCCTGTCTTTTGGAGGCCACCATTCCACCTGCTACACCTCCCCTGTCAAAATGTACCCATCCTGTTCCTCATTCCTTCAGGTCCCGATGAGATGTTAAATATTTTGAGCAAAATTGTTAAAGATTTAATGTGTTAACCTCTCTGTGTTATCAGAGAACTCCTAAGAGGCTTAATGCCTTTGTCAAGAGACAAAGACTCTGTATAGAAATTATACCACAATAAACTAGTTTAAAAAAAGAAAAGGAAAGAAAAAAGAGACAAAGTCTCTCTAGGAATTTCAGGCTTTCTGAGAAAGATAGCTTTGGGGAAAGGCTCTTTTATCAGCAGCCTTCCTATCAGATCACAGTTTGCCGGGGATTTGCCCTGGTGACCTAATCACTGAAATTATGGGAGAGTTGGAAGTGCTGTTTCACCATTTCATCTCCTCCTGGCTTTCTAAATAACTTTTGCTTCTTTTTAGTCTTAATCCTTCCCTTTCAAACCAGCTAATAATAACCCTGTCCTAAGTAATTTACAAGTATCTTGTTTAATCTTCGGAACAGGTCTATGAAATGGGAACTATCAGTATTGCACTTTGCAGAAGAAGACCAAGGCTTAGACATTAAATGTCAGAGCCAGGGCTTGAACCCAGGCTCTCTCTTGCTCCAAACCTCATGCCCCTGACTACCCTCCTGAGGAAGTTCCTGCAGACCTTTGAATAGCACTGCTCTTGGAACTGGGCTGCTGGAGCATGATGGGAGTGGTCAAGGGAGCCGTGGTGGAGGGCACTGGCTCTGTTTCCAGAAAGTCAGGACCGAGTGTGATGGTGGATCCTTGGGCTCAAAAATGTGCATATGTATTTATTAGTGCCACCATGACTGAGAGACCCCTTCTTTTTAGAAGTCAAGAGTCTCAAATTAGGGGGGATGGTGATAGCTCAGTGGTAGAATGCACACTTGGCATGCATGAGGTCCTAGGTTCAATTCCCAGTACTTTCATTGTAAAAAAAAAGTCTCAAATTGGCAAAATTGAGAGGCACAAATGTGCAAAAGGACCAAACAGAATCCTTCTGCGTATTTTCCTGTGAGCATGGGGGAGGGAAGAATGAGGAAGTAGACACAACTGAGAAAAATGAGTCTAATTTCTGGTAAGGTGGGATGCCATTAACACTCAAACGTATTAGGTAACACCCCTGTCCCACCCCCAGCAGGAAGAGCCTTTGACCCAGTGACATCTGTCATACTAAGCTGCCTTACCTCTCAGGGAGGAGAGAAACTAACATTTATTTGAGCATGTAGATTTTTTAGTCTGTTTCCCTCACATTATTTTACTTAATCCAGAAAATAATCCTCTGAGAAAGACGTTACTGCCCTCATTTTACAGAGAGGGCACTAGGGCTCAGAGGGCCTTCGTGGTTTGCCCGAGGGCACTCAGCTGGTCAAGGCAAAGCCACGACTCGAGCTTATGTGTTCAAACTCCAATTTCAGAGTTCTGTTTTATCTTGCAGTTGTGAGTTGAAGGTAAACCCTGGTGATGCTCAGTTGCCCGTTTAAGTGTGAAGAAGGAACCATGTGTCTCACAGGAAGGTGGAGTCAGGAAACATGCAAAGTCATGGCTGGTTTCCTCAACCCCATGTATCTCCTTACCTCTCAGCTGGACTTTGTCTACCTCTCCAAGAAAATGTGAACTTCAAGACTCATCTAAATGTCTCTCTGAAAGATTCTAGACCCACCACCCTCTGGCTTGAGATAGAATAACGTTTTTTATACATGTAGCCTCAAACCCATGTAGATATGTGCATTACTGGTGAACACCTTGAATACGCCTGCCTCCCCCAGGAGGATGTGAACTCTCCAAGGACAGGGACTGAGTCCTGTTCATTGTGGCCCAGCTGGGCCCAGTTGAGGGAGGTGGGGCACCAGCTCTGGGGTCTGAGGCTCCCAGCACAGTCCAGCAAGGCTCTGAACCCAAGCAGTGCAATCAGCCAGGCCTTGGTCTCTTCCTTCCCCTGGCCAGGTGTCCCAGTGATTCATGCCCTTTCCTGGAGGCCATGAACATGCCTCTGCCCAGACGCTGGTGCTGAGCTGTACTCTGCCCCACGGCTTCACTGATGTCAGCCTGCCTAGTGCCATGCGGTCTGCACCAGCCTCCCCCACATGCCTGCTCTGCTCTGCTTAGTCTAGTCTCAGCCCTAGTGACAGCTCTCCTCCCTTGCCACATCCCTCCAGGAATCTTCTGGACTCTTGTCCCAACCATTGGTGCCTTAGGCTCTGTGCAGGCAGAATCATGGCTCCCCAAAGACATCAGGTCCTAATCACTGCAACCTGCAAGTGTTACCTTATAAGAAAAAAGAGTCTTTGCAGATGTCACTTAATTAAGGCTCTTGAGATGGGGGTTATCCTGGATTATCCAAGTGGACCCTCATGGTATTAGAAGGCCATGTGAAGCTAGAATCAAAGCTTAGAGTAATGCAGCCACAAACTAAGGACTGTCAGCAGCCCCCAGAAGCTGAAATAGGCGAGGAACAGAGTCTCCCTTAGAGCCTTTGGAGGGAGTGTGGCCCCATGGACACCTTGGTGTCAGCCCAGCAATGCTAATTTTGGACTTCTGGCCTCCAGAACTGTAAGAGAAGACATTTCCTGTTTTAAGTGAACAGATTTGTCATAATTCCTTACAGCAACCACAGGAAACTAAGCCAGGACGTAGGAAGGAGAGAGGGGAAGGTCTGAGCTGTGTCCCACCAGAGCTGTTGGGTACCTGTGCTTTGGGGTAGGTAGAGGCACTCACTGAGAAAGGCCCACTTTCAGACGTTGTGCCCTCTGTCTAGTCTACCCCAGATTCCCTCACCTTGTTCACTTGTTGGCTTCTGCCAATTTCAACAATGGCCAGGACAACAGTATTTATCCAAGTCTTATTGTGGGTTTGCCAACCTGTGCTTCAGGATCTGAGCACAAGGCAGTGAGCGAGGCAGGCGGGACCCCTGCCCTCACAGCATTCCCAGTCTCGGTCTCATGGAAGTGCACCAGCTTTCAGCCTGTGTCTTGGACTCTGTTCTTGCTGCCATTCACACTTGGATTTGGCTGTGGGATTGCAGACATAGAGTTCTGACCTTAACGTGTCCTTCCACTTGTTTTCAGCTTTGGCTATTTTCTGGTCCCTGCTCCTCTTCCATCTGTTCCTTTCCCTTTCCAGGGTCGGCAGTTAGCCCCTGCTACACGCCTGGTCCAGCCTGGCACGTTTGGACTGGCTAATGCTGACTGCTCCATTTATCCATCCATTTACCTCATCATGGACCCATCCACAATCTGCAATTCTGTTTTCTGGCCAGGCCTCTTAACATCCTGCTTTGCCTCCTGAGTATAACATCACATTCGTTTTTTTGGATTTAACCACCACTCTTGGTCTTTTGGCTCTGATCCTGAATTCAAAAGGTGTTAGTAATTTGCAGTTATTGACCTATTCTACCTACCCAGATCCAGAACAAGGGGGGCACCCAGAGGAGGTTAAAGAAGGCCATGATGACCCGAGCAAAATTTCTGTTATTGTGATCTTGAGATGCCTGCCAGCCATACCAGCTGACAGTTTAATTGTCGCAGCACTTCCCAAGGATGGCAACATTTGGCTGGCTGCTTTCTTACACAGTGCAGCTTGGGCCAGGTTAATAAGTGTACTTTGTAGACTGTGAATAATCTCTTTGCACAAAGCAATCTGTTTACTTTGGGGTGTACAGCCCAATGATCAGCATACACACTCTTCACAACTTTCTCTTCAGTTCATCTTTTACTTTCTTCTCTTTCCTAGAAAAGGGTAGAAAAGGTGAAAGTGAATGTTTGAAAAGCCTTAAACAAAAGGAATGTGTGTCTGAAGTTTTTAATAATCACGTGTATGTCCTTTTAGAACACACGGTGCAGGAGAACCTTGAGTGTATTTTTGTTTATTTCTCTATATAGTATTATGTAGCAAAGGGGTGGGAAGATGGAGGAGGAAGAGAGAAAGGAACTGATTTTTACTGAGTGCCTCTAAGTACCAGGCGCTGGGGTGGGTACTTTGCAGATATTATCTCATTTAAGTCTTACAACGATCCCCAGAGTTAGGTACTATTATCTAATTTTATAGACGAGGGAATTGAGACAGAAAGTTCAAAGGCTTGCCCAAGGTCATGAAGTTGAGATTTGGAACTGGAACTTGAACACATACCCTGATGTCAGTACCTAATACAAATGGAATAATAATAACAAAACACCTTTTAGAAATCGGCTATGAACAGAACTAAAACTAGTCCAAAACACTCGAGGCATATTATTACCTCTTTGCTGGAACAAGGACTGACATGGGCTTTAGAAACCTGGAATTTCTTTCTTAATGGAGACTTGTAAGTATAAAGGCACTGCAGTTGTAGCTGGAGGTTGCCACCTGCAAGTCTGCATTTTTAAACTGTCTTGCCTTAATTAACACTCCTAGAGGTCTTTAAGATACAAAGATAAGAGCTGTCATAGGCATGACAAGTATGATTGCAATATTGCTCCCAAAGCAAAGAAACATTCCAGAGACATTGCAAGGGCCTGGCTGATGCAGAGGTGAGTCCCAGTGGCCTGCATGCCATACTCTGGAGATGCCCCAAAGTGGAATTCTGCAGGGAGACTTCAGTACTTGGGCAGAAGATCCTCACTGTCATTAAAGTATAAATGCTCTTTGGCGGTATTAGGAGGAGGTACTTGGAGGTGTTGTTATCTGTTATTTCACCTGAGTGGGAAAGAATTTCAGACTCTGTCTGGGGATCTGTTTTAAAGGGAGAGAAAACCCAAGGCTGTCAGGTGCAGGGGGCTGGGCAGAGGATGGCCACAGCCACGGGGCACGTATGAAAGCGGGGAAGTCAGACTCCAGTTCCAGCCGACCCCACGTTTCACTTGGGATTGGTCCTTGGAATGAAACAGTATTTTAATCCTGCAGCTAAAGGCCCTAAAACTGCACTAACTGCAAACAGGAATGGGAGCCTCAGAAGTAGATGGAAACTTCCACGGAAGGAAAATATAAGCCCAAAGAGTGAGCAAAGGGCAAAAAGATATTTCGGAAATTGGGGTCAAAATGATTTCCCAGGGCAACGGGTGAAGACAGGGAGCCAGGAAACAGCAGCGAGAGATCCACAGGTGGTGGGAAGAGGATGTAGACCCAGCTTATGTGTTTTGATTGTCTGTGACGAGACACAGAAAATGCTGTGCTGTTGTTTTCACTGTGGTGGCCTTACCCTCCCTACAACCGCCTGGAAGGTAGTGTTGTTGTCCATGTTACATGGGGAAGCTGAGGTCCAGAAGGAGAAGTGCCAGGTCCCAGGTCACCCAGTCAGCAGGGAGGACCTGGGATCCTGTTCGACTCCACGGCTGCTTCCCACATGCATCATGATCAAGGATCCAAGGAACCAAGAGAGATGAATGAACAGTGTGGAAGGCACCTGAGCTGTAGAGCCAGCAGATCTGAGTTGAAATCTTGGCCCTGTCACTCAATTGTTGCGTGGCCTTCAGAAGTATTTGACCTTCTCAACCTTCTTTCCCCCTCCTACAGAAAGCGGGTGAGAGTTCCCTCCTCTTCCACTTTAGAAGTTGGTCATTCACACTTAAAATGCAGATGATGACAATAAAGATGCAAATCATAATAGTTCACATTCATTGAGTAATTGCTGTGTGCCACACGCTGTTCTAAGCAGCTCCCTTATATTATTTACTTCTTACAACAGCTACATTAGATAGAGATTATTGATTCCCATTTTACAAGGTGAGGAAACCAATGCATAGTGATATTAAATATGTTGTCCAAGGCCCCCTAGGTGGTAAGTGGGAAAGTTATGAAGGAGAGGCACAGATAAGCCCTTGGGGCTGGGGGTGTGGAGATCTGCAAGGATTGTAGAAGAGCTGGCCTCGTGCCACCACTGGGCCCTGCACAGTCTTTGCCCAACAGGTGGGAGCTCAACAGATAATGACTGATTTCTTCTTTTAGGTCCTCCCTGCCTCGGTCATTTCTCCCAGAGGCTTCTTATTCTCGAGCCTTAATTTCCTCCTTGCTGTTTTTTAGCCGAAGCCCTTGTGATTCAGTTCACCTCTCCTGCCAGGCTTTCTTTCCTCAGTCGGGTCTCAATTCCATCATCCATCACCAATCCTCATCCTCACATGTCAACAGGTCTCCCAGGTTCCTGTCTTTTGCTCCTCTGGTTCCTCTATTTCCCGGCACCTCATCACTTCCCTATGCTCGCTTCTCAGGCTCTGATCTTGGGAGGCAGCTTTACTGGCTTCAGCTCCCTAAACAGTTGCCTCCAGGAGCCCTTGGTCCAGTGGGATGTGGCGGAGGCTGTAGGACATCTGCATGTCAGAGGAGGAGTTGGGTGGGATGTGATTGACCTTTAAGAGTACTCTGTCTCAGAGCAACTATTATAAAGCAACACAGAGTTGGTGTGTGCTGGGCCGGATCGGGAAACAAAGTCCAAGGAATGGGCATCTGGAGCTCCTGGTCACACACAGTGTGACCAGACCCAATAAGGAGCTCCCTATGACCCCAGGCCACACGGCTTAAGGTTTGAATTCTAGGGGGAAAGCCATCAATTCAAGATGTGGGGAAGCAGACTGAGTCCCCACTGCTGGCCTTCTTGCTGCAATGCAGCTCTCTCCACCTCCCCCACCCACCCTTTTCTCTGAATTTTGTTTAAGAAGCTACAGGTGATAGTAGTCAAGTCACTAGATGATGAAACTGAAGGAAAAAAAAAGACACTTCTGTTACATAGGGCAAAGGAGGAGTAGAGACCCAGAAAAACCCACGTCTCCATGGCCTAAAAATAGGTTAAAAGACTGATGGGAGCTTGTGACCCTAGACAGAGGAACAGCGCTCTGCTGGCCCAAGAGCACTGTGCACCGCAGCCACGCTGAGTAACCAAGTAACCGAGGAGATGCACACCCAGCTCGCACCGCAGACACCGCCGAGGCCACGAAGCCTCCTCTCCCAGCCGTGCTGCTGCCTTCTGCACCCCATGGGTCCTTCCCCCACAGCAGCCCCAGCAGATGAGGCTCGGTGCTCTGGGCCTGGGGGAGGGAGCAACCTGACTGATTATACCCACCTCCCCCAAAGCTCCTTTTAGAGTGGGCTGTTCCACTTTCCCTGTAGCTTAGCAACGCAGGCCCCTGACAACTGATTTATTGGGAAAAAGCTTGACTTTTTCCAAGCAGGTTTTCTCTTTTCTTTCCCTTCTTTTCAAATAATCAAACCTTGACAATGATGAGGTCCTTGTGGATTCCTCCCAGGGATGCTGGTTTCACCTGGCTTGGCTATCGTGGACCCCTGCTTGGACATCAGCTTTCTCCCTGTCTTCCAGCCTCAGGTCTCATCGCAGTCCTTCATCCATACTGTAGCCAGGTTGATCTTTCTAAAGTTCAGTTCTGATGATCTTCCTCTCTTGCTTAAAACCCTTTTATAGCTCCCAGGAGAAATTTTCTCACCTGGCCCCACAGTGACAAACCCTGTATATCTGATGTCACCCATCCTTTGTCACACCTTCACACCCTCTGCTCCACCAGATTATAATTTTTTATTGCCTTCAGATCTTTGACTCTGCTGTTTCCTCTGCCTGGAAAGCCTTACTTCTGCTTACTTAGCTGTGAAATGTTCTTCGAGATTCAGCTTAAACATTGGCTCCTCTGTGAGCCTTCCCTGACCACTCCCAGGACAGAACTGACTACCCCTGCCTCTACTTCTGGGGCTTATATGTGGAATTGTCACTAGACTGTGAACTCCTGGAGGGCAGGGAGTATTTCTCATCCTCCAGCATGTGGCCAGTGCCCAGCCCAGTGCCTGACATGTGGAGGAGGGTGAACTATATACATGATCAGATGAGTAAGTGAAAGATACTGGAAGGAAGGAGGAGAGAAGGAGGGAGAATGGGAGGGAGGGAGGGAGGAAGGAGGAAGATGTGGTGGAAACACGCAAGTCTAAACATCCAGAAGGCAACATCCAAGAAGGTAGAGAAATGGAGCCCAGAGTGACGTCTGACCGCCAGGATGAAGGTGGCTTCTCTTTCATTCCCAGGACCCAAACTTGCGGATTAGAGGCAAGGCAAGGTGGGCTTCTGGAGGCCTGGCACAGGTACATGGTAATAGAAAATGCAAAGCCAAACCAGCTGAGCCCATTTGCTCCCAGATCGCTTCCTGCCTGTCTCTCGCTCTGCTCTGAATCACAGGGAGGCTGACCACTGGCGGCTTCTCGTCGTTGGCTTTTGGCTGGTTTGACCAATCGGAGGTGTTGATGGGAAGCAAGGGCATTTTTCTCTCTTAGCCTCTAATGGCATTTCTGGCAGTGACTCTTTTTGGGTCTCTGGTACCTGCCAGATAGGCCTGCTCCTATTCCAGCTTTTGGCGGGTGACCCTGGCCCCTGGGCTCAGGTGACGCTGCTTCTCTCTCTCCTTGTCCTTCTAGTCCTGGGGGGTGACGGTTGCTTCCAGCTGCTCAGGGTTGCCTCATCCTCCCCTGGTAGATTTACCAGCTTCTCTGTCACTCATGTAACCAGTTCCCTGCAGTAAATCCCCCTTATTGTAAATCTTCAGAGTGGTTTCTGTTTTTTGGTTGGACCCTAATATACCAGTGAAGTGACCCCATTATAGGGGGTAAGGTCACTGATGCTTACTTTGGAGGAGGTGGTGTATTTCCCTGTGTCTTTTTCTGGCTTATGATGGGGTTAGGTTGTGTGATGTATATGTTTAAACTAGATGGATGGGGGTTGGGTGCATTTTCTTGGTCTCCAGACCACATTGCTGCTCACTTTGAGCTCCGAGGGCCCTCTGTACAAGTTCTGCATCAGCAACAGGTCCTCTGGGCTTCAGTGACTCTGCCTGGCCCCTGCCTGCAGCCCCCCTGCCCCTGGGAAGAAGATGGGGATCTGGCCTCAGCCACTGAGTTCCTATTGGAAGAGTAGCATAAAGGAGGATGTCAGGGCAGCAAGGAGCTGGCAAAAGGAAGAATAGACTGTGAGGCATGAAGAAGGGAGGAAAGGAAAGGGGAAAGATGGGGAAGAGAGAGAACGGGACAGAGGTATCCGTGTTTAGCACATTGTCTGCACATAGGAGGGCTCTACTGATATTTGTTGAATGAATGAAAGGATAGAGGAAGTAGAAGGAACAGGCAGAGTGTGGGTGGTACTGGTAATGATCAAGCCACCTTAGTCCCCATTCCCGCTTCTGTCACCCTGCTTCAGGGCTTCCCAACAGCTCACCCATGACAACAGTTTCCTAACTGGTTTCCTGCAATCTCCATGACCCCTGATGCAGGGACTTTCCGAAATCACGGTCTTGGTTGTTTGAACGAAAATGCGTTAGTGGCTCCTAGAAGTGTAGAGATGAAATTCTGTTGTACACTTCTGAGCATCATCTTCTACTGCCTACTCTCAACCTGGACTCTTCACATTGTTCCCCACTCCTGGAACATTTGGGGGGATCATTTCCTTATAAGGCATGTTTCTTAGCCTCAGTCCTGCATCCTAAACGTGCTTCCTCGGTATCTATCTTTTTTCTTTTAAGGCTTAGTATTCTAACATAATTTGAGACAGCCCTGGGGAACAGGAAGTTGGGTAACTGAACTCAGATCTGGCCCCTGACCCCATCTCCTGGTGGTGGTCCCACTCCAGCAGCCGGGAGGTCACTGGGCCATCAGTTTGAACAATTTACACCTTTCCTGCAACGGACTTCCTCCTGTTTATATATCCATCTTCCTCTCTAGTGAGCTGTTCTCTCTCTGTGCTCCTGAGAGATAATGAGGGGGAGCCAGGCTCTTGGTGCATGAAAGGGCCCAGCCCCCCGAGGCAGGCTTGTTCTTGCTGGGAGAGGTCTCAGGATGTCTGTTGCTGGTTGTGTGTGCCGGAGCAGATGTGGGGACCAGCACTGGGCAAGTGAGGAGGAGACAAATGAACATTTCAAACTGTGTTTCCCCCACAGCCTAGTGGGGCAGATGGGAAGCCAGGCTGGGACTTGAAAATTCTTTTGCTGACTTTGCCAGGAAAACTAGAAGACACCTAGTTCAACTGTACCACTCAAATTCAATCTGATTAATGTTTGCAGATACCCATGGTATGGCATGGTGGGTTCCATTTGCACAGACCTGGCTGTGACTCTCTGCTCTGCTACTTAACCAGCTCTGCAGGCAAAGTACTTAATCTCTTATTTTCCTCATCTGTAAAATTAAATAATAAATACCCTTCTTACAGAGTTCCAAGTAGTTTGCATCCAATAAGTCTTCAATAAAAGGATACTACTCTTATTACTGCTATTTATTAATTTATAAATTATTTAAGAAACCTCTTAGGGCTAAACTCTGTGCTTGGCTTTGAAGCTACAAGTGAAGCTACAGACATGAGAAAGAGTTTGTCAGTACTTTAGGGAGCTGACAGTCTACAGCAGAGGTGGTCCTTGGCTCAATTCTGGCTCAGTGCCTGTTTTTGTAAATAAAGTTTAATTAGCACACAGCCAAGTCCATTTATTTACATATTGTCTATGACTGCCTTCATGCTACAATAGTGGACGATATAACCCGCGAAGTCCAAAATATTTACCATCTGGACCTTTATAGAAAAAGTTTGCTAACCCTTGGTCTAGAGAGGAAGATGGATATATAATCAGGAGGAAGTCAGTTGCAGGAGAGGTGTAAATTGTTTAAACTGATGGCCCAGAAAAAGCGAGAATCAATTCTGACGTGAGTGGGCATCAGGGTTTTAAGCCAGGCCTTGAAGGCTGAGAAGGAAATTGATCCCTAGATCCTGGGAGTGCGGAGGGGTGGGAATAGGCATGTCAAGATGACCACAGGGGTTTTAAAGGGATATAATGCATATGAGGATGGAAGAGACTAGAAATTAAATGGCTAGTCCAAATTAAATAGCTAGTTGACTTTGGAGTCAGAACTTAAACCTGGTTCAGTGCCTTGTAGAATTTACATTACTTTGTATTTAGACAGAATTTTATAAAATACAACATGCCTTAACACATACTGTCTTCTTTAATCCACACAACCACATTAGGAGGAAGGTATTATTAGTCTGATTTTACAGATAAGGGATACTGAGAAAAGAATAAGTACTTAGTCAAGAAGTAGCATTACTGGGCCTTGAGTACAGGGAAGGGGTCTATGACTGCAGCAAGGGTACAAGGTCAGTGCAGGTCAGAACTTTGTTGCAGGAATATGTCCTGGTTGCCTGGTGCACGATGTAACTGACAGGCCTAAAAACATAGGTAGGGTAACCTCAGGCCTACACACCTATGGGTTATTCAAAATTCAAAATGTCTTTAGTGAAGATCTGTTTTGTATATGTACAGAGTTAGATGCTGAAAGAAAACCCAGGGGAGTGTAAGACAAGACCATCCTGGCCTGAAGGTTCAGTTGAGGTCATAACCCTCCAAGTCTCTTAATGGTTTGAAACTATTCATGTCAAGTGACCAGTGTTGGTGCTAACAACAAGGGCATAGGAGTTAGAGGCTGTATCAGGAAGGCTCCATAAAGGGTGTGGGGCTGGAGCTGGGGTCTGGCTGATTCTATGCTGAATATTAATTCAGGCAGCCATCTGCTCACATTACAAAATCCTCATAAAGTCATAGAACCTCAGAGCTGGAAGGGACCCCAGTTCTCCCTATCAATTTACAGATGGGAAAACTGAGTCCCCAAGAAAGGACCAAGTTGCAGATAAGTACTGATATGGAATTCAGACCCAAGTTTCCCTTTGAAATTCAGGGCTCTTTCTATAGCACTGTTTTCTCCCTTTCTTCTGAATTAACCCAATAGACTTTCTTTTTCAGATGCATCCAAGGGAGTGCTCATAGATGAATACCCCCCAAACCTCAGTGGGTGCATGACACTCTTCATTCTCCTTTCCCTGCTCCCCAGTTTTCCCTTTTTTCTTTTTCTAATTCTTTTAGGTGGTAGGTTGGGTTGTTAACTTTAGATTGTTCTTATTTTTTGAGGAAGGCCTGTATCACTATGAACTTTCCTCTTAGGACTGCTTTTGCTGCATCCCATAGATTTTGTGTGGTTGTGTTTTCATGGTTATTTTTCTCAAGGTATTTTCTTCTTTGATTTCATTGTTGACCCATTGGTTTTTTAGTAGCTTGTTGGTTAGTCTCCATGGAGTCATTTTTTCCTCATTTTTCTTTCTGTGGTTGATTTTTAGTTTTATGCCATCATGGTTAGAAAAGATGCTTGAAATAATTTCTGTCCTCTTAAATGTATTGAGGCCTATTTTATGTCTTGAGTATGTGATCTATCCTAGAGAATATTCCATGTTCCCTGCCCCCATTTTTAATATCTCCCTGCTTCTTCCGGGATAAAGACCAAAGCTTAGCCTGAGAGACTGTTGAGGATAATGGATATGAGTGTGAGAACTGGCATCAAACTTTCTGGATTTGAACCCCCGCTCTAACACTTAATCACTGTATGGCCCTAGGCAAGTAATATAACCATCCTGTGTTTTAGTTTTCTCATCTATAAAATGGCTGTAATTATAGGAATTAACTCAGAAGTTTGGAAGAAATAAGATAATTCATGAACAAGACATAGATGAGAGTTTGGTGTCTAGTAGGTGCTCAGTAAAAATTAGCTAAATGATTGCTATTAGCCTGGTGTTTTTCTGACCCAGAAATTGGACTCCAGGCCATTTTCCCAACCTGGCCTCCCCAAACAGGTCTACTTACTGTCTCTTATAAGCTAAGTGCCATTTTGCCTCTTGAACCCCTCCTGTCTGTTCCCCTGTTCTTCCTTGCATGAACCTTACTCTCTTTCTACTTAAGTTGGTCTGTCTGTTTTACTGCATGCCTTGGAAGCCCCAGCCTCTGGTCACTTCTTTTCTGAGAAGTCCTGCAGCACTCAGTCTGGACTTCTTTGGTGTCCTGCTGCTGTTACCCATCTTGTGTGTCCATACCCAACCATCCCAAGGGGGCAAGTTCAAGGTTCACCTAGCACTTCCCATCAGATTTTGCACATGGCAAGTGGGTAGCACTCATCTAATGCTTCATTTATTGAACACCTATGATATAAAGAGACCTTAGCTCCACACTAGGGATACAGGATTGATGAGCCCCATCTCCAGCCTCAAAGTGGGGTGGGAGACACAGACTCATAGCCCAATGCTCAGCACTAGAATAGAAGTGGAACCACAGCTCAAGGGAGCCCCTGGAGGGAGAGAGTAATCAGTGTGTTGGAGGGTGATGACAAACGAAGGTGAAGGAACTGAAGAGGGAGATTCCAGAGTCATTATACCGGAAGAGTGAGTGGATCTGGGCACTGAAGGGCGAGGAGGAGTTAAAGCTGATTCTGGGCTTTCCAGCCTGGACTCCTGACAGCATCTGTTTGAAAGGTAGCCGAGCCTGGTGAGGGCTGCCATAAACAGGGAACAGTGTGAGGACACAGGGCCTGGCCGAATGGGTGTATGTTACTCCATCTTGGTAGAGGAGGGAACCCAGGTCTGACAATAGGAAAGTGCAGGAAGACTGACAACCAGGGAAGGTCCATCTGTGCCTGGTGCTGGAGGGGGTGGCCTGAAAAAGAGAGATGGACGGCAGCAGCAAGGTCAGGGAGAGACAGGTGTGGGTGGGGGAAAGGGCAGTTGAGGAATGAATTCTGAGGGAACTCTGAGCATGTGGGGGGCAGAGTAGGGTTTTGAAGGCCCCAGTTGCACTGGGCAGTGGTATTGGCAGATAGGAGTCCAGGAGGAGGATAAAGTTTGTGCTTTGCAAAGGGAATTGGGGTATTTGGGGGTGATCCAATGCTGACTCTGCAATGCTAACTGCATGCACAAGCACCAGAGAATCTCCCCAGTGGGCTTCAGGTGGCTCTGACCACCTGCCTTGTGAGAGGGAGCAGGTGGGGCTCATGGAGGGGAGCAGGGACAGTGGGACACCGGAGGGGATAAAGGCACAGAGAGCTCCTTTAATGGTGAAAGGAGGCAGACAGGGACAGGCGGGGGGCTGATCTCAGGGAGCTGCCAAGTTAATGGAGTAAGAGAGGCCCAGTTCTGGGTGGAGCGTGACAAGTGACACCAGGCAGGTATAGAGTGCAGGGTCATTTCAGGAGGTGGGGTGGGATGGGCAGGAAGGGGGAGTTGTGGGGACGGGGAAGCCTCTGTGAGGGAAAGGGCATTTGAGGCCATCCTGAGAGAGAGGGTGGGATTTCAAGAGTTGGAGCCAGGGGAGAGTATTCTCAGTGAGGACCAGCATGAGTACCTGGGGCGAAGCTGGAAGGGTAAGCTGCCATCAGATGATGAGAGGGTACCGGATGCTGGGCTGAGGAGTTGACATAGGAGCTTGGCAGTAGGAAGCAGCCCCTGAAGGTTTATGGCAGGGGATAGACCTACATGGACATTCTTCAAACTGGCTTTCAGAGTCCAGAATGGAAGTCCCACCTGGCATGGGTTGATGTAGGGAGTGCCTAGTGCCAAGGGGACCTTCTAGAATGCTGTTCCACAGTCTAGTGGTAGCCCGGGCTTTGTCATTTTCTTGGTGGGGACCTGGAACCACCTTGCCACCCTCCTTGCTGTGCTGACCCTCACTGTCTGTGCTGGACAGGGCTCCTGATAAGGCGGCCAGGTTACATAGGTCAGCTCAGGGGGTGTGTCACAGATAAGCAGGGATCCTCTGTCACAGCCTGACCTTATCCAATCACTCTGGGTGGGGGTGGAGGAGGATCAAATAGCTGCATTGTCTCTTCCTTTCCCATCAGACTTCTGCGTCAAAACTCAGGCTTTCTACGAGCGCTTCATGGTCTAGGGGGTCTCCCTCCTTTCAGATTACTTGTTCCTTTTTCTTACCACTATTTATTTATCCTCTTGTATCAGGGACTCTCTTGAAATCAAGAATTTTCCGGTTTTGTGTATCTCACACCACTCTTTGCACACAGTAGGCACACAATACTCTTGCCAACCTCAAACCCAACTAAACAAGCTCTCCCTTCCCCCTAGGGATGATTCAGTCCCATCCCCGAGGTGCTCAGACAGATGCCCGCCCTGGTTAACTGGCACTGTTACAGGATCTCAGCAAGAGGAGACAGGATAATAACCAAACAAAAACATTCCCTTGGCATCAGCATTTTCGGTGGATAGAGGAGAAATTGTTCTCCCGTGTGAGGTTCTGCAAAGGCATGTAAAGAGTTAGTTAGATCCCTGCCCAGGGACTTGTCCATATAAAGGCATTCCACCCAGAAGGAATGTGCGAGTCATGCTGGGAAGCAGGTTTCTCGCTAGGCTTGGGGGCCTGGAGTGCTTGTGCCAAAGCTAATGTCTGGGGCTGCCCTGCCAGCACCGGGAGACACAGGTCCCCGGGGCCACCGAGCGTGACGTAGAGTGCCCAGCTTCCTCTGCCCAGCCCCTGCCTACAGTGGAGATGCCCGTGAGTCCGAACAGCGACGTGGCTTCTGAGTGGGGAAGACTCAAAACAGTGATCATTGCTATAGCAGTGGCCTTTCCATCAGGCCCTCTGCCAAGAACTCTCCATCTGTGACCTCGTGTCCACCCCTCACCCAGGGAGCCGCTGGCCCTTGAGGACACGTGGCCGTGGCATCCATGTGGAATGCTGGACCTCGTGGCCTCTTGCCGGCCCAACCCTGCCACACACCTTCAGTGTCAGCTTTGTTCTCAGCTGAGTCCCCAGCACCAGGCACATTGTGAAGAATGAATGAATGAAGTTAGTTGTCTCTCTTTTCCTCTAATTCGAGCATGAAGGAAGCAATTCGTAGTCTTCTCCCCTCAGTTTCCCTGGCTCCCTGCCAGGTGGCTTTCTGGGCGGACATACTTGTCTTTCCTCTCCTCTCGGTTGATCAGTGTTTACTTGTTGTAAGACCTCCCTTAAATACATTTATTCTGTGAAGCCTTTCTAAATCCATGCTCTCAGATCTCCCTCAGTATGTATATGCATCTATGTAGATAATTTCTTATTAATCAAGGTTTCTTGGCCTTTTTTCCTCTCCAAGTATTTCACTTGCCTGCCATAACCCCTCTCCCCACTCCACCAAATGCAGCCAGGCCTTTCTGGACCTGTCCCCTCAGGGGGAGAAATGAAGGCATCTTCCCATCTTTGGGGCACCATAAACTTTATCTTCAGGAGACTGGAGGGAACTATGGGCATAGACTGGAGGTGTGGGAGAAACACAAGAGAATTGAAATCAGGGAGGCAAGAGATGGGGACTGAGAGGCTGTCGGCCCCTGGAAGGGGGCCCTGCACTCTGCTTTCTGCACTGGAGCCCTGAGAAGTGGGAATACCACAGAGGGGATGGCTGCATGGTGGCCCTTGGCCTACCAGGCTTTGGCCAGCCTCACAGAATTTCCTAAGTCTAATGTGACACAGACTAGGGGAATGAGTCTCTGGCCCTAAGCATGGCACCCTGCTGGAGGACAGGAACAGAGGACAGTGAGGGCAACCCATGTGGGGCATGATGACTGAGGCCCAGACAGGTCAGTGAACCCCAGACAAACCTCAGGACGAGAAGCCCCTTTGCCCCTGGAACTTGTACATACTTCAGAGAAAAGGGAAGAGGAATCACAAAATGACAGAAGTTAGGTTTCCGCTTCCTCCATGGAGGGGAACTGGGTATAGAAATCAAGTTGTCATGGAGGAAGGTATGATTAAGCACCAGACTCCGGAGCTTGGGTTCAAATCCCAGATAGCTGTGTAACTGAGGCAAGCCATTCCACTTTCCTTCTCCACTTTGCCCCCATTTTTCGTTTCCGTTTTATCCTTAAAATGACTGGCTCTACAACAGTGGTTCGTATCATTTATAAGACAGACCCAGGTTCCAGTCCTGGCTCAGTACTAACTGCCTCTGTGACTCTAGGACAGTCATGAACACTCTGTGACCAAGTTTCCTCATGATAATCCCTACTGACCACCAAGGTTATCATGAAGAGCCCAGGAGATGTATGATTGTCCTTTGGTGGTGCCCTAACAGGGAGTGAACATCTAAATTCTCGTGCATTTTATAAATACCATTGACTCTTAGGATGATCCCTGTGACTTGTAAGTAGATTATAAATAACTTTAGGGAAAATACTGATTTCAGTTCTGCTAAGAAATTGATGTGCCACACCTGTGTCCCACCTGCCCCGACCTGGTACCAGGTCCCATCACAGGGACCACTCAGTAAATATCCATTATTAATGGGGATTCTTAAGCAATAAACGTAACTTTATTTACAAAGAAGCTGAAAACAAGGTTTGGTTCAGAGGGTGAGGACGCTTGATCTGGTCAGAGATCGCTTAGCAGGGACCCATAGGACTTACAGTTTTGACTTTGTGATTAGCCTTCGAAGAAGACAGCACTTTTGGGAAGATTAGCATGAGGAGGACAGCTGAGGGGGCCTGAGCCCAGGGCAGTGGTCCCAGGAATAGTGCCACCTGGGCTGTGGAGGTTCCCCACCTTCCTCAGTCCTCATTTCCTGAGCAGAAGTGTCAGCAGAAGCACGTCGATTTTAGACATGGATCTAAATATCAGCTCCGCCCTCGACAAATGCTGCGTTCTTGCTTGAGCTACCTAATGAATCACCTTGTATCTCAGTGCCCTCACCTACAAACTCCAGCCAGTACCACCCATGTTATAGGGGCTCCTGTTGGGATTAAAATGGATTATGCACACACAGCCCTCTGTCAAGCCCTTGGCACAGAAGACGTGCTTCCAATGTGAGTCTTCATCTCTGCTCCTTCCCTCTTGGGGAGCTGGCTTCATAGGAAAAACCAAAAAGCAGGCAGTGGGAGCTTTCATCCTGCCATGAAAGGGATGGGACACGTGATGGTTGCCCTTGATGAGGGCAAATTTACTAGATATGCAGCCGCTTAAAGATGTGGAAAGCCCTCACCCTCCTCTGGGGTCAGGGAAGGTCAGGCTCGTGCTTGAGAAGCAGTGTATTGTGTTCAGAAGACATAATACACCCCATCAATATTTGATGAGACCCAGGGGTGCCGTGTGGTTGGCTGACTGACTCTGCTTTGTGACTACAAGCTGTCCTGTGCCTGATGTGATGGGCCAAAGACCGATGTCCTCAGGGAAGAAGTGGCACTTTGTCCTTTAGGGAAGATGGTAGGGCTGATCTGGCTCCAAACTGGCTGTTCTCTTCTTCCGGCTCTCCCATTTGAAGGGACAGTAATACTCACATCCAGCAATTGCTGACTGCTTATCCGGTGCCAGGCATGTAACAGGTGGTATCTCCTTTAGTCCTCAGAAGGCTCGTTTTACAGTTGAGAACACTAAGGCCCAGTGAATTCAAATACTCGTTCAAAGTCAAATAGTTACGTTATGACCTAAGGAGAGCCAGCTAACCAATGAGAAGAGGTACATGAGTCAACTAAACCTTCAGGAGAGTTGTTTTCACAAACTGGGGACCGTGAAGCTCTAGAGAATCTTAGGGAAACAGGGAAAAGATGGGAAGCCTTGTTCCTGAACACCTGCAGATCCACCTCAAGTCTTAACACAAGAATCACGGACTTGACCTTAATGCCTCCTTTGGTTTTAGCTTCCTTTCTCCCACGACCATTCTCTTTGCCTGGCCCAGACCTCTCCCTTTAAGAGCAAATAGAATGACCCAGTAGCTTTCAATTGCTTTTTGTAAGTATGAAAGTGTCTGTACTGCAGCCCTAAACAGCTCTCTTCCACCTATAGACTAGGCAGGAGGTACCCATTCCCTCTTGGCTCTGTTACAAGGCATCCACCTCTCTGCCAGCCCCTCATGCTGGCTGCTGTAGGTGGAATGTGGGTTTCTTTGAATCTTGGATGTTCCCTCCTGGATGCATTGCATCACTTTTAATGTCCATCCTTGGGTGTCTTTGGGACGGGACATCCAGCCTGGGTAGAGCTCCATAAACTTGTCTGGCTGGGAAGTGGGTGTGCAGTGATGGAATCATAGATTAAATAAGATCGTGTACACAGAATCACTCACCATGGTGCCTGGCCCATGGCAGGTACTCCACACGTGTAGTTGGAATTTAATTTAGAGTGGAAGAATAGGATTTTAGTTCTGTAAAGGCACCTAAAAATTCTTGGCTCAAACCCCACATCTTATAACCGAAGAAATTGGACTGAGTGTTCTTCCTAATGCTCCAAGGGTGTTCAAACATATCAAAAAGTACGGACAACAGCACAAGAAGTGTGAATGGGCTGTGAGTGAGGGCTGGAAGGGTCAGCTGCGATAATATATTCACATAATATCTGTTCTTAAAAAGAGGTGACTCTGTGGCCTTCAGATTAATTTTGCACTAAAATTGAAGGAACTTTTGAAAATACTTTGAAGGGTTTACGTCTATGACTTCATCCAGATCTCTGATAATAAGTAGCCCTTTATTACACGTTCTTCAAAATGGGAGGTTCAGGGAGGGTGTGCAATGTCTTCTTCCTTTTCCTTCTCTCCATAGGTAAGTTTCTCACACTCCTAGGTGAGGGGATGGATTCCACAGGGAAGGGTTAAGTTAGAGCCCTCATTCCACCAGAAGGAAAGCCCTTTTCTGTGGCCCCTCTGCTTGTCTAGAAAGCTGGAGGGGATACCTGGCTCCAGACCCACCCCCTTGCTGTGAGGTTAGCATGCCCTTGGCTGCAAGGCTGTGCTGCCAAGGTTTATGGGGAGCTACACCCTGGTTTATTATGCTGCCCGCCCTGAAGGAGAACCTCCTTCCCTTCCCATTATGGTGCCATGATGGCACCATCCACTGTCTCTGTTTATTGTCCAGAGTCCAGTTCCCAGAACTTCCTGGAGGATTGTCTCAGACAATGGGGTGTCTCTTCTGGAGAGAAAGGAGGGGGCACAAGAGTCACTAGAGTCCATGTTGATGCAGCGACCTTGGAGTGGCCTTGGCTGCTTATTCCTGTTGACTTGAAGCCACTTAGCTGTGCTCAGGTTCTGCCCATGTTGCCAGAATGAGCGAGCACTTTGAGGGGAAATCTAAGAGCTCATTCAAGAGGTCAGAGTGGAGCCCTGGGACCCCTCACATGTTGCTATTCCCCTACAGCTTAATCTGGAAGGACTGACCTTCAGCAACGGTCTGAGGTCAGGCCAGGTTGTGTTGGACAAGCTACCCTCCATTACCTCTTCCCCTGGAACCCAATGGGTGCCTCTCTGCCCTGCTCTCTCATCTAGCATTGGCCCACGACTTGCAGCTCCTAGGGCCAACACTGGGCTTCTTGGGTTGGTCCCATCATACTGCCCTCTCTTGCCACACCCCCAAGGACTAAGGTTTACACACAGACAGAGAATTCGCTGGTTGGCATTTGATTTCTCCAGAGTTCTATTTACTAGCAGGAGGCAGGGGAAGAGTGAGCCTCCCATTCCAGGGAACATTTGATCATTTAAATCCTGATCACTTGTTTCCTAATCTCCAGGTGAGGGATATGCTGGTCCATAGGGCAGGCCATCCATGAGCATTTGAGAAAAGCACCCCTCCCTCTGGGCAGGCACAAGCCCTACTGGGTGAAATCAAGGTTGGATTCCAGCCCCTCGTTGCCCTCTGCCCGGACACCCTTGTGCTCCGAGCTGTCTCTCAACTGAACTTGCTCCATGGGAGTGATTCTAAGGGGGAGGAGTCTAGGCTGGGGAGGAGGGGAAAGTTTTGGAGGCAGATAAAGCCTTGTAGTTGCCCAAAAATCATCTCATGTAGGTGTCTGTCTATTCTATGTGCCTTACTGGCTCAGCAGGGCTAATTACTAGGAGTCTCTGCTAAGCACCCAACACTCCCAGCAGCACTGATGACCTTTAGAGTGAGCCACATTTTTAGAAACAACGATCTTATTTGATCCAGTGAGGTCTTTGGAAAGTAGGCAGGGCAAGAAGATTATGCCCATTTTATAGATGAGGAAACAGGCTCAAGGGAGATGAAGTGATATGCACACAGTCACTCAGCTAGTAAATAGCAATGTCGGAATCGTGATCCTCTGGTTTTACTGGTCTGACAGCTATGCCACATTGCCACATTACCAGACAGACTCACAAAGTCTAGCTTTCATCATCATTTTCTAGAATGTACAAATCTTTAGAGAATCCTTTGTGCATACAAACTAGGGACCATTTGCTCCGCCTGTTCCCTCATGTCCTACCAGCCATTTGACAGGATGTTTGTAACAATATGACACATCTGTTTAGCACTTAATTTTTTGGGGGGGCCTTTTCCAACAGTCTCATGAGGCTGGCAGGGTGGGCATTCTGTCCACTAGAGATGTGCAAATGGACACCCAAAGAGGATGGGCGAGTTGCCGAGTCACGCCTGGTTTGGGACCAGCATCCAGGTCTCCTCATTTCTAAGTCCAGCAGGCTTTCAGCTTTGTCATGCTGCTTCCTCCCCAGAGGGCCTAGGGAACATAAGCAACTGCCTACAGGAAATATGCCTCACCTTCCTCACAGACACGGCGTTCCAGAACCAAATGCCATGGAAACGGAAAGCAGAGGGTGCGTGCATGCATTTCTTCTAGACCCGATCCAGTGCTCCTCAGAAGCTCAGGAGCCACCACATGTTTTCATCGTGGTCAATCCTAATCTGAATCCTCTTCAAAACAGACCAGAAAAATTGAATCACAGGATATCAGGAAAGAAAAAGAACCACAGAGTCTTTTTCTAGTCTAGTGCCTTCATTTTACAGATGAGGAAATAGTTTCTTGTTTTGTTTTGTTCTGTTTTCAGCTTTATTGAGGTATAATTTACACAATGGTAAGATATTTAAAGTTACAACATGATGATTTGAAACACATATTTATTGGGAAAGGATTCCCCACGTTGAGTTAATTAACACATCCATCACCTCACACATTTGCCTTTGTGTGTGTGTATGTGTGTGTGAACCCTTCAGTTCTACTCTCTTAGCAAATTTCAATTGTACAGATACAGTCAACTATAGTCAGCATGTTTACAGTAGATCATCAGACCTTATTCATGTTGTAGCTGAAAGTTTGTACACTTTTACCAGCTTCTTCCTATTTCTTCCCCCTAGCCCCTGGCAACCACTTTCTTAATCTCTGTTTCTATGAGTTTGACCTTTTAAAAAAAATGTGGATTTATTTTTTAGATTCTATCTATAAGTGATACCATGCAGGATTTGTCTTTATCTGGTTGATTTCACTTAGCATCATTCCCTCTAGTTTCTTCCATGTTGTTGCAAGTGATAGGATTTCCTTCCTTTTTAAGGCTGAATGCTATTTCATTGTATTCTGATACCACATTTTCTTGAACCATTCATGCATCAATGGACACCTACATTGTTTCCATACCTTGACTATTGTGACTCATGCTGCCATGAACATAGGAGTACAGATGTCTCTTTGTGGTTTTGTTTCTGTTGGATATATACCCAGAAGTGGGATTGCTGGCTCATGTGGAAGTTCTATTTTCAATGTCTCAATTAATATCCACAGTGTTTTCTGTAGTGATGGTGCCAGTTTACATTCCCACCAGCAGTGTAGGAGGGTTCCCTTTTCTCCACAACCTAGCCAGCATTTCTTGTCTTTTTGATAACAGCCATTCTAACAGGTGTGAAATGATATCTCATTATGGTGTTCTGATTTGCATTTTCCTGATAATTCGTGAGTACCTTTTCGTATACCTGTTGACCATTTATATGTCTTCTTTGGAAAAATATCTAATTGGATCCATTGCCCATTTTCAAATTGGGTTATTTGTTTTTTTGCTGAGTTATATGAGTTCCTTATATATTTTGGATATTAATCCTTTACCAGCTATGGTGGTTTGCTAACATTTTCTTCTGTCCTATGGGTTGCCTTTTTATTTTGTGATGATTTCCTTTAGCTATTCTGAGCTCATAGGTTGAAAGAATTAATATTGTTAAAATGTTCATACTATGCAAAGCAATCTACAGATTCAATGCAATCTCTATAAAAATTCCAATACACTTTTCACATAAATAGAAAAAGCAATCCTAAAATCTGTATGGAAACACAAAAGACCCCAAATAGTCAAAGAAATCTTGAGAAGAAAAAACACAAAGCTAGAGGCATCACACTTCCTGATTTTAAACCACAAACTATTACGAACTATAGTAATCAAAACAGTATAGTACTGGCATTAAAACAGGTACATAGACCAGTGGAACAGAATAGAGAGCCCAGAAGTAAACCCATGCATATATAGTCAATTAATTTTCAACAAAGGAGCCAAGAATATACAATGGGGAAAGGAATGTCTCTTAAATAAATGGTGCTGGGGAAACATAGACAGCCACAAGCAAAAGAATGAAACTAAACCCCTATCTTACAAAAATCAGCACAAAATGAATGACAGACTTGAACGTACGCTGAAACTAAAACTCCTGGATGAAAACGCGGAGAGAGTAAGCTCCTTGACAATGGTCTTGGCAATGATTTTTTGAATTTGACACCAAAAGAAAGGTAACAAAAGCAAAAATAAACAAATGGGACTACATCAAACTAAAAAGCTTCTGATGAGGAAACAGTTTGAGGCTACAATAGAGACCGGTTAAATGACTTGCTCAAGCCCACCCACCTGGACATGGGGATAGGGAATATTTCAGTCTTACGCTGAAGTTGTTAGCTTGGTTTCCACCTACGCATAGCCATCATCTGGAGACTGGGCCCTGGGAATGGTGAATGACTGTTGTCATCTGAGTCCCCATCTCTCTTCTGAAGGAGACCCAGGAGGGTGACAATGTGAGGAACATGAAATAGAAGGTTGGCATCTTGTTGCCTGCTCTCAATCTGAAATCTGGGCTCTGTTGGCTTCACCTGATTTCTATAACTTGGAAGAAAAACATTTCTCCCTCTGCATTGACCTGTGAGGACTCTCTGGGCCCTGGACCTGTGCTCTAGCCCCTGCAGATCCCCACTTTTCTCTGGGAGCAGTTGCTCCCTGCACACACACTTACTGAGCATGTATTTCATGCCAGGCTCTGTGGCAGGCTGGCGATACCCTATGAGTAAGATGGACATGGTTTCAGTCCTCAGTCCAGCAAAGAAGGCTGCTTAAAATGACTAATCCTGAAATTAATTCTACAATTAATCCTGAGAATTTCCTGGAACCAGCATTCATAACTTCGTTGGGCTATTAGGTGACCCCACCCGCCTGTTCTGGATCCTGAGCTGCCTTTCCCAGACTCTGGGTCTGAACAATTTTCCCTGCTTGTTTCCTGATGCCCACCTTGGACCCCAGACCTTGACGTATGGGTATCTACACAGATGATCACAGCCCTGCCCTCCTGCTTGGCCCGAGCACCTGAATTGATTACTGTGCCAGATATTGGGGATAGGATGCTGACCATGTAAGAAATGACCCCTGTTTTCCAGAAAGGATACTGGCTCTCAGCCTCTACTCTCTGGCCAGGACTATGTCTCCTCTGTTCCCTGGGAACTACTGAGCATTAGCCTTGGCTCTCTTATGCAGATTCTGTGTGATGTGTATCTGGCCTTTGCTCCTCTGTCAGCCTCAGCCCTTGACTTTGATGTTTGGATCCATGGTAACTGCACATCTCCTTTCCCAATGAACTGACCCCCAGCTGTAATCTCTGGCATGCCAACCACCTGCCACCATGCCCAGCAGCTTGACCCACCTCATAGTTCCTGGCCCACTTTATTTGAGGCAGCCTATGGCCTGGAGCTGACCCATCATCATAACAGACCCTCAATAAATATTTATGGATTGAGTCAACTCTAGAGTGGTTCAGAAATTCCAGGCACCTCTAAAAGAATCCAGGAGAGTTGGCTGTCATCTAATGATGTGTTTCAAGTGGAGAACACCTCTCTTAATCCCTGTGCTTCTCTGTGCTTCAGAAGCTTAAAAGCATAGTGAGTCTAATAGGGGGAATGAGTCAGGGTGAGATAAGAGCCTACTCTCTACACCGGACTTTTATTCTAGGGGAGAGTTGGCAGCCTCAAGCCCAGTCTTCTAGGGGACCTGGGCAGCCCTGGAGATTGGCGGGGCTGGAAACAGGTGCTACCTGTTACTGGCTGATCTGGTGAGTCTTCTTTCCCTCCACACTTCTGCCTAACAGGTCTGCCCACACAGAAAGCAGAAACAAAGCCGGCCTGTGAGGTGCCTTGTTTTCCTTGAACACCTCTTTAGATTTTTGCATGGGCTGTACCTCCGGATTGGAAACCTTTGTTGGCATTCATGAACTTTGTTTATAACCACATGAAGTCGATGCAGACAACTTGCTCTGGCACCAAAGTGAAATCCCTGTAAAGCAAATGACCACGTCCCTGCCGAGGAGCAGCAGATACAATCATTTCTGCCATCAGGCTCAACTTGGGCACTGTGTCACTAACAGGAGCACACTCTGGCTTCTGCTGAAAGTGAGCTTAGAACTTTTCCCAAGTTCTGTTTGTCCCTGAATGATTTCACCCCTGGGGTGAGAGAAAGATTCTCCCTTCCCTCTGAAAGAGTGGTTGAGCCTTTAAATCTTGCCAGGCAGCCCCTAAAATGGCCTCCAATAACCCGCATTTCCCAGTATTCACACTCTAGGATAATCCTCTCCCTTTGAAAGAGGGCTGGATTTACTGGCCTATTCCAAGAACTGAATAGAGCAAAAAGGATGGTTGTCACTTCCAAGATTAGGTTATAAAAGGACTCTGGGTTCTGTATCAGAAATGTATCCACATTCTCTCTCCTCTCCTCCCTCCCCTCCACTCTCCTCCCCTTCTCCCATCTTCCCTTCCCTCTCTTTCCCTCCCCTTCCTTCCCTACTCCCCCTCCCATCCCCTCCCTCTACTTTTCTCTTTCTCCTGCATCATTCACATGGGGGTGGGGTGGGGAAGCGAACAGCCATGTTGTGAGCAACTCTATGGAAACGCCCACGTGTGTGGTGAGGAACTGAGACCCTCAGCCCAACAGTTGGGAGGAATGGAAGCCTGCCAACTTCCCCATGAGAAAGCCCAAAAGTGGATCCTTCAGCCCCAGTTGAGTCTTGAAATGACTGCAGCCCCAGCCGACAGCTTTACTGCAGGTTTATGAGAGACCCGGAGCCAAACGTGCTCGGCTAAACTGCTCCTGGATTCCTGACTCACACAACTGTGAGATAATAAATGTTTGTTGTTTTAAGCCGCTAAATTTTGGAGTAATTTGTCATGCAGCTATAGATAAATAACATAATCCTCATGTAGGAGCTCCAGATACATGGCTTTCATTTCTTCACTAGCAATTCATTTACAACCTTTGTGCCATCTGCCTTCTGTCCCCGCCCAGGCTGCTGCTGGCCCATCAGGCACCTTATGCCAATTGGTAAAAGGGACCTGTTCCTCAAGACACTTTTCTGCCTGTAGCTGGAAAATTGTCATGAATATCCACTCTGTGATGACTCAGAAGGGAGGGTGCCCTGCTGATGGGCTGCCTTTGTGTGGTGCACAATCTACATCATTGTATGTAGCGCCACGACCTTACTCCTGCTGAAAATTCTCTTCCCAATGCCATCGAATCTGATGACTTTTCCTTAGTTCTCCTTTGCTTTGATCTGTTTCATGTGGCACTGTGAACCGCCCCCTCCTCTTTGCAACTTGTTAAGTAGGATTGAAGGAGATAGGACGGAGACTGAATAAGGATACAAATAATATATCGCTAAAAAGATTGATTGGCTATTACAACAGCCCCGAGCCCCGCACAACTGTGGACAGAGTGAAGCCAGACCTTTATGGTAATCCACCCCAGATGTTGCCTGGGGCTTCCTGCTCTCATTGTCAAGGTCACCTCTGGTGCCAGCTTCCTGTCTCCAACGAGTTCTTGTTCTCTGCTCTGGCCTTGAGCCTCTCCATTTATTGCTACCCTGATGTTTGTGCCAACAGGGAATTCATCCTTTGTTCCTTACTTTTTACCCAAACCTCCCTACTCTAATAAAGTTTGAGGAGACAGAAGGAGTGTGTTTTCATTACAGACTTGCAAACAATGGACTATGAGAGCTCTCTATTTTTAGTTCTTTGGTCCCTTGATATGCCTGCTGGTCCCCCTTCTGTGTCCTCTCATCCTTTCACGATGCTCCCGGTTTAACTTTCTCCTTTGTCAGCTTGCTTCCTGCTAGCCTGTGCCTCCAGTCATACCTGCCGTCTGAAGGTTTGCAAAGGTACTCTTCTATGGGAACAGTTTCTTCCCTAAGAGGAATTCTGTTACCAGACATTAAGCCAAGGTTTTTTCCATCTGCCTCAGTTCATTCTTAAAGTGACCACAGTTGGGTCAAATATTAAAGATCACTCCAAGTGGAGGGAGCAGTTTTAAAACAGCGAAGATTCTTTTCTAGAATTCTGTTCTCTCTGGGACCATTTATCTCCCTCTTCCTGGGCATCTCCTGCAGCGTGCTCCTGGCACTTTTTACCCTGCATTTCTGGATTTCTATCCTAGCTCAGAAACTGACTTCTGGCTGGCTGGATTCTCCATTCACTTCATGCGGGCAGCCCTTTTACTTTGAAAAGAATTACAATCGAATGGGTGCTTGTGTTGTTCTTCATGCAGGTCCAGGTTGAACAATCTCTCTCTCTCTCTCTGGCTTTGCTACTTTCCAAAAGTTTCCTAATCATGTCACAAATTCTCTCCCTCTTTGCTTTTTGTGACATAAAGCCTTTCTTTCCTCTCCTTCCATCTCTCAGACCAACTGTCCCTCTTTCTTTAGTTTCCTTCTCTTCCTCACATTTTCCTCTTTTCCAGGAAACCTCATCTACTCTTGGGATATTGGCTATTACTTTTTAAAGTTTCTAGCTATTTCCTTTATTTATTTATTCATGTATTTACATATGTACCTTTTTTAAGCCATCCTAACCATTTTTGAGTGTACAGTTCAGTGGTATTAAGTACATTCATATTGTTGTACAACCATCACCACCATCTGTCTCCAGAAGTCTTTTCATTTTGTAAAACTGAAACTCTGTCCCCATTAGACATTGGCTCCTCATTCTCCCCCTTTCAGCCCTGGCAACCAATTTTCTACTTCCTGTCTCTGTGAATCTGACTACTCTAGGTGCCTCATATAAGAGGAGTCATACAGTATTTGTCCTTCTTGTGACTGGCTTATCTCATGTAGCATAATGTCCTCCAGGTTCATCCATGTGGTAATGTGTCATCTATTACTTTGACACAAGTGATTCCAAGTCTATAGCCAGTCCTTACCTCTCTTTTAAGATATGCTTCTACATCCCCAGCTCCTTCTTGGATTTTTAACATGGAATCAATGCAGTCACCCTGAAGTCCACAAGTTTAAAACCTACCTTCCCTTCAAATCACAGTTCCTCATTTCTGTCAACAGAAATAAGTTTCCATAGTCCCTTTACATCTTGGGTCATTTCTTTTCCTTCCCCCTTGATCTCTCAACATCAAGTTACTCCACAGCTTATAAACTGTTGATAGCTCCTTATTGCCTGTATAATGAAGTCCAAAGTCCTCAGGCCACTCACAACCTGGCTTTGAATTAGTTTGGATTAGGCTCATTTGCATGTGTCAGAAAACCCAAAATAATAGTGGCTTAAAAATGAGATAGAAGTTTATTTACTTTCTCTCATGTGAATGAATTCTGGAAATAGGCATCCCAGGACTGATACACAAAGCTGTTAGGGATCTGGACCCCTTCCAGTTAATTGCCATATCATCCCAAAGACATCTCTATCTTCATGGTTTAAGATGCTGCTGGAGCTCCAGTCATCACATCTGTATTCCAGGCAGCCAGATGTAGAAAGGGGTAGGGGGAAAGGGCACAAGCCAATTAGTGTCTAAAGATGTTTCCTAGAAGTATCCCCATACCACTCCCAATTGTATCTCATTGGCCAGAACTTAGTCACATAGTCACATCTAGATGCCTGGGAGGATGGAAAATATAATCTTTAATTGGGTGGCCCTATATCAACTAAAAATTGGGAGTTCTGTTACTAAGGAAGAAGGAAGACTAAATATTAGGTAGCAACATTAGGCTTCACCTCTTCTTCAGAGTGTCCTCTGCACACTCTGGTATCAGCACGTCCCAGTGGAATGGGATTATTCGACACTTGCTGACACTCCCACTAGGCTGAGAGCTCTTTTTGGCTGAGAATCTTGTCTGCTTCATTTCTGGACTCATATTTAGTGCAGGGCTGGGCAAGGAGGAGGGGCTCAACAAGTGTTTAATGAATAAACAGATACGCCTGGCAAAAATATATTGGAGCGGGTGCGCAGGAAAGTGTCCCAGAACAGGGAAGAAGCTGTGTTGGGGTAAATAATCCTCTCCTAGAAAAAAAATAACAATAAAACTAATGAAAATAAATAATGTCCTACAGCATCATTATGCATTTGTGGTGACCCGACAAATTAGACAGGACAGATATTTTTTCCCCTTGTTGAGACACTGCTTGAGGTCACAGATCCAGCTAGTGCTGAGCGTGCCTGGAGCCCCTTTCTTCCCCCCAAGCCCAGTGTCCTCTTTCCTAGAAGTGGGAGGCCAGAGCAGACTGCTCAATCACCTACCACCAGCGTACCAGGCTCCAAATTCCTTTTGCTTTGTAAATAAATGAAGTCCTGGAGGCCTGCTTCAGAAGGCAGCAGCAACTCCAGGGGAGGCCCAGAGAGAAACTTCAGAGCATGCCTTCCCCGGGGGAGCCTCCCTATCAGGCTGCCTGGCCCCTGTCAGTCGGTGGCCTTGTAAATCCATGGGAGGCCCAGACCCTGGAATCTGCAGCTGCCTGGACTTCAGCAAGAAGTTTATCTTGGGGCCCATCCCACACAGTGTGCTATTAAAATGCCATAAAGGTCTCATTTAATTGTTGATTGTCCCCAAACAGGAAGTCAAGGACAACATTAGAGCCAGGCCTCACTCAGGGTGAACGATGCCTTATACTGGATGAGGGAGTAGGGCTGTTTACATGCTTTCCTGTTTAGTTTCCTCTTGGGCTCAGGACAAGTTTTTCAGGGTCGTGAAGCACTGGCTGCCTTAACACAGGTTCAAAACACTCTCTTTCGCCAACAAGGCAGTCGGTTCTCCAAAAGTGGTCCTGGGACCAGCCCCATTGGCATCACCTGGGAATTGTTAGAAAGGCAAATTCTCAGACTCCCTCCAGGCCTCCTGAATTAGCAGTCATCTGAGTTTGAAGCTCTCCAGGTGATTCTGAGAAACACAGCTCTAGCAGGCACCCAGGTGAAAGCTGTAAAGGGTTGGAAGCAAGAGCTGACAGGCTCTCTGGGCTGCAGTGAGAGCCGTGTGCAGGCCGGTGAGGTGTGCCCTGGCCTGCTTGGGGTGTTGGCTTTGAGAGGCACTAAGGCATCTTTTCAGGGCGTGCTGGGAGGAGAAGGCCCATCCCGAAGGAGGAACCATGGCCAGCCAGGGGCAACAGGTAAGAAAACTGGTGGGACCCCACTGAGGAGGAAAGTGGGGCCGCTGTCTGGGGCGGGCAGGCCGGGTGAGGCACACCAGGGCCTAAGGTGCAGGCCAGGCCGGGGCCGATGCTGTTCCCTCAGCCAGCTTTCTCTTGTGCTCTTGGATACGGGCCAAAGATTCTAGACTGCCTGGCTGTCAGCGAGTTATTGATTCCTGCCCTGTTACTTGGTCATGCCCTTCATAGCTGCCTTGCTTGAGCAAACACTGTCGATGAGCAATCTGGGCTCTCCATATTTCACAGTGCGCCCGGCACCTCCTGAGCTTCTCATTACCTGTCTCCCTCCAGCTCCTTTCCCCAGCGATGTGGGGCCTCACCTCCATCAGGGGGGGGGGTCCTGTGGGATGTTATGACATGGGTACTGTCGACTGGACTGGCCTTTCAGGCTTTCATTTCATATCTCTGCCTTCCAGCGCTTTGTCATTCTAGTGATGGGAAGATGCCTGGGATTTCAATATGACATGTGGGCAGGGACCCGCATACCCGAGTTGGATGTGTTGTGTTTAAATCAATACATCATCTTATGAAAAGTTATTGGTAAAAAAAAATCAGTTGTCCCAGTGCTGTAATTAAATCCTGTAACTCCATGTTTACTGTCAGGCAGTGAAAGTCCTAGCCTATACGTTTTACACATGGATGCTAAATAAAGCACCAGTCCTCACAGCCACATCCCCGTCACTGTGTCTGCACCTGTGACCAGTTGTGACTCAGGTGGGCCAGGCTTCTAGCAACTGGGATGGGGAAGAGGCTGGCACCCATCTGTGGAGTTGGATTCTGAGGGAGGTGGTAAAAAAACTTACTGTGTCCATGTCAGTCATTGGGTTTGAGAAATGATGACAGCTTACTAGGGTCAAAGTAGGGGGCATAGAAAGGGGAATCTCTTGGTCTTGGGGAGAAGCAAAACTAGGCTGGTAGTCACCTCAAAGTCCATCAGGCTTGGAGCTGGGTGAGGCAGGGACCAGCCAAATAGGCAGGGGCTCCAGGCCTAGAAACAGGAGCTACCCAGGAACTAGGTGGTGACTTGATGGTTTCAGAGAGGATTGGTGGATATGTGGGTGTCTGTTGTAACAGATGGGTGGCTGGAAAGGTAACTCTAGTGCCCATGGATGCTGGGTGAGAGGCTGTACACCTGCCAGGATTGGTTCCAGACCATGAACTGTGTGGGGCCTGCAGGAGGCAGGACTGTCAATGCCTGAGCTCCAATTCCACCGGTGGGAAACAACGTGGGATGAATTATCAGTTAGTTTCCAAGGAGGTCATGGATTTTCTGAGCTTTAATTACAAGTCTACCTTCCCCATGTGCGGCCCTGCCTCTGCGCTCCCTGGGGGAGTTTTCTGGAGTGATGCAGTGGGTTGTAGAGAAAAGCACTTTGGAATCTGGCCAACCAGGCTCTGAATTGTGTTCTTGCTCCTTGAAGATGGATAGTTCAAGGGACTTTCCCTTCATCCTGCTGAGCTTCAGTTTCCTCATCTCTAAAATGGGATCCCTCAGGCCTGTGTCACAAATACTGTAGTTATGAGGGTGAAGGAGGTTACATATCTGCTTCATCACGGAGGCTCTGAATCAACGTTTGTTTCCTCTTTTCTCCCTGCTCCCCCTCCCAGCCTGCATCCTGGACACAGGACTTGAGCCCTCTGTGTTTTGCAAACCAAATGAGCACCTTGGGTAAACACACATTAGCTCATCTGCGTCAGCTTTGCTGTAAACAGGGAGCAGGGGCTTGGGGAGAGGGCGTCTGTCTGTATTTCTTTCACTTGGAAAGCCAGAGGCAATTTTCTTTCTTTCCTTTTAGTAAGAGAGAATCTATGCTGGATATTCTATCCTAGAGATCAAGTTCAGTCCTCTGGGCAGAGTCATACAATATCCAAGGCAATTACAGGGAAAGCTGGGGTCTGGGCCTCACCCGCGATGTTTATCGTGGACATGGAGTCTCGCTCTGGCTGCATGTTGGTGAGGAGCAGGGAGGGGTGTGGGCTCAGGCACTTGGATAGGCCGTCTGCTCTGTGCCACCACTGTGGAACAACCCAGTGCTTCATCATCTCCCTCTGTAGGAATGAATTTCTAAATTTCCTGCCTCATAGCCAGGATGTGAATTTGAATTCACTTCAAACAGCCCTGCTTGCTCCCCTGTTCCCCCTGCCTCCTGTTCTCCCTTGAGTATTAGCCAAAAAGGGGAGGTCCCTTGGCCCTTCAAAATGTCATCCAGCTGCAGGGCAGCCTGGCACATCAGCATTACAGCTGCTTCTAATTTCCTGGAGCGGGCAGCTGGAGGCACCCCAGCGTCCTGGCGCCTGTGGGCGAGTGATTGGCTCACCCCAGCTGTGCATTTGAGCTGAAGAGGCTTCAAAAGGAAGAGTCACGTTACAAAGCTGTGGATATTCTTAAGTGCTGTACAGCAGGGGTACATGATGTGTGTGTCACCCTGGCTTAAACTCTTGGAGCCATTGGATCCCCAGTTGTTTTTGCTACACAGATTGGTAAAATGCACATGGAGATTTTTGGAAGACGTAGGGGGAAAATGGTAGGAAAGAATAAAGGAGGCCTTAGGGGACGAATCTGGAGGAGAGGAAGAAGAAAAGGGGAGAGGAAAGAAGGACAGGAGGAGGAGAGGCAGTCAGCACCAGTTGAGCAATTCACAGGCATACAGTGCGTCCCTACTGTATGCCAGGTACCCATTCCAGCACTTGCAGTCATAAATGCTCACTGTGCTCTGCTGTCACCAGCAAGGTGAGGTATCCAAGGGGAATGTGTCACAGTGAATATCCAGCGTCCTGGACATCTCCCTGAATGCAGCCTGGAAAGCATCTGCCCTGGGAGACTGGCTACGACTGTGGCCTTGGTTTCCATTCCTTTGGAAGACATCATCAGAAGCTCTTCAGGACCTAGACTATGCTGGTGTTTTACTGCCCTGTCCCCAGGGCCTGGTGCAGCGCTTGGCACAAGGTAGATGCATAGTAAATATCTGTCGAAGTAACGGGAATGAATATTTAGTTGAATACTCTGAAAAAGTGCAGACAAGGCTCACTATATTAGTGCTTCTTAAATTTTTTTTTTAATGATGTACTGCTGTTTTTGAAGATGGAACAAGGGCTCTAGAGCCAAGGAGTACAGGTGGCTTCTACAAGCTGGAAAAGGCACGGGAATGGGTTCTCCCTCTAGAACCTCCAGAAGAAATGCAGCCGTGCTGATACAGACACACGAAATTTATGTTAATCTCCCGAGAATCTTGCTTAAACGCTGATTCTGACTCAGTAGGTCTAGGGTTGGGCCTGAGACTCTGCGTGTCTAACTGGCTCCCAGATGATGCTGTTGGTCCCCAGCCCACACTTGGCGCAGAGATCTTCATCTTTCCTAAAAGCTGTCCAGCCATCTACTGATTTGATCTAGCATCCCCCTGGCCTCAGAAGGTGGCCACTGAGAAGTGGTTGGAAAGTAGAAGGTTGTAGGTTGGAACTGAAAAAGAATTTAGTTCCCAGCTTTGTCTGCAGTCTGTTGAGCACCATGGTCCAGTGACCAAAGACCAGATAGAAAGTGAAAGCAAGCATTTCCCCTCTTCCCACTGCTGGCCCCCTGGAACATCCCTACAGCAGAGAGGTTTGTAATCTGCAGCCTCACCAAGCACCCCTTGTGACCAAAGCCTTCCTAGATTCCAGGGAGGTAGTGACTGTGATCCCAAGGGATGTGAGGCCAAAGACCATTTTGTTAGGGGTCTTTGCTGTGTTCTGGGATCTTTGAAGCTCTCTTTCTAGCGTGGACCTTACTTCTGGAGATTTTGGACAGAATCAGTTGTTCTCCTTTGGAATCCAATCCAGCTATCTGCAACTACCATCACCTCCCTTTCCACCAACATTTCATCACCGCCACTGCCTCCACCCCTTCTGCTGCTGCCTCTCCAGCACCATGGCGCCAACTCCATCATCCCCACCTCCACCGCTTCTAGCCTGCACTCATACAGTGTTTTGGTTGTTTCTACAGTGCTGTCACATGAACCCATGTGGTAGGCACCATTGTCCCTGTTTAAAGAAGTAGAAGGGCCAAAGAAGCTAAATTCTGTGAGGTCTCAGAGCTAAGTGGCAGGGTTGGAATGCAAAATCAGTGTCCTCTGATTCCAAAGCAAGCACTGTCTCTCAATGTGCCGTGTCTCCTCTGAGGAGTCCTATGTCCCACTTCTACTCTAGTCTCAGCAATGAGTCTGTGGTTTTCACCCTGGCAGGGAGGGCCTGATCCATGGAGAGCGGCAGATTCATCCTCCCCTGGGCATACTGCTTATCCAGCCAGAGAGGCAGTCAAATCTCCTGGAGTCCAGTGACCAGCCCCACTGGTTTATGGCCATGCTTCTGTGCCAGAGCAGCAGGCTGAGTGGTCATTTCGCTGAAACTCTTAATTCAACAGGGTGGAGATGGGGAAGAGGTCAGTGATGTCACTGTTTCTTTATGACTTTGTAGAGTCACCCTTTGAAAGCCATTTATTTGTATCTGAAAGAAAAAAAAAAAAAAAGCAACAACCTCCTTACCCCACCCCGACCCTGAGCCTGTGATGTGGGCAGAAAGATGCTAAGCTGTAAAACAGGGGTGAGAAATGCCATACTGCGATGGCAAGGTACACTTTCAAAGAGCCCATAAGGCTTTACTTCATTTTACTCCTCCTGACACTTCCTTTTAAGGTAGGCAGGACAGGTATTATTATTCTCATTTTATAGATGGGAAGACTGAGGCTCAAAGAGGTTAAGGGACTTGCTCAAGGTTCCCAAGGCAAATTGTCTGTCCCCAGTGCTCTTTGGGTCACATGCACACACTATGGTGGTCACCTGCCTTGCACATAGTGTCACCAACCAGCAGAGAACCTTCAGATGGGGCACGCCATCCAAGCCCTGGCACATTTATTACCAGTAGCTGTCATTCCTTATTTTATTACCCCCGAATGCAACTCTTTACAAAAACATCTGAAAATTAACCAGAGTGCCTGGGAGCTGAGTTGGCACCTGAGTGAGAACAGGACATGGAACACCCAGGGGAGGGGCAGGAATGCTTCTAGAGGGAAGGACACAGGTACTGGAAACCAGTAGGTCCAAGGTCATGCCCAGAGATAGCTGATATGGGGAGCAACAGGCAGGGGGTAGCCACCTGCAGGCCAGGCTCAGGTCTGGAAGAGCTGGGGCAGGCAGGTCAGGTCCAAAGCCTGAGTTTTGAGAACCCAGAATTCTGGGGAAGAATTGTTACGGACTCATGTCTGACAACAGTCTAGGGGGGAAAAAATCTAGGCAAGAGACCAAAATTGTAGCTTGACACTAACTAGGGTTGCATAAAGCAGAGGCTGTTCTTAGACTTCCTGTTCAAGACAAAACTAGGTTTCAGTGTTTGGGTTGGTCTGAATCCACGGCAGAAGGCAAGCAGGCCGGTGGACCGCAGTGAGAGAACCAGGAGGTGGATACCAAGGATGTCTCTGACTGATAATTTTTGTAGAGTTATGTTTCCCAAGCTGACATTCTGCAGAACACTGTTTCGTATGATGCTTCTGAGTGTGTCAAGATCGAAAGGTCTGTGCTCAGTAAAGATGGGAATACTGGATCAAATGAAGCGACCCAGGTTCCTTTATTACAGGAATTTTCAGCACCTTTAATATGCAAATAAGTAATGTGAATTTCCAGGGGAAAGCTATTAAAAACAAAGTTTTCTAAACTTTTTTGACCCCCCCCCCCTTTTTTTGGCCTTGGCACACATGTTAACATTTCCTGGAACACTGGGGGAACTTAGTCCAACTTTTGCTCAGCTGGGCCACACTTACAATATTTTCTGCTTCCATACTGAGGTCCTGGCCTTTTCCCTCATCACAAGTGTGCTAGAAGACAGGGCGGTTAGGTTAGAAACCTGAGCCAAGCAGCATTGTGGTTTTAAGGTTAGCCCACCCTTTCACCTCTAATTTGGCATGTCTCCTCCCAGTCTTTTTTTTTTTTTTTTAATGCCCTTTTAAAGCTCGGTCATTGCAGTCTAACATATTTTAAGCTAGTGTTTGGAGTCTTGTACACTGGGGTTGGCAGCCTCTCCCAGTCAATGGACCAAACTATACTGAAATTCAGAATAAAAGATCAACAAAACCCAGGGACCCCAGCCTTTCTCTGCCCCACTACCTGTTCACCCAAACGAGCAGGAACCAGAGGGACAGAGTGGACTAGGGGGCTGTCAGTCCCTGTTGCCCCTTTAGATCAGGTATCGCCTATGTGTGACCACAGCCAGCTGGGCTGGACTGAGCGACACTCCCTGATTTTTCTGTATGGAATCTGCTCCCTTGCTGTTTCTCCCACTCTGGCCTCAGCTTTTCTGTATTGGGAAGTCCTTAATGGTCATTGATCTACAACAATGGTTCTCAAACCTGGACGTTGATCTGGATTACCTGGAGGACTTTCTAAAACACAGATTGCCGGGTCCCACCTCCAGAGTTTCTTACCGAATAGTCCCTGGGATGGGACCTGGGGGTTTGAATTTCTATTAGGTTCCCTTGTGATGCTGATGCTAGTGGTCAGAGGATGATATTTTGAGAACTATTAGTCTGTAATTCCGAAGCCTGTGTATCAGAATCAGCTGAGAAGCTTGGTTACCTGGAGGTCCCTGGAGCTCACCTCAGCCCAACTGAATCGGGATTGCCAGGGGTTGATACCTTGTCTGCCTCTCCCTGGCCTGGCCTCTGATGGTCTGTTTCCCTCTCTCCTGCGCCAAATAGGAATACTGGGATGCTGGCCTCTCCTGTAATGAACTTCCTCAACTGCCCATTGGCACAGAAACCCATTGTATCCAATGTGGCTAGGAAAGCTGACAAGAAGGACTTGTGTTCTCCATTTGATTAGTTTTAAGAAGGTCTCTATGTGTGTATCATCTTTTTTTCACCCTCTCTAAGTAAAAATGCCAAACTTACAGTTTGTTAAATGTTGATCTTCAATAATAATACTATGTCATAAGAATCATAAGCTGCATTCTACATATGAAGTATCTATGGCTCAGAGGGTTAAAGAAATTGGGGAAATAATAGGACTTGGAGTCATTAGTCAGTTATCCAGTGCTGCAGAGAAAGCTCCAGGAGAGTGAGTGTAAACACCCTGATAACACATGGCATCAGGCTACACCTGATTTCAGGTAATTTTTATACAAAGGCATCAGGATAGGTCTCTTAAATTAGAACTTCGGGCATATGAGTCTTTAGAATTGAAACTAGCTGAATAAATACAATGTGGATGTAATTAGATGTGCTAAATAATTTCATTTGTCACATAAAACTTCATTTTATAAATATTCTTCTTTTGAAAATGAGGAAACTAGATTCAGTAAGACCAGATGACTTATCCAGGGTTATGAGGTTAACAATTGGAGGAACAAGAATTTGAAGTTCTTCAAAAATCTGTGCTCTTGAAATTAGAAAGACCAATAATAAGTGTTGGTGAGGATGTAGAAAAAATGGAATCCTTATACACTGCTGATGGGCATGCAAACTGGTACAACCACTTTGGAAAGAAGCTTGGCTGTTCCTCCTGAAGTTAGGTGGATCATTACCATATGAGCCAGCAATCTCACTGCTAGGTATTTATCCAACAGAAATGAAACACACATCTACGCAAAGACTTGGTAGGCTTTTTCACACTAATCCCCACCTAGAAACTAGCAAAATATCCAACGATGGGTGAATGAGATAAGTTGTGGCATGTCCATATAAAGGAATACTACTCTACTCAGCAATGAAAAAGAATACAATGAAAAAGAATAACATGGAGGACTTTTTTTTAATGGAAAAATCGAGATATCAAAGAGCACAGACTCTCTGATTATATTTATATGAAATTCTGGAAAAGGTCAAACAAATCTATAGTGATACATGTGCAAGAGTTAGGGTATAAAACCCTAACTGTTTTACAGTCTCCAGTTTACAGCTGAGAAAATGAGGCTCAGAAAGTTTAAGTAGCTTGTCCAGGGTTACACATCCTGCACGCTACCCTTCTCTCCTTGAGCTCAGGCTGTTCTGCTTGACCTCACTTGTTCTGCTGGCTCCCTCTTCTATTTGGAAAAGTGTCAGCTTACTTTGCTCAGAGTTGAAGCCTGTGTTTACTGCCTCCCTCTGCAAGTAACTCAATACCCTTTAAGGCTGGCATCACTTGACATTTCTGTCCCCTTTCTACATCTTTAATCTCACTTTATTTTTTCTTTTCCTACCTCTACTGTTCTCTCTCCAATCTCCTAATGCTCCTGTTCGCTCCCTTCAAATCCTCTCTCCTTTGCTTCCTTCTATTTTCACTATGTCTACACCCAGATCTTACTGCCGTGGAAGGAGAGCTTTCTGTCAGGGTGTGATTCTCACACAACCATTTTCTTTGATGAGGAAAATTATGTGGCTCTTCTAAGTTTGACAGATTTAAGATGGCAGGATGCCCAGTTAAATTTAAATCTTCGATTAGTGATGAATAATTTTTTTTGGTGTAAGTATATCCCAAATATTGCATAGGACGTACTTACACTAAAACATTATTGGTTGCTTATCTGAAATCCAAATTTAACTGAGTGTCCTGTGTGTTATGTGGCAACTCTAGCCACTCTTGATGTGCCATCATTTTATTAAGAAAGGACAGGTTTTTGAAAGAGCCTCCAAAGATGCAGCCTCCCTGGGAAGCAAAATAAGACTGGCCTTTCAGGGTTTCTCCACCTGGATGTCTACCACCCGTGTTCATCTTGTTTGTCTCCCTCCCAAAGCATCTACTGTGGCCTCCCTTGCTCCCTGCCCTGTCCTTCACCTCCTTAGCCCTGAACGCCTTGCCTGTCTGATTAACCCACTCACTGTTGTCCTTGCCATGTTGAGTATGCATGTTCTCTAGTTTTTCCCTTGATGCCTGTTCTCAACGCCAATCTGCCTTTGCTCTGGGTAGATATCCTATCCAATCTGGCCAGGCTCGTGACTCTACATGCCAGGGTCAAAGCCACAGTACTTTCAAGACATCAGTGCATCCCATCCCAGACTCTATCTGAGGTTACAACAAAACACTAACTGGGAGCCTTCACTCTTCCACCCATCTCTATCAGTTACATGTGAGTTACACGAGTAGACTCAAATTCACTGCCAGGTTTGAAACTGGGCAGGTCTCTGGTTTCACTAGGCTGTTTTCAAGTGGTTGCTGGATAAGAGGACTTAGAAATATATTCTCAGTTGACAAAGGGCAAAAAGGGCCTACATTCAGTTTATGTCAATAAAATTTGGGTGATTATTCTAGGAAAGAAAGGAAATCTTATATTAAGCTACCAGGTGAGATATTTTGTAATTCTTTCTATTCCTGTTGAAATTTTGCAGACACAAAACACACGCAAACCACTTGATCTATGGAAAACTAAGTGAGAAGCTGTCTGTGGGAGCTGTAGGTTGGTTTACAGTTATAGTATTTTTTAAAATTTATTTTTTCAGACGTATTGAGGTATAATTGACAAAAAAATTGTAAAATATTTAAAGTGTATAATGTGATGATTTGATATACATGTGCTTTTTGAAGATTGCCCCCATCACATTAACACATCCACCAATTCACATACTCACCTTTTTTCATGTGTGAGAACGTTTAAGTTCTATTCTCTTAGCATATTTCAATTATACAGTACAGTCTCATCATCTGTAATCACCATCCTACACATTAGATCATCAGCCTTTCTTCATTTTAAAGCTGGAAGTTTGTACCCTTTTAGCAGCTTCTCCTGATTTCCCCTACCTGCAGACCCTGGCAACCACTTTTCTACTGTTTCTTATAGTTTGACCTTAAAATTTTTTGGGTTTTTTTCCCCCCTAGATTCTTTATATGTGATACTATGCAATATTTTCTTTCTCTGTCTGGATTATTTCACTTAGCATAATGCCCTCCGGTTTTGTCCACGATGTCACAAATGACAGGATTTTCTTCCTTTTTTAAGACTGAGTAATATTCTAGTGTGCATATGTATATATGCCACATTTTCTTGATCTATTCATTATCAATAAGCACTTAGGTTGTTTCCATACCTTGGCTATTGTGAGTAATGTTGCAATGAACACAAGAACATGAATATCTCTTCGAGATAATGGTTTTATTTCCTTTGACTGTATACCCAGAAGTGGGATTGCTGGATCATATGGTAGTTCTATTTCTAATTTCTTTTTTTGTCTATCTCAAGCAAGTTGTTTTATTTAAAAATTTTTGCCTTTTAAAAAAATTCTTATTTTTTATTGAAGTGTAGTCAATTTACAATATTAGTTTCATGTGTATAGGAAAGAGATTCAGTTTTACATATACATACGTATATATATATATTTTTTCAGATTCTTTTCCATTGCAGCTTATTACAAGAAATTGAATATAGTTCCCTGTGCTATACATTAGGTCCCTGTTGTTTATCCATTCTACATAGAGTAATGTGTATCTATTAATCCCAAACTCCTAATCCATCGCTCCCCTTCCCTTTCCCCCCTGGTCACCACAGTTTGTTTTCTATGTCCGTAAGTCTGTTTCTGGTTTGTAAATAAAATATGTATTTTTTAAAATTTAGATTCCACATATAAGTGACATCATATGATGTTTGTCTTTCTCTGTATGACTTCACTTAATATGATAATCTCTAAGTCCATCAATGCTGCAGCAAATGGCATCATTTCATTCTTTTTTAAGGCCAAGTAGTATTCTGTTGTATATATATATATACATCTTATCTGTTCATATGTTAGTGGACATTTATGTTGTTCCCATGTCTTGGCTTCTGTAAATAGTACTGCTATGAACATTGGAGTGCATGTGTCTTTTCAAATTATACTTTCCTCTGGATATATGCCCAGGAGTGGGATCGCTGGATCATATAGTAAGTCTATTTTTAGTTTTTTAAGGAACCGCCATACTGTTTTCCACAGTGGCTCTACAAGTTTACATTCCCACCAACAGTGTACAGGGTTCCCTTTTTCCCACATTCCAGCCAGCACTTGCTATCTGTTGTCTTTTTGATAACAGCCATCCTAACAGGTATGAAGTGATAGCTTGTTGTGTTTTTTTGATTTCTGTTTTCCTGATGATTAGTGATGTTGAACACCTTTTCATGTGCCTGTTGGCCATTTGTATGCTTTCTTTGGAGAAATGGCTAGTCAGATTCTTTGCCCACTTCTACATTAGGTTATTTGAGGTTTTTTGTTTTGTTTTTGCTATTGAGTTGTTTGAGTTCCTTGAATATTTTTGATATTAACCTCTTATCGATACATGGTTTGCAAGTATTTTTTCCATTCCATAGGTTGCCTTTTCCTTTTGTTGATAGTTTCCTTTTTGTGTAGGAGCTTTTTAGCTTGATTTAATCCCACTTGTTTGCTTTTGCTTTCATTGCCTTTGTTTTTGGTGTCAAATCAAAAAAAATCATTGCTAAGACCAGAGTCAGAGAATTTACCCTCTGTTTTCTTCTAGGAGTTTTGTGGTTTCAGGTCTTATGTTCAAGTCTTTCATCCATTTTGAGGTTTTTTTTTTTTTCATTCTTTTGCATGTGGCTATCCAATTTTCCCAACACCATTTTTAAAAAGAGACTATTTTCCCCCATTGTACATTCTTGCTCCTTTGTTGTAAATTAATAGACCATATACACATGGGTTTATTTCTGGGCTCTATGTTTTGTTTCATTGATTTATGTGTCTGTTTTTATGCCAATACCACACTGTTTTGGTTACTCTAGCTTTGTAATATAGTTTGAAGTCAGAAAGTGTGTGCCTACAGTTTTGCTCTTGTTTCTCAATATTGCTTTGGCAATTTAGAGTATTTTGTGGTTCCATACAAATTTTAGGATTTTTTTTTCAATTTTTGTGAAAAATGCCACTGAATTTTGATAGGGATTGAAATGAATCTTAAGATTGCTTTGGATAGTAGGACATTTTAACAATATTAATTCTTCAAATCTATGGCATGGAATATCTTTTTATTTGTGTCTTTAATTTCTTTCATCAGTATCTTATGATTTTCAGTGTACAGATCTTTTACTCCCTTGATTAAATTCTTTCCTAAGTATTTCCTTTTTGATGCTATTGTAAATAAAATTTTTCTTAATTTCTCTTTCTGATAGTTCATTGTTGGCATATAGAAATGCAACTAATTTTTTAACATTGATTTTGTACTCTGCAACTGTATTGAATTTATTTATAAATTCTAACAGGGTTTTGATGGAGTCTTTAGGGTTTTGTACATAAAATATCATCATTTGCAAAAAGAGAAACTTACTTCTTCCTTTCCAATATGGAGGCTTTTTGTTTCTTTTTCTTGTCCAATTGTCTTGTCTAGGACTTCTAGTACTATGTTGAATAAAAGTAGTGAGAGTGGACATCTTTGTCTTGTTCCTTATCTTAGAGGAAAAGCTTTTAGCTTTTCACCATTGAGTCTGATGTTAGCTGTGGGCTTGTCATATATGGCATTTATTATTTTGATGTATGTTCCATCTATACAGAGTTTGAGAGTTTTTAATCATAAAATGTTGATTAATTTTGTCAAATACTTTCTTGGCATCTATTGAGATGTCATACATACGATTTTTATCCCTCATTTTATTAATGTGGTGTGTCATATTGATTTTGTGGTTGTTGAACTGTCCTTGAATCCTAGAATAAACTCTACATGATTGTGGTGCATGTACCTTTAAATGTATTGTTGAATTCAGTTTGCTAATATTTGGTTGAGGATTTTTGCATCCATGTTCATCAGGGATATTGGCCTGAAGGTTTTCTTATAGTGTCCTTGTCTGGCTTTGGTATCAGAGTATTGCTGGCCTCATAAAATAAGTTTGGAAGTGTCCCCTCTTCTATTTTTGGAAGTGTTTCAAAAAGATTGGTATTAGTTCTTCTTTAGATGTTTGGTAGAATTTTTTTGTTGGAAGGTTTTGGATTGCTAATTCAAATCTCCTCTGAATTAGTAACCAGTCTGTTCAGATTTTCTATTACCTCATGATTTAGCATTGGTAGGTTTTATGTTTCTAGAAATTTATCAGTTTCTTCTAGATTGTCTAATTTGTTGGTGTATAATTGTTCATAGTAGTCTCTTACAGTCCTTTATATTTCTGTGGTATGGCTACATCAATTTAGGAGGGCAAAGCATGGGATTTATCCTGGGCCCTGGTCCAGAGGTAAAGATGGGATTAATCAGTCCATCAGTACAACACCACTGTCCTGTGAAAACAGCAGTAAAAAACTGTTCGCTCAGAGAACAGTTTTTAAGGAAGCATATACAAAGCAATTAGCAAACAAGCCAATATCATATGCAGTATAATTAAGCTGTTCATGTGCAGCCAAGGTAATAAGCAAATTCAGAGGCTGGAAAGGGAGCAGTGATCTTGGCAGGGAGAAGTTAGAGAAGGAGTCAAGGGGAAAGTGCTACCTGAAGTTGCATCTGGATGGCGAAAAATGTTGGGTTCCAGGGGATAAAGGATACACTCCCTTTTTTCTTTCAGAAGCCCATCCTCAGTGTGAGAGCCACTTAGAAGGAGGCCAGGGTAGGCACAGCTTTGCCCTTGTCCCTGCTTGGGCTCCCCCTAGGTTTCTTGATGGGGCCTGGGGAGGGACATGGTGTAGCACTTCTCTCTGTGGTGGCTGCTCTTCCAGCCCAGTGAGGGGAAGTTTTTCAGGGGGCCCTGCCTTTCAGTGCCTCAGCACAGATAACAAAGAAAACAAAGGCGGTGCCCACTAGATGGGGGCTCAGGGTAAACTACACTTAGAGCTCAGTAAAGGAATGCCCTTGGGCATGATATTGAATCAAAATCACACTTGGTTCCCAGGGACAGCTGTGCAGCCCACCCAGCCTTCTTTGTAGATGCCACAGCACATTACACCATTTACTTGGCCTGGGGCAGAGTGTGTGATTTAGGGTAGAGCCAGAGAAAGATGCAGTGTGATTTAGTGGAAAGAGCACACTTTTTCAAAAAAATCTACTCTATTGAGGTATAACATATATAATGCACACATTTTCAGTGCACAATTTGAGTTTGACATAGGTAACCCCATCACAATCAAGACATAAAATAGCCCCATTACCCAGAATTCCCTCCCTCATGCCCTTTTGCACCCAATGCCCCTGCGCCAGCCCAGGGAGTCCACTCACCTGCTTCCTGTCATTGTAGATCTGTTTTACCTTTTCTGGAATTTCATATAAATGGAATCACAGATTGTGTACTCTCAGATACTTGGCTTCATGTTTTTGAGATCCATCCGTGTCGTGAGGATCGGTAGTTCATTTTGTTTCACTGCTGAGCAGTGTCCTGTAGTACGGACACACTGCAATTTGTTGGTCCCATTCACCTGCTGTCAGACAGTTTGGCAGTTTCCAGTGTTGGACTCTTATGAGCAAAACTGCTGCCATCGTTTTTGTACAACACATTGTGTGGGTGCATGTGTCTTTCCTTTGGAAAAATAATGGGAATATATTACTGGGTCATGTGATAAGGTACATTTAACCTTAGGAAAAGCGGTCAAACTGTTTTCCAAGGTGGTTGTATGATTTTGCACACCCATCAGCTGTGTGTGGAGATTCCTGTTCTTCCACACCCTCCCCAGCACTTCTTGTGATTTGTCTTTTTAATTTCAAGAGCCCAGGTTTTGAAGTCAGACATATTTCAAATTCTAGTTCTGTTCCTTGCTAACCCATAGTGGTGGATGAGTTATCTGAGCTCATGGAGTCCAGCTTCCAGTCTCATTTAAAAAATGAGAATAATACTACCTTCTTTCTGAGGTTGCCGTGAGGATATATAATGTTAAAAAGTAAAGCACTTGGCCTTGATCACATGATTTATGTAGAACTTGGGAACTAGGTACAGGAGAAGGGATAGAAGTCTGGGAGAAGGGAAGAGTAAGACACTTTAATAGCAATAGGCTTAATGTTGAAAAAAGGAATGAACACAGAATTTCAAGTTTGAACCTAAGAGTAGTTTAGGGAACCATCAGGAATGTGAAGATAGAAATATAATAACTTGCTGACACATTCTGTCTCAGAGACCAACCACACAGTTATTTCCTAAAACCAATAATGTACTTGTTCTCAATTTTTAATGTGTACTGGAATCATTTGGGGTGGAGGTGAGACAGTGGGGTGATGGATTAACACAGGAGAAAAATTTAGCTGGAGAGTTTGTTGAAATACAAATTGCTGTCTGTATGCATCCCTGGAAATTCGGATTCTGAAGAGCTGGGGTGGGGCCCAGTAATCTGCATTTTTACAAGCTCTCCAGGTGATTCTGATGTCAGTGGAACTTGGACTATATCTAAGTATCTTCTCAAGAAAGGTGGGGAAGGTATCTAATCATGCCACGCCTCTACTTAAAACAAATCCTTCCCTTCTACCTATGAGATACTGTCAAATGCACCCTGGACGAACCTTAGCATGTCTTCCAAGTTTCTTCACGATTTCCTAGGCTCAAGTATAAAGGAGGGTAACACTAGGAGACACTGTTTCTCAAGGAAGAAAAAAAAGTCTCCCTTCCTCTGTTAAGAAAACACTGCACAATGTTAATGTGAGGAGGGTACATCTCAGGTCCTTAACCAATTTCACTACCTGTTTCTTCTGATCAGCTCTGAATATTTCCATATTCCCCAAACATTTTGCCATTTATCCTGTAACTCTGTGCAAGGGCTTTTTCTTCCTCCCACTGAAACCCTACCCATCTTTCATAACTTGCTCAAAGTTTCCATTACTTCTAGTCTGAAATCTTCTTGAATTTTTCTTCATTCTATCTCATGAGGGTCCTCGTAGGCACCTTTTACTCCAGCATTCACTACATTTGTTGACTTGTCTGTTTCTCTGTCTAGCTCAGTGGTTCTTAATTGTTAACATCCACTCCTCAGGACAGATAACTCAACCCCACTCCCCAGAGGACACTCCATGCCCATGCCTCGTTGAACAGGAGTCCAGAGGCCAGCTTTAACTTCAGACCACTCTCCTGCATGTAGGAAAGCACGCTGAGTTGCAAGAGTGTTAGAATGATGGGTTGTAGTGATAACTGTGCTTCTTTGATCAGTTGCTCCCTGGAATACAATTCATTTCCACTGACTCATCCCCAAAGAGAATTTATGTAGGAAGACCCCTTAGGATGTGGAAGAAAATATTAAATTTTCTACTTATTTGCATTTTTAACCTAAAAAATAAGGAAGAAGCTGGCCTTTGTAATACAGAATTTGTAGGTTGACCCTGGCATTCTCATGCAAGTGTCACAGGTCACGTACTGGGTGAGTGGTTTCCTGGGGGTGACAATGTGAACCCAGCACTGAGAGACTGAAAGTGGCTTCTTGCTCAGTTGTCTACTTGCAGTGGGCTGTTACGATGGTCCTCCCAGGTCACAGAGTTAGAAAGGAGTAGAACCAGAGCTGAAATCTGTCTGACAACAAGCTGTCAGACAAATTAAAGCAACAAGAAAAATGGCAGAGCTGACAGCCCTGACAGTAAGGGCTTTTCAAAGCCACATTGTCAAAGGAAAACAATCATGATCTAAGTGGACCTGACAAGAAGACAAAACAAGATAAACCCCCCCCCCAAACATTGATTTTGAAATTATCAAGAAGTCTATATTGAGTATGGATTTATATGCACCCCTCCCTAGTAATAATAAACCCCTCCCTAAGTGCATTATGGTACAGTCAGAATTAAGCTAATGAAATGAAGCCAAATGGATTAGCAAGACATTTAAAAACTGAGCATTTGGTAACATGTCAGCAAACCACTCCACTTTTTAAAAGCAATGTTTAAAATCATAGCATTCTGAATTCAACACTTCACAAAATTCACCAAACTTACTGATAAATGTTTAGAGGTATATTTTCCCCCTTTATAAAGTTTTCTTACTAGCAAAGAGCCACATGCCATAGTGACTAAAATAAAACAAGGGAAACCACACAGTGCAGAAAGAATAGCTACAAGCTTGTCTGTGCCCACTGTTGGAGGATGCATAGAAAACATTGCCAAGTGTTAGAACAAATTACAAAGTGTTGGGCATTTGGATAAAATATAATTTAAAAAACCAGTATCTCTTAGCCTATGGTGTATGTTGGATGGCTTCAGTTATGAACTGTACATACGGTTGCTCTGTATGTTTGTGTACCATTAAAAAAAAATGAAGTGTACCAGTGAAGATATATTCTCAACAGCAAATTACTACTTTAATAAAAACAATGCTTTGGAAAAACCCTGAAAGTGTCTTCCACTAATAGAGCTACTGCTTTGACTAGAATAAAAAGATTCCTGGGTAAGAGAGCCGTCAACACAGAACCGTCAATGAAATTCTTTCATTGTATCATTTATTGACAAGCTATTGATTGGCAAAGCCAAAAGTGTCTAAATGAGATAGGGTATCATCAGTTTGGTAATCCTTACGAGCCAGGTTTCTAAGTATAATAGAATCCTTACAATGTTTTGTAATGAGATGCGGAGTCACCATGACAATATTTTGGCAATGTGCTTGTAAGAGCCGTCAAGCTTGAAGATGAATTATGCATTTTTAAAATCAATAGACAACTGTTTCAAACTTGCTGACCTTTTCTGTGATGCCAACTGGTTGTCGGTAATATGTCACCTAGCAAATATTAAAAAGAAAAAAAAACCCCAAAAGAAAAAAGAAACCCAAAACTAATTTCCTGGAAAAGGGGAGGAAGTAATTGCTTTTTGAAAGTAAGTTGTAGAGTGTGGTGAGTGAAGGTGCCCTTTAAAAACAAAGGTGGGGTTGGGAGTTGATTTTGAAAACAGATGTTTGGAATTGTTAGACTGTTCTGTGATTCTGCAGTTGACAAAGGTGAGCATCCTCCATAGACTCTCATATCTGTGTACATTTTTTAAAAATCAGGAAGAAAACTTTTTTAACCTGGTTTGAAATTTCCAAAACAACTTCATCAGTGGGGTGTGAACCCATTTGTGAAAAAATGGGACACCTTCCAATTAGTTCCCTAAAAAATAAAAAAAAGATTGACATCAGGGAGAAGGGGATTTCCCTAGTGACATTTAGCAGAAATCTTTGTGCAGTTGAATGAGAATAGTGATTTAGTTAACACAGCTGACAAGGTACATCTTCTGTTTGGAACAGTGCATCTTTGTGAGGAATCTTTTTTTCCAGCCACGACCACCTTTGCAAGCAAGTTTAAAAAGAAAATTAACCTAATACCAGATCTTGGAATAGTCATTATCAGAAAGCTCTAAGTCAAGATTTTGAAAATAGTGAAACATATTCAATCAGAATGCGCTCCTCCTCCCAAATACTACTATTTTAGCAAGAGCAAAACCTTTATTTCATGTTTATCTTCTTCTCTACAAATTTCTGTTTTTGTGAATGTTTTGTGGTTACTATATTAGTACAGTAATGGGTATATATAATTTATTAAAAAAATTTCTATATTGTGGTACATATGCTGACATTTTTTGCAAGTGCGTAATCCAAAAAGTGTGGCAATCCCTGTGGCAGACTAAAACCCTTGGAGATGACCCATGCCTTCCTCACCAATGTTTACTCATGGCCCACACAGGACACGTGATAATAAGCCTTAGTTCCACAGGCTGCCTGGTGGAATGAATGAATGAAGACACCTACCGGTAAAAATGTTTCTGTCATAGGAACAACATAAATAATCACCTCAGGGGGAAAGTGCCTGAGTACATAAATAAGCATTTGGCAGAGGAACAAAAGCCATCAAATATGAAAACTAAGGCTCATCCTATGAATAATACCAACAGGAGCTCATTTTATTAAGTGTTCACTCCATGCCAGGTGTGTTCTGTGCCTAACACTCAGGGCCGCCCCGAATTTTCACATTTTATTTTATGAGATCCTGTTTTCACCTGTACCTGTGCTGCCTTCTAGAAAGACGGCTGCCCTGGGAACAATTCTGGAAACTGTTTTCTTGTCTCCTCATGGGACTTCAGACCCAAAGAGATTCCAGTCGTGTGCCCTGCTGTGTAAAGTGAGTTACAGAAATAGAAGTGAAAAAGAAAGGTGGAAATGGAGCCTCCATATATAATGAGATTATCATCGATCTGCCGGTCACAGGAGCTATGTATGCTCTGAACTATTTTTTCCAGCAAGTGGAAAAAAACCAAGCTGCTCTGTAGGCCTCCCTGTGGGTAGGGCCTCCTCAGCTCTTCCCCAGGGCCCAGCACTTCCTCTCCAGGGGGTTGACACCCCTTAGCCGCCGCCTCCTTTACTCTCCCCACAGACAGGGGGCAGGGGTGCAGGGAGGGCCTGTCACGCTGGCTTTGTAGAGCACAGAGCACTAGATGCTTTAACGCAGGACCATCTTTTTTATTTCCAAACCCAGGCAGGTTTAGAAAAGAACTGAAACCAGACTTTGTTATAGTAGAGTCCCCTGGCAGAGTGAGCAGAGCAAACACCTGCCTCCCAGATGGTCCGGGGACTAGGTGGTGAGAGCCTGAACTCCTTTGTATCCTGGACCCTGAGATCCACCCCCAGCTTTGAGGAATCAAGATGATAACACCTGAAAGGAGGCTGTACTGTCAGCCTCTTTCAGCGTCCTTCTGGGATATCGGTAAACACAAACAATTCAAAGTTGAATGTAATGATGCTCAGAAAGGAACAGTCAGAAGCAGGCTGTGTGGCTGTTCAGTTCTCCTCTAAGTGGGACCCAGGGCTGCAGGCTGGTTCTCTCCAAGGGAAAGGCCTTGTCTTAGGTTGCCAGGGTGAGACTGAGCTTTTGCTGGAAGGCCAATAATTTTATTGTGGGCTTAGGTTGAGAACATTTGGAAAATCAAAGTAGACAACATACTGCCGGGGGTGGGGAGAGCGGGACTCGTGGATACACTTTCAGCCCAGTTTGCCCCCAGGAGATGGATTTATCGAGCTCCTCCACTGCCAGACCCTTTTCATACGTTTCCTCACTGAATTCACTAACAGCCTTTTAAGGCAGACATTACCCCTGTTTTATTATCATTGAAGAAATAAGGTTACTTGTAATAATTCAGGATTGGAATCCCTTTTTGCTCCCATCTGATCCCCAGCCATCCTAGTCCCTGAGTCTGCTTGTGCTTGAGACTTGAACTGATCATGAAAAATGAAGTTCAAATGCCTGAAATGCCATCCAGGTTAGTGTGTTTAAGGGAAACCTCTGTTAACTTCCCTCCTTCTCACATCCTCCTCACTTCCTGCTCATCCCACACTGTGCGCCTGTGTCCTGATGCAGTAGGACAGTGCAGCCAGGGTCTGATAGGGGTGGACCCTGCTCCTCTCTGGGAAGATGCACGTCCCGTGGCCCTTGGCTTGTTGTAGTACCAGCTGCCAGAACAATGAGAAGGCTTATCGTGACAAGGCTTCTGGACTTGGCGTAGAATACAGGGGATGCTCACTTGGGTGGCCTCCTTTTGCTGAAGCCTGGTGAGCCCTGGCCACCACCTAACAGTGCCTTTCTGCTAAGGAGCTGGGCCCAGTCTGGCCTGCTGCAGGGATGCTGGTTTGGGGCCAGCTGTGTCTGGGACCTGCTCTGATGTGGGATCTCCATTTCTTTGCTCGGGTCAACTTCGGCGACTTTGTAGTGAACACTCAGCAAAGCTCTGGATACAGCCCTCTCCACCTGATCGTGGAATGAATAAGCAGCATAGTAAGTAGCTTTGTTCTGTAAAACATCTTCCTCCTTAATTGTTTTACTTCAAAGATCTGATGAAATATACATATAGAAAAAGTCTGAAATGCATATACCTTCAAGCAAGATCTTGTGAAACGACCCCCCATGTTAAGAAGTTGCCATTCTAGTATCTTAGAGCCTTTTCCTACAGGCTCCTACATCCCTCCTCAGCTACCACCCCCTTCCTCCTCTCAAAAGTAACAACTTGACTGGTTTTTATGATAATGATTACATTGATTTCCTTTACTAGTTTTACCACCATCACCATGTGTAAATGGACTCATATTACATGCATTCTCCTTCTCACTTCCTCCTTCTCACTCAGCATTTTGTGAAGGGGTCACCCAAGTTGATGAGTGCAGCTGTGGTTACTCATTCTCTCTGATACATAAAGTCTCCATTATATTAATATACCAGAAGTTATTTTTCCAGCCCATTACTGATGAACATTGATCTCATGGTTTCCAGCTTTATTGTTTCTATGAACAACACTGCCACAAATATTCTTGTACACATCTCCCTAGAGAGACACGTTTGCAAATGTTTCTTTGGGAGCTATCTTATCACCTAGGGATGGAATTACTGGGTTGTCAGTTCCCACTTGTTCAACTTTACTAGGCTTTTAGAATACATCCTATGGCTTTATGTATTTTCTTATAATTAAAAAAATTAGTTTTCTCCCTAGTTATTTAAAAAATTTGTTCTTTTTAAAAAGTTAAAAACATGATTCTCATACGAATATAGGATGAACATATGTCAAAGACTTTAACTCAGCGATTGATGAGGGAACCATTAAGATGGTCACGTCTGGTTCAAAGAAGAGTTTGAGGAATGGAGATTTACATTGTTAGTTGGTCAAAGGAATGCTGAAATGCTGTTGCTAACAGATAAAAAACTGGTTAATGTCTTATAGGGTAATAAAACCATAACCTTGATTTTATCTTTTTCACCAGTCATTAATCCATTAGTCAACATAACTTTATAGTATCTGGGCTCTAATCAAATAGTAAACAGTAAGCAAACACAGGTGTATTTTAGATCACTAAATGTTTCTTAGATGAGCTTGTTCAACAATGACATTGACAGGGCATGTGGTCAGTCTCCTGCCTTCTTTCCAAATTTGGGATATTTTTTCTTAGCAATACTACACTTTGCTTCCAAGTTTGTGGTGTGGATCAAATGAGAATGTATTAAAGTGCTTTGTGTACCATAAGGTGCCAAATATATTTTCATTATTATGGTCATTTCACAAAGCCCCCTGAATAATCTATTGGATTTAATATGGACACGGGAAGGGAATTAATTATTGAATATCTATTTTTAAACTATTGTTTTAATCTCATTTAATTCTTGCAAAAACACTTAAAAGACACCGAATTGGCTTCAGTTTTTCTGTCTATAAGATTGGGATAATAGTAGTACCTATCTCATTGGGCTGTTGTAAGAATTAATGGCTAATGTAAACTTACTATTAAAAATAGTGCCTGATGTACAGTAAATACACAAGACATGTTGGTTCACTGAGTGTCTAATCTGATATTTGAACAAATTTACTGAAGATTACTTTCAATCACAATATATTTTATTTTTAGAAGCTCCATTTGGGTCTTAGTTCTTTTAAAAATCTGCCTTTATTGAAAAAAATACTTACTGTCTCATGTTTTAAATTCCTTTTGTATTTAATCTTTCAAAACCTATTTACATATAGTCTGTCTTCAATATGATTATGTAAAATGTGGGTCTAATCCTGTCTTTTGTTGTGTCTACCAATTCTCACTGGGATTGTTTCATTTTTTTCTCTAATTAAAAGATTTGTTAGGTGCTCTGTCTCCGCAAAATAGATCTTAGTCCCTACAGTTAATTTTTTAAACCCTAGCTTATTAACTAGAGATGGCTGAGTTCTTCAGGCCAATTGGGAGCACAGGAACCTATAGTGTCATCATGGCCTTGTGACAATAATATGTGTCCCTCTTTTCTAGATTTTTAATTTATACCACATTTATTTGCAATTCAGCCCAATGCACTGCTAGAGTCATCTGTTTTATATTTTGGGGTTATTCTTCTAGCCTGGAAACCAGTATTCATTTTAATAAATGTCCCATTGTGTAATGAAATTATCACTCTTGGTCAACTAACTCTTCTGAGCCTTGGTTTTCTCTTCTGTAAAAAGAGGGCGATAACAGGGACATGGGAGTTTAGTTATTGTGCGCCATGTCGTCTGTCACAGTGGAAGCACTCGGTGTCAACTTTTGTCGGTGTTATTTTTCTTTGTACCAATCTTGCCCCAGTAACACGTATAGTCTCAAATCCCATGCAGCCTGATAGTACAACCATTCTAACAATACAACCACTATTAATTCCTTGCCCCTTCCACAGTGTGCCCCCAGTCGGACTGTATCTAGCTCACCCGTCCTCAGTTTGTTCTGCGCAGCATCTTTCGTGTTGACCTCTATACACACTGTGCTCTTTCATCTCCCCACTTAGGTGGAGTCTTCCCAGCCTCCGTGACCTCATTCTTTTCAGCCTCTAACCGAAGCGCCTTACCATCCTTCAGAGCTCAACTAAAGTTCCATGTCCTTTATAAAGGCTTTTCACCAAGTTTATTCCATGCTAACCTCTTTTTTGAACTCAAAAGCCTCTGCAGAGAGTACCACAGAGTGTAGCTTTCTCAAGATGTGGTGGTTTTGCTCATGGTGTGGCTGTGGCTGTCCTAACTAGACTGAACATTTTCCTACAGGAAAAGGACACGTTCCAGTTCAAATGAGTGTGCTCATGTATTTTTAAATTTTGGCATTTTAAGCATTTATTTGGTGGGAATTGGGGGCCTGGCTGGTGGTTGTGTCCCTCCAGAGAGGATTTCTCTCTATTTCTGCAAGATGTTCTTTGATTACCAATCTGGAACCACATCTTTCATTAATTTTTTTTCAAGCTGGGGGCTGCCTGGATTTTCAGGTAGTGTAAATTTCAACCCCCAACCCAAGTGAGGGTAGACTCGTGGTTATGAGTGCTTGGTTCTTTGAAGTAGGAGCTACTAGAATAGAAACTTAAGGGATTTTAAAAAATTGAACTCTGAAACTGAATGGGTTATCTTTATTGTCACACTGAAGTCAGAGCATGAGCTTGGGTGCAATGGTTCTTTAGGGTTTGTGTGATTCAGTCCTGGTTTTTCATCCACGGGAAGGTTTGGTGCAGGTATGCTGTTCCCCTTGTACAGAAACAGAAATTGAAGCCAGGAGGACACTGGGACTGGATAGGTCCTCTGGGGACCCAAAGAGAAATAAGATGATGGACCCTCATGGGAGGAAGGCAGACAGTCTTCATCCATACATTATTCCCCAAACCCATCTCTGGCCCTCTCCCCTTCCCCAACAGTCCGGACCCTGCCTCAATTCTTCATAGAGGAGAAAACCACCCACTTTCATGGGTAGAGTATTTGAGTCACAGAGAACTTTTATACAGCTCCTTGTTTTTCAGCTGTGCTGAGAGACAGGCGAAATGGGTTTTTTTTTCTTCCAATTTTATAGATGAGGTATCTGGGAAACTGGAGCTCAGGTTTGGTGATAGGATTTGTTGGGAAGGCCACACATTCAAATGGTCCATCTGGAATTCTCTCATTCTTTGCCATCTCAGGCTTTGGGATCGGGGAGGTACTCAGAATGTTGATAATGGATTTTTGTTTGTGTTTTACTGATGTGAAATCCCCATGACATACAATTAGCCATTTTAAAGCGAACCATTCAGTGGCATTTAGTGCAGTCACCATGTTGTACAACCACTACTTCTATTTTCAAAACTTTTTCATCATCCCTCTCTCTGGGATGTTGTGCAGAATGGAAGAGATTTTCTGTGTCCGACTTCCAGCTCAGGGCCTCACCCCTGGTAGGGGCTCAGTGAGTGGGGGCCTGTGTCATCAGACTCTGTCTAGCTCTCTCATAAACCTGGTAATATAGAGAGAGGAATTCTTTGCTAAATTTAGCACTTTGAGAAAATCAGGTTGAGGGTATGTGAAGTATTCATGTCCCAATCATTTTTTAAAATGACATTTTAAAATTTGCTCTCTTCAGGAAACCTTCCCCAAGGAGCTCCTGTTCTTGAAAGCAGCTGGACACATTGACCTACCACTGCCTGAGTCCTGCGTCACACACTGTCACAGAGCATCTTAGTTTTTGGAAAGAGTTTGTCTTCTCTGCCAGGCCGTGACATACCCAGCCTTGAGGTAGGTACCACAGTGCTCTACCTTTTCCTGGGTACAAAAAAGGTGCATAACAGGTATGTGTTGGATTGTCTCATAGTGGCCAGCCAGCTCCAAAATTCCCACCACCGCCTGGTGACCAGTGTTTTCCCCACATTTGAGATAGTGGTGTGGTGACTGACAAGGTGCTTGTTGGGAGCAGGGCTGGAGCCTTACTGGGGTGGTCTGGGCTCTGGTTGGCCTCCCTTGGACAGCTCTGGCTGAGACAGGACATGCGAGGTTCTGGCTCCCACACCTGTGCTGCACAGCCAGTGGAAGGTGAGAGCTGCAAGCAGGCTAACCCAAGAATAGAACAGCTTTGGCCTTTATTTAAATGTGCCAATTTCAGAAGCAAAGGTCTCAGGCCCCAAGAAGTTGTGACTGTCCCTTTGGCTTCGTATGTCGCCAGGTGTTGAAGTGAGGTGAAGTGAGGGCCAGGGGTAGCTGAGGTAGGGGCTGGTGGGGAGCGTGGCTGGGGAAGTTAGGATGGGAGCCTGCATGTGGCTGGCAGGCCTAGAAACGCATCGTGTTCAGATCGATGGGCAGATTTTCCCTCTGGCGACCTCTCAGGGCTCTCCATATCATCATTGCACTGACACCAACCACCAGGCCACCTCCTGCCGCCACTGGCAGGGCCCAGGAGAGCACCTGGGAGTCTGCTTCAGCCTGGTCTTGGAGCAGCTGACTGTTCCTCAGGGTACGGAGGTAGGGGCTCTCCTGGGGAGGAGGAGAGGGTCAGGGTTAAGGGCCTGAAGACCATCCATCTGAGGCCTTCTTACTCCCCCTCCCAGAGACGGCACAATAATCTTGGTGCCACCACTCTTCCCTGTTTGTAACACACCTTCATCCATGCTGTGCTCAAAGCCAGTGCCCATCCACTCACCCTATGAGTGAATAGGGGTGTCCGAAGTGGCCAATACCTAGCCACAACTTTTGGTTTCTTACCGACACCAACTTTCCTGTTAATTTTGCAAGGTTGGAAACTGACAGGTGACCCATGGGGAGCTGGCAGAGCCCCACCTCTGTTTCCTCCAGGCCCCTACTGGACAACTAGTCCCATCCTCCCAGCCCAGGGGTGCCTGGGAGCGGGGAAGGCGGGTGGAGGGACAGCTGGTTCTGTAGTAGATGAAGAACCCAACATGTGAAGGACCTGCCTCCCTGGAATCTTTCCTCCCTCCCAGTGATGGTGTGCTTGCCATGGGGAGCCCAGTGCTAGGAGCTGGGAGAGCGCCTGGGGGTTCAGATGTGACATCTGTCATCGTCCATTTGGGAGATAAGACGTGTTCAGAAACAATCACATCACAAAGGAGCCTGAGTCAGTGCTTGTGAGGTGCACACAGAAAAGAGAGACCAACAGAGGTGTGTGTCTGGAGCGGGTACAGGAGGGTGAAATGAGGTGAACGGCAGCCTGGGGAGGGCAGCATCTGGGCCTTGCAGGATGTGAGACATTCCTGCAGGCGGAGATGGGGGACATGCCTCCTTGAGGAGCCAATGGCAGAAGTGAGAGCACAGATGGGGGCCATCGTGGGGCTTCTCTGGGAAGATGCTCTGTTTTCCAGGAGCAGAGTGCATGTCTAAAGTGGTAGAGGAAGAGGGGCCTCCGTCTGGACTCTCTTCAGTGGGCACAGGGACCAGGCTTCAGGCAGCCTCGAAAAGACTGGAGTTCCTTCCAGGTGGGCTGCTCTGTGTCAGGCAGCGATTACAAGATGGACGGAGAAGGGAGGAGGGAGAGCCAGGGAAGAGGTAGGGGCTTGGTCAGTGGTCTGGGTGAGGGTCGTGCGGGCCTGGAAACTGGCAGTGTTGGAAAGGGAGGAAGAGGATGCAGCCTTCCGGCACAGACACACGGTGTCTCATTTCTCTTTGCCTTTTGACCCTCTGCTCTCGGTAGCCTTCCTGGCAGGGGAGGCCCCCTCGACATATGCTTAAGACGGAGGATGCCCAGGCTCCCCGGGGTCATGGGAATAATGAGGTTTTGGCCAGTGCTTGCTCATCTTCCTCCCCTTAGGGCCTCTTCCTGCTTCAGCGACCCGCTGCTTCCTCCCTCCCCTCACTCACCCTGAGGCCCTGAGAAGCATGGGGCAGTGAGGAGAGGTGAGATTTGAGAATGGTGGTAGTGAGTGAACGTGCATGATGTAAAGCCTCCCAGGGGACTCTTGTGCCTCCAGGTGGCCAGGAACCTCCCCTGGCCCCAACCCAGGCACCTGTTCCCCACCCGACAGGCAGGACCTTACTCACAGAAGACGGGCATTTGAGTTTGGTTCTGCTGTAGGTGAAGTTGTTGGAGGTCGTCTTACCGCCAACTGGTTCCAGCTGAGGGAGAAAAAGAAACCCTGATTCCCTCCCAAACTGGGGGAGAGCCCCCCGTCGGAGGCGTATCTCACAGCAGATTCCCTCCCTTTGCAAGGCTGAAACCAGCACAGGGGCAAGACTCATGGCAGAAACTAGCAGCCCCGCAGCTGGAGCTGGACCTGACCTCTGACTCACAGAGTGGCAAGTCAGAGTCCATCAGAGCAGTGAGACCCTGAGTCTGTGTCTTGGATTTATTGAGGAGGACACTGAGGCCCAGGAGAACCAGGCTGGTCCAGAGGCTCCAGTGAATAGATGGGAAGGCAGGGCCCAGAACCTCCATCTCCTGCTTCCCTTGTGGGTAGGGTGGCTGTGATTGCAGACACTCTGCATTTTCAACTTTATAAAATGGTGATAATCATATTTACCAACTTCGTGAAGTGTGTGGGGCTGGTCAATTTCAGGAAAACTCGGAAAACATGCTGGTTACCATGACACCGTTACTACACTTGGCTTGTCAACCCGAAGAAACTGCAGTTTTCTCACTTGAGCTACTTCTGGCTGTTTTCCGCATAGATGAAAAGGTTTACTTGAAACATCCTGGGAGCAGTTGTGGTTCAGGGAGGTTCTGCTTAATGCCTTTGATCCTGGGGCCCTCTGAGAATGAGCTGGAAGCTGCTGTAACCACCCCCTCCCCTGCCCCCTAGCATCTTTGGCCCGTAGCCTGTCCCCTGACATGTGGCCAGCACCGAGGAGAATGGACCCCTGGCACTCAGCCATTCAGGCTCGGTCCTGAACGTCTAGGCTCCACCCATCATATAACCTGCTTCCCTACCTGTCCCTGACCTCATCAGCTCCTGACTCCCAGGTACTGCCAGTGAGGGAAGTGAAAGTACGCTATGCCAGCTAATGACCACCCCTGGCCATGACCTTGCTTTTTGTTGGCTTAAAGCCTTTCACACCTGCTTGTCAGTAACAATTAGAGGCGGAAGGGCTGCTCTGGTCCTGGGAGAGACACCACAGTGACTGGACACAGCACAGTGGGCACATCAGCTGGGGGCCTGGCTCTGCTGATGAGCAGTGTGGTGCCTGAAAGACTCCTGAAGTGCCCCCAGGTTGGGCAGAGGCATTAAACCCTGTCCTGAAAATTCCACGTTTGGTTGTTGTGAACATCAAAGGAGAAGATGAAACATGTGAGTAGGAGGCAGCTGACATAAGTAAGACAGTATTATTTCTACTATCACAGAACCACCTAGTGACAGAACAAATGCCACAGATCAGGTTGGCTGATTCCCAGTGATATTCCAGGAGCCCAGGAACAAACTGGTGTAGAAGAAGGTAATGATCATATGGGTTTGATGATTGTATCAGTTTCTCCCTTTCTACTGGTTCGGTGGCATCAGTGCACAACCCACTCTATCTCCCAGCCTTTAACTGTCCCCCCAGTCCCATCCTCCTCCAGCTGCCTTCACCACTGCTCTTCATAACTCTAGGAAGAATCGTTTGTAGCCACTGGTCGTGCTTGCCAACCTCCCATTCTAATACCCATTCCAATAGGTTCTTTAGTCTCTGTCACTTGACTGAAGCTCTGGTTAAGGTCACCAATGACCTCCATATTGCCAGATTCAGTGGGCACTTTTTTTGGTCTTCATCTTGCTTGACTTTTCAGCAGTATTTGTCCAAGCTGATGCCTCCCTTTCAAAATACTTCTCTTTGCTCCTGTGACACGGCACCTTTGTTTCCTCCTACCTCCCCACTCTCTCCTCATCTGTCCCTGGGTCAAAAGTTGGAATGAATGCCCTAGGGCTTGACGGGTGGTCCTCTACTTTTTCCCACCTAGTCTTTCTCTAGGAGCTCGCAGTCAATCCCATGGTCTTGAATACCACTTCTGTGCTAATAACTGCCACGTTTCCCCACTAAATCTCCATTCCTGACTGTATCTCTGAGCTCCAGAATCATACATTTAACACCTTACCTGATACCTCCAGGTGGATTTCCAGGAGGCAGCTCATACTTACCATGTCCAAAATGAGAACTTTTGATTTTTACCTTCCCAGCCCTGTGTCTCTCTGCATGTGTCAACCATTTGCCCAATTTCCTTAACCCCAAACTCAAGTTATCTTTTGTTCCTCTTCTATTTCATCACCAGCCAGTCCAAGACACATCTATATACCTGATCACTTCTCTCCTCCTCTGCTCTCACCCTGGTCCTGGCCACCTTTGTCTCTTACGTGGAATTTAGCTTCTGTGAGGTCTTCCTAATTCCACTCTTGCTTCCCTCTAGTCAATCTAAACAGTGGCCAGTGGGCCGACCAGATCAATGGCTCTCCATTTCAAAGCCCTCCCAGGACTTGGCCCCTGCTGTCGCCCACCTCTCTGCCCTTGCTCCCTCCCCTCCAGCCGCACTGGCCTTGATGCATCTCAGACGCTTCAAACTCATTCCTGACTCTGGGCCCACACAGGTCCTGTTTCCTCTGCCTGGAACACTCTGGCCTGGGACCTCTGCATGCCTGGCAGCCTCTCGACATTCAGTTCTCAGTTCACATGTCCCCCTCCAGTGAGGCCTCCCTCTCCCCCTCCCTTACTCTCTGTCACATCACCCTGTTTTTGTTTTTGTTTTTGTTTTTGTTTTTTTAAACCCTGCATGTAGTCAGAAATTATTTTGATTTGTTTGGTTTTTTTTTAATCTCTTTTCTCTACCAGACCGTGAGCTCCACGGGAAGCGGGGACAATCTTTTCCCAGCACCCGAAGCAGTACCCGCTGCATAGGGCACTCCAGAAATGGATGGATCAACTGGAGTCACAGAGACCTGGGAGACAGGGCCTGGGACTGGCCATGGGACAGGAGTTGTGTTTCCTAGAACCCGTCTTTCCTAAGGTGGACCCTGAGGACATCAACCATGCGGCAAATGACTGCGACAAAGCAGGGGGCAAGGTGGGCCTCCAGTCTGCTCTGGGGACTCAGCTGGTACCTGAGGTGAGTGCTGATGTGGGTAAGAGCTAGCCAGGAGAAGGGGCTGAAAGGGCCGCGGAGAGAAGGAGAAAGCAGAGCAAACCCACAGAGGCACGTGGGAGTGCAGGTGGTGCTGCAAGCTGCACTCCTGGCTGGATGGCCAAGTGCAAATCCAAGGGAGGCCGAGCGGCTGCTGGAGAGGTTAACTGGGGCCAGGTCGCAGAAGGCCCGGGGTGCTGGGCTAAGGGGCTTGGCCTTTCTTCTTCAGGGAAGGCCAGACCTTGGAAGTCTGAGTGACCTGGTCAGATTTCATTAAGGAAGACTGCTGTGGTTGCCCTGTGGCAAACAGATCTCAGGCAGTGGTTCGCAAACCGCATATAACAATATCACCTGGGGTGCATTTAAAATGTACTGAGCCCAGGTGCTATCCCAGACTGAGTCAGAAGTTCTGGAGGGTGAGACCCAGACACTGGCATTTTTTTTTAAAGTGAACTTTTTTACTGAAGCTAACATATGTAGAGAAACAAGTACAAATCACAAGTGAGCTGCTGATAACTTGTGATGAAATGGGCATGCCCACGTAACTAGCATCCAGATCAAGGGACAGAGTATCATCAGTTCTTGGAAGCCCCCTCCTCCTCTCTTCCTGTACAGTTCATCCCCCAGTAAGACCATGCATTAATTCTCTTGTTTTTGAAGTGTGTGTGTGTGTGTGTGTGTGTAGTTGCATATTGTTGAAGTTTTATTCGCAATGCTGTAAGCTATTCTATTGTATGAAGGTACCATGGTTTGTTTATCCAATCTGCTGCTGGTAGACATTTGGGGAGTTTCCCATTTAAGGACTGTGAATAGGGCTGCTATGAAAATTCTGTTGTGCCCATCTTTTGGTGACTCTGTGTCTACCTTTCTGTTAGGGACCTACATCGGAGTGAAATTGTGGGGTCACAGCAAATACATATGTTCAGCTTTAGTAGACATTCCAAGGTTTCCCAAAGTGCTTGTAGGTAATAATTGTTTTTAAAAGTCCCCAGGTCATTGTCATACACAGCCAGGGCTGATTATTGCTCTTCTAATGGCTGTAAGCCTGGAGACAGGGATGCCAGTTAGGAGACTAGCATTGTCACCCAGCGCCCAGGGAGATGCCAGTGTTAGCTGAGAGGGAGCAGGCAGCCGTGGAGGAAGAGGCATCAGAAAAGAGGAGGAGAAATTGTTCATAAGACAAGAAGAGGAAAACATTCCCTAGTGCTGTTGATGTTTCTGGCTTTGTGAAAGTGTTTAGAGAAGGAGGCAGAAACTGTTCAGGGAGGAGATGAAACATTTTCAAGTATTTGTTGCCACAGTGGGGTACCCAAGGTGTCAGCCAAAGCCTGCAGACACTATGTCATAGGACCCTAATTACGAGACATGAATTCACCAGTTACACATGTGCTTATCAGATTGGGAGCTGGGAGGCAGGGTGGTGCTGTGGCCGGGCCACTTGGCCATTAGACCTGGGTTCTAATCCCTGTTCTGCCACTAACTGTCTGTGTGGTCCTGGACAAACTGCCCCATGTCTCTGTATTTCAGTTACAGAACATCCTGGCTAGATGACCCCTGAGATCCAGTCCAGTGCTATTGATTTCTTATTAATTTTCTGTCACTCCAGGGGTAAAATTCTAGTAAGATGATGATCTGAAAAGTTGGCATAATGCTTAGCTTTATATCTGAGATGGTTCTGGATGAAAACACTGGACCATGTCATTATTTCCCTAAACTCTATAGCACAGGATAAGATGCTCTTAGATGATTTTAGGTTTGTTTTACTTTTAAAATTTGGGGCATGGCTGAGACAGTGCCTGGTGAGCCATGGGCAGTCTCATAGTATAAATAATATGGCTCCATGGCAGTATTCACCTTTTGTTTACAGAGCTAATCCCTCCCACTTGCTTTTATGAAACAGAAGCCTCTCACCTGGGTAGATGGGAAGAACTGCTGAGCTGCTTTGGAAGAGAAGGCCAGAACTACATTAATTCGCTCAGAATGAGACCAGTGGGCCCTGTCATGTTCAAGTTATCAACATGGCCTTTGAGCCCCAGGAGGCTCATGAAGGGTCCTGGCAGTAAGAAGGCTCAGAATGCCACCAGGTAGGAAGACCACACCTTGATGGGAATGCTTGGGGTAGGGGAGGGCTAAGGGCTTAGCATTCCTGCCCCTCCTGGGAATCTGTGGATTTCCCTGTATTCACAGGGGGATACATGGGACCATGGGTAGATATCCAGTCTTTGAGGGGAGTTTAAAGGAATGGAGCAACTCTGCCACTGCAAGACGACTGGACTCCAAAGCAAAAAATTTTCAAAAAAAGAAACTGCTCTCAGGAATTACGGTGTATAAACGTTGGTTAACTTTGATTTTAAAAATTAGGATGGAGGTAGGGTTGGGAGGGAACTCAGACATTTTTGAAGTCACACAGAGACAGACAAATATGATATCACTTACATGTAGAATCTAAAAAATAGTACAAATGAACTTATTTACAAAACAGAAACAGATTCACAGACAGAAAACAAAACAAACTTATGGTTACCAAAGGGGCAGGGGGAGGGAGTGATAAATTAGGAGTATGGGATTAACAGATACAAACTACTGTATATAAGATTCTACTGCATTTCACAGGGAACTATATTCAATATCTTGTAATAACCTATAATGGAAGAAAATCAAAAAGTATATATATATACTCTTTTTGTATATATATATGTATATACACACACTAATGAATTTTTGTATATATATATATATATACACACACACTAATGAATCACTTTGCTGTACATCTGAAACTAACACAATACTATAAATCAACTAAAATTTTTAAAAAAAGACGTTTTGATTGCAATTCTGAGTCCTAGGCTGACAGATGTGATGAAAGTTCTAACAGTGGGCAGAATGTGATGTCAACAGGAGGAAAACACCGGGAAAACAAAAGCAGAGGAAGGCTGCGCCTGCAGTTAAGTAGGCCGAGGATAAAAACCTCCTCCCATACTGTCCTGAGAAGAGGAGGTTGCTAGAGAGGAGGAGGTGGCGTAGCTAAGGAGAAAGTCAACACTGTGAGTCAGCCGAGTGAGACACTGGACATACTGGGGGAGCGGACAGCTGTGGGAATATTTGCACAGTGCTGGTTGGCAGTGCCACAGTGGGCCTGACACTGCGATAAAAGGAGCAGGAGTGGGGACTGTTCCGTCACCATGGGAGAAATGAGGGAACACGCAGGTTGGGGTGGGGATTGGATTACCCGCTGAGCCTAGATCAACAGAAGCCAGTGGGTTGGAAAGGCATTTCATTTGCTCTGTGCAGGAGGACACAGCTCTCAGGGTGCACAGTCAAGTGCTGTGCAAACACAGCTGATTGGCCAGACATAAAGGGCAGAGGCAAGGCACAAGGCTGGGTTGTTCCTGTGGCCCTGGGCTGTAGGTTCATTTCATTAGGTCCCCATTCTCCCCATCAGAAAAGGCTAGAATAGGTGGCAGCCAGGGGAAATAGGCTGAGGGGCTCTTTCCTCTGTGATGTGTAAAGAAATAATAGTTGGGAATGTGTCGAGACTGGAGTAACAGGGCTGACATCTGTTGAAGGCCTATTATTGTGCTGGGGGCTGTGTATACATTTTTGTTATTTTTGTAGAGAGAGATCATTTGCCCACGGTCACACCATTAAGGGGTTGAAGCTGACATTCTGATCCCGTCTACCTGATGACAAAGTTATTCCCCAGCAGCATGGGGACATTCCCGAAAGAATAACCTCCTTTGTCCTACATAGTAGTATCTCCAAATCCAGCTAGTTAGGGAAATATTTAAGGTGTGAACTCATGCAAGATTACTGGGCAGATAGGAGCTCTGAATGAGTCTTCAACATGAAGTACTTGGGGATGAAGCCAAACAAAGCAAAACGACAATAGAATCAAAACATCATAGTAATAATTGATTCCCCCAACTTCTTAAGAAACCCTGGTTATGCTTCTCACTATCTATTAATTTGAGTTTCTATCTATGTGAAAGCAAAACAAGTATACGGTGTCAGCACTATAGCAGTTAAAGGGCTAGAGTGGGGAACCGGGAACCCAGCAGATTCCCTGAGTTGAAGGAGATAAAGCTGAGCCTGGGGGAAAGTAAGGTAGCTAGAGCGAGGGTTAGCTCAGCGGGAGAGGGAGAGAAGGAGAGAGGGAGATTTTGAGCTTCAGGGAGAAAGGAACCATGTCAGCCAGCAGGTTTGTCATTATGGGAAAGAGAGCAGTATCCTGGGGTCGCTCCCCGCCCCCGACACAAGCTGGCTGGACCCTCCGGCACTCACCATGTTGTTCCAGAGAGCGATGGCCATCTCTGCATGCCCGCGTTCTGAGAAGTGGAAACAGTCCTCCGAGAAGAAGGTGAGGTCAGCGCCCCCTCGCTGTGAGTAGAGACAAGGGGATTATCTTCTGGGACAAGGGCACTGCTACCTGCCCCCCAACCCAGCAGTGCCCTGAGCCTTTCCACTTTCATCCCTTCAAGTCTGCTGCCAACCGGCCCCAATATTGATGGAGAAATTCCCTGATTTGGGAATTTTTATTTTTTAAAAAGTATAGCCATCCATCGCCCATCCCTTTGCCTTCAGCCTCTCTGCCCTAATAGTTGAAAAAGAATGAATAATAATATTTTTAGGAAGCTTTCCATTTTATCCCAGTCCAGTAAATCACAGGGCCATGCCTGGAAAACTTGGCCACTGTTAATTTTCTCCTTTTCTTTCCAAGTACATCTAAGCTCTAGTGATGCCCCCCCTCAAAAAAAGGTGGGGAGCAGGGAAAAGGAGGAAAAGCAGAAAAACCAACTCCTTGGGAGCACTCTTGGAAAGAGATGGCCCAAAAAGTCCCACAAAGAGAAGGAAACACATTGCCTAAGATCTGGCTTCTACACACGCGCCTCCCAGACATGCCCGTGGCTTACGTCATTCAGAGGGACGAGAGTGTTCTGGAAGAAAGGCTGCGCGACCACGGCGAAGTCCTCGCGCTGCAGGTACTCGTGCTGGTAGGAGAACCTGGAGAGGCCGCTCTGGGGATGGGGAGAGAGGCTGCTCAACCTCCCGGAAAGGCTGGGCAGGCAAGGCTGGGCAGACGGGGTCTGTTCCTGTGGGCTTGGGTGGGTTGTGTCGGGGGCCAAATGGTTCAAAGGAGCTGCTTCAGTGCACCTGCTTAGTTTGTACCAGGCATGGGCACCACCCCGCTCCAATCTGAAATGAGTGTCCATGGTTTTTGGATCAAGTGCCAAAATATGGACCATAAAAGGGATAGACTAGATGTGCTTATCCTCAAGGAGCTTATAATCCATCTGGGGAAACGTGAGAGGAGATGTAAAAACCACGAGAACCAAGTAGGGCTTTGGGTCAGCAAAGTGCTGGTGGAAGTTGCCACAGGGAGCTATGTGAGGGGGCAACTCCTTAGAGGAGGTGAGAAGACAGGTCCTGCTCATGAGATGGACACACTGCAGGGAGGTGGGGGTGGGCAGGTCAAGGGAGGGGCAGCAAGAGCAGAGATGGACTTGAGAAGCTAAGGAGGGAGGGAGACCAAGGGCAGTGAACATAGCCCCTCTCTCCTCTGGGGAGGGGATGGTGCCACCTCTGGGAGCTGAGAGCCGCTCCCCTGCTCAGGGCTGAAGGGGGCGGGGAGGCAGGGTTCTCCCAGCTCCCTTGCTGAGGTTCCCCGCCCCCACCCCCCAGCACTGGTGTTTGATTCGCCTGGATATGCATTTTGGGGGCTAGGATCTGCCTTGAGAGAGTGGCCTTGCTCACCGCATACTTTCAGAATCCTTGCTGTAGGAGTAAAGATGGATTGTGTGGTGCAGGGAGAGGGGGGCAGGTTCACCTGGAAGTTCCAGTTCACTGTCTTCAGTTTCTGCATCTCCGGGGAGTTCTCCTGGGAGCCTCGGAGGCAGGTGCAGTTGCTCCTAGGAGACAAGCAGTCCTGTGGCTGTGCCCCGGGGAGGCTGACACCACCCCCCGACCCCCAGAAGCTGCTAGACCCCTTGCTGCCTCACGGGGGAGGTTGGCCACACACAGTTGCCCCCACAACACAGCCTTGTTGCCTCTGGAGCCCAGGTCACAGAACTGTAGCTCAGGGGCACGAGGTCCAGAAGGTGGAATAGTTGGTACCCAATGCCCAGCTCTCCTGTGGACAGGCTGCCCAATTGGCTGCTCTACCCAAGCCCGCGGCTCCTAGGGTTGCTGTGGAGGAGGACTGGGGAGGGACAGCGCTGGGGCTTTGGGACGACTGCCATGGTGGCCCAGCCTTTCTTCCTCCTGTTCCCATCTCTACCTTCAGGTGTTTTGGACTCGCCCTCAGGCTGCAGAGTGAGGGGTCTCTTGGGCAGCTGGGGAGGGTCAGCCAGCAGCCTCCAGCCCTTGGCATCTCCATGTGGGGCCGAATTCCAGGAAGAAAGGGAACCACCTGGTCACCTGCCCAGCAAATCTGGCCCCTGATAGGACTCCTCCGCCCCTGCAGAATCTCCTCCCCCATAACAACAGTCACAAGAACTTTGGGTGACCCTTTGGCCTCAGAAGATGGTGACTTTCTACAGGGTCAGAGCTGAGCTTTAATAAGATTCCAGCCCCAACAGGAATTCTCATCCTGCACGTTGTACCTTAGCTCCAAGCCTGGCTTTCAAGGACAGTCCTATCAAGGATGTTATAAAAGCTGCTGTTTCCTGAGTCCCTGCCCCACAGGGACCACGCATTTTACGGGCATTTCTGAAAGGAGATTTTACAGGTGGGAGTAAAAGGCCCAGAGAATTTGTGTGGTTTGTACAAGGTCCACAGCTTCTCAATGGCAGAGCCAGGATTTGAGGCCAGATACGGCTGTCTTGAAACCTCCTTGCCTGGTGCTGCCTCTCAAATACGAACAACTTGCTGAAGTTGGAGTTTGGCATCACAGACAATGTCAGGGGCCCTTACGGATCATTTGATCTGTCTGCCTCATTTTTCAGAAAAGCGAACTCAGGTCCAGAGGAATAAATTGACTTGCATGCAGTAAACATTCAATAATGTAGCGGCATTTCCAGATGGGTTCCCAAGCCCCTGGCTAATTGCTGATGTCTGCCTGCTGGACAGGCCTGTCTGGCTCTGCCTGCATGGGTCTCACCCCCTAGCAGCTGTGAGCCCTGCTCTCCCCAGGTGCCTCAGCCCTGGGGCCACGTATGTGTACTTACTGGGCAGCCAGTGGCATGACACATTTCCCGCCTTGGCCCTGGTGCAGGCCAACCAGCTCCATGACCTCCACCACGTTGATGAAAGCCCTTGGAAGCTGTGGGGAGCAGAAGGGTGGGGTTTAGAAGTCTCCAGGCAGTTTTAGAGGGCACTGGTCACTGCTTATGAGATCTTGGGGGGATCATCTACACTCTCATGTCCCCCTCCTCAGTTTAACTAATAAACTGAGGCCCAGAGAGGGAACATGCCTTTTATTATCTCTTGGAACCTTCTTTATTGGCCCCACTTTACAGACTGGCAACTGGAGACACAGAAGCTGCTTGCTCAAAGTCCCAGTGCTAGTAAGCCACCATGCCTGGCTACCAACCAGGCCAACTGGCCCCAGAAACAAATTCTTTGCCACCAAACCACACAGTCAGATCCAGTTAGAATCCTCCCCACAGATGAGCTGGGCAGCTACCTCCCTCCCATCCCGTCCAGGTACTTGCTGGATGTGGGGCTGTGCTCAGCGTGCATCTTGCTGAACACAACTTGTCTGGATGCACCCAGGGAGCAGCCCCTGGTGAGTGAGCATCCAGCCAGGCTGCTGGCAGGAAGTGGGGCCCAGGAACGTGCCACTGTGCTTTCCTACCTCCTTGTAGAAGATGTCCAGGGCTTGTTGGATGTGCTGAAGATACTCCCTGGGCGAGTAGGCCTCCTGTGAAGAAAGAACGGTTCTCTTCAGCCCCTGGGCTGCACACTGAGAGGAAGAGGAGAATAGCCTGATGCCCAGCACAGAAGGGCACTGGACGGGCTGGGAAACCCAGCCCTTGTTGCTGGTGGACAGTCTCTTATAAGAAGTCACACACCTTGACCCCTAGCTAGACGCCATGAACAGTCCCCACCCCACCCTGCTGCATGGTTTCTCTAACCCAAAGGCAGACCCTGTCTGTGCTGGGCCCTACCACCTCTCCTGTTCCATCCCACTGGCCTCTGCCTTCCCAACCACAACAGGACCCCAGTGGCCATGTTCTCTTTTTCCTCTGATCTTTGGCCTGTGCTGGCCCTGCTGTCTGGAACCCTCTGCACTGCCTCCCCCGACTCAGCCCAAGGGTCCCACCTCTGACCCATTTCCCAACTGGAGGCTGATTTGGCCTGAGTTAATACTGGTGGTGGTCTTGGGGTCCTTTCCACAAAAAGATGCTCTCAGGAGTGTAGACCTGTTTGCATGAGGGACAGGAATTGGGGGGGGGTCACTTCTGCCTCTAGATTCTGGGCAGTGAGGGGAAGAGCCCCTGGGTTGGGGAGGCTGGTTCTCATCAAGAATTTGGTGACTGTCTCTGAGCCACAAGGAATGATAAATGTCTTCTCCCTGCTGCCTGTGGCTGTCAAACATTCTACCACGACCTTTGAGTTGTGGTAGCTGCTTATTTTCTGGCCCAATAAAATATAGCACATCCCCAACTGAGAACAAGATACATTCCAGAAATTACAACTTCCAAAAGTTTGGACTTATTTCCCCATAGAAACAACGTTAGGAACGGGTAGGTTCCCAGACCAGCTGAGATTGGGTAGCTCGTGTTGTCCCTGAAGGACAGCAAGCCGTCGATCAGGATGGGTTCAGTTTTATCAACCCTATTTATGACACTGTTTTGGCCTTCTCCTACACCCCCACCTGCCAAAAAACACCAAAACACCAGGGGCAGGGCTTCCACGCGGGTCGGGGTGGTTATCCATTGGATACCAACGAACAGTGTGAGAGAGACCGCCACCTCTGTAGTGCCTTCAGGGTGGGTACCTCCAGACACTTCTGGAATCACGGAATCAATGTGGTGGCCACTCGGCCTCTCCTGCACGTGTGAGCCATGGCTGCTGGGCAGGCTCGGGTGCCTGGGAGAGCTGGCCCGTGGCACCCTCCTGAGGGAGGTCCGGCTCTGGGTATGGACAGTGACCTTGGCCAGCTGCTCCTTTCTCAGGTCCCCGAGGGGGCTGGGCTGGGGCCTACCGGATTCTCGCAGTAATGACACAAGTCGTTGCTCCCAATGAAGAGTGTGATGAGCTTCCAGTCTTTCTCTAAGTTGATTTTCTGAGGGGACAGGAGATACTGTTTAGACCTTGGTGCGGGGGGTGGTGTCACATGTAAGGGGTGCTCACCAGACCAGACAGCCCTCCACGTGCCTTCCACCGTCTTCGCATCACAGTGAAGAGAAGATGCCAAGGTGGGGCCTCCCTCACCCTCACCTTCACGCTGGGCAAGGACTCCACCCAGAGCCCTGTGCGAGCGTGTGCGTGTGTGTGCGTGCATGTCTGCTCACACAGCACAGAGGGCTGCTTGCCCTTTGAGAGCCTCTTAGGAGAGCTGCAGTCCAGGGTGAGGTGGAGTGTATTAACACACCCTGAAAACATGATCTAAAGGCCTTCAAAGGGGAGCCGAGGGCAAAAGAGCCATCTAGAAGCAAAAGCCCAGCGCTGGCTCTGGGGAGAGCCCTTTGGGTCTGGGTCCGGGGAGCGGGGAGGAGGAGGGTGTGAAGGAGGAGCCCAGGGTGGACCGGGGGTGGGGCGGGGGCTGGGGAGGAGCCTGCTTTCCACTCAGCCATTGTAGGAGTCCTGCCAGGAGCCAAATTCCAAGGCATAAACGCAGAGCATTTTAAAAAGTGCTAGTGAGAAGGTTTAGAGGGGCCAAGGGAGCAGGAAGGAGGAAGGATTGGAACGAGATACCTATTTTTAGAAGCCAAAGTTTACATAATAGGGCTTGGGAAGCCAACTCTTGGGTTAAGTAGAAAGCTGCCAGGGCAAGGCCTGCCACCTCCCCGGACTCCGCTCCATCTCTGCCTGCAGCGGTCCCTGCAGCGGAGGTGGCGTCGAGGTGGACAGCCATCTCCTCTGAGCTCATCTGGCCCCTCTTGAAGACCAGCCTGAGCTGCCGTGGGGCAGAGGGGGCTCTTTCAGCCCCCCAGCTAGAGACAGAGCACCTCTTGGGGTGACCCCGGGTCCTGTACTCACAGGGCTGTTTTTCATTCGCTCCACGAGGTCCCGGGCCTGGGCCGGCATGTCCCTAGGTGGGGGAAGAGACAGGGATGTTAGAGCTGGCTCAGGAGCAAGGGCTCAAGCTGTAGGATTTGGGCCTGGCAAGATGTTTCAGGAAGAAAAATGTCATACAAAGTTCATTCCTTCAGCATGTATCGAAAGGCTTTCAATTCTCAAGAAATCTCAACCTAGTGAAAATAAAGATCTACCAGTGGGTCTCGGCACCACGTCACTCCAGACCCTGCCAGGGGCTGACATGCATCCAACCACCCCCTCCTGCAGGCCTGGTCCTCTGTGGCCACTTTAGGGGGGGAATCTGCTCATCCTTCCCATCAGGGATGTTCCCTTATATCATCCAGGTCTTTCATTACAGGCTGAGCCTGTTCAGTTCTTCAGCTGCCTGTTTTAAAAATAACCTTTTGTATGTTTGAAAAAAGTCATTGCCCTAAATGAATGCTCAGCTTTCTCCTCGCCAGGCTTCATGATTCCTTTAACCTTTACCTCTGAGTCCCACTCTCTGCTCCTTTAATCCTTTTGTTTTCCTTCTCTGTAGTTACTTCGGATTCCCACACCATTCTCATCTCCTCATTCCCCCCTGCCCCCCACAAAACAGGATGGGGGAGACAAATTTGGACGGCACTAGCTCTCCCTTCACCTCCCAGATGTCTGCCGTCTATAAGGCAATGAATGCTTCTGGATAAGAGATATGTCACCGGAACCCTACAGCGATACGGGGCAGTGAACCAGTGATACACACGACAACGGGGAAGTATCTCCCCAAGCAGACGTAATTTTGCTGGGTGAAAGAAGTTAGACAAGAGAAAAGCTATTATTCTAGAAAATTCTAGAAATGTAAAATTCTAGAAAATCAAAACTAATCCATAATGACAAGGAAGCAGGTCAGTGGTTCCTTGAGGCCCAGGGAATGGAGTGGGAGACAGGAAAGGGGCAGGAGGGAGCGATTGATTACAAAGAAGCACAGGGAAACTGGGAGGTCTTGGACATATTTATCATCTTGCTTGCAGTAATGTTTTCATAGGTAAATGCAAGTGTCAAATTTATCAAAGTGCACACTTTTTATATGTGCAGTGTACTCGTGTCAACTATACCTCAATAAAGCTGTTGTTTTTCTTTAAAAAAGATATGTATATGAGAAGGGATACAGCCAATGGAGGCTTCCATGGAAGAAGTCATAAAAGCAGTAACTGGTACAGGATGGGCATTTGAAATCTTTGCGTGCCCACGATGAGCTGTGCACGTGGCCCAGCATACGCGGTACCATCCCTGCCCCTGCTTCTCAGATAAGGGAGGCTCGTAGAACAATCCTCCAGCCTTGCTTACTTAGGTCAATGGCTTCCTCTCCTTTCCCCTAACACGGTACTTCAGAGACACTAACAAGAAGCTGCGTGTCTCGGCCACTTCCCCTGCCACTATTTGTTCTGGGGGAAGCACCAAGCAGCAGTAAAATAGAAAAAGACAGCTTAAGAGAAGTGAAGCAAGAAAGGGGAAAGGGGCTTGAATGTCAACAGACTAAGGAATCCATTCCTGGTTAATGAAGCCTGGGCTGTATAATAATAATAATAATAATAATGGTAATAACAGTAACTAGGTGTTGACACTATGGCCCCCTGAAGCCCAATTTTTGCAGAAAAATAATTTCTTCCTGCTTATGACGCTGAGGAACTGACATCGCTTCCTGTGGCTCAGAGACTCACACCAAGCGTGGGGCCCTCCTTACCGTGTCTAAAAGGAACGCTCCCTGTAAACAGAATGAGTCAAACCAATTCCGTTTCCCTGGTGATCTGAGTGCAGCAACCCTTGTACAAAGCAAAGACCCAGCATGCTCCGTGCAGAAAAATCAATGAACTCTGCCAGAGCTTTCAACTTTAATTATCTGGGTTGTTGTCAACAATACAAATCCGAGTGAAAACAAACAATTGCCATGGTGTTTCGGGGATCTACCATCTAACTCCCTGGTGTCAACGTATGGCTTTTGCAGAGTCAAGGGCTGGAGATTCGGAGGCCAGAGAGGGGAAAGGGGAAGGGCGGCCGTCCGTGAGGCCATACTGTGTACCTGGGGTGCTGAGAGCCGCCTGCACGTTTGACCCCAGCCTCACTGGGCGGGGAGGTCGGCTGGAGTCAGCTGGACGGCGCCCTGGCCCTGGGCCACGTGCTTCCTGTCCACCACCCTCGAGTGCTTCCTCCTGCTGCCCTGAGAGGCGGTTACAGGGCAGTGGGCAGAGCGAAGGCTCTGATTCAGCCTGGTCTGATCCCGGCTCCTCTGACCACTTGCTCTGATAACCTTGGGCCATTCAGGAAACGGTCTAAGCCTCATGCTAGTACCCAGCTCCCTTCTCATCAGGCTGCTCGCTCGCTCTTCCAAGCACACCTGTTTCTTCATGTCTCCCCCGACTCTGACTTTTCGGCAGGTCTCCCTAATCCACAGGGTCAAAGACAAACCCCTTCCCCAATGTGTTGAGCTCACCATGATCTGGTTTCCAATTTCCTGTCCTCGTTCGCCCCCTCCTTTCCTGTCCACACAAACCTTCAGGTCTAAGCAAGTTGATGTGAAGCATGAGGGCCCTGGATTGGCCTACCACCAGCCACTCCATCCCCTCCAGGAGAGCCAGACTCTCTCCTTTCTAGTCCTTAACTCTCTGATTCATTCTCGAAGACCTTTGTCGGTGCCCACCTCCTCCTCGATGGGTCATCATGCCAGTACCCATCTCAACAGCTGTGAGGATTACAGGAGACCATCCATGTGAGGGGGCAGCTAAGGGCTAGGCACACGGAAGTGCTCTGTGCACCGCAGCTACTCCTGCCTGTCTAGGGACCAGGCTCCCAGACACCACTCTTCTCTTTTCCCTGATCTCTTAGCCTTGCCCTCCTCTTTCCCTCCGGTACCCACATCTACTCACCAAGCTCTGGCCCCTTCCACTGCTACATTCAGCCCCGCCGTCTCCTCCTGTGTGCCAGTGGAGAAGCCGAGGATTTTAGGGTTGAACTTCTTCAGAATGTCTTTGGAGAGGGAGGGAGCAGACAGCACAGGTGAGAGGGAGATGGACGTGCAGGGTTGGGGCTCAGGTGTGGGGTGGGATGCTTCTGGGTCTTTTCAGGGCTGGCTGCCTTCCCTCCTTACAGACAACCCTCTCTTCCCTTGCCCAGAGGGAGGGCCCTGGCCTCCGTGAGGGGTTGTTATGGCCACAGTAATGGTGCTTCTCTGTGTTGCTACTTACTAGGCAGTGTGGTGATGGTCTCCAAGTTGCCATCCCCTCCAATGCTGGGGAAGAGAAAGCACATTTGTTAAAACCACAGGTCATCCTATTTCTGAGTCAGAACCAGAGAGTCTACCCTGGAGCAGGTTTCCCATCACTCTTAGGTCTAGCATGAGTACCAGGGCATCTCTTTGCATCTCAGCACCGGGCCATGGGTACCCGGCCTTGTCTCCAGAGGGGTGACAGGGGAAACACACCACCCACGCCTCTTTGGGGGAGTGTCATCAACAGAGAATGAATGGAGAACACTCTCACCTCCAGGAGAGGCCCCTCCAGGATGTGAGGAGGTCACTGGCATTGCTGGGTCGGGCTCCCACTGCTGTCTGAAAGGCAAAGAGAAGGCTCCAGAACTGAGCTGGGCTCAGGTGCAGGCTGGGGGCACTGGGGAGGGCCCCTCTTGCCCTGGTGTAGCAGCTGGGACCTGGATTTACCTTTTCTGAACTTGGTACCAGCTTTTCTCCAGGCCACTTAATCTCTGATTCATTTTGATTCTCCAGTCCTCTACACACAACCAGTAACCAAGTCATGGAAGAACAAGATTCCTCCTGCCCAGCCTCTCTGGCACCCATCTCTTCCTTCATATTCCCTATACCATATTCCTCAGGTGAGACTCCTACCCCTCACCAGGGACAGCTCTGGCCTCTTACCCAACCCCAGTCTCCAGCATCTCCTCCCTTCTCATCAGGCTGCCTGCCTGCTCTTCCTGCACACCTGTTCCTTCATGTCTCCCCCAACTCTGACTTTTCGGCAGGTCTCCCTAATCCACAGGGTCAAAGACAAACCCCTTCCCCACTGAGCTGAGCTCTCCGTGATCTGGTTTCCAATTTCCTGTCCTCATTCGCCCTCTCCTTTCCTGTCCACACAAACCTCCAGGTCTAAGCAAGTCGATGTGAAGCATGAGGGCCCTGGACCAGCCTATCACCAGCCACAGCATCCCCTCCAGGAGCGCCGAACTCCTCTTTCCAGTCCTTAACTCTCTGATTCATTCTCTAAGACCTTTGTCAGTGGCCACCTCCTCCATAAAGCTTTCTCTAAATGCCCTCTCTTAAAAAAAGAGAAAATCCTCTTTGAGACTTGCAAAAGTAATCCATGTTCACCATAGCTAGTGAAATGATACAAAGACTTAAAAATTAATACTGTACCCCTATCTTAACCTCAATCATGTTGCCTCCTGCACACAGATTCAACATACTCTTCTGACCCCTGGTCCACATTTACACACCACCAGAGCCAATTAATGGTTAAGAGCCTGGTGTACATCCTTCCGCAGCTTTCCCCATGTTCACACCCAAATTAAAACACACTCACACACATATGGGGAGGTTGTTTTTTTTACAGGAACGAATACCCAATTTCAGAAGTCCTGTTCGTCACCTCTATGATTATGCATCTCCTTCTGTGTAAATTTCTTCTTTTCCTAGATGGACAAGTTCCTAGAGGGTTAAGACTATGTCTTACACTTCCTTTTTCTCAGAATTGCTAGCAGAGTGTCTCACACACAGCAATAGCTGAACTGTTGGCCAATACAATTCCTTTAGCGAAACTGTGCTGTGTGCAGGAACTGGGCTCCCTCTGCCCCCAAGAACACATCTTTAAATGGGGTGAGGGGATACTGGGCAGTGTGTGAGTAAGAACCACTGCCCTGGGAGTCTGGGTGATGGAGATGAGTTCCCTGGTAGAGGCAGGCAGACCTGGGTCAGAACCTTAACACACACAGGTGAACTGCTTGGGAACAGTGGGGGAGGAAGGATGGGCAGCTGCTTTCTGGGGATGGAGAGGAGGGCTCATGGAAGAGGTGGCATCTGAGCCAGGCTGTGGAAGGGTAGAGGGCAGGGCATTCTAGATTGCCCTGGTGATGTCCCACAGCTGCCCGGCTGTATTTCAGTGCCAGATACAGGTATGTCCTCAACAGTGTCAGCTAAATGCTGAACACAGAGCCAATGAGGAGGAAGAGCTGATTCTGCACAGGGCCTGGCTGGGTGCTGAGGTTCTCATGCCTGGCTCAGCAAAGTACTCACAGTCAGCGAGTCACCCAGGGCGGCCACCACTTTGATATCCGCGGGTCGAAGCTCATGGACTAGGGAGACAGGCAAAAAACGTTGGTGGTCAGCGGAAGTCTTCCTTTTAAACTATAAACATGGTTAGGAGCCTGAGATTCTGCCCTCACCCCACAGGTCCCCATTACACTTATTTCCAGCCTAAGGCCTTAAGAACTCTGCCTCTCCCATCCATTCGGAGCAACCAAGGCACCGAAGGCAATGGACTTGATGGCTCTTGTGCATCCTGAGAGGAGCTCAGCTCACACTAGAGTGGTCCAGGAAACCTCCAGCGGCAGGGTCATGAGCATAGGCAGAGAGGACCCCAATCCTGACTGAACCTACCTCACCAGACAGGGAGGCTGGAGGGGGGTGGGGGCTGCTACTGAGACAAAGTAGAGGTGACAAGTGTGGCTTGTGGAGAACCTGGGCACCCAGCAGAGGCTTGTTTGCAGGCCAGCCTGTCATGGGCTGCCTGGGATCTGGGTCTGCGTTGCATGGGAGTCAGCAAGACCTGCTCAAGCCTCCAAGGTGTGTTTTTAGGGTCTCCCGCCAACCTGATGCTTAGCAAGGCCCTTGATTGAAGGGGATGATTGTGTCTTCACTCACCTGATGTAGGGACACTGTTGGAAGGATCCCACTCAGCACACAGGAGGTCACTGCCCCAGTTCTAAATCAACGGGAGGAAAGACACATCACTTGACATTCACTGGGCAGGAAGGGTAGCTTCAGCCCAAGAAGAACTAGCTAAGGAATTCATGGTGGAGGCTAGAACTATGCCACTGCAGGGGATCATGTGAGGTGAAGAGCTGTGAGGTGTGGATGGAGCGAGAGAGAAACTAGAGAGGAGGAAATGGGTGTCTGTCTATTTCTATGCACAAAGCACGTAACGCGTGGGCACGCGTGTGCACACTCACGGTCTTTCCCATCTTGAGTTATCTATGCTCTTAAATGGGGCCCGCAGTCATCCCAGAGCAGGGGAGAGAACAGTGAAGTCATGCTACAGGTGGCCTCCCAAAGGACATGGGTGTGGATGCCTTTAATAAGAGGTTCCACGTGAGCTCATGCCCCAGAGCTTAGCAGCTAACATTTCATCCATAATTTCATGTGAGTGAGTCTCAGTGCTTCAGCTGGCTTCTAAAAGGTCTTTCTTCCATCATTCTTGCTGTTCCTCAATCCATTCTCCACACTAGTCAGGGAGATCTTTTAAAAATATGACACAGATTATGTTACCTTCTCCTAGAACCTCCAATAGCCTCCCACCTGGGTCCCCCCAGAAGTCCATCTTTCTTACTTAGGGATTCAGGTTCTGTATGTTCAAGGTGGCCCTTGACACCACCTCTGGTCTCGTGCTCCCACTCTCCACCTTATTCACATGCCTGCCGCCATGCTGCCTTCCTTCTCTCCTCAAATGCACTCAAGTCAGTCCCGCTTCTGAGCATTTGTGCTCCCTGGTCTTGCCTGGGCCTCTGTTGCTGGCTCTCCAGATGGCTGGCGGCTTTTCCTCATACATGTCCCAGCTCAAATCTCCCCTCCTCAGACAGGTGTGGCCTGCATGGCTCATCAGAATGTGCCACCCTCTCTTGCCCATCCCACTTTCCTGCGTCACCTTCCTCAGAGCTGTCATCACTATCTGAAATGGTCATGCTTAGCTGTCTACTGGATGCCTCCTCCAGGAGACTGTAAACTCCAGGTGTAATGGAGCAAGACCCTGTGGGACCTTCCCAGGACAGGACCCCCCACCCCCACCATGTCCTCCACCTGTCTCTTGTCTGGAGGAAATCTTTAAAGAATTAATTTAATCAGAGAAATGAGAAAATGCAGAAACAAAGGGAAAGCAGTCAAACAGGACAAAATAACAGTTTAGTCATCAAGCAAAGTCAAGGACCGTTAGTTCCTCCTCAAGGACTATAAATAATATTCTGAACCATATCCTTTGAGCTGTTTTGTAGATATTGAAACCCCTACCAGGTGGAAGAACTTAGCATGATGTCCAGACTGTAGCCATAACATAAGGTGCCACAATTCCAAGAACTGGCCTCAAAGAAATGGGAACAAACTGACCCTGGAACTGAAGGTTACCTGTTCTTAAAATGATCAAGATGGTGCTGATCAGACCACTGCATGACCAACGTCAAGATGACTGTCAGAGCTGACTGCTGCTCTGCACATAGCCCCCTCCCTCCACATATACACCTCAAAACTCCCCTGATCAGCAGTGGGGAGTTGGACATGAGTACACCTTCTCCCCTCGTTGTCAGCCTCCAACATAAAAAAGCCTTTCCTTTCCTACCAACACTTGCCCCTCAAATACTGGCTTTCGAGTGGTGAGCAGTCAAACCTGAGTTCGGTAACACATGAGGGGTGGGATGCGTCTGTCTGGTCTACTGCTCTGGCTTCCCAAAACAGTGCCTGGCACATAGTAGGTGCCCAGGATGGAATAACTTCTAACTCCCAAGGGCAGAACCATGTCTGATATTTCTCTGAATGCCCTCTGGCCCCTAGCACAATACAAAACAAACCATAGGTGCTCAACTGACACTGGTGGTTGAGCCCCCATCCTGGTGGCTGACAGATGTGGTCTGGACCAGACCTGTCCTGTGAGGCTAGTGTGGTCCAGGATCCTCGAGGCCATCTTTGGAGTAACCATCCCTAAAGCCATGGGCCCTGAATCCTCAGAGCTGGATTGACTGACTTGAACCCAACAAGCCCTGGAGACCCACGTGGCTATGTGTCAGCTTCCTGTTGGGCTCAGCCCCTGGAACTGAGGTTCTTCCCACCCGGTTTCCACCTTACAGGAAATTGATGGTGCATCATACCCACTGCCTCCCCCTCCTCCCTTCTTGAAAGGTTGAGCTGCCTAATCAGAGACAATGTCTGTGCAAAGGTCAAAGAAAATTGTACTTCCTCTAGTTGGTCGCTGACGTCAAGTAAGCACTTGAGAACATGTTAGGACAATCCTGGGACTGTGTGGTTCAGGAATCCTTTTTTCACATTCCAATTTCCAGCATGTAAGTAGGGTACATTTCTGCTTAAGCTAACTCTCTGAAAGCCACACGACACCCCGTGTTGCTGGGAGGTGGAAGCGGTTTATCCCCAAGAGGGAGACGTGCTTCAGGGGTTACCTCCGTGGCTGGCTCAGTGGGGTACGTGTAGTTACTGTTCCGGGGGGTTCTCAGGAAGGGCTCATTCTGTGAGAGAAAACAGAGGGAGAGGTTATCTGACAGCCCTGAAGACTGCTTAGGAAACATTAAGTACTAACAACCCTGCCCTCTAGACTTATTTAATGCTAATCTTCTGCATTTAAATAGAAAGAACTATATAAATAGAATTTCATTCACCCCCCCAAGAGGGTTTTACATAACAGCTTCAGCAAAGGATGCACAAGAAAATGTCTAAAAAGGGTTCCACACATGTTCTATTCGGGGTTCTGTGCTTTTGTTTTCACCCTGACAACTGAACACTTCCCTCAGAATGATTTTCTTCCCTTTGTAATTTCTCTGGCAGGAGAGTCATATTATAGTATTTTTTTCTTCTCCACAAAATGTTACAGTGATCAATATATTTTAACATCTGTTGCTATTATTATTATTATTGCCTCCTTTTAATTCTGTGTCTCACCCCCTGTGGATTGGTTTCCATATTTGGGTCATGTTTTTTTCCCATCCTGCTCACCCATTTATCTCACTATCAGTGTCATACAAGCCCAGTCAAGAATCCAAGTCTATTCAGTGCCTGGTGATGAGTTAATCAAAGAACAAAGATGGAAGTGGACAAAGAAGAAATGGTGGAGGAAAGCAGGTTATAAGAAAATGTAAAACTGATAGTGAAGCAAGAACAAGTTTATAAGATGGAGATCAGGCAACACTAAATGGCCCAGAGCTGTCAACACCTTCTCAAGATGTGCTGGCTGGAGTAGAAGGGCCACGGTCTGATAATTTGGGAATACTATGGAAAGAGTGGGAAGAACCAGAAAGCTGGAGAAGAGGGCATTGGAGATCTGGTCCAGGGGTTGAAAGCTGACTGCCCATGGGATGAACCTAGCCAGGAGATGTTTTGTTCTGTTCTGCTTTATTTTGGCCTGAATGGCATTTAAAAAAGAGGAGGAGGAGAAGGGGGAGGAGAGAGGAAGACGACTCAGTACCTTTAGGAGGGGTGCATGCCCTTCAGATCTGGCCCTACCACCTCGTCTTGTCCCAGACTTGATCCTGTTCATGGGATCGTGTTCCTGCCTGGCACTGTATCCGAGTCGGCAACCCCTGATCGCTCCGCTCTACCGAGGCGCAGGGTAGAGAAGGCACCTGTTCCAGGTAGTGAGTGCAGAGCTGGGCAGGCCTTCGTGATTGGAATGGCCTGGGTCCATTCCTCACACGGGGGTCAGGCCAACGAAAGAGGAAGAGAAAGACTCAGCAGTCCCCTTGGAGGATGGAACCTACCTGCACAAAACTCCTGGCCCTCAGCACAGACCCTGGCTCCCTGGGGTGCTACACGTCAATCCTTCCTTCTGAGTCTTGGCATTCCTAATTGAAACCTGGGCCACTGGCGCACTCAGCCAAGGAGGAAGTGTGCCCTGGACCGTCTGCCACAGTACAAGGCAAGAGAGAGCTCATAGTGGCAGTTCACCATGGCTAACCAAGCTTGTCTCCAGCTCATGTTATTCAGTGTCCCCCGAGCATTCACCATCAGATGAGGGCCACCTGGGAGCACCCAATAAAGAGCTGACCCACCTCTGTGGAGCACCCCATGTGTTCAGAGCACTGTTCTAGGTGCCAGGATGAGGAGAGGATCCAGAGGCTTACAACCCAGTCAGAGAACACGAGAAGCATTAGGCAGTGAAGCATCAAAGCATAGTGTGTCCAGAAAGTGCAGTAATTGCTGAGGAACAGTTGCAAGAGCTGGGGATGTGTGATCCTCAAAGACAAGCCTCGGTGGGAGGTGGGTCACTAATGATTGTTCTCCACCCACTTCATGGGAGTCCTGGCTGGGCAGAGGGCCTGGGGGCTGAAGCTAGTCCCAGAGTGGCAAGCAAAGGCAGAAACCAGAGGGCAAAGGCTTCCCCTGTTCTTCTGGACTTGCTGGAAGTCAAACTGGAGAGTCTGTTTGATTATGTGGTCCAAGGGTTGAGGGAGGGGACAGAGAGGGGAGATGGAACTAAGGGGTCAGAGGTGCTGGAATGTGGTGGGGAATGAGACCAGAGCAGGAATGATGAGAACAGGTCCATTGACCGCATTGTGCGTGCATGAGTCAGAGTGGTTTAACGGCCTGGAGCTGAGCAGAGGGAAGAGGGATTCCCTTTAGTCTGATTAGCTCTCCTAGGCTGGGTTCGTAGCAGCAGTAAGTAGAAAGTGAAGCCGACTGAACGCCAGCACGAGGAAGTGCCCTAGTTATAGCCGTGCAAAGACGGGGTGGCCTGCCCTGACACGAGCCAGCAACGTGAGTCAGGGGCTGCAGGAAAAGGTCATGCTCCTCTCGGCTGTGTTACTAGGTGTAAAGTTCCACAGTGAATGAGAGGTGGTTTTCTTCTGCTCTGTGCTGCTCGGACCCAACCAGGTGTGCACCGTCAGGCCTGGGCACCAACTTCAGGGGGGGCGTGTTCCAGGCAGACATACTACTACCTGCGGCATGTTTGGAACACTTGTCTGCCATAAATGGTTGAGGGAACTAAGGAGAAGACTCAGAGAAAGCCGGTACTGGTAAAACAGAGGAGGACATAGCAGTACTACGTGGAATACCCTCTGACGTTTCTGTGCCTCCCATCTTGTCATCCCATCCTCCCATCCCATCGTCCTGTCCTGTCCCATCCTATCATCCCATCCCATCCTATCATCCCATCATCCCATCATCCCATCCCATCCCATCCCATCCTATCCCATCAGCCCAACCCAAACATGACCTAATAGGCTGATTTCACAGCTTGTTAACAGGTAGCCACTTGGCTGTTCGAAAAGTACTGCCTTGAGAGTGTGGAAGTGTCAGTAAAGGCCATAGCCTCTACTTGCCTTGGGAGGGATGAGATAGAATAATTCAGTTATTATATGAGAGACTGCATCAACAGGACTCCAAGGCCCTCCCCACTGAGACCCTAAGGTTATATAATTCGCTGTTGCTTTATGATGGGAAGGAGCAGATAGCCTTTAACACATAATGTGATGAGGACCCGCACTGGGGTGGTGGCCATGGCACTAGGAAGGGGGAGGCACTGGAACAGCACTAGGAAGAATCCTATCAGACAGTGTGCCTGATGTTTCACACCTGCGGAACGGTGACAACCACAGCAGCGCTGACAGAGACAGGAAGTCCTAAGGATCGGAGAGTTTGGGAAGACAAATTTTTCATTCCTGTTTTGGCATTCTTACTCAACAATTATTTTTTGAATGAATGTTTGTTGAGGTTGAGATGATGGTGGGGGCAGGGCAGGACTGAGAGATTTAGAAGTCCAATGCATTCTAAAGAAAAGAGTCCCCCACATGTAATTCCGAATAGAAACACTGCTAAACAATCAAGTAAGTGTCCAGGAATCCAACAAACCTCGGCTTTTTCACAAAAGGCTGGATGAAATGTCACTTGAAATTATTTCAGTTTTTCTCTGTCTCTCTGTGTCTCCCTCTGGTTCCTCCATTTTGCTGGTCCCCTGATCATACATTTAACCTGACTTCTGGGCAACCTCACACCATGGAGGGCATCTGGGGGCAAAGATCTCTTAAGGGTTAGAAATACAGTCTGGGAAAGAAGGAAGAAGTCTGGGAAAGAAGGAAGAAGTGAAGACACAGCTTGGGGATCCTAGGCAAAGAAATTTAACAGGAAACCCTGGAAATGGACAAACCTCCGAGTGTGGAGAAAGTGAAAAGAGAATCAGCCTGAGACATGAAAGCTAGAGAAGGGCCACATTTTGGAGGCTGGGAGAAAGGAAGGAGGGTCATTAAAATAGATGACAGAGGGCAGCAACTGGAAAAACAGACCGATCAAGGTGGTTTTGCATCCGTGAATGCAGGGAGGAATGAATTTCATGGAGGAGGTGGCTAACTCTGACAAATGCTTCGAGAGGGCAAGAAAACTAAGAGCTCTCTTCCAAGCCTGAGGGAAAGCCAAGCCAGCTGCCCTGAGCTAGGGAAGGAGGGGGCAGAGAGGTGATGAAGACCAGAAGGGGACAATAGTCACGGTCCACAGAGACAAATCAAAAGTTGGCTGTGAAATCATGTGTCCCACCTGAATGTCTAACAGCAAGCCACAGAGTGCTGCTAAGTGCCCAACCTGGCGGGGCACAAGGCGCTTGCAGCTGACTGGGGCTGGGGGAGGAGCGGGGAGGGGGCTGCATTCATCTCGGCCCCCTCCTCCTCACTGGGTCCTGCCTGTTGCCTCTATGTTTAGACACAGCTAGGATTAAAATACATGCTGCCTGGCCCCTGTCAGCTCACACTGAGATGCTGGTGGACTTTTATATAGCTCCAAGGCACACGGGAGGGAGCAGATGGGACCTGAGGAACGCAGAATTCTACGTTGCCTGGCGCGGTGAAGTCGGGCTGGCCAACAGATGGATTCTTTTGGAATGGGCTCTGGGGTTGCCTGGCAACACTTCTCCCAGGCTGGGCTTCTGCAGTTCTAGGAGGCTGGATTTGCTCTCCTCTGTTCACCGGTGGCTCAGTCAGGCTCTGTCCAGAAGGAGGAGCGGAGCTGACTGCGCCTTGAGATTCTGGGTGAAGTAGATTTTGGGGGCTCCTTGCCTGGTCTGGGGCAAGGAATGGCACAGGCCACCTTGAGGCCCACGGTGACAGGGCTCTACCTAACCCAGTGCCTAGGCTCCAATCTGGTACTTAATAGATATTTGCAGGGAGGGTGAGCAAGTGACGGTTTCCTGGAATGTGTTGTTGTTAATTTTACCTATCTAGTGAAAGGGCAACTGGCAGATTGGAGAGGGTTTTCCATGGCTGATGTTCAGTATGGCCATGTGGGTTGGTGAAATGTTGAAGGTTGCCCCCTGTATGGTTTACAGCCTCTGCTCTGAGTCCTCACATGCCTCTACTACCAGGGTTGCCTGGCCCCTCCCCTAGAACCTGCTGGACATGCTTAGGATCCAGCAATTACAGGGTTTACACCTGGCACGGTGGGCCCTCCAGGACCCTGCCCCACCCCCTGTGCCAGCATCTGACCATCTGGACTGGACGCACCCAGGCTGCACTGACTGTTCCATCACTTGACTATCTCCTCGCTCCAAGCACCGGACCCAGCATCTGAGCCCTCTGCTGCCACTGCCTTCACTTTTGTGTCCCTTCTTCCCACAGCTCTTGCTCTCCTGATGAGGCTAAAGGTGCACAAAGCTGAGCCTGGGCCTGAGCCTGGGGAAAGGGAGGCAGCAGACAGAGGACACGGGTCCAAGCACGGGTGCCCACCCCCTCTGGAGCCCTGGCAGACAGCCGGGGAGCTGCAGGTCCACTCCCTGCTCAGCCAGGAGGTGGGAGAGCCTCCCAGACTGGGCCAGGCCACCCTGCTTTTATTACCGCTGAGGGCTCCCTGATCTCAACCTTATTTGGTTAAAAAGCCGTAAGACAAGGGGCAGAAAAGGGAGCTGAAGGCAATGGGAACGTGTACCTGCCCCACCCCCAGGCCTGAAATCAGGTTTAACACAACCACTTACACTTTCCTCCTCAAAAGGAGCCCCTGGCTGAGCCTCACCCCAGTCATCACAAGGCCAGTCCTACCTGCCCCTCCCCTCAATGGCTCCAGGGCTTTGCTCTTTGACCCTCTCCCTGCTGGACCTCCTGATCCAGGCTCCACTACCACGACCACGACCATGAGCCGCAGCTTCTCCTAGCCTCCAGTCTGCAGTCAGAGCTTCCCGTCTGTCCCACCTGTCCCTGCTGAGAGGTGTGGTCCTGCCATCCTCTCGGCTTCGTAACTTCGTTTCTCAAGAATCCTCATCTCTCACCCAGTCTTCTCCCTCTGCCGGGACCAGGCCTCCTCTCCTACCTGGGACTACCCTTTCCAAATAAATAAGTGCTTCTGCGCACTCTTCTTCCCCATTCTCATCCACTTCCATCCTCCAAAGTCCATCCAAGGGGCAAGATGGGCAACAGAAAAGCTGGGGTGGGGGATAAAGGGAGGGAGATGGGGGGTGAAGGGGAGAGGGCAGGGTCTGAGCTCTGGGCTTCTGGAGGACAGCAAGGCAGCTCCTCCTCCTTATTACCTGAGTGGGGCAGGAGAGGGGTATATCCACCGTCAGGTCCAGGGTATCAGTTTTCCTTCCTGGCGGTTCAAGCTGATTGGGAAGGAAGAGAGAGACACGGGTGTTCTCATTTGTTTCTTCTGGAGGGGGCATCCCCCCGCAGTGCATCCTGCAGTGGGGAGAGCTCAGAACTGGATTTCAGGGCGGCTGGGCCTCCACTCCTGGCTCTATCAGTCCCCAGCTGTGGGATATTGGGCAAGTCACTTAGCTTCTGTCAGATTCATTTCCTCATAAACCCATAAGACTTCTTTGGCAGGGCTGTTGAGCAGCTTTAATGAGACAACATGGCTTTAACTGCCTAGCACAGTTGCTGGCAGAGAGAAAATATTGAATACATGGGAGGGTTCTGCCTTGCATTCATGGCAAGAATCCCTCATCACAGTTCAAAGCCCAAGGGAGAGGATGCAGTTGATTCAGAAACCTCAAGGACTCCATGTTTTAAATGCTTATAGACATCTACACATGCGCCAGCCCCCACTCCGCTGCACCTTGCTTCCAAGAACAAGACTGATTCCACAGAGGGCTGGCGCTTTGCTCTAGACTCGAACCCCAGAGAACCTGGGCACCCTGCTTATTTTACCATATTGACCCAAAGGGCTCTGGAGAGCTGGGAGTGGAATTTCTGACTTGGGTGGAGGCAGTCTGGGGCGAAGAAGGACATATCCAGGTGACCATCCTGAAGGAGAGAAACAGATGTCCTTAAGTTCCCACCAGTGCAGAGGGTGGAAAGCAGGCCTCAGCTCGGTGGTCTGACCCCTGGGGTTGACCTCTCAACACCCTCCGCCCCCTCGGGGTACTCCCAGCCTTTGGCTTCCTACAGGGCCCCCAACCTTCTTTCTGGCCCCACAATTCCCCACCCTTAATTTTTAAAGTGCTACGTTTGTTTTTAGGCACATTTATGTAACTCGTGCTATGGTGGAGGGACTGAAAGCGTAGGCCCTGGGGAAGCCTTGGCCGGCCAGCTGGGATACACTACGTCCCAGCCCTTGGCCAGCTGCTCCCAGCAGTCTCGGTGGGGAAAGGAGGGCCAAGCCTTGGGCAGGCCTGGGCAAAGCCTAGGTGCTCAAAGCTTCTTCCGGCTTCCCTCCAGGTAGGTGAGGCCTTTGGGGTGGAGGTCCAGGTGGACACAGCTGAGGCCCATCCTTGTCCATGTCCAGAGCTTTTCTGCTCAGAGTGGAAGTGGCAGGTGGACAGTGTGGCCAGGCGGAAACACCACTCTCCTTTGTGGCTGCAGCAGTGTGTAGGGGGCAGAAAGAGAACTGTCTGGAGTCAGACGTGTTCAAATCTTGCCTCTCTGTTCCTTATTTCCTGTATGATTTTAGGAAGGACATTTCACGTCTCTGAGCCTCTGGTGTGTGGGGATGACAAAGCTCACCTCAAAAGGGTGGCTGTGCAGATTTTATGTATGGGATGCACAGTGCCCGGCACATAGTAGGTGCTCAGTAAAGTGGAAGCTGCTATGAGTGGTCAGGAGCACATCTCACAGCGGACTGCCTCTGGGAACGCAGCTCTGACGTTCAAGGATGCTGCGCCCCCCAGCCCAGCAGCTGGAGACCTGCCTGGGTCTACCCCGTTTGTTTCCACTCTCACAGAGGCACTTGGCATTTCTGCCTTGAACTTCCTCTTCCCTTTGGGAGCCCTGGCAGGGTGGGCAGTGAGCATACCGCCAGGACAGGAAGCTGAATGCTGTGGAAGAAGGGCTGCAGCACCACGGAGAAGTCCTCCCGTGTGTCATAGCGACCGGACTCCACCAGCTCGCGCATGCTGCTCTGGAGACAGACGCATGGGTGCCTTCAGCACAGGCCCTGGGATGCCAGGTGACCGGTGGGGCAAGGGTGGGGGTGGTGGCAGCGTCCCCGTCCCCATCTCCCTCGATAGGTGGGCTGACCCAGTTCTTCTGAGAACACAAACACCCTTGATGGCAAATCTCCTGAGTACTGGAAACCACGTGGTAAACCTTTTGGTTTTGGTTTTAAGTGGACTGCAAGCTCTGAAGGGTGAGGCAGGAAGTCGCACTCCAACCCGGAGGAGTCTCTAGAGGGCCCTGGGCTCAGGACCTGTAACCTTCTCACTCAGGGGTGGCCGGCCTGTTGGGGAGGCAGGGGTGGGAGGGTTGGGGCAGCTGGGCCTCCAGGGTGCAGGGGAGGGAAAGGCGGACCTGTGGGGCACCCAGGGCTACTGCCCTCTTTAGGCCAAATGTCCGAGTTGAGCCACCAAGCTTGCTGTGAGGATTTGGCCACCTGGATTCCTTCGGGATGACTCTTAGTGGGGTGCCTGCCAGAGACACCGCAGCCAAGTGGACAGAGGAAGGGGCCCCAAGGGTGATGTTACTCCTCAAGCCCTGGTCAGCTCTTCCCTTCCCGGTTGCCTCCCCAGGGTGCTCTGGGCTGGTGAGCTCACCAAGTGGGAGAAGACACCTTCTTGGTCTTACCTGGTAGGCTTGGGTGACGTCCTCCAACCTGGCCAGCTCTTGGGAGCCCTCCCGTGGAGTCAGAACACAGTTACACAAAATGCTGCACGAAGAGGGAGGCAGGAGGACCCAGAGCAGAAGCTGAGGTCAGGGTGTCAGGGGCTGGCTCTGCTGTGTGAGGTGGGGGAGGACGGGGGTGGGGTGGGGTGGGAGGGGTGGGGGGAGGGGCTCACCCACCCAAGCCTGGGCTTAGGAGGCCCTGCCACAGGGGCTCAGGGGCAGCTTCGGGCCTGATTCAGGGACTGGATGACGTCCCAAGGGTGCGTGGATACGCACCCTCTTATGTGAACAGAGCACAAACATTAGAGGGCGGGCCCAGGGACTGCAGCACATCACGCTGAACAGACGCATTTAGGCAAGAAAGTCCAACATTCAGTGTTTAAGAATCAAGCGCGAGCGCGTCCTCCAGCACTGGGGCTGATGCCTCGGGGTCCCCAGTGCTCAGGCCCTCAGACGCCTTCTGAGTTCACACTACTGCCCCACTGTGTCTCCTTTTATTATGAATTATTTCACACCCATAAAATATCCTTAAGGCCAAAAAAGATATCTCTAAAGCACTCGGAATAGTACCTTGTGCACAGTAAAATTTCAAAAAGTAGTTGTTAAATGAATAAATGTATGTATAAGATAGGAAGAATAAAAAACACAGCCCTGTCTACCTCTCGCCCAACTTAAGAAACAAAACGCTCCCAACTGGAAGTTCCCTGTCTCCCTCCCCAGTTCGCCTCTCCCCCACAAAGGCCACTGAGTCACATGGATGACTTCCATGCTTTCTGTTATAGCTGGACCACGTGTGTACACATCCCTGGATGTTGCTCCTTCGCAGGTTGGGCTGCACTGTCTCTTAAACCCTGACCTCCTGCACTGTGGTCCCGTTTTACAGAGGTTCCCACTGGCACCCTGAACTTGGGTACACGGGGACCCTAGCTCTGATCTCCCAGAAAGAGGTTGTCCTGGCATAGACCCCTTGACAGACTCGCACACACAAGGACAGACCAAGTCCCAGAGACCCTGAGGAGTCCCCACTGCGTGAGCCGTGACACTGGGCGAGTTCTTCTCCAGCCGGGGCAGCCAGCACCCGCCTACCTGGCCTGCTGCACTGGGCACTTGTCAGGGTTCCCTAGGAACACCTGCCGCATGACACTGGGGCTCATGAAGTCCACGAGGTTGACCAGCGCCCTGGGTACCTAAGGGTGAGGCTCCAGATGAAAGAGGGGATCCAGGCAGAACTCAGCTCAGCTGCCTGTGAGTTGGAGTTCTGAGAGCTGTTGTCACCCTGCAAGCTATGCCCTAGGCCCACGAGGGCGGCAGCATGAATGGGCCTCCTGGACTGAGACAATAGGGCCAACTCGAATCTAAATACCGAGAGCTCCATTCAGCCATCGGTCAGTGAACCCAAATCCAGTAGCTTTAATCTTGGTGAGGTCGGTGCCCTGTTGGCCAGGACATTAGCCCTTGACTGTTTCCCTCTAACCCAACCTGGACCACCTCTGCTGAGCAGGCCAGGGTCTCCGTCACTCAGAGAAGCATCTGGTGGTCAGAGTGCCCCATCCCAGGCAGTGGGAAGGGCTTGTCCATGCCAGGGGATGGGGAGAGAACACACTGGGCATAGGACTGGAGAGGGGCCTGCTGTGGACACACCCTGTGGCTCACAGTGCCGTGCCCAGCCTGAGAGCCACCCAGCTGCCACCCCCAGGGAATGCCCCAGGTAGTGGTGAGGGGACAATTAGTAAACACATTGCCTTCCCTTCTTCAAGCCTGAGACCCTCTGGGCTGATTCCCAATAGAATGAGGCTTCCTTAGGGGTAGGCCCCAAACTCTGGAAAGGACAAGGGCCCACTGACTTTGGCTGCCTCATTCATGGGAAGGGATATTTCACCCTCTTTCCCGCATCCACTTTATCCCTGCCGTGGTTGAGCTGTGTCCAGCTTGTGGGAGTCCCCCAACCCACCTCTCTATGCAGGATGTCCAAGGCATTGCGGAGATGGTCAAAATAGTTGGCTGCAGAATACAGATTCTGGGAAGAGGCAGGAGGGAGAAGAGGAGCTGGTTAGGGAGAGAGGGCAGCAGGGCAGAAGTAGCCCCACTTCTGGCTCCAGTCCCAAGGCTTTGTTCTCCCTTGGCTTCCAGCTGTGACCAGCTCATCATGTCAGAATCTGAGATGAACAGTTGGCTATTTGCTGTTGTCAAAGATGGGGCAGACAGAAGACTGGAACCTTCAGCCAGAGCTTTCATTCAGAAGCAGAAAGTGTCGCGTCCTCCTTCCCACTGCTTGGGATTTACTGCTGCTTCTCTTTCTGAATTCTCAGGAATTGTGAGGAAGGGGAACAGAAGTACCAAGTATCTGCGACCTGCGACCTCACCCTACCTGGGGCATGAAGTTGGAGCCAGAAACCTGAGGGTCGTGGGGTAAGAAGTGTGCGTGCACGTGCATGTGTGTGAGTGCGTGCACACACACAGGAAAGCTGGACAACCCTAGGGTTCATTCTAGGGACTGTTCTCAAAAAGGATCTCCAACGCCTACAGGTCAAAGTTGAGAGCAATGAGCAGGCTGGCCCGCCCCCCTTACCGAATCCGTGCAGTAGTCACATAAATCACTGCCTCCAATCAGCACGGTGATGACCTTCCAGTCCTCGTGGAAATTTACTCTCTATACAAAGGGAAGAAGATGCTTGATGATTTCCAACAAATAAACAAAAAACACCATGGCTCTAGGAAATCTATTCAACCCTCTAAAACTTCCTTGCCCACTTGAAATAACATAATCAGAATCTCAGAGATGAAAGAACTTTACAGGTTTATTTATAGACCACAGATTCTTAGCATCAGGAGGGACTCTCAAGGTCATTGCGATCAAGAGCAAACCTCCCTCCAGCTGACGTAATCTCCTTCAGGGGGGCCTTGGACAGGGGCTGCCCTACCGCTGCTTGAATGCCTCCAGTGATGGGGGCTCATTGTTTTCATGGCAAACCATTCCACCTGGGGACTTTAGTGGGTCAGAAAGCTAGTGTGTAAAAACAACCATAAATCTCACTCACATGGTCATCTTTCATCTTCTGTATCAGAGTCTGGGCTTGGCTCGCAAGTTCCCTGAGAAGGAGAGGAAATCAGTCCTGTTGAGGAGCAGTGCCTGGATTTTTCATCCTAAAGGGCCTGAACTGGAGGTTTCCATGCATTAACCTCCTACCCCCACCCCCAGCTGGCAGAGACCCTGAGGCTTGGGGACAAGGAGCTACTTGCCTGTTCTGGCTAGTATTACAGTGAATAACCTTTTGAAAAGCCAGTTGTGTTTGTCCAAAAGCTGGAGTCAAGGGTACTGTCAATTATACTTGTTATTCACAGTCTCCCTTCTAAGACTCCACATGCAAAGTGTCTTTTAGGATTCCATGCTAGGAAACTGTCTGTCTCATTTAAAGAACTGGTACAGATCCTGAAATTAGATCTGGGAAAGTTTTGGCATGCTTCCTCTTTTTACCCTGGCTGCTAGGAAGCTGACAGTTTGGTACTCAGGCACAATAATTGTAAAAAGGCTCATACTTCTTCCCCTCCTCACCCCACCAGTGGTGGTGATTTTTCTCTCTTATGTATATGTTATTTGTGTCTTTTTAAAAATAAACTTAGCTAAATGCTTCTTTTAGAAAGACGTGAAGAATAACTCTACACATATCTGGGTTTATAATTCATGGAAAGACTGGATCTCAGGCATCCCAAGCTCCCCACTAGTTTAGGCTCCTGTTAGAGTGTGAGATGGATCCCAGAACCATGATCTCCTGGCACCTGGTGGTGGCGCCTGCCCCCCCGTTTCTATTCCCAAGAAGGGTCTTCCCAGGCTGGGCCAGGAGCAAGGAGACCCAGGCTGCTGAGGCTCCCAGGAGCAGGGTGAGGGGCCTCCATGGGAGGTGATGCTGGGGGAGCAGAGCAGTCTGCTGCTGCTGCCTCTGGTTTCTCAGCTGCGTTTCCTGTTAGCTCCGAAGCAGCGGTGGGGACAGGACATGACTTGTTGCCGCTCTATGCAGCCTCCAAGGCTGGAGTTTCTGGCTTGCCCCTCTATTTGGTTGGCACTCCCTGATCTTTTGGGGGGAAATTGCATCTTGTAAGGCTTTGGAGAGAGTGAATCTCTCCAGCACCATTATGCCATGGTAAGATTTAAAAATTGGAGGTTGTTCAGTTAGTTGAATGATTGGAATGTGCTGCAAAGGAAAGCAAGGCCGAGAGGCCAGGCTCTAGGGGCAGGGCTCCTGTCCCGGGTCCAGCCCTCTAGCCTCTTTGCAGCCTAGGTCACAGGGGCGGCCAGGGAAGACAGGGGCCAAGAGCCTCTCAAATCATTGCTGTAAATGGATAAACATCCTCTTTGCACACAGAGGTCACTATTACAAACCTTAAAGGGGCTACATGCCTCCCACTCTCTACCTGACAGCCCCCTCCCCAAATGCCGTACTTAGCCTTTGCTCCAGAAACAGCCTGATTGAGGAATGCATTCGTGTCGTTGGCTTCCCCTGTGCCCACTGCATAGCCTGTGAGGTTTCCGTTAAACTTCCGAAGGATATCTGGAAGAGGAAGGGGTGCACAGGGCACAGAGAGCTTAGGGTAGAAGGTGGAGTTTTTGCCTGATAGGAGATGGGGCCTCTCTGATTTATAACAACTTAGGGGGAGGGTTTAGCTCAGAGGTAGAGCTTTTGCTTAGCATTTACAAGGTCCTGGGTTCAATTCCCAGTACCTCTGTTAAAAATAAATAAATAAACCTAATTACTTCCCCTCTAAAAAAAAAAATTAAAAAAAAAAGAAGGGGGCAAGCCCATTTAAAAAACAAACGAAAAATGATTTGATGACACACTGGGCCAAGGCAGCAAGGGCCGCTCAGTTTTTCTTTCTTTCTTTTTTCCTCTACAATTCACAGTTCAGCAAATGCTCACTGTCTCATTTGATTGTCTCTGCACCTTCTGGGACAGTTGAAGAAATCTGAGACTCAGAATGTTTGGTTACCTGCCCCAGGGCACCTGGCCAGCACAGAGAAGGGCCAGGGCTTGAACCCAGGTCTTCAGGTTCCAAATACAGTATTTATTTTACCCTTTCAGCCCCCTGTGCACAGACCTCTCCTCCCATCTCAGTGGCAGTCTGTAAGGTGGATGTCATTGCCCCCTTTCTTAGCTGGGAGGTGCTTTTAGGAAGCCTGGGGGTCAGATGGACTCAGTGGACAGACTCCAGCCCCTGGTGGTTACTTACTCGGTAAGGTGGTCACCTTCTCCAGGTAGCTGTCCCCTCCTGAACTGTAGAGGGTGAGGAAGCCAGTGAGAGAGATTGAATCAATACATAGGTTTCATAAAAGAGTGCCCCACCTTTCCTAATGCCCGCACCATCAGCACCTGTCAGATGTGGCAGATCCACCTCTCTGTGTTTGAGGGATTTGGAGAGAATGTAAATTTCCCAAGGGGTTGGTTCTCCCAAATTGAAGATTTGAAGGCAAAAGAGAACTGTTTCTTTTCTTCAGCAAATCAGGAGGAAGAGCGCTTGGCTGAGTATATACTGTGCGCCCCGCCACCAACCAGACGCTCTACATTAGTTATCTCACATCTCCAAACAAGCCTATGACATAGATGTTACTAGCTCCGTTTTATAGAGTAGGAAGCAGAGGCACACCAGGGTTAACCAACTTTCTAAAAGAGACTAAAAACCACAATGGTAACTAAAAACCAGCCTGAGCTGGAAACCTTGAGAAAATGGACAGGCTCTTCCCTGCCCAGTCGTCAGGTACATTCTGCTGGAAGGTCCAGGGGATGGCCCCTCATTGCCTTCCAAGGCCCAGTCTAATTTCATCTCATCTAATATAGTTTAATGGCCTTCAAAGTAACCTCAAGACACACCCAAAGTTTCACTTCCTTTCATGCATTTAAATTGAATACACATGGGAGGCAAGGAGAGCAGTATTTCTATTTTAACAAAGTCCAATGTACTCTATTTATTGTTATTTTTCTTCTGCGCCTCCCTCCTCAATTCCACCATATTTTTCCAGGCCAAGACATTTTGAGAACACAGCGTTAGCATTCAGCCCACCAGGATAGACGTCCAAAAGATAGGCCATGAATCAAAGTCACGGCTGTTCTTCATTCAAGGGAATACCTGGAATGAACTTGACTAGTTCATACCAGGGTGGTCAAGGGCTTAAATCCAAGGTTCAAGAGCTCCAGGCGGTGGAGAGAAAAGAAGCTGGGTGACCCCTGCCCTTCCACCTCACTCAGGTATCTTTCTCCCACCTCCCGTCTGACGTCCAAGCCTAACTTGGCCTCTGTTTGAGCATTTTTTTTCAATCTTCCAATTCTTTCCGAACTCTGCATAAAGCTGCTATTTTAGCTGCTTCCTGATCCTTCTTTCTTTGGACTAAAAGTACTTAATCAGAACACTTTACACTTGGCAGGAAATTATAAATCCATATACCTCCTCCAGTCACTGTGTTCTAACTCTGCCTTCTTTCCTCCTTCAGCAAACATATAAGCAGAGACATACGTAAACACACACACGTAGCAAGTACATTCGACTGTAACTTCTTGTCTAAAACTCTTTGTTCTAAAACAAGTATGGCAGCTGATCAAAACCAATGGGTACAGAAATTTCGCTGAGCCCGTTTTCAGGAGAAAAGAAGGAATTATACAAATAAGCACGGAGAAACAAAAATATTTAAGCCCTCATTTTGATCAGAACTATGTGAAACGTGAAAAAAAACAGACACATATGAAGCATCTAGTTTACATGCGCCCCTTCAGATTAATGTAATTTGTATTCTACCATAAGCTCAAAGGCTGGGCCTATTCACTGCTAGTCACCCACAGAGTGCAGAGGAAGGCAGAATAGATGCTCAGTAATATTTGTTGGAAGAGGAGTTTCAGTAACACCAGACTGAACTCCTAATTAAAAAGACAAAGAAATGCTTTTTTTGATAAGTAAATTTTATTTTGGTCCTTTGAACGATGCCAATTAAGCAAACATTTCAACTGAAGGAAAGGCAATTCTCTAAAGACCTCTGCCACACTGTTAAGCTAGCCAGAGCTGGGGCCTTTCACAGCTACGTGATTCTCACAGGTCAGGAGGCTTTGGAAATATTCACAGCCAAACCCCTTCCTGCAGATCCTGCTCACAGCCACCCTCCTACCGAGAATTCTCTCTAGTCTGACTGCATGCAGTCCACTCTCTTCACTTTGTTTCCTTGGAGAAAGAGGCTCAAATTGAGTTCTTAATTTACCTAGAATCATGAATTGCCTCATATTTCCTACCCAGAAGCTTTAATGGCTTCAGAAAATTGCTTTTTCTCAGATCAGTCTACTACATGGACACATCCCAGGGGGCGATAATAGGTATCACGAACAAAGAAAGAGTTCTGGGAATTAAGGGAAACATTGGCTTAAACAGAAACAGTTTAAACAGATTTCTTCATCTCAGGGCTTCTCAAAGACTTTAATATGCCAATGTGCATATCAATTCCCCAGGGGAAGGCTATAGTAGGAAATGGTTCCCTCAAAATATAGAAACTGGGGCTAGTGTTTCACGGAACACAGTTGGGGAAACGCTAGTCTATACATTTTGTCAAGTGTCCAGCTATCTCTCAGACTCTGACCAAGAGCTGTTTCTAACACACATGATCTTGGGCAGGTATCTGAAACATTTAGAATAAAGTGTTTAGAGGGACAGCAGCCATTGAATACATGAGGCCTTGGAACTGGACCTCACTTGTAGGAAGAAACAGAGCCATAGCTGAGTCTCCCCGCTACTGCAGAGAGAAACATGTAGCAGAAGATGGCCTGTTTGTGTCTGAATCCCAGGAATCCACCCAGTTGAACTGTTTGTGAGACTGGGCAGATCACCCCAATTCCCCTGACTGCACTGCCAGGCATGGATTATTTGGCGTCTGCTGGCTGGTTTGTCTGCTTCCCCTGCTATGATGTGAGGCCAGACTAAGCCTTCTTTAGCTCAGACTAAGTAAAACTGCCACAACCTCATGCTTTTTTTTGTTGTTGTTTTTCTGGTGGGGATAGATTAGGTTTATTTATCTATTTATTTGACAGAGGACTGGGGATTGAACCTAGGACCTTGTGCACGCTAAACACGCACTCCACTGAGCTATACCTCCCTCCACCTGCCCAACTTCATGCTTTTTGGATTGTAATAAGCAGTCCTTTCTCCTGCAGCCTCAGTAACAGCTAGGGCAGAGTGGTCAGGAGGCAATACTCAATTTTGCTCCTCGGCTGTGGGTTAGAGACCACCCACCTGGACCTGCCTGGGGGTGTGTGGGAACCTGGGGTCCTCGGGAGCTGGGAGGCCTTCACCTCAGCCCTCAGCAGGGTGACGATGCCCTCACGCTACCCACACCCAGATCCTCCCTGTGGGTGACTACTGCTGAGTGAGGACCCCTCTTCTCCTGCCCGGGGAAAACTCTCTGGGACCGTCCTCAGGGCTGGCCAGGAACTGTCACAGCCCTCATTGCGCCCACCCCGTTCGCTCTCACTTTCCTGGGAGAAATATTTCATTTGAATTCACCCTGCAGGAAAGGGAGGTGGCCCCACTGCTCATTAGCGCTCTGCCCTCTTGTGGTGGCCGGTGTTCTAGTGCTTTTGAATTCTGAGCTAATCGCCAATTACTGTGACGCGGACATAAACATGAACTATATTAAGAAAGAAAGAAACTTAAGAAAACCCACATCCAACTGCTCTCCTGACACAGCTTCAGCTTTCCTACTTCCTGTGCAGAATGTCTTTTCTCCCCTACCTAACTGCTAGTCTGTCACCGCATCACTGGGTACCACCTTCTCTGGGAAGCCTTCCTGCCCCAGCTGGCAGGATTAGTTATTCTCTTGTCTATATTCCTGTAGCGCTCAGGCATCTTTAAGTTTTAAATAACACTTGTCAAGTGAGCCTAAGAATTTGCCTGTGCTTCCCATGTATCCCCCTCACCCACCCGCCTCAATCACGCAGGCAAATGGGAGGGGCTCAGCAACGCCTGTTGGCTGTGATTTTTGTCTTGGTTATTTCCACCTGCAGTGTGTGCTGCGTTTTGGAGTTTTCTGTACGGATGTGTGCATATACATAAAGGCAGAGGTGTGACTACAGAACAACATGAATAAATACAGACAGACATGAAACAGACGAGGGAGCATCCACACGAGCACATATACATGCAAAACGGGCAGGTGAAGACCCAGAGATCTGGTGCTTTTCAGGTGCATTTCATGTTGGATTTGTTGACCCAGGAATCTAAGAACCCCGGTTTGCTTTTTCTGCACAATTAAAAGAAAAGGATTATTGACAGTAAAATCACCAAACATTTACATTTTGCACAAATATATAAGTTTTCCTTCTGAAAGCCTCTTCCAGACCGGGTCCTTGCTCTTCGGTATTTACGCATTTACAGGAGACAATCCCCCACCCACGCTCTGGGGGTGAGCAGGGGATGGGAGGGGGTCATGGGTTAACATTACCTAAATGACAGCCCTCGATACTGAGTGGTGACATCAGAAAGGTCATCTGGTTTGGAGCCAATTCCATTGCCAGCCTTTGAAAACATCAAAATCCACAGGAAAATCAGCAAGTTAGAGCAAAGGGAGGCTGTGTGCGTGCAAGGCTTTGGAAGATGTCCCTGACGCATGCATCATGGTGTGACCAGAACTTGCCACTTTGGAACTCAGGACATCCAGGCTTGCGTTCTGTGGTGCTCCCTCCCAGCTGTGACCCTTCCCGGATGCTCACCTGCCTCCTTACAGAACTGAAGTCATGCCCTGCTTACTGCACAGGGTTGTTTTGATGATCAAATTGGATCAGAGTTGTAAAAACAGTTTTGAGACCTCTAAAGTGCTTTACAAATGTGAGACACTGTTACACCATCACTAGCATCATTCTGCTCCCGAGTTCTCTGTACATGTGGAGGAAGCACCTGCAGTGGACAGATTTCTCATACGCTTCCCACTTCTCCTCTTTCCCTCTGGGACATTCTGTGAGGCCATCTTATGGCCTCACAAGCATTGCCGGGAAGTGGTGCTCTGGGATGGAAAACAGCCGCATTTCTCAGAACTTAAGAGCAGAGCTTTTGCCACAACTATGGTGTCTTTGCTGCTTTGGGTACAGATGCCAAGAGGAAACAGATATGAGGGCTGGAGCTGCTCATCAAGTATAATCCAAAGGGAAAAGAGCGCTGACACAGGTAGCTTTGGAAGGTTTTTTGAGTCAAATGACAAAATTTTGCAATTGTTAAAAAGGTGGCGTTAAGTGTTCAAAACCTCCACTGAGGCAATTCAGTTTGCACCTGAAAAGGTTCCCCCTTGCACACTAGACTGAGAAAAGTAGCTGCAAGATCAAACCTTTGCCATGCTCTCAGACTGTCAGAAGCAGGACAGAGGGGCCAGGGAATGCGAGGTAAAAAGTGCAGGCCCAGGGTTAGGAGGATGGGGACCTGGAACTGACACAGCCACCCCCACCCCACATGGGGCTCGAGAGTCCTTACGGTCAGAGAATCTCCCAGAGCAGCCACGACTTGGATGTCTGCTGGTCTCAGGGCATGCACTGCAAAGACAAGCGGAAACACTTGAGTCCGTGGGAAGGAAGCTGCAGTCAGAGCCTGGTGATTCTGGCTTTAAGTGAGACCAGAAACACGACCTGCATGTGTTTGGGCCATGGAGGACTCAGCCTTTATGGTGCCAGGCTGGGAGAGGTTAGATGGAAACACTCTTCCCATAAGAGACCCAATAAACGATCCTGGACCTATGGGAAGGGAGCCATGCTGAGAGTGGGGGAGAAGGGGAGGTGAAGAGGGGAGTGGGGAAGGGAGGAAAGGAGAGATGGAGGGGTGGCCGGTAGGGCACAGTGGGATCCCACTATTTTGGTGCCAGTGGTCACGTGGGACACCAGCTGAGACATGAGTGCACGGCCCGATGGGCGCTGGGCTGTCTGAGCTGAGGCACAGGGCCTGATGCACGGCTCAGGTAGAGCTGGGCTCTGGATTTCCACCAAGGATCTGAGAAATAGCCATGCTGGGCCTTTCCCTGTCCACAGGGCTCTTCTGAAGACTCCAGAGATCTTTCCAGTCCTATTGCAGAGCCTGGGCCCAGAGGGCCACCTGCAGAGCTGGCTCCCTCTTGGGACGCCCTAGGCACCCCACACCCCACTCCTGGGCCTCAGGAAGGTCACACCCCAGACTGGGCCTCCGAGAGTGGTGCTCAGGTGGCTCCTCCACTTGTGCTCCCATAAGCAGGCTGAACTGGGAGGGTGGCCAACAGTCCCCAGCCCAGCCGCCTTGGGTCCTGTTGGGTAAGGCTTCACTACCGGGCCCAGGGGTCTCAGGCAACCATGCATACAGGGAGCAAGCACTCGCCATAACTAAGTCATTTAATTATGTTGCAAATATTAGCCACTACATATAAAAATAGATTAAAAATGTTTTCTTCTGTATAGCACAGGGAACTATATTCAATACTTTGTAATAACCTTTAATGAAAAAGAATATGAAAACAAATGTATGTATGTATATGCATGACTGGGACACTGTGCTGTACACCAGAAATGGACACATTGTAACTGACTGTACTTCAATTAAAAAAAAAAGAAAAAGAAAAGTCTCATCAGGGCATTCACTGCTCTGAGTCCTTGTGGAAGAGCCCTGGGTCCTGGTGTGCCACGGGGAGCTTACCTGAGGTGGGCGGCGAGGCAGAAGGGGCTCTGTCACTGCACATCAGCCAGCTCCCGTGGTCCTAGGGGCGTGGAATGAATCCCAGAATCTCAGGGCCGAAAGGGGCCTGCTGGGCATCAGACTCACTGGGAGAGTTTTACCTACCCTGGGTGGGTGGGTGGGGGGGCACTAACAGGACATGCGAAGAAGGCTCCCTAGGGGATTCTGAGTAGCAGGCTGGGATCCACTATCCTAGCTCAGAACCTGCCTCCCCCACCCTCCAATGTGAAAATCAGGGCATCCACAAAATAAGCCCAGCCCACCGCCCACCACCCCTGCTTCTGCAGCAGCCTTATGAGGGGGCAGCTCTCTTTATTTATGTCTTTGGAGAAGCTGTGAGTTGCCTGACTGGCTGGCCCCCTCTCTGGGCTGTTATCCATGGCGAGTCTGAAGGTGCAGGTGGATGGACTTTACAGCAGAGTATGAATCCTCTGTGGCCGCCCACCGAGGGCACCTTCCCACATTCCCACCCTGCCTGTGGGGCCGGTCCCTGCTCGGGGGCTGCCCCCTGCCTTGGCTGCTGAGCCAGAAGGAAGCAACAAGCAGATACCTTCACGCTGTTCTTGTAGGTGCTCAGATACGGCCAGACCTGTGAGACGGTGGGAGAGGGGAGCCACTGCAGCAAATCTGCTTGTTTCCTTCTTTGCTCCCCGCTCAGCAGCCCTCAAGCTGACCTGGGGGTAAGCACTTTCCACATTACCAAGCCCTTCCCCGCCAGGCTGACGGCTGCAGGCTCCCTCCCAGGGCACGCCCGGCCCTCTCTGCAACCTCCTTGAACAACTAGATTAGACCAGGCAGGGGCTCCCAGGAGTGAACATCTCTGCTCTCTGCCTCCCTTCCCGCTGGCAGAGGTGGCCATGTCATCTCTTTTTCGACCCTCTCCCTTCCCCACTTTCTGTTACTACAAGCCCATGTCCCCTGTTTCCTAGGCCCCCTTGCCACCTTGTACCACTCCCACCCTGCTGCAGTCTGAGCACCTTCCTGCCCAGACCAGAAAAGCCAGTACTTTGAGATCCTGCCCCAGGCAAACCCCAGCTCAGCGGTTTCTGTCCTGGGCCTGGGACACCTCTGGGAATCCAGAGGGGCTCACAGAGGTGAGGGAGCAGCTGCGAAGATCCAAGAATCTTTCTGACAATCTGTGAGTGAACACCGCAGTCTTGATCTGCTTTGCCTCCCTGATTAATGCTGTTTTCTTAGCTCTGGCTTCTGACACCCTCGACCCCCACCTCCGTCCTGGTAGATATTATTTCAGATCCCTGTTCCTCACTCTTCCCATCCTGCCCTGGGGGCAGTGGCTCCATGGAGATGGGGTACCCTTCTGTCCCATCCTGCCCTTCACGTCCACCCCGCCTCGAGTCTTCAAAACAAGAGCTGGACAGTGCTGTCAGATTCCTCTTTCCAGCTGGAAAGAGCTGTGTGCAGTCCAGACCTGTGGCAGGGCTTGCCACGACATGGGGAGACAGGCGAGCTCTCGTGCTGTCACCCCTCACAGTCCAGCCAGTTAGGGCACTGTGGGCTGGAGTTGGGGATGGGGGTGGGTAGGTGAACAGAGCTGGGGGTGAGGACAGGAACCTGGGATGAAAGGGACTGAGAAACCTTAATGAGACTTTAAAAGGCTGGGAAAGAGGCTTTAGACAGATCGCGGCAATGCTGTGCTGTCCACTTTACCTCGTCTGGACATGTGATGTTTATCTTGCTTTCAAAGTTATACTGTCTTGCCTTCTGGCCAACAGGTTCCAGCTAAACCAAGAAGCAGGAAGATGGAGAGTGAGAAAGAGGTGGCGAGAATGGGAAGATGGGGGGGAGGTGGGAGGGAGGGACGGAGGAAATGGGGTTTATTATCATTGCTGCATGGGGAACACACAGCCTGAGCCATGGGCCCCTGAAGTCTCCAGAAAGTCTTCTGGGATCTTCTTCTTATCAGAGGGAGAATAGTTTTTCCTCTCCCAGTCATCTTACCATGCTGTTCCAGAGGGCAGAGGCGGCATGGGCATGAGCCTTGCTACTGAAGTGGAAACAGTCAGGAGCGAAGAAAGAGCTGTCAGGCAGCCCCTCCTGGTCACAGGGCAGAACAGAGGGGTCATGTTATAGAGAGGTTGGGTAACACAAATGATGGTCAGAATCAGCTGGGCACTACCCCTGGCACCCACTTATCCATGAGGCTTTACCGGGGTCTTCGGCATGTCCACTTTTTCAAAGAATGGCTGCACGACCACTGTAAAATCTTCCCTTGTGTCGTACTGCCCACTCTCAACCAGCTCGTGAGTCCTCTCCTGCAGGAGGAAGGGGGACAGGGTCAGGGGGCTCTCGGCACCTGCCCCGGCTTTGTGTGGACTCTTTCTCCACCACAGAATTAAACAGAGTCTGACCTTTGAGTGAGACCAGTCTGCAGCAAAATCTCAACTGATCAGGAGCCAGTTTTCAGATCAGCCTTTATCTCAGCCCTTGCCCCTAACCTCTGCTGCTTTTGCATCTATTGGACTTAGGCAGGCAAAGAAGAAAAACCTAAGTCCATCCGTTTGATCTTCTTTTAAATCTTCATATTAAAGACTAGGTTGGAGGTAAGGGGAGTGTGGATTTGATTAAGTGACTTTTTTTTGATAATCCTTACATTTCTGTCTGACATTTGTTCAGAAAATCAAAGGTGAACCAACAACGATGTTTAATGCCTATTTATATCACTCGTGTGTGGGGTGTGTCTGTAAGCATGTGCGCTCCTGTGCGTGCACACTTCCTTGAGACTCTCGGATCTGTCTAGGAGGTGGCAGAGCTGTTACCCTCATCGCTTCCACTGGGCTCAGTTCCAGGAGGACCAGTTACCCCAATTCTGGCTCCCACTTCTGCCAGACTCTGGCATTTCACAGCTTTGCCAGGTTGCCATCTTTTAGAGCCAGCTAGGAGGCTGGAGGAAGAAGTCAAGGCTTCCACACCCAGAACATTAGTGCAGTCACTTCAGAAGATACCATGACATCAAGACACCTTCTTTTCCACAGGTCATCCCCTATGCTGGGGATGCCTCGCTTCTGACCTCCTGGGGCAGTCTTCTAGTTACAGGCCGAGCCTTAAGGCAGGCAGAAGGTGCAATACCACTAACTAGCTGTGTGACTTCCAGCAAGATGCTTTCCCTCTCTGGACCACTATTTACTCATTTGTAAATGGAGGATATTCACCAAGGCCTGGACTATCCCTTAAGTCCCTCCCAATGCTGCTAGTGACTCCGTGGATCAGTCACAATGGCTCACAGTGGAACCCTGCACCTCTTGAGAAATGACACAAGTAGTGACAAGAAAGCCTGGCACATGGTGGCTATTGACAGCAATGATCATCTCCAGGGCGCGGATGGTAGAGAGTGAGAGGACTCAGAGAGAGGGCTCGATGGCCTCATGTGGCTGAGCTGTGAGCTTCTCCAGGACACTAGATCAGGGTCAGGGACCAAGATCAGGCCTGGGAACAGCTGGCCAATCTAGAGCGGTCAGTGAAGGCCGTGTTGGTGAATAGCTCTCCTTCTCTTTGGTTGCCCAGCATCGGAACCCACTTCCTATGTTTGAAAAACTCCACTATATGAAGAACAGCCTGCTTCTCACTATAGAAGGTGAGAAAGACAGATGCTGCCTTTCCAACGCCCCGCGCACATCCCGAGGGTCCCCCAGTAGATGCTCCCACCTCAGGCTTTGGTTTGGAAGCTAGTGATAGAAAAATGGAGGGACAGCACAGAACCCATCTCATTCCTAGAAGCGGCAGTGACAGTGACAGTGGTGTCCATGGTGTCTCCACTGGACGAGTTCTTTGGCCTGATTTTGATTCTTATGGCATGGTCCCTAGAATTCCAGGACTCTGCAATTTCTGGTGGCTCAGCCTATGACCTTAGCTCTTCCAGATACTCTGCTTAAATAATAAATCAGCTTAAATTAACTGGAATTGCATAATCCTTTGTTGCTTGCACCCAACCCCCACTTGGAAAAGGTTTGCTTTCATGGCCATAACCTTGGCTGCCTTCCCTCTCCTGGCGAAGACCATGGACTTCCTCACCAGAGACGAAGGTGCCTGCTCACGGCAGAAGGAAGTGTAGCTGGGGAGTCACCGAGAGGGCTGGGAGACGGTATCAGAAGGTGATAAACAGAGGTTCACTCCCCTGAGCCCTGCCACCGCTGGCAGATGTGGCTGCCCTGAAAGATGCAGTAGGGGAGGGGTTCTGCTCCAAGGAGACCTTGGGCCTGAAGGCTGGCTCCATCCTGGAAGCTGCTTCCAGCCTGCTCTAGAAAGGCTAGAAGGCTACCATTGTTCTCTCGAGGGACTGGATGATTATTTAGGGGGAAACTCAAGAGAGTCAAGGGTGTCAGCTGCTCCACTCAAAGATTTGATGGAGAAAGACCTAAAGGAGCAATTCACAGGCTGTCTGGAGATCATCTGCTGGTTTTCTTTCTCCCTGTGTGCCCCAATAACACTGTTCCCGCAGGAGTGGGGGGCAGCGGGAAGGCATGTTATCTCACTGAATCCTCCAGACTCTCTTGGGTGGCAAGCATTTCCCACCCAGGAGTCTGAAGCTCATACTCACTCTCCATGGACAACTGGAAATACTTTGTGTGTGTGTGTAAGGCCAGGAAGTGAGATGTGCAGATGTGTGTTCAGTGACTCGGCTCTATGGCTTGATTCAAATAAATTGAAACTGCTGCCTTGCAGGTGTCTTTAAATCTGCAAACTGGCCCGTGGTAACCTCACACCCAGTCAGGGTCAAAATAATGTCATCGTGTGCTCATTTCCTAACCAGAGCGACGAAGTCACGCCCGAGTCCCTGTGCAGTCCTGGAACCCTTTCCCGGCTTACCTGATACTTCTTGTTTGCCTCGATGAGGGCGGCAAGTTCTGTTGAGTTATCATCAAACTTCAAGACGCAGGGACACAGATTCCTGCGGACCAAACCAAAGAGATGCCCCGCACCATCAGAACCACCGTCTGAGTGCCTGACCCAGAGACATTGGATTGGGAATCAGAATACATTTAACTCGGAGGTTTCAGAAGCCTGTGTTAATGGGGGCCTGGGCTGGCTAATCTGTCACACAGATTTCCCAGACCTGGATTTGCTCATGGAAATGAAATAGTTACGTCTTCTGACACCTGCAGGAGTGATTTTTATGGAGATGAGATAGCTTATGACTGTCTGAGGACAGCACAGTATAGATAAGGCATGTGTCCTTTTAACTATTAACAATGGGGCTTACATACTGGATGTTTCCTGTGCCGAGAGCTTTATGGGTACTAACTTGTTTAATCCTTTTAGCTATTCCAAAAGTTGTATTATCCCCATTTTATAGATGAGAAGACTGAGGTTCAGCATAGTTAAATAATTTCTCAAAGTCCCATGGATGCTGAGCGTGGGAGTCAGGACTTGAACTCAAGTCTGTCTGGCCTGAATCTGTTAATCCCCAGTTACCTAGTTAAGCTGTTTCTGTCCAGTCTGTACCTGTGCCCTGATGAGCTATCTTGCAAAACTAGTCTTTTGGTCCAGGGGCAGGAGGTGCTAAGAGTGTGAATGGCTCAGTGTAGACTCAGCACCAGGAGAGAAAGCAGAGCCACTGGGACAGGACAGCAGAGAGGCAGGGAGTGCAGGGCACTGGAGAAGCAGCAGGACAAGGTGACCCTGAGTTCACCTAATCCCACAGTCGGTGACTTGGCCATTCCAAATGTGACAAAGTCCTACTCTGAACCTTCCGCTTTAATTGTCTAAAAACCCTGTGGTGATCACCAGCAAGAGACTTTTGGGTGAGCTACTCTGAAATGGAATGAATACAATGAACCCCCCAAGTGGCCTGGTGACTGGAGAAAGTGGGAGCCGAGGATGAGTCAGCAGCTGAAAACAGCACGCCTGGCACCAGCCACGCTAACAGGCACGTGTCACCCGGAGCTGTGCTCCCTCCGAGCTCTGCCGCCTCAGGCCTTCCCCAGGGGACCTGTACAATCTAGGCCCCCAGGGGTGTGGACCGACTGGCATGGATCTACAGGGGAACAGCCAGATACCCCTTAATTTCCAAGAGCAAATCTGATCCTTGTGAATTATTCATTCAGTCATTCAGCAAACAGCCACTGGACCCCTATACCACGCTGGTGGTGACTCAGACACAGAGTTCAGGGCCGGGTGGGGCGGGGAGGCACAAGAGTCATCACCGTGTGATGTGCTCAGGGCTACAGTGGGGGCCTGTACAGAGCTCCAGGGCTGGGGAGGGGAGAAGGGGATGGGGGTGCATAGCCACCATGATCTGGACTAACGGTCCAGAGGAGGCTTTGCAGGAAGGAGTGGTTTGTGCTTGGGTTAGAAGGACATTTTTTCCCTGAGGGTCACATGTAGCATTAGAGGGGAGCCATCTTTGGCTCTGGAGATTGGCCTCTAGGGCCAAGACTCTGTGCTCCGGGGAAGACTCTGTCCTCTGGACCCTGCTGATTCCGACTTGACCACCCTCTCTTCTAGAAGGTGAAAACAGCTCTACCTTTGTGAATGCCCAGCCTGGAGCACCCACACCAGAGGCTCCTTCGGTCCTGGAGCTCGGTCTCTAGGGATGGTGGGGAGCTCTGGACACACTGAGAAGCAGGCCCTAGCAGAAGCCAGTGAGCCTGGTCCACAGAGGCTCACTCCATCCCTCCTGCTTTCCTCATCCCTCCCTGGAGGACTGAGAGTGACCTGGGCTGCAGGGAACAGAAGCCCGGTTGGGTTGTAAATGCATTCCAGGGGAGCGGAAGCCTAGACTGGGGTCACAAAAGCCCTGGGATGTCGCATCCAGGAGGCCTTGTCAGGTTCGACAAGGGGTCTGAGCACTCCTCACACTCCTTCCCTTGGCTCTTCTAAGTAACCAGAGTCACTTTCTGCAAAGGGGCCCATGGAGAAATGTCCATCTCACCGGAGGATCAGCCTCGGGCAGCTGACATTCTTATCCTGGTACAGCTCCCTCAGGTTGATGATCTCCAGCACCTTTACCAGGTTCACAAACGCCCGAGGCACCTGAGCAAAGGCAAGATCAGAACCAAGAGGCCCGAGGCTGGGCAGCTCAGCCTCTCACCTGGGTCTGGGGCCAGCTTCTCCGCTGGGCATCAGGTCTGTGGCCTTTCTTGTGGCCCCACCCACTTCCTTCATCCCTGCCTCCTCCTGCCTCTGCTCCCCACTGACATGTATGTGTTCAGGCTGCTGGGACCAGGACCGACACCTTGGTTAGTGGTCTCCAGGTGAAGGGGACCTGGTAGGGAGGTCTCAGCAGGAAGCCAGAGCCACTTCTGAGCTCAGACTGGAGCCCAAGAGGAAGGAGGCCTACAAGTTGAGATGCTCCAAGGCCTTGTGGCCCGGCCTTCGTACCTCAGCGTGGAGGATGTCCAAAGCCTTCCCAATGTTGGCTACGAAGTTCTCGGGAGAATAGTGAACCTGGAGGCAGAGGAAATGTCTCTGACACCATTCGTCATCCAACCCCTCTGCAGACCAGGACCAGAAGGGCAACACTGGATCACAGGTTGTCTTTTGGGGCCCCAGCTTCCATGCCAACCCCACGGTCCTCAGGCTTGTCAAAGCTGTGACCCCTTCCTCTGCATGGAGCTATGAAAGCTCTGGGTCCACTTCATGTCAACTAGACAGAGGGCCTTAGCTAAAGCACGGCACACCTCTGGGTCCCTCTACAATGGGGTGCTGAGCAGAGGACCTCTAAGATTGCCTGCAGCTTGGACATTTTTTGTCCTAAGGCCTGATCACTTCCTCTTGGTACCTCAAGTGCCTGGGAACCCACAAGCCAATCAAATCACTTAAGTAGATACCAAGAGGGGAAGGGGGCCCTGTGAACCCCTCCCCAAGCACAGATACATTTTAATGGTGATTTCCCCTGATCGCAATGGTTTTTAAACTTTTTGAAAGCCGTGGAACTCTTCCTCTGAACAAAATCTAACCAAGAACCCTGCTCTAATAAACAGATCAAAGCTTCAGAGCAAGCAGGGGAGGGACCCATGGTCCCACCTGCCCACCCGCCCTCACCCTGGCCGCCCCTAGGCCCCACTGTGGGCTCTTCACGTCACAGCTGGAAACCCCAGACTTGGTGACTTTGCTGCCAGGAAAGCAGGCTGAGAGGGGTCTAGGGGGCAGGGTCATCCCCCAGGCAGTGGTTCTCAGGCCACGGCAAGACCTGCCACTTAAACTTTGCTCTGCTGGTCCCCTTTCTGCCCGACAAGCTTCTCCTGTTCATGCCCCGGTTGGAAAGTCTCCTGCTCTCTGTAAACCTCTGACACCACCTGCTCCCCCTCCCACATTCCATGGCAGTTCGGACCCCAGACCTCTCTTCTGTGTGCAGCACTAGAAACACACCGGGATGTTTTCTCATCGAGTCATGGTGGGTTGTCTGTGTCTCCCTGCCCTGGCAGTGTGAGTTCCTTGAGGACAGAGCTGTGTGTCAGCTGCTGCTGGGCCCCCAGTACTGTGCCCAGGCGGGATCTGTGCCAGACTGCAAGCCAAGTCCCAGCCCAGCTGCACTGCTCTGGTGACCCCGAGTAGAAATCCTTCCCCGGGGGACTCTTGGGGGTTAGGGCATGGGGACTTACCGTGTCATCACAGAAATCACAGAGGTCATTGCCTCCTATAAACAGGGTTATTATCTTCCAGTCTTCCTGGAAATTTACATTCTGGAATGAATGGGAAACAAGTAAATGCCTTGCCCAGAGTCAAGTCCAGGAAAAATACAAAGTGCTGAACGCTGCAGGGACAGGTCCTCACACACCAGAGGGTTTAGTGGATGCTGATACTTTCTGTTCTTTGGCTTGGGGGTCCTGAGTCAGAAGTCACGGGTACAAAATCATTTGCTATTGTTTTTAAAGGGGGACTCTCTGGACTTCCACGTGGCCCTGTCCTCCCCCAGAGCAAACCCTCCCCGTCTCCGTGATTTCTCCCGCTCACTCCCTGCTCCGGGCAGTCCTGCCTCAAGGGGTCCCAGGCAGCACCTCCGCAGACTTACCGTGTTATTCTTCATCAGGTCCACCAACCTCCTGGCCTGGACAGGTAAATCCCTGCGGGCACACACAGGGAGAAGTCCTGTGAGCAGCGGTGGCTGTGAAGCTGGGGCGGGGAGGGGACTTAGAAGAGGGGTCGGGGATAAGATACGGAGCCAGAAAGTGGACTGATGGCCATGCTCTGTCACATGGCTTGTCTCCGTTTTGTCTCTGCCTGGCGGGGGAGGGGGTGGGGGGGTGGGGGTGGGAGTCGTGACTGTGCCCTCGCAAGGGCAGAGCATCCTACACGTGAGGGGGTGACTGTCAATGCGGTTGTTTTCTGACTGGCATGTTTGATTACATACTTTTCTTTCTCTTCCCAGCCAGGCTCATTCAGGGCACACACAGGGCTGTGCGCGAGCACTTCCCGTCACGCATGGCCCGGCACAAGCCCGTTTCTGGAGGTGCCATGACCACAGCCTCAAGGGCATTCTCACTTTCAAGGGGATGTGGTCGAGTCAGACAACCTGGGTTTGACATTTGGTTGCCTCTTGCTAACTGTGGGAATGTGACTTGCTTAAATTCTCACAGTCCAAAAAAGATAGGAGATAACCCCCGCTCCCTTAATGGGTCTTAGAGATGCTCAGGGTGGGCCCTGTGGGTGTTGGGCAGCGTGGGTTTGAATCCTGCTTCCACCATGGACCAGCTGTGGGACCTTGGACCTTGGCAAAGTACTTAACCTTGTAAACCCTCAGTTTCCTCCTTTGGAAGAATGGGGATGACAAGCATACATTCTTCGAAGAGAAGTTGGGTAAATTAAATAAGGTGCCCAGAAAGAACTTAGAACAGCACATCGTAAACCACATTAGAAATAATCCACTGAATTACTTCAACCATCACCAGTAGAGCCCCTGGCACAGTACTGAGCAGGAAACACGAATTGTCATTCTCTTCCTCTCTTAACTATTGGCCCAACTGGCCTAGTCTTGGTCATAGTGGAGTAGGAATCAGATAACCCAGGTGGAGACTCTGGGTCAACCACTAAACCTCCTTGAGCCTCAGCTCCCTCCTCTGCAGCTCTGCAGTCAGCAGGGCAGCTGCTTTTTCTGTGGACCCAAGTTTGGGGATGGTTACTTGGCTTCTCTGAGCCTCAGTACATCGTCAAGAAAACACAGGCATCTGGCCCTGTGCCCTGTCCATCTCACAGTTACTGCACAGAGCACAAGGGATAGGAAACGTGAAGCTGCTCTGTAAGGTGCACACTGCGGTGTGTGTCTGATGGGTCGAAATCAGAGGACCCGGAATGAGGAAGGCCTGCGGGGCGCAAAGATGACAGGCCCCGCGCTTGGGATCACGCATTTGATCAGGCCGCTTCATCTCTTTGTGCTACAGTGTCACAAAGATTATCAATCCCTAACTCTTCCCTACAGCTCAGGACGTGCTTGGACAAGTGGATTCCTTGCATGAAAGAGCCTCAAGGCCTCGGGGGAAGCAGGGGAAAGTCCAGGACCACGTGAATCATACTCCGTTTTGGTTACTTTTATGCTTTCAACTAAGGTTTCATTCTGGCACACCTTCCTGACCTAATCGTGCTCAGAGCTGCCTTTCCTCTTACACCACCAGCTGACACACTTGGAAAAAAAGCAAGATTTTGGTAACATTAATGTAAGCCCCAAATTTTAAGCAGTAAATCAGTAGCTTTTCACCCCTCCCCCACCAAAAGGAAAGTGAAGCCACAGAATTCATTATAAAACCTATTAGGTTTTGTACGATCTCTGCTTCAGATAATCTGCCACATTTCCCATCGTGAATGAATGAGTGACTTTGGTCACTCAGGGGCTCAGTGATCAGGATGGTGTTGAGAGCTAAGAGAATGATGTCAGGGGATCTCGCAGCCAACACACAGGAATCCCTAGGAACAACACGGTAAAGCTTGTAATTATTCTAGCAGAAATGTAGGACTAAGAAGCAGAAAGGATCCTTCCATTTATCTTTCCAAGACTGGACACGGCACTCACTGGTTCTCTGACCAGCTAGCAAACCCAAAGAAGCACTCAGGGCTCCGGGATCATAGAAATGGAGGACCCAGGAAAGCCGAACCTGTTCTCTGGAAGCCTCCATCCAGTGCCCACAGACCATGATTCGGTGGTCCCCTTGCTCTCTGACAGTTTTCCCCGGGTGGGTCCTGCAGCCCTGCTGCACTGCTGCCGGGACCACTGTCCTGACCCGGCATGTCTGCACTATTCACAGCTCACCAGAACGTTCACATTCAGCATGGCACTGAGCCTCACAGCCTCCCCGTGGGAGAGGTTCAGCCCCATCTCTTAGAGGCTCAGGCTTAAAGAGGCCAGGGGAGGCTCAGATTCATGTCCCCTGTATCCCCTACCCCCAGGACTGGTGCTCTTCCTGCTAACTGGGAAGGGCGCAAAGTTTAGAGCCTGAAAAAGCTGCCCGAAAGGCAAATCTGAGACAGAGAGAAGAGGACATGAAAGAGCATTAACAGTGATAAGAACTGGGACTCAGGGTGAGTCCTCTTACGACCGCTGTCTTGTGTGAACATGGGATTTCTAGGTGAGGCAAAGAAATTTGCTCAGAGCACGTACCTGGCATCAGAATCAACTGTGACTAGTTCCAGGGGGTGGGGTGGGGGGGGCTAGCAGGTGTCTGTATCCCACAGCAAGGGGGCACCCAGTCCCGTCTTTGACCCCCAGGCCCCTCCCTTGCACCAAGCCCCCAGCCTTCAGCCACACACCCCCAGTTGAGGCCAAGCCCCTAACCAGGTTCCCGGAGGACCAGTGTGGTTCACGCCCCCCAGGCTCCCGTGCTCACTCAGCTCGGGCTCCTGCCACGGCCTGGTTCAGGAAGGCTCTGGGACTGCTTTCTTTCCCGGTGCCAACAGAGAAGCCCTTCAGAGAAGGGTTGAACTCCCGGAGGATGTCTGGAAATACAAGGAAGAGACATGTAGTCACTCCTCCAAGGCCTACTTCAAATTCCTGTGGAGACAAGGCAGACCCCACCCCCACAGCCCTCCCCATTACTGTTCACTCAGCACCAAAATAAAACGTCCGGTAGGCTGACGCGTAGCCACGGGGGCAGCACACAGAGGTGCTCAATGAATTACTGCTGAGTAAACGCCAGTCTGGCTCAGGGGCTGCTCGTGTGCGTTTTTCTTTTTCTTTTTTTCTAAATATAAAATTGCTTTATTGAGATATAACTCATCTACCATAAAATTCACCAATTTAAAGTATGATTCAATAGTTTTTAGTGCATTCATGCAGTTGTGCAACTGTCACCCCAATGAAGTTTAGAACAATTTCATCACCTCAGAAAGAAACCTTGAACCCATTAGCAGTCATTTCTTCCAGCCCCATAGCAACCACTAATCTCCTTTTCTCTCACTACAGGTTTGCTGATTCTGGACGCTCATGTAAGTGGAATCATATAATACAGTATGTCTTTTGTGACTGGCTTCTTCCACTTAGCATGTTATCAGTGTTCATCTATGTTATAGCAGGTGTCAGTATTTTGTCCCTTTTTATTGACAAATAATGTTCTGTTGGATGGATGCACCACATTTTTGGATTTTAAATGAACTTTGCAGTTGTGGGATAAACCCCTTCTGGTCATGGAGCATAGTCCTTTCTGTATATTGCTGCATTCAGTGTGCCAGTGTTTTGTTGAGGATTCTTACATCAATAGTCAAACGAGATAGTGTCCTGCTTTCTTTCCTTGTGATGGCTTTTTTCTTATTTTGATATTAGGATAATACTGGCCCCACAGAATCAATTTGGAAGTATTCTTTCCTTTTCTACTTTTGAGAGGAATTTGGGAAGAACTGAAATTAATTCTTCTTTAAATGTTTGATGGAATTCACCAGTGAAACCAGAAAACTCTGAGCTTTCTTTGGATAGGAAGTTTTAAATTACCAATTCAATCTCTTCACTTGTTATACATCTATTCAGATTTTCTATTTCTATTTTCTGTTTTTTCTTGAATTAGTTCCAGCATCTTTATATCTTTTTAGGAATTTGTCCATTTCATCTAAGCTATCTAATTGATTGTCATACGTCATGTTATGATTGTTCAAAGTATCTCTCATAACCCTTTTTATTTCTGTACTAATGTCTCTTCTTTCATTTCTGATTTTTAGGGGCTCTTCCCCTCGTCCACCCTGGTCAGTCTAACCACTTGCTGATTTTGTTCAACTTTTCAGTCTTATACATTCTAATGCTTTTACCACATTGGATCTATGCTTTTCATTTTTTCATCTCCCAAACTTGGCTGAGAACTCTGGAGAGCAGGGTCTGTATACATCCTGGAGGCTCACAAGTGCTCAATATACTTTTATGGACTAAATTAAGAATAACTCACAATAGCCAAGACATGAGAGCAACCTAAATGTCCACGGACAGGTGACTAGATAAAGAAGATGTGGTGTCTGTGTGTGTCTGTGTGTGTGTGTGTATATGTATATATATAAGAGAACACACACACATATATAACAGAATACTACTCAGCCATAAAAAAGAATTAAATAATGCCATTTGCAGCAATGTGGATGACCTAGAGATTATCATACTAAGTGAAATAAGTCAGACAAAGAAAGACAAATATTATTACTTATATGTGGAATCTAAAAAAAATTACATGAACTTATTTAGAAAACAAAAAGAGACAGACACAGAAAAGAAACTTATGGTTACCAAAGTGGAAAGGAGGGGAAGGGATAAATTGGGAGTTTGGGGTTAGCAGACACAAACTACTATAAACAGAATAAACAACAAGGTCCTACTGTATAGCACAGGGAACTATATTCAGTAACTTGTAATAACCTATCATGAAAAAGAATATGCAAAAAATATAGCTATATGTATAAATGAATCACTATGCTGTACACCAGGAACACAATACTGTAAATCAACTACATGTCAATTTAAAAAAAAAGAATAACTCAAAGTTCAGAAAGGCTAGGAGAATTGTTAAAAGTCACATGGTTACTGAGAATGGAACCCCACTCTAGAACACGGGTCTCTCGGCTCCGGGGCAGGGTGCTTTCCCTGGACCTACGGGCTGCTAGGGTGTGGGAAAGGAACCGGCTGGCTGTCAGTCAGGACTTTCAGGCATCATGCTGTCCAGCAGAGCACTCTCTAGAACTGAGCACTCCTGCAGGGTAGACACGACACAGATGGATTGAACTCATTCCTTGTGGCTTTGGGGACACTGTAGCAATGAATGGAAATTACTCTGATTTCTATTTGAAAGGAGGAAGAGCAGTGAAATCACTAGCGCCACCTGACAATGGAAGGGATTGTCCTGGACTCCCTAATTGCTGGCAGAGTCCAGCACCGGCAGGCTAGGTACTTCTCAGGAATGTCACAGAAAGGCACTACTCACTGGACAGGGCAAGAACTTGCTGGTGCACGCAGTTCCCTCTGCCAGGAACGCCCCATTCCCTTTCCTTCTCTGATGAAGTCCAGCTGTTAAAGCCCCCTTTCCAAAGGCAGGGTCATTTGCTTCATTTTCCTGTTTCCCAAGCACCCAGCACCAGAGTACTTGCTGGACTCCATTGAATAGGGAGCTGAACTGACGTTCTGTTCTGAACCTATGTTCTCCTAAGTTTTCCAACACATTTCCACGTGATTATTTCCCCGTGGATTATCCAGTCCCAACAATCAATCTATCTCCACAGCTCTAGTAAGGTCTGAACAGGCCATATTCTCTTGCTGGGCTAAGTGTGTCAGGGGAGTTCACTGAAGGGATGACACTGTCTCGATCTTTTACGAATCATTTTACTGAAATGTTGTGGAAAGTTTGAGTCAGATGATTTCCAACCATGCTATCCATCACAAGAGCATGGGAATCAGAAAGCCCAGTATATGCGGGCCCAGCTCACGGCCCAGTCAATTACATTCACCAAAGCAACCCAAACCACCCCCTTCGCGATAACGGGGCTTATCTACCGCTCTTGTGTGTGGACTTAAAAATAAAGAAGACAGGGTGTACTTGTGCCACAGAACTGTGCCTACTCAAATTCAACAGGATTTGCAAATAGCAAGAACAGATAACACATGTGAAGTGCAGTCAGTTCTGCCCATGTGAGATAAAGTCCCTTCTATCATCAAGCTCTTGGTGACTTAAAGCTCAAATAATTTCTTAGTTGCTAAAGATATATTTCCAAGGGATAATTACAAGAAAAGTAAATGAGAATGGAACCGATTGAATTCCTCTCAGGCAAAATGAATAACCAGAAGATTTTAAGGGAAGAGAATTCAACTGTAACATCTGTTGTATATGCACTTTAAGAACAAGCACTGTCTATGCACTAAGGAACATGAAAGGGCGAGTAAAATAAGACCATATAGAGAAGGTAGTCAGGCTTAAAACAAATCATTCCAAGCACGTTATTGGTGAAATAATTTAAGGAAAATGTTGCACCCCAAATATGGCGATGTTTGTACAGCCTGAACAAGGTGATAGCAGCGTTTCCTAAGACAACACACAGGAAATCAAAGCCTTTGTATGCAGTGGCGTCAATTGTAGCCCCAGCCTAGATCAACGCCTCCCAGAGGGTGCTCTGTTCAGAATGACAAGCAAGGCAGAGATGGGTTTCCTTTCCTTCCTTCCTCAATCATTTCTTAATAATCACTTGCACTAAGAATTGGCCTGAGCATTCTTTTCCTCTTACTCTCTTCTTTTCCTTGGACAAATACAATTTCTCCTTAAAAAAATAAATAAATAAAAATAAATCTCCAAGGCTTAAATCACTTTCAAGGAAAAGAGCAGGGTGACCGCTCGGGGAAACAGCGCCCCCTGCCGAACTCGGCTGTCTCCTGCCGCCGAGTCCCGGCCAAGCTCGCGGCCGCCGCCAGGGGGAGCTGCAGAAACGCGCAGGACTGGAGCGAGCCCGCCCTGAACCCCAAAGAGCGCGTACTCACTCGGCAGGGTGATGACGCTACTGAGGTTCTGGTCGCCGCCGGCGCTGCATGGTGAGGACAGAAAAGAAAAGGAAGGTTAAAACAGCCAGCGATGCTGAAACACCTCAGACACGGCCAAGACAGATCTTTCTCCTTCTGAGAAACATCCTGGGTGGGGAGGGTTGGGGAGGCGGTGATTTGCCCTTTCCTCCTTATTTCTGGAGAAAAACTGAAAAAAACAAACCAGAATACAGCAACTCCTCTCTCCTTGTCCCAGAAACCAGAACGTCCAAACAAAAAACTGGTTTAAACTGTCCTGGCTGACTTGTTTGGTTTTTAACTTTGAGCTTTGACCTTGAGGCAGGGTCTTCCAAAGGCAAAGTGGCCCTTCCTTGGAAGCAGAGCCCAGTCCAGCCCTACTAGCTGTGCGTTATTATTATCATTGAAAACACAGTTTAAAAAGTTTGCCCCCATCATTCTTTTCCTGTTTGGCTTGGAGAAAACCCTTATCTTCTAGAGAGCAACCCATTTCTGAGCCACTTCTGAAATTCCAAGGAAATCAAAGTTGGATGGGTGTCTAGGCATGAAAATCTGCAGCATTCCAGAGTTGACTGGATTCCCTGCTTTTCCACATCTCATTCTCTGCCAAGTAAGTCTGGGAACATTTCAAAGGCTCTCAGAATGTCTGGGGTTTAACTCTGTGCAGCATCACCAGGGAGGATGCCAGGGATTCAACACCCAGGTTCAAGCTGGTGCCAGAGAGGCCGGTTCCCTCAGAGGCTGAGGAAGCACCAGACCTGCTCTCTCATGCTTGTCATGAGCTGGGCTTTCAAAGCCCAGAGATAAAGCAGGAGGGCGGCTCACTGCAGCTTGTGGTGGCCTGGATTTCATCACAGGCAGAGCAGGAACCAGTCTGCACGAAGTTATACATGATGGGGGAATGCGCCTGATTAGGGGTCAGGAGCCATCCACTCCACTTCTTACTCTTTTACCATCTGGCTGTGTGATCTTGGGCAGGTTATTTGCCCTCTCTGAGCCATGCTTCCTCATCTGTAAAATGAAGGCCCTTTAATAATGATCCCAGCTACCATTTATACCTAGCTTTGTGTCAGGCACTGTGTTGGGTACTTAAATCCTCTCTAAGCCTTCAGACAGTGCTAAGGCAATATTAGTGTCTTTGCATCAGATGAGGAGACCAGCTCAGAGAGTCTGAGTAACTGGCCTGAGGTCACACAGAGCCGGGCAGCTGAGGCTCAGACTTGACTCTGCCTCATTCTGAAATTACTACCCAGAGAGAGAAATAGAACCAATGCTTTCCCAACCCAAACGTTTGAGTAGTTTCTCTCCTACACTCCTCCTGCTCAGGTCCTAGCTTGTTTGGGGGAATGCAGTGGTTTGGCAAAGCTGGTAAATACCTTCCTTAAATTAAACCTAGAAGTTTCTCATGGAAGAGCACCTGTGACTCATCCCTCTGCCAGAGGAATCGTTCTCTACAACAGTCATGGGCCCTCCCCTGCTCTGCGATAAGGCATCTTCGGGGCCCTGCCATGCCCGCACTCACCTCCAGGACAGACCTCGATACTGAGTCAAGACGTCCAGGACATTCCCAGGCTTGGACCCGGCCCCATTACCTGCCTGAAAGGGAACAACAAGGGGGTGAGTTTCCCTGCCCTCTGGCCAGAAGGTCTGAGTCCTTGTTCTGGCCGAGCCCAGATGCCTGATGCTTCAGAATCCAGAGTCGTGACAGCACCACGTCTCGCCGTGCATCCTGCTCACCAGAAGTGAGTGTGAGCTCCCGCGGGGAGTCCCAGGGCAGTCCACGCTCGGCCTCACCCTGTGGAGCCCTGCCCAGACCAAGACCAAGTGACCCTAGGCTGGCAAAAGTGCTCTAAGAATTAGACCGCAGTGTACAGTTTTCCAAAGGACACATTTCAGCGTCCCATTTCCCTCAGTTTTCAGAAGTTGTGAATGCTCTCATAAAAGTATACTGTCATCCTTTTATATGAACACATCACAAATATGTACAATTTAAAAAATGAACATGAAATGCCATGTACATACTCCTCAGCTAAAGAAAAAGCAGGATCCTTTAAAACCACAATCTGGACACACTCTGCAGGTGCCCGTCCCCTGCCTGGAGCACGCAGTTTCTGAGCAGAGCCATTCCTGCTCAGAAGGTCCTGCCCCGGGATAGCCTCCCAGGCAGCCTGTGGGGAAGGCTGGCCTCCACAAGAGCCGCCCCCTCCCCAGGGTGTGATCCCTGCTCTGGCGCGCAATGCCTCTGCCACCTGCCAGGAAGGTCACGTTCAGAGTGCTGGCTCCCTGGAAGTCCTGAATAGCTGTGCTGATTCTTGATGACTTCTTATCCCGACAGCATCTTCAAGGAGACCGGGGTGATGGGGAGGCCATATCAGGCCAGACCCCACAGGAGGGGGTTGGGATGAGCAATGCCAAGCCTGCCTACCCGTCTTCCCCAGAAGGTTGTGAGCAGCAGGGCCCGCGGGGTAAGAGTTGCTGAGGGCTCATGGGGGAGACAGCTCTGGGACAGGGACAGAATTCTGGATGCAGGGCCAGGACCCACCCATTCGATCCGCATCCAGCACTGTGTGCCCACTTCACCTCCTCCAGCATCACCCTCTTACTGATTAAGTTTAAGGAGTCCCAGGTACCAGGGTTTTGTTGAAGATCCTGAGTGAGGTAATAGCAATGTGAACAGGCCACAAACTTGAAAGTTATCAGCTGGTATTTGGGAGAAGATTCAGCTGGAAGCCCTGGACTCTACTGACCCCAAGAACAGCAGCTGGACTCGTCTGTAATGAGTTGCTGTTGAACAGAGTCTGGGAGCCTCAGGGACCTCCCCCACTCTCGCCTCGATGATCTAAAGGCCTGATTCTGCTTTTCCTGGATAGCCCTTTGCAGGGCCTGGGAGGTCACCCCAGAGCAGCTGCAGACTGGGCTGGGGTCATCTTTAGTACCTCCACCTCATCCACTGACCTGTTTTCTCACCCTCGCCCGTCCCCTACCCCTCCCCTGCTTAAGAACTTGTTTCTGTCCCATCATCCCTTTGCCCCTTTCCTATAGGACAAAGTGAAGCACCGGGTCTTTGAGGGAGCCCCGTGCTGTGGGTGGGAGACCTGGTCCATCTCGGCCCACTACCGACAAGCTGTGCGATTTGGGTCACTTCCATCACGGGTGCTCCCTTTGAGGTCCCCTCCCTCCCTGCTGTGTCTCCCATTCCAGTGTTGGGAGAGGAAGGATGAGGTTAGAATGGAGCTAGGAAAACATGACAGGCAGAGAATGTTGGATTCTGGGGTAGGCAGGGAAGTGGAGAGGGACTGAGGTCAGGACTGTAGACGGCAACGCTTAAGAGCTAGGAGTAAGTTTCTCCTGTTAGTCAGAGTTAGTTAATCTTCTCCTCTCCTGCCCCTTCCTCCCACCGGCAGTAACTCACCGTAAGAGAATCGCCCAGAGCCCCGATGACCTTGATGTCTGCCAGCTTCAGCCTGTGGACTGAGAATGAAAGCACAGATGAACGGAAGATGGGCTTCCCATCTCCTCTGAAGATGAAGGAGCGTCTTCAGGAAAACTGAGACAGTCTGTTTTTAGCAGCAGTTCGGCTTGGATGAAGATACTGAGAGCCCATCCTTGTCCTAAAGCTCAGCGGTAGCAGCTGTGCGGCCTGTCTGCCGCCTCTCCCTGGGGCGCCCGGACACAGGGCTTGGGGAGCCGGGGGGTGGCCCTGCTGGTGCTGGGTGAGCCTGATGCCACAGCTGAGCGGTTACCCTCAGGACGCGAAGCAGCCCCTGGCAATGTGGTCAGGGAGTATGGAGGGGACCGCGGAGGAGGTGAAACCCAGACTTCATCTATTCTAGGATCTGTTGATATTTGGGATAAAATAGTCTTTCATCTTATTAGAAAAAAAAATCAGCTCAGTTTTTCTGAAGTGAAAGGGGGAATGCCTTTATATGACTGACTCCTTTTGAAAAAAAATCAAGGTAAAATTCACATAATACAAAATGAACCATTTTAAAGTCAAAAGTTCAGTGGCATTTAGTACATTCTCCATGTTTTGCCGCTGTGACCTCTCTCTAGTTCCCAAACGTTTTCATTACCCCCAAACGAGACCTGTAACCACCAAGCAGTCACTTCTCACCCCACCCTCTACACCCGCCCTGAGCCTGTGACAACCACGGATCTGCTTTCTGTCTGTGGCTTTACCCATTGTGGATAGCTCATATAGATGGAATCATACAGCATGTGACCTTTGTGTCTGGCATCCTCCGCTTTGCATAGTGCTTTCAAGGTTCACCGTGTAGCAGGTGCCAGTGTGTCATTCTGTTTTATGGCTGAATGATATTCTATTATATGGATGGACCGCATTCTGTCCATCTGTCTTTATCTGTTGATGGACATCTGGGTTGGTGCCATCTCTTGGCTACTGTGTATAGTTCTGCTATGAACATTCACCTACAAATCTTTGAGTGCCTATTTTGAATTAGTTGGGGTTTTTTTGGAGGGGGTGTAGGTAATTAGGTTTATTTATTTAATTTAATGACGGTACTGGGGATTGAGCCCAGGACCTCATGCATGCTAGGCACACATTCTACCACTGAGCTGCACCTTCCCCCTGAATTATCTGGGGTAGATACCAATGAGTGGAATTTGGTGGGCCAGGGGATAATCTTATCTGTAACTTTTTGAGGAAACCCCAAACTGTCTTCCACAGCCTGACTCTCCTATTTCATCTCTTGAGTGCAAACATGCACTCTGATGCAGCCAAGTGGCTGTTTATTTGGACGACAAATGTATTGGCCACCAAGCAGTAGCTGGGTGCTCTGGGGATGAGACAGTGGTCAGAAATGGAGAATGCCCTTGGGAAGCTCACAGGAGAAGCAGGGAATGAAAAATATCCATAGTTATAATCATTTATAGGCTGGTAAACGTGATGAGAGGCATAAAGTGATAAGAGGTTCTGGAGCTGAAGGGATGTCTAACCCCCAGGGTGTGTGTTGTGGGGTGGTTCAGAGCAGGTTTCATGAAGAAAGTTTGAACTCAGGATAGAGGAGATATGGATGAGGGAGAGCGAGATAGGGTGAAGGAGAGAGAAGCAGGAAGGGAGATGCAGTAAAGTGTGTGACATCCGTGAGGAACAGATATGATATTGCTTCTATGTGGAATCTAAAAATAATGATACAAATGAACTTATTTACAAACCAGAAATAGACTCACAGACATAGAAAACAAACCATGGTTACCAAAGGAGGAGGGGGGAGGGATAAATTAGGAGTTTGGGATTAACAGATACACACCACTCTACATAAAACAGATAAACCACAAGGTCCTACTGTACAGCATAGGGAACTATATTCAGTATCTTGCAATAACCTATAATGGAAAAGAATCTGAAAAGGAACATATATATGTATATGTCTAACTGAATTCCTTTGCTGTACACCTGAAACTAACACAACATTATAAATCAACTGTGCTTCAATTAAAAAAAGAAAGTCTAAAAACCCAAAAACAACAACTACAAAACCTCCAGATAGTCAAACAGTTTGACTTAAGTGACGAACATGTGAAGGAGACTAACAAAAAATAACATTGGAAAGGCACATTAGGGCCACAGGCCTTTTACGCCTGGCTAGCAAGGTAGGAGATTAACATGAATATTACCATACAGACACACATACATACACACATACATGTACGAATCTGTATTTACTTGCACACATACACCTGTCCTACATTTACTGGCCCCCTTACCTTACACCCATAAGGACATGAATCCAGGTGTGTTCTGGGAACCACACTTAAATTCCTTATGCCATGTGTTGCCCTGCCCCCGCACCCCGTATCTCCCACTTCCCCACGGTACCCTTCCCCACAGTCACCCTGACTTTGATTTAGCTCCATCTCTCCCCAGATGTGCCTTCTCACGGTCTCTAAGGTGCAGTGCTGCACCGACTTGTCAATTAGCTTTCTGGCTTGGAAGAGGTCTAACAGAGCATTTGTAGCAGGGGGTGGCCCGTTACTCCAGAGGGAAGGAAGCCCGCCATCTTGGTGGGCCAGTGGCTTAAGACTGATAAACTGAAACCCGTCTGCAAAGAGGCTCTCTCAACAGCCCTTCTCTGCCAAGTCACTTCATAAAATGTGCAGTGAAACACAGAGGACAAGATTCTTTCGACATCACTAGACCACATTTAGCCCATTTCGCCTGTCACCATCCAAATCACGTTGTATAATTACACCTGCATGGGAAGCTGTGTTCACACTCAGTGGACACCATATTCAATCTCCAAGTCTTGTCTCCTTCCATGGAGACTTCTTGTCTACCTGACTTCCATGCAGTCTGCAGATGGGAACTGCCAGTCCCACTGAGGATTTGCTCTCATTGGAAAACTAAAAGTCCCAGCCTCTTCCCTAGGACAGCATGCAAACTAACACATATACGTAGTTGTTAATGTGTGCATGCAAAATACAGAGATCAGTGGTCTTCAAATTTGAGCATGCATCAGAATCATCTGGAGAGCTCGTTAAAATGCAGATGGTTGGTCACCACCCTCAGAGTGTCTGATTTAGTAGGTCTGGGGTGGGCCCAAGGCTATGTGGTTAGAAGAACAATATCAAATCACAAAGCCAGCTGCACCGATTACACACATCCACAGGGCCGAGCCTGAGAACTTGCAAATGACCTCTTCTCAGAGAAATCAGGCTCTGGGTAAAAAAGGCAACAAAATGGAAAATAAGACCTCCTCCCTTCAACTTTGAAGGGTTTATTTTAGCCCCTGATGATGACAGTCAATCACTGTATTCTTGCTGCCATAATGTGTGATCCAGTGAATTCTATGAACATTAACTAGCGTGCAAAGGTTAGGGGAAATCTTTGGGGCTGGTGAAATGTGGGAGAGATGGAGAGATTTGCTTTGAAAACACATTGAAGTTTGCTAATGGGGCAACGGAAACGGGCCATTCCTGTCTCCTAATTGTGTAGCAGACAGAAAGAAAACACACAGATACATGTGCACTCATGTATGTCCGCATTGATGTGTGCACATCTATGTGGCGACAGACTGATACGTGTGTTGTGGGGAGGGGTGGTTTCCTGTTGGTCTTTCTGAAGGACTCCCTGTAAGAGATAATAAATCAAAGGAACCAAATCTAGATGGGAGGAGTTTGATCATCTGGCATCTTATTAAAATAGAGCCCAACACATGTCATTGGGTTGACACTCTGGAGACCTTCATTTGAGCTTTGTTAACATCACCGTGGATGATACAGACACAGCCTGGAAGCCCAGCAAATCACTTTAGCAATTGCTCTCCTTGGGGAACAAATTCTTTAGAGATAAGATTAAATTTGTGTGGGCTGATTAGCTCAGCATTATCTGGTACACACTGTCCACCCCCTTGAAAGATGTGGATAAACACATCATTAACTCATCAAGATTTCTACAGCGGAGGCCTCTTATCAGAAGGCCATCCAAACTATGATGAAAGATCACAAATAACAAGAAAATGGGTGCCTAAAGTACAGAATGGGGAAACTGCCCACTGGACACAAAAAGGAACAGCAGGAAAAAGGACACCTGGGAGTTTTGTCTTGAGCACCCCAACCACTTAAACCACCTGGGGCTGTAATCTGAAAAAACATCTATCTCTTGCTTGTCAGCCAGGGCTGCCCAACCCGTTTGATGTCGGATTTTAGGGACTTATGTAAGGACTTCTGCTGTGGTGGTCAACTGCTGGCACACGGCTGGGCCTGGTTTCTGTCTTTGCAGAGCTTCAGAGTGAGTTTCTATGAAGAAATATGTGCCTGGAACATAGTAGGAGCTCAGGACATGTGTTCAGTTGAATTGAAAGCTAAGGAAGAGGTTCTGTGTCAGAGACTTTGCAGCTCACAAAGCTTTCAGTCATGGAAACTGCATGGAAGGGAAATCCGAGTGTCTTGGGGTGACTTTGAACTTGCTCAGTAGGCTGGTCCTGCCAAGGGGACAAGCAGGCAGTTATTCCCTGTGGGGAGTCCTAGTCACAGGCTAGTTTAGGTCACAAGACCCGTGAACAGGTGGTGACAGTAGAAACAGCTTCAGGACTTACACTGCCAGCTCACAATGAGATCACACCCCTGGTGGTCACCCAGTGCTGTAACCTGGGCCTTTTTCATGTCGGTGTTTGAATAGCTCATTTTAGCCAAATGGGTAAAATAAGTGTCCCAAGGAACTCAGCCTAGTGGGACTTAGAAAGGGATCAATGGCTTAAAATAAATGAAACATTCCGATTTATATTATTGGTGACAGTGGTATATAATTAGCTTTATGGAACTCTATCTTCAAACCCACTTGAATTTGAATGAATTTTCCTCTCTGCATGGAATTAGCAGCTTGAACTTAAGAGAGCCATCTTCAGTCAATAGTCCACAAGCCATGTCCCCTCCTATTTCTACTCTTCTGTTTACAAAATGCTACTCCTTTTCTCAATGGGAAAACCTGAAGTCATCTACCAGGCCCAACATATTTTTCTTAGTTATGCCAACTATGTTAGGGACAGGGCTGTGAAGGAACATAAAATGATGTAAGTACTTACGAAGCTACAAAGCCCACAGGAGACAGCACTCAGTAAACTGCACGTATGCACTGACTAGGAGGAGAGAATTGGAAGCATGCATGCATTCATTTATTCATGCTACCAAATGGCAATTGGTAACAAAAGTTACTTACATCAACCCTGTGTATCTCATCCTAAAGCCCCACAGGTCCGTGGAAGAGGTTCATCACTTGTGGACTCTGGATGGAGTAAGAGCCAGGAGCCCAGGCTGCCCGGGGCCGTGGCCGGTTGATGAATCAGTATCCTATCTGAAATGTCCCTTTTCGTTGGCTAGGTGTGTCTGTTGATTAGTTTGAGAGAGACTGGCAAAGGGGACTACAAAGAAGGTTTTGGAAAACAACTCTGAAGGTAAATCAGTTATAAGATAGTCTTGGTGGAAAATTGTCTTAATGGAAGGCACTTTGGTCTAGGTGGTTTTGAAGATCTTTTTCGACCCTGGGAATCTTTGATTTGCTAAAGTAGAAACACTCGATAATTAAGATGAGTTTGACAAACATTTCTTGGGCCCCTACCACATGCTGAGTCATTGGGGTTTAAAGATAAGATGATCTGCTCTTGTAATATGTATCAGATACCTTCATCGCAATTAGAAACTGCAAACATGATCTCCGGAAGAGTGAATGACCTCACCCAAAATATGACAGTCATCAAGGGTAATGGTAACGTGATCCTGTGCTAAGTCTCTTTCCTACCCCAACAGTCGCAAGTGTGATTAAAATGTCCAACCCTAGATCAAGTGCAGTAATGAAACGTGCTTTTCATTTTTGTCCAGTTAGCTGTGGCCATCTTTCTACATGACACTTTTCAGGTGGGACTCTGACGTGCAGGCACAGCCTTGGTCCATAAGTGCCCCGAACCAGTGGGTGAGCACGAGTGTTTTGGTCCTGTGCCCCCTTGGTTAGATCAAGGAGGCCTAAATCTGTCCACCTGCTTATCCACACAGCTTCCATCACCAGAGATCTCAGGGTCTCGAGATTTCTTGTGCTTACATCTTCAAGTGCCAATAAACATGATAATCTTCAGGGTCAGGGAATAAAGAGGTGGTCCACATTTTATCTGGCTTTCAGATGTTCAGATATGCTCTAATGGATTGGTTGGTTATCACTGTCATGATGAAAACATAATCTAGACAGATTGCAGAATCTTTATAGAGCATCCTTTCAGAATGATAAGATTAGAAGGGGATGGATCTCATTTCACTTGTAAAAAGTTTGGTGTTAGAACATTCCAATCCCCCCTCTCCCTCTTTCTATATGTACATATACACATATGTGTATATATATATATATATATATATATATATATACACACACACACACACATATGTACGTACATTTTTTGAGTTTTTGCTATTGTAGGACCTACATATGAAGCTAATAATTTGTTTCTGCTACTGAAGTGGAGCAAGTAAGCAGCCAATAGGAATGAATTGTCAATAAGTATGGGGGCAAAAGTCTAAAGACTAAGTGTGTGTGTGTGTGTGTGTGTGTGTGTGTAAGACCTTTATCATCTATTCTATTATTCTGCAACTTAGTCAAGAGCCAGTTACATACTAAAGTTTTGGTGAGAAGATTTCTGACTGACTTGCCAGTCACAGTCATTTGGCTTAATTTGAGCACGTGTGGCTGAGACATGCAAAAAGGGCAGGGTGACACTTGTCTGTTCTACTAATATTCAGCAAAAGGAGACAGTCTGCCTACAGAGATTTGCATACAGTGACATCTCCCAACTTAATTTTCTATCCTTAGAAGGCGCACAGGAGGTATTCGACCATCCTCTAATACACGAGTGAACAAGTGGACAAATCAACGAACAAGTGAGTCACCTGCCAGAACCAAGCATGAGAACCTATCACACTGTTGCAGGAGTGCTCCTGGGCTGAGGTTTTGAGTTGTGCGGGCCACCATGTGGCCCTCCTGTGACCTCTGTGACCTCCCATGGTCACATGCACACAGACATCACTCCCAGGCTGGCTCACCTGGAGGAAAAGTTTCAGCCCTTAGGCAGGCCCCCTTTGGGAAAGTCTCTGCCTAGAACATTCCACGAGCCTCATTGTCATGGCCCAGCAACGGTCATTTACCGAGAAGCAGTGGAAATGGCATGTTTGTAAGACAGCGTGCTTTCCTGTTCCGTGCAGTGTTTGAGTGCATCCTGTATACATCTCTGACACGGCATGTGAACTGGCTATTTCTGCTTCCTGATTAAAGGTAGTTCTGTTTTCCAGAGAACAAAGTCACCTCATCGAGGCTTACTGGTGGGGACAATGACACCAGTCCACTCAACTGACACTGGGCCCTTGCAGAGCACGGCCTGGCACAGTTAATACCCAGCAAATGCTTTCTGATAATGTTATCATATTTTAGTTAAAGAATAATCAAACACAGATATGAACTTGCAAATATACATCCAGAGCTGCTTCTACTGTCCTTGAAAAGCCTCTCAGGTTTGTCTCAGGTTATATGGAAGGCCCTTGTCATCTTTTTGGGGGGTTGGGGGGAGGCAGGGAAGGTAATCAGGTTTATTCTTTTTTTTTTTTTTCTAAATGGTGGTAGTAGGGATTGAACCCAGGACCTCCTGCATGCTAAGCAGGCACTCTACCAGTGAGCTGTGCCCTGCACCCCTCCCTGTCCTATCATCTTAAGACTGCTCTGACTTTGATGGTTTTAGACCTCAAATGAGTTTCAAAATCAACCTGACTCAAGCCAGGTACCTGAGGTGGGAATCGTGTCGGAGGGATCCTTGTCTGGGCACCTGACTTCCGCTCCTTCTGTCACCTGCAATGAGACACATGAAGAAGTAAGAAGAAATGGATCTTGCAATGTGGGAAACTGGGTGAGAAGTGGGCCTCCAGTTTGAGCCACTTAATACAGAGACTTGAGCATTGTTTAAGATTTCTCCCTCTCCTTCAACACAACATCCTCTGCAGGTGCTCCCAACCCTGCCCCGCTTCTCCAGTCCCTCTGCCAAGCCTAAGTTCAGGCCTGGTCACTTGTTCCTGGAACGTCCAGCCTCCCTGCTCCCGTCCCCTGGGCTTCCTCCCCAGCCTCCTGAATCCATCTGAGGACCCTCTCTCTCAACATACTGTGTTACTCCCTTGCCCAAATTCTCAGTGAAAGCAGGAATTTTCATCTGTTTTGTTTATTGTATGTCTAGAGCCCAGAACATTATAGGAGATGCTCGATCAATGGCTGTTGGTTGAATAAGGTTATTTCTATCTATTAACATCAGAGAAAGTCCATCCTCCTTAGCATGGCCTACAAGGTCCCCGATGTTCTAAACCATCTGCCCTGAACCCAACTCTCCATCGTCTCCACGTGCCACGTCTTGGCCCTAACACCCACCTCTGTTCTCTCTCCCCCCCCCCCCCCACTTCCCTCATTCCCATCCACCTGGCTCAACCTTAGTCACCCTCAAGGCTGAGGTCATGGGCACTCTTTGGGAAGCCTTCTCAACATTCTCTTGTCTTCTGTGTGTGCCCCCTCTGTGTTCCCAGAGTTCCCCACAGAAACCTTACACACTTATCATATTGTGCTATCATTGCTGGCTGGCTCCACCAGACTGAGTTCCTTGGGACAAGCAATGTATTTGTATTTTTATCTCCTAAGCTTGGTATCCAGCCACCCACCCATCTGCCCACTTAGTCATTCAACAAATAGTGATCAGGTACCTGCTCTGAGTCCCTGCCCTCACTGAGCTTGCATCCCAGTGGTACACAGCAGATATTCAGTAACGCATCCTGGAGGAATGTAATGTTCCCTCTTATATATAAAACTTGTGGCATGCCAGATACTGTTAAAAGTGCTTTCTACCTAATGACTTACTACAATTTAAGAACAACTCTATGAGGTAGGACATGGACTATCACCATTTCCCAGATTTGAAAAACCAAAGCACAGAGAGGTTAAGTACCTTGCCCACTGACACAGAGCCGGTAAGTGGAAGAGTCTGGATTTGAATCCAGAGCCAGCTTTTCCAACTCATGGCTCCACACTGCCTCTCAGACGTGTCCTCACTGCTGTGATATTAGTTGGAAAGCCTGAGACAAGCTGATAAGTCAGGTCTCTCATGCTGTGTGTCTCAGTCTTTGTGGTGGAGGCCCAGGCCATCAGCTTTGCCACCACCACCAGGAGGAAATCACACTCTTTTGCACCATAAGGAGGCAGGGGTGGTGCTGGGATCAAATCCGTCTCTTCCCATATTGGTCCCCAGGCTTCTGGGAACGAGGACGACAACCTTCAAGTGTTTCTTGTTTCCTCAGAGGAGTGTGGAGTGCCCTGTCTAATCTTGACAGCAAGTATTGGGAAAAGACTCATGAGATAAGTGAGAAGCAAGAGTGAGGAAGCGGGAGGCGGCCCTGCGGCTGCGGGCCAGCTGCTGAGGCCTTTGGTCTCCATGCCAATTGTTTTCAGACTTCAGCACATTTTGCTGCCTTTCCTTAACTGTCTCTTCAGATTAAGGGCTCAGATGGGCTTCAAAGGACTTGTCAACCACTTGGGGAGAGCCTAAAGAATCACATCTTGCATCAAAACAGACAGGGAGTGGGCAGCACTGAGCACCCCAATATGCCCTGTGAAGCCCCAGGAGGCAGGCTGCCACGGCATCGTCAAGACAGAGCTGTAGGGCAGACCTGCCTCAGGCACCAAGGGGACAGCCATACACTTGCTCCTTCACCCTTCCCCAGCCTGCCCGTGGGGGTTCGGGACATGAGGAACCACGGGGAAGGCTCCAAAGACTCAGCGAGGTACCACCTCTGGCTCATTTGCATATTTATCCATCATAGAAAAACTCTCCATACCTCAACCTTGGTGTGGGGTTCTAGCAACCTGGGCAGGTAGTTGCTGTTTCCGTAGGTGAACAGAAAGGGATTCTCCTGCAGAGAAAGGTAATGCATTGTAACCATGATCCTGTATCCTTTAATCATTAGGTTTTCTCATCTAGCGATGCCTTTGGCCAACTTGAAACATTCATACCATCCTTTAAATGTTGAGAAAACCATTCTCTGGCTCTTCTTTCCTGTCCTGCCACTTAGTTCCCTAAAGTAGCTCATTAATACTTTGAAATTTCCCACTTGCAATAGTCAGCATCTCTTGTTCTCTACAAAAGGTTCATGCCACCAGGCAAAGTAGATACATTTTCACAAAGAGAACTGAATTTTAAGTTTCCTGACAGCCAAGGCAAAGAGGAAAAAAGGATGAATTATACAGTTCTTATAGCCTTGTAACAGAAAACTTACCAGTTCATCCAGAAAGCCAAAAATCTGCCTAGCATTAAGTGATGAAAGGAATTCTACTCATTTACATTCAGTTATTTTCTCATTAATTTATTCAGTGACATTAATTCTATACCTATGATGCATTAGGCACATATTTAAGACACCTATTTTGGCATTTGGGGCCAGGTGAGTTGTAGGTTTGTTCCTATGCCTGCCGCAGGCATGGAAGGGGTCTCAGTTCTGTTAAAACAGCTCTCCTGGCCCATAGGTGTAAACTTCAGGTGTGCCAAGAATGCAAAGCTGTGTCCAGGCTCAGAAGAACAGATTCAAGACCCTAATGGGGCTAATGGCTCCGCCAGGCAAGACCCACTTCAGAGCAAAGCCCATTTCCTTGTGACCTTGTCTCTCCCCACAACTCAGCAAGAGTTCTCCTCCCTTCCCCCAGTCCTTGCCTACCTGAGAGGGACATTTCACCGGCTTCCCCTCTTTTGCACTGAATGGCTCATCTTTCTGTCCTGCCGGCTCCATCTAGAAAAGAAGGTGATCTTTAGACAGAAAAGTCTTATGTAGGTGGCAGCATCCTAGGGTACCACTGAGAAAGGCTCATTAGTCCAGTGTCTCTCAGAGTGTGACCTTGGGCAGGCAGCATCAGCATCACCCAGGAACACGTTAGAAATGCAAATTTCTAGCCCCCATCCCAGACTTACTGAGTCAAAAGCTCTGGGGTGGGGTCCCGCTCTCTGTGTTCTAACAAGCCCTCCAGGAATTCTGATGAACATTCAAGCTGAGCACCATTGCAGGAGAGGAACCAGTCTCAGCCCAGCCCTCTTGTTATAGGAGAAACTGAACACCAGAGAGGTTGAGCCGACACAAGGACACTGGTGTCCAGATCCAACCAAATCGCTCTCAGTGGATCACTGGCTTCCAGACCATCCAGAGGCCAGCTATGCAGCCTGACTTCGCATCCCTGTCCTTGCCGCCCAGCTGCTGGCTGGCTCGCCGACTAAACTGCCCTCCAAGAGGAGAGTAGGAGTGGGAAGGAATGACAAATACATGGCTCTTGTGTAACCAGAAGGGAATGAAGGAAACCCTCTGTTACCCGGCGGGACCCAGGTCTTTAAGTGGGACACAGAGGTACAGCGACGTGAAGCACAGCACAGCCCCCACAAGTAGAATGCCTAGCAATTCCAGAATAAGCGACAGTGGTATCAGTGCTGACACAGGCAGCTGCTGAAATGATAACCGAAGCCTATCTAACAAGGTGGACAGAAAGTGTACGGTGGACCCGCAGGGGAAAGTGGCAGAGGATCAACTCAGGTGAAAGCATTGAAGGGAAGATAGGAAAGTGAAGGCAGTTGAAGAACTCAACAGAGGAGGGGTTTAAGTTCCTTTTGTTATATTTTAAATGTTCACTATACATAGGTAAGCACTTAAAAGAGAAATGCAGCTTGGAAGAGATCACAGATTTCCTCTTGCATGCGCTGTCTTCTACTGTTTGGGAACCTCATGTTTGCTGCCAGCCCTGCTGCCCCCAGGAGCCGGGCTCCTGGGGCACCTGGTCCCTCCCCTCCCCTCCTCTGCCCTCCCTTCCCAAGGATCTTGACGGGGACACAAGAGGCAGGAGACTCTGAGATGGAGCCCCCCTGTCTGGCTCAGTCACAGGCTCTGCCAGCCTCCATGAGCATTTTAGATTCTTCAGCAATATCTTATCCCAGCATCTGTGCCCGTGAGCAGCTCAGGGAAGGAACTTTACCCTGCTCGGGACTGGCTCTTCATCCGAATGGACAGAGTCAGATAAGAGGGCATAATCAACCTTTTGGAAAAGGAGTGGCAACCTTTAGCTCAAGGGCTGGAGGAGGAGCTGTGCTCCTCATTTCCTTTCAGTTTTGTTCTGATGGTTAGACACAACTAAGTGTGGAATCCCAATCCAGAATGTTCAGGGCCGCTCTGCAGGGGAGTGTTTAGGGACCTGGGTAGGTGGCCTGGTGTCAATCTGGCCTGACTTCTCTTCACCAACCTTTCAAGAATTTAATCAATACTAGAATCTTGAAAGAAATGTTGAGACAGCCACATCGTGATAATTCTGGTCAAAAAGATATAGCAGAGCCTAATTTCTTAAAGACCTCAAAGAAGGAAAATCCATAGGTTTTCCTAATAAGCCCATTTGCATTAAGAACTTTGTCCTCAGTGTCTCTTTAACAGTCACCTGCATCCTTCCTGCTGCCATTAATCCCCTTTACACCCACTCTGACTCTCCACCCCCAGGATGGAGAATGAGGCAGCTACATCAGATGCTCCCCATGTGTCCTTCCTTCCGCCACCCAACACTGCACACAAACGCACACTCCAGGGACGCCGGCGCTGGTCCTGTGCCCTTGCCCCACTTTTCAGTGCTTTAATTGTTTACACCTCCTCCGCACAGCTTCCCTGCTCCGAGAAATGAACTGGAGTGTGGGAGGGGTGGGAAGGATGACCATAGACATTCTCTGTGAGCATCCCCACTCAGCTGGGAGCAGTTCCCGAGTGTCCTCATCCTGCCTGTGGCTCCAGCTCTAGCACCGGGCTTGGCAGAAGGCGGGGGTCCGTGATCACTGGATCTGGCACTCGAGTTCCTCAAAGGTGGGTCTCGTCAACACTACTGCTGTATAACAATTATCTGAAATTATCGAGGAGGTAGGAAGAGCAGGAAGAGCCTAGGGAATGGATTATGTCCCAAACACACAATCCTCCTCCACTTGGTGCCAGGAGCTCAGCTTCTGTCTGGGCGGCTCACTCAGTGGGGATGGCGCCAGGTGTGTTTCAGAAGCGGGGTGTTCATGACGCACGCGTGCGGGGGTTTTCCTCCAAGCTTACGTACACCCCAGGGCTTGGCCAGGGGAACAGGCACAGGTGTGGCCCTGCACAGCTGCCCCTCTGCGGTGCCCTGGGTGAGGTCCAGGAGAGAAGCGGCAGGACCTGGGTCCCTGGGGTCACAGCTCTGCTCCCCACGCGTAAGGGTGGCCCTCACTCGGGGCTCTTTGTCTGCAAACGTGGGCGTGAGGGGCAGAGCTGGCGTTACCTCTGAGTCTTGGTGAAACTCAACACATCAGAGACGCACAGAGGTGGAGGCAGGGAGACTCCGGGCTCCTCATGTCCCTGGGAGGACACAGGAGGGAACCTGAGGGGAAGCCACTCCTGTATGTTCCCAAGACCTTCTGAGGCCAGCAATCAGAGACCATGGGACCCAGGAAGACCACCGGACTCACCTCGAGAAACAACCCGAAGCACAGCTGGACCCAGAACCCAGGTTTTCTGGCTCCTCACTCAGGGCCTGTTCCTCTAACCTGCTATGTTCCTAATTTCTCATAAATTAACTCAGGCCTGCAGGGCTGTCCATGTGTTCTGGCAGCCACGGTAGCTCCAGGAGCCGTGGGATGTCTAGCATGTCACTCGAGAGGAATCCAGGGGACAGACACGCCTCCCTTCTCACTGGCCTGGCTGCAGGAACCCTGAGGCCTCTCACTGGGACAGGACTACAGGTACCCTCCCGCCTAGGAAAGCCTCCTCCTCCTCAAAGCCCCTGGGACACCCACCGGGTCCCAGTCCTTTGGTCTTGAGTGTGAGACCTGTTCCCGTCCGGGCACCTGCCCAGACTCTTCCTCAAGCGGGTTACAGGACCCTGTCGATGCTGTGCGCCTGTATGAGTGCACAGGACACCACTCGGGCTCAGTAACGGGTTATTGTCACTGTCCCCACCACCACTGATGACGATCAACAGCAAGATGAGGTGGGAGGAGAGAGAGAGAGAGAGAGAGAATGAGAGCACGCACTTTCTCCCAAGATCTGCTCTCCCGTTTCTGTCTGTCTTCAGTTCAAGGTGCTTCATACATTCTCAGTATCTCCTTATCCTGTGTCCTCTCTCATCAGACCTGCCTCCCACCACCACCTGCTAGTGCATTTTGTTCACTCTTTTCTCATTCTGTTCACCCAGGTCCTCTGGCCTGGAAATGTCAGCCGTGACTTCCTCCGACATATCCCCACCCTCACTCCCAAAGCCAGTTCAAATTCCATCCTCGTGAGGCTGTCCTGACCTCTTGCCCATATCACATCTGAGTGCACACTCCATGCATGACCGTGTTCCTCTGGGCTGCCTGACCCTTCCAGCTACGCCCTAAGCGCGGGAAAGGCAGACACCATTTGGTGTGTCTCTTGTATCTTCCTTGGACTCAGCACAGGGCAGGCACCATGTAGGTGCCATTCTGTTGCTTGGGAGAAAGGTGACAGAGGAGGAGAGAGGTTTGGCTGAGCTGGAATTATCATCCCACCCCCAGAGAGAGGGTGGAGGGAGGGCAGCCATGCAGGATGGACGGGCACGTTCCTTTCCTTGGCCCTTCACAGGATATCACCAGCGAAGTGGTTTTCTGGGGGAAAATCTCCCCCAAAGGTCAGGCTAACTAACAAGGGTCCTTTTCAAAGAAATCTAATGTCTTCTACAAAGGGTCATGTGAATCTACTGATTGGTATGGGCTGTTTCTGGGGCCGGTTGCTCCCCCTCTGCAGTCTTACTGGCAAGGTACGCTGAAATACAGCTGCTCATGGGACTCAGCGGAGCACATCAGTTGAGGAGAGGGAGAGAAATTTTTCTAATTCAAGGAAGAAGAAAACCAAATTTCTGTCACTGGGATTCTAAAAATAGGGCAGCTCGGATGGGAAAAAAATACATGGCGAAATCAGGTCTCTGTCTGGTGCCCTGGAGAGGTTCAAGCTTTTGACGTTAACATTCCACCCACTGACTCATCCCAGATAGCCCTGGGGGACCTTCAGAGTCTGGGGAAAGCCTGTCACAGTCATAGTAAAAAGGGCTACCCGTGGTGAGTACTCGCCGTGGGCGGGCAGTGAGCTACACACTTGCCGTGTGTTGGCTCAGGGGTTTCACAGAAAGGGAGCTGAGATCCTGAGTTCACACAGCTTGTGAGAGCTTTGAACCCACTTCATCACTCTGAAGTCCACACTCCTCCCAGGCTCTTAAGTGTAGAGTGAGGGAAGGCTGGACCGGTCACTCTGTGAGCCTGATCCCTAGTGCCCTGCTCCACGTGAATCTCCGAGACAGACTCCAAGGAGGCGTCCCCGCCTCCAGGAAGAGCAGGACTGACACTGCCCAGAGAGCCCTGCTCACTGTCAGGGCTGCAGCCCAGCCTCCAGGACGTGGAGATGAAACTCCCAGGCCATCCCAGCTGGGCTGTCACTGGGTGTGGGTAGGATGCCCCGCGGTCCAGGGTTATCACCCTCAGGCCCTGCGGGTGTCCGGTAGCATCCCCCCTTCAGAGCAGTGGGCAGACCGGGCTCAGCGGCGGGGGCCCTGCTCCTCCTTCCATAGACCAAACCCCAGGCTGGCAGGACAGGCTCGCAGGACCCCGGCCACTCACCATGCTGTTCCAGAGAGTCAAGGCGAGTCTGGAGGGGTCCTGGAGTGCCTGCTGACCCTGAAAGAAAAATCAGATAAGAACCCTTGTGTCCTCCCTCTCCACTGGGGTTGGGAGAGACCCACCGGGCACTTGGAAGCTCTCCCTGGCAGAGATGGAAAGGTCCTGATGGGTCCAGACTCTTTTTCTCAGACCCTCCCAATCAATAATGGCGGGAACTTATAGGATTGCTGTCTGGGGTCAGGGCTCGGAGGGGAGGGCCTGAGGGGCAGGTCACATAGGCTGCTCCTCATCATCGTGGGGTTGCACACACTGAAGAAGAAGGAGCAGGTAACAGGGAAGTGATGGGGTGTAGTCTGAGTGGGAGGTGGGGGATGGGAACTAATAGTCCTCCTCCTTTTAAGCCACCGTTTAAACGTCACTGAAGCCCTGGAGGGACATGATGACTGCACCAGCAGGAGCCAGGACCCCGGACTGGGGACTGTCCCAGACGCACGGCACTGAGGCCCCAGAGGCGTCAGAGAGAGCTTGCTGAGCACATGTGGACCCCTGACAGCACTTGTGGTCTGGGTGGCCCCACGGGGGTAAGGGGTGTTTGCCCAGTGACCTGCTTGAGGAAGCAACTCAAACTGCCCTCCCTCCCAGGGGTAGCTGTGGAGGAGCCTGTGGAGGGAGGATGTGGTGTGATGCCTGGAAATTCCATCCTGAATCATCACACCTGAGAGCTACTGAGGGTTTCCCAAGCACCAGGCACTGCTCCAAGTTCCTCACACGTATTTACTCATCCTGACAATCCACCTTGGGGACGGAATATTAATAATGGTCCTGATTCCACAGAGGAGGATCCAAAGCATAGAGAGGTCAGACAACTTGCCCAAGGTCACACAGCCGGCCCAGTCCAGAGCTGGGAGCTCGCTGTCTGGCTGGAGTCCATGCTCTTGACCTCTGGGTGGCTCTGCCTCTAGGAACCTACCTCATGGGGTTATCCAGTACCATGGGGAAATCGTCAAGAAAGTATAAAAGAATTTTGCAGCACTGCCCCCTGAGAGTATGCACCCTGGGCCCCGTCAAGCCCTGCTGGGCTGGGGCATCTACCAAGGAGGGGTCGAGGAGGGCAAGGGCAAGGTCCTCACTCACTGAGGGTGGCGGCAGGGCTCTCTCATAGAAGAAAGGCTGGAAGACCACCGCGAAGGACTCCTGCTCATTGTACTTGCTGGAGGCCAGGAGACGTTCCCAGGTTTCCTGAAGGAAGGAGCACCAGCGAAGCTCAGCCTGCCCCTCCCCACCCAAGGAGCTCCCGGCAACCCCTCCGTCAGGATCACCCACCAGGCGCTGTTCTGAACCAAACGCTATTGGGAAGCTCCTCTTTTCTCACACTTTGGGGCCCTTTGATGAACTAAACTAGGTTTCCCTTTTCCTCTGAAGCCCCAGCATCAGGTAACATCAGGGATAGCTCTGAAATTATTCTCTGGGAACCCAACAAGTATACACCAGGCCAGCACATAGCTGAGGCCCCACGCAGTTTTCAAGGGTTGAGTTCTGTAGAGGGATGTGCTATTAACCAGTCAGAAAATGTCATCTCTGAAGTGAGAAAAGTGCCACACAGCTTCATATATAAAACTTTCTTCTTAAATAAAAATCATCATGTTAACACATGTCAGTGGGAACTGTGTTTTGAGCTGTTTGCTGGTAGGGATGAAGGCTCCCATTGACCATCCATGCTGTCTCGGGGTCTCTCCTGTAAACTAGAAGCACATCTTCAGGAGACCCTGACTGTAGTCTGGGGTCCAAGCCCAGCCTGGACAAACAAGCTCACTAGCCACAGATGCGTGGTCCAAGCAGGGATGACGATCAAAAGCATTTTAGAAGGATCTGCAAAGCTCTTCACCATCTTAGGTACCACCACCGCCCCAAACCCATGTCCACTCTCACCCTCATCAGTATTATAGTAGTCCCTACTTTACATACGGGGAAACCACATCACCACCTGGAAGTGACCCAAGAGCAGCTGTCTTTGGTTTCTGACTCGCAGTCCTGAATTCAGTTGGAGAGGTCCTATATTAGCAAACTCGCTCCCTGATTGTTCCTACCACCCCTGTTCTCATGACCACCTACCCACCAAGGGCCAACAGCCAATGTCCCAGAGTGAGCTCACCTGATAGGACCACTGGGCCACAGCCTTGGACAGCCGCGAAGTCTCCTCTGAGCACCTGCAGGTCTCTGCTGCGGGGCTGCAGGGTAAAATAAGCCAGAAGTGAGAGCGTGGACGCAGCGCTGGGGCCATTCAGGCTGCCCCTTGGGGACAGGAGGGTGCTGCTGGGAATGGGATTGCTTAGGGAGGCGGGGGAGGAGAATCTGGGAGTCTCAGAGGGTCCAGGAGAAGGAAGGAAGGAAGCACATGTTGGGGAGAATAAAGGGCATGTTACAAAGACACTCTCTCTCACTCCATCTCCCAATACACTGCCTCCCTCACCAGCCACACGTGGGGAACCCACCTCCAGTTCTCCTCACAACTCTGAGCACCTTAGCCTTCCTCCCTCTTCAAACCCCCCTTCCTTCAGCACCGTCCTCTCCTTTCCATTGGCATCACCTCCAGCTGTCCCTGCCCTCACTTTATCCACGTGAACTTCTTTTCCAGGTACAAAGCCAGAACTCTCAGGATTTGGGATCAAAAAGTTTAACTTCTATGAAAAATCTCAGAAATATATGGGAATCAAGTTTCATGAAAATAAAACACAGTTAGGCTAAATTGTCTCTCCAGTTTCCGGAAGTAACACTTCTTGGCTTACAGAGGTTTTGCCCGAGCTGTTTTTCAAACTCTCCAATCATTCTGGTGGGGGTAGGGCATCTGACGCTGCATCAGCCGGACTGGATACTTCAGTCCCCCAAAGGATACGTGGCAGAGAGCCCCGCCCACAGCCTGACTCTGCCTCACTGGCCATGGGATCTCACACAAGTGGCTTCATCTCTCTGGGGCTCCATCCCTTGGATCAATTAATGCACGTGAAGTGCCCCATACAGTGCCTGGCACGTGGCACCAGTCAACAAATGCTGGTCCCCTTCCACTTCCCTTTATACCTGAGTGTAGTCCCCTGATGCCAGTCAGAGCCCCCCAGAGCTTCAGAGAGATCCACCAGGTTCACAAATGCTTTAGGGACCTAGGGGGACACGAGGGACAAGGTGAGCATTTGCAAAGTCTCTATTGCTGCCCAGCAGCCTCTCTGGAGCCTCTGGCTAGAGCCCAGTTTGGGGTGTGGCTGAGCATGACTGGCTTCTTCTTGGCTCAAAAGGCAGGCCCTTTGGGAGATGGTTGGTCGGGGTCAGTTCAAAGCTGCCAGCCCTGCTGGCTGTGCCATTCCAGAAAAGTGTCATTCACCACAGCATGGTGGGGAAGGTGAGAGCCCAGAGCCCCCCTGGGATGCTCTGAACCTGCAGTGCTCATCCTGGTCCCTCCAGGGAAGCCCTGAGGCTCTCAAGACCCCTCCAGGCCGTCCCTGCCCCAGACTCAGGCAGACAGAGCCCTCAGGAAAGAGCGGGTTACTGAGACCCCAGAAAGGAACTGGGCTGTGCTCCTTCCTCCTCCCCAGGCGTCCCTCTCAGGAATAGCCTTTGCAAGAGTGAGGAGCTCGAGACCTGACCCGTGTTTTCATTAAAAGGGTGAGAAGACTGGCTCCTCCAGAGCCTTCCCTCTTCCTAGGGTCTTGGTCTCCCCGCGGGAGTCCATTTCCCATCCCAGGGGAGGCCATTTGAAAGAAACTGGAACCTGCCCCAGCTGCCCGCAAAAGGGCACCTCCTCTGGGCTGCTGCAGGCACTTGCTCCCCCCAGGTGCATGGCCCCGCGGAGCCGGGGAGCCGCCAGCCTCACCTCCTGGTGCAGGTAGTCCAGCGTTCTCGTCAGCCTGCTCATGCCGCTCGCCACATGGCTTTGCTGCAGAAGAAGATGTGCTGAGCGTGAGTGGGGATGGGGGACCTGGGACCAAGGATGCTCAGGCTCACGGGGGCCTGTTCCTTCCCCTCCCCAAACCCCCACTCCCCTCCACTGAGATGACAGTGACAAAGGCCCCATCTAGACCCCAGTTCCCCATAAACAAGTGTTGAGTTCCCAGGGCTTCCTAGGTTTCTGGTTTATTCTCTGACTTCCCAACCCATCAGCCACCAGGAAGAAGCAAACTCCCTCAAATGAGACATTCCACATCAGGGAAGGGCGAACCCAAGGTCACGGCGATTCTAAAGCTCACACGAGGGATAGCAGGCTGGACTCTCCCAAAGCCTGATGGAATCACTTTGATCTGAAGAAAATCAGGTCCAAGGGGAACACAATTATACTTGGATTTAAGGACCCAGACATACCTCCAGACTTCTATGTGGCATCTTATCAGACCTCTCCCTGCCACATCTGCACTATGAAAAGGGCTCCTGTCACCAAGTATTTAAAGATACCTCTTACCCACCCAACTCCTTGCAGGTAATGACAATAAACAAACGAGAACACCCCAAAAAATGACCCTGGCTTACCTTTCAGTGTAAAAAAATACATATATATATACATATATATCCAAACAAAAATAGACTTTGCATCAAGACAAACTCCTAAGCTGCCTGGAAACTGGCTGTCCCCTGAGGCGACTGGGCTCAGACTAGAAGACAGAGCAGGTCCAGCAGCCATTCTGGTTCCTGGGGGGACACAGGCGGTGACTCTGGAGACAGCTGCCAATCACTCAGCTGGGACTGCACGGAGGGCCCCACTCTTGTGTCCCTGCTTTGGGGTGAGGCTGTTGTCTGGAAGCCAGTCCAGCCCACTCTGCTGCTGTAGCCAGCAATGAAGCCTTCTGTCTCGTTTTCGCTCTCCCTGAGCATGACATTCAACATGGCACTTCCCCTTCTAAAGAGTCTTGGGAACTCTGTCTAGAAAGGTCCTCGCTGTCCACCTGCACCATAGTCAGGGCATCCCTCTTCCCTAGGGAATCCCAGCATGGTTTTCCTCGGACTGCAAACCTTGGTTCAGAAACCTGGTAGTCAAGGTGCTGATTCACTGCTGCAGAATGAATCAGGGCACACCCAGGCTCTCCAGGCACTGAATGGTTGTCCCCAGGGTGCCAGCTATCCCTGTTCCTTAGCGGAAAACATGCTCCTATAAAATGTCCCTTGTCTGTAAAGTCACACATAATAAACTCCTCTATAACTCAAAGTCAGGAAAAAGCTTATTTCTCCGAATGAACTCGTACATTCCCATTTACATCCTTTGCTCCCGGAATCAGAAGAATTCTCTATTATCGAGCATGGGCCTGCAACCAGACTTCACTTTCTCTAACAAATTATTTCCCTGGGATTTATTCCAAGAAGTAGGATTATTCAGTCAAAAGACACAGACACTTTTAAGTTTTCTTGAGTCAGACTGCCAGGGCGCCCTCCAAAATACTGACACCTGTTTCTAAAGGCAACTGCAATAAATAAGTGGGCATATTTTTGAAATGGAGGGTAGTGCAGTCATCAGTTAGATCCATTAAACGATAACCTGCTTAATAAATAAGGAACTGTAGCCTGCCTTCACTGATAAAGCTCGCTTTGTTTTCACAAAACTTGCATGTCCTTCAAGCATTACATAGCCTAAACAATAAGTTCACCCAAGTTGTTTTTTGGGAACTTGGAGTCAGCCGTTCACTGGCTCGAGCTCCAACTGGACAAGACTGGTGGAAACGTCCAACGGGGCATGCGTGAGTGTCCCATCGGTGACCTTTGATGTCAGAGGGCCCAAAACTCCACCCTCAGAACATGCTAACACCAGCATTTTCTGGACATGCATCCCATGAAGAAGCATGTCTCATCTTTGCCTGATCTCCTATCAGCCTTCCCCACACTGCCCATGCCTTGGACCACCCTGTTTCTTTATCCCATAAATATCCTGAGGGGGATTTTAGATTTGTTATCCTGTCTCCTGGTGAATAAATCCTTTCTCCCTGCAAACTTGTGTCTCAGCATTTGACTTGCCGTGCTTGGAACAAACAAACCTGATTCAGTAACAAATTCTTGCAGTGTCAGGCTATATTTTCCTTTTTTTCCCCCTCTTCTTCTGATTTTTGTTCATACTAGCTCAATAAAACTAGACTTTAACTGGAGAGCAGTAAACAAGGGTCCAGACCCTGAAAGCATCCCAGTGTCACTGCTATGAGCCAGGTTACCAGTTGCCTGTGAAGCACCTGCCTTTGAACAGCTGACCCCTCCATAGCAGCCCTGAAGAAGCATCGTGGCTGCTGAACAAATGGCTCCTGCTCTTACTCTCTTATGACTTTGGTCTTAAGAAACCCCTAAACAACAAATGTGGAACAAATGTGGACCCAGGCCATTGTCTACTCCCTGTGAAAAGAGCCCAAAGGCCACTTAGGGCAGGAACATTCCAGGTCCTAAGTAGGGCAGGACAAGAGTTTAATATTTCTTCTTAACAGTAAAATGTCTTTTTCTCATATGAACTATGTCAGGAAACTTGACATACATATGCCACACGTAAGGGCAGAGCTGCTCTGTGAAGTCGATGGGAGCCTGAAGCCCACAGTCCCAGCCTTGCCTTTGCCTTCAGGGCCCCTCCTATGGCCCCTGAGGGAGAGGCTGTGCCTGGGATGTGCTTCCCAAATGCAAAAGTGCTGTGCAGAGCTTCTCAGATGGGGGTTCTGGGTTAGCTGTGGCCAGAAGCATCACCAGAAAGACTAGGGAGCGAGTGGTGGGTCTGGACAGCAGAAGCAAGACTGGGGCAGTGAAGGGAGGAGCCGGCCAGCCCAGACCAATGAGGCTGAGGGCCAGACCTATGAGCCCCAAGGTCCTCTGGGGGAAATGGAAGTGGAGGTGGGATTTATTCTAGGCTCCAGATCTTGGTGGTCTTTGTGCAAAAGACAAATCGAGATGGAAGAAAAATGCGATAAAGAGGGAATTTGAGTGGATGCTAGCGAATATTGCTACAGAGCTAAATTTACAGAGATCAAGTCACTGGTATATATAGCCATTTAGAAATCAGGGGCAAAGCATGATTACTTTTGTCATATGTTTACAGCCAATTAAAATTGCAAGGTTCTAAGTGTGAATGAACTTAATCCACATGTATCAACAAGACTAGATCTTGAGGGAACTTCACATGTTGAACAAAATCACTAGGTCGGAGAAGAACAAGTAGGGGAAAGATCAGAGGGAACGGGTGCTGTCAGACACTGGTGAGAATGGGTGATACTGCGATTTATAATATGAAATATATATTTTGTCCTTGTTCCATTTTATGGCACACAGTTCATAAATGATAGGCATTTCCTAAGTGAGGAGAGCATAAAGTTGTATTTTGTTATGTTAATGAGATGACTTTTGGACCACACCTAAGGATGGGGGCTGATTGCCAGGGGAACCAACTGTGTGATTAGAGAATTGGAACTTGCAGTCCCCTCCCCCCAATCTCTGGGGAGGGAAGAGAGGCTGGAAATCAAATCAACCATTTAGTCAGTCATGACTATGTGATGAACCTTCATAAAAGCCCAAAGGGATAGGTTCCGAGAGCTTCCCAGTTGGTGAACACAAGAGGCGCTGGCAGAATGGCACACCTGGAGAGGGCATGGAAGCTCCTCTCCCTTTCCCCACACCTAACCCTATGCATCTCTTCCATCCGGCTGTTCCTGAATTATATCCTTTTCTAATAAACCAATAACCTAGTATGTAAAATGTTTCTCTGAGTTCAGTGAGCCACTCCAGAAAATTAACTGAACCCAAGTTGGGGCTTATTGGAACCTCCAATCTACAGCCAGTCGGTCAGAACCTCAGGTGACAACCTGGACTTGGGATTGGCATCTGAAATGGGGGGAGTCTTGTAGGATTGAGCCCTTAGCCTGTGGGATCTGGTGCTATCTCTGGGTAGATAGTGTCAGAATTGAGTTGAATTGTAGCACATTCAACTAGTGTCTGAGAATTGCTTGGTGGTGCGGAAAAACCCCTTCTCTGTTGGGACTGCCCCAGGATATTAAAACATAAATGGGTTCAGCTACTTTGGAGGGCAATTAGGCAGTCCTTTAAGGCTTAAAGTATATGTATCTGATGACCAGCAATTCTATGTTTAAGAATCTACTCAAGGCACTTTTCTTCAAACAAAGTAGTTTGATCAAAATAGATCATGATCCACAATGTGAGACATGTTTCACATCACAACCCAGTATACACACATCTATATATAAATGGAGCAAAAATAATTGTGAACCAAAACTTACCTTCCTACATGCAACAAATTCTAACATTTTATACTTGACTCTATTTAATTTCTGTTTTTTATAATTTTTGGCTGCAATCCTTTAAACTGATTTTTGACCCACTAATACACTTCAATATATAATCTGAAATATAATAAATTACACTGTAATTGAATACAATGAAATACAATTGTGTTTAGAAAAACACATGTTCAAATGAACAAGACTGTTCCTAATAGTGAAAAACTAGGAACACCTAAACGGCTATCAACGTGGAAACAGCTAAATAAAATGTAGTAAATGTACACAAGGGAATACTATTTGGTAAGCAACAGGAATGCATTCAGACCATATATATCAACATGACTAGACCTCAAAAATACTTGGTTAGTGAAAAAAAATTGCTCCATAGTATATATGATATAATACTACTTATGTTTAATCTCTCTCTCTTTACACACACACAGTAGTACTAAGATTTATATATTTGTAAAAATCTAAGAAATAAAAAGAGGAAGAGGATTGCTGGCTGAAGGGTAGTTTAACTTTAACTCTAATGTTTCGTTTTTTAAGAGGAGGAAGCATCTGTGCATTGCTTGTGCTACTAAAAATTAATAAAAGTAAATAATGCACAAATGGACACATGCACAAAGGAATGCATCATGATGTATTCAAGAATGCATATAATGTATTGGAGGAATAAATACATGAAAGAATGCAAGAATTCATGTAGGAATGCTTGTATGTAAAATAACATATATGGAAGAAATTATGAATGAGGGTAAATATCAATGAATGGATTCAAATACTAAAAGGTCAGACAAATGCTAGTATGAAAAAACTCATCATAAATACAATGGCATGTGCCTGCATGTAAGAAGAGAGAATTTATGCATGAATATACAGCTTATGGATGGATGGATGGATGGATGGAAGGATGGAAGGATGGTAGGATGGTTGGATGGATGGATGGATGGATGGATGGATATATAAAGGAATGCAACAATGCCTAAATGCTTATTTGAGCACTTCAATTCATGAATGTGTGGATTTGTGAGTAAATGTTCGTCTGCATAATGACCAAACTGGGGATGGGAAGGCAGAGAAGTAAACAGGGCATATAAACTTCACTTGGCATGGGAGAAAATAGAGGCGAAGTAAACGAGCTTCAAGATCTATATGCCATAAACCCAGGAGGTCTGCAGGGATACCATCTAACAAGAGCTGGGCAGGGAAGGTGGGCTTCCACCAGCATTCTCCCAACGTCACTAAGGGAAGGAGGGGTTTGGTGGTGGGCCAGGAGCATGGGGCATTTGGAGGAAGGCAAGAGTATGTGTCTGGGAAAGGGGCACAGAAAAGAAGAGGACAGCACCTCAAGAAACCTCACCCTTGTGTGTGCCAGGGCCTGAAGGAGGCCCCAGAAGGCGGCTGAAAAGACAGGGGGCAGGTAATTGAACTGCTGTAAGTGGCAGGGCCAGCTTGGTGGCAATCAGGCTTCAGGCTCCTGAGTAGTCATCTGTGTGCCATTTATTTCACCATAGCCTAGGAATCTAAGCACCCTCTCACTTTCAACTGATCCTAACCTGAACACTCTTCAATAAAGACTTAAGTCATAGGCAGTCACCTACATAAATATCAAATAAAGTCACTTGTTTCCTGGGAACTCAAAGAGCCTGGAAGATACAATCTACCGACACAAAAACCAGACAACTTCCCATTAAAACTAGAGCTTGTGGTGAACTAGAGTTCAAGAGGTGATGTCAAAAGCATGCATCCTGCTTTATTTCCTAAATTCAGTGTTTAAATGAAATCAGATTTAAAAGAGGCAAAATGATTTTTTTAACTAGGAAGTGGATTTCCCTCTGCTGCAGAATGACCACTGACTCAGCTTATCTCTGCCTCAGCTTCCTTTTCATGATGTGAAGGATGGGAAGTTAAAAATACCTGGCCCTCAGTATGGTTCTCTGAGCCCTCAGATATCTGTCTGCCTGCCTGTCTATTTACCTGCCTGCCTGCCTGCCCTAACTCTGAAATAGGTGCCTCGGGCCCAGCCTGCCAGGTGGAGATCAGGCAGGTTTAGCTTGTTCCCTCTGCACTCAGCCCAACACCGGCAGTCCCTCTGCCTCCCAGCCTGTGGTTTACCTGCTGGGTGGAGGGACACAGGTGACACTGGCTGGTGTTGCCAAAGAACACATTGATGAGCTTCCAGTCATTCTGAAAGTCGAGTTGCTGCAGAAAAGGACAACACCAAAAAGAGGACGGTGGTGAGACCTGGGGCCAAGAGAGCAGCTTTCTTTTCATGTCTTTCAATTTCACACACCCACCCCCATAAAACCACATGTATGGATTTTTTTTTTTTCGAAAGGAGAAGTATGTGGTGGGAAGTTAAAGCTGTAAAGCATGGGAAGGCAATTTGGCAAAAGATATCAGAAACTTTTTTTTTTTTTAAAGGCCTTACCATTTGATTCAACAATTCAATTTCCCAAAACATATTTTAAGGACGCAAGGATGTGTGAAAGACTTAGCTACAATGATGAAGTCTTGTTCATAAGAAAAAATGTAAATGTGTAAAATAGGGATTGCTGTGGAAATTGGGGAACACTCGTAAGCTGAAACACCACGTAGCTTGTTAAAACAACGCTGGAAAACATAACTATTGTCATGGGAAATAACGAGAAAAGCATATTGTAAAAAGCATCTACATCTAATAACATCTCTACTTTATAAAATATATACAGATATATGTGCTTGCAAAAAAATATGGAAAGGAATACACATCAAATTGTCAACAGTAATTGTCTCTGGTCCTCAGGTTTAAGGATGGTTTTGAATGGTTTTAATGTTCTTTTGTTTATCTGTGCTTTCTGATCTTCCTCTGATGTACATGTGTTACTTATGGAACAAAAAATAAACTTTTTTTTAAAGAGGCAGCATTGGATGTGAATCAGGCAATTTTGATTTTGGTTTCCTCATCTGTGAAATATTGGATTCAAGATCACCCAGCTATTTTCCAGAATGATAAGATCATTCCAAAAATTCAGAAATTCTCTTGTTGGAGGAAAACGACTCTTTACAGCATAGCTTCTGCGTTTGTCCCTGTCCTTGTGCAAGCTGCAGTGACCTGGCTCGAATGCCTGAACTCTTTCATGAATGCATGGCTGGCCAAGACAGGGGTTTCCCTCAGCTCCAGTGGGCCAGGCTCACTCCCTGGTTAGAGCCAGCTTGGTAGCAAAGCTTGCCTTGATTTCAGGAGGCTTATAACAGCCCATATGAAAGTTACTGAGTAAAGAGTGTGTGAACTGCCAAGAGAGTGGGGATGGGGAGCCCTGGCATGTGTGTTACAGAAGCCTCCACCCAAGAACTGCAATGGGAATAGGTAACGAATAACAACAGTTGCCACTTGGATGACAATGACAGCAGGCTTGCACTGAGCCCTGCCTCTGTGCCAGGCACCTCAACACCTCATTTAATCCACCCTAAGCCCTGAACTGCAGGCTCTTTTATAACCCTCACTTCATAAATGGGAAAACTGAGACTTCGAGAGGTTAAGTGCCTTACTCAACATCGCACAGCTAACAGGTGGAAATTCAGGATTTGCGCTCACACGGGTCTCTGCCTGGAACCCAAGCTCTCAGCCACCTCCCTGAGCTGTGAGTCCTTTAGTCCATGCGCTGATTTTTGGCAGGACCAGATTGGGAACATAAGGAGTGGCCCTGTGTGTTTACAGCCTGCAGAGAGTCACCATGGGAAGGGCGTTCATGGAGGGCCCGGCCACACTGGTTGCCAAGCTCAGGGCAGGATGGCCCCAGGGCCGCGGCAGCCTGGTGGGTTTGGGCTGATTGCCTCGCCGCAGACAGGGACCGTCCCAACCAGGGTTGGATGGATTCTTACCTGGTTCTCTTTCAAGCTCCTCACCAGTTCTTTTGCCTGAATCCACAGGTCTCTGCACAGAGGGAAGGAAGCAGAGAGAAAAATCAGTTAAATACCACTTTGTTGAGAGCTGGAAGCCTGCCCCTTGCCCCAGCCCAGATGCCAGTCTCTGAGAGGCTACACTGCACCACTCCTGGGTTCTAGAAGGCAAGCCTTGACTTAATTTTTCAAGGTAGGCCCATCAAGCAGACTAAAATCTGTGCAAGAGATACATTTTGGCTTTGACTTAACAGAGATCTTAATTTTTAAGCCTCTTTCCAGCTCCCCATCCCCAATCCTCCCGTCTAGAGGCCCAAGACTAACAGGCGCATACAACCTGGAAGAGAGCCAGAAAAGGGGCTTACTCAGCACCACTGTAGGGCACGACTGCCTTCACAGGGGCACACACGGGCTGCAGGACAGATGGATTGAAGTGTCTGATGACATCTGAAAGGGCTAAAGAGAGAACTGATTTGAGCCCGTGGTCTTGACGGCCGGAGGTCACCTGTGGAGGCTGACCCCCTCTGGGGTGAGATGCCAGGGTTGCTGCCCCTGTTCCCAAGCAGGACCTGCCTTGGGCTGGGAGCTCAGCCTCGTAGCAGGCCCCTGAAAGTGAGTGGAGCTGCAAAAACTTAACATCCCTCAAGTGTGAGGCTGGGCCAAGAGCTAAGCATCATAGGTGTGTGTATGAAGGGGAAACTGAGGCTGGAGGGTTAAGCCAGCTCCCCCAGGTCTCGTGGCTGAAGTGGCTGGGATTTGAACCTGAGCTCAGGGATGTCAAAGCTTTTCACTGTCGTGCGCTACCAACTAGTTAGGAAGACTGTGCTGGGATGGGACCAGGCAGGCCCCCTCCTCCTCCTGAGTGACAGCAGGGCGGGAAGGCTCCGGGGAACACACCGAGAACATGTCCCAGAGCTGACAGCCAGGGACCACTAAAAATAGCGCTGTCAGGAGCAGTTAGGTTGTGTCTTGCTCCTGAGAGAGGGGAGTGCAGAGAGGGGAGAGTGTCACGGTGGGGAGGTGGTGCTGCCTCACCCCAGCCCCCCATTTTTTGCCCCCATCCACAAGAGCCTGGGGCTTTGGGGGGAATGGAATCCAGCAGGCAGCTTTAAAAGGGCTACCTTTGAAGGGAGCTGCCACTGTGCAGGCAGCAGAAGGGGGAGGGGAACCAGGCTGGAAGTCAGGGCCCCTTTATCCTCAAACCAGCCTAATGAGCCTCCTTTTCTGAGCTCTGACCAGCTTGGGAAAGGAGCCCATCCCCACGCGTGGTGGGAAAACTGAAAGCTCTGAGGCCGGATGGAGAGGCCAGGGAGCTTGCAGTGCGTGCGTGTCTGTGTGAGAGGGTGAGCAGCTGGGGCGAACACTCCCCCATGCATCAGGAGGGTCTGTGATAATGAACAACAAAATGGGAACACCTGGTGTCACATCTTTGAAAGAGAATTGCTTTCCAAATTAAAGGCACCTGTAATGCATTGCTTCCTTGGGATCAAACATGACCTTGGACTTACATAAATCTGCCTGCCGTTTTGTCTTAGGTCTCCTGTGTACCCACTCTGTCCTCACTCACTCCCTCTCTGGGTTTCCAGTGGGGCCAGAACATAGGGCGCAGGCTGTGGGGCTGGACCACCTGGGCTCCCGGGCACTCTGCCACATACTGACGATGTAACCTTGGGAAAGTCTGTTTAATCTCCTTGAGACTCAGTTTTCCCATCTGCAAAATGGCCGCGGTGAGCGAGGGCATGGTTAGATATGAAGGGCTCTGAGGTTCTGGGGTTGCATGACGGCTGGGCTGAGCTTGGGCCTGGATGCCCCTGGGGCACTTTCTCTTGGAAGGCCAAGTGCTCCTCTGCTGGCTTGGCCACCTAGCAGCGCTCCCAGGCCTGGCACTCTGCTCCCCCCACCCCACCTCAGGTAGGCTGGACCCCCTGAAAGCTACAGCTCAGCCTACCTCTGAGAGCACTTAGGTGCGTGGTCTGCCTTCACTGCCCAGCCTCCTGCTGCACCTCTGGCCAGGTGAGACCCCTGGTTACCCTCTGCTTCATGAGGGGCAATCAGGTCTTGCTATCAGGTGGGCCAAAGGGCAAAGTAACCGGGACAAACTGAGAAATCAGGTAAAGCAACAGCTGTGCTTGCGGTTTCAGGGCCATCCTCCTAGACACCCCCGAATACACCACTTCATTTCTTTTTTTCCTACCATTTAAAGGGAGACAGGGCCAAGCCTAGCCTGAGCTGGGGCAGTCACCAAGTCATAAGGGTGTCCTCTTTCAGAACCCTTCGCCCCTTTGCAAGGGGACCCTCCCATCACTTGGGCCATCAATATCCCCCTTCAATCAGATCCTGGAGGCCAGAACACCAGGTCTCAACCTCCCCTGCTGGATGGCAAGGGCTGAAGGCAGGACCAGTATCTGGTTTATCCCTGGCCTTGTGGGGAACCTCCTGATTCCCAGGCCCTTGGTGAAATTCACTGGCTGAGTTGACAGGGCACCGCCTGCCTCACTTGTCCTTATGCTCCACTCACGTGTCAGCCTAGCAGAGCATCTCTCTGCACTGTGGCCTGAGTCTGCTCAGTCTAATTAAGGAGTGAAAGGTGGGTTCCTCGCCCTTGACTTGTGAGCACTAAGCCCAGGTGACATTACCCACCAAGCAAATTCAGCTGGCATTAAGGGCCTCGGGTTTCAGGATGACTTAATAGAGTCGTAAGGGACCTCTGATACTAAGTGAAAAAAACCAGGTGACAGATAACATTTTGGCCTTTTTATGTATGAAGGTGCTAAGGAATGTGCTAACCATGCTTGTCTCTAATTGGGATTACAGTTGATTTTCTTTCTTTTCATTTCATTTTCCTGAACTGAATTGATATATTTATTTTGTAAGTAAGGGAGTTACTATAAAATGAAATGAACTGAAAATGAGAGCTGGGTCTTCTCCTTGGTGGGCGGCAGGGTGGGGACAGTCAATGATGGACAGTTTCCCAGAGGTAAGTCCACCCCTGGGGTCCTGGGGAAGAAAGGGCCTCAGGACTCCGGGCCAGCCACCCCCTGACCTCTCTCCCCTGTCCCCTAACCTTAACCCAATGCCTCCTGGATTTTCTTCGCTCAGAGACCCTCCGACACATTTCACCATTCAGGGTACGTGCCTTCTCATACCCTCGCTCCCTACCTGTCCTCTTAGAATGCCTCTCCCTTCCTCCTTGGGCTCTGCAATGAGGGGGCCCAGAGGGTACATCTTCTACATTAACCAAAATGCTGCTGTCAGGAGGGACAGGGACGATCTAGATTCTGGCCATGAAAACACAGAACTCACCAGTCACCACGCCCATGCATGCCTGCGGTGGCCTGTCTTCAGTCCTGCAAGCAGAAGCCAACACACAACTGTCAGACTGCATTTGTCGCCTACCAACCCTTGCCCTTGCCTGCTGTGGTCTGTTTCAGAACAAGCTTTGGCTCAGCGTTGCTCTGGTTCCGGATTTATCCTTCCCGGAGACAGACCTCAGATGGCAATGGAGTCACCAAAATGGGGTGAGCAGCTCCATCTGGACCCTCTCCCCACCTCTCTAGTTTGGTCCACAGTTGGAAGGGGATGCAGACCCCAGTGCAGGAGGAGCCTGATCCTGGTCCAGCCCTGCTTGCTTCCCCCACAGCAGAGCAAGGAGAATGGTGGAAGGAAGCAGGGATCCCACATTCAGCCTTTTCCCACTTTCCTCCCTTATTCACCCAGAAGGGCCCAGGGGTTTGGCGGGAATGGGGAGGGTTGGATGTGGAGGCAGGAGGCTGCATCCTGGTTCTCCCTCACCACCTGCTCGTAAGGGGGCCTGGAGCAGGCGTCTCCTCTCTGGCCCTCAGGTTTCCCTGTCAGTGAAGCAGGGAGGTGAAGCAGATAACTGAGGCTCTGCTTGCTCTGGTTCTGGGACAATTACCATTCTTGCTTCTCCAGGTCGCCTGTCCCTGAGTCTGGAGGCTGGAAAAGACACAAGGTGTGAACCGCCCCACCAGGGAAGGCTGCCGGCCTGTCCTTGTGAGACCCCAGGTGCCTATCAGACACCCCCCTCCATCAACAAGAGGGAACCCATGGATCCTGAAAAAGTCCAAACCTGCCTTTGTTCGTTTCTGGGGGAGGGAAGTAGGAACGTCAGGGTTTCTCCAAAGCATGTTGCCTGAACTCAGAGCAATAGGAGGTTTAAATATTTTCTTCTGAATAGAAAACCAGGTGGGAGAGCTTAGATTTAAATATACCTATGTGGAATATTAACATCCTACATAGAAACGAAAGAGATTATTTTATTATGACCTTCCATAATCTAAAATTTATTTGTGTATTGTCTGTCTCCCCTGCCTAGAGTGTAAGCACCACGAGGGCAGGAATTTGTGCCTGTTTTGTCCTTGACTATGTTCCTTGGACCTAGAACAGTACCTGACACACCATAAGTGCTCAGTAAATACCCGCTCGGTAACTATTTTTTGAATGAACAAAATAAGTCTCTGATCATCTTCTTGGTAAATGCTGGCTAACACAGGACACTCCCTGCTGGAGAGGTTCCCTGGTCATAGGGCTGAGGTGAGACCATGGGAACAGTGTCCTCTGGGAGGTCCTAGGGACACTTGGAATTGTGCCCAGGACACAGACAGCGCTGAGCCTGCACCAGCTGTTGCCAGTTGTGCTACTTTCACAGGTTCAGACACAAATTCTCTCTCTCAAGATTCTCAGAGAACAGTGTCTCCAGGTGTGGTGGTGACAGGTGATGCTGTATCCACACTGCCACACCTGGCCTGCCTGTCCTTAACGACCCTTCTCCCGTGACAGCCAGTCAGCCTGTCAAGCTGGGCCACGCCTCTGGAGCCCCCTTGGGAGGGCAGGCTGACCATTACCTTCCTCTAACTGGGATGGAGTCCTCCAATAAGAGGGGCTTGAAAGGCAAAATTTCTAGGGAAAGGTAACATGTTTCGATTTTTTTCTTATATTGAACAGGTATCCCAAGTGTTAATCTGAAAAGAATTTTAACATTTACGAATCTGATCTTTAAAGTTTATGAGGGAAAGGAAGCCCAGAGCAATTAAGTAAGTGCCAGCCACAGTCGCAAGCAAGTGATTGTGCCTTGGCTACGGAAAGCTCCAGGAACTCAAGACAAAAGCATCCACCTTTTGGACCTCTGTCTTTTTAATTGCACTGTCTTCCATTATGTTTTCCCTGGCCTGATGCCTTTTATAAATTAAAATCAGGCTAAGTTCATGGTACCTGACGCTCAGGGCAGACAGAGGAAGGCAGCCTCCTAAGAATCGTGTTTTCAGGATTTATCCTGAAGGCTGAGGTGCCCGTCAGTGTAATGACAATGATTCTGGGGCTGGGAGACCATCATGGACTGAAACCATCTTCCCGCGCCCGGGGCCTCGGGCTCACAGGCGGAGAAAGGGTGAGGTGAGTGACAGCAGGAGCTGTGGGGTCTGAATAATTCATGTGTGAAGAACTTCTGCAGAGCTGGGACCAAAAGTCATTGACTGGTTTAACTTTAGAAACCTGACTTGGCGTGGAGACCTCCCTGCCCAAGGTAGAATTCGAGACTCCTCCAGTGAGCATCCCACGTTCCCGGCTCTGCAGTGGAACGGCCAGCAAGCAGGGACACACAGGCTTGGCAAAGTGGGCGTGCTACGCGCGACAGGAACCCTCTTTGCTCATTACGCCCATCTCCCCTTTCACATCCTTCCCACTGGTAAACCTCCCCCTTCGCCCTCATCAATACACACAGTCACACGTGCAGTTTTACCACCGCCATCACAGGTAGAATACAACGAGGGTCAGGGAGCCCTGGCTGCTCGATTTCACTGGGCTCTGGTCAGTTTCTAATGTGAGGTCTTGCCCTTTACCCACAGCCAGCTCTGTGCCTGGGGTAGCGGGCTGGGGCTTGCAGCGAGGAGGCAGGCTGAGCGCAGGGGCAGGGGCTGAGGCTGCAGAGGGTACAGACTGCAGCAGGGACACGGGAGGACAGTGGGATGGAGATGTGGTATGCAGAGGTAGGAGGAAGACACTGGAGAGGGGAGGAGAGGGTGTCCAGGTTCAGGTGTGGGAGGTACAGCCAGGCTCTGGGGTGGAGCTGAGAATACCTGATTAGTGGTCCTCTCAGCTGGGGGCTCCTTGGACTTGGAGGGCAGCAGGGCTGCCAGACTCTGCTAAGACCAGGGCAGGTGGGAGCCAGGACTGACTGGGGAATCACACTGGCGTTCCGTCCGCTCTGCTCTCCAACCCTCTTCTCTTTCTGCTCACCCCCTCTCTTATCCATCTTATCAATTTCTTTTCCTGTTACCTCACCATATAACATCATACCACTTAAAACTTTAGCAAAGATGAGTGTATTTTTTGTTCTTTATCTCATAAATAGAAAGTTTAGAAGACGTTTTTGTTCTTTATCTCATAAACAGAAAGTTTAGAAGATGACTTTTAAATTCTGTGTGACCTTGACTTAATGTATCAACAGGTTTAACTTGTTAATGAGAAACTCCAAAAGTTTCCTCACCCTGATGCAAAGGGAGGCATTCGTTTGATTTAAAACAACTCAGAACCCTAGATTTTGGAATTTTTCCAGCTCAAGAGAATATTCTCTCCCAAAATTAAACATCTTGCCTGGCTACTAGGAGCTCATTCAGAGGCTCACCAGTCCCAGATCCTCCCTCCCACCTCCATCTCCTTGAAATACTCACAGTTTCCACATCGCCAATGGCTGCCACAAATTTAATATCAGAAGGTCTCAGAGAGTGGACTGCAAAGACAGGAACCCATGGAGGAAGGTCAGAGCTACATCCCGGACCATGTGAGCCAAGGTCACCAAATGGGAGAAGCAGACACCTGTCCCCCGGCCCGAGGACAGCCTCTGAGGTTGAGTCTGCCGCCGTGGAAGTGCAAAGCTGGAAACCAGGCAGTTGCTGGGAGCCCAGCTTGAAAGAAGTTTACTCCTCTCTGGAGATCATGTTGTCAACTGAACTCAAGATCTCCAAATACATGTCCCGTGGAAGGTCACTCATGGCCCTTATTTCCCTCTCCTGGCCCTCTTTCTGCTCTGGGCCACCATTAGTAATAAGAGAGCAACACATCAAAAGGAAAACCATCTGGGTTCAAAAGGCATCATGTTATCACGTTAGCTTGAAGATTTGCCAGAGAACAGCACTCCAAGCCTGTGAACACACAGAAACGCCAGATCAAGCTGCATGCAGATGGCACAGCGAGAAACCTCCAACCCGCCTGGGCCACTGGCATTCTTAGAATTAAGTCTCCCTAGAAACCACTGACATACTCCTTGGTCACGTTCCTGCGGCCTCCTAAAGAAGCCACTTCCTAAGAAGTATGGCGATTTCTTTTTCTACCCACACGCCTTACATAGCAGAATAGTAAGAACAGTATGCTTAGCTGGAAACCCTGGCAAATTATTACAATGCAGACATAAACAAGGCCATTGAACATGGTCAATGATGCAGCTGGAGCAGAGGACCAGCTCAGGAGTAATGGTCACAGCATCCAGGCATTAGGCAAACCTAGCCCATTTTAGGAAAAATATGTCTAGGCAGCCACTATGGCTACACTGTAGGATTAGGGGAGGCATGTGAGTGACCAAGCTCCAACCCACAGCTCCTGTGACATGGTCCACCCACCTGCAGGTGAGCTCCCGGAGGTCACCCTCACCCAGGCAAACCACTGCTGGCCCATGTTGGTTTTATCTCTGAGTGGTGTGTTGGGCTCTGTCCCTCCATAGAAATGACTGAGGGTGACAAAAGAGGAGGCTGAAGGACTAAGGATGGGGAAGAATGAGGACCTGAATGACCAAAGAGTGCAAGAGGAGAGTGGTTGGAGCCTCTGCTGGCCACACCAGAGAGAGGACTCTGGCCTTTCTAGCTCATGGCTCAGGGTCACGTACCTGAGTTAGAAGGCACTTCGGATCCTGACTTCCGTGGGTTGCACGAGAATGGAAGACTCTTCGAGGTCTGCCACTGAAACCAGACATCAGAAACATCAACTGCCGTGTACGGAAATCCTGCAGGTCCTGAAAGCTTGGTACAGAAATGACCATGTCCTTGTTCTGTCTAGGCTCAGAATCCAGAAGCACCAATCGTCCATAGTTATGTTCTTCTAACCCTATACCCAATTCACCCAGCAAAATGGGGCATGTGTCTACTGGCAATGATTGTAGCAGGTGGCAGGTAAGAACAGTAGAATGGAGAGGGAGGGAGGATGATAGAAAACAAAAACCAACTACTGGGATAACAAGAAAGTTTTGGAGATGGATAGTGGTGATGGGTGCACAACAATGTGAATATACTTAACACTACTGAACTGTACACTCAAAACTGGTAAATTTTATATGTGTATTTCACTACAATATGAAAAGAAATCATCAAGAGACCCAGCATATCTGGACTAAAAAGTTACCAAATCTATTCTATGCTATTATATTTTTTGTATTATCTACTTTCCCTCTTTAAATTTGATTATTTATAGAGCAGGTATAGGAGGCATTCTGTTTATTTGCTGCTGGTAACTGGATAAAGTGGAAACCAGGAGACTCTCATGTCCTCACTGGGCCAGCACATATCCTAAGCCCAGACGGGCTGCTGAGAGCAGAGGAGGGACTGGGTGACCAGTGCTCGGATCCTCAAGGCCACTGAGCCTCCTCAGATGCCCCTGCAAATCCAGAGCCGCCTCTGTTGCAAAATCACATGGAGGGCTCTGGGAAGGGAAATCACATGTTCTCTCCCCAGAATTGAGAGTGAAAGGGGAGATGCTCCAATGGGGGAAACATGCAGAACTGAGTTGCTTGACCACCTTTCTCTATCACAAGGAGACACAAGTTAATTTCTCATGAATTACTGATTTCGGTAAGACATAAAAGCATTTACTCTCAATTCTTATCTTGTGGATGTTCTGGGAAGACCTCACTCAGATGCCTTCAAATAACTCACAGTATCTGCTTCAAGGCTCAGAGAGATAACAAGCCCATTTGTAACTCTGTCTGGACACTTCTGGGCACCACCTGCTCAGTCTGCTGGGATGAAAAGCCCCAAATTCCAGGAGATACACTCATGCTCTCTCTGCTCTGCCAGGCAGCCCGACTGTCCCCAGGGAAGCAGCGTGTCCAGCCTGTTCCCTCAAGGCCTCTGGGAGGGACCTGCTAACTTGCATCAAGACTTAGATTCACCCTCTAGAGGGGAACTCACTCCCTGACCCATGAGGACAAAGCCCTGACCTCCGGCCATAGTTGGTCTTCCAATGCATTCTCTCCAGGAGAGGTATGGGCCTGGGTGCTTCCTAAAAGAAAGCAAAAATAGTTCAGGTTATCCAGCTGGAATTAACTCCCATCATATTTGCAGCTTTCATGCCCTTCCTCCCAGCCCTACCTATGTGGCTTGCTCAATAATATCCCTTGTGTTAGGAAAGCCCGGGTACCATTCCTCCAAGGTTCACCTTCATTGCTGGGGACACTGCTTCCATTAACGCAGCCTATTAAGGCAGAAGCCCCGGGTTGTAAAGCAAAAGTGTTATCTGGGAGAGATCAGGAATAACCCTACATCACTTATGGGCACATTATCACCAATTCCTTTATTGGTTCCTGGCAAAGGGTAGAACTCTTGAGGAGAATAATGTTGGACAAATAGTTGCTGTTGTTCAGGAATCCAGGACAAATCAGGGAAGGTAAAGGATATTCTGAAATAGCCTGAATGGTGGTATAAGCTTTGGAGAAGAGCTAATCATGGCATTCCCAGCAGCCAAGACTGTACATAATGGCTGGACAGGGGCTGTCTTGAGGGGTCTTAGTGAAAGTAAGGTGAAGGGAAGAAAAGTAGGTGGGGAGATGGCAAAGACACTGCTCTCATCCCAGCTAACACTGGGCCAGTCTTTTAAGGCATTTTTTTTTTAACTTTGCATACATTTAAAGAATCATTTTATGAGTTCTCCCATCAAACATTTAGATTTTTAAATACATAAATAATAGTATAGTACAATAATAGCACTCCCCTAAAGGAATCAAAACCCCACTCACAGTGCCATCACCCCTACAACCAAGAGTGGTTTCACGTGTTCACACCCTCGTGTCCATCAGGCTCCTGATCAGTCACACTTCTCACTCAGGAGTAACCAATGCTGATGCAATTTTGTATCCTACAAGCTCCCTTTAATGTTGTATCATGAGCTTTCTTCCCATTGTTACATGATCGTGATGCTTACTTTCAACAGCTTCATGAAACATGACACTGATATGGAATCAGAGGTCTGATTCCTTTGCCTCCTTTGGCTTCTCTCCACCCAGTTTTCTGTCCAGGGTACACACTCCCTGTAAGGGCATACCATGCAGGGACCCCCAGACAGCAACAGACAAGGCCAGAGGGAGGCCTGACCTGGGGGGAACAGCTTGATTTCTTTTCCACCCCAGCCTTCTTCTGCAGCCTTACTTTTTGACCCTGAAAACAATCCATCTGAAGTTTCACGAGGAACATGAATATATTTCCAGTTCATGCCCATGGTGAGATCAGGCACTGATTTCCATGTTGGACCTTATAACACGAATGATGGCTATAACCTGCCCCCAGGTCTCAGTGACCCTTTTAAAATCCCCAGAACAAAGCTTTCTGGACAGAAAGAGTTACAGGATGGGAGGGCCCAGGGGTGTGGACAAGCACAAAGCACTGGGAAGGGCTGGAGCACAGGGTTTGTAACTGGAGGGGAAGGGAGGGGAGGGGAGGGGAGGGGAGACAAGGCTGCAGAGAGAGATGGCAGCTGGGCTGTGGAGCTGTGAATGCCAGGCTACCCCAAGAGCAACAGGGAGCTGTGACCGGTCTCTGTAGAGTCAAGTGTTAGGGTGTATTTTAAGATGATCATCACTCTGGGAGTAACAGGGTAGACGAATTAGCAGGGCAGAGATTTGGGACCATTTTTGTAACATTCTTTTTAAGCCAGGATAAAAATGTATGTGGTAGCATGTATGAAGTTTCTAGGTACCAGGCCCTGTTTTAAGCACTTACATGAAATAATTAATTTAATTCTTACAACAACTCTATGAGATAAATGCTATTATCCCCACTTGACAGTTAAAAGACAGGCCCAGGAAGGGTAAGTGGCATTTTAAAGGTGACACAGTTAGCAAAGGATAATGGCAGGGTTCGAAACCAGCAGTCTGGCTCCGTGGGCCGTGCTCAGAACCAACAAACTAAGTGTAAGTCACAGCCTAAGATTTAGACCAGGGATTGGCAAAGGCCTTCTGTAAAGGGCCAGACAGTCAGTATTTTAGGTTTTGCAAACCATACAGTCTCTGTCACAATTACTCAGCCCTGCTGCTGTCCTGTGAAAGCCACCAAAGATAATATGCAAACAAATTAACTTTATGGAGACAAGTCTGAATTTTATGTAATTTTCATACGCCACAAAATACCTTTCTATTTTTCTCAACCATTTGAAAACCCACTTGTGGATGTCAACAAACTGCTTTTAAAGTTTCCATGGAGAGGCAAAAGCCCCAGAATAGCCAACAGAATATTGAAGGAGAGGAACAAACTCAGAGGCCTGGCAGTGCCCAACTTCAAAACTTCTTATAAAGCTACAGGGTGGTATTGACAGAAGATCAGACAAACAGATTCATGGGACAAGAGAGACAGCCCAGAAACAGACCCACATAAATAGAGCCTACTGATCTTTGACAAGAGTGCAAAGGCCACACAATGGAGAAAAGACTGTCTTTTCAACAAATGGTGCTGGAGTAACTAGACGTCAATGTGAAAAAATGAACCTAAAAATGTAAAAATCATCCTTAGCTCACAGGGCATACAAAAAGAAGCAGAAGCCTAGATTTGGCCCATGGACCACTGTTTGCCAACCAATGCCTGATCTAGATACCACTGAAAAGAGGTCATCAAGGCAAAGTGGGAAGATGGCATCTCTGGTGATCGGCAATAGCCCTTGGCCCCAGGCATCCCACATGGGAGCCTGGGACCTACCTCTAGATCACCAGGCTGGTTGCCACCATCACAGCCCCTCACTGGGCTTTGCCAGGACCTTCACAACTAGAGGAACGCAGGTACCTCTCCCGTGGTCTTAAATGTCCCATTCAGCACACCTCCTAGTCCTCCAGGCTTTAAGTATGAGAGAGAAAAAAGAAATGCTCCTCAAAGAAAGGCTTTGGTCCCTGCTACAAATAGTATTTTACTTTAAAAAAAGAAAAGATTTTTATGACCATGGATATGCTTGTATTCTATAGTTTATACATTAAAAAAAAATTGAATACTATAAGCGGAAGATCTAGCCCACTGCCTGTACAAAGCGTATATTGAAATGTGTTGATTTTGATGAAAAGCGCTGTTGTTTCATTATCAAAACAAGCCAGAGAGATAGATGTCATCATTAGTACAATTTTATAGCCACAAAAGTTAAAATCTTCTTTAGAGAGGTGGGGCTGGATTGACAGCTCCTACCTGCTGACTCGAAATCTAAAATATTTTAAAGAGTTTCAAAAGAGGTGGTTTTTGAAGACGATAGATATCTTTCCCTGCAGTCATTATAGAATCTTCTGGCCCTAATTTTTCCCTCTGCAAACATTCTATCATGTACTTCCACACTGTGTGCATACATGTGTGTGTGTGCCCATCTGCTGAGAGTCATGAAGGCACCATGAACTTAAGGGGTCAAGAGCCAGGGAAAAGGAAAATGAAGAGAGTGAGCCCAACATTTGATGCTGCTTTTGCCCTTGAAACTTTTGCCAAATCATGGTGACAGGAATCAGCAGGTAAGTGGTTAATATGCTGAGCAGAGCTTCAGGGAGCTCCATGGAGCTGGGGGAAGCAGGGGAGTCCAGTGCTCATCAAGGAGGAGGGGCCCTGGTGAGTGTCCCAGGCTCTTAGTTGAAACTTCAGAGAACTAGACCCTTGGAAGAAGGGTAATGTGGAAATAGACCAGTCTCCAAAAAGACTGAAGCCCACCTTTGAGTGAGTTTGATTCCCAATATTAGATTAGGGTGATCTGCCCCTACCTAACTGCTTGCCAAAAGCAAAGCCTTTATGGAGGAAAGATATCACCATCTAGAACATAGAATTATATAATCTTTCATATACAACGCCCAGCTTCCGATTTTTAAAAAATTGCCAGGAGACAACACCAAATAAACAGAAACCATGAGAGAGAAAACCAAAGGGGACGATAGACAATGAAAAGAGGTGGCCTAATGTGGGAACAAATGGATACTATCTGCAGCTTCATTAGCCTGATGCTTTGTTCCCAGGTGGGGCGAGGCGTGAACCCATGGGATTCTCAGTGGGGCAATCCAGACATGAGGAGGAGGAAAGAGCAGGGCTGAGATACGCTCTTCACGTATTCCCGGCTGGCGGGAAATCTGTGTGTGTGCTGGGAAGACCTGCAAGAGCCCCATATGAAGTTAAAGTGAAGAGAAACTTGAGAATTGGCTGCAACTCTGTGTTCATTCCCCACTCTACACACAGACTAATATGCAGAACCTTAGCCTTCTTCACGGGGCTGTTGGGAGAACAGGAAAGTGCTGGGTGAATAGTGGAGGCTGTACACAGGCTCGGGGTGACTTGTGTCCCTGGATGAAAGGAAGGCGCATGCCCTGGGCAGTGGGGAAGACAGCCAAGGCCAACACATGGAATTAAAGCCACTCTTCAGTGTATATTAAATTTGAGGGCTCTTTGGAAAGTGTAATACTCTCACAGCAACCCTAAAGGGTAAGCAGATGCAGGATTTATGATACCGTTGGCATGTTTACAGGCTCAGGGAGGCCAGGTGACTTCCACCAGCTCACACAGACCACATCGGCAAGGGAAGGGTCCAGACTCGCACTGGCACTGCCATCCACTAACCAGTGAGCCATCCTGGGGACCTGGGGGAGTGGGGGGTCCAAGTCAGCCAGGGTTCATCTACTGTACTGTTTAGGGCCATAAGCAGGTCTTTGGGGTTTTTCTGTCCTTTCCTGCAGCAGCTCATCCCCAGTCACACCTTGGGCCTGTGGGATGCTGCTGTGGACCTATGAGCCGTCACTGCCCACGACTACCCGAGGGGGCTGTGTCAGAAACCACAGGGCATTTTGTGTGCTGCTCCTGCACCAGTGGTGCTCTGAGGAGCACAGGCTGTGAGGGTCCTTCCATCAGCATGGTGCTCGGTAGTCACAAGGCACAGTCAGGGAAGGTGACCCCAAGGGCCAGAGACTCTTTCTGCGGTAGCTAGACTGACCTCTGTCTTAGAATTCAAGAATGGCCGATGTGGGTAGATCTTTGAGACCATCTTGTTTAATATCTCAGCAAACTAAGACCCAGAGAGGTTAGCAAACTCACCAAAGACCACTCAGCAAGTTACTAAAGGCCACATGTGAAACTTGAGCCTCCCTAACCTAGTCTGGCCTGCAAAGGCTTATGTTATATGTGCTGTTCTACAGCCTGAGTTCCCAACGTATGGAAATGTATTCCTTTCCCACATCTACAAGAACAGTATTTTCAGCTGCCCTTGCCCATCAGTCAATCCAGATTTATCATCAGGATGTCAGAGAATGATGCAGGGTTAACACAATGACAACTTTTGGGTAGACACAACTGCTACTCTAATGAGATTATAAAAAAAATTAGTGATGATTTGGGAAGTCCCAAACCACCATTCTTTAAATAGCCATGTCTTGTGCAGACAACCACGGGAAGACAGCTGTTACAGATTCCATTCCAGACAGAGACAAATGCCCCCTCCTGTCTCCGTCTCTGATGCCCATCCAATGCCCGACATCATACATCTTGTGCCCCAAGGGAGGGAAGAAGCTTCTAGGGAGCAGTCCTACCAGGAGAGAGCACATTCAAAGTTGCCTTGAGGTTTGGTCCTTGGCTCACTGCGTGACCTCAGACAAGAAATGCTTCTCTTTTAGATTATATTTTTGTCGATTTCCTCTTAGGAACAACTGAGGCAGAGCCAGGAAGGAACAACCCAAAGAATAGGGTCCCGTGGTGAACGTGACTGAGTGATATGTGGGCAGTAGCAGGTCAGAGACCTGACCCCTCCTCCACTAATCTCCATGATCACTCGAACTCCAGCTTTGTCTCAGCCACCATGGGCCAGAATTTAAAGGGGACTGGGGCCCCCCAAAGCTGGATGGGAGCAGAAGCAATGATTAGCCAGCTCCAACAGGAAGGGGATTGCAGGGAACTGTGTGGGGGCCTCACGTCTCCCCCATCAGGAAGGTCTCCTCCTGGAGGCAACTGGGAGGTTCTGGCAGGAAGAAGGGAGCATTGCCTGAGGACCACTGCTTCTCCCCGAGATGCAAGAATGCAAGAGGAACTTGATGCCTAACTCAGGAGAAAAGCACTTGGCCTCTCCAGAGCCCAGCAAACTCCTTGCTGGGCCTCTTTCTTGGAGCCAGGCACACAGATTCACCAGCATGTTGCCTCTCTTGACTCAAGACCTTTGATATCTGAAGCCAGCAGGCTCATTCTGCCCAAAATACCCCTTGCACTAGGACATTTCCTCGCTGAAGAACCTCAATAGTTCCCACTTCCCACGACAGCAACTCCAAATTTTAGGCTTGCTACATGATCTTGAGCCAGTCACTTAACCTCCAGAGGGCTCAGTTTTTTAAAATGTAAAGTAAAAGGTTTGGATTAAATCATGTTAGAAGTCTCTTCAAGCCAAAAGACCCCATGATAATCTCTCTTGTTCTCATCCAGGGATTTCAAAATCCCACTTTACCCAAGTCATCACCTCCTCCAATACCACCCCTCACACCAGTCCAACAGGCCTGCTCCCTGCTGCTCAGCTCTGCCATGTTGAGCCCTGACTTTGCTTTTGGGTATGTTATACCCCCATCTGCATGCCCTCCCTGTTCCTCTGGCTTTGTCTTAATCCCACACATCCTCTAGCACTCAATCGAGTTTCACCTCCCACGTGAAACTTCTCCAGCCCACATTCATCTCCCAGTTCTCCGAATCCTGTTGCTTTTATTACAGCTACTTGCACCTATTTTGGTACTTAATTCTCCTCCAGTGATTTTATGCAGATCAGTTCTCTCTCCCCAGAGGGTTCCTCACATTTGGTTTATTATCTCCCAGCCAGGCTCAGCCCAACTCAGGTTCTTAGAAGGGTGCTCAGACAGTTAACTGACAGCAGCCAAAATGCAACTTGATGAAAATGATGATTGACAATAAAATCCTAAAAATCTACAAGGTGCAGATGACATCCCAGGAAAGCAGGGCTCCTGAGCCCCCAGAGAAAAATCCCCCTGTGCTTGCTGCTCAGAACAGGAATTTGGAAGCAAGTGAGTGAGCTGCAGCAGGGATGGAGATGGGGTGGAGATTCAGGCATCTGACGCAGAGGAGAGTCTGACACCAGAGTTCCAGGGATGGAACTCTGCCAGCGGCTACACAGGTGACTCAAGCAAGTTCCCTGCCTGCACCCCCACCCCTCAGCTCTGTCCACAACTGGAAGGACTTGGGCCACAAGAAGTTCATCAACGCTGCTTTCTACTCTGATTTGGGGAGAGAGTATTTCTAGAAGGCTGGACTGGCAACCTCCAGGAAGGACTCTAGGCCCTTGTGAAATAAACCTTGACAAGTTTTCCTTGTTGTAATAATGAAAGAGGCATTCCTTTCCTTACACAATGGGTTTACCCGGTTCCCACCTTCGGTTTTGCAGTGGCAGGCCTGGCATGGGTGTGTTACCAAGGCAAGAGTTTTCACTCACAGGTGTGACAGTCTCCGGGGGAACTTCTGGCCCACGCCAGGAAAATGAAATTCTAGCAAAAGCTTGTATTTTATTAGATTCCTTGCCAACTTGCTTTAGCCATTGTATTCTGAGATAGTGAGGTTTCAGTTTTCTAAACCGAAGCCTGTTTTCACCTGGTTTTTGTTGAGCCCATTTAAAAGCTCAAGCAAAAATCCCCTGTTTTGGTTCTTTCCTCCCTTGGGCTCTATTGTAATGCAAGGAGGTGGTGAAAGGCCCTGGCTCTCAACTCAGACTCAGGACTGAATTCTGGCTCCCGTGCTTAATTAGCTGGATGAGCTTGGGCAAAAGTTATTTAACTTCTGAGTCTCAGTTTTCTTATCTGTAAAATGGGGAGAATAGTACATCCCTCTTAAAAGGAAGCTGTTCTATATGCTCAGTGTTTAGCATGGGGCTTGGCTGTTCTAGGGAATCTCACACCATGAATTTAGTTTGAAGTGATCCTCAAATGGTAATGTCCCAAGTGCCTGGCACATGATGTTTATATAGTCTCTGAAGACAGGCATCTCCATTCTAAGCCTCAAAGAGTCTCACAAGTAATTTTTCAAGGAGCCAAAGCATCACACATTAAAAAAAAAATAACCAAGCACATAAACAAACAAGGTATCCAGGAGCAAGTATTAGCAGAAGAAAACAGAACAGAAATAGATCAAAGACTTTGGATCCTGAAATTATCAGACAAAAATTATAAAACTACTATGTTTAAAAAAAAGAGACAAATGAGGATATTTATAGGAACACAAAATTATTTTTAAAAGTAACAATGCAAATTTGGTAAAAAATGAAATGTAAATTAAATTTAAAAAATAACCTAATTTTCAAAATCTTCAATGACTAGGTTTAATGGCAAATTAGACACAACTGGAAAAATGCACAAACTAGGATGTGTGTCATAATGAATTACTCAGAATGTAGTATAGAAAGACAAAAAGATGTAAAGCTGGAAGAGAGGCTAAGAGACATGGCACATAAAGCGAGAAAAACAAACATGTCATCAGCACTACAGAAAGAAAAGACAGAAATAACGGAGTAGGAGCAAATATTTCACGAGATATTAGCCGGGAAATTTTTAAAACTGATAAAAGATATTAAGCCACAGATTCAAGACACACTACAAATGCTGAGCAAGATTAATTCACAAAAGACTAAAGACTAAGTTACACCTCCAACAACATGAAAAAGACATATATACACAGTTGTTTATGACAGCCTTACTTAAAATAACAAAATACTGGGAACAACTAAATGCCCACATTGGGAGACTGGTTGAATATACATGGTACACAAGGGAATAGCCTACAGTTGGAAAAAAATAAAAAGATCTCTAGACAGATATAGTGTAATTTTAGGATATATTGTTAAGTGAAAAAAAATCAAGATACAAAAAATGTTTATAGGATATTATCTTTGTGTAAGAAGGAATTAAAAATAATAACATATATTTGCAAACGGAAACATAGGAAAGGTATGAAAATAATGAAATTGGTCATCTACAGGGATGGGTGGAAATGGGATGGAAGGACTGGGGACGGGCATGGGCTTCTCCGAGTCCATCTTTTCATATAGTTTTGACTTTGGATCTATGTTAATGTTTTACGTATTCAAAAAATAAAGTAAAATCAACAAGAATGGGAGAAACTCTATAACTGAATACAAACTACTTGTCAAATAGATAACATAACCATTCAGAGAAAACAAAGGCAAAAGAATTAATCCAAGTGACTTCGAACAAAGTATTTTGATTATACATCCTGAGGGGAATATATTCTAAAGACGAAAAAAAAAAAAAAAAACAGCAAAGAAATTTTGAACTCCATTTGTCTGTGGTGGTGGTATTATTGTACTACTTGCAGGATTGTGTTATATGTATTGTAGGATTCAGCAAATGAATAAATTTATCAATGTTTTTGTAACCCTGGTATGCACTGTAGGATAAAGACAATACAAATCAGAAATAGGGGAAGAAGATAAAATCTTAATTCTAACTAAAATTAGAGAGAACTGTATAAATTCATCTTTTTAAAAAGAAAACTATATTTCTTGGCTATGTCCACTGAGAGAGCTTAGACATAATGACACTTTAGCAGCAAAGAACACCCCTAGCACCCGAATCTTGGTTTCTAAATAAAATCCCCTATCAATTGGCACTTTAAAGATATTGCTAACTGCACGGCTAGGGTAGGGGAAAATAGATTAGCCTGGAATTACTTGTTCCAGTAAGTTAGAAAAGTGCTTAAAAATTGATGGGGAAACAGGAGTCACCTTGAAGGGGATGCTACTGGTCAAATTGGTAAAAAGTCGAGCATCAAAATTAATAATGAGAGCACTGGATTATGACATACTGACTGATAAAAAACCCCATAAGTCCATTTAGGTTTTATCTTTCTAATATAAAAAAGAATGGGAAGAGAAGAGAATATTTTTATGGAGGAACACCAACTACCAATAGTAGAAGGAATGACAGACATTTAAAAATCACCATTCTATGTTCACTATGATAATAATTCAGGCAAGAATCATCAGTAGATGCTAAAGCCATCGGGTACAAGAACAGTCACATGGTATCACAGTATCTCCCTACACATACTTATAAATCACATGGGCGAAGGTACTTTTATGAGGGAGAAATTTGGCAGACACTGCCTTAAGCAAATTATCAAATTTAATACCACTAATTCAAATATTTGCTAATATTTGCTAATATCACCTGTATCCCCAAATGTGGCAAATCAAGGACACAGTACAATCTTCTTTGCCTGAAGAGCTTTATCTGATTCTAGTAATGGAGAAACAGTTTGGACAAATCCAAATTGAAATGCACACCAAAAAAGCCAGCTTCAGTTTTTCAAGGACATAGAATAAAGAAAAAAAGAAAAAAGTCTAAAGAACTATTCTAGATTAAAAGGGGTTAAAGAGGCAGCACAAGCAAACGCAACGTGTGGTCTTTGGTGAATCTAACAACCAACGGCTGGAAAAATGAACAAAAGAATGAAGTCAATGAATTTAATTCACCACATTAGCAGGTTAAAGGAGTAAATTAGGCAATCATCTCAGTAAGTGCAGAGAAAGTATTAAATAAAATTCAACTCCCACTCATGATTTTTTTTTAAAACCTCTTCGCAAATTAGGAATAAAAGAGAACCTTCCTAGTGTCATAAAGAGTATCTACAGAAAAGCCTGTAGCAAACCTCACACTTACTGAAGAAACATTCAACACTTTCCTTTTCAACTTGGGAATAAAGTAAGAATGCCTCCAACCACCACTTCCATGAAAAATTGTAGGGGAGGGACCAGCCAGCATGTGAGGAAAAGAAAGAAAAGGTACACAGGTTGAAAAGAGAGCAACCAAACTCTCATTCTTGGCAGATTATGTGTACAGAAAATCCAAAAGGATATATAGATAACTTATTCAAATTTATAAGTTCAATTGGTTCAAAATTTTAAAAAATTTATTTCTATAGACCAATAACATTTTCAAAATAACAATTTAACATTCCATTTCTCTGACAACAAAAATATTATATAGCTAAGAATAAATTTAACAAAATATATGCGAGGCCTCAGAGAAAACTATAAACTCTATTTTCCCCGACTTGATTCATAGAATTAAAAGCAATTTCTATCAAAAGCTCAACAGGTTTTTAGGGGGAGTAGAAATTGACAAGTAGTAAAATTTATATGGAAGTTCAAAGCCAAGTCATTTCTCAAGAAAAACAAAATAGAAAGACTTGTTTTTCCCAAATAATAAAACTTACTATAAAGTTATAGAATTAAGACAGTGTGATTTTGGCACAGGGATAAACAAAGGGACTAATAAAGCAGAATAGAGTTTTAAAACAGATGCAAGCCCATATGAATCCTTTATATACGAAAAGAGGAGGCTCTTCAGAGCGGTGAGGAAGCAACTGACTTTTAATAAATGGTGCTGAGGCAACCAGGTATCTGCATGAAAAAACATCAGATTGGGCCCTCCTCTTACACTAGTCACAAAAATCAGTCCCAGATGTCTTTACAAAGAACCAAGTGAGAAAAGCAAATGTGTAGTTTTTAGGAGGAAATATAGGATAACATCTCCTGCCTTGGGGTCCTGAAGATAAGGTCTTAAAGTAGACATAAAGAGCTCAAAGCAGAAAAGGTTAAAAACTTTTAGAAATGGAGAGACTAGAGAGAGACAATGGCCAGACCAGAGAGGACACTAGAACTCTGACCCACAGGAGTAGGCAGGCAAGGAAGCCCCCCCCCCCCGCCACCCCTGTTCCCTGTGGCAATCAGCCTGAAACAGTCAGGACTGCAGCTCCCCTATTTTTTTCCCTGCTTCCAACTCAGGACCAACCAGAGAAAGCCAAGTATCTTCCCCAAATGAATCACCTAAGATGCCTCATTTCTAGTTAGCCGCCTTCAGCTAGCTTCCCATAGCAACAGCTGCCAATCAAAGCACCCCGACCCCAAGCCTTCCTGCTTTTCACCATCAAGCTTTCCCACTCTCCTACCTGCCTTGGAGTCTCTGCCAAATGCAAGTGATGGTGGCTGCCTCCCTCGCTATAGCATCCTCTGAATAATCAGCCTCCATTTGTTCCACCTGGGTGGTCTCCATTTCTTTCCCGCCCCCAAATTAAGACTCTTGCTCACTTAAAGTCTCCATAAAGAGAGTGGAGAGACAAGCTTCAGAACAGAAGGTATCTGTCAGCTATACCAACAAAACTGAAAAACTCCTTAAAAAAAAATCAGTGGGAAAAAGGACAAACCATAGAAAAAATGGGTAACACACTTGAACGTGCACTTCATAAAAGAGGAATTCAAATGGTCAATAAACAGAGAAATTCCTAAGCCTCATGAGTAATCAGGAAGATGCAATCTCCCACAGTAAGCAGAGCAGGTGTGGTCTTCCCCCTCCACCTTGCACCCCACCCAGAGACTCAGCGAGGGTGACTGACAGGTCCTAGGTAAGCAGCAGAAGTAGCACTTGGACCCCAGTCAGCCCCCAGGTCTCTGTCCCCACCTCCTCCTTTCCCTCTAGGGGCTGCAGGGCAAGTCCTTTCTAACTCTGGGCCCAGGCCTTTCAGGTGGAGAGAATAAAAAAATTACTGAGGCCCTTTTCAGTTTAAGATATTCTGCCTTTCTGAACGAATGGAGGAAGGAAGAGCCAGGGGTCGGGAGAAGAGGGGCAGAGGCACAGTCTTCTAACCACTAGCTCAGGAGAGACCCAAAGCCCTGGCTGGTCACTCACTCATTTCAGTCAGGGTCAGTAGCACTGAAGAACGTGGGCAATCCTTTAGAATTTAGCATCCCGAAATCTGCTTTCCTGTGTCCTTTTAGCAAAAGCAAACAGCCCACCTAATGATCAACATGTGCTTATCATTCGCAGTATTTCCATTTTAAGAATCAAGGTCCATGGAGGTAGAACTTGCCCAAGGCCACACAGCACAGAGAACTAGAAGCCGGGTCTTTGTGACTCCTGCACCCAGGGTTTGCTTCCCCACCACATGGCTGTTGCCCATCTGCACTTCTCAACTGTCCCGACACCCGCCTCTCACCCTACAGCTTTGGGCACTTAAGCCTCAGCATTCCAGCCCGCTTGGGGCTCACCTGTGCCTTCTGAAAAGGACACACTTCTCTCCCGAGCTCCATGGGACACCAGCAGGGTTGATTCACTGGTCGTCCAGTGAGCAAAAAGCAGACTCACCTTGCCCCAGAAGCAGCAGCAGCCCCAGAAGGAAGGTGCGTGGCCGCAGCCCCATGCCACAATGCGCCAGGCGCCTTGCGTCTTGGATGAACCTTTTCCGCAGATGACAGGCTATCACTCTTCCTCTGGCTTTTATGCTCCTGTGTTGTCTGATAGGGTGCCTGTCATAAATTTTACTGTGTTCACCTTTGAAAGAGGGCAGTGGCCAGCTGTAAATGATAAATATTAACATTTAGGCAGATTTCTCAAGGTAGATAGGTCAAAGATGGATGGTATGTTCTAGACGAAGGTACCAGAAGACCCGTGTTGGGACTGGAAATCGCAGACACTGAGCTGGAATCACAGATCCGTCACAGCTGTGAGAGCGTGGGTGCGCCCCTTTGCTTAGCCTCAGCTTTTCTGCTGTAAGCTATGGAAATAAAAGCCATTAAAATAATAAAAGTGAAAGTACTTTCTAATAACTGTAAACCAAAATGCCACCGTCAAACGTGAGCTCTCTTGCTGTCAAATGTGTTCCCGCAGTGTCTCCGGAGCGCCGCTGGGTTCCCTGGTCTGCATGGAGCAGAGAGGTTTTCTCTGACGGCGCCCCCAAAGCCATGAGTGGCTGGGACTGTTGGGCTGATGTGTGTGCCACACATATATTGTCTGCATGTTGAACTGACCGATACAAGCCAGAGAGGTGAGCCGCGGAACTCATCTGATAGTATCAGCTATTTTCTAGGGGCAAACTAAGTCAGACTGCTGGGCTGGGGCTAACCTGGGCAGACAGAACTGGAGTTTAAAGCCTGGGTGACGAAATATCCTTGAGGGCGAAATTGAAGTTTTTTCCTGCAAGTGTCAAGGAACAGTTGCTTTTGGTTAATACAACAAATATACTGAAATCATCCCTGCGTTTTGGCCATCCTTATGGCAGCGGGACAGAGAAACTAGCTTCTGAGATCTAGCTAGGAGTCTGGAGCTGGTTTCTATTACCCAGCCTCAGATCTTGCTCTGCTGACATTCTTCTCAATTGTTTAAAATTACACTTATAGCTGGGTTGTCTTAAGTATAAACTGAAGGGAAAAATGGTGGCCCTTTGTTCCTGGCTCCCTGATATGAATGTTGTCTCCCTTTCTCATCTGCTCAGAAAAACATGACTTGCCGGTGACCACTGATTTAGCTATGCCAAAGGTGCAGCCTCAGGGCTGCACAGAGGCCTCAGGTCACACCAGGAGTGTTGAGGCACTGACACAGCCAGCCCAGCTGGCCATCGGCTGGGCCTGGAGCCTGGCAGGGAGTGGCTCACACAGAAGGAAGAAGAAATAAACCCGAAGGCAAGTCTCCAGGGGCCACTTAGGCATAGATGCTTCTGTTATCTTCATTGAACTGCTCACAAGCTCAACAGGAGACCCAAAGCTGCTGTCTTCCCTTTAAGGATGTTAAGATTGCACCCAGCTCTAGGCCACCAGCAGCTTGAGGGAGCAGCCCTGAACCTACTTGGACTGAATGAGTGTTGACAGGTCCCCAGTCGTGCTTAGGCCAGTTGGAAGTAGGGGTGGGAAGTGTGGGCAGAAATAGCCTGGCTCTGTGATCCGTGTATTCACATCTGTCTTTCTGCTTTTCTGCAAGACCATCATGGCCCAACCAGACTGGCACACATACCAATCTCTAACCTCTTTTCCATTTAGAAAAACTGAGAAATGACTTAAAAACATCTTTAACCTGTGTGAGGCAGTTATATATAGTACAGACTGAATTCCCTCTTAGATAAAGAAAAATCTTTGAGTTCTGACAATGCATCAAGGAATTCTCATCAACTGTAGGGCAGCTGGAGCATAACGTTTCTTGGGCACACTTGTCAGCCTCTGTGATGTGCTCTTTCCATGTGTTAGCTTACTTAGCACCTATTACCCGTGTGATCTGTTAGCAGCTGTGAAGACAAGGGACAAAGGACTCACCAAAAGCCAGAGACAAGCTCCAAAACTTTATATACTTTTGTTCTCTGATTTTTGCTACTAGCATGTCCTAAGAGAACATGTCCTAGAGAAGGAAAGATGCTCCATTTCAGATTTTAGCAAACATTAGCAGATGTTCCTTTTGGGAAAGGCACAGGCCCATGAATTCAAATCTTTTTTAGGGACAGCAGTCCACACCTTGGTCAGAAGGCTGGTGACTGAAAAAGTTGAGTGTTTGCTGTTGTCCAAGAATCCACAAGGGGGTGCTAGACCAAGCTTTGGCCCCAGAGCCCCTGCGGATTAAAGCAACACTGGCCTCAGAAGAATACTTTTCAAATTGAGGGTCACAACCTATTATTACTCCATAAATTTAATTTGGTGGATGATCAGCCCATTAAAAAAAATGAATGGAGGAAGGGCTTCAAGATAGCAGAACAGAAGGACACAGAGCTCACTCTCTCCAATGAACACATCAAAAATACAGTGAAGGAGGCCAGAAGGAGAAAGAAAAATGCCATATGATGTCGCTTATATGTCAGATCTAAAAAAAAGGACACAAATGAACTTACCTACCAAACAAAAACAGACTCACAGACAGAACAAACTTCTGGTTACCACGGGTTAAAGGGGATGGGAAGGGATAAATTGGGAATTCAAAAACTGCACCTCTTGGGGAGTGATGGAAATGTTAGCTATCTTCATTGAAGAGGTAGTTCCATGGGTGTATACATTTATCAAAATTCAACAAATTATACATTTGAAATATGTGTAGTTTACTGTACCATGCCACAATAAAGGTGTTAAAAAATACATCTTCATGTGAAACAATTCTCACAGAATACCTACTGAACTTTGACAGATTTTTATATAACTGGAACTACAAGGAAAATGAAACCTTGTTTCATGAAACCAGACCCACAAGGCCCTACTGTATAGCACAGGGAGCTATATTCAATGCCATTTAGTAGTCTATAATGAAAAATAACATGAAAAGGAATATATATATATATATTATATATATATAAAAAACTGAATCACTATGCTGTATACCAGAGATTAACACACTGTAAACTGATTATACTTCAATTAAGAACAAATTGAATGGAATATAAAATATCTGAGGGCATTGCATACAGTAAAAGTAAGTAATGTTTCAAGAAACTTTGAGCTACACATGGTGATGTGATACGTTTTTCTAAACATGGGTAACAGATAAAGAAAAACTGAAAATCACTACCTCAGAGAGTAGTAGATTAGATCCACAAAGAAATTCCTGGACTTCAAGAAAAAGAAAATAGATTTGTTCTTCCCTCTGGTTGAGGATACAGCTACACCAAATTCCAGTGTGCTAGAAGCAATGCCTGTGATTTGGATCTGGGTCTTGGGAAGAAAGTACAAATCTAGCTTTTTGGTCGTGAGCAAAGAGTAAATAAAATTGTTGTCTTCTTTCAAAAGGAAAAACCTAGTCCCTGGCTCCTTGGTGAGCTCTGCCAACATGGTAGAAGTGTGTACCTGTCCTCTCGGACAAGTGCCCACTGGTGCCTACTTTAGGAAAGGCCCACAGCTGAAGGGTACACACCAGAACTGTGAGAAGGGCGGAACCAGAGTACTGTCTATTTGAGAATAATCTGCATGGATGCCAGTGATGCCCAGAGAATTGTCTGCCCCAAGTTTCAACTTTTCTGAAATACCTGCTGGCTTTCACCATGGTGACCTTACATCACTCACTCCTGCATGCAAAGACAGGGCCTTTCTCTTCCTGCCATCTTGGCACCTCCAGAACCCCTCCCCACCATGGCACTTAGGTTGGTATCCTGCATATACAAGGCCCTCAACAAGTCTTCATTCATTGGTTGAATATTCTCAAGGGGCAAAGAGACAACTGGTTTAACCAGGCCAGTGTTCTCCAAAACCCTTCCCAGTCACAGATGTAAAAGGAGGCTTGGATTAGGACTCTCCTAACCCAAATGTTATCCAGATGCCAGTGTTCCTGAGTATACAAGATGCAAGATTTGCATGCACACATGTGCAAAACATTGTCCAATCTGAGTAACTAAGCAGATTTAGCTTCCCTAGGGCAAGTGATTTTCTTATAATCAATATACTAAAGATAAGAAGAGTTTAGTTAAGGAGTGAAAAAGTAAGAGACAAAATGAAGAAGTGACCAGGAAAGTATGTCTAGAAAAAATATGATTTTCAAATATCACAGCCTTATTAATAAAAAGAGAAAGAAGGACAGGGAAAACCCCAGTAGACCATACACTCGATGAAACCCAGCCTCCTTGTTCTCTACTATGTCCCTAGCAGCTGGCATGTTGCCTGTGGTAACAGGCATTCATCAAACATGGGATGAATAAATAAATGAGTGAAAGTCAAAATAAAAAGAAATAGACCAAGACTACTATAAAAAGATCAGCTCAACAAGACAGAACAGAAAGATGAAAGGAAGACAAATCATGTTTTAGGACAGAACAAAGAGTCATCAGAATAACGTAGATTGAGGAGAAAGAGTGAGGCACGATGCTCCAATACCACGAAACACGATGGGAAAAAATAATGGAGAAGCAACACTGAGGCTCACAGTTCATGGTCTTCCCCAAGGTTGTACCATTATCTTCCCACCTAGTGGTTCTCAAGCCTGGCTGCAGATTGGAATCACCTGGGGAGCTTTTAAGACAAATACTTGTGCCTGCACTTCACCCTCAGACTTTCTGAATTAACTGGTTTAGGCTGGGACTCGGTATCAAGATCAATGGTGGATTCCTGGGGAGCCAGCCCTGCCCAGTGCCCAGCACTGAAGGATGAAGAGAGCTTCATCTCTGCTGCCCTGGATGAGCCAAAGGTCCACAGGACAGTGGCCTGATGCCACAATAGTCTGTGGATGCTGACAAAGTCGGACTGACCTGGCAGCCTCCGCAGAGAGGAAACCCACGGGAACACACTGGGTAAAACGCTGGGACTTTCCTCTGAGGTCAATAGTAGATGGGGAAAGGGCCAGATTCTGGTGCCTGGAGAGGCCCAGCCATTGAGCACCAGGATGTGTGGGCAGCTCCAGGTCATCCACGATGACGGTTATTACCTGCAGTCGTATCGTCTTCATTGTGTCTCGGTTTCCCAGCCTGTGAGACTAACGACATGAATTCCATTCTCTCATATGCAGCGTGAAGAATGGAACCGTGGCAGCTGGGGAAGGGGAAGACGAGCCGCCTACTTCGAGCATACAGGGTGCTCCCCCTCCCACACAGCCCTTCGTGCAGAGCAGGGCACTGTCACTGGCTGACCCTCATTTACAGAGGGGGAGCGTGGGGTCCCCACAGCATGAGCCCTGACATCCTCCAAGCCACACGGCTGCTCGCTTGCTGGTCCCTGTGTTTCTTCTACCACCTCCAGACTCTGGGCTCCCCGGTGCTTCCCAGCCTTCATGCCTCCCAGCACATGGAAGATGGCGGTATTCGCACAGCACAGAGTCCGCTGCTGGGGCAGTCTGCAGCCTGAGAGGATCAGACGGAAGTCTTGAACAGAAACCCCGGCCCCCGACCCTGGCTGAGCAGTCCTGAAGGGGTGGGGGGGAGGGGCAATGCCTCTGCCCATAAATACGCCTTAGTGCGCCTACACCCAGGTGAAGACACTAGCATTTGCTAAGCACCTACTAGTTGCTAGGCATCTTCTAATCAAGCTCGTTTAATACCAGCTATGTTCAAGGGGTTAAAAGCCTCAACTAAGGTCACTCAACCAGTAAGTTGTACAAACGAGGTTCTGAGCCAAGTCTTCTACCTCCAGATCTGTTAGTTCCTCCCTGGCATGACTGAGACGAGCCTGGTGAAATGACCTTAACCACCCCTCCGGAGGGAAGTCCTGGGGAGGCTCTTAACTGAGTGCTGGTGGAGAGTACCATCTGTTTCAAGCACCTGGCTTGGCAGGAGAGTTTGGCAATGTGACCATTCTGTCCTGGGTGCTGAGTCTGAGCAGACCACCCAGCCTGACCACCTCGCAGCCCAGGCCCAGGCTCAGGGCCCCCACTAACCTGTGGAGGAAACTTGGCTTCTCCTGGTGGAAGCACCAGAGGCGTTGTCCCCCTCGGTACCATCTCAGGAGAACCAGTGAACCAAACCGGGATGCTCTGCTCCACCCCAGCTGGTGGACTCCCAATTGTGACCACCTTTCCCATCCTGGGGAGGATCCCAACCAGAAGCAAGAAAGCAGCAGGGACTAGGTCAGAACTGGTCAGAAGGCACCTGAACATGTAAGAGCCATCTGGTCAGTTCTGTCCACCTGTATTGTACGGAGGAGGAAACTGAGGCAAAGAAAGCATCAGGGCCAGTCTGTGACTCAGGGCCTGAATTAGGGCTTGGATTCTCTGATTTCAGTCCAGTGCTCTTTCCTACTCATCATGTAGGGCTGAATCACCTGGACCACCTGCAGTAATGGAATTTTTAGTCCAGTTTTACAGGTAAGAAGTGAAACCCCAGAGAACGTTAGTAACATGCCCAAGGTTGCTCAGCTGCCAAGGATAGTACCCCAAGCCCTTGCCCTCTACACTGCAGCCCAGGAGTGGCTAACTTCAAGCCAGAGAGACTCCGCACAGACCCTGCCCTGGCACGATACCAACATACAGCCCAGGGCCCACATGTCCAATCTTGGAAGGGGAGTCCCATGGAGACAGGCCAGCCGGCATGGCCAGTAGGCACTGGAACACAGGAGACACTCTTCCCTGGACCTTCTAGAGCTGAGATCCCACGGGGCAGGGCCGGGGGATTGCCCTGGTTGAGAATTCTCTGCCGACCCAGGGGCAACCTGAGGGGTCCTCTGTTACATGGCTAAGCTTTCCCTGATTTGATTCCTTTTGCATCCCGTGAGAGCTATGATCTGTTCTTCAAATTCAGCAGGAATAACCAAAGTCTCCTGGTCTTTCCCGGGAATCTCATGTGCTTCAGACCATGCTGGGAGGCTCCCGGCTCCCGCAGCCCCAGCCATAGTGCCCTGACCCCACATGCCTCCCTGGTCTGTGTTCAGACCAGACCACCTACCCGGGAAGGTTTCTCCCACGTCAGGGGTCCAGAGAAGGAAGAGAGCCTCCCTCCCACCAGCCAGAGCAGCTCACCAGTTGGCGACATCCGTCGTCCACATGGCTGATCCAGAATGGAGCCTCTGGGCCTTTGGCTGTAGGGCAGGGGTTGGCTGTGGCCTGCCGTCACCAGCTCGCTGTGGGGCTGGGCTGTCAGCCACCCCCACACACTGCAAATGGGCTAATCGCTTCAGTAATGAGGGTGATGCACGAGAGTGTCCTGCTTGGCTGGCTCCCTGTTTACCTTTGATGGGCACCACCTAGGGAGAGGGCCAGGCGAGGGCGTGGGCAGTGGATGGGGGCTGACCTTCTGCCCCAGGGCCCGGATGCTGGGCCAGGCTGGGCCGGACGGGCAGCTCTGCGCCGAGGTCCAGCCATCAGGACAGCGAGGCCTGGGTCGGGCCCAGCCCGGAGGAAGTTTGTCACCTCAGGTCCTGTTTCCGGGGAGTGCCTGTGTGCCTCTCTTCGGGGAACTGCCGGCTGAGGCGGGCCAGCCTGTGGTTCCTTCTTTCCCTGATTCTGGAAGGACCTTATTTATAGCTGGATGGTTATGACCCAGAAGAGAAAAACCTGAGGAAAAGCATTTTCAAATTCCTAATTTTCTCCATTCTAACCCCTGCACATTTTCATACTGTCACATTTCTGAAAACAGCCTCCAACAAACCACAGAAATGTTTAGAAACTTGCCCCAGATCACACAGAGAGCAGGGGGTGAGGCCAGAATTTAATACTGGTTTTTCTGCTCCAAAGGCCAGTCCTCCTAACTCAAGACACTTCTTTACTTTTGTTCACTTCTATTGGTTCCTCGATTGACCACTGGAGTCTTCTTAGGTGCAAACGTGTGTGCCCAGGAACACCCAGGGCCATGGCCTTCATTGCAGGTGCTCCAGAGAGTGGCTGGAATCTCAGCGTGGTCTCCGTGGGAATCCCAGGTGCTTCCCCCTACTCCCCACTCCCTTTCTCTGCTCCTGGGAGCCACCTGGAGCCAAGTTTCCAATTGCTCCTCTCAGTTGATATTGAGATGGTGTTTTCTTAATCAGAGTGAGGCTCCAAGCCTCACTCTTGATCTTTAACCTTGGGTTCCTGTACCAGTCCCCTGCAGGCTGGCCACCCCAGTGCCCTCGCCCATCCCCAGGGTGGAGTGACCTCTTAAAACACCTTCCACTCACTTGTTTCCTCTGCCCTCCAACATGGCCTCTGCTCCCATCATTCTACCAGAAATACTCTAAGGTCAACAACTTGTTCAATCCAGTGGTCAGTGAGGTGCTCAGACCTCATCATGCTTGACATCTCAGCAGCATTTGACAGCTGACTGCCACCTCTAGTCTCAGAAAATGCTGCCCTTGGCTCCTGTGCTTCTGGCTTCCTGGTTTCTTCTCTCCAGCTCTTCTTTTTCAGCCTCCTTTGCCAGCTCCTCCTCTGCTGCTGGAGCTCCTCAGGACGCTGGCCTGAACCCTCCTCTCTGTCTCCCAAGGCGATCTCACCCCCACCCCCTACCCCAAGGCTTCATTTAAAATCTCTGTGTCGATGATTCATACATTTCAATTTCCAGCCAGCCTTCTCTTCTAACCTTCAAACCCCAACAACTCATTCATGGAATCAGCATTTTCACTTTGATGTTTCATAGGCACCTCAAACTCACGGCGTTAAGAACAACATCTAATCATTGCCCACTCACTTGCAGTCCTACCAGAAAGGGCAATAGTGGTTGTCTACAGACCCAAGAAGGAGCCTTGGAAAGTTGGCCTCCTCAGCCCCAAAAGATCCTTCTTTGCTGAGTCCCTTCAATTCTATGTCCTGATCACCTCATGTGCCACTCACCATTTTCCATCTTCACTGCCCAACCTGGGCCCATGTCACCATCTCTGCTCCCCTGAATGGCTGGAATAGCTGCTCCCATGTCTCCTTATGCTTGTTCCAGTCTTTTTTTTTTTCCCACACAGCAGCCTGAAGGATCTTTTCAAAGTGCAAACCTGATGTTGCACCCTCGTGTAAAACCCTTTGACTGTCCTTTGGATGAAGCCCAATCATCTTGGCACGGTTTACAAGGCCCTGCATGTCCCCCACTCTTCATCTCCAGCCTCAAGCTCCTCTCTCCCCTTTTTTTGGAACCTAGGCTCATTAGGCTCCTTTCTCTTCCTTGAACTTGCCATCCTTTTGCCACCTCGGAGCCTTTACCTGGAACTCTCAGGCCACATCAATACCCTTCCCACCTCTTGGCCTCACCAACTCTCCTTCCAGGCTCAGTGTAAATATTTCTTTCTAAAATGCTTTCCTTAGCCATGTCATTGTCAGGCATGGTCTCTGGGTTCCCTGGCCTGGCTTCTCATCCAATACGCAACGCCCTTGGAATTGTTTGTTCAAAGTCTAGCCTGTCTTTCTGACCATGAACTCCAGGAGAGCGAGGACCGAATGGTTTGCTGCTGTGTCCTCAGCACTTAGCACAGGGCCTGATGTCAGCAGATGCTCGGGAATTGCTACATCAATGAAGACACTGGCTTCATTCCAGTCATTCTCCGGAGCCCCTGGTGAACAGAATCCAGTCCTGCCCTCTCTGTAGCTGCATTACATCACTAAATTTTGTCAGCTATCCAAACACTGGCCAGTTGGAGTTGTCCCTTTTGCTGGAAGGGGTGTGACCCATACTCCATTTATCTTTGTAAACCCCCTGCACAGGCCATAACATAGTGGCTTTGCACACAGGAGGAAACTGTATGCCAAGAATTGCACTCTAGGGACCAAGAACAACACATTACCAAACAAAGGAAGGGAGCCTGGCTTGGCTTCTGCCTGGCCCAGGTACCCTCCTTTGCTTGAGAAATCTCTCAACATAGTCCTCCTAAAAACCCCAGAAAACCCTGAAAATTTCCCAACCTTGTAATTATGGCTTATGAACCAATAAGGACTGCCAAGTGGACATGAAGGTCAGAGTCTCCTCTGTTTCCAAAATCCCCCCTGATAGAATGCTTGCCAGTCAGAGACTGGGCATTTCTTCTTTCTTTCTCCATAAAACTTACTGTCCTTTCAGACGCCTCTGAAACTGACTGCACATGGTTCCCTTGTGGCAGCACATTTACAAATAAACAGCCTTGACTAATTTCGTCCTGGGTTTTCTTTGATTTTTGACTGTAATCTCAGTGCTGTGACCCAGATCCAGCCTCTCCTGCTTGTCACTGAGGACTGTGGCTCTTGTCCGTGTGTGGTGCCCACCAAGGCCCCTTCAACCTCATTGCCTGTGGACCATCCTCCACGTCGACAAGTCAGTCTGCCCTGGACCTCAACTCTGCTCTTTTTGTGTTGAGTTCTTTGGCTGTTTTATTCACTTGTCGAGTCCTGGGTGTTTATATTTGGTTCGTGCTCCCCTTTTGAGCTGCGTCCTTGGTGATTTGCTTTTGCCTGTCCCTTTTTGCCCTGGGTCTTTGAGTGTTATTATGTCATGAGGAGGAGGACCACACAGCAGGATGCAGCCATCATTGCTTTAAGCTGGCTGTTTGAGCCGGCCTCACAGACCGGAGAGTTAGCCCGATCAGTACCCTCTGAGGGCAACCTTTGCTGTAAGTCACCAAGAAAACCAGATGAGAACGTCCTCGCATCCTGGCTGTTTCTCCTGAGAGCTTGGTTCTGATTTGGAGACAGCACCCTCTCTCTCTGATGTATTCCACCTGCCAGGGACTCAGATAGTTGGATCTGTGTCCAGATGCGGCCGATCGTTAGGTCAGGGGCCTGAGACCTAATAAGTTGAAGCTGTTCGTAAGTTGTATGATTAACTTCAACTGACGGGAACAAGGAGTCTCCTCCATGTAATCTGTGTCCCCCTCCAGCAGAACTTCACCAAGAATGATTTGACTGGGCCTTCAGTGGACACTTTGGGGGAACACTTAAGTTAACTAGAACTGCTTATTTGAGAGGTACCTTAGAACAAAACCCAAACAAAATTCCCTAGGCCCAATGAGTAGTGTGTTTTGGTTGGTACCCTGATGCTTCTAAGCAGAATTCCAATTCTAAAACTCCAATTCTCTGAATAATTTTTTTTGGTCAAGGCTAAACAAGGAACTTGATGACTTAAAACATAAACTATCTGGGATAAAAGCGTCCCCTTTATTAACCCCCGCCTCCAATACCCCACCTCTCCAACATACACTCTCTTCCACTCAGGCGGATCTGACCCCCAGCCCTCTAACCTTTTCCCTCCGCTTGCCTGGATTTCTTGCCTTTTCTTAATAAGCCCCTTGACACTCCAAAACATTAGTTTCCTTTAAAAATGCATCCTGTTTGAGAATCACACACACCACCTGCCGTAGAGTTTGAACTCTGGTCTCAGCTCGACTAAGAACTGTTGTCCCAGATTTCTCCAAACCCTGATAAGACAGAGGCCTCCTTCGGAGAATTCCGACTCTCCCAGGAGCCTATGATCTAGGCTTGCCAGATCTCTGCCAACTAATTCACACATTGGAAGGAAGATTAAATGCTAAATTAGCAAAAGAGACAAATCTAGGGTCAGACTTAAGGGATCCCCGCATGCGTGCTAAACCAACAGGCATCAAGAGAGTCCAGAAAAGAGGCCGGAATTTACTAAAAGTGATTTCTGGGACCTTCCCTGTAAAAATTAATTGGAATCAAGAGAATGAGAAGACAAGACACAAACAGAAAATATTTGCAAATGACTTATCTGATATAAGACTGTCATCCAAAATATAAAAAGAATCCATAAAACTCAACAATAAGAATATGAACAACCTAATTTAAAAACTGGGCGAAAGTCTTGAATGGATACCTCACCACGGAAGAGATACAAATGGAAAATGAGCACATGCAAACATGCTTAACATCATACGTTATTAGGGAAATGCAGACTAAAATCCACCACACACCTATTCTAGCCAAAATATAAAACACTGATGGCACCAAAAGCTGGTGAGGAGGTGGAGCAAAAGAAACTCTCGTTCATTGCTGGTGGGAATGCAAAATGGTCCAGCCACTTTGGAAGACAGTTTGGCAGTTTCTTATGAAACTAAACATACTCGTACCATACAATCCAGAAATCATACTCCTTGATATTTACTCAAAAGGCTACATACTGTATGATTCTAACTATGTGATATCCTGGAAAAGACATAACTGTGGACTCTGGATAATCATGACACGGCAGCGTGGGTTCATGGACTGTAACAGATGCACCAGTCCGGTGAGGGATGTTGATGCCAGGAGAGGCTGTGCGCATCAGGGGCCACAGGGTACATGGGAACTCTCTGTACTTTCTTCTCACTTTTGCTGTGAACTTAAAACTGCCCTAAAAAATAAAGTCTATTTGAAAAATTAAATGACACAAAATCGATTAAATCTTGACTCAGTGTGGTAAGCAGAGAAAAGATGAATCAAAAGGAGATTTTAGGGACAGACTAGAAATTACTTTCCAGCAAGATTCAGGAGTCAGTCTCAAAGCTGATGTAACAGTTCAAACCCGAAATCAGAGACCTGGTTTGCAAGTAAAAAGTCAAATGGGAGGTAGGCCCACTGTCTAAACTATAACACCTAGTGGAATACTTTGAAGGGTCTTGGAGATAGAAACAACATAAAACTCAAAATAAATGCGTGACTTTGTAGGTAAAGATCCTGTAAACAGAAGGGACATTGGGGAAAAAAAAAAAAAAAAAGATGGTGCTTCTGCACCCTGTCTTGTTAGGAACCGCCTTCCTGGTGTCCAATGCAGTTGCCTGGAGGCAGGCCTCTTCCTAGGCGACACTCCCAGACCTGAATTCCTTGCAGCTTGACTCAGAAGTCCTGGCTAGGAAACTGCTGCCTCCTCTTAGAGGTCCCTGGGTTGACTGCTGCCTAAATTATGGCTGAGACAGAAGCACTGGACCTGGAGCTGGACCTCAAAAGCCCTGCCAACCCTCTGCCCACTGTCTTCTGGGCTCAATCCACCCACGGCTGGAGCCAAGCCCCTGGGCCTCCCCAGTTGCCCTGCGTGGTCCTGGGGAACCATTCTGTTCTGGTCTGAGTTCTCAGCTCCACTCTACATACCAATCTCAGCTGGCAATGGTCGGCTGAAAGTGTGTAGATAGGATGGTCAGAAAGGACATTAGAATTGAAAGAGAGCTCAGAGGATCTAGTTTTCCACTCAAAATACAGTCTAGGACCAGCAACGCTGGCATCATCTAGGAGCTTGTTAGAAAGCTGGATTTGGAGGCTCACCCAGGATCTTCTGAATCAGGAAGTGGATTTTAAGGAGGTCCCTGGACGTTTTGTGTGCACTTTAGAGTTAGAAGCCCTGGTCTAGAACAGTGGCTCTCAAACTTTGCTGCATATTAGAATTGGGGTGCTTTAAAAACGGACGGAGCAAGCGCCCTGTCCCAGACCAACAGAATCAGACTCTCTGGGAGTGGGGCCCAGGCGCCGTTCTGGTTGGCGTTGTTTAGTTGTGGTGGTGGTGGTGGCTGTGTTTAGAGCTTCCCAGGCGATTCAGATGAGAAGCCCCGGGTTTATGACCCTGTGGCATCCCAGCCCTTTTGTTTTAGAGGAGGGAAAAGAGGCCTAGAGAAGGGAAGTGGACTCAAACCCAGGGCTTCTGACTGCTGGTGCAGGGCTTCCCCACCACCCCGACTTGTGTGCCTTCTCATCACGTGAGTCCTGTCGGAGCCCCTCCTGACCACTGAGACTTGCCAACATCGACTCCTGTAGCATTCCAGCTCTTTTGAACAAAGCATCTGTTGTTTGAAATATTGGAAAGTCTTTGTCTGTCACAAGGGAAGTGGTTGAATAGCTGTGGTATAGCCACATGATGGAATACTACACTGCAACGAAAAAGAGTTTGGGTGGCCCACCCCTACCAGCCAAGCTTTTCAGGGTAAGACATTTTGAGTGAAGAAACTAAGAAGCAAAATGTATATATGGTGAGAGATCTTTTTTTGGTAAAAAAAAATAAGAAAACAAACCAAAAACCAACCAATAAAATACTACATTTGTCCTGTGAGGACTGGTGGAGCCAGAGAGATTCTGTGCGGCCAAGCCAAGGTGCAGAAAACCATGGATAAAAGAACCTCAGTGATTAGAGGCTCCACAGTGGCCAGAGCCTCTCCCTCCAGACCAGCCAGCTCTGCAGGCTGCGGGACCTGAGGGCAGGGCGCCAGGCAGGTCCTTCCCTGCCCTCCCGCCCCTTCTTTCCTGTCCCCTCCCTGCAGGAGCAGCAGAGCTCCCCCAGAGGGGGCAAAGGAGGTGGAGAGAGCATAGACCATTGATTTCCTTCTGCCTCCTCAACTTCCCCAGCACGACTGGGTCGGGGGAGACGCTTTCAATGCAACAGAGCTGGGAGTTTTGATATCTCTCCCACAGCACTGGATATTTTGTTATAAGAGAGCAACCAGAAAATCATGGGAGCAGCCTGGGTTTCCCTGCAGGGAAGAATGGATCCAAAGAAACATTTGCAGGAGCTGATGAAAGAGAATAGAGGTGCTTTGTGCATGTGCCGTATGTCCAGCCTGGTCAGCGCTGCAGTCACCTGGGTTTCTACCTGCCTACGGAGTCAGTAGCCCATGCTTCCACAGGCAAGAACAGCCTCCTCCTTGTGTCCAGCCTGGGGCTTCTCTTTATCTCGTTCGGTCGCACTCTGTGGTCCAGCTTGTCCAACCTGAAAAATTTCCCCTGCTTCCTTTGAAGATTTCAAAACTCAGATGTCACACAAGTGCCTCATCTACACCCCAGATCTTTCCCGGAACCAGACCTCGCCTGTGTGCGGTGTGGCCCCTGCCTAGGAGCCCAGCCAGCCCCAGGGCCTCTGGAATAGCAGTACCTGGTAACAGTCCCCTCCCCCGGGGCGCTCAGAGCCCCCAGGCCTGGCCACTGCTGAGCACAGCCTGGAGGAGGAGCCTTCTCTCTCTGAGCTCATCTCAGCTGCTTCTGCCAATAAGACCCCACCTGCCCAGAGGCTCCAAGGCGCCGAGGCTCCCTGTAATTGTCCTGGTCAGCAGGTATCTTGAAAGAAGATGTGTCTGTATCTGGGGTGTGTGGTAGTGATTTAAAGAAAACATAAGAACTGCCCACCTTGTGATAAAGGCTCAAAGTGCACTCTCCTTCCTCTTGTCTCATATTGCCAGGAAACAAAGCAATTCTTCCCCCAATTTCAAGGCCAGGTCCCTTGGTCAGTATCTTTTCTTCTCCTGTGACCATCACTTCCCTGGAGCTTTGTGCTCCAGGCCCTCTTACCCTCCCCTGGCCCCCACTCCACTGCCCTCAACGCTGGGCCCAGGTGCTCGCACTTTGCCCAGACGTGTGTCCTGGGACAGCACATGTCTGCCCCGTAGCTTGGTGGCTGGAACCCAGGAGCAAGGCCTCACGTGCTTCCTGAGCTACTTCTAGGTGCCCCTTGAGACCCCTGACCTCCTGGAGCTTATATTCCTAGGCACGCAGAGAGGGAAACATGAATTCGTTTTACAAATGCACATAAAATGACAACAGGGAAACTTGCGGCCAAGGGATCTCTCCCGGGCTCACTTCCAGGCTCTGTGATTAGCGGGACCTTGGGAAAGGCCAGGTGGCTGCAGTGCAGAGTGAAGAGAAGTTGAGGCAGGAGAGGTTGGAGGGGCTGTTTGGGCCTCATAGGCCTTGGGAACATCGGAGCCCTTATCTCAAGAGAAACGAGGAGCTAATAAAGGGTTGTAAATGGGAGACACAGGCTCTGCCTAATGTTTTAAAAAGGGGGCTGATGGAGTATGGACCATAGGGAGACAAGGAGGGAAGCTGGGAGACCAGTCAGGAGGCTGTTACTCCCTGAGCAGGAGATGGAGAGGCTGATGGTGGCGCAGATGGACAGAAGTATGCAGGGAGATGTGCAGGAAGTGGAACTGATGGACTATATCTAAGAGGGGAGCAAAACCGATGCCTCGATTTTCTAACCTGCCTGCTGGCACAGACGGTGGTTTGTGCACTGAGTAGGGATCGGTGGGCAGGGATGAGGTTTTTGGAAGAATACTGAGAGAAGTCATACATTCAGGTCTGGACACTCAAAAGATGCCAAAGAGGTAGTGGGTAGATTGATCGAAAACTCGGAAGAAAGTTCTGGGAGTCAGATGGCCACTCCAGATGCGGTGAAATGGGTCTGCCCAGGGAGAGAGGCTAGAGGGGGAAAAAGAGAAAAATCCCATGGCTGCATCCTAAGGAACTCTGATATGTAACGGCCTCCCAGAGATGAAAAAACCTACAAAAGAGACAAAGAAAAACTGGCCAGAGAAGTAGAAGAGGAGTCATGGAGAGGAGAGTGTTTCCAACATGAAGATGTGCTGAGAAGCCGAGGATGTGAGGGCTGGGACACTGGCTTTTAACAAAGGGGGTTGTTGCTGGTCTTTGTGGTGTTTTCTTCAGAGCCTCAGCTCAGCTCTGCACTCCTGAGGGCACCTATGCCTCACCTGGGACTTCTGTTTGCCAGTCAACAGAGTAAGAAGTTTGGGTCATCACCAAGGTCCCTCCCCGCTGAGCATCATTCCAGCTTCATTCGTGATGGCTGAACCATCATGGTGGCGGCATGCTTCAGCTCCTGCCTGCCCGGCCCCCTGCCTGTATTTCATCACATCCTCTGGGTACATTTTGGGGTCACATTCCTAGAGCCACAGCACCCATGTGTGGGTGGACGGAAATTCTTATTCATTAGACATTCTGTGAGTGCTGGGCCTTCTACGAGCCAATTTTACATATGATGTAGGAGACAGAAAAGCTATGTGATCCCTACCCTCAAAGACCTTATCTCTTTGGGGGGCTAAGATGAACACACACAAAAAATAAAGCCTAGAGACGGCAAGTGGGAGGAAAGAGCACTTAAGTGTACGCAGAGCCACCGAGTGGAGCGCGAGGGGTGGGCCCCTGAGGGAAAGCTGCTTGGAGCAGCAAACCTTGAGCCTGGTCTAGAAAAACCACTGTGTGGTGATCAGAAGAGCCTGAGCGAAGGCATGGAGGTGAGCCCTGGGCAGACCCATAAAGAGGTGGCCAGCAGGTCTGATGGGGTGGGGTGGGGTGGGGATGCCCAGAGGTGAGGTACTATGGGCGTCACTGTTTCAGCCTGGGTCCAGGGCACAGACCCTGGCCCAGGGCACAGACCAGACCTGCCACAGGTGCCTCAAGGGACCTGTGAGAGCAGACATCATCCCCTAGAGACCTGCTCCCCCAAGAGTCCCTTCAGCCTGACCACAGACTCAGGACTCACAGCACAGCACAGCCAGGGCAGGGACTGGGGAAAGTATTTGAGAATCATCTGTGGTTCTCACCGGCCTCTGTCCCTTCCTAATCCCCCCAACCAGTCCACAGAGAGCCATTTCTCACCCTGACCAGTCACACGTCCTCTTCTCCCTCTTCTCCTCGGCCTCATGCTCAGCCCCTCACTCTCCTCCCTGGGGACTAGGGGCTGCTGAGCTCCATCCTGAGGTCTGCCTGCTGCACCTTCAGCCCCAGACAAGCTTCTCTGGGCAGCTCCTCCCCAAGAAACTCCACTGCCCACACGAGGGAGGCAACTCTGCCCCTTTCCTCTTGCCTCCAGCCCACATGTCCAACTGCCCTCCTTCTTCCTCCACGGACTTGCATCTTCCTTTCTCTGCCATCACTTCTTCTCTTTGTCATGTGGCCTCCTCCCTCCAGCACTGATCCCTGTGGCCTTCTGGAAGGGGCACAAACCCTGGCCCAGGTCCTCAAGGCCTTCCACAAAGAACCTAAACCTTCCCTTCTCCCCTTACCTAAGAGACTCCCTTTGAGCAAACCACACATTTCTGGTACCATGCTGCCTTCCCATCTCTGTTCAGGCTGTAACTTCAGCCTGAAACACCTTCCTTCTGTTTCCATCTAACAAGCTCCCTCCTGCTCTCCAGATTCATCTCAAACTCCATCTGTCTCATGGGGCAGCCCAGCAAAACACGTACAGCTATGCTCCTTGGGGTCAGAATCATCTGACCTTAATCTGCTTGGCTTTGCAGCTGTGTGACCTTGGGCAAGTAGCTTCATGTCTTCTGAGCCTGTTTCCCAATCTATACAAGGAAGTGCCAATCCATACCTGAGCAAAGTCAGGATGAGGTGAAGCCTGGTGTACGAAGTGATCGATGCGGCACCTGACTCCCAACAGAGACTCAGGAATGTTTACTCTGGGAGCTTATTTCCAGACCCCTCCTACCAGCTGTGATCTCACTCTCCTTTGAAGATCTAGAACATTTTGGGTGTCTCTGTCAGCACCCACATTGGCCAACTATTATAGGTGGCAAACTTCCCAAAGCAGGAACTTTTTTTTGTGACCCTTTGGATCCTACGCAGAAAGTATCTGTTGAATGGAAATGAGGATGGACCCGTCATGACCCATCCTAGGGAAGTCCAACACCTCCCTGTGGCTGGAGATGCTCCCAAACCAACAAAAACCAGCAGGTGCCTTCCCACTTCAAAACTAGCTCACCGTCCGGTCACACACCTCATCCCAATGCACTGGGCCACTTTTGCCACTTCTCAGTTCCTCCTGTCGCTTCAACACGACGATCTTGGGTAGGAATAGGCCTAGCTGAGCAGAGAAAACCCCCAACAATGGCCAAAGAAGCTGTGCCCAAGTGGGTCCTGCCTCACCAGGAGTGCCCATCAACATGGCCTCATCTCTGTGTGCTGTGCTGATGGTATACCACACTCTGGGACTTTCCTTCCCAAGGCCCGTGGTGTTCTCTCCCACCAGCTGACTTCAGATGGAGCCACCTCCATCCAGTAGAGATGTTAGCGTTGGTGGTCCCCAGTGAGAGAGAAGCAGGCTCTCAAGGCAGCTCACAATTGCCCACCTCCTCCCAACAACCTTCAAGCTCGGCCTACAGAGGAAGACAGTGCCGAGGGTGCAGCCCTGCCACCGCCTTCCTCATCCCAGGACAATAGGTGTCAACTTACAGATGTCCAGACAACTCAAGGCAAAGAGAATCTGTTTTGAGTGGCAGAGCAGAGTCTTTCCTTATTCAACCCCTCTTCCTCTGGGATGACAGACCGAAATGATCAGACCGCCCAGGGGTACCATCCACACACGGAGACAGGGTAAGCTCTTGGCCAAGGGGACTGGACCTTCCTGGAAAGCTGAGTGGGGAATGGGTTCATCAGTAGGCCAGCAGCCTCCCCAGCCTAGCAGATTCTCTAGAACCCCAAGATAAATTCCCATCTCTGCCTCTGAAAAACCACCCTGCCATCCCCCTACCGTCCTTGGTGTCCCTCCTCTGGCCAGGCCTGGTGGTACTATGTGTCTCCCCCTCAGAAGAACTTATCCCCAGTCTTTTGCTGTCCCAACACAGACACAGAGCTCCTGGGCCTCTCTATAGCCCCAATTGCCAGCACATATTGGCACACAGTAGCTGCTCAATAAAAATTTATTGAAATAAATGAAACCATGAATTAGGATGCAGACTGAGATTTCAAATTTAAGCTTCTCCCATTAATGCAAGGAAGAAGTAAGATGAAGCCTCCTTCTTCTGATATCCCAACCTCTGTCTGAGAATCTCAGTCTCCTGTCCTCCAGGCACCAAACCTCCACCATCAGACTCCTTCTTGTCCTTCCCACCAGGCAGCCCTCCCCGACTACCCAGGTCCCAGGGACCATTTTCCTCTCTGAACCCACAAGCCCTGGTTGCCTGGGCCCTTTACTTGGTATTTGATTTGTCCTATTTTGCTTCCTAATTATTTGTGAGTTTGATTTCCATTCCTATCCAGGACTGCAAACTCCAAAAGGGCAGCCAGGCTGGGTTCTGCTTATTTGCATCCCCCAAAGAAGCAACACAGGATGTGGCCCAAAGTCAGCATTTTATAAATTAGTAAAATGACTGAGTGAGTTGATAATGGCTTAATTTCCAAGGGGAGGAGGGTTTCCACATTATCATGCAACTCCGTACATGACTATGGGGCACAGTGAACCTCTTGTGTCTTCTCCAGAGCACATGTGCCCAAAGCACACACAAGAGTGTCCCACACTCTCCTCAGTGTGCACAGGACACTCTGGGTCCCTCAAATCCCCATGCCTTCAGAGTGCCCTCTTCTCCTACATGTGTTTCTTTCACAACACTAGTGCTGGGGAAAGAGCTCAGGGACCAAGAGTGGGAACCCAATGTCATCCAGCTTTGGTCCTGACTCGCTGGGAGGTTTGGCCGTATAAACCTCACATTTCTATACCTCTTCCCTTTTCTTCTCTGTCCCTTTATTGTTACCATAAACCACATCTTTCGGTCTGGCATATAGGTGTTCTTTTTGATGATCTTTGCTTTCCCTAAGGGTTGCAAAGTGGCTGCCACATCTCCAAGCATCCCATGTTTATATAACAATGTCCAAAGGCAGGAAAGAAACACAGCGTTTTGGTGCATGTCCTTCTGGTTTTTTGTCAGAGGAAATCATTCCCAGAGGTCTCTAGCTGACTCCTCCCCAGGATTCACTTAGAAGAACTGGGTCATTTCAGGAAGATGGGATTACCATGTCTGGCCTAGATCAAGCATGACTCATCTCCGAGGGCTGGTACCATCTTCCTTGAGCATACTGTTGATCAATATGTAAGCAAAATTGGGATTCTGCTCCCGAGGTAGAAAGGAGTAATGGCTATTAGACAGGCAGCCAGAGATGTCTCCCACATCGCCAGGAGTCTTAGACCCAAGTAGGTTTCATCCAGTTGGGAAAACAATAAAACCTGTTCAGCGGAGTACCAGGCCATTCATCTTATGTGGAAAATGCATTTTGAAAACCTGCACATTTTAAAGCTCATGCAAATTAAAACCAATCCTGACTGTGTACAGTAGTAGTTTCTGTTTACTAGCTAAAGCTGTAACACCATGTGGCAACAGCATAAACAGTTTATAATTCACTTGGCCCGCCAGGTTTCAAATTCTGCACTTTGTGAAGAATTTTTAAAAGTTTTGGGGACTCACATTATTTCATGTATTACATATAAATGAAGGCTTTATTAATATTTTTATTACTATTTTCAAATAAAATTGTATCTTAAAATTGATTAATATTTTATGCAAATGTTCTACTTGGTGTGAAATACGAAACTCTCACAAAAGTGAGTTCATTGATCAGTCCAGCTGTGAAGTGTGTGAGTGGTGGGTTGGGCTGAGGAGCAGTCGGGGTTCATTTACGCAAAGCACAGGGAGGATGACCTGAAACAAAGGAACTATGAACCAGCAACTAGATTTTAAACAAATTACCCTCTGCCTCAGTTTTTCTCATTTGGCTGGTTAGCTGGTTGAAAGGCCCCTTTTTACTCTAAAAGTCCGTGATTCTGTGGATCTCACAATGAGCCAAAAATTTTAGGATAAGCAATTACGTTTTTACCCTGTCTTGCATGTTTTCTATCTGAAATTACACAAAAGCATTTTCATGTTCACTACTTTGCAAATACCTAAGCAAATACAGTTATTAGGAAGGAGAGTTTGAAGTCACTCAGGAAGCCAGAGGCCAAGGAAAGCCGGATTCCCTCCTCCTCCGAGCAGCCGGTAATGCTGACAAGGCAGGAATGTTCCCGCCCCCTGTAGGGACAGAGAATTCATTCACGGAGGGGGGGGGGGAGTGTGGGCAGAGGCTCCTTTCAAGCCTTCCTCCACTTGGTACACCAGGCTCAACTGCTCTCTCCGACCGCCCAGGAGCGCAGGCCAGCTCCCTCTGGCTGCTCAGATAACAGAGCTGTTTTCCCGGGTTTGATCCTGGCTCCAGCAGTGACTTGAGAACTATCTGTAGAGACTGAAGTAAGAGGAGGGTGGGCCAGGCTCCCCCGAGCCCCAGCCCCCAAGGCCCCCTGCTCCGCAGGGAGAGAAGGAGACCTGAGGGTCATGGGGCTTTGGTCTAGCCTGGACACTGTTGCCTGACACAAATTTTTTTTTAATGCTGAATTCATTGATATTTTATTTTATTTTATTATTATTTTTAGTAGTTGCATAGTAGTTGACATTTTAAAATGAGATGATTCTCTATTTAAAACTTCAAATTTCTGGCTTCTCTGGAAGAAGTTGATGATCTGGATGAGGGCCCACATTCCTGCGTGGTGATAATTGGCTTGAGCAGAGTAAGTCCCTCCTCCCTTACGTGGAGCATGTGAGGCTCGTGGCCCATCCCCATCGCAGCTCCCACCACTCATTCCCTGAAACACTTGAGATTTGTTGCGATTTGCTTGCGGCTGAGACTCCCTGGGGCAGCTATTGAATATTTAGTTCTTCCTGGGTGGGCTCTCCTTATGCCTCCTGGCCTCATTCCTTCCAGGACACCACCTGGTGCATTTCCCCCAAGGGAACATGCTCTAGGGGGTGGGATGCCTTCCCTCCAGTATTTGCACTTGAAGGACCATCTCTGCTCTGATGTGGGCTATTAAAAATCCTGGGCAGCATTATTAGCCACCAACCACTCAGGTCACGGGAGTTGAGAGTCTCTGTTCTCTGCCCTCATACTCCACGCAGGAGTCCAGAGGCCATTTCTGAAGGCTAGTGTTTTCAGAGAGGCATTGACCAGTCAGAGACCTACCTGCGTCAGGAGGACGGTGAGCTGGAGGTGAAGGGGCAGGAAATCACACTACATCAAGAAGGACTGATGGAGCTGGGGGTGTTCAGCAGAGGAAAGAGAGGACCCAGGCAATGCGATGCCTTCCTTTGAACCCAGGAAGGGCGGTCGTGTGAGAAAAGGGCTAAATTATTACTACTGTAAATAGCACTGATACAATCACTGCTAATAATACTAGAAATAAATATTTATCTGGTGCTTACTATGTGCCAGGCATTATTGCAAGAAGACACACTGACTAACTTTGATGCAAAAAAAATAACAAATGGAAACATAGGAAGATGGAGTTTTGTTTAATCAATGGTGCCCAAGGATGGAAGGGGCTGCACATGTAAGTAGTGAGCTCGCTGTCTCTGGAGAAATGCAAGCAGAGACTGGAGTCCACTGAGATTCATCAAAAGGGTGGTTGTATTCAATGATTCTTAAGGTCTCTTTCACCCCTGACATTCTGTGATTCAAATATTTTAACTTCAGGAATCTTCCATGGGGACCGAGTCAGGAGGGGTGGAGTGCTGGGTTCATAGATCAGAGAACCAAGGAATGAAGAGGTGAACTCAGCACGATGTCTCTCAGTGTCAGGAAGGTGAGTCTGTCTGAGGTCAGGTCAAGAAGGACAAAGTGTACATTTACATAACTGTGCTCTGAAGTTCGTACGTGCAAATCTTTGGGAATGGATAGATATGCCAAGATAATCAGTTGTGTAAGAGACTTCTTGGGACCATTGTGCGGCTCACCACCCTTGAGAATCAGACAGACCAAAGCTGATTAGCTTATGTTGTTAGAGTGGTGTTTTCCAAACTGCTGGTTACAACCCATTGGTGGGTTATGAAATCAGTTTGGTTGGTTGTAACCAGCATTAAAAAAAAAAAAATCAGAATGCATCACAACTAATGATGTAATTAGTACAAACTTTTTCATTAAAGGTTAATTTCAATAATGCCTGAGTGTATGTATCATATATGTATGTGCAATGAGTTAGGATGTGAAATTGGTGAATATAAACCAACCTCCTGGACCAACCTCTGATGGAGGACAGAAGGAACGAAAGTACCACTAAACTGAGAAGGCATCTTGAAACCGAAAGATGAGGCAGGCAGCTCCATATAATCAATGAATCAGTTCATTCTAGAGTAACTTAACTCCCAGGGTGGGGTCTGGATCAGGCAGACAAGGATCCGGAAGCACTTGCAGCTGCACTCCGTGCTGCCAAGGGGCCACTGGGACAATTTTATAGTTAACCTAGGGTGGGCGGTAGGGGCTTGGAAATAGGATACGCATTCCTAAGTTAAGATTCATGAATGGGTTACTAGTCTTGTGGATGCCGGGAGTGTGTCAGGAAAGGTCTTCATCATTGTTTGGGGACAAACAGAGCATAGAATCCACCTGGTCCTAATGGTTATTAAACAACATCTATTAACTACAAAGCCCTTTATGACAGAGAAGTGATTCACTGCACAGTACAGTCCTGGGTAGGGTCAGCCAAAGGACAGGAGAAACTGTAAAGGCCCAACATGGCGTCAGTCATGCCAACAGCCACACACCGATCAAGGACACTGTGGCAGAATGCACAGGCTGATCCTAGACTTTCCTCGAGAAGATGGTGTCAATCTCAGATGAGACTGTTCCCCCGAGTGTCCTGCCACTTGTAGACATGCCTGTCATGATGACAGCCACCATCTTGGCACTTTCATTGATCATACTCCTCACCTCTCCCCAGGGTTAAGCCCGAAACTTCTTCACCCACTGAGCAACTGGAGTCTATACCATGACCAGACCTTTGGGTAAACAGACCTGTCACCCAAAGATCCAAGTGTCTGTTCCCTGGACCCTTCTATCTCAGCCCCTTGATGCCTTTCCCCTAAGATTACCTAAGTGCTCAAGCTATGGCAGTGAATTAGCTACGTGACCCCTAGCCCCTCTTCATAGTTTCCTGAATTACTTAGCCTGTTGAATAGTAAATAATCATTTACTGTTATCTGCAGACTGAAGGAACTGACTCAGAAATAAGAGCAATGGTGTGGTCTATAGTAGAGCTATGCTGAACTGTTCTCCCCAGTAGCTGCCTCCCACGAACAGCTGCTCCTTAAGGACCCTTCTGGAAGACACCCGGCCATCAGTATTTGTAGGGCAGAAGTACCCTGTTGGAGCTCATCTAAGGGCTGGAGCAGATTGTTTAGACACCATTTCACAAGAACAGGAGTGGGGGCAGACTTGTACAATGCCTGTTGCCTTTCATGTTGGAAATTGTTCTGTCAACAACCCATTTCTACCCACTCTGATTTGTGATGAGTGCCCTAAAAGGACATTAAAAACCAGGATGCTATGGCTCATGCAGCCTGACACTAGGATGGGCTTGTTTTGAAGTTGAATGCCAATGATAAATCAGCAAATGCTTCAAAGACTTTTAAATTTTCTATAATTTTTGGAATAGGTAATATATGGACATATTACAAAATTCAAAGGAACAAGAGAATATTGACCCTTCTCACTGCAAGTGAAATGCAAGTTTCCCTCCCTTCTCTTCCCCTGACTAATTCCCACCCCCACCCCTAGCCCTGCACACACCATTGAAATCACTGCCATCAGTTTCCTAAGTATTCCTCCAGAGATATTCAGAACATTCTACATATATTATCTCAAATAATTTAGTGTTTTCTCAATAAAGGGCAGCAACACTCCACAGTAGACTAGACATAGTGTCTAAAGCCTGAATGACATTCACTGAAATAGGGAGACTCAGACCTGCTGCGGGAAAACCTGGGTTCATAATACATGGAGGTAGAGGGTTGTTCTTTGCGTAAACAGAATAGATTATATTCTGTTCCATTATGAATGAATAAACAAATATATTTCAAGCACCAGCTATGTGCTGAAAGTAACCATGACTGACATTTATTGAACATTTACTAAGCTCTCATATACATCATTTCACATCATCCTGATGGTAACTTGGGAGGTGTGGATTGGCTTCCTCAGGTCCCATAGCATCCTCCTTCTGAGTGCCTTCCTACTGCAGAGGCGAGAAAGCAGTTTGCAAGTGAGGCTCTGAATATGAATTAGTTTCCACCAATTAGAGATACTTGCTTGAATTTTGTAATGTGAGAATAAGGCAGAAACTATTTCTCTGCTACTTTCTGCACTAAACCCTGATTGATAAAAAATATGCGAGATGAGTACTATTAATATCTCTGTTTTACACAGAAATTGAGGCATAGAGTGGCTAAGTAACTTGTCTGAAGTCAAACAATTAGTATAGTAGAGCCAGGATTTGAACCTGAGCAAGATGACTCCTTTATTACAAGCTGCTAGGTGCTTTTGTAACCCCTATACAATTCCATAAAAAAGAATAAAACACTTAGGAATAAATCTAACCAAGGAGGTAAAAGACCCGTACTCAAAACAAAACCAAAAACAAAAAACCTCTAAGACATTGATGAAAGAAATCGAAGATGATACAAACAAATGAAAAGATACATTATGCTCATGGAATGGAAGAATTAATATTGTTAAAATGACCAAACTACCCAAGGCAATATACAGATTTAATGCAATCTTTATCAAAAGTCTAATGGCATTTTTCTCAGAACTAGAACAAATAATTTAAAAATTTGTACGGAAACAAAAGACTTTGAATAGCCAGAACAGTACTGAAAAAGAAGAGAAAGTTAGAGGTATCATGCACCCTGATTTCAAGCCACAGTAATCAATGCATGTATGGTATTGGTGCAAAAACAGACACATAGATCAATGGAACAGAACAGAGAGTCCCAAAATAAGCTTATATTTATGTGGTCAATTAATCTAAGACAAAGGAGGCAAGAATATACAATGGAGAAAAGACAGCTTCTTCAATCAATGGTGTTGGGAAACCTGGACAGCCACATGCAAAAGAATCATACTTGACTACCTTCTCACACCATATACAAAAATAAACTTAAAATGGATTAAAGACTTAAATGTAAGACCTGAAACCATAAAACTCCTAGAATAAAACATAGGCAGTATACCCTTTGACATCAATCTTAGCAATATTTTTTTGGATATCTCCTTAGGCAAGGGAAACAAAAGCAAAAATAAACAAATAGGACTATATCAAATTAAAAGCTTTTGCACAGCAAAGGAAACTATCAACAAAATGAAAAGGCAGTCTACTGAATGGGAGAAGATATTTGTAAACCCCTTATTATAAGGGGTTAATATCCAAACTATACAAAGAACTCATACAATTCAACACCAAAAAACAAACAACCAGGTTAAAAAATAGGCAGAGGACCTGAATATGTAGACATTTCTCCAAAGAAGACATACAGATGGCCCACAGACTCATGAAAAGATGTTTAACATCATTAATTACCAGTGAAATGCAAATCAAAATCACAATTATTACAATGGTTATTATCAAAAAACAAAACAAAAAACCCCACAAGTGTTGGCAAAGATGTGGAGAAAAGGGAACCCTTGTGCACTGTTGATGGAAATGTGAATTGGCACAGCCAGTTATGAAAACTGTATGGAGTTTCCTCAAAAAATTAAAAATAGAACTACCATAAGATCCAGCAATTCCACTTCTGGGTATCTTCCAAAGAAAACAAAAATACTAATTTGAAAGATATGTGCACCCCTATATTCATTGCAGCATTATTTTAATAGCCCAGATATGGAAGTAACCTAAGTTTCAAATGGTACATGAATGAATAAAGAAGATGTGGTGTATATATACAATGGAATACTACTCAGCCATAAAAAATAAGATCTCGCCATTTGTGACAACATGGGTGCACCTGGAGGGTGTTATGCTAAGTCAAATAAGCAGGCCAGAGAAAGACATACACCCTATGAGTTCACGTATATGTAGAATTTGAAAACCAAAACAAATGAATAAACAAAACAGACTCATAGATACAGAGAACAAACAGGTGGTTGCCAGAGCAGAGGGGAATGGGTGGGATAGGTGAAATAGGTGAGGATGATTAAGAGGTACAAACTTCCAGTTATAAAATAAATGAGTCACAGGAATGAAATGCACAGCTCAGAGAATATAGTCAATAATATTGTAATATCTTTGTATGGTGACAGATGTTAACTGGACTTACTAGGTGATCATTTTGTAATGTATAGAAGTATCAAATCACTATGCTGAGCACCTGGAACTAACATAGGGTTGTAGGTCAATTATAGCTCAATAAAGAAAGGAGAGAGGGGAAGTGAGAGAGAGAAAGGGGTGAAGGAGAGAGAGAGAAAGAAAAGGAAGAGAGGAAGAAAGATGCAGACTCGCTGTGAAAGATAAGCAATTCTGTAGTTCTCTTGCCTCACACACATCTGAGTGATTATCTGTACCTCAAAGTAGAAAATTTAACTTCCTGCTCATCAGAAATGAAGTTCACGTTGACTATTTTCCTTGACATCAGCAGTATGGTGTCTGCTGAAAATATTCCATAAGGTTGAATGGTCAGGCTTACCAAGAGGGATCTAAGAGGTGACATTTTACTCCAAAAGGACAAACTCTGGATGGTAACTGTTTTCTTTTCCATGCCAAAGCGCCAGGCTGCACTGAACTTCCTATGGAACAGGTTTTGATCTAAAAAGATATTTACCAGACTAAACTCCAACTAGTTTATATCTACTTCCAACACCAAATCCACCAACAAAAGACCATTTGTCATCTTTGAGAGTATTCAAAACATGGAACACAGACTTTTAAAGTAATTCAGAACAAAATAGAGTCTAAAGATATTCTGAGGCATGACAATATTCTTTGGAATTACCTCCCAGAAATAAGTGAAAGAACTGCAAACACCCATTTGGACCCAGAACTTCTGGTCTGTCTAGTAATATGAAGGTTCATTACTTTGCAGAAATTTCTTATAAATAATAATGCTCTGGTCTATGAAAGTTCATTTTTGAAGGCTTCATAATAACTATATTTATCACTTAGGATGATTTTGGTCTTAAGCAACACAAAATCCAACACAAACTAACATAAGAAATGAAGAGGATTTCTTTTTTGTCCTGCTGCCTCTTTTAACTTCCCCCTATTCTGGGTCCTCTCATAATAGTCCTTCCCACCCGCATCACATCCAATACCCAACAGCTTCTCTTCTTGCCTCCAGTTGCTATGAATGAGCTGCTCATAGTTTTATCTAAGACCAACTCTCCACATGTGCACAGGGTCCTGTCTCCTCTCTCATCCAACACATTGATTATTCCCTCTCAACTACTTCCTACTTTAGCAAACCATGGTACATTTTTTCCTGATGTCAAAACTCAAAACAAAACTTCTTGACTTCATAACCCTCTCCAGCTTCCATCACATTTTTCTTCTCTCTCTGATGGTAAAATTCCTTGATAAATTCTCCATTCTCCTGGACTTATTTCCTCACTTCATTTCAGTGAGTTCTGACTCCACCACTTAAACAACACAGTTATTCTTGGGTTTACCAATGACTTTCATGTTGCTAAATCCAGCAGTCAGTTTTTAATCTTCATCTTAATCTATCAGCAGCATATGATATAGTTGACTACCCTGACTTTTTTTGGAAATCCTTTCTTCACTTGGATTTCAATGAAAACAACACTCTCTTGGTTTTTCTCTTCCTTTCTTATCCACTCTTTCCTGATCTGCCTTGCTAATCCTTCCTCATCATGCTGATCTTTAAACACTGAGTACACCTGGGTTTGGTTTTGGATCTGTTCCTCTTCTAAAGGTATATTCACATCTTGGTTGATTTTACCCACTCCTATGACTTTATACATCATCTATATCCTGTCAAATGTTGAATGATTTCTTTCCAGAACTTCAGGTACATATCTAACTGGTTACTGAACATCTCCACTTAGATGTCTGATGGACATCTCAAACTTAATGTGACCAAAACGTAACTACTGACAGTGTAGTGTGGTAAGCGCCTATGAAACAAACTCCTGCAGATGTCAGCTATGAACTCTTGAAATCTACAACCACCTGAAGGCCCTGGAGAGTGAACAAAAGCAGGCAGTTTCTGGAGAGGAGTCAACACTTGGTAAAAGGGAATGCATGGGATGTGTTTCCCATTTTTGTTTTTGTTTTTTGTTTGTTTGTTTTTTGCCTGAAGCAGGCCTTAGTAGAGTCACATAGGACAGATAAAATGATAGAAAAATTTCAGTCCTATTGGCCTGAAGACTCAAAGGAGAGAGTTTAAGGCAACCACAGCCTTTAGAAAGTGAGGTGGGGTATCTAGGAAAAGAGAGAACCAGAGAGGAAGAACATACATTTTATGTATGAACTCTGTCCAAATCTCTGGTTTATTTCTGAATCATACCACATGAGGCAGGCTTAAGATACCCAGATAAGAATAAAAGAACCGAACTGAGATTTGAACTGTGACCTAAGGGACAGTTTGTATTTTGATCCAATCAAGTTAATTGCCTGCTAAAACAAACAAACCAACTAACCAGCATTTTAGGAGAGTTGTGTAACAGAATCCATAATCTCCACAACTTACAGTGTCCAGAATACGCCCCCAAATATTCAACATGAAGAAAATGGAAAATGTGACCCATACTCAAGAGAAAAGATAATCAACAGAAACTGACTCTGAGATGACCCAGATGTTACATTTAGCAGATCATAATTTTAAAGTAAGCTGTTATAACTATACTTCATGAGGAAAGGGATTATATGTTTGTAATAAGTGAAAAGATAGGAGCTGGTGGGAATGCAGTTTGGTGCAGCCACTGTGGAAAACAGTATGGAGATTCCTCAAAAGATTAGGAATAGACTTACCATATGACCCAGGAATCCTGCTCCTGGGCATATATCTAGAAGGAACCCTACTTCAAAATGACACCTGCACCCCAATGTTCATAACAGCACTATTTACAATAGCCAAGACACGGGAACAGCCTAAATGTCCATCAACAGATGACTGGATAAAGAAGATGTGGTATATTTATACAGTGGAATACTATTCAGCCATAAAAACTGACAACATATCGCCATTTGCAGCAACATGGATGTCCCTGGAGAATGTTATTCTAAGTGAAGTAAGCCAGAAAGGGAAAGAAAAATACCATATGAGATCGCTCATATGTGGAATCTAAAACAAAACAAAACAAAACATAAATTCAAAACAGAAACAGACTCAAAGACATAGAATAGAAACTTGTGGTTGCCAAGGGGGCAGGGGGGTGGGAAGGGACAGACCAGGATTTCAAAATGTAGAATAGATAAACAAGATTGTACTGTGTAGCACAGGGATATATATATACAGGATCTTGTGGTAGCTCACAGCAAAAAAAAAATGTGACAATGAATATATGTATGTTCATGTGTAACTGAAAAATCATACTCTACACTGAAATTTGACACAACATTGTAAAATGACTGTAACTCAATAAAAAAATGTTTAAAAAAAAGAAAGTGAAGGCACTGGCAAAAAAAAAGAAAGAAAAGATAGGAAACCTCAGCAGAGAAATAAACTCTATTTTATAAAAAACTAATGGAAATTCTAGAATTGAAAAAGATAATGTTTGAAATACAATATTCACTGAATATGCTTAACAACAGAATGGAGACAACAGAGGAAAGAGTCAATGACCTTGAAGTTAGATCAGTATAAAGCATCCAATCTGAAGAAAGAGGGGAGATAAAGTTTGGGAAAAAAATGAATAGCACCTCAGAGACCTAAGAAACACTATCAAAATGTCCAGCACGTGTAACTAGAATCCTGGAAGGGAAAGGAAGGGACTATTGGACAGGAAAAATAATTAGAAAATAATATCCAAAATTTCCCCCCAAATTTGGGAAAGATACACATTTACAGATTCAAGAAGTCCAGTATACCCCAAGCAAGATAAATACAAAGAAAACATCTTACAGGCACATTGTAGTCAAACTGCTAAAAACCAAAGATAAAGAGAAAATTTTGAAAGTAGCCAGAGAAAAAAAGATACATTACATATAGGGGGGAGAAACAATTCAAATGACCCTGACTTCTCATCAGAAACAATGAAGGCCAGTATCCAATTAAGGAGTTAATATACAAAATATACAAAAAAATTTCATACAACTCAATAGCAAAAAACCAGATAACCCAATTTAAAAATGAGCAAAGGGAAGTTCCTGGTCAGATGTGGTGTTTGTGTGTGTGCTTCTAAGTTGCACTGTCCTGGTTCAGCCTTCGGTTGCATTTCATGAATCCAGCATTGTTCGAGCCTGTGAGAACCCTGTCCTGTGTCTTCAGCTCAATAGATTTTGTTTAATTTAGAACCTTTTGTTGTAAAAAGGTGGGGTTCATCTGTAGCTCCTCTGGTTCTCTGCCATCAGCACCATGTGGACTCCAAAACAAGTTGCCATCCCTTCCTTTCCTGGCTCTTCTCCCTCATTCCCTTGTATTTTTGTGCATTCTGAACTGTATATCACTGGGTAAAACTGTTCATATTATTTGTTTAAATTTATAATCTTAATAAAAAGTCGATAATAAAAAAAATTAAAATGAGCAAAGGACCTGAATAGACATTTTTTCCAAAGAAGATATACAGATGACCAACAGGTACATGAAAAGGTGCTCAACATCACCAATCATCAGGGAAATTATCAATAAAACAAGAGAAAAATGCTGATGAGGATGTGGAGAAAAGGGAACCCTTGTGTATTATTGTTGGGAATGTAAATTGGTACAGTCACTACAATATAGAAGTTCCTCAAGAGATTAAAAATAGAACTACCATATGATTCAGCAATCCCACTTCTGGATATATATCCAAAGAAACAAAACCATTATCTCAAAGAGATATCTGTATTTCCATGTCCATTGCAACATTATTTACAATAGCCAACGTATGGAAACACCTTGTGTCTGCCAACAGATGAATGGATAAAGAAAGGGTGGTACATGCATACAATGGTGTTTTGTTCAGCCCTAAAAAAAAAAGGAAATTGTCATTTGCAACAACATGGATGAAACTGGAGGGCATAATGCTAAGTGAAATAAGGCGGACAGACAAAGATAAATATTTCATGATATCATATGTGGAATCTAAAATAAAGGAGGCTCAGAACCATAGAAACAAAGAGTAGAATAGGGGTTGCCAGGGGCTGTAGGTAGGAGAAATAGGGAGAGGTTGGTAGACAGGTGCAAACTTTTCAGCATGAGATAAATAAGGTTTGAGGATCTAATATGTAACATGGTGACTAAAGTTAATAACACTGTATTGTATAATTGGAATTTTCTAAGAGAGGAAAACTTAAATATTCTCACCCTACCCCCCAAAAAAGGTAAATATGTGAGGTGATGGATATGCTAATCAGCTTGATGCAGGCAATTCTTCCACAATGTATCATATATCAAATCATCCTGCTGTATACTTTAGATACCTAACACTTTTGTCAATTATACCTTAATAAAGCTGAAAAAAGTGTAGGGGACAGGAAAGAAAAGAAACAACAGAGTCCAGAAACCAGTGGAGCAACATCTGTAAAGTACTGAAAGTAAAAACTTCCAACCCAGAATCCTATACCCAGCAAAAACATCCTTGAAGACTAAAAATAAAATAAAGATATCTCCAGATAAAGAAAACCTTAAAAAAGTCACCATCAGCAGATCTTCACTACAGAAAATGCTAAAGAAAGTTCTCAGACTGAATGAAAGCAGTACAAGGAAACTTGGGTCATTAGAAACAAATGAAGAGCGTGGGAAATAGTCATAACCGGGTAAATACAAAACCAAATTCCAGCTTCCCACTCTGCCCCACCCAAACCTGTTTTTCCCTGTACATTCCTCATCTTGGTGATAGGCACTCCGTCTTCACAGTCCCCAGGCAAAAACCTTGGTTAGCTCCTTCTCTCACTCCCCAGAAAGTAATCTCTGCTCTACTTTCAAATCAGTATGTATTCAGAATCCGACCATTCTTTCTACCTCCATTTGCCTTCCTGGTCCAAGCCACTATTATCTCTTGCCTGGATGATTGCAATAGCCTCTACACAATCTTTCTCTTTCTACCCTTGTGACGGTAATTCAATGACGTAGGACACAGCAGTGCAAGCGATCCTTTTAAGACCTCGGTCATTTCTTTCATATTTCTGTTCAATACTCCCCACTGACTTCCCACCTCAGCAAGAAGCAAAGAGAGTCCTTGCCACAGTCGACCAAGGCCCCAGGCCACATGGTCCCTTGCTGCTTCTCTGCTCTTCCTCCCTCCTTCTCTAGCTCACTCTGAACTGGCCACCTTGGCTTCCGTGCTGTTCCTCAAACACACCAGCATGTGCCTGCCTCAGGAACCTTGTTCTTCCCCCCACATCCTTCTCTGATATTTACAGGGTTCACTCCCTCAATTTTCTGCCTAAATGATGCCTTATCAGTGAAGGTTTTCCAAACCATCCTCCCTTATCTTTAGTTTTCTTCATAATACTTATAGTCTTCATATTCAGATAAATGTTTGTTGAATGAATGAGTGACACAAATACCTATAACACAAGGCTGAAAGCTCAGATAAAGAGCTTGTGAGAGTTCAGAGGAAGGAAACATTTATTCATTGAGTGCCCTCCATGTTCTAAAAGTGTTGGTTAGATCATTTAATCTTCATTACTCTCCTGTTAAATAATTGATTGCTATTAACTTACAGAGAGATGTTGAGGCTTAGAGAGGTTTGACAAGGTCACATGCACGGTAAATGATGGCAGAATTCAAACCAGGTCTTTATAATTTCACTTACACATTCATTGCATCACACAGCTCCCCAAACCCCATCTGGCTCAGGTGAGGGACGAGGGAGGAAGTATCTGGAAAGGTTTTCTGGAGGAGGTGGCACCCTAGTTCTTAAGAGATAATAGAAAAATATCTATACCTCTATCTATTCGTCTCCCAGTGCCTGGTACAGAGTTTTAAAACCCTCGCAATTCCCTAAGTGATAAGAGCACCAGGAGCATCTTTTGTCCTAATATTTGGTCTCTGACCCTGGTTTCTGATGTGGAGTCCCTAAATCCTTTGGAATTTCCTGGGCAATTGCAGTGTCTTTTCTAATGAGGTGGTTCTTGGATGGGAGCTGGTCACCAGGAAAGACCAAGCCATGATTGAAAGCTTGGAATTTTCAGCCACTCCTTGCGTTCTCCAGAGAGGGAAGAGGGAAAGTAGAGTTAATGATTGATCATTATGTGATGAAGCCTCCATAAAAATCCCAAGAGTCCAGGGTCTAGAGAGCTTCCAGGTCAGTGGACACGTGGAGATGCTGGGAGAGGAGCGTGCACGGAGAGGCACGGAAGCTCCACACCCTTCCCACATGCCCTGCTTTCTGCATCTCTCCCCGCTGCTGCTGCTGCGGACACCCTTTCATAATAAACTGGCAAACAGTAAGTAACCTGTTCCTGAGCTCTGTGAGCCACGCTCGCAAACTAGTCAAACCCAAGGAGCGGGGGGTTGTAGGAATCAGTCAGCAGCGCATGTGACAACCTGGGCACGCAAGTGGCATCTAAAGTGGGGCGGGGAGCAGTTTTGTGGGACTAAGCTCTTAACCTGTGGCGCTTAACCTGCTCTCCCCAGGGAGACAGCATCAGAATTGAATTAAATTCCAAATTAAACTGTAGGACATCCAGCTGGTGTCACAAAATTCTTTGGTGTAAGGGGGGAACCCACACATCTGGCATCAGAAGAACTGTGAGTGTGACAGAAGTGTGACAGTGAAGGAGACACACAGGAGAAGTGGGTTTTCCCTAACAGTTCCCGAGGGACAAGACACAGACAGGAGGTTAGCATTGCTCACGGTCAAACCCAAGGAGGCTTGACTTCTCTGTGCTTCAGCTTCTACTATAAGAGGATTATGTGAGGTAACTGGGATGACCTGACTCTCTCCCTGAAATCCAAGTAAGTGAAACAGCAACAACTCAAAAGACCCAGAATTGTAATTTTTTTTAAAAGTAACAACTGTGGAAATAGCAAATGACTCTATTAGAAAACCAGGCTATCTATTTAATTTAGTATTTTTATGTTAGATTATTAAAAAGATCAGTGACAAAAAAAAAAAAAACAGATAAGAGAGGGTTGGAATGGAGCATGAAGTTGCCAAATGAAGAGGGCCACCCTAAGACGTGCGTTAAGAGGTGAGGTGATACCAAGAGCAACCTTTGCTACTTCACAGTTCTGCCTGAACTTTCCAACGATTAGAGCTGTCCCCAAAGGGAGCCAATGACCAAGGGCGGCAGTGAGGACAATATTGCTAATGATGCCTTATCTGTGCGGAGTGCTTCGGCATTTACGAGCACTTCCATGTACATAAGCTCAGCGAGCCTGTGACAGTTGGATGGGGCGAGCATTCTTTCCCCCATTTTACAGATGAGGAAACTGAGGCTCAGCGATTAGGCACCAACTCAGGGCTTTCAGCTTAAGAGTCAATGCTCGTTCAAGGTAGGGAGGTCCCCCTCCTTGAGGTGTTGGGTTGGGGCTGCAGGGCTCCATGTGTGACTGTTGCAGAGCAGGGTTGTAGGAACAACACTGAAAGAACTCAGTGGGCTTTGTGCACTTTATGATCCTGGTTCAACCTTTTTTTTTTGAGTTTTTTTTATGGCAGTAAAAGATATCTAACATAACATTTACCATTTTAATAATTTTTAAGTGTACAGTTCAGTGGCATTAAGTATATTCACAATATTGTACAACTATCATCACCATCCGTCTCCAGAACTTTTTCATCATCTGAAACTGAAGCTCTGTCCCCAGTAACAATAACTCCCCATCGCCCTCCTCCCCCACCCCACCCCTGGCAACCACCATCCTAACTGCTGTCTCTATGAATTTAACTGTTCGGGTATGTAAGATAAGTGGAATCACACAATGACCATCCTTTGGCTGTCTGGCTTATTTCGCCTTGCAAACTGTTTTCAAGGCTCATTCATATTTATCAGTTTATCAGAATTTCATTCCTGGGTACGGCTGGATAATATTTTGTGTGGATATCCCACGTTTTCTGTACGTATTCACAGTTGTCGTGGCTCCATCTTACTGACAAAAGGAGCAGCCTCTTCCTCCAGAAATATTTTCCCCTTTAGGCTGCTGGTTCTAAGAGCAGACTATACCAGTATCCTTTCTCCTTACCCCAGGGGGGCTCCCCCACCATGTAAATGGGGTTATTTGCACAGGGAACTATTACTTAGGATCAGATCCCTTGGTGAGGATGACTGGAAGTTTCTAGAAGACAGCGTTGTGTGAGGGCCAGGCACCAGAACCTCTTTCTTTGAAGAATGGGAATGGCAAAATACTCCAGGTGCTCTCCCTTCCCCAGACCAAAAACTATAGCTCAGCTACCCGAGTTGCCTGGGGAGACGGAAGGGGAAAGAGGTGGCCCATGGGGACGGGCCACCACTTCTACCCTGTTCCCTCACACAATCTCCTGAGATGCCCTTGTCCCGCAGTCATTGTTGGCTAGAAGCTGGCCAGAGCAGGGTGGTGTGGCCACCTGTTGGAGACCGGGGGTGATGCAGCCTTTGGGCCCAGAGAGGCCACATCCTTTCCAGCGACATCCCTGCTCCACCCCCACCACTGAAGAGGGAAATTCTTGCAGGCTGAACTTACTGCAGAAAAAGCTAGATAAAAGCCCAAATGAAAACCCAAACCCCAAACAAAAGGAGCCCCTATATTCAGACAAGGAATTTTACTCAGCATTAAAAAGAACTATCAAGCCATGAAAAAACATGGAGAAAACTTAAGTGCAAATTACTAAGTGAAAGAAGCCAGTCTGAAAAGGCTATGTGCTATGATTCCAACTCTGTGAGATCCCAGGAAATGCAAAACGATGGAGATTAGTGGTTGCCAGCGGTTGCGAGGGAGGGCTGAATAGGTAGAGCGCAGGGTGTTTTTAGGGCAGTGAGCCTACTCTGTCTGATATTATGAGGACAGAAGCAAGTGTCAAAGGCCATAGAGTGCACACCACCAAGAGTGAGCCCTAAGGTAAACCGTGGACTCTGGGGGATGATCCATGTCAATGTGGATTCGTGGACTGTAACAGACATACCGCATTGGTGGCAATGGTGATGGCAGGGAGGCTGTGCACATGGAGCGCAGAGGGTATCTGTCAACCATGGGTATACGAGAACTCTCTGCACTTTTTGCTCAATTTTGCTGTAAACCTAAAACTCCTCTAAAAAATAAAGTATCAAAAAACAAAAGCAGCCTCAGACTCCCTGAGCTCTGCGTAACAAAGAGGACCACCTGGCTCTTTAGGCCACAGCTGCCCAGCTTTAGGCTCAGAAAGCCTTATTCGCCCTTCATTTTCTCTTCTGATGACATTTCTTTTTCCCACAGGGCAGGGATGGAGAGGCAGTCCTCTGCCTTGTAAGTGGAGGAAGGGGATCACTGGAGTCCTTCAAGCTTTATACTTGCTTTCTCAGCTTAAACGCCAGCCCTTCCCGAGGCCTCCCCTGACCTCCCTAACCCCCCTAACCCCTATGCACTCCCCTCCCTATCTAGAGACCCCATTTTCTGCCTAGCACTCATCACTGCCTGAAATTAGCTTACTTGCTCACATACACCAAAACCAAGGCAGAGCCTTGTCTCTGGTTCCTAGAAGATGACACAGAAGATGACACAACTCAATAAATGTTGACTGAATGAATAAATGACCAACTGTGTAACAGAGGGCAAGGCAGTTAAACTTTTCTGGACCCCAATTGTCTCATCTGTAAAATGGGCCATTAGACTTAATGATTGTGCTCTGTTCTTGCTATAACAATCTGAGTGTTCCAGCAAGTATCGGAATGACCTTGTTTATCCACTTAAGGGCTTCTGCTGGGTCATCAGGTAACTGCGAGGTACTTAGGAAGAGAATTCCTAGCTGCCTGAAGTTGCCTGGCCTCTCAGGCTAGATTTGTGGATGCAGAAGAGAGGTCAGAGTGTGTGCTGGATAGATTGGGGTGTGGGGGAGCTCTTCCCAAGACTGTGGGGGCCCATATTTGTATAGCCCACGTGCCTGGAACAGTGCCTGGCACACAGTAGGCTCACTAGACAGGACTGAATGAATAAAGAAGCAGTGCCAAGCACTTAAGCTGCACTCAGCAGTGTTTCTGTTCTTGGGTGACTGTTCTGTTTGGGCCGTGTGTGGTATGAAAACAGCAATAATAATATTTCACAGAACTAGAACAAATAACAATAAAATTTATATGGAACCACAAAAGACCTAGAATTGCCAAAACATTACTGAAGAAAAAGAAAGAGGCTGGAGGAATAACTCTCCCAGACTTCAGACAATACTACAGAGCTACAGTAATCAAAACAGCATGGTATTGATACAAAAACAGACATATGGACCAATGGAACAGAATAGAGAGCCCAGAAATGAACCTACAAACTTTTGGTCAACTAATCTTTGACAAAGGAGGCAAGAATATACAATGGAATAGACAGTCTCTTCAGCAAATGGTGTTGGGAAAACTGGACAGCAGCATGTAAATCAGTGAAGCTAGAACACTCCCTTACACCATACACACAAAAAAAACTCAAAATGGATCAAAGACTTAAACAAAAGACAAGATATAATAAACCTCCTAGAAGAAAATACAGGCAAAACATTACCTGACATACATCTCAAAAATGTTCTCCTAGGGCAGTCTACCCAAGCAATAGAAATAAAAGCAAGAATAAACAAATGGGACCTAATTAAACTTACAAGCTTCTGCACAGCAAAGGAAACCATAAGTAAAACAAAACAACAACCTATGGAATGGGAAAAAATTTTTGCAAATGATGAAACCGACAAAGGCTTGATCTCCAGAATATATAAGCAGCTCATACGACTGAATAAGAAAAAAACAAACAACTCAATCCAAAAATGGGCAGAAGACCTAAACAAGCAATTCTCCAAGGAAGACATACAAACGATCAATAGGCACATGAAAAAAATGCTCAATATCACCAATTACCAGAGAAATGCAAATCAAAACTACAAGGAGGTATCACCTCACACCAGTCAGAATGGCCATCATTGAAAAGTCCACAAATGACAAATGCTGGAGAAGCTGTGGAGAAAAGGGAACCCTCCTACACTGCTGGTGGGAATGCAGTTTGGTGCAGCCACTGTGGAAAACAGTATGGAGATTCCTCAAAAGACTAGGCATAGACTTACCATATGACCCAGGAATCCTGCTCCTGGGCATATATCCAGAAGGAACCCTACTTCAGAAAGACACCTGCACCCCAATGTTCACAGCAGCACTATTTACAATAGCCAAGACGTGGAAACAGCCTAAATGTCCATCAACAGATGACTGGATAAAGAAGCGGTGGTATATTTATACAATGGAATACTATTCAGCCATAAAAACAACAACATAACACCATTTGCAGCAACATGGATGTCCCAGGAGAATGTCATTGTAAGTGAAGTAAGCCAGAAAGAGAAAGAAAAATACCATATGAAATCACTTATATATGGAATCTAAAATAAATAAATAAATAAATACAAAACAGAAACAGACTCATAGACATAGAATAGAAACTTGTGGTTGCCAAGGGGGCGGGAGGTGGGAAGGGACAGACTGGGATTTCAAAATTTGTAGATACTGACAGGCATATGTAGACTAGATAAACAAGATTATACTGTATAGTACAGGGAAATATATACAGGATCTTGTGGTAGCTCACAGTGGAAGAAAATGTGACAATGAATATATATCTGTTCATGTATAACTGAAAAATTGTGCTCTACACTGGAACTTGACACATTATTATGAAAAAATAAACCCAGCAATAATAATCCCTCCCATCCGCGGGGCCCCATGCAGAGTGTTTGCACGTGCATCACGCGTTGCAGCCCCATGACGACCCCATGAGATAAGTACCATCGAGTGTCATTATCCCCAGTTTACAGATGAGATAACTGAGGTTCAAAGAGTTTGACTTGCCCAAGGCCACACAGCTCGTAAACGGCAGAGCCTGATCTCAAACCCAGGGTATTTTCCTCCAGACCCAGTGCTTGTGTGTCTGTGGCTGGTTGTGCAGAGCCCTTCGTGTGGGCAGGAGAAGGAAGTCTTACGTTAGAGCCAGGGCCCCGGGGAGAGAAAAGGCGGCGCAGAAAGCAGAGCTGCTGTGGCGGGAGCCTGTGTGGGGCTGAGCCCACGGCCGGCACCTGCGGACTGCAGCTGCTGCGGGGCACGGGTGGGGTGAGCGAGGAGCAGGAGGAGGACAGCGGGCAGAGCCGGACGCTCCGGCCACTCCAGCAGTGGCCAGTGACCCTGGGGGAGCTCCTGGGAAGACCGCTGGCCTCATGTAGGCACTCTGCCCCGCAGGCCCAGACACGAACGGCTCCAAACAAGTCCTTCCCTGAGCACAGATGCCAAGGATGTGGGCAAACTGGTTTGAGGAACACAAAAACCAACTCCAAGCTCTCTTCCCTTTCCCACACAAGGCACCAGAACTGCCCAGTCATCCCTAGGCCAAGAACTCTTCAAAATGAAGTTTGCCCAGCCCCTAAATCTGCCTGACTTTGTAAAATTCACTTACATGTCTCTTCAAATTATACACATGCACAGAGTGCCACCCCAGAGCCCTTCCCCTAAGCTCCCTGCAAACTGCGCCCTAGCAGGCCCCTCCCCCCACATCCGCCTGTGGAAACCCTTTGTTCCCATCCTGCCGGGTCTTCTCTGGGCTTTCTGGTCCTAAGGCACCATCCCCTCTTGCACTCCCAAGCCTGCTTTGGTCCTTCTGCCCTGGCTCTGGCCCGTGGGCTTTCCACTAGGTTTATCTGCATGTATGACAGCTCTGCCGGCTCCCCGAGGGTAAGACGTAGTCCCTGCGCTGGGACCTACTGGGTGCAGGGGTCACAGATGCCGGCCACCTTACATCAGCCCACGTCAGGGTGCCCCACGGAGTCAGCATTATCACACCTCCCTGAAGCCTTGCCCCAAGAAGCCACGAGGCGGTGATGAGGAAATGGAGGGGGAAGGGTGGAAGCCAGGACAGGCGGCGGCCCACACACTTGCTGTGTTAGTCACCAAGGGCGCCCAGCAGAAGAGAGGTCATCTTGGAAGCTGGTATGAGGAGGACGACCTGGGAGACAGAGGTCCCACCGGCAAAACAAGAAGGAAGAGGCCACCCAGTCAAGAAGTCCTTCTCTTGCCCCAGCAAGACCCAAAATGGCAGGAGGAGGGATGTCTTGACTAGTCATAGGCTGATGTGTGGGGGTTCACTCCATTAGCCCCCCGACCAGCCCTCCTGCTCTGTGCCAGATTCCAGAACCAGAGCCCTCCTTCTGCTTCACACGGAGCTTTGGATGCAGCTTGCCTGCTGCCCAGATGGAACTGGTGTTTACCACCACCAAGAGTAGCTGATCATTGTTTATCCATCACACGTTCCTTGACCACCTACTCTCCCAGGCCTCGTGCTATTGGGGTCTCATTTACCTAAATGGGACACCTCCCAGAGATGGTTCTGGTAGCTACAACGGGGAGGGGATGCTTCTGATCTGGGTGGGGCAATCAGATGCCCTGACTTGCCTGGGACAGTCCCGTTTTGTCTGCTGTCCCAACCTCATTATCAACAGAGCCCCCTCTCACTCTCAGAAGTGTCCTTGTTTGGGAGGTATATGATAGGTCTGGGGACTGTCCATCGGGACTGGCTCAGTGGAGCTGTGTGTGATGTGCCGTTTCCAAGACGGGCAACTGGGCCGTGAGAGGCAGGCACTAGAGGGCGCCAGTTAGCTGTGTTTGGCCAGCAAAGCCTCCAGGATGAGGCTGGGCTGGCAGCCACGGGACAAGGCCTGTCTGAGTCACAGGCAGAGGCTGTCAGGTGGGGGACAGTGATCAGCAGAGCCATGGTTGAGCCCTTCCCTGGCCTACACTTGGCCTGGCCCACCTCCTTCCCCTGCCCCCAGCCACCCAGCTGAGCACCTGAGTAGTGCTGGTGAGAGAAGAGGGGTCCTGGCACTGTCCTCCCCTCCTCCATCTCAGGCTGGCCAGGCCCCTGCCAGCCTCTCTCCCCAGGCTCTTGGGTGTGGCCTGGTCCACCCTGAGCTGGAGACCTCAGATCACTGGGCCTGCTCTCCTGATGGGCTGGGGCTGGATCTCAGGAGGCCCTTCTGGAAAAATGGCCAGGCCATTCTCGAGAAAATTCCACAGCCCTCCACTGGTGGGGGTGGGAGTGGCTTGTAACCCATGAATAGCCCACAGCTCACTGTCCTGGCCTGGGCACTGCCCCATTCACCCCACAGTCAGACATAGGTTGGCCTTCACGGAGGCGAACTCTCTGTTCCCATTCTGTTCCCCGGTCCCCGGGCCCCCAGGCCTCCTCTCCAACTGATGAACCTGGTATTACTGGGGCACCGAGGCACCGAGCAGGAGAGAGCAGGCCTGCGTCTTAAGGCCACACAAAAGCAGGTTGGGGACTATTAAAACCACGGGCTTCAGTGTCCCACAGACGGGCCTGGGCCGCAGCTCTGATGTCGGTAGCTGTGTGACGTTAGGCATGTTATTGAACTTCTCTAAGCCTCAGCTGACTCACCTGCAAAAGGTAACAAGTATCTATTTCGCAAGGGTGGTAGGAGGATTAAATGCAGTAAGAGCACAGAGCGCCTAGCTCAGTGCCTGGTACCTAAGAGAGCAGAGCTCACGGCGGAGGAGGCTCTGAGCATCGTCTGCGGGAGACTCTTTGTCTGCAAGAGAAGAATAAAGATGAGCCAGTTGCGTTATGGTACACACGATACACGCAGGTGAATTTTCTCCTTGACAGTGACATCAGTGGATGTAGGAAGCCATGGATGCCTCAGTGCCAACAGCCTCAACCTTTTAAAGAATCATTCATTCATTTGTTCATTCACTCATTAGTTCCAGATTACAACTGTTGTGCTGACATAAAGATTAATAGCCTCCTTTCACCCTTCAAGTGTCCTAGTTTGGAGGATAAATTATATGATCACCCAACCTACAGTTCCAGGTCCCGGGCTAGGCGTGAGGGATTGAGAGAGAGATGCTGTATAAAGCCCCTGCCCTCCAGGCTCACTGGCCAGTGGGGAAACAGACAAGGAGTTGACTGGAATGCAGTGTGAGAAGATGGGGCTGGAGACGTGCGACCAGCTGGTGCCCCTCTACCCCTTAAGAACCCAGCAAGCAGCATCCTTTGATTTATCTATCCTTATTGGGTTTACTTACTTTTACTTATTTACAAACCAACTCTTCGAGGTCAATTCATGCTATACATTTTCCACCAGATACATGAGGTAGCAGTCATTTTTTTCATTATAATCTTATTTTTCTCCAGCCTCAGAAGCTGCCTTCTATTCAGATGTTTGTGGTACTTTTTTTAAAGATTCATAAATATCCCATCTGTTCTTGTCATGATTCTATAAATGTCAGTTTTCCAGAATCAGGGTCCTAACTTATTTCTTCACTCTCATGGGAAAGGTACACAGCTGGAAAAAGGCAGTGTTAGAGGCACGTTCTGAATGGTCAGCGCCTCATAACTTAAGCCAGAAACACCTCCATGACATTTAATGAAGTGGAGGGGAGTCGCAGGCAAAAGGAAAGGGGGTGCCAAAGGAGGGAAAATGAGACGAAAGGGGCAGAGGTGTCCCCTGGGATTGGCAGGGGCTCACAGATGGAGCATCACCTCTGGGTGCCTACCTGATGGTCTGAGTTGGGTTGTAGGAGGATGACTGCCCTCCCCAAGGGATCACAGCATGAGTGTATGGGCCAGGATGGTGCCCCCTCACCACCCACACCGGAACCAGGGATGCCTTAGAATATGGAGGCTTTAAGGGCCCAAACCTGCCAGGTTCCCACACCCCATGCCCGTTCTTCTTGGCCCAAGTATCAGTCAAACACCCTCCTCCTTCCCTCACCCATGTGCCCCGAGATTCCTGGGGGGAGTCCTACTCAATTAACTCAAGAGCACCAGGGTCCCACATTTCCTGCTGGGTCTCTGTGTCTGTCTAACTCGAGGTGTCCCACAAGAATCGTATCCGTCCCACCTGCTCACCTGGGGATCGATTTCATGACTCTCTCTCACCAATATCCAAGAGTGTAACCTGGTGAAAATTGTGACAATTAATCCCCCAGCTGGCCCCGGGCAGGGGGAGCATAGCCTTATTTAGATGTGCTGCCCGCAGAGGAGGAAGGAAAAGAAGGAGGAGGAGGGGGATGAAAAGCAGATAGGACCAAAAGGAGAAGAAAGAAAGCATGGGTGATTCTGAGAATTAAGGGTGACTAGTGACATCATCACGGGGAGTGTTTCACCCGGGTCAGTGGGTGGGGACAAGGCACAGTGACTCATTTATGAGACTGGTCCCCGTATCCAGGAGAAGTCATTCATTTAGTAAGTCATTAAGTCTTTCAACCCTTGTTTACTGAGCTGTTACTGTGTTTCGGACACCAGACTAGGCACTGGGGAGGGAGAGAGGACTGGAAGGCCCTGGGAGCTCGGACATAGAAGGGAAGACAGTTCCACTGCAGAGTGTAGGTGTGCAGGGGGCAGAGGGAGATGTGACCAGAGGCTGGGGGCACGGTGCCATTCAGAGGGAGTGTCAGGAAAGACTGCGCCCCCAGGAGGGAAGGGGAGGTTGGGGAGGGGTGTCTGTGATGAGTGGCGTGGGAGGAGTAGGCAGGAGCCAGAAGGAGGGAGGCGAAGGGAGTTTCAGGCAGAGGAAGGAGCATCGTGCTGGAAGGCACGGAGGTTGAGCTGGGAGGCGGGGCAAGAAGGCGGGGCAAGAGGGCGGGGAAAGGGGGGAGGGTTGAAGAACTGTAAGTAGTTCCTGAGAGGGTGCAGGGGGAGGTGGCGAGAAATGAGCTTGAAGAACGAAGGGCAGCCAGACTGTGAAGGAGCTGAGATGCTCTTTCCAGACAGGGAGCCCCCGGAAGGTGTAAACCCAGGACAGCGTGGTCAGACCACCTCTGGGGCCAGGCTGCCTCTGGAGTGGGCAGTTGACTCTGATAGATGAGTGACTGGCTGGCTAAGGAGAGAGACTGCCCTGTATGGAGCTCTCACGGGGGTCTGGCCTGCGCCGGAGGTTTCATCACTCATCATCCCACGCCACCCTCCCGTGACCCTTGGAGGGAGGTCCGATTTCCCCAGTGGACCGCTGCAAGGACTGAGGTGCAGCAGGCAATGGAGTTTGCCCAGGCCCCTCAGCCAATAAATGGCAAAGCCAAAATCAGAAGCCAGGTCATCCGTGCTCTTAGCCACTTGCAAACCCAGCCCCCACAAGGCCCCCCTAGGGCCTCCTGCTTGAACTCACTCTCTGCGGTGTTTTACAGCTTCTCCCCAGCCACAACCAGCTCCATGGGGGTGCCCTTAAAAGCAGCCAGGCTTCTCTGTGATGTGTGGCCTGCCCCGCCTTGACCTTCTCACCCCTGCGGCATCTGATCCCATCACAGTCAAGGGCTGGGGGCGCCTAGCTGTGTGGACCCCCAGACTCCCTCCCTGTCCCAAACCTCCATGTCTCCGGGGAAGCTCCCAGGACTCCCTCCTGGGGTAGTTGGACCCTGGTTATCATCTAGGCCGCAGCCCACCAAGACGATGAGGGCTCCCAGGAGGGACCCTCACCCCAGAATACCCTTTTTCAAATAGGAGACCCAGGAGACAGCTGCAAAGATGCATCCCGGCGTGAGCAACGGCATCAGGCCTTCCACAGGCCCATGGTGGCTCCCGTTCTGTGCAGGAGGAAGGAAGGAAGGCCCTTTCCCACCTGGCCTAGGGTGCCAACACCGCTGATATTTCCTGGCCGGCGATAAATTCCCAAACGTAATTTTGCTTCTCCCTCTAACATTTAACCTTGGGTGTATTTCAAGGGAAACGCTACTCTGTCTGCTTCTGATTCATACCCACTGAGCTCATCAAAACCAGAATTATTTGGTAATCGCTGCTGGTTTTACTGGATGCCCTCTGGGATCTGTAAAAAAATCTCTGTTCCTCAGAAACAGGAAGTTTCAACAGGAGGGCAGAGGCTGGTTGCAAAAATCAAAATTTGAATTCTCTCTGCCTATTGGAGAGGCATTTCCTTTCTTCCACCCGTCAACAAACGTGGATTCTGTGCCTGCTGGGTGCAGGGCCTGGAACACAGAGAGAATTTTTTAAAGGGGCTCTGAATTAATTTGCTAGGGTTGCCATAACAGAGTCCCACAGATGGGGAGGCTTAAACAGAAATGTATTTTCTCACAGTTCTGAAGGCAGGAAGTCCAAGATCAAGCGGTCTGCAGAACTGGTTTCTTTTGAAGCCTCTCTCCTTGGCTTGCAGACAGCCACCTTCTCCCTGTGTCTTCACGTGGTCTTCCTTCTGTGTGTGTCTGTGTCCCAGTCTCTTATAAGGACACCAGCACATTGGATTGTGGCCCACCCATATGACCTCATTTTAACTTAACTTCCTCTCCAGAGACCCTGTCTCCAAATTTAATCACATTAGGACTTCAATATACAGATTGGGGAGTGGAGGGACACAATTCAGCTGATAAGAGGCTCTGATCTCAAGAAGCCATGCTCCCGTGACAACGGCTTTCCCTTTGATGGCGATCTGAGGTTAGCCCTGAGATGAGGTGGTTTCAGCTATATTTCCTGTGCTGTTGTAGACTTTCTAAGGCAGAATGATTCTGTGGAAGGGCGCTGAGCTGTCAGATCTGGATTCAGATTTTGCCTCCTTTACATCACTAGTTGGGTGATGCAGCCCAAGTTATGCAAGCTCAGTTTCTTGCCAGTGTCATGAGGATCATACTACCTGCTGCACAGGAAATTCTTGTGAAGATCCCAAAAGACAGTACATGTGAAACACAGCACAATGTCTGGAAAGGTATTAGGTGCTCACAAAGTAGGAGTTCCTTTTCCAGGTGTATTTCCCACAGGGTTTCCTTTTCCAGGGAATTAAGGATGTATTCCATCCTTTCTCTGGGGAGAGGTATGACGGGAAACAAAAGAAACTCAGGCTCAGGGTGAAGACGCCAGCTTCTCAGGCAATCCACAGCTGACATGCCTGACCGCTGGGCTTGACTCCTCAAGCTTGGGCCAGAAGGACCCTTGGTCACCTCTCACAGTCTGGGCGGGCCGGCTCTCCTACTCTCCATCCTACAATGTGGTCTCCTGGATTTTCCACCTGTTAATGCTTCAGCAAAGCTTCTACCCTGAAAGCAGCCAAGTCCCATAGCAGGAGGAGGGGAAAATGATCTGGAATTGAACCTCACCAGGAGCATCCACTGCTCTGTGAGAACGTGATATAGACCAACTGTTGGGTCCAGGCTGAGCCTAGCTCTGGAAAGCTGATCTTGCAGAAAAACAAGTCAAAAGCCTGGCAAGGACCAGACCTCACCATCCAGAGATGAAGATGCTGGACTAGTCTAGGGACCTGGGTTCCAATCCCAGCTCTAATAGTTCCCAGCGGTGGGACGTTAGCAATTCACATGACCTTTCAGCTTCAGCTCCCTCACAGTGATAAATGGAATAATGTGTTAGACCAACGCAAATCCATATTCTATTGAAAAGTACAAAAGGTACCCTATTTGCATCCCTGCTCTGGGCTACCACACTTTCTCAGCTACCCAGGAATGGAAGGGAGAAGTCCTTGTTGCTTCGGTTTCCAGTTTCCTTAAACTGGCAGCATTCTACATGCACACCCTCCACCCTTTGCAGCAGATTAAGTGTGTATTGCTTCTCAAAAAGAGTAGCATTTCCAGCTCTGGAGCAAGAAGGACAAAGGCTCATTCTGGGCCACATTGCCTCTTCAACATCATCCCACCCCCACCCGAGAGTCCTCTCCTTCCCCCTCCCTCCCTGAATTACTCATACTCCTGGAAACATGACTGATGACTTCGGGATGAGTAAGAGGCCCATGCACGTCATGGCCCGACTGCTGGGAGGGTGAATGAGTTCAATGCTCCCTTGAGCAGGGCCACTGAGATGTGTGCCAGGAGTTCTGCTGGGGGAAGGGGCCACAGGACCCTAGCAGGCTTTCCTCAGCAGCGAGACAGCAGTCCTTCCAATTCTCCCCTCTTCTGCCAGCCCCTGCGTGCTGACGGCTTTCTCAACATGGGGTGACAACCCCAACCCTTTCTGGGCAGCCTAGGCAGTGGGTGCAGGGGCTCTCACTAAGCTCCAGGACACTATGTTTCTCTGACCCAATCACCCCTGGCCTCAACCCAGCACACGCCAGGCCCCAGGCAACCCTGAACTTGGCAGCCCAGCCTTGGCTGCTTTGAAAGGGCCCTAATCCAGGGCCCAACCTGCAGGGTGCGTATGCGGAGTGGGTGTGTGTGTTTACACTCTCCTGGACACCCTGCTCCACAGTGCCAGTCAAGCAAATATTTTTGGTCTGATTTCCATTTTCCACATGTCCCATTTCTGAACATTTGGTGGAAATGAGATCCCAGCAGAGGGATGCATTAATTCAATGCGTTTTGAAATGTGTATTTTACATTCTTGGAGTTAAGGTAGAAGCGGAACATGCTGTTATAAGCAAAACAACATGCAAACTAGCCTGTCCTGCACTTAATAAATAGAGCTGAAGCATCAGTTTCCCCATACCTAAAGTGGGCGTAGTCAGGACACGGATGCACAGAAAATAATGCCAGGACTGTGAAGCACGAGGCAGCCCCACCTCAGTATTCTCTGCAACCAGGACAAGACCATGTCCTCACACTGAGCCTCGGTGTAGGAGACGGGGCTCGCCTCCAAGCTTTGCTCCATGAGGATCCTGAGGTGTCTCCTGGGACCCACCATGATGTCCTTTGAATGGCTCCAAATAAGAGCGATACACAAAGTGGAAGGACTATTAAGGCCTTTCAGGACAGAGGAACAAGAATTCAGAAGAACATACCAGGAGGATGGATTGTTTGGTGACATTTTGAGATCCTAAACCCAGGAGATGAAACGTAAATGAGGCAGGCAAACAGATTGGCCAGGATGCCCCCTGATTCCTCCCTGCCAGCTCCTCTCCCAGCAGAAAGGGGGCTCCTCTCCCCTATCTTCACTCTTTATTAACATTAGGTTCTGTCACTGAAATGTCATTTGTTAGAAGTTCTATATAAGGCAGAGGAAAACTTGAGCAAGAAACATGGATGTTTAAGAGCTATTACTTTCTCTCCTTCCTTATAATTCAGCTATGACACCTCACTACCAAGAGTGGCGGGATATTAATCACAGCCAATTCATGATCCCTTCTCCTTTTTCTTAGGGCCAGGACTGACTTTCTAGGAGGTTCGCAGGGAGCCAGGGCACTGGGGTAACTTTTCATACCTCTGCTGGGATGGCCGTTGTTCAGGGTGCAGCTCTCCCCCAGGGCCACGGTGAGGGTCCAGGATTCATTCTGCTGCCCTGGACCATCAGAGACAGGGGAGGTTCTGCAAGGCCGCCCTGCCTCCGTGAGATCCTGACCCCAGCGGAGGGTGTGCAGGGTCGCTGTAATTACTTCCACCCAGACTAGGGGCGCTCAACCCTCTCTGTCTCAGGAGGGTTGTTGACTAGAAGTGGAGGGGGAGCTGCTCTTTACCACCTTGTGCTCCCCAGAGGACGTGGGCTTTCACGGCCGAAGCCAGGAAGGCTCCCTTCTTCGTCTGCTCTGCACCTCGGGATTGTGGTCACTTCCCCTTGGCAAGCCGCACAGCATCGCCTGAGCGCTGGAAAGGGCAGAGCACAAACACTGGAGGGAACAGGTTGGTATTTCAAAACTGAGCTGCCCCATGGAGGATCATCACTACCCGGTTTAGGACTTGCTGTACAGCTCCAGTAATCAAGACAATCGGATCAAGGGAGCAGAATCCAGAAGGACATCCACACACATGTGGTCAACTGATGAATCAGCAAAGGCACCAAGGTAATTCAATGGGGAAGGAAGGTCTTTAATTTTACATGAGGCTAGAACAACTGGATATTCGTATATAAAAAAAATGGGCATTGACCCTTACCTCACATCATACTTAAAAAATACTTCAATATGGATTATAGACCTAAACAGACAATCTAAAACTATAAACCTTCTCAAAGAGAACAGAGGAGATCATTTTCATGACCTTTCAGAAGACAAAGTTTCCTTAAATAGGTAACAGAAAACAAAGCATTAAAGAAAAAGAAAAAGACTGATAAATTGGACCTCACCAAAAGTTTTTAAAAATCAAAAGGCATTATTAAGAAAATTGGCAAGCCTGTTAACATAGATATATTCACAAAACATATATCTGACAGAGTGATAAATTAGGAGCTTGGAATTAACATATACACACTACCACATATAAAATAAATGAACAAGAAGGACCTACTGTATAGCACAGGGAACTATATTCAATATCTTGTAATAACCTATAATGGAAAAGCATCTGAAAAAGAATATATGTATATGTATAACTGAATCACTTTGCTGTACACCTGAAACTAACACAACATTGTAAATCAATTACACTTCAATAAAAATTTATATATATATAAAATTATATATATATATCTGACAAAGTTACAGTATCCAGAATATATACAGAATACCAACAGATCAATAATAAAAAAGGCCAAAAATAAATAAATAAAAGAGCACAAAAGACTTGGCCAGACATGTCACAAAAGAAGATTGGCCAAGAAACAAATAAAGATTGCTCAACGTCATTGTGTTAATCAGCAGATGCAAATTAAAACCACTGTGCAATCACATTTTACACCCACTAGAATGGCTAAACTTAAAAAGAACAACAATACCAAATGTTGGCGAGGACATGGAGCAACTGGAACTCAGACGTTCTTGGTGGGGACATAAAATGAGCTGAGCATTTTGGAAAGTTGTTTGGCAGTTTCTTATAAAGTTAAACATACACCTGCCCTATGATTCAACAATTCCATTCCCAAGCATTTACCCAAGAGAGATAAAAACATATAGTCACCAAAAAACTTGCCCAAAAACTGTTCACAGTAGTTTTAGTCATAGCAACAAGAATTGGAAACAACCTAAATGTCCGTCCACGCGTGGATGAATAAACAAATTGTAGTATCTTTGTACACTGGAATACTACTTAGCAATAGAAATGAACAAGCTACACGCATACCTCATTTTCATATGCTTTGAAGATATTGTGTTTTTATAAAGTGGAGGTTTGTGGCAACCCTGTGTTGTCAGATAATGGGTAGCAGTTTTTAACACTGAAGTACTTTTTAATTAAGGTATGTACATTGTTTTTTAGACATAATGCTATTGCACACTTAAGAGACTACAGTATCGTGTAAACATAACTTTTGTACACACTGAGAAACCAGAGGTTCATGTGACTCGCTTTATTGCATTATTTGCTTTATCTGCAGCGATATCTCCAAGGTCTGCCTGTCCTCAGAAATGCTCATGGATGAATCTCAGCGACATGATGTTGAAAGAAATAAGCTAGCACAAAAGAGTGCATTTAGTATGCTGTCATTTATGTGAAGTACTGCAACAGGCAAAACTAATCCATGATGATAGAAATCAGAACATCAGTTGCCTCAGGGTAGGGGGTGGGGATTGATAGAAAAGTCCTGCAGCTCTAATGGTGATTATACTTAAGAATACTGGTTTTAAAAAGAGAGAAAAGAAATGGGAATAAGGCAACTTTGTGAGGTGATGGAGAGACGCTATATCTTGTTTGGAGACGTGGTTACACAGATGTACACTTCTGTCAAAACTCATCAGATTTTACACTCAAGATCTATGCATCTCACCGTATGCAGAGTATACCTCAATAAAAATTAAAATAAAACAAAAAACAAAGAAAACAGTTGCCAGAGTAGAGGGGGAAAAGGGGAGTTGGGTTTAATGGGTCTGGAGTTTCAGTTTGGCAAGATGAAAAATTCTGCGGATTGGTTGTACAACAGTGTGAACATATGAACACTACTGAACTGGCTGGGCACTTCAAAATGGTTAAGATGGTAAGTTCTGTCATGTGTATTTTACCACAATTTTATAAAAACAAGTAAAATATGCTACCACAGACAGCCTAACAAACCTTCCTCATGAGGAGTCAAACACAAACAAGTTAATTTCCTAACATAACATTCATGTGGTCCTCGAAATAAAAGAGGCAAGGCCAATTAGTGGACGTGGAAGGTGCTGGTGGCAGTGGAGAAGTGAGTGCCAACGTGGACAGAGGGCCTCTCGGTAGGGCTGCCCTGCTCTCTGGCTGAGGAACGTGGTGGAACCTTTAAACTTTGGTATCTCACAACCTCTGCTCCCCAGAGGACAGAGAGGGATGGAGCTGGAAGGTTCAGGAGGCCTCTCCCAGGAACCCATTTTCTGAGAACTTGGCCTAGCCAGTCCCCTAGAGGTCTGTACATACAAGGACAAGGCCCTGCCTCAGTTGTGCACAGCGGGGCTGAAGGAAGGAAGTAGGTGAGGAGAGCATGATGTGCCCCTGCCCCGGGAGGCCTCAGCCCGCTAGCCTGGACTCCACCCCGAACACCCTGTATGGCCTTTGCCAAGTCTGTCATCTGTCATCTGTGTTGAGAGACTCACTCAGGGCTTTCTACAGCACTGGCTGGGACTCCCCTCTGTCTCAACCAGTCCAAGAGCCAGACAGGGGCAGGGTTGGGGGCTCAGGGGGCCAAGGACCACCAACACCCTCCCCCTGCATGTGGCTGACTTCCAGGCCTGCTGCGTGGCTGTGTTGTGGGTGGTGTGGACGGTGGAATGGAGGTGGCAGCAGCTGTCAGGCCAAGGCGGGAGGAAGGCAAACAGAAAGGGCATCATGGAGAAGCAGGGGATCATGAATCATGCTGTTCATTAACTCGGGCTAATTAAGAGACCAGCATGATGGCCACGGTGCCGGCAATTTCTTAAACACCCGGCTTTCACAGTCTCCATCAGCCCTGCTGGCCAGGCCCTCCACACCCGCATCGTGCTGAGTGCCCTGGAGGACATCAATTCTTTGGGGGTCCCCCCGGCCTTTGGAGAAAGGGAGAGAGAGCTGGCGTTTATTCTGCATCCCCTACATTCAGGTCTATGTTAAAACTTTTCCTAATCATTTGGTCCCCATAATACCCTGAGAGGTGGGGTTCATCACTTCTACTTTGTCACTTGGGAAATTGAGGCTCAGAATGGGGAGCAGACTTGCTCGAGTTCTCCTACTGAATTAGGCATAGCCCTTGTCCCCTTACCTGACTCCCTTTATCACAACGTAGACCTGTCTCATCATAAGGCTGAAGACACTTCTAGGTTTTCTACTCTGACCCACCCCACCCCCTTTATAGTTGTCTCCTGCCGCCCCCACAATTAAGCTCCAGATCCTTCCAACATCCCCTATCCCTTGCTGGTGACAGGAACTCCCTCCACTGGGACAGATTTTAAGGGCCGGGCTGGAGAACGCTCCCCAGAAGAGGGAAGGTAGGGTTTTAATTTCTCTGAAATAAGTTGGAAACATGGAGGTAAGAATAGCAATTAGAGTGTGTCGCAGAGGTGGATGGAAGAAAGCGTCTGGCACGTCCCAGGGCCTGAAGGAGCCGTTGAGCCTGGAGCACAGGGACTGAGGGGGCACTGGGTGGGAGGCAAAGACGAGGTTTGCATTTTTTTTTTTTAATTCCACAGGTGTTCTCAGCAGAGGCGATGGTGTTCACCTGCTGCCCTGCAAAGACTGGATGAGTGGTGTCAGGTGGGCGGCTTGACAGGGTCTGGGGAACAGAAGAGAGCTCTAGGCTTGAGCTGGACCAGAAGTCATGCTGACCGGAGATCTCTGAAGGATCGCTTGATCTCCTGGTCTCCTCAGAGCCTGCCAAAGCACACTGCAAAGCTGTCTGATGACAGAAATGGTGATCGGCTGACTTTGACCAGATGCCCTAGCTGTGGCCTGGGAGCTAATGATATTGGAAAGGGATTCTAGAGGAACAGCCTCTACTCTAGGCCCCACCCCACTGGGAGACTGGTGTCACCAGATTCTCACTGTGCGGCCAGACCCAGCAGCACCCAGAACACGTTGCTACCAATGCACTTTTCTTCTCAGGCCCACCTGCCCTTGTCTTTCCCACCACTTTCCCATCAAGGCCTCTGATTCCACAGCCCAGTTTCTAAGCTGCAAACCTCCCAGCTGACAGCAGGACCCCGAACGCCAGAGTCCCAGTGCACACACACGCACTCCAGCATCGTTCTCGACAGGCCCCCTCCCACTACCCACCAGACTAACCTCTGCTCGAAGGCAGGCAACCAGCTTCTCGAAAACAGAGAAATGGTCCACTGAAGACACAGAAAGACACACAGCATCTTGGTCCACATGGCCGTTACTTGGAGGACTGGTTTGGTCTCAAACTCCATGAGCTGCTGCAGATCTTAGGTGATAGCCCTACACATGAAAACCAGGCAGGCCCAGGAACCCACCCTCCTGCCCAGGAAAGGACAACAGGCAGCTAAGCTGCAGTTATGTTTGCCGGCAGGGAGCAGAGAGCCCATCCTCACAGAGGCTTGGAGGATGGCCACGGTGGGAGGCCCACCTGCCCACAATTGCCCAGTGATTGCAGAGGTCCCTTCCTATTGAAAATCACGGGGAAGGGCTTGGCTGAGGGAGACACGAACCCAGTTATTGTTTTGACGTTCCACCCTCTTTGCAGTTGGAAGCAATCTTACAAACTTGCAGCAGCTTTTCTAATATGATAGATTTGGGGGTTAAAAAGTGTTGTCATGATGTCTTTGAAATATTTAGAAACATTCCCCGCCCCACCGCCAAAGCTGGGTGTTTGTTTTTTAAAAATAAACACTTGGCAAGACGAGGGTATGGCGCCCCCAGCACAGGTGACTGTTGTGCAAGCCGGCCCCGCCCACCGGCCGTGGGTGGGGACCCACCCACAGCTGTCACCAGGCTCCTAACAACTCCTCCGGGCACACCCTGTTCATTAG